>NC_089985.1:5466972-6829341 GCF_036417845.1 Apteryx mantelli
GAAAACAGAAGATAAGTCATATTTCCTTAGCTTCAGTGTATGCAGTTGGGTTTTCAATGCTCAGAAAAGGAACTGAAAGAAGGAATTTATACACCATCCCATAATGAGTTATCTATTCCAGTTCAAGAATTTCATAAGAAATTGCTTTAATTCTGTAAGGAGTTGAGGGCTAGTTCAAGACAGTTTCTCTGTATTCTCTGAAATTAAACTTAACTTTGAAACATTTGTTTGTATTGTTATTTCAAAGAAGAATGTTGTTGACTAGCTGGATAACTTGGGATAGGTGAAGGAAGAAACAGTATATTGTTGCACAGTATTTGTTTGCTCATGTTCCTAATAAAAAATATATAAGCCATATCTGAGGTCAGGGATACTGAATCCAGTGCATAACTAACAGAATAAAATATTGTCTCAGCTGTAGCAAATGTTTTTCTTCAGGGGAACAATAGCAAGGAATAGAGCAGTGACATGCTTAGTTTTTGTTGGCAAACACACAGCGAAGCAAGAATGTTTGGTGTCCCCCATATCTGCTCACCCTTCTCTGCCCTCCCTTTCCTTTTCCATCTTTTTTCTGCATTGCTTCCCCAGAATGGGCTGCCCTGCTTCCTAGTCCCGAACACACAGTACCCTGACCAAAAGGTTGCTTCCTCCTGGGCTATGTTCATTGGTTGGCTGTCTGCACATTTGTTATATTCCTTTTTGGACTCTCTCCATTATCTCATCATGCTGTCTTTCTCCACTGTCATGCTATGAAAGTTCGATAGCAATGACTGAGACAGTAACGTAATAAAAAATATGTTTATTTCCTCACACAAGCTCTTAGATTAGTAACATCCATTAAAATAATGCGATTACTAATTTAGGAAGGATAACACAAAACCATCAGTTACTAATTTAGAAAGGATAACCCGAAACCATTGATTACTGCGCTATTAATTGGAAGCACTGCTTATCCCTGCTTGAAAACTAGCTTGTTCACTCTCTTAGTGAGAGGACGCTCAACCTCGAGGAGTTACCTTAACCCAGCATCCCAGGAAAAGGGGAGGGGGGGAATACTTGCGGTCCAGCCGGAGAGGATGATCAGGTCACGTTCCCGTCCCTGCTCAAACTCTCCTAGCTCCCAAGTCTCTTTTTGTACGGCTGGGGCTCTGGGCAAACACTGCTTTTGCTGACTTTTGCGAGTTTCACAATCAGAGGACTGTTTGTTTGTCTGCTTGGAAGGACCCTGCTAGACAGGCAAGACCACAACGCCTCCATATCGCTTCTTCCCTCCCCGGGGGTCCATGCAGATTCCTCAGCCTTATCAGGCAGCAGAGTTCTTTAGTCCTGTTAACTCTTCTATTCCGCAGCCTTGAGCATATCAGTCCTTGCGCATATCAGTAGGCAAACTTCTTCAGTCCTGTTAACTCTTCACTCGCTTGTCAGTCCGCCCCGTGACCAGAGTCACAGCCATACACTCCCCTCTTTCCACCAAGACCCTTTGTTCCTGTTAATTGATTTGAACTGATATGCATTTTTTAAAATGCAATTTTAAATAGCAGATTTTTAGATCATTACAGAACAAGAGGACGTGCTGATAACTGATGAGCTAAGTACAGTCCTCATACAAATCCTGCTCTTACGGGGATGGTTACAGCAGAGCAACATGCAGTAAGAGGAAAAAAGCTGTGATTCATTCCAACTCATGGGTCTCTGACATGTGTGCAACCTGCTGAAACACTGCTCAGGATCCATTAATGTGCAACACAAGGAATGTCTGCCACTTGGATCATGAATACAGCTAATGCAATAGATCTCCGTTGACCACTTCCATTGCCTAGGCATGATGGGATACATCTTTAAAGCTTTCTCTGATAAACTGCTTTGTGCCTTGCTTCCAGATGTCAGTCTTGAGCACCGAGTTCCTTGTTTATACTATTTTCTCTCACAGTAGTCACTTTCTGTCAGTGTGTCTGTAAATTTACATAGGAATACGACAATCAGGGGGAAAAAAAAGCTTTTTTTTTTTTTAACAGAGCTCACAAATAGAACAAATTCTGCATATAAATACACAGATTTGGATACAGTGCGGGAATCTTAACCACAGGGCAGTTGCAGAAATGTACAACATACTTTCAAGCAGCCACCACTAGTTACCTCTCTGCCTCTGAAAGGGAATAATCTTAGACTACTGAATGCTTGCCTGGTACACAGCTATGTGGCCAAAACTGCCTGTACCTGAGGCTTCCAGGAATCTGTTATTTAAATAATAATCTTATAAGAACATAACTGTATTGTATTATTTTCCCCCCTGCCTTCCAAGACCTTCATTAAGCCTCAGCTTTGCATGCTGTGTTCAATGTTGCCATCCTAAAATTTGAACACCCTCCGCTATGAATGAGATTAAAGACAAGTCTGACGGTTGGTTAAAATTATTTGTATTTAAACTCAGTTTTATTTGTAATGAAAAAAATGTTCCTCACTGTCTGGCTTTGGAGGTGCAGTGTTTTCGTATTTTAAGTACTTCTTGTCACACAAAGGACTAGAAATTTATTCTCAATTTTACTAAATTAGAACAGAAATTTTCATGAAACCTATCTACAGTTTCTTGGATTTTAACTAATAAAGATGGCAAGAGAGATACAGAGAAAATGTCTACTAGTGATACTTTATTTGTGGCTCAATTTTAATCCTTAACTGACCTGCAAAGAGTGGGGTCTCTCTGCTGTCTGCTTGAAAGAGTCCCTGTATAATTTCTCCTAGGTCCTTGGTCTTGGGAGCTGCGTTTGGCTTGTCTCCACCTTCTCTTCTAATCTCCCTCCTTGTATGACTTATTTTCTCCCAGTGTCGCATCCTTACTTATCTTCAGAGTACCCATGCCACTTGATTAATTCTCAGCTAATATGTTTTTTTCCATTTCCTCTGCCTGCTCCTCATATCATTCCTACTCTGTTCTTTCCTGATTTTCTCACTCTACTGCCTGCCCCTTTGATTTCCATTTTCCTTTTTCCTCCTCTCAGCCATTTACCTGCCTCCATCAAACACTCTTATTTTTTCTCTCTTAATTTCCTGCAGTGAAGACCAGAGAACCCAGTTCTTGATTTGTGTTCTTCAGAAGTTGGGGAAATTAATTACCAGAGGATAAGAATGTCCTCCTCTATATTCTGGTAAAAGAAACAACAGTTAATTGAAGGCAATCTTGATTTACTTTTTGATGTAATCATGAGAATTGGAAACCGTTTTGAACAACAGCAAAATTTCCCTGCATTGATATGAGAGATGATATGAAATAAAATGGAATAAAATATAGCTAGAAACATCATAGTTTGCTTTTTGTTGAAGTGTGTGACAGCATAGGGTCAGTCACTAAGGAAGCAAGATCTTTTCTCCCTTAACAGACATTTTTCTCTCCCCTTAATATAGCCTACTTGCTAAGGTTGGAGTGTTGTGAAGTTTTCTCAAGCACAGCTGACTATTTTTGCTTGTTTTTTTTAGAAGAATGTAGAGCACCTTATGGTAAAGGTGAAATTGAGAGGGTTACAACAAAGAAAAAGAAGAAATTTCCCTGTGGTTGCTCGACAGAGAAGGACTTTCTAGCTGCTAAATAGATGCTGTTAGTGCTACCTTGTTAGTGCATCAGCGTAACGGTGGCCACCAGAGTAACTAGAGAGAGCCCCTTCTCATGGGAATGGTACTAACTTTTTGTAACATAGTGTGCCAAGGGATTGCTGCCAGGCAGTAAATTTTAGAAACTGATTAGATATTCCCAAGGGTGCTTTTTTCTTTGGTTTTGTTTTGTTTTTATCACACATTTACTACAGTATTTATGTTCAAAAAGAGCAGGGTGGTTGTATATTTCTCCCCAGCTATTCAGTGAATGTAACATTTCATTCTCATTTGCTGACTTTATTGAATATGGTAGTGTTTGGCTCAAAATGACTGGAGAATAGGAACGGGAGAAATTGTTGCCTTCAGAAGACTCATATTTAAATAAATCATCAGATCTAGATGTTGTCCTTGGAAAGTTTATGGATGTATGGAGCCATCTGAAGTTTCATGGCTTTGTGATGTTTTACAGTCCTTCTGTGCAAAATTAAAAAAACAAACAACAAAAAAACCCTCTGCATAAACTTGAATGTAAGTTAGTAAAATCTTCAGATGGAAAGGGGGGAAGAAAGTAGGAACAAACTGAATTATCACTAGCATGCTACACACTTCTTATTCCAGCCAAGTTTCCAGCAATGTAAGAGAGGAAAAAAGAATATCTGTTATGGACACTTTATAACAAAGAGACATGTTCATAGATTCTGAATTTAACTAGATGATCTGCAAGAGATAATCTTTGCACATTTTAGAGGATGTTTATAATTTTAAAAGTATATAAAACTAATCTTTCAGAACTTTCCAGATATGAATCTTTAACTCACAGCATAAAACAAAAAGTTGATATCAAAGTTTTAGAGAAAGAATATCATACTGGGGATGATTTTCTAAGGAATCAGTCTGTTCTCAATCATCAAAATGAAGTTTCCAGATTTTCAAAAGTAGTTAGAGTCCAAGAGGTCCTGTCTGTTTAGTTATAAACCACTAGCCACAGCAGAGCCTCTAATTCATGTAATTGCTTAGCAGAGTTGTTTGCATAACTGATTGTTCAGTTCAGTGTTTGAACCAAAAATAAAGAGGAAAAAATGTTTTTCTGAGTTTACCTGAAATAAAACAGTTTAAGCTTTCTGGTTGAAATAAAATTAAAAAAAATTGCTTAGGGACAAATGAAATATTTATTTCAATCATAAATTATTTTTCAGTAATTTTTATTTAAAAACAGAATGAAATTTAATGAAATTCAGTTATGTGAGATAAAAACAATAAATGACTGTCTTTTAGTAATACTAAAATAATATGCTTGCACTTTTTTTCTGAAAAAAGGTTTTCTCTTTATTGCCAGCTGAAGGTGTCTGATGATATTGACTGGAGTTCAGTTGATATTGACCAGAGTTTAGTTGATCAGAGACTGCATTTTTAATGGTTAAAGTACACAACAGTGGTAGGCATTCCTTTTCATTAGCTTACTTCACAGAAAGCTGCAGAGATTTTAAGGGGAGCAGATTAACATTTTAAAAATGGCATTTGCGTAATGCCTATCCTTCTTCAGGGTCCCCCCTTTACCATTTCCCCATTTTTCAGTTCAGAATACAGAACTTAGTCATGCATGACAAACAATTGTGATTATGACATTTGCTTCTCTAAGTACTAATGAAAAAGTCTTCTGAAAATGTTAGAAAACTCTTGGAGAGTTACCATAAAAATGACTGCAACTAAAAATATATTAAAAAAAATCCAAGTTGTGTTTGTAGAATTTAGTCAAAAATGTAGTTTTACTTAATAAAACTAAGGCATTCTAGGCAAGAGAAGTCAAAATCACTGTGTATGGTGTTATTGCTTACAAGGCACAGAGATCTACACAAACTCCAGTGTAAGAATAATTGAAAAATGACATAAATTTTGGAAGCCATGAAGTTTGATCCAAGTAGAGTTTATTCTAACAATTCCTGTCTCAGAATATTGAACTACTGATATTGACTCATGATCAACAGTAAAATACATTCAGGACTATAAAAGGTGTCAGGATTAATGAGTGTGTCTAGTCTAAAAGATGTTGCACTTATCGCTTAACATGAAAAGATAAATATATCATGCCACAAGAACTTTATGCCGTTTAACCACATACATTCATTTTATTCCTTCCAAAGGCTCAGCTCTGTTAAGAAATTCAATAAATACAAGGGCCTTTCACAACTGCCATTTTATCTCATTCCAACAGGCAAAAGGATTGTAGTTAGATCAAAGTCCAGTCCATCTGTTCTTGAAATTAAATTCAAATAAATTTGAAACTGCTCATATTGCAGAGTTGCTGATAATACTTCGAGGCAAGTGATAACACTGTACAGATTTAGAATGGACTTGCAGAAAGAGCAGTTCCTTTGTAGTGATGAGCCTAGATAAAGAGGGGGACAGACAGAGTGCAGAACTTAGGAAAATTATAGCAATGCAAGCATTAATATTCTGGTGTCAGTCAATGTCATTGCATGTGACATCCCCTAGTTTATATATCAGCATTTTACAGTGTCATGAGCATTTCAGAGTTTTGCTGTTGTCAGTCCATTCAGTCTGCATTTGCCTGTGCCTCTTCTCTACCAAATATTATGTTTTAAAAAGCAAATTAATTCAACCATTCAGTGAAGCTTATCCTATTACTTTACATGAAGAATGAGCTTTCTTGAAACTGTGGTTTTCTTTTGTGATATATTAAATTCTCTTTAAGATTATTTATCTTATAACTGTTTAGAAACAGAACAGAAAATGGGGAAATGGTAAAGGGGGGACCCTGAAGAAGGATAGGCATTACGCAAATGCCATTTTTAAAATGTTAATCTGCTCCCCTTAAAATCTCTGCAGCTTTCTGTGAAGTAAGCTAATGAAAAGGAATGCCTACCACTGTTGTGTACTTTAACCATTAAAAATGCAGTCTCTGATCAACTAAACTCTGGTCAATATCAACCGAAATCCTATTGAATGAGAATCTTTACAGTGTCGAACTGCAACAGGTTTTATCTATATTTTAATAAAACCAAAACATACAAAGAAAAAACTAAGTGTAGAAGACACTATGCAAAATCACACAGAAATAATTTTTTTTAATCGTAATTATTTTATTACAAGTTAACACTTACTAGACTTAAATCTGAGTGTTCCTTGCCTTTAAAAAATAGTCATCAGTGTTTTACTAGATGGTACAGATGGTTTTACAGATGGTTTGGGATAAGATGTAATGGGTAGGGTCAGTGAGCCTGGAGAATAGTGTTAGCATATAAAATCTTGCAGTTAAATATCCTTCTGGAGTTCAGAGTATAAGTGGAACAATAGCAGATATCTCTTAAAGCACAATGTAGTACAAAGGACACAGGGCAAGGTTTTGCTCTAAACAGCACTCATTATAAATGGGTGGCATATCTGCGGGTATCTGGGCCTCTGGTTATCATTAATATTCATGTGGGAGAAGAAAATATTACACTTAAAAATGCTAGGGATGGTATTCCTATCATGTAACTATAATGATCTGAGTGGAGGTAGTGCAAGCTGGTTATGTCTCCTCTAGGACTTCCACACTATCTACAGGGAAATTCATGTTGCTTGTTTTAGGCACTGAGGAGTCATTCTCTGCAGGCACCTACCTCCAAGAATGTAGGACGTACAAGTCTCTCTTCTCATGCTTCTTACCCATGAAAGCCCATAAGATGTCAATATATAATGCTACTCCTTGGATCCTAGAGATTTATTTCAAGCCAACCTCAAGCTTAGATGTTGCTAGTATTAAATGAATTGTGAATAGCCCTATGAAAACTTCTCAGGAGGTATTTGGTGTAGGCTTATCTGTTCAAAATGCTAAGCATGTCCCCACTATTCCACCTACAGTCTATTGAACCTGTGCAAGAGATTTATAATGATAATTATTTTATGTTGTAATTAATGCGAATGTACCTACCATGCTGGTGTTGATTAGAAGCGTGCCTCTGGCCATAGGAGACATTGACATGTTTCTGTTTTGGTTTTGTTTTTTTAAGTATTACTCTGAATATTTCCTGATCTCACATAGAAAATGTGTCATTTTATAAAATGGAAGGAAAAGAGCTCATGAGGAGGTAAATACTTCAGACTTCTGTAAACTGGACTCCAGTTAATTTCTCTTAGTCTGTTCTATCGACATTTAATTATGACAATGTCTAATTTTCTATAGTCTGCTGTTTCAGTTAGATAATTTCAATCACCTTTTCCATGACCAAATCCTGTGAAGTATGGATTACAGGAGATTTAATTAGAGATGCAGGTACTCAGAATCTTCTTAGGATTTGGCCCTATCAGTTTTGTAAGGATTTTCTGATTTTAAAATGTACTTTGATCATTCATAATACATAGGAACATTCAAAGCACTGTCACTGTCCAAAGGGAAAACATTGGTGTAAAAGTTTGTTAGGGATGACACATCTGAGAGATAATTAACTAGCAGTGTTGATCTTACACATTTTTTGCGTAATGACCACATCTGAATGCTGTGACAGAAATATATGCAAGGTTACATTTTAATATTTATCATGTCAAAAATACCTGTACAAAAGGAAATGAACAAATAGTGATCCAACATTCCAATATCGTGGCACCTAAAATATGGAGGAAGTGGTGCTTATTGCAGTACTTATTGAAGTACAAAAATGGTCAGTAAAAGCAAACGATATTGAACACATATTTCCTTAAATGTTAAATTTCAGGAGAGATGAACCCATGCCCTGTGTGGAAAATGTATTTAGATTATTATTTGACCATAAGATCCCTTTCTTTGCTTCTCAGAGTTTTAAAAAGAGTTGCACTCTGATGAACAGATGACATGAAAATGAAAATAAAGCCACTCTGATTGCCATTTGTGTCATTCTCTCTCTCTCTTTTTTTTTTTAAATAAATGTCTTCAATTTTGGACCAAATATGGTCCGCTGTGTTAAGGCGTTTTTCCAACAGACATCTCCAAGATCACTGAGAGTTTGGATCTGAACTTTCCACTTGATTCCTGTGTGCAGCGTGTACCAAAATATAGACAAAAAACCTATTTACCTCTTTTGGAGCATCAACTTGTATGAAGTCTGGATATATCTTTAGGGCTTTTGAGACAACCTTAGTAGAGGCCTGTGGTTTTCTTGAAGTCCTCACAGACCAGCCAGAACTCAATATCCTCCTCACTGAACTCTGACTTCAAAAATATTCTGAGCTGCCAAGCCATCTGGAGAAGAATAAATGAGATGATGTGTGGAGGAAAAAGGAAAGACCTTTGCACATTATTTTTTATAAGTATCACATATACTATCATTTATTTTTCTGATAATAGTTTGTCTGTCAGGCAGAAGTTAATTCTAAGAGACTTTTTGGGTGAAATAAATAGAAGATAAAACAATGGCAATGATTGTGTGATTAAAGTCATTTAAGTCATTAAATTCTTTAAGAAAGTTGTTAATTGAGAAATGTTCCTAGTACCTGCCTGGTATGGTGTACTCTTTCTAACACTGATAGAATAGTTTAAAGGGGGATCTTAGACATTTTGGTCTATAAGAGTATTTGGAGTGACTAAGCAATCAATAATTTGAGGGTGACATCTGGTCTGATAGACACATAAGGAAAAATATGTTATACTGTCACAGAGTAATGTGCTTCTCCCCAGGATAAGGTTAGACTGGCTAAAGAGTAGTTACAACTGCTTTCAAGTAAAGTTTAAGGTGAGGGTGAAGAGAAGGACGCTTTGTAACCTACCCCCTTGTTCAGCACTCTGTGCAATTTTAAGAGAGAGAGAGAAAAAAAAAAGAGAAACAAAGAGAGACCTACTTGGAACAAGTTGTTTTAGAGTGAATCCACATTACAAGCACCAAGAAGAGAAAGTTGACAGCACCTAAATTTGACTCTGTTTCTCAGACTAAGGCTCTTCAGAAGTAGCTTGAGGGCATCCCAGAGCACAAGGATTCGACTGGAGAATGGTGCAAGGAGGTTATTATCTCAAGGCAAAAGCCTCAAAATAACAAAAGAAAGAAAGAAAAAAAGGCAAATGTAGAACCCAAAAGAGACACATGACTTCTGTACCATGAACGTGTAGAATAATCCATGTAGCTATCTAGAGGAATAAGGCATGTCAGGTTCAATATACTGATTTCCTCTCAATATACTGATTTCCTCTCTTCAGTCCTTAGTCTAGCTGCTCTAGAACAAACCTTGTCCTTTCTTAGACCGACACAGATTTTCCTTCCAAGCTATTTCTATGAATGAAAGAAAGGGCATTGATTTAATATCAACATTATTATGCCACAGAGCCTGCATGGATACTTTTTTTCTTTTCCAAATACTCATTGATAAAGTGAGAAAACATTTTCTGGCTAAGACTGTAAAATTCAGAACTTGGGAAGTCATTTTTAGTTGGGAGAAAACTTTGAAAAATATCCCACCCATAACAGTACACTAATACACATGGAAATTGCACTCATCAGGGAAACCAGAGATGCATGTATTGATCTGGCTTCTAGGAGACTTCAGTTTCAGCCTCCCTCCAGGTGGTGCAAGTTTTTTAGTCCCTCTGTTTCAGCTCTCTGCCAATAAACCTTCCCCCTAGCTTTTCTCTTGTTCATTTAGATCAGAAATTATTCAGGATTAAGGCTGTGTTTTATTCTAGATCACCCCTCACAGTGGAGCCCTGACCTTTTTCTTTAATTGGTCTCTAAGTGTTACTATTGTAATGATCATTGCAGCCCTTCTCACAAGTTTCTCACATCCAGAAAATCCATTTCAAATTAATCCTGAGACAGCTTATTGAAATTTTGGAAGTCATTTTGGAAGAATGAATCTGTATTTTTATTTAAAGCCCATGCAAATGAGAGGGAATATTTAAGAATGTAATTTAAATACAATTTTTAAGACTTCATGCCATTCATTTGAAAACCCCATCTGCCAACTGTAATGTAAACACAAAGCTATTTACTTCATTCATAAAAGCAATATAAAGCTTGTATTGAAGTTGGAACTGAGATAGGAATTGTGATGGGACTTTTGACTACTGATAGATGAATTGTTGCACAGATCTGATGCTGATCCCCATTCAGCTGACATCATTGAACTTTTATAAATAATCTCTTTGGGATGCAAATGGAGCTTTCTTTTAGGATATTCTTGTGGGTGAAACTGAATTTCTGACAGTCTCTATTTAAACAAGCAATTTGTTCGGGAGAAATATTATTAGGAGCTTTTTCATTTTTAAACATTGGTTATAAAATACACAGACTAGAAATAGTTTATGACTTCCCCAGTGTGAGGAGATCAGGCTGACAAGAGGTACATCCTCCAATCAGAAGCTGATCTCACGTTGAGAGAGTTGGGTTGCTTGCGGTAGTCTTGCTGTCCTTGTCCTTCCTGTGCATGTCAGTCTGTGGCCACCCAGTCTTTGAAGGTCCCCTTGAAGTTTTCAAGACTTGGGTGAGCCCATCCTTTTGGGGACATTCCCAGACTTGGTCCCCAGGCATCCCCAGGTGTTCAACAATCTCCCCAGAACACAGAGTGGAATATATTGAAAATGCATTATTATAAAGAGCATCAAGTTGTTGATTGGATCATTCTTACAAGAGTTGGTCAACAAGCTTTACAAACATGCAAAGTGCGTGTTCTTACCCCATTACAACCATAGGCAGCAGACGAGCAGCAAGTATAAAAAGTGTGGTTCTTTAGGGAAAGAACTGTGTTTTTATAGGACTTCTGTTGCTTGGCACCACTGTAATAAAAATTATAAATAACCCGCCCACCTGATGGTTATTACCAAGGAGATGAATTGGAATGGGAGTTCTGTGTTCAGGCATGTGAAACATAAAGGTCCTTATCTAAAAAGATGCTCTAGAACAGCAAATCTCAATAGCTCATCCAAGACAGAGAAAAGTTATGGATCTAGTGAGATTGTCATCAGAAATGATGATTGGTGAATAAATTTTGGGGAAAAAAAGCTGCCAGGAAATTTTAAACTGCTGTGCGTGGTTTTGGGTTTAAGGTCAAAGGGAATGACATCTCCTGGATGAGAAGTGACTTTGGCATTTTAGAAATAATCAATTTTTATTTGACTGAAAATCCATACAAAACATGTAGATTTCTTTGTAATAAGATCGTCTAAGAAAATATCTTTTTCTTCGTGGTTACATTAGTGGAAGAGATTAGAAACAACACAAATGGCAAAAAATAAGCTTATCAGAGCCTACTCCCCTAAAGCATCAAACTTGTTCAGTTGTTTCCATTCTCCTTACTCTCGTGCTTAATTATCATCGTGGGAGTCATCCTGATAAACTGTGTAAATTTAAGAATGTGTATATTTTCAAGATCAGGGCTGAAGTTAGCTTTGTTTTCAATTCCTTTGTTACTACAGTAGTTTTGAGGACAGCTTTACTGTTTGTTGAAAAGCAAATAGACAGTACAGCTACTGACCGCTTTATTTAAAAAAAAATAGGAAAAACAGGATACATCACACTGGAAGTTTAACAGCCAGTATCTTGTTGAAATGAAACTCCCCTCCCATCAGTTCTGTCTTGTAAATGTCCCTTAGGACATGCTCAAAAGTTATACCGTGCTTGCAGCTTGTATAAACATACCCCCACCAGTTCTGCTTCTAGTAATGAAGCTGGTGTAGGTGAAAGCCCATGGTGAGTCACACTGGAGAGCAGTGTGAAAACCTGATGTGAATGTGTGTGAACAGGTTTGGTGCACATGCTTTTAATATTTTTCACATACTCCTTACCTATATTAGACAGAAGTGTGTCCACAAGGCAGGCCACTGCTTCCTCAGCAGTTGACCCGTGGAATCAAATCTATTTTTGAAAATAGCATGGCGATCTTTGAGCTGTGCAGTCCATGGTAATTTTCTTCTACAATTTGGAACACTTGCCATGGCATTAAGAAAGCAGGAGGAGCAATTTATAAGGGTTGCCCTAAGTGTCAAATAGCAGAAGGTCAACACAAAGTATGACTTCTTTTTAGAGTGTAAATAACCATATAGGCTCATAAAGAAGAATTTTATTTGATACTGGCAACCTGATTATTTATCTAGGAGACATTAGTAATAATGTTTGCAATTGGCTGAACTATAGTAAAGATATAAGAGAGGTATTCATTGTACTGATTTTTTTTCTCAAGTTTGAATGGATTAACCATTAATTTGTATGTCATTTTTTGCTTGGAATGACCAAAACTATCTAAAAGGTTATCATGCTAGCAGTGGTATGATAAATGGGCAAACTCTCAGTTTCTTAGTGGTATAAAAAACTGGATGGGTTCATAGCTTTGTTCGCAAGAAGCATTCGATTAAGTATTTGTAAAAGAACGTAATAGTATCTTTTTCTTTCTTGTCCTTTTTTTTCCTTTTATTTTCCATAAATGTTGAAAACTCCTCCTCCTTCATCTCTAAGAAAGCATAAGAATCCAATTAGATTAATAAATTCTCAATTTGGGACTGATTTATCTAAATCTAGGAACTTGACAGGGGAGAATGGGATTTTTCTTAAACTAGTTAATAATTTTAAGTGCTCATGCTTTTGAAGGAACACCCATTTTGAACTGATGTGTGTGCAGTCTGGTCTAAAACACAGACTTTCTGAGCATCAGAGTTATTATCCTTTTTGCCTCCAACAAACACAAGACATTATTACATATATGTCTTCCACTCTAGCAGGTATCTAATGAAGAGCGGTTGAATAGTTGTTTTATTTTACTAGACTTGCTACATTAAAAAAAAATGGACAGCTTGCTAAAGAACTTAGAAGATAATAATATTTACAGCACTATGTCTTGCTTAAGCCACCTACTCCTAATAATTTATCATTTTATCATAAAATGCTTTTTATGTTGACGCACAAAAGGGAATGGCAATGCCACTCAGCTGCAGACACTTTGAAAGCTAAGCCTGTACAGAGGAAAAGGTGCATAATTAAGTGAAATGTTGAGATTAGTGTAGAGAAAGCAAGCTATTAATTACACATGTTAGTTGTTACTAAAATTTGCCTTTACCAGTCAATAATGTTACTTACACTAAAATTTTAATGCAATGAATGTATATCATTTATCTGGTGATGGCAAGGCCAAAAGAAATGTGGGTATGCTACTTTCTACTTCAAGTTTATTGATATTTGAAGACAAATGGTTGTGTTTGCCCAAGGAATCCACTTAGAAAAACTACATTAGCGCCCTACAACAAACAGGTAGGAAGTGTCTGTACCATTATTTTCGGGTGCGTTAATAACTTGGCACAGATTTACAATCAATAAACTCAAAGTAAAAAATATTTATATATGATATGAAAAAAAAGCTAACAGAACACACAGATTCAAAACCGTGTAAGTAAAAGCAAGAGAAAATCCCTAATTAAAATTGCCATTCATCTGCAAGGCCTCCAGTTTGGTCTTCATCCCTGGTTAAAAATAAAAATGAGCAGAGAAGGTGGGCTGTGTTAAGGAAAATACCAATATGCCCATCTGAAAGAACAGCTTAAAAAAGTCAAGGACAAAGGCATTTGTTCTTTTGTGTGAGACTCACAAGTGAGATTGTTGAATGGATACAGCTCTTTACAAAACAGCATGACATAGATGCAGCCTGAGGTATCAATATTTGCCTGCCTCTTTATCTGCCTGTTTTTTTCCCATTGATTTTCCCAGTTTCCCAGCAGTCTATTAGTTTGCAGCCTCTGACATCCCCACACCAAAATTAATGTCACATCTCCTGTTCAGTGGTGAACAAGAAATTTTTTTTTTATGATTTGATCATGTTTTCATTTAGAATAAGGAGCATATTTATTTTAGAAACCTTTGTTCTGTGTTTTTTAACTGAAAGAAATACAAAATCTGATTTTAAAGAAAATTTTGTGGAAAAAAAGAGATTTGCAAAACATCTGCCAGAATTTTCCAGATGGAAATTCCAAGTGTGAATTGGTTTTTCTTGTAACTGCTAAAGACAAGCAATAAGAGATAAAGAATTTGTTCAGAATGATACCTCTCTGTCTTCTCTGTCAGAACCGACTAAGTAGAATGTTTTTATCCCAATTCATCAAATTTGAAGGAAAATAAAAATTTCTAAAAAATAAGATTTTTTTTTTAATTTAAAGGTTTAAATGAAATTAAGAATATGTTTTGTCCTCATTTTCTATTTGTGACTGTCTTAGGCCTGGTAAATGATGTTGCAGAAGATCTTGAAATTAAAAAAGGAGCAACATGAGAGCAGGGTCAGATGCTGATTTTCAAATTTTTCCCCATTTTGCATAAGGGTTTTTCATAAGAAGCCAAAGAGGCACACTCTCTGGAATATCTGCGTAGATGGGGATGTAAAAGGTATAGACTGGAATCTCAGGTTGTTTTTGGTATCTCTTATTGCAACTATTACCTTTTATAGGAAATGTTTGAGATGCATTAGTCCAGACAGAGAGAAGAAACTAACTCTCTGACTTGTTGTTGTGGATCTCATATAGGATACGAGAGGGAACATACCAGCCACCAGACATTTTGGCTATTTGGGAATGATTTGTGTGCCTCCTCTCTCTCATTCGGTGGTTAGAAAGGGAAAAATTGGGAACATTTGGTTTCTTTTATGTGCAGAATGAAAACCAATTTTACAAATTCTCCAGGGAATTTTCTGGCCAGATCCTGTTCCTCTTTGAAAGCTTCACATTAATTTCTGAGCAGGTTTGTCATTTTATATTGAAGGGCTTTTCTCAGTTCTTCTCACTGGTTACAGGCATGCAGATTCAGGGAACATTTAGGCCTTACAGTCATGTCCCTTAGGAAGGACAGTAGCTCACCCTAACTAAAAGCAGGGGAGAACATTACAAGCCTTCTGAATCCACCAGCTACAGACAATATTCATGATACTGGACGATGGGAGACTTGAATGAGTGGACAACAGGGCAGAGAATGCCTCTGCTCTACAGAAATACAGTATCACATTGAGCTTTTTTTGCTCCTCCTTTCCTGAGGTAAGGGCTAAAAGACCATATTCTCAAGATTGACTGCATGTCCATCAATCAGAAGAGCATTTCAAAGTAGCCTTTGACAAGCAGTTCACTAGGCTTTTGTCTGACTGACAAACATGTTCCTAAAATCATCTAAGGAAAGTCCTTTATGCCAGCTACCAGCAGAGAAGAGTCTCTAATGTTATATATAAGATAAACATATTGGTAAGAATCTCTGATGCTGTACCTAGTAACTTAAAAAATAGGTTTTCCAGAACCTAAAAGACTCTGGGGCCTGATAAATGGATCAACCACTTAGTTGTACATAATGTAATATGCATTATTTAATATATATTTTAAGCTTATTTTAAAATTTACAAACCTATAAAATGAGTGAAATTCTATAAAAGTAGCAAATATTCCTAAGAGGACTCCAAAAGTTCTATCAAAACTCTTCTCTGAAATATATAGGATAGTTTGAGACGTATATTCGAGACATTTGTCAGTATCACCCAGTAATGGTGGGCACTAATTTCTAAATTTATCAAGAGATCATGTGGTAGTGTCAACACATTATGTAACTGCAGTTATAGCTTATTTTTATAGGCTTAACTGTAAGGTTATTGCATTGATACTCTTAAAAATTAAGTCTTATTTTTAAGTAGCTGTCAGTTTACTTGTATCCCAACTGTCCAAGATGATATAAGCAAAATAAAATTATGCAAATTTATGCATACACACATATACATAAAATTGGAGTGCCAATATATTTAATATTTACTGAAAACATAATCAAAAGTAAAGTATGCATTATATGAAAATGTATCACAGAGCATTATGTTTTATTGTATGAGCTGGTAGAATTAACCAGTGGGGAATTTGTTTCGGTAACTGTAGTAAACTTTAGTGAAATATATAACAAATTTATGGATTGTTTAATGATTATTTAATAGCTTTCTTGTCAAAGAAGAAAGCAAATGAAGGACCAGCATGAAACAGACAGTATGGACCTAATCCTACTTGTTTTCCGTGTGATTCATGCTCTTTGAATCACCAAAAAAAGATCTCATTGACCTCAATGGATTTCCTCAAATGCAAATGTCAAACAGAAGCAGCCTCAAGGAACCAAAATTATCACATACAGTACAAAGTGAGAAGGAAAATAAAAGCTCTCCTGATTAATGAAAAGTTGACTATCCCATCCGATAAGTCTTCTCAGATAAAAATAGTCATAAACAATGACTCACTTCACTGGCATTTTTTGTTCCTCTGTCTGACTGTCACAGGTAAGGTAGAATTTCTTTTCCTGACTGATCTTTATACTGAAAGTAAAGTGACAGCAGCACCATTACAATTAGTATGCAAATAACCAAACAGTAGGATGCAAACTGACACTCCGTTTTTAATACTTTCAAGTTATTTCTGTTTCAGAATCATGGCTTATTTTTGGACAGTGGTCAATATAATCTAATTACCAAAAATAAAGAACTGCTATTTAATTAAATACAATTTATATGGAAATATCTTTCAAGATGTATTTGTGCTCTGGACAGTGTCTTAACACAGAAACCACCTTTGCCTTACTGACTGTGGAAAAGAAAAAATGAAAAAACAGAGCATATGGCTAACAAATTCTCCACTATAATTGTTTTCTCTTAAATTGTAACCTGAAAGCTTACCTGTCACATCCTACGTCTTCATGTTTTAAGGCCCTTGAGTAGTCAGCATTTTATTGATTTATACAGCTGATCACAACGGGTCCAAAAAGTGTTGGATATGTTAATCATATATGCACCGACACCATTACAAATAATGGGTATTGGGTACAAATAGTGGGTGCAAATTTGGGATCACATGGTGACTGCAGTAACTGATATTTTTCATGCAGTCGTTTTTTTTCAGCTCTTCCTGATATTTCATTCTGTATGTCCTCTTCTAGAAGCAGAACCCCACCTGCAAAAAACCATTCTTATCTCATTCTGCCGTCTGCTCTGTATGCAGCCTCTCTTTTTCCATTCTTTGCTTCCCAGTTCTTTCCCTCCTTTGTACATACTTTGCTTTCTCTCGCTTGCCTGAATATACAGGCTTGCTGATTGGTTTCTTGCCTCTCTCTACTTCTTCTCCTACTGCCTAATTAGTTTCTCACCCTATCCAGCATACCCATTCACAGTATATCACATCATAAAAATGCATGAATACATGGAGTTGATTTAGTTGTTTGCTTCAGCAAGATCATTCCTGTTGACACTCTTTGACTTGATGTAATCAGACTTCCAGCGGTTCAGGAATTGGGACCCATGTGTCCCACACTACAGAGTAAGATCCTCATTCTCTCATGTTTTTAAATATTTTACATCAAATAGAGCAGGCTTAACAGTCGAGGGTCCATTCAATTTTCTTACTGTCAGTGCTTTAACAATTGGCATAGTCTTATGGAAAAGCTACCTTTTTTCTGACTGAGGGTACAGTCTTTCTCATTTAAGGTATATCTCTCCCGTCTGTGTGATGGACTTGACAGGGAACACCAAACAGCAAAACTGAATTTCAGATGGGAATGGATATAGACATGGGTTTCAGGGATGATCAGGAGAGGGAAACTCCACCTTTCAAGAGAAGAGTAAAAGACTTTGGCTTGCTTGTAAAATGAAAGCAGAAAGGAGCTGTGATTGCTCTCAGGGAATATAGAGGAGTAACCCAGAGAGGGTTCATCCTGACAGAAGATCAAATGGATATACACTGATTAAGAATAAATTTAGGCTGGAAATCAGAAGATGGCTTCAAATAATAAGAGTATAGTTCTGTAATAGTCTCCCAGGAGAATTTTTGTCCTCTCCATTCCTCTGTACTTCAAAAATGGAGCTCAGTATGTTTATGAAAGAGATTATTTGGCATTATTTGCCTTTGATAATAGAGGACTAGAAATGATGACCCAGGGCAACCTTTTTACTCCTATATTCCTGAGAGTGCTGGCGGGAAAATGTTAAGATTTTTCATTGACAACAAAATGAAGATTCTTCTGTATTCTGAGGTTAAAGTGAATGAAGTGCAAGCTTATCAAATTCCTACTAATCTTATCTAAAGTAAGTGTAAAAATCTAGTTATTTCATGTTGATTAGTTATATATACTTCATAATCATATCAGCCCAAGACCATATACATGTATGTATATATTAATGTGCTTTCTGAAGTCTTTAATTTGCTTAATTTTCTCGGTGCAACTTTACTAGTCATTATCAGGTCATTATCACTTAACAATCTTAATTATTTAACCATTTCATGATCTAGGTCATTGTCATTTAATAATCTATATGCTACTTAATAAGATAAATTAGCAGCTGGGGGAGATTTACAGTAAGTTTCAGGGCCATATTTAAGTGATATGCATTTTATCACATTTTCCAAATTATGAATAAATGCTCACTGTAAACTCATGAAGGCCTAAATTGTGATATACTTTATGAGCAATTTATGATTTATTGATTCCAAAGATTATCCACATGAGGATAATCTCTTACCAGCTTTAGGGCTGTACAGTCTGATCACAAAATCTGTACCCTAAATAAGGAATTCTCAATTCATTTTGTTTTCCATTCTCTCTCCTTAATATAGCTACTTAACAAGAAAAATAAATAAAGAGTTTTATTTAAAACAGTGCTCATCCCTTCCTTCTTTTCTTAGACTCACCATGCTTGTATAGATTTTATTCTTTAAGGAAAATAAATTGGGAAATGAGTAAGGGAAATAACTAATTGCTAGTTAGTTATACAAGAGAACTAACAACTAAAACTAAATTAGAAAACTCAAATCTATTCAGCAATTTTTTGTCACATAATTATGCCTTCCTCTACATAGGATATTAATGCACAGTCATTTGTATTTGACACAGGTATGTTATAAATAAGTTCATGTTCAACAGTTTCCTGCACTCTCCCAGAAATTCGTGCATCTGTATGGACCCTTGCATACATTACAGCTTCAAACATTAGCATACATTAGAATTCAAACGAATCAGTGTTCTCTTGTTGCAGAGAGAATCAGAGCAATATGTCTGAAACCACTACTTTCTTCATGATCCTTTTCTATCTCCTCTGACTCCCCCGTACTTCTTAGAGTTAAGATTGCTGTAATCTGAGTAATAATTGGTTTAATTGAAACTGTTTTATAAGAGAAACATAATGTCTCAGGAGAATGCCTTCCTTTTCTTATGGCTAGCTCATGTGAATGAAGACTGCAAGACAGGAGTGAGTGTTTGGACTTTTTTCTGGTGAATAATCTATATGGTGGTGTCTGAGGTGGATGGTGGGTTCTCGAGCAGATGAATTGTGTTTTCCCTTATGTTTGCAGAGAGACAAACACACTGGTGATGTTTACTGTATTATAATTATACTTATGGAATGCACAATTGCCAGTCCCAAAGAGATTTTTTTTTTCCTTTAATCAGTATTTCTCCTTCATCATAAACATCAGAGAAAGTACTTCTGTTTCACTAAAATGTTCATGTCCATCTAGAGAATCTGACTAAGTCCCCCAGAGCGAAAATACCATTTTCATATAGGTATTTTTAAAAGGTTTTTTTTTCTTATTATCACAATCCAGCAATCATGCTACTCATATGACATGGCGGCTCCTGCTCTTTTTCAGTCATGTGTGGTATTTTTGGTTATCGGTATGTCATGGCAAATGGAGTGGGTGTTCTCCAATCTCTTCTACGCTATTGTGTGGTTGCCGTGATTGTATAGTCCCGACATGGTTCTATATTCTGCTTAAGATGGATCTTGAACGACACATAGGTCTCTGTGACACCAGCTTCCTCGTCATGATTGCCATATAGGGTCTCCCCTGCCTTGCTTATCTCTCTGAATGCAGTAATGGCCTATCAGGCTAATCTTGTGCTTTTGGTAGTGTAAACAAGAGATCTGCAGAATCATCCCACAAACAATTTTACATTATCTAATCTAGGCTGGCATTTTTCATTTATTCTTTTTTCCATCCTATCATGAACAAAAAAGGACATTGTTATTATTCTGCTGGTTTTAGAGAGATATGTTGTAATAGGGATCTGAAAGAAAAGCTATCATATATTCTATATAATGGGTATTTCAAAAATGGCACAACAATTTTGGATGGAGATAGAAACAGTCCTTTAAGAAATAGTCACTTTGCAAAATTGCTTATATTGATATAAAGCTTCCTTTTTATGTTAGCTGGAAGATCTGTTGAGTTTCCATTAAGGAAAAAGGTTAGAAATTAGGAGATCCTATAAAACACTGTAGAGCTAAAAAAAAAAAAAGAAAAAAAAAGAAAAAAATTTTTAAACAGAATATAAAAGTTGTGTCCCTAAGAGGAGATTTTGATTTTAAAATCAAAGTAAGCAGTTTTCAAATGTTCCTGATAGATTTTTTGCTCTATTGTACTCGATGGGACAGAAATCCACTTGCTGCACAGGGTCACAATAGAAGGAGAAAAACGTGACTGAAAATATGATTCTCTGTAATGTTTCTTGTTTCTTTTAATCAGTTATTTTCTCTTATCTGTGACATTCTGTATCATGGGCTACAGTACTGCATCAGACAGGGCCAGACAGGGCCAAACCTTACCTGCAACCCCCTGCCTACGTGCATAGGGTTAACTTCAACATTTTCTAGGTGGAGGAAGAGCCTTTAATATTTACATGAAATTGATTGTGGTTAATTCAGCCTCAAGTTTAAGCTTTAAATATATTACCCAACTTTAAAAATATTTAATAGAACTTCTGGCCTGGCAGACTGTAAATAGTCATAATTTTAATTTTTTGAGTAAGAGAGAAAATATTTGTCCATAACTGTTGAAATAGCACTCTGCCATTACTCCTCGCCTTCTCCTTTTTTATTTTTTACATTATGATGCTGGTTTGTGATTGCGGGTCTGTCTTTTCTCAAATAGCAAACAGGACATTCCACAAAGCTATGCATGCATTTTTTTTTTTTTGCCTAAATTAACTTCCAGATAATGAATATATTTGACATTGAAGAAAAAAGATGTTAAAGGACTGTGATATCATATCTTGGAGAAGGACTCACAAAATTCAAGGTGGAGATAGTGCATTTTTGTAGTGCTAAAAACAAATCTGTAAACATCATAAGAGAATTAGACACCTGTGACCTACTGATGAGTTAGGGAGGGTGCGCCTATATCCCTTTTACACTGTCAAAAAAAATCCTATTTCTTGAAAAAAAAGACCAGAAAATGCTAAATAGAGTTGCGAAAGTTTTCTACTTATTTGAAAACAGGAGGGAGAGAAACAAATTAGAATATTAAGAATATAAAATGGGGAATGAAATCAAGAAAGATGACAAATTCCTCAAGCATTTAATACATAAACTCGCAATGCATTCAGAAGCTGAATCATGGCACTTTCTTACAAGCATTGCCTTCTCACTAGCAATAATGTGAATATATATGATACAATGCCATATGTCACTGAATATCAGTATGTTGTGGCTCATATATGGTAGTAGATATGTAATCAAAGGATTTTTCCTCTTTCCTCCTCTCATTTTTTGGGAGAGAAAGGAATTATTGTTTGGCTTTACTGACCAAGGAAATGACAGAAATAATATGTGGAAGTCATTATGGCAGCAATGTAAAAGTGCAATGTGAGCCTTTTGTAATCTAGAGCATTTCATCCCAACAGAACAACCCCTTACAAGTGACAGCTAATCATTTCTTTCTTAATATAAAAGTGCATTCTATCATCTTCCATATTCTTCATTTTGAACAGCAAAATTAGAAAATGGAAAAGTATATGCCTAGAGGGGTATATTTCATTCTTTTATGAAAATCCAATGATTTTCTCTAAAGATCTGACAAATGAGTATTTATACATCCACCTAAATTATACTTTGCTATTCATGCCAGCAGTTTCTAGGGGGACTTATTGCTGTTAACCAATAGGATTTTACTGTATGTTTTTTCAAAAGAAAGTCAGGTCAGAATTGGGCATCCAACTTCACCCAAATTAGTTTATCATAAGTAATGTTGATCTAATCAGAAGAGTTCCTTCGGCTTGTTCTCCTGAGACTTCAGCTCTGTTGAACATGTTTCTCTACTCCTGCATGAAAAGGCTTGCAGCATTGTTGTCTTTAATCAGGCTCTCAGGAAGCAAAGCAAGCTTTAAATCTGCCAATACTTATCAACTGTCTTTGGAGTATGAATCATTGTGTCAGTGCATATCTATTTTGGAACTGGGGAATAAAAGGATATGAAAAGTGATTTTTTGTGTCCTGTCTTCTTCTAGGATCAACGCTGAACTGCCCTGTCCCACTTCCCTGCCTGAAGAACTAATTAAACAGACATTACTTAGAGTTGTTAGTTGCCTAACTTAAGGCGCCCTGCATCATATTAGATGCTTAAAGGGTCATGACAGAGTTTTGTTTCCTGACTTATATGCCATTGCACAATCTTAGAGGAATGAGGCACTATTTTGGGGGAATTATGGTTTTAACTAATTTAAATTCAGGCATTGCCAACATGTTGCTAGCGCAAAGTGAAAAAGAGAAAGAAATTTGCATGATAAAAAACTTGCATGTAGGCACTTACTTTTCCAAACCTAGAAAATCTGTGGACAAATTCTGGAAAATTTATGTTATGTGTTTATGCATTCTGATGTACCTTTGTTTCTACTGCTGGGGGAGATCTCTGAATAACTTGTCATAGGTGATGTTACTGTGGCAACTGATATCAGGAATTTCTAGGTTCTGCTCTTTTTAGGACAGGACTCTGCTTTTAAACACCTTAGGTTTTCATTAAAAAGTGACAAAGTTTCAGGAGCAGTTTAAAATAAGTGCTGAATTTTCAATCAGGCAACAAAATTCTGGATAAAGGCCTGATGTGGCTTTCCTCCTGATTCACAAGAGTAATGCCAGCAAAGTCAGTGCAATGAGAAGGAAATTACACTAAATCAAACAAGAAGTCCTTCTTCTCTATTTTCTTTCACTTGTCTTAATATTTTTTCCTTGTGTCTAATCCTGAAGAACTCTAATTAAAAATGAACCAGTTTGATGTTTTTGAAGACATGTAATCTAATACTTCTTGCATTACAGCACCCTGTGCATGGCTCACCTCAGCTTCTACTAACATGTCAAGACATTATTGTTTCTTCTCAAAGAATACAACATAACTGTTATTCTTTGATAAATCTTACATCTGTAGATAAAGAGTACATTAGAAATTTAATCACATCAGTACACCAGAACTGAAACACTTCAGTTTGCATTTGTTAAGACAGTCTCCTGCATCAGATAGTCTTTTGTCTGTACATGCCATACAAAGGTGTAGAAGTATAGTTAACAGTGCCAATGATCAAAATATTTGTTTCTTTGACTGCAGACAAGAAGTAGGGCATAATGGCCATCGGGTAGCCATGGAAAGGTAATTAATATATTTACGCTCCATTTACATCAAAGAGTATTCTTCTCCAGAGTTCCTTCAGTATAGTATAAAAAGCACCAGTACATTTGGTGCATTAACTACCAGAAGTATACTTGTCCTTGTACTCAGTGCAGGCACTAATTTAGTGATTAATATTCATATAGACTAATCCCACTGACTGTTGGCTATCTGAGTAGACTTTGCTCATGAGAATAGTCACATTAAATTCTGCGAGATTCTTCATGTGAGGAAGGGTTACAGCTTGTGTGCCTGCTTTTTTATAAACATCTGATAACAAAATTAAAAAATAAATGTTCTAGATAGTGTGATATATGCCTTAAAAAAATACCTTATTTATTTGCATGATATCTGAATGATAGAGATAAAACCATTCTTTGGAGTCTTTCAATGTATATAAATTCTTAAAGTCAGTCCTCTTGATTACTGGAATTTAGAAAGGCATCCAACTCTGTGCCTGCCTGGCTAAACACATTCTTTAAGGATATTTTGGAATTAATGCTTCTCATTGCATTTTTGTTTCTTTTTCATCATATGCCTTTCTATAGTTTTAAACCCTTCAAGCATCATTAATGCTATTCCATTCTGAAATGAAATTAATTGCAGAGCAAATCATTGTAGCAGCCAAGGAAGGATGCTAATAACCATGAGCATTCTGTATAGCACACAGTAACCAGGTGTATGCAATCAGGTTGCTCTTTTTTATCGGGTACTTATCACTGGATGGTTGTGCTTGATTGGCGGCTCTGCTAAATTATGTTCTTGGGAAGTGTAGTGTCAAGTTTTCTGTTTGATCTGCCAGCATGCAGCATGCCTCAACCTGTACTTGGAGGAATGTCTCTTCTTGCGAAGATGATGGTTTAAGCTCCATGGACCATTCAGGCCTTGACCTTGTTTGATTGCCAGCCAAATGTTATTTGTCATGACGGTTTAATGCAATAGATGCCAGCCACCCAGGAACTTGGATGGGAATCTGATCACAAGTCAAAAAAACACCCAAAACAGCCATCAGAAAATTCATCCTTTGCATAATATGCTGTACAGTGACTGCTTAGTATGTGTAATGTGACTGTATCTCACCTAACCAGTAAGATAGTTGATTTTCTGTTACTTTCCTTGGTAGGAAAGGCAGTATGGACCCGTAGCTTGCACATTGCTTCATTTTCTGATATTGGTCAATAAGGACCATTGATTTGTTACATACTTACATCTTCTGAACTTTCAGATTTACTGTTTGACTTTTTAGCAATATTCATCTTTCATTCTTTAGGTATCTTCAGGCATTTAGGTTCACAGAATTATCCTCCAGAAACTCCTACCTTTATGGAAAATCAGTGACTGCTCACGGAAATTGGGCTTGCAATTTTGGCCTTCTTAATCAGATCTGAGCTAGAAACCAACCTCAACAGGCGATATGAAACAGCTCTTCATGTTCATACTGTTGGTGTTTTAACTGAAGAAATCACCTTCATTTATACATGTTCCTTAAAGGACTACCTTGTACTCATCTGAGTGCAATGTGAAAAAAAGACCCATGCTCTCCAGTAGCTGGTTTGGTTTGTTGGTGTTCTTTCCCCTGAGTCCAGCTCATATCTTACAGTCTGGTCCTTCAGCACTTGCCTCTGTTGAATCCATTCCACATCCAGGCTTGCTTGGATATTTTTCTTCTGTATAGCGCCACCTCAGCAGAAAAAAAGAAAATGTTCAATTGGTGTCTCCGGGCTTCTACAGTGTGCCCACACACTAATTATCTGGGCAAAGTGTGTTTATCATGCAGGAGACTCCTACTTATTCCCTCAATAGGCATGTGCTACACATTAGGATTTAATCCTTAAAAGTGTTATCTTCCCAAGGAGAAATTGGAGTAGTGTTAGTTGTAGAAAGTTAAAATGAGGCTGAAATGTTGTTGTGAAGAAATGAAAGTTTCTAAAATACACCAAAATTGCAGTTTGAAGTAACAACAATCCAAGATTGTCCTTATATCAGCCTTCAGCTTAATCTTCTGTCCTGTTTGAAAACTATGAATACTTTGATTCCATAGGAATTTCTTTCATTTTAGTTAATTTTAGTTTAATTTTATAATGAAGATGAAGTTAAAGGGTAAATCATAAATCTAGATGTCCAGGTAATCTCCTATGGGAAGTTATGCAAATGGATAGCATTTGGAAAAGGAGGGAAAAGAGCGCTGACGTAAAAACAGAGAGAGCACAGGTCTAAATGGTTGGAGTAAAAAATGGAAAATGACAACACGAATGTTAGCAGAAGAAAGTAGGGTTGGAGGCAAGATGGATGGTGTTATAGGAAACAGATATTTATATCTCTGACACAGAGCTACACCAGCTTAAAGTGATTTAACAGAAGCATTTGACGATGATGCAAAAAAATAAAAAGGGAGAGGAATGTAGGACAAGGATCAGAGCAATGCAGAACTGTATGAGTGAATGAACATCAAGGAAGGGAAGATAATTTTATGTAACCTTTTTAATTCAGACCTTTTGATGATATGGGTGAAAAGGAATTTGGAAGGGAGAAGGAACAGCTGTCAAAACAGTAGTTAATTAAGGCTGACTAAGCAACTGGGAATGTAAAGAAAGGAGAGAGAAATGATTTATCAGCCTTTTATAAGTCATTTATGAATAGTAGAGTGTATGGGCATGTAAAATCCACATTATTGATGGTCTAGTGTTAATATTACTATTATATTTTTCTCTGAGATTCTTTGGATGATATTTCATTCCTCTTCAAATGTTTCTTGTTGTTGATTTAAAAAGTAATCAAGATGTACTTGCAGGAATAAATTCTTAAAGTCAAAGAAAATGTGTATGTACTTATAAATGTATATACAAGAACAAAAGACAATAATTTAGCTAATTTATTGTAATTTAGTTAATTTATTGTATTGAATTAGATCTAAGGGTTGAAACAGAAGTCAGGCTTTTTTTTTCCCTAATACTTTGGATTTGAAGACTCCATATATGTAAGGAGTAAGTGAGGTGTCTCTTTAGAGGAAAGAACTGTATTGGTAAGAGGAGTATTTTTCGGAGCTATTACTGAATGTCAAATCACATGCAAATCCAAAAAGCGACTATACAAAATAAACCCCAACAATGACAACTAACAAATGACGTAATAACAACTTGAACTGAGGAGACTGGGGATTTCTAAAAACACCCCAAAATACTTGCAAGGATTCAGAGTTTATATCAGCTTGTCTAAGTTTTCCCAACATACTAACTGATCTAATAAAAGATATTCCCTTTTCCTATAAATATTGGGCTACATATAGATAGAACTGACTACAATTCCTTCCATTAACGTTTTTAGATTTGGCATTTGGCAAAAAGATTTTTTTGTGCCTATGGAACAAAACTGATCTTTGGAATACAAGATGCTGAGCTTTTATACTTTAACAAAAAATCTCAGCTTTTCATGGACAGTTTTGATGAAATAGTAAGTCTGGGGGAGGGCACTTAAAAATACAGAGGGATTATCCTAATTTCCTTACAGAAAAAAAAAAATGCTTTGAAAGTAAACATAGCAATATCCGAACTAACATGATGATTAGATTTAGACTTGTTTCCTTTTTATTTACCCATTTTCTAAATTGCATATCTTCAAATGCTGTTTGCAGTCCTTCAGCATTTCATGTATGTTTGTACCAGGTAAATGCATAAGACTACAAGAGCTTGTAAATGTCTGAAAGATCACCTCTTTTTTTTGGGGGGGGGGAGGTTGCTACTAATTGGATTCTTATCTGATGCAAATTGACTGACTTGGGTCAGAGTGATTTACGTCAGCAGAAGTTTCAGATGTTGACGTTGAGGTCTCCTGTCACTCGTTTCAATCTGGGCTGACGCAAAATTCCTTCTCAGGATTTTGCCAATAGATGTCAGTGAAAGGCTACCCAACAGAGTTGCTACAGCAAGTGCTTGTACCAGAATCTTATTATATGGTTTCCTTTCAAAAAACCCCTCCTTTTATTATAGATAAATAATTTTTTCCCCTATTCCCTCTCTCCAGAATTTCACCTTTTGAAATGCATGTAAAGGTAGCGTTTTATTAATATGCTGCCAGTAATTTGTGGCTATTGGGATATGAAAGATTTTCCCTGATCAGGAATTCTGGTAAGTTTAAAAGATATATGCTTTTCCCCATTTTAAATGTTTTGTAATTAATCTCTTGAATATCTTTTTTAATTTATCCAGTGATTTAGTGGTAGAGAAAGGGAGGTACTGATCACATAGGACACTCTCCACAAGTATCTTCTGAATGGGCAAGAGCAATTCATCAATTTTAATTGCACCTTACGTTTGCACTTCATCTTATTCCAACACTCCACTTCCCAATTAATCTTTCATCTTGATACATCATATATTTGACAAAAAATATTTTCAATAGTATTGATAAAACACTGTTCCAGTGTGTATTTTTCAGTGCCACGGACAAAACAGTGTCCTTCTGGGTACTCCATCCTGCGATACCAAACTACATATTTTTTGTTCATTATTCTAATAGCACTAAAATTTAATGATGATAAAGACATATTTACAAAGTACGAGCGTTAATTAATCAGTGAAAAATATCAGGAGTGCTGCTGTGTGTCCACACCAGATCCAACCTATTGCTAATATCTTGAAATGAAAGTTTAAATGGTATGTAAATATCTGAATTAATTTGTGGCAAAAAAAAAAAAAAAAGAATTCTTAAGTCCAAAACCATTTAACATAAAAAAGCTTTAGATTTGCAGCCCTGTGAATGCATGTGTCTATGAACCAGGGACTGAACATTAGTAAAGGTACTGAGAGTAAGAGTAGTAAGACTTACACTTTGTGCTAGATAGAGAATCTGATGATAGCTTCAGATAGGGATAGGAGGGGAAGAGAGACAGGCAGGCAGGGATTGTATTTAGAGAATATATTGTCCAGAGGTCTATCTGTGCTAAAGTGCTTTGATAAGCTGTTTTAGAAGAAGTTATATACTCCTTGGTTCAACAGACAATTGAGCGTTAATTTTTCTGTCAGATGCTAATTCTAGTAACTCCTGCTTTAGGAAATAAAAGCTATGTTTTTGAAGTATATAAGTTATGTTTAGTTGGTGTTTTGAAGGCAGACAGAGGCTTTCTGCACTCATGGCTGGAAGCTGAGCAGAAGGAATTTTGCTGAGCCTGATCTAAAAACATTTCTAATAAACCATTTAGCTTCGTGCCACCTAACAGTGCAGACTATGGGGACAGTGGGCTCCTGTTTGCCATCATTTAAAACCATCACTGAGTTGGGCTGATTGCTTTACTCACTTTGACTCAGCACCAAGGCTGCTGGGGCCCATTAACAGATATGTCCTGCAGGCACCTTTTTCACCTTGCTCCCTTCTCCCCCTCAGCATTCCTCAGGGAGAAGTCCTCCCTCTCTTTGAGAGGAAGGCTGTAGTAGAATTTAATGTGGGTAGCTGGACTGGTTTCGCAATCGGAAAATAGAAATAGTGTCATATGAGCTATAGTAATGGGAACACATGTAGCTCAATTTAAAATGTTTTTACTGTTAGATGAGAAAAAGGTCAAATTTGTATATGCTGCTAATTATTTGCTAATAAGAATGGAGTGTCAGTTTTATATCAGTTGAAAAAATAGTGGTGAAGATAGGATTTTTATAACTAATTTACCTATGATCATTTTCAGAAACAACAATTAAGTGGTTATTCAAAGGGTGATCCTCATTTTGCTCCACTGGCCTACCTTATCCTATGGTTTGGATAAAAAGAGCTGACAACATAGGAATGTGAATGTGAGCAATACGTGTGGATGGCTAGGATTTTAACTGTCTGAGGAGGCATTTGCCTGAGACAGAGCACTTAGAGGATGACCACTGTTGGCTGGATTAAGCAGTTACCAGGGGAATACTGAGAGACTTCTGAAATAGAGCTTGAAAAGGGGAATAAGAGTTGCACAAAAATTTGTAGCAGTGAAGGAGCAGCCTTGGAGTGGAAATAGCATCAGTTAAAATGTGGTTTGCCAAGGCCAGAAGTTGGCCTGCTGGCATTGCTACCTCAGTCAGATGCTGCGAGCAGCTGGCAACCAGCTATGGGGTGACAGCATGGGGCACACATGGGTATTTATTAACATTTTGTTAAGCGTTTAATACTGTGGTTTATCAGTTCTATTGCTGACACTGATACAGAAAGCGTGCTTCACTCATTACATTTTGTTAATAAATCAATAAACTGCATTGTTCCTGATTTGGTTTAAAATACATGAACTGATCAGTTTTCCCCCGCAACAGTTCCCACCCCCAGTATCTTGTTTCTGTTGCTCATTCATGCCCTCCTGCAGCCGATTTCCATCCAGTCTAAACTGTTGATTCAACTTCTGGCACAACTGAAGAGATGAAGTCCTTAATGGGGACACAGTGATAAGGTGTGAGAAAAAAGGGGAAAAGACCCTCTGAAACTGGACCAACAGAAAATACATTTTTCCAGTGCTGGATCTGCCTTAGGGTCTGATCTACCTCTATCAGTTGTTGCTCTGATTTCTAGACACCAAAGCAAACGGTGTGCTGTGTTGTGTCTTAGGGCTAGAAACCTCTGTCTAGAGTAGGAATAATAATCAAATTTTTAAGTGCCTTTTTCATATTGGTTACAAGACAATTTTATCACTTTGGTAGGAAGCAGTGACACACTGTCTTTGGCTATTTCAGCATTTCACACGTGTTATGTGACATTCCTCCTCCCATTTCCCTGCCCTTCGGTATGAGAGACAACATGGAACATTACCAGCTAAAATACAATTCAGCCAGGGCTTGCTCCAGCTTTGCTTTGGCGGTTTTGTAGCAGTCTGTGTCAGCTAAGGCTTATATTAAGAAAGTAGAATTAAAGTGTGGAGAATGTAGCACACGCTGCCTGAAGCTGAAGTGTACTTCTATTCTTGTATGTTTTCAATTCCCTCAGCTGGCTATGTGTGTTCATCTCAGTTAATAATAATCAAGGTGCCAGAGTTTGCTTAGGAGTTTGCTTAGGGTAAATTGACAATACTAAGATATGTCCACAGTGGGTGTTTTAAATTCACTGAAAGGGTCCATTAGAAAAACAACCTGACTTCTGAATGTACTGAAAACACAAGGTCTTTATTCATTAATGTTAGTTTACCATCCATTCCTCCTCTAGAGTTTCTGGTTAGAGAATTCAGAAACATTCAGTGTTCTGTATTCTTTCACAGGATGGGAGGAGCAAACAGCCATTTCTTTTAGATGTGCAGTTTTTATAAGGGTTCAGTTCGTTCTTCAGTATCTCTAGTGTTTGTAGGAATCTGAGTGAAAAGTAATCAGGACTCTGCATCTCACCAGCTCTTGATCCCTTCTTTCCCTCTATTCCTTGGTAGCCAGCCCCCAGAAGTGTTTCTGTAAGCCTGCTAGTGTTCATTGCCTAGAAACTACTGTTGGTTATTGGGGTTCGCTGGTCAAAGAGAAACTGCTGATGAATTATTCTGATAGGAGCAGTCTTAACCTACATGCTCCCATTTCCTTTGTTTGTACCCTGATGGGGTACTACCAGGATAGTCTCTTCCATCCTCAAAGCTATTTAGTAGGTGGGCGTAGAATATCATACAGGTGAGAAATGAGACAATATCTGCTTCCCAGGACAGACAATAACTTTTTTTTATGGGGGACTCTTTGACTCCATCCAAGTAGACTATGTAGGAAAAGGGCTAGAGAAGAATATCTGGTGTAATTTTGGACAGCCAGAAAGCAAAAGCTCTGAAAGAAATTTAGGACAGATGGTTCCTTGCTGACAGTATTAGAGCAGAACATCAGGTCAGGATGGGCATCATAGGGTCACAGCTCCTCCAGAGAAAGTCTCTGGAGATAGCCAAGCTGACTGGAAATGGAGAAGTGTGCTGGTAGAGAGAGGACTAGCCAGCATTATGCTGAGGCAGAATCTACAGTGCGATGCTGAGAACTAAAGTATTGGTAACTTCCTAAGAGAGAGTCCCAGAAGTGAGGTATTGCACCCTAGAACCTCCCATTTTTGGAAATCATTTCAGGGGGAAACTTTCAACAGAGATAAGAAATTTGTAATAATACAGCCTATATAACATTTTTGTTTGTGACTTTCAGCTACCATCAGAAATGAGAGTTAAGATTCCAAAATGCTATACAGTGCTCAGTGGCAAACTGAAGTATCAATAAAAACCTGAGATTATGTACAAAGTGTAGCAGCTGTGAAATTGGAGGGAGGTAAAAAGTTGGAAGAATGAGCATTTTCCAGATCTGTAGCAGAGATTAAAAAAAGTAGTTAAATCTCTTCCTGCAAAAAATAGAATAGTTGTTATTTTTTCTCAAATATATTCAGCACTACACAATGGGCTTACTGTTTACATGTGAATTTTTCATTTCTGTTAGAGAGTTCAGCTATCTGTGCTTGTACCCAACTAATGGAGAATGATCTGACTGAGTACAGTAAATAATGTGTTTCTACTTCTCTTCCTTTCTGCATCTTGTTATCCTAAACTGACTGATGTTTGTTGAAAATGTAGAGATAAGATTTTAGGGAGGCATTTACTTTAATAGACTCTACATTTTTCCTAAGCTTCCTAAACTTGTTCTTCTAATGAGTCAGATGTGATAAGCCCACATTTTGATCAAGTCTTGAATTCAGAACACTTAAATGCACCTATTTATCCCTAATAGAGCTTATATTTAAATGAATTAATTAAGACTTACTTATTTCCCTAGACTTCATCTCAGTATGAGCCCTGGTTTTGATTTCTGTATAGAAATGTATATCTTCACTTTTATGTTAGTACTCCAGGTCATCGAAAGCAGCATCAAGATGGAATAGTTCATCCTAATATCAAAATCCCGGCTGGAAGTATAACTGTTTGCTGGAGAGGTGTCTTCTTCCATCACAATTTCAGCACAGAGAAGTTCTGGAAAGCTAATAACAGATTCAAAGGCAAACAACTCCATGAGGCCTAATTTACAACTGAATCTAACAGAACAAGTATGAAAACGGATGCTAATTGCAAGTTTTTATGAATTATTAAAATAAAGCTAATGAATATTCAGAAATATAGCAATCATCACACTAGTAAACTATTGTTATGAGAATCTCCTAGTCCTAAGTGGGAGGGAAGGAACTGAATAACGGAGAAGAAAATGTGAAATTTTTCAGCTTGTATGGTCTCAGCACAAGGTTAAAAACAGTCATGGGTGAGTATGGGAAAGCAAATTGTCTTTTAAATGAAATCTCATGTTGGAAAAGCAGAAACCACATATTTTTTTAAAATTTATTAGTTTGAGTACCTTGTGTCCTAATTCACATTATTTGGAGCCTGTCTGAGATGGAAGAGATACAGGGCACTTTTGACTCCTACTGTGGTTTCTGTAGGCTCTTAATTAACATTTGATAAATCAGACAGACAGATTTAATGTGAGGAGAGTTTCCTTCTGTTTTAAGAGTACAGATTTCTAAGTGATCTTTTCTAAATGGCTTTGACAAGTCAATAACTAGACAGGACACATAATTTAGCATATTTGAACTGACCAGCTTCTTTTAATGTAATTTTCTATAAATTGCTTTAAAATGTCTAGAAAGACTCATTACAGTAACTTGGATGGTTTTCACTGAGTGGGTGTTGTTTGGTTTGTTTGTTTTTGCATGAAAGTTGATCAATAAGAACTATCTAGTCAAACAAGCAGTATATTACACGCACATACACAGAACTATAAACCAGAGTCTTATGATCTCATGTTGAAGAAGTAACAAGACACAAGAAGACAGATTTTAATTGCACTGTAAAAATTTTCTGTAACAGCAGTTTTCCTGTGGTAAAGCTATTTTTCGTATGTCTGTTTTAAGTAGATGCGTGCTACTGTTAGTCTACAGCTCCACAGTGTAAGGCTGAAATTTTGGCTGATGCCACCATGTCTTTAGAAGAATGGATTACTGTGAGAGGGGAGAACATAATCTAGGCTATATCACTCCTTTATGGTAGCAAAACAGTGTCAGTGAGAGCGTACTGGTAGGAGGTTGGAGTAATACAGCTGTTTGGTTCAAAGTAGACAGGTTGCAATGGCTACCTTGAATCATGACATTTTACTGGCAATTAACACATACATTAAATATATCCTGTGGGAAAGTTTTATCCAGCACAAGTTAAGAAAGGACTTTTTAAAGAATTTATTTACTGTATATTGCCAGGGCTGTTTGTAACAGGAAAGTTAAAACAACAGCTAAAATAGGTTTTAGCCAATCACTTAACTTCAGTGACCCAGTTTTATTATGCGTTTGAGTACTATGACTTTGCTTTATGTGACACCCTTAATTTACAAAAGGAGAAGCAGAGAAATTGGCTAGATTACAGCTGGATTTTTTCCCTCTATTACAGTCTTAATAGGGTTAAAAATTAGCTGTAAAGTCTGAAATGAACATGAAAATTTATCTTGTTCTCTAGTCTGCTGCAGCCATGCATAGACATTATGGCTAATTGGACCAAACACATGTTCCCAATGGATCCAAGATTTTTTTAGTAGACCAAGAAAACATCATTGGAATATTTATTTTATAAAGGCTTCAGTTTACAACATGTATAGTTTGGAGTATATTTTTTCTGTGATGCCTAGTTCATTTTCATCCTTGTGAGCATGATCGCGTGCATGCCCGTGAATATGTGACAATGGGCACAATTTATATGAGAGAGAGTACTACTAGTGGCAAGGCCATGCTGAGACATTTTGGCTTCTGAGCATTATTTTTCACATTAGGTTCTTGCAAGCTGTGACACCCTGTTTCTTTTCACTTCGTTCTGTCCTTTCAGCCTCTGATATTATTGCGGGATGAGTGTCAAGCACATTTACCTCTTCTGGTAAGAGGTACATGTTCCTTTCTTCCTGCTATTGGTCTGGGTAGTACTGCAGTGTTAGAGCACAATGTTCCACATAACTTGTCAAGAAACCTTGTGATAAAGGACTGTGATGAAGGGAACTGCTAAAGGTAGGAAAGAAGTCTATCATCCTAGATTCTCTGCCTGCCCTCTTAAATTAGAATTTAATGTAAATTAGCCCAACTGGGTGGCTATTATGTAAGCTGGGTGTGAAAAGTCAGTGTGTATTTATATTATAAGTCTAGCACACTGGGTGCATTTTTGGTGGTTTTAAAAGAGCAAACAAAGACAGTATGGGTTATGGAAAAGTAATTCATTCTACTTCAAGGCAAGATGCCTTCATTGACCTTATAGATAACTACAAAACTTTGCTGCTCAAGTCTTTTAAACCTTTCATAAGCACCAAAGTATTTTGCTTTCCTGCCAAGAGTTCTTTTGGTAAATACATTCACACGGGATTTCAGAATAAATTGAATAATATCTTATACTGTACAAATGAAACTGTTGAATGTCATGTAGCTCTCTAACAGGAAAGGCCCTGTGAGCTGGTCTAAATTGTCAAAGGTCCATTGAGTTTGATAAAGACATAAGAAGAAACGATGTCAAAGAAGCACTTAAGGTGTACAGAAGAAAGAAGTTTTAGAGACACCTTCTTGGCCTAAGAAGGAAATGTCTTCTTTCCAGAGCAAGGTGAGAATGGACATGATGCTCCAGCCAGTAAAATGGTCCAACACTCAGGCTGCACGTCCAGGCAGTTTTACTTGCTACTCTGAACTACTTCTTGTGTCCCTTGTGTTGGCAAGGGCTCCATAGTATGCCTGGGGGTAACTATAATTCCAGGAGACTTTAATGACTAAAATAACAGCTAGCTCTGTGAAGTCAGAGTATGTGGTGACTTGTTCTTCTTTTGCACTGAGTGAAGACAACCTCAGTGCCAATAAAATGCCCTTGAGCTCTACAATTCAAAACAAGTACACTAGGCTGGCTTTTAGTACTCACAAAAAAAGAGCATATAGAGTTAGAGACTCTATGTATGGCTGAACAAATCAATATGTTTGTTCCAGTTTTATAACAGAGTTCAGTTTTGACAGAATTTATATCCAGTCATTGAAGGGAGGCAAAACATTTAGAAATCAGTTTATTTTTTGGTCTCTGTTACTATCACTGAATAATCATAAGTAAATTCTGCTTATGACAAATTATTTCCCTGTATTTGCCCAGGACCTTTCAGGCCTATGTCTTCCTGAGAAGACTGTGGCTCTTATTGACTTTGGGAATTTTGGCCATTGACCCTGTCTCAGTAAATCATGTAAATCATGTTAGACAGAAATGCAATGCATGGCAGTGCGTCCACATTGCATGACACAGGAAGATGTACTGTGGTAGCTGGAACTAGTAGAGAGGGCACGGGCTGTAATTCTTCTAATCTGTAGCAAAATCATGTCTGGATTGCCTTAGAATATTTTTCCTGAATGTGTTGAAACAGGGCTGCATCAATGCACGAAAAGTGTACTACATTTTCTGACTGAATTTTAGGTTTTAGCACTGACAAATCACAGAATCACAGAATCACAGAATCACTGAGGTTGGAAGGGACCTCTGGAGATCACCTAGTCCAAACACCCTGCTCAAGCAGGGTCACCTAGAGCACATTGCACAGGATTACATCCAGGCATGTTTTGAAATGCTGGGCAAAAAGTCCAGTCAGTAAATTTGGGCTTCTCCTCTCCAAAGAAAGAAGGCAGATGGATTTGTGGTGCCCCATTTTTGTAGGAATGGCATTGGTTTCTATCAGTAGGCACTGTTAAACTTCTTCCGCAAAGGCATTATCAAAGGCAGCACTACCCTGAGTGGTCTCAGCAATAAAAGTAGGGTACAGGGCTTTAGCAGAATTGGGAATCTTCTTATTTCTTTGATTCTTCTTTTATCTGAGACATGGATACGGTAAAAAGATGTTCATTTCTTCTGTGAAAAAAATATTCTCCTCCTGCAGCATCCATGCCAGAACCATCAAAGTTTTCTGTCAAGCACTGATGGCTCACTTCTGGCAATTTTCAGAGCCAAGAACTGATCTCCAGTGCTTCTTTTCTTTCACTGAGATCCTGAAAGGATGGTATCAGTAAATGAGGTGTCTGCCTTGAAGGTTTTCTTATGAATGTGCCCCTGTCCTGCTCAACAGGTTGTCATGAAAGGAGTGATGCACTTCAGTCATAAGAGGGAAGCAGCACTACATTTATTGCAGTAAGACCATGACTTAACAAAGTTCAGTCACGAAAAAGAACAATTTAAAGAGGTTCGATTGGCAAGATTCACTCAGATATTTACTGCATGAAGGACAGGGTCAGATGCATGTGCAACAGAGACCCTCCCGTTGAATCACGAGGTTCAGACTGGACCCCCTTGCTTTCTAAACTCCTTCAGAGAGGAGCCTAGGTGCAGCTGGATCCAGTCCTAGTCCCAGACTTGGTCAATGGTTTATGTCTAAGGGATTATGTGTGCAATTAATCAGAGATATAACTCAGCAAAGTTTCGCGAAGTTCGCAAAAGTTCAGCATGCTATTAATCACTTACCAAGGATCTGTTGTGGGTAAGGAATCTCTCAACCTTGAGGAGTAACCTTGAGAGGCGTCCCTGCTCAAGGGGAGGTTCTGCAGTGCAGCCCGCTGCCGTGCAGGAGAGCTCAATGGGCTCTGGACTGCCCCCTATTTATGGAGGGGGAGATGATTGACTCATAGTCATATTTGCATACTAGACAGGCCTTAGTTGTTGCACACTCAATTAGCCCCTACATACGTGCTGTTTACAGGGAGGTCAGGTTGAGGGGGAGAGAGCACATTAAGGGTGGGAAAGGAGCACACCGTCACACAGGTATGTGAAGTCTTGCTAAGAGTATTTGAGAAGTTTCTTGGTACAATGCCCTTATTATTCTGTAGTCATATTTGCATCTCTGTCATTGTTCTGCATAGCACAGTTGCTCAACTTTACCAGTACTTAACTGGGCAAGGTAGAAACCTGCCTAAGAGTGATCTAGGGACAAGTGACACTCATTGCTGAGGGAAAGAACATGCTAAGTCATCAGATCAAGAGTGCATTCTTGTTCTCTCTGCAAAGCTCCTGCCGCTTTAAGTGAGAGCTGTGAGTTTGGGGACAGAGTATATTGTGCTGCTTAATATTTTACAGTCCCTGAAAAGTAGGAAAATAAAAATGTTAAATTTTATTTTCTGAATGGAGATCCTGGAGCCTTTCCTCTGCTGCTAGTCAGATATGTTCTGGTATGGTGCTAAGAAGAGAAAAATTGCAGGAACAGTTATTCGCCCACAAAACACTGAAGAACCATAGGGCTCACCTTTGAATCTCTTTCTCCCCAGTTTTGCCTTAGCTGTAGACCTACCTATCTTTCCAGCATGAATGACCACATCTGGAAGAAGGTGGACCACAGTGGACCCTAGCTATTGTCTTTTGCCTCTTTAAGTCTTATATGGACAGCAAGATACAGAGCTGCCACTCTGCAAGATTGGCCCATTCCAAGCATAGGTCCTTTCAATGGTGGTTATGTTGAATTTAGGGACACTTCTTATTGAAGCAGAGCTGTGTCCCGGGCCTAAAGTTTCATGTTGATTCAGCATGGAAAATAGGCACAGCAGAAAATGAGAGCACTTGTTGGCAGTGCATTTTACAGCCATCAGAAAAAGAAGGCAGATTTTGTCAAACAAGTATTTTCTGCCATTTGCCCTAGGTGTGCGGAGGAGGTAGGACCACCATTGTAAATCTAATCTCTGCTATGGCAGAACAGGAGACATCTTTTCAAGGCAGGTCTCTTTAATGTATTTCAGCTAAATCAAGGCTTAGAATATGCTGCGAAGTATTAATATGGGGAGAAGAGCAGGAAATAATCCTCAGGGATGAATATGGTTATAAAGCTTTTGTGTGAGCACAGCTTTATGTGCATCTGGTGGTTTGGTAAAGCAGGAGCTGAAAAATGTGATAATAGGTCTCTTCAGGACTACTCTAAGACTGCAGTTTGAAACCCTCAGTATGACTAAAAGTTAACAGAGCAAATGAGACATCAGAATGTGGAGCAACTCACTGTAGTTTTAACAGTGTTTATGTGGAAACCACTAAAATGTGTGTGGCTAGATTTGGTTTCATTATATGTTGTTGCTAAGCACAGTGGTTTCTCCCTCTGTAAGGCTGGTATATGAGCCACTCTCTATCAACAATCCATCATCGCTTAATCTATGTCACTCCTAGCATAGATCAATTTCATGCCATCACCATGCAGTGGTATAATGGCACACTAGAATCTACAACAAGTATAAAAAGAATTAACTGTTTTCTCCGATTTTAGTGTTGAGTGATCTTTAGCACCCAATTTCCATTCCTTAATGTATTTATGATACTGAAATATTTGATCAAGTTTAAGGCAGTTGTACTAATGCCAGATGCAAATTATATGTACAGCTGATTTCATTCATGATCACAAGTTCCTTTGAAACCTGATATTCATAGATCCAATTTCTTTTAAAATAGATGACTCTGTGTAAAATTTGTTCAGAAAATTTCCAAGCACCTCTCCATTTTATGCATAAATATAAAACCCACACATGAAAAGAAAACATATAAGAGATGGAAGCACGAACAGGTGAACTCAGAGTAATATAGAGACATTGGTCGAGCATGCAGGGATGGGGTTAGGAAAGCCAAAGCCCATTTGGAATTGAATCTGGCAATGGACATGCAGGGCAACATGAAAGGCTTCTACAAGTGCATAAGCAGCAAAAGGAGGGCTAGGGAAAATGTGGGCCCACTGCTCAATGAGAATTGGGCCCTGGTGACAAAGGACACAGAAAAAGCTCAACGTCTTCTTAGCCTCCGTCTCTACAATTAAGTCCAGCCTTCAGGAATCCCAGGCCCCTGAAACCAGTGGGAAAGACCAGAGAGAGGAAGACTTACCTTGGCAGAGGAGGATCAGGTTAGGAAACATTTAAACAACCTGGACATGCACAAGTCCGCAGGACTTGCTGACGGGATGCACCCGTGAGTGCTGAGACAGCTGGCTGGCATCATGGCGAGGCCACTCTTGATTATCTTTGAAAGGTCATGGCTATTTGCAGTGGTTTCTGAGGCCTGGAGGAGATGAAATGTCACTCCTATCTTCCAAAGGGGCAAAGGAAGGAGGATTGGGGGGCCTAGAGGCCAGTCAACGTCACCTTGATCCCTGGGAAGGTGATGGAGCAACTAATCCCCCTGGAAACTATTTTGAAACACATGAAGGACAAAAAGGGGATTGACAGAAGTCATCACGTCCTGGTCGACAAGTTGAATGTGAGCCAGCAATGCTCTCCTGCAGCAAAAAAATGCCCCTGGTATCCTGGACTGCATTAGGAGTGTTGCCAGCAGGCTGAGGGAGGTGATTCTTCCCCTCTGCTCAGCACTGTCAAGACTTCATCTGAAGTACTGTGTCCGGTTCTGGGCTCCCGGTGCAGGAAAGTCATGGACTCACTAGAGTGAGACCAGCATAGGGCCACAAAGATCATTAAGGATTTTGGAGTATCTCTCATATGAGGAGAGGCTGAGAGAGCTGGGGCTGTTCATCCTGGAGCAGAGAAGGGTCATATATACCTGATGGGAGGGTGTAAAGAAGATTGTGTCAAATTCTTTTCAGTGACACCCTGTGACAGGACAAGAGGCAATGGGCACAAACTGAAACACAGGAAATTCCACCTGAACATAAGAAAACATTTCTTTGCTGTGAGGGTGACAGAGCACTGGAGCTAACCTACTTACAGAGTAGCACTTTTATGAAAAAGTAGAGAAAATATAGAGGAGAACGAGGAGGGAGTAGAAAACATCTGCAAGATTTGGACCCACAGAATGTTTGGCTTTCAGGCAGTTTAATATCTGGATCTGCTCTGGTACTGTGCATAGCAGCAAATACTTATAGGATTTGGCCTATAAAATTAAGCAAGCTTTTTGCAAAGATTTCTGCAACAAACATTCTTCCTTCAATGTTACAGCAGGTAAAATTCAGGTCAAACTCATCTTTAAAGTACCCAATATCTACTCAGATTTTATGATAGCTCAATTAACTATCCTTCAAGCAAGTTTGCAAAGCCTGAAGCTGTTTCCATGGTCCCTGTAGAATAAATTCAAAAAACAATTGCATCATAAACACAGCAGTTATAGTTCTAAAGGGATTGTGCAATCATTTCATATCTCTTTTTCCATTTATTACAGAAAAAAAATTAGTAACAGTAAGAAAATCACAGAGCTGTTTAAGCCTTATTGTGTATTTTAAATCACCATTAAACTTAGCTAGATGAAACATGGTGGTTTTGGTTCATAGAGGGTTCAGCAACCTTTTTGTGTTGTGTTCATTTGTTTAGCAGCAATTAAATTTAGTTTTTAGGCTTCAACTCTGAATGAAAATAAAAATTTAGAGCAGAAACTTAACACGTTCCTTTCACTGGATTTTATTGCTATTGGTAAAGCTGATGACATTGCCATCTAAAATCATATTTTTTTTCCTCCAAGTGTCAGTAAAAACAATTTGTTTCCTTCCAAATTTAGACAGACTTAGTCATAACTCAGACTGAATTCATTTGGAAGATTTGAGAACTTCATTGGCAGCACTGGAAGAAACTTCAGACAGCTAAGTGGGTCTTGTTGAATATTGTCATAGTTTCATTTCAGAAACCACGCATTTTGACAAAATCTTAATCATTGATCAAAATCATTGTAATCAGAAGCAAAACTGCCACTGATTTAAGAAGAGTTTAGAATGCAATCTCGGTTACAATAATGGAAACCACAAGTAATTTAAACTTTGATTCATTTTAGATTTACCTCTGTTATTGAGATTAGAATTCAGCTACCACAAATAGTTGCACATCAACAAAGGATGAAATGAAAGTTTAGTATTCCATTTATCTAAATTTCCTACTTATAATATTTAAATGATGTGTTTCATAATGACTAGTTAGCTATGTCACATGTCCAAAGACTAACAACTTATAGAGAGATAGGCAATAACACTAATTGATCCGTTTTTTAAATATATCATATGACAGCATCATGCCTTATCACGTGACAACATCAGGAGATAAAATCTTCAAGATACATTAGAAAGCACTAATTCACTCAGAGTACAGCAAATGTTTCTAATGGCTTAACAGGTAAAAAGCTGAGGAAAAAGCACCACAGTAATTCAAGAAGCAATTAAATAAATTAAAAGGAATGAGCGTAGATGGTCATTATTCTTCCTAAATATCTCTGCATTCCTGTAACTTTACTGTCAAAGAATGTCTGTGCTTTATTAAAACTGTAATATGAAGTACTGTGAAGATCTGGAGGACTTAAAATTATTAAAACTAATGATATTCATTTTCTTGTAGAATAGCAAGATGAACCTACAATACCAGATGGAAAACACAATAAACGCAGTTCAGGTGCATCAGAGTTTCATGTATTCATCTAATGCTGTAAGGTCTGAAGTGTTCTTAAACAAGAAAAATATGCTTACACATTGTAAAAGTATTTTACCTTTGCTTTTAATAAAAATGTATGTATCAATATCGAATCATTCAACACAAATGTGATGCTTTGATCATATCAAATAAATTCAAAATATGTCCTTTACAGAACATTATTTATAGGCCAGTGAAAGAAAATCCTATTATTGCAACAGTGCCATTTCCTACCCCTGGAGTTTCTTAGTGTTTTTCATCACACAAAATAAACTTAAAATCCTTCAAAGCTACCAATAGAATTTTATGACTTTTGTTCAATCTCATGAGCTCTAACTCAGAAACTTAAGATTAGCTAATACTATCCACACACCAATATTACCTAGCCAAGAACAAGAAAAGACATACTTAAAAATATCAGACACCCAGCTTTCAGTGACTTTGCAGCATACTACAGTCACAAAATGATCTTAGTGCTAGCACCTGGCCAATGCAGGAACAAATTTCTGAAGTGATAAAGGCTCCAGAGAAGTTCTTCAGTTGTACTGAAAATAGTAGGAGGAAGTGAGTAAGGGAAGGCAGCTGATTAGGCCACTCTACCATCGCAATTTCTAGGTAGAGTTACTTCAGCCAGTGTAGAGCCCATTTTAGCTTCTGCTGGGGTACCAGCATTGGAGAGTACAGAGCTGACTCATAACTATGTGCACAAAGCTATTCTAAATTTTTTGACCTTAGCTAAGGATCAAAACTTACATCCCTGGCACTTTGGTAAAGAGCACGTTCTTCAGAATGAAAATGAAATGTTGGTTCATTAAAAAACAAATTGTTCCCTGACTCTCTTCAGAGACTCAGTAATGTCTGAGAAAGACTGATCCTTGGCATGACTAGCCTACTTATCAGATCACTTACTGTAGCACTAATGAAAATAGTCTTAAGCTGATAAGCATGATGGAGCCCCTAGCACTGGCACTGGCACTGTTATACTCAGGAAAAAAATAAAGTTAGACTAGGCTAAGCTCTTCAGAGTTTGTTCTGTGATGGTTCTACATATTAAATATCGGATAAGATGCAGCAAACAAATATAGACCAGTTCTTGAGATGTTTCAAGATGATTTCCCCACTAAACGCAATGGAGCTTCATTGTTTTATAGCACGGAAGAGCTGGCCTACAGAAATATTCAAGTAATAGAAAATACATAATCTAGAATTTGATCATCTGTGAAAGTATTTGAAAAGACCTTTGGTAAGTGTTTCTAAAGTATTAAATGTAATCAAACAAATTCATAATTTCCTAAGCAATTGCAGACATTCTTTAAAGTGTCATTCTCTTTGTTGCACAAAAACCATTAACTGGAAATCTAAAGGTTAGCAGCCTGTGGATTGCCAGTTCCATTGTGAAGTTTTCTGCAGTTTTAGGGGCCATTCAGATCTTTGTTACATAAAATCTCAGATATTGACAAGTCTTAAGTTCACAGAACAAAACAAGACAAACCCACTTAGAAGCTAAGACATACAGGAGAGAGTGGGAAACTCATTTACAATCTAATAAGTCTATTGATGAAATTAAGAATCCTACAGCAATAGAAGAGGGAAAGCCATGCCTAATGAATATTCATAATTAACATTGTATGATTTGAACTGCATAATGTATTTACTTTATTTTGGAATTAGTAAATTACCCAAATGACTCACAGTTTGTGATCCATATTAATGAAGCATGTTAATGTATTGCTTTAGAACTGTGTCATGCATCCTCAGATCTAATTTTTACAGAATAAAAGAGACTTTGTTTTGTTTTTGTAACATGCTGGTTCATAAAGCCCTTCTGCCAACTGTTGCGAATGCTCTTGCTATGTTTCTGCCTTGACACTTTAAAAGTTGTCACAATCAATAAATTGTCCTTCTCCAAGGGCGCATTTTTAAGATTTAGTATGGAAGACTCAGAATTGCCCTGAAACAAATTTCTTTGGTGTGTTTGTCAGAGAGTTTATGCATATGGTATTCAGAAATGGAAAGAGAACTGTGGCCAAGCAGCATCCAAATATATTGACTTATCTAGCTATAGCAGAATAAGTTATATTTAGGTATGAGATGATGCTCTACTAGCAAATTGTCTCTTTGGCCTTTCTCAACATTTGGCTCTAATTCGAATGCAGCCTATGTTGTTGGTTCATCCTAACAAATACATTTTAATGATTTGGACCCAGTTTCCTCTCACTCATGCAATGTAACAAGTGGACATCAGTGGAATAATTACTGTTTTATGGTGCTTATGAAACTTTATTTAACTGCAAGTTAGGTGTTTGGGGTAATATGGATATGTTCTAAGGAAAAAACCTGTTTGCTGTATATTTTTTGTATTTTTTTTTCACTCCAGATTCATTAAAGATTCCTCCTTATAACACTTTTTCTCTCCTATTCATACCTACTTCACCAGGACTAGGAAAGTACAGAGGCATACTTTAATACATCTTGTGCTGTAACGTAAAAGGATTTGAGCTATTTAAATATGATATAGAAGATACATTTGAGAGTCTGGAGGGGTGGAGAGCCTCACCCTAGATGGAGGACAGGGCAGATGATCTTTTCGGTCCTGCATTTACTCTGGCATTCTGCTTATGATGGGAAACTCTTGTCTCTACTACAAATTTCAGGAGAAAGAAGGCTGTAAGCAGGAACCATAAACAGGAGAGAAAACAAGATATCTCTTCATTAAACTATTTTACTACTTTTATGGTAGCTCAGTTAACTCTTTTTTTTTTCTTTTTTTTTTTAACCCAAGAACTACTGTGAAGCAAATCCATAAGTATAACCATGCCTTAGCATGATGAAGACAATAAAATGTCTCAGCAGTAAAGCAGAGATACCAAACAACAGCTTTTAAGACAGAACTATGTCCTTCCTTTCTCTTGCTGAGATATTCTGACATTATGGTCACTTCTGTGCCTTTATCGCCCTGTGCTGTCCAGCAGCTTTGAGTGATAATCCTGTGTGTTCATTCTTATGAACTCCGAGCTGTAACTTGTTTTATGGGTTAAATTAGCAATTCCATTCATTTTTGTAGTGGCCTCATATTTCTGTGATCTAATACTGCTGGGATTATATGACCTTTAGAGTGCAGTTACACAGTACTCTGGCTTTGGTGATGAATCCAGTGATGAATCCAGCATAAAAAGTTCCAGACTCTCCCATTCACCCAAACCCAGAACCTTGTTCCTGACCCTGTTCCCTCACTTGCATTTTTATGCCTGTTTGTGAGGCCACATGATAAAATATATCATTGAAAGATATGAGTTAAGAATACCTCCCTCTTTTTCTTTTCAGGAGGAATGAGCATTGGGAGGTAGTGAAAGGTAACCTCCTCATCCGATTTCATTGCTGGAGTCAGTATATTTTCCTGGATAGATCATTTACCCTTTCTCTTTGGAGGCATTTCTCTAGAGTTGGCTCTCCCTTCCCACTCTGTCCATCCCTTAAACACAAAGCAGTTCTTCCCGAAATTATCCCCTTTCTAATGTGGGAATTTCTAATAGTGACAACACTACGTGTGGATATGTCTGAGACACATAAAATGCACATGAAGCCAAGTTTTGTGTCACTGTCTTTGATAAAGAAACAGAACAGACCGCTTCAAAGAATTCCGTTATTTGTGGTACAATCAAATTATTCAAAAACCTTATTTGGAGCGGGAATAGCTATTTCACTATTTGGGCCATTATTCCTAGCAAGTGTTTCACCCTGAGTTCTTTTTCTGCAAATAGAGAAGGCTTTGTCTCTGTTACTCCTATTTATCTTCATGGCCTGCTCTTCATATGCATTTAGCTCTTGGTTCTCATGTTTTGATTTTTGTAGATTTGGGAAACTCAGCATTCCCACTATCCTGAATCCATACTGGTGCCTAGCATCCTGTTGTTCTGCGCATCATTACATTCTTCCTTATTGTGGATTTCACGACTTTTGCCCAGTGAATCTTTCATGAGGTGCTGGATGACAGCAAAAGAGAGTTCTTTCCCAAATTAAGCTCAATTAATAAAGCCATTTAAACACCGGATCAAACTACTATTAACAATATAGTTCTGTGCCCAAACACAGACTTACTTCAATCAAAATGTTTGTCTGTGTGCTCACATCTGGTCAAACATTATATGCTTATTGATAGTTCGTCGGAGCATTGAGTGCTTTATTGCAAACACAAGCATAAGGTTTACACATTTGCAGCTAGATTCTCAACTTGTATAATTAGGTTGGTTTATATCAGCTGAGAATCAATATCTTTGCTCTTGTCATTTTCATAAATGAAAAGAATAGCTCATTTTTAATTTCTTTTAAAAAAACAAACAAATGTCAAACACAGTACCTTGGCTAAGACTTACTTTTCCTCAGCATAAAAAACAGTTGTAGATTAAAACTGTCTGTAACAATAAGTACAAGTTTGCAGGCGCCTTTGGTTCATTTCCTACATTATTATGCAGAATTTGGCTCTTCTCCAGAGAGGCTTTCTTGAAAACCATCATTCTGCATTACTGACACTGCTAGTCCCTTTTATGAGTTTTATAATGAAAACAAATAAGATATTGCTGTTAACTATTTATGTATGAATGTTTTTTCAAAGATAATTATTAAGCATAACTGAATCCACAGCAGACCAACGCCGTGGGAGTTACTGCAAGAACAAAGTCAAGATAAATCAGAGGTAGGAAAGCGGAGTGCAAGAAGATAAACTAAAATGACATCATTGTCTGGCAAAGGATTATTATACAGAAGAGGCTCCCTTTAGTGAGAGAAAATGAAGTCAGAGTCTGTCAACAAAACAAATTGGATTTTGAGTCATTGATCTACCCTATTGTATAATAATTTTATAATGGATGTATCTCCCCAATTTTATTTTATTTTCTGAAAATTTTAGGACCTATGTCTACAGTAAACATAAAACCAGCTTTTAATGGTTTTTTTCTTTTGAACCAGTTCTTCCAACTGTGCGGGTTTAAAATAAACAACAAAATAAGACAGATTCAGCTCTGAGAAACAAAACCTAGTGTTACAGCATGTAAAGCATAAATAAGTTGCAAATAATACAGACCAAAGACATTATGAAGAAAACTCCCTTCTGCCTCCAGCATCAATCACAAGTGTACAGGGTGCAGAATCCTGATGCTAAGCACAAAAGGAAACACACTAAAAACTCATCTTTTGTGACAATAGCTGTGACTATGTCTTTTTAGAAAAGATGTTTCTGAATGTCTAAATATCTATCTAAATATCGTGATCAGGAATCTGAGGAATTCATTTTTGTAACATTTTGTTGTAGTCCAAATCTACATCTGTTTTCTAAAATAAACATCAGATACAATGTGTTAGTGATATGATCCAATCAAAATGAAAAATATCCTAAAGAACAGAGGATATCACACAATACAGACTTATATTTGGGCATCATATGTAGGATACCCATGCCTAAATCAGAAGTAAAGAAGGTCGGTTAGAATAAAGATATATTTCAGTAGAAAATATATAGGAATAGAAATAGAAATAGTATGTAGAAAGGTAAATATCAGTAGAAGAAAGGTATATTTCACTCTTAATGTCATTTAATGCTTTTTATTTCTCTGAGCATGCAGTTTTATTAATTGTTTTGCTCAGTAGGTGAATTTACTTTTAAAGAAAAGATTCTACATGGACTAGTTCAAAAGTGGAAATGAAAATACAAGATTTCCTGGAAAGTAGATGGGAGAAAAAGCAGGACGGTCTTTGTGCAGCACAATTCTTATCATCATACAATTCAAAATTAACTCTATAGATTTAAATGCAATGTGTCTTAATGGACTGCATAAGAAATAGATGCACTATACATTATCTCACTTAAAACAACTCAGTAAATTCAACCTAGTCCAAGTCGGTAGAAGGTAGCCAGTTCCTATGATAGTGGATGGCTTCCACAAAACATTGTTTCCTCAGCTGTTTTATTTTTTGTTCTCCTTCTCTGTAAAAATCCAAAGAGTCTTTTCAGTTCTACTATAACTCTGGTAGATGAACTAAAACACACGTTTGTTATAAGTCCGAGATGCTTTTCCAATGTTCAGTTAGATAGGATTGATCAGACTTTAGCTTCTCTGGCATCTCTAGTTTTGGCAGAATCTGCATCTTCATTATGAGAATCCTGTTGTTTAGCTAACCTAGTGCAAATACTGCAAAGCCTATTTCTCAAGTATTTTTTCATTTCCTTTAACTGAATTTCCCTCTTTGCATTTGCATCTCTTTTACCCTCCCCCATGAACATTCACAAGTTGAATTTCACTGACATAACCATCCACACAAAATTGTTTCCAAAGTCCCATGAAGACAACAGACACATAAATGAAACAATATCACAAGATATATGATTACAGTTCATATCTTAATATGAATATGAATATGAATATATCATAGCTTAAAAATTGGGATTCAAAACCGGCTATGATCAGTCACCTGATAAAGTAAATTTGGCAGGCCAATGGAAATATTCCTTATGGGGGATATTCAGGAAGACTAGTTTTAAGACCTCTGTAGTTCACGGGGAGACAAAGTAAGCAAGCCTGAGTATTCTGACTCCAGAAGGGCCTTTCTCTTCTCACTGACTATAAGGGAATTTTTAAGAAGGCAGCTTTCTCTGCCTTGCACTTTTGTGAATACATCAATACTTTGAAGATTGAGGGAATCACAGTGCATCTGCAAGCATTGATACACAACAAGTGAACAAGAGGCCAAATTTATAATCACAGGATCATAGGATGATTAGGTTGGAAGGGACCTCAGGAGGTCTCTGGCCCAACCTCGTGCTCAAAGCAGGGTCAGTTTTGAGGTGAGACCAGGTTACTCAGGGCTTTATCTGGTTGGGTCATGAATACCTCCAAAGATGCAGAGAGCACAACCTCTCTGGGCAACCTCTTTCAAATCTTCATTGTCCTCATGGGGGAAAAAATTGTCCTTATGTCCAGTATGAACCACTCTAACTTCAATTTATGTCCTGTGTCTCTTGTCTTCTGCCCAGCTCTAATGAACTGGTTCTGTTTAGACATTGCGCATGGCCTTTAGCTAGTCCCAAAGTGTTAATTTTTCCATTGCATTAACACCAGTTTGGGAGGACTCAAATATGAACAGATTAGGGTTAAAGGATTAAAGTTCCCAAGAACTTTTGCAATTCCATCTATTTCATGGGATAATGATATGTTTAACGGATAATCTGTCATTCCACTACAATTCAAAATGGATAACACGTGTTACCACCAAAATTAATGTAACTGTCACTGGTTTAGCAGTTTTTCCAGGAGCTTAAATCTAAAATGATAACTACGATAAAACACTCCCTCATATAAAGAAATAGTTCCTCCAACAAAGTACAAATATATTCGTGAGCCCCTACAACAGAAAATTTCTGAACTTTTATCTTGGGATTTCTCATGAACTGAGATGAAGAATCTCTCTCATGCTGTCAACTAAGCATACTTTACTGTCTCTAACTTAAACTTCTGTCTTGATTAAGGAAAAATTAAACTTCAATTGATAAATTCAAAAATAGACTTTCTTTTTTAAGTCAAGGAAAACAGAATTAGGAACCTGTTAAATCCCAGTCCTTTTTCCAAGCAAATTACTCCACTGCTCTTTTCCTTAATATCTCTAGTCGGTACTATAGCTGAATCTGAAAGACTACTTCATTAAGTTAGCACCTGCAGAAAATACGGTTTTATTATGGAAGTGCTGATTTAACCTTAATGTTAGCATCCATTATACATTCTATCGGAAATTGTGCCTTCACAGGTCTAGATGCAATACATCCAAATTTTATTTACAGTGTTCTCAGCTGTGACAATGCAGATGACAGAAAACATCTCAACTTCAGCTTGTGAGTGCGCAAGAGACTTGTTTGAGTGTTTCATTGAGACTCTTTCCTGCATCAGATTCTGCAGCTTCAACAACATCTAAAATTGTGTCATCTCAGAGATATTTTCAGCTATGCATTAACAGGAAACAAATACATAGAATTGTAGAATAGTTGAGGTTGGAAGAGGCTTCCAGAGATTGTCTAGTCCAACACCCCTGCTCAAAGCGGGGTCCACTAGGGCAGGTTGCCCAGTGTCATGTCCAGTCAGGTTTCAAATACCTCCAAGGAAGGAGACTCCACAGCCTCCCTAGCCCATACTTCATCAATTTGTCAATGAGGATGTCAAAAGTCAAGCAAAGTCAGTAAAGTCAAGACAAACAAGATCCACTGCTGTCACATGTTTTCCCCTTCATAAATACATGATGACTTCTGTCAATCCCCTTTTTGTCCTTCATGTGTTTCAAAATAGTTTCCAGGGGGATTAGTTGCTCCATCACCTTCCCAGGGATCAAGGTGACGTTGACTGGCCTCTAGGCCCCCCAATCCTCCTTCCTTTGCCCCTTTGGAAGATAGGAGTGACATTTCATCTCCTCCAGGCCTCAGAAACCACTGCAAATAGCCATGACCTTTCAAAGATAATCAAGAGTGGCCTCGCCATGATGCCAGCCAGCTGTCTCAGCACTCACGGGTGCATCCCGTCAGCAAGTCCTGCGGACTTGTGCATGTCCAGGTTGTTTAAATGTTTCCTAACCTGATCCTCCTCTGCCAAGGTAAGTCTTCCTCTCTCTGGTCTTTCCCACTGGTTTCAGGGGCCTGGGATTCCTGAAGGCTGGACTTAATTGTAGAGACGGAGGCTAAGAAGACGTTGAGCTTTTTCTGTGTCCTTTGTCACCAGGGCCCAATTCTCATTGAGCAGTGGGCCCACATTTTCCCTAGCCCTCCTTTTGCTGCTTATGCACTTGTAGAAGCCTTTCATGTTGCCCTGCATGTCCATTGCCAGATTCAATTCCAAATGGGCTTTGGCTTTCCTAACCCTGTTCCTGTATGCTCCTGCTGTGTATCTATTTCCCTCCTGGGTCACCTGTCCGTGCTTCCACATCCTGACACTTTTTGCTTTGTGACTGTATAGTTATATAGAAGTATTTTAATCATAAGATTAATGAAATGGTAACAATGGACAATATACTTTGTCTTGAACTTTCCAGTGAATGTTTCTGCATGTTAAAGTTTATGAAGCTTTCCAGACTGACACATACATACCAAAAAAATTATTGCTAGTTGTCTATTCATAAATAACACATACGGAACAAATCTGACACTCTTAAAAGTAATTAAACCTGTTGAATTATATACACTTAATATGTACATTTGCTATGAACAGTTTTTTTCTACCTTGAGTTACAAAAACAGAAACTGAAGCTTAAAATCTTTCAAAATCTACGGAGTAGTCTGGCAAACTGCTTAATGGCTTGACTAAAATATTTGTGCAACGCTTAGAAACAGCACTGGTTTTGCAATGCCAAGGACTCGTGCAAATGTTGGTATAGATTATTATGTTGGATTAATATTGCCCACAGTATTTTGTGTCTTGAAACCTTATAGATTCAGTAATTCCACATTTTTGTTTATAATTTATTCATAAAGCTTCATAAAGTCTGCATCAAATAAATACTAGATTTGATGTCATTTGGGACCAAAGTCTGATCACTTTATTTTCCTAGTAACAGTAGTGAAGGTAACTCAGCATCTAGGTATGCAAAGGACAAAGAACCTTGTTTGTTTTGCCACAGCACATGAATCTCAGTGTACAGGATAGGGCTGGTGTCAGGTAGGTCCAATATCCTGCCCTCCCTATTACTACAGGGAATTAGTTTAAATTTTAGGGTGAACAAATCCAAATGTTGGGGAACCCAAGTTCTTGAGTCATTCTGTAGTATTGGCATCTGGAGTAGAGCAGCAATTAGAATGTCTGATCCTCTCCCAGGGTAAAATTAACATTAACACTGGAGTTGGGGATGCAGTTTGGGAATCTAGAGACTGAAGAGCCTTTTACTTCAGGGATGTGTTCCAAGGGGTTAGGCTTAGGGTTGGGGTTAAGCTATGATGATTCAAAAGCTGTAGAGCCAGCAGCTTGCTCTTGGATCCTTCAAGGTAGAAATATTTCATTTTATGAAATAATTTATCCTCAAAGTTTACAACAAAATTTCAAGCCATAAAAATGTACCTCATTGTCTTTTGCGATGACCTGAGGTCATTCTGGAATAGGCTGCTTAGTGTTCTAACATGAAGAGAAAAGCAGGTAGAATAAAATACAGAAGAAAATCCTTTAAAATTTAACAGAATTTGTCCTTCTTGATACTGCTATACATCCTTTACTTTCTAGAACCACTACACTGCAATGTTTTCTAGGACCAACTGAATCTGAGATAGACGCAATGAGTTGCATTCTTTGTATTTCTGTATACCTCCACACAAGCCTCATGACATTTTAAACATTAAAATATTCTTCTGCTACAGCTTTGTGAATAAAAGTATAATTCTTAGGGGAGGTCAAAATACACTATTACACAAAGCTGAGTTGGTAATGGAGGGGGGATGAAGGAATTGACTTTAATAAAACTAGAGTGCACATGGAAAAAAAAAAAAAGGTTCTGTGAAGTCTTACAGATAAATAATATTCCCCTCTTAACTGTACTCTGATGTCTTTACTGTTTTGGAAAGTCTTTGGGTGTTAACTCAAATCTTATATACCTGATAGTTGTAGATGGATTTGTGCCAGATAACTTTAGCCAATTTAAAATTAGGCATCTTTTATGAGCTGGTTGTCTAGGGCTTTTTTTATAGTCAGATAAGATATTTCTGGTGGATTTTTTATTCTTTTACAAGTGAATCCCCAGTACTTCAGGACCTAGTGAGAAAATGGCCTTGAATACAGAACTGTTTCATGGAGTAAAAAGAGTTAGACAGGATTCCACAGGTTTTTCTTTTTCTTTTTTTAATTTTTTGCTGAATCTTCTTAGATCAGGCTAAGGTATTTGTAACATATCATGCACTTGATCCAGTCCCTATAAGGTTATTATTCACTTTCCAGGACTTTGGATTGGTGCCTTTGGATATAACTTCTAGCAGTTTTTTATTAATGGTAAAATAATTTGTTCTGGCATCATAGTAGTTTCCTATGGATTAAACTGGTGATAAACCTGTTTTTTTCTTATTTCACAGGATATGCATAGTTAAAGTGAAATGGGAGTCGGTGCTTTATTTTATGTGTTGTGATATATATATTGTTACTATTATGTAAATATATAAAAATAAATATATACTGTTACTATTATGTAAATTCAATATTTACTTTCAAAAATCAATCATCTCAGCTCCTTAACTGAAGGGTGATGGGTTCTTTTTTGTTGAATCTGTAGCTACATGCCTAAAATAATGTAGGGCCAGATTGTGCTTCCCCTATTCATTCTGAGTAATACACTTACGACGACACCCAGAAAAAACTTGCAGCAGAGGGCACTTTTCAGTGTGAATAAGGCTAGCATAATCATTTCCTAGTGGTCTTCATGTACATGATCTTAATGTGCATTTATGTAGAATCACCTTTGAAAAGTGAGTTTTATGAAGAAAATACTACTGATTTCTCTGTGGGATAAATGCTGAAAGGTCTCAGTCAGTTACTGTCTATTATAAACTTGTATGGCGCAGATCCAGAGTCTTTTCTTTGCAGCCCTTGCTCTCAAATCTCAGCCACATTCAGTGAGGTGATGCTGGAGCACGTTTTGGAAGTGGACAGATCTCTGTTATCCATTTCTATTATCCATGTATTGTCCAGTGAGACACTTAGATATGTTGCCAGATTCTTTTAATCACTGCACTGTTACAGTATTTGGCATAGGAAAGGATGGGAATTAAAAACAAAGAAACTATACTACCTTTTTTCTTTTTTTCTTTTCCAACTGCAAGATACTTGAGCAATTCAATGATTGACGAACATAGGAAGAACAGTAAAACACAGACAGGCTATCAGTGTGTTCTTTCACAGTTAAAAAGAGGAAAATAAATCCAGTGGAAAGGGCTAAAAATGTATGTTTTGCGTCTAAATGCAGGAGGATGTTATAGAAGTAAACACTTTCCAAAAGAGAAAAGTTTTTTTGGAGTTAAGAACGAAGAAGGGATGTTTAGAATGAGGAATGCAATGTATGTGTAATTTATCATTTGCTAGTGCAGTTTTTTTCTTTGCTACCGTGGGAGAAAACAAGCCTTGGAAGGCCATTCATAGGGTAGCTTTGGTGAGCATAGCTTTGTTCCCTGTGTTGGCTGATATTAGCCAGCAGTTTTCTAAGTGCCAGAGGCAAAGAAAGAGTAAAGCTAGCTTTTGAAGTCTGCATGAAGTATTAAATGAACATTTGGGTAAGAAATTGCCTTCTGGGTTTTATAGATACACTGGACTATATCTTGCAATCTGAAAACTGCTGCAGAAATTTAACAAGCTGCAACATTGCTTATGAGTTAAGTGACATGGCTATCTTTTCTGGATGCAAATCCAATGCTACAAAATGACCCAGCTAAAGCTCTCTTCTTCCTAAGAAATGGTTGTGCTAGGAGAGCTAATTAAAATATTCCTGTTAATATCACTTTTTTTTTTTTTATGTGTGGAGGTGAGCTCAGGATCATATTCCACATTATCATGGTATTATCATAGTGTAGTATCACGTATTAATTACTGAAAGTGGTACTGCTCTCTCTTTTGGCAACCATGCTCACTAACTCATCCATGGACTGTGAAAACACTAAACTGAATACAAGCAGAAGGAAGTAGAGTCTAGATACAGCACAGAGATACAGGGAAAGAGGTGGAACTAAGACTATGCAGAGCAAAAGGGCAGGGGGAGGGTGAAACAATTCAAGGTCTTTGGGAAAGAAATGGTTTGTTAAGTTATCTGTATACATTTGTAAAATATCTTGTTGCATAAGACTAAGGTTTGACTGGGACTCCAAAGAAGCACGCGAAGATGATTTGTTGTCAGTGGTAAAAAGCAAACACTAATCAAGTCTATTTGCAGCTTTTAGAGTAGCAGCCTCTTCCATGGGACTGTCCCATGCTTAAAATTAAAGGCATGTTCAAGCAGTTTTCTGGATTGGGGCCTTTATGTTGCTCACTTGCTCCCATATGCTAAGCAGTTAGAAGGCAGAAAGTTATCAAGCCAGATATTTATGAAGTCAAATTCAATAACATGTGCTAAGTTCTCTGCAGGAATGCATCATCAGTTGTAGAAGGGAAAGGGAAAGATCAGTCAGATACTACATTATAAGTAATCAGTGAAAAAACAATATTTTCCATGTTATGTAATAGCTTCACACTTAGTGATAATTTCATTTAATTTGGTACACACTGTGTCTTAATATGTTATAATCTCATTCAACATTTGTAATTCCATGTCTTCAATTGTTTTAATCTGTATATACGCAATGAAGTGTAACAATAAATGATTGTATGAGCTGAATTTAAAATAACTATGGATTAATTATATTCACATTTCCATATCCACTGCTGTATGACAATCAATCAGCAACACATTGCCATATACACAACAGGCTGCAGAAGAATAGGGAGATTCCTATGTATTCCAGATGTTTTTATTTATGGAAGTGCAGATGGTAGGTAGGGACAGTCATCACACTACTCAGTTCCTCCTTAAAGACAAGGGATGAATAATCTTCCTGTTGTTTGGAGTCTTGCAGCATGGAAAAGTTTGATGGTAAAGAGCTAATTTTTGTATCCTTTCTGTCAGTAATCTCTACCTGCTCTTGACTGAAGAGAAGTACTGGTAACCTTGGTGGACCTGCATGTGGAACACCATCAAAAGTCCAGAATTTGGGTCTCAGGATGTCATATGTATGTGGGAACTAGGGATTATAAGCTCTCAGACTCTTTCAGTCTGCTTATAACTTTTGTGTAATGAGTTCAAAGAGAGTAACTGTAAAGGAATGTAGTATTCTCTGACAGTGTCCCAGTTTACTCTCTGTGCCTTTATAGGTCCATTTGGAGAGGAGGATCATAATATTTACTCCTCTTTGTGCAAAGATGCAAAAACTCCAGATGGGAAAATGCTAGATAATGACCATCATTAAGCATCACGATATACCATCTGCTACTACCTGGTAGCAACTCAGTTACTGTAATTATTCTCTGTTCCACATACATTCATTTCAGATCTCTCTTGCATGTATATACTTCAGATACAATAGTGTAGTAGCTGTTAGCTTGGAAATGAACTTGTAATGATAACTATAATGAGTCATGGAAGGGTTGCATAATGTATTCAGATTATAGCTGTCTGTATTCACTTTAGAATTCCATTCGCTCACGTATCCAGTGTAGACAATATCAGCATTACTCCTATCACAGTCTTTCAGCAAGGATATGGCAAAGGAATCCAACATAATGGTGTGAAAAATTCAGTCTGTGGAATGTGGCTTGGCTTTCTCTGAAAGAGCAAAGTGTTAAGTCAGAGTGTATGTGAATTTATGGATGCAAGATGGAGGATGGATGAGGGGGCAGACTATTTGGTTGAAAATATTCCTGTTTATCTGAGCAAAAGCATTTCCAGGATAAATTTCCTTTTCAAAAAAACAAAACAAAACAAAACAAAACAAAAGCATCGATCTTACAGTCTGGAGAGAAATAAAAAAAAATGTCTTAATCACTATCTATAGTCCCTGCATCTGTTCTTCTAGGAAAAAAGAAAAAAAAAAGAGAAGTCCCAATTTGGCCTTGAGGTTTTCCTTTTTATTCATCTTGAGTTTTGGCCATTTTGGAGGGGAAGTAAACAGTCTTGTCTTCAGTCTTTACTATTGTCTTCAAACTCTTAAGGTTCTTTTACAAGGAATCACATTCCCAATGACAGTGAAGCTTGTCTGTACTATCGGGACAGGGATTTACAAGATATCTCTTAAATTTCTGTCATGCTAAATCCATAGTAACCAAATTTCTAAAGCAGGTAAAATAATATGCCTTATTACAGCTCCTAAAAACACAGTATTCTTCTCAAAATGAAACAGAAACCTATCCCCCAACTTTAAAGAAAACGTAGCATTTATTTGAAAGTCTGATATTAGTATTTCCTTGAACACATAAAAATGAGAAGGATAACAATGTGGTCTTGTTTAATTTTTTTATGTGTGTTCACTGGGGTAAAACGGAAATCCTCTTATCCTGTCCCAGTTCATGATTTACAGGTATTAGCATATAATAGCTCCTCAGTGTCAAAGCCCTTCTCTCTTTGTTTCTCAGGGCGTATCAAACAGATGATTTTTTGGTTTGGACATAAAAACCTTTTTGAATTAAATTACTGACTAACTTTTGAATAGCAGCTATGCCTCTTGTCAGATGTTACATCCCTTCAGAAGTTAGTTCAAAGCCAGTGGTCCTCTAAACAAATCATTTTATTTGAGTGTTTTGGCACAAAATTCGATCTCAGTGTAGAACAGAATTTGTCTCAAAAATTATGTGCATTAATGGTTTATAGTATCACTTGCCTTTATCTGACTTGCTAAAACTGGGATGATAAGGGGTCCTTCCCCATGTTTATCATGTGCTGAATGAGATTGCACTCCATTCTTCCACCAGATTGAATCTAGAGACAGTGGTAAATACTGGCACATAATTTTTCTTTCCAAAACAGTTAGTAAAGGTTTCTTTTATCACTCTCACCATCCCTTTCAACCTGAAGAACCATCTCATAAAGTTCTGCAGTTCACACTATAGTCATAAGTTTTATAAAGGATGCTGCTTTCTGCCAACTCAGTTGGCCAAAGAGAAGCCCTGTGTTCAATTATGGAGCATATCACTGCAAAAAGTCACAGTTATTGATTAACCTTTGGTTTGTTTCTAGAAAAGGTTAACAGACAGTCATTTTTATTGCTGTCCAGAAGACAACAACTCTGTTCCATTAAATTTCTATGTTTTTGGACATATTTCATTCTTCATTTCAATGAAAGAAATGAAGAATTTTTCAAAAATTGTTGCTTAGGAAGACTCATGTCAAAATGTGAAAGAAGGTATTTGGGTCAAGTTTCTCTCACTAATGCATGTAACTCCAGTCTAATGAAAATGATGAAAATCTGTGAAACATTTTGACTTCAGAGTGGTGTATTTCAACAAAATCAAACACTACTTCAAATGTTCACAGCACCACTATTATTTCTGATTACAAAACCTCATCCCATTTGCATAAAAGGGTAAGAATCTGCTCCTTGTTACACTTCACTTGAGCCAAATAAGCATAGAAAGAAGGGCCAAAAGTAAGTCTAATGGAAAGTTCAGATCTTTAAATACCTGTCATTAACCTATTTATGCCTTTTAAAAAGTGAATGAAAGAGCAGTGAGAGGCACCACAGATTAGACTTATGCAAAAAAGCTTGTTCAGAAATTTCGTCCCTGCTGACTCTAAAGGGAGAGACTTTACAGACAGCTAGCAGGTGAAAAATGTGATATTTTCCCTGGCGTGTTTGCAGGGGAGGTACTAGTGACTTCCCCTTTCAACACATTGTTTCATGTCACTTTATACTGACAAAGCTGGCTTTATTCAGAGCACAAATCATTTTATACTGCTCAACAATTCATACGAAGTAAAGCTGACTTATAAGCAATAAATCAGTCAGCTAGGTTCTACCAGAGTAAGATTTTTAAAATATATCAAGTTATTTTTAATAAATTTATGCTCTGAAATTATATTCTGAATTTTTTACTGTTTTTACAATTGTTGCTCTCATTTTTTTTCTAAGTTGTTAGTAACTGTTCTTTTCACACTACGTAGTGCAAAAGGAACAAAACACTGGGTTTAACTTATTTTTTAATAATTTAGTCACAGACATCATCCCTACTCACGTTCATTTATTTTGCATGGTCTCTTAAGTGCTTATGGAGAATTCTGACAGCAATATTATAATCTCCCCATATGAAGTTTAGCTTTAGCTTTATATCAAGCTTCTAATACAAGTTTCTTGGCTCTTCACTACTAAGAGAGGTAGCTATCAACATAAACTCTCAGAAACCAAGATGGCCTGGATGACCTTACTTTATTTTTTGGAAAATTACTTGTATTAGGGAGCAACATCTCAGATTTCTCTGGTTAATATGGGTCTAGATTTTGACATCCTTATGCACCTACACAAGTTGTTATATTTGAGTTAGTTGTGAAGAAAAGCACTATTCGACTTGAATAACAGTATCACAGCAAGGCTATATTTTGCTCATTTTGCTAAGTGACAGAGATAGGCCAAAAATAAAAACCACAATGAATTAATATATTACTTTTTGTGGGTGAAGAAAAAGGGATTGTGACTTTAGTATTGGCTTTTAAGTGCTGCAAAAAACCTCTGAGAGACCCAGAACAAAAGAATGTGAATGGCCCCAAGAAGCTAATGAAATTAGGGGAATTTCCATGCACACAGATAAAGGCATCTGTATTATCACTGAATACAGTGACAGGCAGAATGACACTTTAAGCAGATCTGAGCATTTTTAGGTTTTATACTAGAGAAACTATATAATAGAGAAACCATGTAAGAGTCTTGTGAGATGGGCTGCCCAAAGATGTGTGCATCAGTAAGAAAAGGAAAAATCAGTAATTAACCACTAAAAATATCTTGAAGATTATGTTATTTGGAAAAATGGGGCAAGTCTCTTCCACCGTCAGAGATTTGACTGTTTAGCTTATGTTTGAAAAGGCAATTTTGCAGTGTGGGTAGCTAGCTACAGAGGATGCAGTTAAGCGGCAGTTAGCCCCTATGGATTCAGTTCCTGGAGAAGTGCACACCTCTCAGAAAATGCATGCAGGAAGCAGATTTAAGGGAAAGCACTGCTTCAAGAAACCTGCAAAACAGCAAAACACTGAAACAGCAGGGAGTGATACGCTCCTCAACTCTTTCTCTTTTCTGTAAGTGGCCTGGGGCTCAGCCGCAGCATCCCTTCACCAGAATGAAATGTTTAAGGAAGGATTTATGACCTGCACTGTAGATGTTACTGCTAAATAGTTCTGCATGAAGTAATTTAGTGCTTAATTCAGTCACATCTCTTGCATCTTAGCTTTCTGTCTTCATGTTCAGGACTATGGAACTGCAAAGCTAACCAGACAAAAATCCTGTTCAAGGGAGATGTGGCTGTCAGATTTGAATCATTATCAGAAGCCTTAGCAAGCTAATACATCCTGCTTTTTAGTGAACTTGTGCTCTGTGCTCTGTGCTATTGTGTCACCTGACTTCCAGATTGGGCTCCCACACTAAAAACAAGTATGGAGTTCTGGAAGCATGTGCGTATAACCATCTGCACTTGACCATGGAGACATGTTTTGTCTATTTTAATATGCCTTGACATCAAATAGCATGTATAAAGCACTGTTTCCACTGTCTGTCACATTTTCAGTACTGTATCTCATGAAAAGAAATCACACACTGGCAAAGTTCGTTTAGTTATTTTAACAAATATGCTGTAGGTAAGTTTACCAGTGTAAAAATAATACATGTCCTTCAGCAGATCAGGCTGCTATGAGAATGACACAAAAAATGATGATAATTCACAACTTTAGTTTTTCACCTGAAGCATATGGCACCATAAATATGCCTAATGTTGGGAAATTCGTTACCTCTTCCTGCTGGGTGTTGTCCTGAAAAAAATTTATTTCCTTCCTTCCTCCACCCCTCCCTCCCTCTTCCTTCTTTCCTCTCTTCTTTCCTTCCTTCTTCCCTCTCTTCCCGCCTCTCTTCCTTCCTTCTCCCTTTCCTCCTTTCCTTCCTTCTTTCCTCCCTTCCTTCCTCAATTCCTCCCTCCCTTCCTTCCTCCCTCTCTTCCTTTCCTGCTTCCCTTCCTTCCTCACAGAAGCACAGAATGGTTGAGGTTGGAAGGGACCTCTGGAGATCATCTAGTCCAACCCTCCTGCTCAAGCAGGCTCACCTCAAGCACATTGTTCAGCACCCTATCCAGACGGCTTCTGAATATCTCCAAGGATGGAGTCTTGGGCAACCTGCTCCAGTGCTCTGTTACCCTCACAGTGAAGAAGTTTTTCCTCATGTTTGGACGGAACTTCCTGTGTTGCAGTTTGTGCCTGTTGCCTCTGGTCCTATCGTTGGGCACCACTGGAAAGAGTCTGGCCACATCCTCTTGACACCCTCCCTTCAGATATTTATACCCACTGAAAAGGTCCCCCCTCAGTCTTCCCTTCTCCAGGCTGAACAGGCCCAGCTCTCTTGCCCTTTCCTCACATGAGAGGTGCTCCAGTCCCTTCATCATCTTCGTAGCTCTTTGCTGGACGCGCTCCAGTAGCTCCATGTCTCTCTCATTTTGGGGGGGAGCCCAGAACTGGACACAGTACTCCAGGTGTGGCCTCACCAGGCCTCCTGAGCGGAGGGAAAGGATCACCTCCCTCGACCTGCTGGCAATGCCCTTCCTAACGCAGCCCAGGATGCCACTGGCCTTCTTGGCCACAAGGGCACCTTGCTGGCTCATGGTCAACTTGCTGTCCGGTAGGACTCCCAGGTCCTTCTCCACAGAGTTGCTTTCCAGCAGGTCAGCACCCTGGGGCCTGTACTGGTGTGTGGGGTTATTCTCCCCAGGTGCAGGACTCTGCATTCCCTTTATTCATCCAGCTGAGATTCCTCTCTGCCTCTCTTTCCAGGCTTCTGAGGTCCCTCTGAATGCCAGCACAGCCCTCTGCTGTATCAGCCACTCCTCCCAGTTTTGTGTTATCAGCATCCTCCCTCCTTTCCTTTCTCCCTCTTCCTTCTTCTCTGTCTTCCTTCCTTCCTGGCTCCCTCCCTCCCCCCCTTCCTCCCTCCCCCTCTTTCTTTCCTGATTCCCTCCCTTCCTCTCTCCCTTCTTCCCTCCCTCCTTCCTCCCTTCTTACTTCCTAACTGTGGCGGATGAATGGCACGGACTCAGGGGGGGTTGCGTCCTAAGACATTTATTGTTTATTTCTGAGCATATTTAAAAAGCTAGCTGCTTCAGTGGTTTCACAGACACACTTTGCTAAGCCAATCATCATACAGATTATGTCACAGGTAGCCAATCATTGCACCGATCATGCACGCAGCGGTCACACCTTGTACTCTGCTACTTGTTTGGAAAGGCTGTCTTGCCCTTAACCTTGGTTCCCACTGGCTTCTGCTAGTTTATCTGTACTTTCTCAGGATATATCATTCCCACCTGCAATGGTGTCCTTGAGTATGTTTGTCTGAGGCTCCTGTTGCTTGCTGCTTGCAACTTTCCACCAGTTTAACCCTGTCATGACCCTCCACACCTAACTTCCTTCTTCCTTTCCTCCCATCTTCCCTCCCTCCTTTTGTCCTTCCCACTAAATTCTTAAATCAGTTTATCATTGTGGCGTTATTATTTGGGACCAAATTCTGTTTTCATTTCTGATTTTTTTCACAACTTGATCAAAATGTAGCCGTACTGACAGAACCAGAAACTATTTAGTTTAACAGATTTTTGACAGTAGGAGCTAATTTCATTCTGTTGCAATTTAAAAAAATGCTGCTAATACTTGTGAAAAATGAAAAAAATTGAGGATAATACAAAATTATCACTCTTGGTTCCTTTTGAAAGAGATTAAAAATAATAAATTGAGTTCTTTTGGCTTCACCAAAGGATGTTATTTTTTGATTTTGATATTTTCCACTTATTTTCATTTTTGTAAGTCTTGAATATTATTCTTTCTCTCAGAATAAAAGCATGGAGATGTTGTCAGTGGAATTAAAGAAAAGAAACTATTTGCATGACATGACAATGATATTTAGTTGGTCAGATAATTTTGGAGGAGAGAGATACTTCATTGGCTACCAAACACAATGAAAACTTAAAAAAAACCCTTTTCATTATGCACATCAAGGCTGAGATTTAGGATGAAATTAGAAATCTGTCTAGATAGCAGATCATAACAAAACAGTCTTTTTGCACAGTTTCATTCAATTAGGAGTGTCATATACTAAAGTTACAACAAAATTCTCATCCTGTAAGATGCCGAAGTTTGTTTTACAAGGTCACAAGGTGATGTTTTAAATAAATATCCATACTTTTTGTCTTCCCCAAAATAGATTTCCAAGTCTTTTCATGTTTGATCTTTACTAATTAGAATGCTAGAGTTTATTTGACTCCATTTCAGTGAGGTTTTAATTTATTTTATTGATTTTCAAATACTTTGATTTTTGTAACAGCTGTGTTGCTTTAAAACATGGGACAAAGATTACGAAACAATACTAAACTCAAACATAGTTCTTCTACTTATCCATTTTTTCTAACAAGGAAAGGTTGGTAAATATCATGTTCTTTTTTTAAAAAAACCCTTTTAATTTCATTGACTATCTTTTCTGAAGCATTTCCAACCACCTCATTTAAAAATATTTTTATTGTACAGAGGGTAGTAGAAAGAGATAATAATTAGGTATCTTAATCTCAAAACCTCTGAGGTGAAAGGTGTTATAGGGAACCTTTGCCCTTACCTGAATTTTGTTCAAAACTGAAGAAGTGTTCTAGAAGAGTGTGTTCTTATAATTACAACCTTCTATTAATTCATATGTGTGGTTACAATATTAACTTGCAAATGCTTTGTCATCATGTGAATCCCAAACTCTGCATATATTCTGACTAGTTGTGTCAGTTGTGTGTGTCGATGACTAGTTGCATCGTTTTTTTGAGGGCCAGCTCTGTCATTTGATTTCCAGATTGCATTTACTGATAGACAGGTGGTGTACAGAACAAGTCTTTGGAAGCACACTTTTCTGAATTGATTTGAAATCCCAACCACATATTTTTGGATATGTCAAATATATGCCAAATAACATATCCTAACTCAAGCGGACAAGGTGATGTAATGATGTGTGGAAATAATATTTTATTCTGTAGGAAATTTTCCTTTTAAAGGCAGTAGCATAAGCCTCACAAACCCTTATGCTCTTAATAAGCATGTGTGTAATTCATGATTTCCTGCTGGTAGTATATTTGGGGAAAAGTCTGAGTGATGCTTGTTCAGATGAGTTCTTATATAGAACTTTATTCTAATTTCTTCTTCTGCAATTTATCACTGGGAAATATGTCCAACTTCATAACTTCACAAAAGAACATCACCTCCTACTATTTGGTTTCATTCAGTTCACATAAACTCTTAAGAAAGACTTTGAGCCTCATGCTTGTAAATCTGTATGTGAGGGGGCTCTGCACCCTTTTTGCCTGGTTAATTTGTGCAGTAGTTAGTGTGTATGGAGGTAAGGGAGCACATATGAATTAGGGTTTTATCCAGGATCGCGTATCTCTTACACTAAGAGGTGGTAAAGTCTCACAAAAAGACTAATACCTTGTGATTTGTATGGGGAGAGGACTCTTCCTTAAGAAGCATCTTTATGCAGTGGCATTTTGGTGACAATGTCCTGGTTTATTGTTGAATTAAAAATGCTTTGCTTGACTGAAAAAGTCATGTGAGAATGGGTGCAGCACCACAGGTTTTTTTAAGCAAGTAGCTCCTCACAGATGTCTGGAAAAATCTCACGGGCCTTTGTGTGTGTGGGACTTTATGGGGCAAGCAGCAAGATCTGTTTTGCATTGATCAGCGAGGGATTATCTTTAGGGATTTTTGACCCACTAAGGTCTTCTCCAAAAGGAATTCCTTTCAGTATATATGTGGGAGCGTATATGTGCTTGCTCCCTCTTTTTATGTAATTATCCATACATATAAACATTTCATCGCTTGCAAAAGCTGACTTTTTGGTTTCTGCAGCTTGTTTTGGATGAGATGTCACTGTGTTTGAAAGATCAAACTAGTCCTTGTTTTACTTCCTGTGATATTGAAATTCCTTTGTTGTTGCTCTATTCCTCTATTATTTCAGCTACTTTTTCCCTTTGATTTCACAACAGTAGCTACTGCTAACTCCTGCAGGGTAGAAAAAGATTAAAAACCATTCAGAAAGAACACAGATATTAGAGAAAAAGTTTGATTAATTTTTGAGTAATTTATGTGGATGGTGTGTCAGATGGAACTGGAAACAGCAGGCTTTTTGCTTTTCCAGATGACTTTCTCTGCTACCGAGCAACGTGCTCGGTTACTAGCTAGTGTCAAGATAAAATGCCAAAGCTATGCCATGGATGCATGCTTGGAAAGCATTGCCCAGCACCCTGCAATGCCAAATGTACTGCTTTGGGCAAGACCTTTCTTTTCTTCATTGTTATTTCTGTTGCATCTTGGGCATTGATCAGTTCCAGTAGGAACAAGACAGCTGAAGTGTGCTCCAGGCAAAAAAGCTTGTAAGCTAATAACGTGGTGGTGGATGATAAAAGGAAGCAAATAATTTTAAAAAGATCTTGGGAGAGTATAATGTGTGTGAAATATTGTTGTATATTGGAGGTTACCTATAAAAATATCAGAATAAGGACTGCTTTTCTCACCCAGCAACTAGCATGAAGGCAAGCACCTAGCAAGAGATTTCCTAAGCAACCATTGCTAACTAGGTCAACACGCATTCATTCATTTTGTGACTCTTGTGACAATGACTATAGGAATGGTGGCAGTTCATATAAAAATGGAGGTAGACAAGCTCAAAAAGTGCATTTTTTAAGTGGAGTAGGAATGACTGAAGTACAATATTAACATTACCACAGACACTAGATTTATTCCTGAGCCTTTGTAACTGGATTACACACTTAAATTAAAATAGTGGGAGACTGCAGCATTCACTCATGTGAAACTTCTGCCAAAAGCTTTGGGACCAGGGAAAGGCAAGGAAATAACGCTGCAAAGCTCATACTGCTCGCAGTCATGAAGGTGTCTCCACTCTGCTCCCCAGGAGAGCTCAGAGACAACTGTGACCTCAGGTCACTGTCACTCAGCACCGTTTCCTGGTGAGTTCGTGATCTGTGTGTATGGCTTACAATAACACTTTTGGCTGAAATAGTAAAGATTTCAAGTGGTGCCAAATTACAAGGTTGAAGGAAAGCCTTCTCTCTCTCTCTCTCTCTCTCTTTTTTTTTCTTTTTAATCCACATACTAGTGATAAACATCACATAAAACCTGGGCAGGGTGGAAGGGAACTTGCCAGCCCTGGGAAATGCAGGTGGATCAGGACAACTTGTGGGACGGGAGTAACCAACCACTGAATCAACATGTTATTCAATAAGAATCCTTTCATCAATCTGCATCCTGGCAACTTTTAAATATATCACTTTACACTTATTGAAAGTTGGTAAAAGGCACACTGAACCTCTCAGGCTGAACAGTTCATATATGCCCTGAATTAGTAATGAACATAAAGTCCGATGCTCAGAAAATGCACCTCTTTGCTTCACTGGTAGCTGAAAGTGGAAGAAAAGGGTGGGTTTAAATTCTAGGCAAGGTGATTGAACATACCAGTCACAACTATTACTAAATCCTGTTGCCACTAAATTATTAAGCTGAATCATCGTTTAATATTTTAAGAATTGCCTGATGCTTCAGGATATCTCTATATGAATCCCGAAAGCCAAAGGCAGGGTAATTGCATATGCTGACTATGAAAATTTCGTGCCTGACTGGAATAGTAAAGAACTAAAAAAGGGGCTGCTCCCTTCCTCCAGTCATTTCCCCAGAGTGCGCCTGTATTAAGCTGGTATTAAATAATTATAAAGACATGTAGAGCTGTAGGTCATTCTACTGTAGTCCAAGACTGGCCCATAATTTTCAGATTCTCTTTCAAGATAAAAGGCAGAGAAATTTTACAACAAAATTTAGTAATGAGGCTCATATTATGTGAACATTAACAAATGAAAGTAAAATAACTGTATATGTATATATTGACCTGGTATTTAATGACACACTGTCTTTAAATGACATTCTTGGCCTTTATTACTGCTTATTTAGTTGTAAAAAAGTATAATACAAATATGTGGGGGCAAAGCTAAAATATACAGCATAAATTAGAACTGACAAACATAGAAAGAAAATAGTATAAATGTACCACTACAAAAATTAAATAGGAAATTTTTGATCTTCCTCTTAATACATGCAATAGTTAAAATTTTACATATGCAGTGGCTGTTGTTAAAATCCTTGTAATTTTACATTTTGCCTAATTCATGTTCCCATGTGTTTTGCAGTGTGAGGAAATGCCACAAATACTCCATGCCTAGTCAAAAATGAGCGGAAACATAATTATGTGCAAATGATAGGTATATAGGTTCAGACTGTGACAAGATTCTCTATTTTAAATAATACAGGCCCATAATTCATGATATATGTTGCCAAATGGCATTTAAACAACATTTTCTTGTGGTAAACTCCTGCCCCACTCAGAAAATGTCTTCTATAGTGTGCTTTTTTAAATATTTTTCTCACTGAGCTATAACTGTCATACTCTCCATCAGTACGTGCACAAAGCTGGTGGTCACAAACAGCTTGAACCAGAAAACTGAAAAGAATTAATAATGACAAAACTCTCCACCCAGCATACTTTTTAAGATTTTAAGATTTTCTCTAACTGCATGCTCAGAAAAGCTGTGTAAAAGTGCTCTGCCAGACAATAACTTAGTCAAAGAGAAGATGCAATTTCTAGAATTGATGGATCTTTAATCATACACTGCCGTCTGGTCTCAGCTGCTGGATTGAACCTAGGGAAGGGATTCACACAGGAGCTGACTGCTAAAGGAGAACAACACCCATGCTATGTGCACCAAATCAAAAGCATAACAGATAAAGAGATCATTATGTTACGGTTGAGCAGGGTGTCACTTCCATATCCTGGACTATCCTTCCTGCTCTTCCTTTCTAAACCATTAGGCATCTCATAAGCACCGGCATCTCAAGAAAGCAGCTTTTAGAGGATGCTATCAATGCTTTTTGCCCTACCAAAATTGTTCACAAAGTGATCAATTGACAATGACCACTTCTTCAAGCAACCCAAGGTTTTTCTTTTTATATGAGGCTCACACCAATGAGATGCTATATGGGAGGGAATAAAATGGGCTATTACTCTTTGCAAGTGAACCTAATGAGTGCCCTGTCCTAGCAAGATCAGATGTGAATCTTAAATGTAGCCCATAGGAATTGTGGCTGAAATGGCACCATTTTGCAATCATTCTCTTAAAACGAGAATGATACCTTTTTCATCTCTATTATAAGTAATTAGCTGTTAATATTTAACACTCAGTATTCTGACAAATAAGAAAAGAACACAGGGGAAAAAAGGAACATGAGCAAGCCAATATTGGATCTGCTCAGACTTGTTAGAATTATATGGAACTATAGGTACAAAACACCTACTGAAGGACCTGGTCCTGATTTCAGTGGGAGTTTATTTTCTCCCACACTGTTCATCTTTTTCCTGCAGAAAGCAGAAAATGTTCCTTTTGTTCATTTGTACAATGATTCCTTGATGGCACACTTCAGCAATGTAAAGAAATTGTAAATATGAAGACTTTTTGCATTACTTGAGTAATATAAACAGGTCTTGGTGTTAATAATATACCAACATATATTTTTTGTGTGTGTTGTCTGTACTATACCAAAAATTTTCAATTAGAGCTTTTTAGGGGTCGTGGAACTCTGTCAATCAAGAAGAGAATGTGCTTAAAATGTCCTTATAATTATTACTTCAAAGGATGTGTTTAATTTAATAGTTTAATTATTTCACTTACAAGCTTCTTAATCTTAGCTATATAATAACTTAATATATAATTATTGGTTTAAGAGAATGAAAAAATTATCCTCCTGTTTTAGAGGTAGCTTTAAATACAGACAGAAAGTGTGTTTTCACAAACGACTGTTACCACAGATGACTGTTACCACCTGCTATTTCTCATGACATTGTTACTGTTTATCATCACTGTCTATCCTTAAATATGCCCTGTATATTTAAATTTATATCCAGAGTTTGTAGACTGGTAAGAATCTTTGACTCCTATGAAATAATATTTAAACTCATGCTCTTTCTTAGATGTAAAAGAGTAATATAGACGGGGCAGTGAAAGGGGTCTGGAGGAAAGTAAGAATGATCTAGGCAGTGGCTTCAAAACTTCCCTCCAAAGCTTTGACATTTAAGATTCAGCCTTCTTCTGTCAGTGGCTATATGACTTACTGTTGCCACTACGACAAAGGTTGACCTGGGGTGGATGAGGCTTCTGGACATCCACCTTGTAAAAGCAGGCTCCATCAGATGCACTTGTATACAGTACTGTGCACTTTGAAGAATATTTTCACTGTACCTCTTTTGGAGCATCTTTCTGTCTTAGCTTTTGGAAGAAGTCCATGTGCAGTTTCACTTTTCTTGTAATCCTCACAAGCTATGTAGAGTTCGTTGTTCTCCTGAGCAAACTAAGTTTTCAGAAACTTTGTGAAGGTGTTCATTTCAGCAACAGTTGTGAATATTAGATCGCGTTAACAAAGAAATCCTTATCAGTCAGTTACTTCTTTCACACAATCTGTGGAAGGTAAAAGCATGGACTGTGCTCCTGGTAAATTACTTTACATTCTAGATGATTGTTTTAAACTACATTCGAGTCTTAAAATAAGTGCAGTTATTTTGTTAATGTCCTGAGCACCATAATGCCTGTGGGACTTTGTAGAAACAGAACTCTCAGCGTTTCTAAAAACCCACTACCAAGAGCTCATGAGCTGGCTGCTTAGAAAGGGAGGCAATAAAAATGTGTGGATGTTTCTGAAAATGATGGACTTCATTCAGTCAGAATGTCACGTTTAGGCTGCTCTGAACACTCTTTGGATCTTTGCTCATAGGTAACTATTGCTCAATAATAATTTCAAATGAATGGCTGTTAGTGTCTTTAAAATTTACTTTATCCTGTTATTTTCATTATATTGCAGACATTTTCTTTTTGAAATGTGCTTAACATTGGGAAATAAAACAATTTTATTGGTGTCACATGTTGGAGGAAAAAAACCTGTAAAGTGTTTGGTGTCTAGTACTGTACCAGAGTACTCTGTACTCACTACAGCTGGATCATAGGTTTGTTTCTCCAAAAATTAAATTAAATGAGCTCAATCAGAATCTTGTCATACTTGCATTTGATAACTATGTAAGGAATGGGCCTTCCAAATACCGGCCATTTTTTTTCCTATCACTGTTTTAGAAACTGTATCAAAAGCAACAGATTCTTAGCCCAAGCACATAGACCTTTTTTTATTCTTAAAGGTTTGGTCTGGCACTCAGGAATATTTGAGCAACATTCAGATGAAAGGGTATGTAAAATATATTTTTTTTCCTCATATCTGTAATGACTAATCAATTCTATGGCCAGATGTTGAATGCTATAGCTCTATTATATCTGAAACAAATGGCTTCTGCCTTGGGACACGATATTTTCACAAACATGAAGCTAAATGAGCACTGAGTTCACTTACCTCTGACAACTGTCGCTTGGTAGCTTGAAACCACTGGTACTGTGTTTCTGGGAAAGATATACCTATTTAAAAGGGGTATCAATGATGTTCACCAGAAATTATGGCCCTAAGTCAATGGCCTGACATTTCCAGACTTCTGATCTTCTTAAGTTCACTTAATTTCTGTTGTTTTCTCAAGGTTAATAGGGATATAAAATAGTTTAACTCCAATGTAACACAGAGAAATGGATATTCACTAGAAGCAATGGCTACCCTTTTTGGCTTTTTATGTGAAAATTGATACATTTATCTAGGAAAAACCTTACTTTAGCAATCATTTCACTTAGTTCTAGTCTTTAGACAAAATCTCAATGAATGCTAATGGGTTGTTTGACTAAGGAATGCAGGATGACACTTAAAGCTATTGTACAAAGACACAGTATTAGTTTCCATGCAGTCTCAGATTCTTTGGCATTTTCTTCAATTTCTCTTGAAAAAAATTTAGAGGCATTTCCTGCAGCAAGTCCTTTTTTACCATAAACTCGTTTTAATAGTCTCCATATACTACTCATGGCTAGTTATCCCTTATAGAAAATAAACTCCATATAATATTTTAAAACAAAAAGTCTGTGACTTTGCAGAAAATAAAGAAAACATTTTGCAACCTTCACCAAATAAGCCATCTAATAAGACACGGACAAGAGAAATACAAGACAGTTGGATGCTGGACAGAGGCAAGATGGTGGATGAGGTAGGTAGTAGCCAGCAGATTTCAAACCATTTTAAAAACCCCTGTCATTCAGACTTTCTGCTAAGATAGCAGCTAGCTCATCAGAACATAGGAATCCTTCTTGGCTAGGTCAAAGAATATAGTCCAGAAAAGACAAGGTAGGCCTCTTCTAATTTCAGGGAATAATTTTCTAAACAATTGATCAGTATTCCAATACTAAGATGGATTTTATCTAAATACCCAGTAAGGATTCATACAAGAGAAACGCTTTTTATTCATTACAGAACAACAATTTAATAACCTCTTGTCACCTTTCATTGTGTACTGAAGGAACACTTTCACTGACTTTCTTACGGTTACATTGCTTTGTTCAATGACATACTAAACTTACAAGCTGCAAATCCATTCTTTATTTTCAGTACTTGACAACACGCTATGGCCTAAGCACACAAGCAAGGGCAAAAACTCATACTGCTATAAACGACCCGTCATACTTAGTTTAGGTAACTGCCAGGTCTGTTTAATTGCACACCTACATTTTGTGGTTTTCCATCAAGCAATGGTAGTCTTCAGGGAGACGAAAACACTCCTAACCTTTCTGGAAAAGCAATTTTGTCAAGAGATTCATCCCATTCCACTACTTGATCAGGAGATACACTGTTCAAGAAGCAAAAAGTGGGTTGAATGAAGTGGGTGTTTTGTGTATTCATGAAGCTACCATAACATGTTATGTGTTACCATTATTGCTTTATACTATTTCTCAAAATGTTAGATCAGAGTATACTATAAAAGAAGCTCATTGTATTAGAGACTTCAAGAGCATTTGGTTTCATTATTTTTGATATTTTGCCTTTTTCCCCCTTTCTTTCTAAAAAAAAGGATTAAAATAGAGCTTTTCAGTGTTTGTGCTGCACTGCAAATTGGGATCATGTAGCATGGTAAAGCTTGTAAAAGAACCCACCTGTTTAAGCTGAAAAAAGGCTTTAGTTGTTAAACCAACATAGTCTTGCCGAGATGTGTCTTTAAATGCATTCAGTCTGAAGCTGTGCGACAGTCCATTTTTAATTAAATTACAGAAAATTCTGTAGTGTGAAAGGAAAGTTGCAGCAATATTTTTTGGACAATAGTTTCATAAGGGTAATAGAATATGTCATGTGGTTTGTTTACTACAACCACTTTTCAAATGTCATGTTATTTTGAAACACTGCTCTTTTTTATAAAACTGCATGTATTCGCCATCGAATATGTCAAGTTGCATGTACTCTTCATTGATTTCAAACATTACATCTCAGAGTAAAATATAGAAGAGAAAAAAGAAAAACCTGACTTCTTCATTCATCCAAATAAAAATTTTGGGATGCCTTCTTTTTTGAGATGTAGGTATTAACCCTGAGCATGCACCCGCACTGTACGTTTAATTTTGTAAATCAGAACTGGAGTAGGCTTTGAGAGGAATTCAGTATTGCTAGGACTTCAGCTGTGCTCAGTTGTGCTTGAGCAGGGCGGTTGGACTAGATGATCTCCACAAGTCTCTTCCAACCTCAACCGTCCTGTGATTCTGTGACTATGACCTAGCTCTAAGTTTGAAGGTGAAGTCCAATTTAATAGGTGCCTTATGAATAATAATAATATTTATTTTATAGCCATTTTCATTCAAGGGTTGAAGAGCACTGTACTAATGAAAGTATCACTATCCTCACACATAAGCAACTTGTCCAGGATCAGTAGGTGGCTAGTGGAGCCGAGAACCAGAACAAGATCTTATGGATTGATGCCAATTCTTTGTAAGAATGGAAGTGGGGCCCTTTTTGCTGGCCCTGCAAATGCTTGTAGGGAACTTATACTGCTTCTGAAAATGATTCCTCCTTCCTATCTGAGGCTTGAAGTTCTTTTGTTGCCTGGTTTATATAGTCCGTTTTCCTCTGGAAAAATATGTAGAGGTATGAAGTTTAGATGAATTGAAATTCCAGTCACTTTGGGAAGGAATTTAAGTCAATAAGGGCCTTGTTTTTGAAAGAACCCAAAAAGAGGATTTAGTATGTGTCATTTTTCTCCTAGTCAGTTCTTGCAGGAATGATTGTGCAGCAACTGTGCATTGGAAAACTTTCCAGACTATGGGTAGGTCCTGTTCAGATGTGTGTGGTATTTCAATATATGAGCAATAAATACAATGTAATTATCCAGATGGGTAGACAAGCGTTTAGCTAACAACCCGCTGGACACTTTTACCCTGGTTCCAGAAACAGAATTTCGGGGTTTACAGAATTTTAACCATGTGCCCATGGTCTGTAAGGGCTTGAAAAGCAGTTACTGAAAAGCCTTTTAGGGAAGTGTTCTGGTCAAAGGCACACATCTTGCCTTCCAAAGATAATTACTGAATCATGATTGATGAGGCTTAACAAGAAAATTAAGCAGAAGAGAGGGGAAACAGAAGCACTTAAATATTCTGAAATGATGTGTGATGGAAAGAAAGGGACTGTAGGGTTTTTTTAGGCAATGGAGTTGCAGTACTTAAAGCATTTCTCCTTTTCAGACAAGATTTACAAAGGCAATTCTTGGAAAACCAGTGAGATCCAGGTTCCCTAATGAAGGCAGCAACAAGACTGTTACTAAATTCAACAGAGAAAAGATTTCACCCTTCATCAATATGGGAAATAGTATAATATGGACATACTATGCAATATTGAAATGACAATATTTGATTTTTGGAGACAAGACAGTGTTCAATTACTAAATTTGCAGTTATTGAGGACAGTGCATTCAGTATTTGGTGTGGAGCTGATGTTTGTTTATCACAAGATTCTTTGGAAAACCTACTTTCTAAGGAACTATAGCATATCTCTGGAAACAGAAGCATTTGTCAGCTACATGACTAAGCCAATACTTCTCAGTTATATAGTCAATGAACTAAGAAAACTACTTATCAGTCTGAGTAAAGGTTTCTGTGCATGTGTGTGGGTGCATACATGTGTGCACCACTTTTTATACACACACAAACATATTTCCAGTTAGAAACATGAAAGAAAAGTTATGGAAAAATCCTCAATGAATACACATATGCATCCATACCAATTTTTATGCTAAAAGTATGTGGTACACAAAGACTCATGTAAATGAAGGCTCTGATTTGGAGCAGCTAAGAAAAATACAGAGGATGCTATCCACATTTTTCTTCTGTGTTGCTTCTTCCTTTTTTAGAAAAAACGCATGTTTTGTTGGATCAGATCATACTTCATAACACAGAAAATCTTTCTGAAAATTGTGTGATGACTTGAGTATAACATATTCATTATTATGAATTAATCTGTGCACCAAACTAGGCCTATCAGTGTAAAAACACTATGGTGAGTTTGCATACTGTTTGCATGCTTGCAGTTAGATTGCTTGCACTGTGTCATACTAATTTTTAAACTAAAAAGAACTAGAAAGCATTAGCCTGCGCCAAATCTGAACACATGCAGGCAGATGAAGGAAATGTTATGAGCCGCACAGCTGCTTGCTGAAAGAAATCCCCATTTTTTTCAGACTTTTATACTGCTTACCTTGATGCTTTTGTCAAGTTTCCAGGTTTACCAAGATGCTACTTTTCAGGGAAATCAGATTAGTGCAGGAAAACTCTCAGTCTTTTTCTCTTCTGCTCAGTTCTACAGCACAATTTAGGTAGCTTTTAAAGAAACCTTGTCGACAGATTTTTTTCAAAGAGTTCCTCCGGCTAATATTTCTGTCTCTGTATTGCAGATCATCTCCGATGTTGAGTTACACTAATGTTAATGTTATATCTCCCACATACATTGTTCACATTAATGAATTACCTCCTTAAACTTTAGCATGAGTGTAGGTGTGAAGTGCTGGCAATGAATAATTCATTTTTGTCCTTTCACTTATTTTAAAGATTAAGGGGAGAAAAATTAACGTTAACGAACACGTACAGTTGGGTAAGCATCTTCTAGTGTTAACTTCCTTTAAAGAAAAAAAAATGCATGGTTTCTCATCATCTGAATTTTTTAAAGAGAAACTTTCCTAGATCTTATTTAATTAAAAAAAAAAATGTTTCTTTAACTTCTTTACAGCAGTTGAATCTGCTGTATTTGGAATATTTAGGCTCAGGAAGTTTCTCGTATAATGTATTTGAGTGGCTTGCTTCTTAAATGGTTGTTAAAAAGTTTCCAGAGCAGGTAGTGGAAAGAAGGAGGTTCTCCACTCCACTGTCTCTACACCTGCACATACACAGGGCTTTAAGCAGGTACTGTTTTTAAAGCTGTCATTTAGGAATGCAAGATTACAACTTTGCAAAATGGCCGTTGATCATCAAGATAAAAACAGCTATTAACAGAGAACAATTCCCGGTTTTGTGCTTATGGAACATTGTATTTTCCTAGACTTAGGATGGCACCACTTTTATAAAAATAATATATAGTTTCTCTAAAATTAACTCCAGTAGAGAATCATTTTGCACAACATAATGCACAACAGTATCTTAAGGGCTTAGAAATAAAAAGTGAGTGACCTTGAAATGCCTTCTACAGTCTTGGCACAGAAACAAATTTTAGTTACAAAACACTTGTGTGTACAACACACAATTCTGAGGATAGAAACTGTGAATATCAAGAAAGAAACATAAATAGACACTTCTAATCCTAAGCCCTGATCTAGAGCTGAACAAGCTGTTTAGAAATGAAAGATTCAGCATCGGATTTTTGAGCCATGGAGTACTCCAGTCCTTTTATTTTTCCCATCACTACAATAATAAATAAGATTTTTTATGTGATAGTGCATATATGCATTAGAAATAGCTGTTAATAACTTCCAGTGTTAAAAACCTCAGATTCCTGTGGAATGGCAAAACCAAGATTTTTATGCAGCTGAACAGAGTTAACAGCATTTCTGATAAGTGCATCAGTTGTTCACCTGCATCAGTTTTGGAAAACCCAATCTTTTTTTAATGTCTCTGTATGTATTAACAGTTCTAGTTAATTGCTTTCTGGATAATAGAAAAAAACCACCTAATTTCATGAGAAACTTTTGCAATACATTCAGTTAGGTGGATTGGCATGCTTACCTTGCACAAAAGCACCGGGACAGAGGAAAATAAAATGTGCCACAGGCTTAGGCACCTTGAATGTGTGATTCTTATATGCAACACGATTAGCATAACAATAGCATTCAGACAGGTGTAGGGGTGGATGGCACATCAAGATTTTACTCATCTTTTTCTAAACTGCCAATACCCAAGTCATCAGGCTGTAAGATACTCTCCGGTAAGATGATCTTAATCACTCCCTTAGAGCTATTTTGCTCTTCCTGGTGTTCTTGACTATTCTTTGACCCTGAGGTAATTGTGATTGACTGGATATCTAGATAGTTAAAGCCCTCACTTGGTTACAACAGTTTACCTTATTCGTGAAAAGCTTAATTTATGTAAAGTAACATCTGGAAAACAGAATAAGTACTTGTGGAAGCTAGTGGGCTTGATTCCCCTTTCAAGATTCAGTTAAACCTGAGTTTTCAATGTCCTAGAAGGAAGTTTGCTTTCATTGATTAATATCAAATGACAGTGTGGAGGCTAAATGGATTGCATACCAAAACACTTTAATCACAGATACATGCAATTTTACAAGTTGCATGACCTCCCTGTCCCATGGAAGAGATGGCACAGTCCCAGCAAGAAGTCAGGTGGGTTGGCATGGTGGTTCCAGCCAGCTCGGTGTCATCCTGGAACAGGGTTGTGAGTTCCCTGGGCTCTTCTCTGCTCCTTGGCTTCCCCAGCAGGTGTAGGGAGGATCCAAGATCCTGGTGCAGGCTTGTGAAGCTCCACCATCAGTCTTTCAGGTACCCTGAAAGAGAGAGAGAGAGAGAGAGATGGTCCTGAATCCTGGTGCAGGGTCTTGGGGTTCCCCCCACCAGAGTCTTTTTGGTGCTCTGGTTACTCCAATATTTGTAAATATCCTGAGTTATAGGATTGGGTAGAAAATACATCGTTGATCTGTCTGTTCAGATTGTGCTATCACTTTCTGATTTGCTGATGCTGTTGCTGGCATGCACAATGTGCCAGTTTCTGACACTTGTGGACACTTTTGCACTCCTTGATGATCGACAGGTTGTTCAGCTATCAACAGTATAGTTTGGTTCTCTATTTTCTTGAGGACACCAGAACAATTCTGTTGATCAGGACAGGTGTTTGATCATATTTTATCTGCTTCAACTAAAATAAATAGTCAGTTGAAGTTCACAGGTTTATGTTAACAGCTGTGCTGACTAGGCCAACTGCTACACTTCCTCTCTAAGAATGTGGAATAAATGTGAGTGTGTGAGAAAGAATGAGTTACTCTATCTTTGTCTTTTATGTCTGTGGCATTATTTTCATTAATAACATCCCACTCTGGATTAAAAAAAACAAGAAAAAGTAGATCAATACCAAAAACCTGTGATGGCTATTATGTTGGCGATAAACAACTCAATGTTTCTCATTTCAGTTTGGATTACCTAAAAATACATTTATTTTTCAGGCTGGCCACCAAAAATTAGCTCTTCATACACAAGTCTAATCTCAATTAAATTTCTCATTCTTCAGTACAATTTGAATTGGGCATGTCATAGTAATAATGCATTTGCCAAAGAAACCTCTTAAGTATCAGTTGAGCAAATCCTGTTTGGACCTGAAAAGAATAACAGACATGACAGTTCTAGGGAAATTCTTGCTACTTCTGGATCTCTCCTAAATCATATAGGCCTTCTCTTTTTAATGCCAGTGCCAGATTCTGAATATTCAGATAAGATACCAAGCCTTCAGAAGAAGACATGGCTGCTTCCTCCTTGTGTGACTTTGGCCAGTCCTATGCACTTGCTCTGACTGCAACGGGGATAAGCTCTGATTGTAGCTCCACCGTTGCCCAGTCTTCACACCTGGGGAGCTGTGGTGGACGAGGAGGTGTACTAACATTCAGAGAACTAAAAAACTCCCAAATGCCTGAAATGGAACAAAAAATGAAGTTAGCTCTTAGCTGTGTGGCATATTTTAAAATCAGATGGAATGGGAAATATTCAGTGCAAAACTGTAGCCCAAGAAGCTTTGAGAAACAGGCATTCTTAGTTTCAGAGTAGGCCTATTCATCACATCCTGCTTATTGCAAACTCAGTCTAACCACAGAGCTGACTTCAGTAATGTTTTCTGCCATTCATCAGTACATAAATACAGAGGGCATTATTTTATTTGACTTTTCCGCAACACTGTTAGTCATATGAGCTCTCTTCCATTTACTGATGTGTATATAATACTGTCTCTGTGTTGATCTGTCTTAATGTTATTACCTGGCAATTTCAGTTCCTGAAAAACGTTCTCAAGTGTAGCTTTTATAGTTCACATAAATTGATTTAAGAAAGATTTGCAGCGTGAAACTTCATTCATAACTGAATTACTTTCTGATGCTGCTGTATCAGAAAAGTTACAGATGGAGATGACCTGTTAGGTCATCTATTCCAACTCCAGCCAATAATGGGCTCTCCCCAGGATATGCCTGAACAATCCTCTTTTAAATGACTCTGAGCACTGGGGATTACGTCTTAGATCCTTGAAATTTTACTTTAATATACTGTGACAATAGCATCAGCCCTGAATGCAACAATGTGATGGGCATCTCTTGAGAATTCAGCTGGGACTCTTGAAAGAATATATGAAATAGTCACAGGCACTTTCATTTTTCCCATTGATAGAAATCTAATATTAAATTCAGACCCACGAAGTAGCCAAATTGAGTGAGTGAAGTTGTTTCTTGTCAAAGACAGTTCAAATTTGGGTGGGGGTGAGAAAACCATGCCTCTAGTTCCAGAAGGATTTTTGGTTCAAGCAAGGCATACTTACTGCAATGGTCAATCCCCAGCCCATTACAAAGATCTGGTGTGTTTTCTCTGCGTGTCCAGACTGTGAAGAATACAGTCCTGTCACATTTTTCTTCTCTTCTACTTCATATGTGGGTCCACATATTATGGGGTCAATTCTGGCTTCTGCTTAAACTGTTTTATAACACTTTGGTGATTTAAATGGTCATCCGTGAGGGCTAAAGTTTGCAACTAAGCCTTTGTGCTACATGGATTTGGAGGTGCTCTGGCTGCCCAAAAGACCCTTCTCACTCCTGAAGCCAGTCAGGGATCTGTAGGACACAAAACAATCTTTTGAGTTACATGGTTTATAGGCAAGATTCCTTCAGCTGTGTCCCCTTCCATAATATCAGACAGTCATACGTTACCAGGGCAATACTGTAGCTTTTGCCCTGTGCCAGAACCTTGCCAGAAACAGCACCTGCCTACCAGCAAACTGCCTCTGGTACATGTGGACCCAGAGCAGACAAGGCTTAGTGTGGTTCAGCAGCCCAAGAAGGTGCTAATCTCCTAGCAAGACCCCACATTCGTAAGTCCCAAACAACAGAAATCACTTCTGAAAAAGTGAGCCTTTGTGTTTGTATTTCATTCCCAGGAGAAAAGAGAAGAGAAGCATCACTGGTAACTAGTTTCCTAGAACAAATAGGTGTCCAGTATTCTCTAGTAGCAAATATATTAGCAATAACCTGACTGCCTTCAAAAGGGAAAAAAAAAAAGGGGGGGGGGATGAACACAAGTCTGGGAAGTCTCCCCAGACAGGCTGATTCTTTTTGCTCTTTGAATGCTGTTTGAACTGGTATACCAGAAACCCCTTAGACTTTTGTAATAACACAAAAAACCAGACAGGAAATGCACAAGTGTACCTGCACACACACATTATACATTTGGGGATGATTGCCCTTCTGTTACTGGGAGGAGGGCAGGAACTTTGGCTGTAGGAAATAAATCAGGTAGAATGAGGCACAAAAAATAAATGCATCATTCAGTTCTTGTGAAGGAAAAAGAAGTTTATATATGCAAAGAAGCAAAGAGTTCATGAAGTTTTAAGCAGCATGTGAAAATTCTGGTCACTGTTCTATTTTAAGTGGAGTTGACAGGAAAACTATAGTCATAAGGGCTTTGTTTGTGGTCCTGATAATATAAACTGATGCCTTTCAGGCCTCTCATATCCTACTTGCCAGGAATAAAAAAGTAGCATTAACTGGAAGGTTTCTTTCTTGCTTATGCATCTGTGTATGCTGCTTTCAGTTATTGAGGCACTTTGCTTCCATTCTTCACCAATCAAACAAAAACTAACATTTTCTATCATTAATGTAGCATTCAGACACCCAGCTATGTTTAATCACTTAGACGAAATCCCACTGGTCCTGAACCAATGTCCACTGAAGTCAATGGAAAGGCTGCAAGTGACATTAATGGCTGTAGAGCAGGTCCTTGTGTCCTGATGTAGCAGATTTTAATGCTAGGCATAATTTTAGTCCCACATAAAAATCAACAGAGTTGCTCATCCTGTTTAAAGTTGGGAACATCTTAAAACCTTGATGGGGTATCTCAGCAAAGATGTGTTTTAGCAGATGGCCCAAACTTGTCCCTTTGATAATGCCTGTCTGTCCTATCCCCATCTTACTCATATATGCAGCAAAAGGTTTTGCTAGCCTCCAATTTTCCTGAAGGATAGAAACATAACATCAATAATGTTTTTGAATAACTAAGATGCTCCAGACCTTGTGTCAAATTGCCCTCCATGTTTCCCTGTATTCATACTTGAAAATATCTTCACATCATTTAATTTAATTGCTGTCATACCAAAGTTTGTTCAACAGGTGTGAAGAATGCATTAATCAGTCCACTTTGCAACATGTACAACTTATTATATTTGTTGCATTTGGATATCCTACCATCTAATTTGGAATGAGGTTTAGAATGAAAAAAAAAAAGAGTAAACAGGGATTTTAATTCTCTGCCTCAGGTAAGATAGGTGTCACAAATACCAATTTATCTCAATTTTATAGAGAAATGGTCCTTAACTGAAACTAAAAGTTTTCTATTTAAACATGCACATCATCAGTTACAGGGTAGAGTACTGATTTCTTGTTGGCATTATGAAAATTAAATGAGGAAAATATGTCATTTCAAGCTAGTGCGCAAGATAGCATTTTGACAAGAATGTGAAACACCCATAATTTTTAACTCTGCATAATTTCAGGGGATGTTCAAGAAGCCTAGGTGGCAGGAATTACTTGGAGACTAAAGAAATCAGTTTGGAAAGGTTAGTGTCATAGCTGGATTTCTTCTCCACCTACTAATAGAGATTGATTCAAAAACCATTAAAGTAAAGGACAATGATTTTATTTCACTGGTGAATGACTTTATAGGGCAGAAGATCAGGCTCCTAAGGAGAATATTTGTATTGAATTTCCTTGCATTTCTGGACTTTTAATATATATGCTATTTGATAGGTTTAGTAATTTAACTTTTTCTGAACTTCTCCTGGGCATTGACTATTAGAAACCATGCTAAATGCATAACTAAAAAGTGCATATACACTTAGATTTGGGTAAATCTATTGACATAGAGAATTTACTGACAGCTCCACAGGGACTGAACCACGTATAATTACAGGAGTGTATTCATTTTTGATGCACTAATTAGTACATTTTAATTTTTCCCATAGATTCAGCAGCTAATACAAGCAACAAATTTATACCAATGCAAATTTCATCTGAAAGAACTGTGTATGAATGGAGAAGGGTGACTGGTGCTAATAAGCATTTCTATTTTGCTATTATTACAAATTTCTATTGCAATTTTACTAATATTGCATATTTCTATTACAAAGCACTGAACTTCATAGCAAATAAACAGGCCTCCAAACTGCTTTCACCCAAGTCATCTGATGGTATTAATGTTTTGGATTGTTTAAAGTACCCAAAGATGATGACCTACAAAAGTGGATAATAGCAATTCTAAGCTGGAGGAAGCAGGCCCAGAATATTCTGCGTGTTGCTGATGATATAACCGGAGCCATAGAAAGATCTAAAGATATTTGTAAAGAGAATGAAATGTCTGATCCTCAACCATTTTTCTAACTATTTAACTATATTCACAAACCTTTTGGGAAACAGGTTAATGATTTTTAAACTCTCAAATCAAAGTCATTTGTGCAAAGTCAGAGCAGTAATGACATACTGATTTATTATCTGTAAAAGAGAAAAAATACCTTCTTCAAAAGCTTTCATAGATAGATGAATAGTGGGCTATATTGTATTTACAAATTAATCTTTATTTGATGAGAAAGCAAAATTCTGTACATCATAAAGTGCAAGAAGTTCCTTAAGGTCATTTCCCAGTCTTTTGATAGTGATGTAGGTGTTTGATAGTGACCTATTACTGTTGGTGGCAAAATCATGCTTAACTTACCTAGGACCAAGAAATGTTTTATGTGAAAGATAATTGCTGATATTAGCAATCAAACATTGTATTGTACTTGTAATAAGTCATAGCTGAAAGATGCAGCCTTTTTCAGTTCAACTTCATCCAGTTGAAGCCCTGATTGAGTGAGTCAGTTCAGCACTGAGAACGAGGTGTTCTCCTTCTTTAGTGATCCTTCCAAGTTCTTTGTAGTTTGATCCAATCTTTCCTCAAGCTGTTCGCTTTACTTACCAGCCAACTGTTAACCTTGCCTTTTTTACATCACTGTTCATGTTATATCACCGTCCGGGTTTCTCTGCACCAGAGCTCTGCCATTATGTTTATTCAGATACATTTTTATCAGCTGTATGGTTGTCATGGGGTTTGGTTTGTTCTATTTTCTGCTGAAAGGAAGCAATATTCAACTGGTGAGTCAAGAAAAAACCAACATAGCACCATCTCTCTTGACTATCCTGTGAAGAATGAGCATGGAGACAAACTCCACTGAAGAGTATATCCTGAAATGCATATTCTTTCTCTCATTCGTTCCCCTCTCTCTCCTTCTCTCTCACAGCACTGTACTCCACCTTTCTGGTGTGAAGTGGAATGCAATTATCAGCTAAACATTGCTGTTATTTATAAAGCAGAACTTAAAATGACTTTGAATTAAATATGCCTTTCTGAACATTCCCACAGGTTAGTTCAAGTGTTTAAGCATTCAATCCTATTACAGCTACTGTATGGAGATTACTAAAAAGCCTACTGTGCATAAGTTCACCATCAATGCATAAACATTATTTAAATGAATACAAACTACACACATAGCTGTTGTGTGGGATGCTGCTGTCTATCCTCTTTAAGAAGAAAATAAATGTTTTTCAGAGAGCTACTAGCCAAACAATTCAGCCTGTAAGTGCTGTGTTTACAGCTGCTTGTCTCCACATTATTTTAGTCATGGGAAAAACATAGATGCAGGTAACCAAAAAAAAAAAAAAAAGGAAAGAAATTACCACTTTTTAAAGGACTTTTTTTTTTCTTACTTTTTCCTTACTTACAATGCCAAATGACATTGTATGCCTAGTGTGATGTATATTAGTGGCATAGTTTTTTGAAGTACTAGCAGGACTTCTGTGCTAACTTCCAAAAAACATGTGTTGTCGTTTGGATTTGGGACAGAGACCATGAATAGTAGAACCTAAAACTACTGCCACTTGGGCCATAGAAATAACTGCCATTGGCGGATAGAAAGGAAGATTCTTGTCATCTAGGAACTTATTGTTAGGTGTAGCTACCTCTTATGGCATGCTAAAGATGCACTGAGTATTCTCAGTGCTCAAGTGACCTGAGTATATGCATATGTGCACGGTATTGACCCTCTGTAGTCATGGTGTCTCCGTATGAACATACTAGGTCGATTTCATTGAAACACTGAGACCGTAATAAACAGAAAGATGCTTTTTGAGGGCATTTTTTGATTATATACCTTAATATATTTAGTGACTTACAGAAAAAAAAAAAAAGGATAAAGAAACAAGTATTTTCAAAACAGTCTTCAGGTTTCAGATGCATTTAGATTGTCTGACAACAGAATGCCTTTTCTAGTTGAAAATCAAATCATAAAAGTTAAGGTGTGTGCCCGTATGTGTGGGGAGCATGCCAATAGCTTAGATGTTCAGGCAAAGGATACAGATCTAAACCTGAAATATACGTGACATAAAGAATTTTTCTCAAGCTCTCTGGAAATTCTGTTTGAAGCTCTGATTTCTAAATAGCTGCTAAAAGTCTTCAGTAGTCAAAATATTATATAGTATTTGAGATAACATAAAGGAGCATGTTCCCAGGGTTCTACATTTAATATTGGATTTTGTAAAGAGACAACACGAACTCACTGCTCATTGTGATAAGAACCTTCATTTATAATGTTATGAAGGCTGGTCTTAAATATTTCTCTTTCTTTTTACTGCAATGGGAGTTGAAGAGTTGAAAATTAAAATTACATGTTTTGAATGAATTTGCTGGTGAAAAAATAACTCTGCTGCTCCTCAGAAACATCTCAACAGTTCATCAAAATCTCATGAATATTTATGTTGAGTTTACTCATTCTTGGGAACTGTAATTGGACCTACCATTTCATAGTGATATGATGGTGATGAACAGCCAACATATGGTTGTTTTATTTATCTTTGGATAAAAAAACCACTTTTGCTTGATGAAGCAATACCAAAGTGAAAATAATTTTATTGTAAATCTGAAGTAGAGAAGCTTTCAGTCTGCTAATTCAGTGATTTTCCATAGTAGTGCACTTAAGAGGCTCATCAAAATGGAGGAACTTGGCATGGGGGATACTTGAAAGTTAATGCAAGAGAAGCATTATAATGCCTAGACATAGTTCTTGGTACAGAACCTCCTTTTGTTGATGCTGACCAAAAGGAAGAACCCCCCCCCCGCATTCCTTCAAATATGCGTTATTGAAAACAGCAGCACAATCGCGCTTGGCATTTATGGTCCTTAGGTACCAGGATTTGTAAAACATCCACTGCAACACCTCAGACTTCACATTTCAGGTAGCCTTGTGTTTTTTACAATTCATTCTCTGTTGCCAGACAAGCTTGTGAATGTTATTTTGGGCAAATCTGACTTATTTTGAGATTATAGGGTTATATTATCACAAAAATTCCGGTTGATTTCAGCAGGACTCTTCAAGCACTGCAGTATAACCCATCACAGTAAGGATTTAATTGCTCTTCTGTTTTCCTCTGGAAAGAAGTACAATTGCTAGCAGACAGGACTAAACTGAACAAATTAAAATGAAACACCTATTTCTCTGACTACATATATGTAACATGGCTACCTGGGAATCAAGCATGCAGATTATGGGAAACTATGGAACTGAAGGCCTTTCCACTGCTTTATCCCCTAACACAGATTAGCTCCATAAACGATGTTTTTGTAGGATTCTGTTATTCTGGATTTAAGGACTACTGGGCTCCAAAATTACAGCTTTTCTGAAACAGCACTCTCAGACAAATGCTTGAAAATGTTGACCTATTAACTTAAGTCCATCAGCTTCCAGGCTTTTTTTCCTAGAGTGGCATTCACAGGAAATGCTGACAGCAGGAATGTATTGTAAATCCTGCTCCAAGTATTCCTACTGTATTTATTCAGTTCTGGATTTATTTCTGTCTGTCAGGAACCCAGAGGGGTTCACCACATGATAAACTGCCTGTGCTCCAGGAGAAAGTATTTGTCAAGCCATAGTAACAACCTGTATGGTGCTGAGTGTTTTCTGACCTTCCTGGCAAAGGTGCTGGGGGAGGCAATGGAGAAGGGAAAGGAGAGATTGTGACTCTGTAACCTAGTGGCCTACATACCCACGGAAAGCAGTGACTGCTGGTCCACCGAATTTTAGCCATAAAATCAAATCCCCTAGGGCAGACAAGGGAATAAAACTTAGGTTTACAACATCAGGACTAAGTCCACTAGCACTGAACAGATACACAGAGCCCTTTGGTTTTAGGTGCTTGGTATGTCCTCATGATGCTTCTCCAGACAGGTGACTTGGGAATGCCTTGGGGATGCCCAAGGTGTGGAGGCTGAGCACCACACTACTGGGCACTGTCAAGTCTCTGCAACAGCAATGCCAGGAAAGACACATGGAGTATTTCATATTCAAAATGCAGCACTTCAGGGAAAGGAGGTAACCCTACGGCTGGGAGAGAAGACAAAAGGGGATTTGAAGGTCACAATTTGGTATATTTAGAATGAAATTATGCAGGATGTAGGAGCTTAAGTTTTTTTGGAGACCTACCCTTGATGTTTGCAGTGCTACACCGTATGCTCCCTCATTAAATTATGGCACAGATACAAAAGCACACATTTAAACCACAGCTAAGATTGTTACAATAATACTTTCTTCATCTTATATGTTGCTAGGTTTTCTTCATTGTTACTTCTTCCTAAAAGTGCTTTGTTATACTTAACTGGTGTAGACAGTACTGGAGTTCACACAGTAGTTGGGGGGATTGCTCTTCAGAGCAGTAACAAAATTGACACAAAAACATAAAAAGACGTTGCTACACTGTGAGTTGCTGCACCCTGAGGTCAGTATTGCGCGAAACTCTAAGCTGCTGTCCTGCTATCCTAATTTACAATCTGCATCAAACATTTCAAGTACAATTCAAGGCCTGTCGCATGTGGCCAGCATGGAACTGTCTTGCCTTATCGAAAGCTGGCAATCTTGCTACCCTGCTTTGAAGAGAAGTAAGTCAACAAAGGTTTTCGAGCACCATATGTAGCAAACCTAAAATGGCTTCATCTTATAGGAGAATGGTGGACCCTTTTACCCCCCGGATCTCTAATGTCTGTGTGCTGCGGCTCTCAAACATATTAAGATTTTTTGGCATGCAGGTCAGAAGGTGAAGGGAAAGGTTGGGCCACCCCAAACTAATTCACAGGAGCAGAAATGAAGCATTGCAGTGTAAATGCTTGGCACTCCTGCTGCACTGAGGCTAATGGACTCTTCTCTCAGGAAAAAAAAGCAAGGTCATCTAAAATGATATGATTAAAAGGCAATCAATGTGCTTTTTTCTTAATGTCTTTCAAAATTGTGGGTTTTGGGGAATACCAGGAGAATGAAACTCTGTTGCTACAGTATTTTTAATGATTCTGGAAGCCAAAAAAATCTCTTTCATCTTAGCAGGAGACTGAACAGAGGCAAAAGAAGTAACATTTACTTGTAGCAGATTTCAATATGGTTCTCATTTGAAATAAAAACATATTTGCTATTCTTGGAGCATTATATAACACAAATTAGACAAATCTGATGCTCTACAGAAATGCTGCCTGTAGAACTCATTCAAAAATTACTATTATTAACCTTTTTTGTAGATCTAGGGAGCATTCTTGCATATAATTTATTCCAATTTCAGCCAGCTGGGTTCAGGGATAAAAATATAAAACATGATGTGCACCACTGAGATCCTATTTCTGAGTAAGAAACAGAAGTGAAACTGTATATTTCCTGCTTTCTTTGATAATACAATGAAATCTATGAGTAACAGTGGTCCAGCCCTCCTACCCCGCTCTTTGCTTTCAGCATCATTGCTGGTCATTTAGAGCGAATAATTGCAACTTCTTCTTATAGTCAAGCAGTTCTTTCCCAGTGTATCACAATTACAAAAGCACCTGTGATAAGTAATGTTCTTCTGATCAGCTTTCAAAGTGCCCTGCTACTTGAAGAGTGGTGCAATCCTCTAATGATGCTGCATCATGCTGCAACATAAAATCTACAGGGCCAGTGATTCAAGATAACCTTAAATAACCTCCTTTCGCAATGTGCCAGTCATCTCCATGCTAGTTTCCTTGATCAAAGTAGTATCTGATTATTTTGAAAGCTTCAGGAAAGTTAAGCTAAATGAGCCTTTTCTTATTCCCCCCCCCCCCAAATTACATATTGATTAAAACTTCTCTTCAAAAGTTAGTGCATTGTTTGATGGAGCCTTAATGTCACAGAAGAAGCAGCTCATCTCTAAGAATACAACCACACTGGGGTTTGATTCTGCTCTCCCATATATAGATGTAAAAGAGGATTAATGCATCTGAAGCCAGTAGAGTTAATGCATTGTAAAGCACCTGTAAAAAGAGAAATAATGAAATGAATATATACTGCTGCTGGTGATTAGGGTGTTCCTAAAGGAATATTGTCTATTCCTGAAGTACAAAAACTTCCTCTTCCTATCTCCTATTCTGGCCAGGGTCCTTTCTCACTAAGAAATCTGAGGGTAAACTGGGAGTTCAGAAAATCTGGATCTGAGTCTTTATGAGATGATTCCAGAAAAAGGTCCACGGAAGAACAGAGTACCTGAGCTGGACCTAGCAAGCAGTCCAGTCCTTCAGCAGGGCTTAGCAGGTCAGGCACAATGAAAATACAGCCAGGCCACTTCTGGAGCATGGTTTGGGGCCACGGAAGCTCACAAAGTTTTGTGTGTGTTCCTAGGCATAAATGTGTCCAGCTGCTTTGCAGCTTGCTTCTGTTCTCAGGAGGCCATGGAAGTCCCTCCTTGCTACTATTGAAAAGCTAGTGATACTTGCCTGGGAACTTCAATAACGGTTAGTGTAGTGATCCTAACTGGAAGACTATTAAACATCAAGGAATTAGTGATCCACATAACAGTCAACCAGAGTAGGTGCAGGCCTGGGCTGTGCTGTGCTGCATGTACAGCTTGGCCTGCACTGTACTGCACATATACCTGGGCTGCAGGATAAACTTAGGTGGCTAATTTTAATGGAGGAGCCTGAAGACAGCTCCTACTTGGTACCAGCGATTACACCATCCAAGTGTCCTTGTCTTTATCTTGAAGTGAAGCAATGTTCTCATGCAATTGACAGTAGAAATGATGAATAGAATTGTTTGCTTCTAAGGAAATCCTGTAAGAACTCTAGAGCCCAAAATGCCAATGAACCTCTCCACAGAAGGGAATTGCACTGTGTGCCATGCTGTGCCCAGATCTTCATAGCACTTTCAGAGGAAAAGAGCATAGCTGTGAAGAAGGTATGGAAGAAAAAGCCAATAACTGCACAGGTCTCTGAACAGTTGTGTCTCTTGTGAGAAGCAGCTCAAGTTCAAGAATGCTGTTAATTTTGAACTGCTCTTATTTAGGTTGTTGTTGTTGTTGTTTTAACTACTCATATGTGTGTTTTCAGCCATGCCAAATATCAATACTTGCATCTGGGATTTTATTAGTAGGCAGATGACTTTCTTTTGTCCAACATAGCTGAACACATACAGGTAAGACAAAATATAGTAAATTAAACATCTAAATGGTAAGTTCTTTGTTTTTAACAAACTCTGTTCATACACGTACTTTGTATAGAAATTTTAAAGGTATTCCTTTCAAATTGGCATTTTGCCAATGGGGGGGAGTCCTAATTTGGGCTTCCTTTATATAAGAAAAGAGGTAGTGTCCATCTGGCTGACCAAATCCAGTCCCAGTGATCCTGGCTCCAGACCTATCCTCCTCAGTCTGGACTCCATCTAGCAATATGGATTTCACAGATTCCTGACTTTCAGCCTAATCTTTATCTGTGTTCACAATAAATGACTATGTCATTTGTGCACTGTTTGTTTTTACATTTTTTTTCTGACTTTTAGACTGAGTCATGACGTGCTATATTGCTAGGCTTTTGTTCTGACACAATTTTTGGCTTTTCCAGGTGACCACCATGGCCATGTTTTCTAGGTGATCCCAACTGTCTTTTCCTTGACTGAATTTCTGTGACACAGCTAGAACAGCTGCAGACACAAAAATTAGTTTTGAAAATCATGCCAAAAAATTTCTTGAAATGGAGGAAATGTAAGTGATTTTTGTTCTTCCAGTCTGCACACCAGGAAAGCACCTGTTCTAGTTTTTGTTGAATAAAAGCAGATGATCATTTATCAGTTTACAATGCCACTTTGATAAACAAAAACTATTTAACTATTTAACAATTTTGATACTACCGTAGCCACCAAATGTAATACAAATATTTCATTGCAATTTATGTTTCAAATCATGCTTAGATTGCCTGCAGCTGAAAATTCTTAGTCTAAAACTTGTCTTTGTCATATATATGAAATTAAATGAGAGTGCAGCTAACAGAGGCAGTGAACAGCAGCTGGCACAGCAGTTTTCAGGCTCTGCTTCTAGATCTTCCAGGAACATTTTCTGACATAGTCAAGGGACTTCTGGGAACCCTTTGAGGAACTTGAGGGTGCCTGCTGCTGTGGGAAAGGATAACTACAGGAGGCCTTGACTTCTGCTAAGCTTTAGTAGCTCTAACAAACTGTCCGATGTCCTTGATCAAAGGGGGCTTGGAGCTTTTGTTCCAGCTGACCTCTGATTAGGGAGGGCCAAGCACCCTGTTAGCCAGTATTTGGGAGGCCTGTGTAAGAGCTGGGCCCAGAGCACAGCTAACAGAGGTAGGGCATGCGAAGAGAGGGGGTTAGTAATCCTGCTCAGCATAGCATGCATGTCCTTTGCAATGGTGGTAATATGCTGCAGGGCACAGTCCCCCACTGTCAACCATTGGGGAAACAGATCTTTTAATTTCAAAGAACTTGACCTAGCTGGAGCTCCAGAAGGAAGATGCAACTCTGCAGGTCTCTGGTGGCAAAGGATGCCTGAGGCCTCTTGCAAAGGCTGGGGTGGGAGAAGACGGTCTTCCAGCCTGCTGGAGATATGTGCTTGTTGCCAAGGTAAGGAGCTGTGGAGGTGGTCAGCAGACTGCAGAACATCAGAGATAACAAGAAAGAGATCAACTGGATCTTCTCTAAGACCCTGTGGCTTCAAGAGCCTGAACCCCCAGCTGTACTGAAGGAGGGGCAGGCAGAGTCTGTGCCTGCCAGGGTGTGAAGCAGAGACTCCCAGGATGATGAAGGCTGGAATTTTGTGACTTCTGGCATCAGGAGGATGGCTCCACCTCAGGATTTGCAATTACAGATTCAGTGCCTGCCCAGCTGATGAGGGGCTGGGAGTTTTGTCCAACAAAGCACTGTCCAGCTGGTTCAATCTGAGCCATGCAGGAGCACCAGAAGAAAGAGGTGAGTGATAGTAGTGGGTGACTTGCAGTTGTGGGGGACAGAAGCCCTCCCATCTGCAGATCTGACCTGTTATCTAGGGAGGTCCACCGCTTGCTGGGGGCTCAGGTCCAGGACACTGTGGAAAGACTTTTGAGGCTTGTGCAGGCCTCAGACTATTACTCCCTGCTGCTCTTCCATATGAATACAAATGATATTGCCAGGAGAGAACTGGAAATTATCAAGTGTGGCCATGTTGCTCAGTGAGTGACTGTTAAGAGCATGAGAGCCCAGCTGGCTTTCTCCTTTTTCCTGCTGGTGAAAGAAATGCTTGGGAAGGAGTGGACCAATCGTGTGGGTCAGCAACAAGTTGAGCAGCTGGTGTCAGCAACAAGGTTTTGGTTTCTATGACCATGGGACCCACTTGAGGATCAAGGACTGTGTGGAAGAGGTGGATCCCACTATGTGGGTCAAAAGCACCTTTGCCAACAGGCAGGCAAACCTGCTAGGGAGAGCTTCAAACTAGAACAATGGGGAAAGGAGAAGATTACTCAAAGAAATGAGGAAGTGGTGTACCAGGTTGGCAAGCAAAGGGTGTGGGATGATGTGAATAGGAGGGATCTTGTAATCAACAGAGCTGAAGGGGATCCACCCTGAGTGTGTCCATACAAAGTAAGAAGTGCCTACCAAACAGAATTATGGCGAAACCCTTTCTGGCAGCCCAGCATGGGTGGGCACTTCTCTGAAGCACCTGTACAATAATGCATGCACCATGAGGAAGAAACAAGAATTAGAGGCCTGCATGCAGTTGTAGAGCTACTGTCTCACTGAGATCATGGAGATGTGGTGGGATAGCTCACACAACCATAGTGAATGAGTATCCTTTCACTCTAGACTCTTTAGGAAGGACAGGCTGGGAAGGTGAGGAGGTGGTATCCTTTATAAGAGTGGTGAGAATGCATGGAACTCTGCCTTGGGATGGATGATGAGTCAGCTGAGGCCTTATGGGTCAGGATTAGAGGACAGTAGGTGACATTATGGTGGGCATCAGCTACACAATGCCTGTCATGAAGTAGATGAGGCCTTCTTCAGACAACTGGAAGAAGCCTTATTTTCACTGGCCCTGGTTCTCATGCAGGACTTTAACAAACCTGATATCTGCTGAAGGGACAGCACAGCAGGGCACTAGCAACCCAAAAGTCTTCTGGAGTGCATCAATGATAACTTTCTTGACAGATTACTGAGCAGCTGATGAGGGGAGGTGCTCTACTGGACCTGATTATTACTAACAAGGAAGGACTGTTTCGGGATGTAAGTGTTGACAGCAGCCTTGGCTGCAGTGGCCATGGGATAGAGTTCAGAATCCTGAGAGGAGGTGGAAAAGCAAAAAGCAGGATCACAGCCTTGGACTTCAAGAGAGCAGATTTTGCCCTGTTCAGGGACCGTCTCAGAAGAATCCCATGGGAGACCATCCTGGAGAGGGGAGGGGTTCTAGAGAGCCACATGTGGGGCTTGTCATTTGTGGGTGCTTTTTTTTTTTTTGTTAAATCTCCAAGGATCATCAACTCTGAGCTCAAGAATGGTCTATCTGGATGAGCAGGAAAACAAGCAAGGGTGACAGGAAGCCTGAGTGGACAAGGAGCCCCTGACAAAATTCAAATATAAAAAGGAAGTTGTATAAGAGATGGGATCAGGGAAGCAGGGACAAGAGACCTGGGAGGAATATAGAGACACTGTCCAGACATTCAGGAATAGAGTTAATGGAGTGGATTCAGTTCCAGGTGGAGTTGAATCTGGTGAGGAATGTGAAGGACAATAAGAAAGGTTTCTACAGGTACCTCAGGAAAATGCGGGTCTATTGCTGAATGCGACAGGGGACCTGGAGGCAAAGGACCCAGGAAAGGCAGAGGTACATAATGCCTTCTTTGCCTCTGTCTTTACTGGTAAGAGCACCTTCAGGAATCCCAGGATCCTGAGACTAAGGTGAAAGTCCTGGGCAAAGTAAACCTACAATTGTTGGAGGAGGATCAGGTTAGGGAATACTGAAACAGAATGGACATATGTAAGTCCATGGGCCCTGGTGGCATGCACCCACAAGTGCTGAGGGAGCTGGCTGATATCATTAAGAGACCACTCTTGATTATCTTTGAAAGGTCATGGTGATAGGGAGAGGTTCCTGAGGGCTGGAAAAAAGCAAGTATCACTTCTATCTTCAAGATGGAGGATCCAGGAAACTACAGGCTGGTCAGCCTCACCTTGATCCCTGGCAAGATTATGGGGCAACTAATGCTAGATACCATTTCTGGACACATGAAGGACAAAAATGTTATTGGCATTACTCAGCATGGATTTAGGAAGGGGAAATCATGCTTAACCAACCTGATGATCTTCTATGATGAGATGTCTGGCTTGGTGGGTGAGGGGAGAGCAGTGGATGCTCTTTAACTTCCATAAAGCTGTCTCCTATAACATCCTCATTGACAAGCTGATGAAGTACGGACTAGATAAGGGGACAGTGAGGTGGGTTGAAAACTGGCTGTACTGCTGGGCTCAGAGGATTGTGATCAACAGCATGAAGTCTAGCTAGAGACCAGTAACTGATGATGTACTTCAGGGTCAGTACCAGGTCTAATACTGTTTAGCATCTTCACTAATGACCTAGACAATGGGTTTGAGTGCACCCTTGGGTTTGTAGATGATATAGCCCCAGAAGGTTGCATTACTACTCAGCAGAAACTTGATGTGCTGGAGAAATGGACAGAGAGGAACCTTGTGAAATGCAACAGAGACAAAGACCTGCTCCTGGGGAGGAATAATCCCAGGCCCCAATACAGGCTGGGGGCCAACCAGCTGGAAAGCAGCTTTGCAGAGAAGGACCTGGGTGCTCTGGTGGGCAGCAAGTTGAATGTGAGCCAGCAATATGTACTTGTGGCAAAGAAAGCTGCATTAGGAGAGTTACTCGCAGGTCTAGGAAGGTGCTCCTTTCCCTCCACTCAGCATAGATAAGGCCACATCTGGATTGCTGTGGCCAGTTCTTAGCTCCCAATACAAGAGAGACATGGACCTGCTAGAGTAAGTCCAGCAAAGGACCACAAAGCTGATTAAAGGTTTTGGAGCATCCCTCATATGAGGAGAGGCTGAGAGAGCTGGGACTCCTCATCCTGAAGAAGAGAAGGCGCAGAAGGTATCTTATCAATGTGTATAAATATCTGATGGGAGGGTGCCAAGAAGATAGAGTCAGACTCTTCCCAGTGGTGCCTAATGACAGGACAAGAGGCAATGGGCAGAGAGTGAAACAGGAACTTCCATTTAAACATAAGAACTTTTTTGGTGAGGGTGGTCAAGCACTGGATCAGGTTGCCCAAAGAGGTTGTGGAGTCCCCACTTTGAGATATTCAAAACCTGACTGGACAATGTCTTGAGCAGCTTTTTCTAATTGACCCAGTTTTGAGCAGGAGGTTGGGCCAGATGATCTCCAGAGGTCCTTTCCAAACTCAACAATTCCATGTTTCTGTGACTCTCATTCCAATTTGTAGTAACCACAAGTCATCTTCTTCTAAGTCATAGAGAAAGTCTATAGACTGCTTAGATCCACAGATGTTTTTTCAGATCCTTACTGCTGCAGATTGTAGCAAGTACTGAATTTTCAGAATGGTTCCAAGTTAAAAATCTTTGCTTTCTGTTGTCTAAAATATGGCCCAACCCTTCCAACAGTTGCTGCTTTCCCCAGCGGAAGAAATAAAGTAGCAATAGAGAGATCAGGACAACAAGTGCCAAAATAACACATCCAAAACGTTGGTTTAGAAGTTTAATGGTCACAATTAGCCCATAACTTGCTCTGTTACAAAAACTCTTAAAGGCTCCTTTTTTCCCTTCAAAAGAGAGGAGAGGAATGGCGCTGTTTGCAGATGAATATCCTAAATCTTTCCCATTCAAATAAAGAGCTGTGTCTGAGTGATATGTGAACATATGCCAGGGTTTAAAAATTCCTTTGCTGTAGGCACTCTTTCCTTTTTTTATTGATGTCTCTTCTGAGAATTTGATATATCCCAGCAGGAGACAGAAAGAGATTTGTTTTATTTTAATCACAGTAATACTAATGCATATTAATAGACTTTTAAAGCAAAAACCAGCCACTATAGTAACTTCTTGAGTAAAGGGAATTGTTTTGTGCTTTTTACAGGGAAAATTGTGATTTCATTTGCACACATGTTTTGTCGCATGAGAATGACTTGCAGAACTGTGAGGCAGGAGAGAAGTTTGTAATGTGTTAAGAATAATGCTTCATGGGACCAAGTGCCTCACCACAGGTGAGGCCAATATGCAAATAGTTGGAGATCCCTTCCAAGAAGAGAAGACTTGAAAATAACCCTCTATATAGAAGTTCAGCACTATTCCTGTGCACTGGTGGACACATTTGACACCTCCACATGTGCATTGCTTCTGGCTGAGATGTCACCCTAAAAGATGTGAACCCTAATTAGAGGCCTCTGAGCACTCAATAGTAGAGCTCAATGCTAATGAGGGCTAATAAAGGCTGTGGAAGTAACACTAGCCTGAGTTTATTTTACACTGGAAAGCTGAGATGTTGCATACATTCTGGTTCTGTGTAAGGGGAGGTTAGCAAGGCCTACCTCTTATATCTGAACTAGAATTAATCTTTCAAAGAACAATCCATTTAGATTTACATGCTAAGTATAATAGCTAACAATGCATATTAAGGGATGAACTATCAGTCTTATAGTCCTAGGTGATTTTTTAATAGTCAGTTATTTATCTATATTACATAGCAGTATGTTACCAAAAACTGGACTTTCTTCTCTGTTTAAACAGGTGTCTGAAGTATGGTGTAGAGTATGCCTTGAATGTCTGGCCTTGGATTTGGATTTCCTTTTTTGATAATCCTGGCATTCTCTTTGAACTTTCAAAGTGAGGGACTAACCAAGCTATTTATCCATCAGTATACTGGTCTTTCTCTTAGAGAAGAGCTTGGTCTGAGGAAGACCATTGCAAAAGTACCAATGGACTTTGGTTCATACCCTAAATGATTAAGTTTTTGTTGATAATAATGTCTATGACAGTTTGGTGCAACACTAAGTGGAAATTGCACTGAAGTCTGTTATAGTTCATATACCATTACCGAGCTCTCTTCAAGAAATCTTTTTTTCTATGCAATGACCAAATACAACACAATAAATGTACTGGAATTTACTTTGGCTTAGGTAATGGCAGATCTGTGTATATGTGAAACACCTCTAGAGGTTTTCACTTTCAGTCTTTTACAGGTGGAAATGTCTCTCCCTCCCACCCCCTTAACATTACCTATATTTTAGGTAACATCTTAAACTAAATGTTTGTCTTTCACAAGACAGGGCTGTGGTTATAGGAGGCATTTTATAAGCGAGATTAAACACAGTAGCTTTTTTTTTCTCTTTGTCTCAGCATTTTATCCTGAGTTGCAAGAGGAGAAATCTCTATGCCTACATCTGCTGTTTTTTGCTTTAAAGATGATTGTGCCTAATGCTAAGCAACAGGGACTCAACAGCAGTAATAAAGTCCCAGGGCTGTTTATTGTAGGATTAATTTTAGATGCATACATTTTGAGGAATGTTTCTGTGATGCTAGCAACTGAAACAAGTTTTTTTTTCTTCTTCTTCTTCTTCTTCTTTTTTTTTAACTCTACCCAAAATCCAAACCATGACTCAGTGATTGGTGTTCTTAAAGGTGACTCCTTCCACTTGTCTTGGAAATCTTTGTATCATCTACAGCACATTGAGATCCATTTAGGACAAAAAAAAGCAGAGCCAAACTTTTCCCCATATTTCTGCCCACCTGTAAATGCTTTTTTTTAATCTCGGCTGTTGAGGTGAGACTGAGAACAGCTTCAAAGTCTGAAGTCAAGCAGAGTCTTTTACTGGCTCAAGCTCTTGTTACACAGTGCAACTGGTGAGGCATGCCTCTGAGATATAAGACTGCTGGGGTTCACTGGTGGTGAGCACAAACACCAGCAGGAAGGAAGCAGCCAGGCCTTTTTGTGTGTATGCACATGCAATTTCATAACACCAGTTAAACTGGTAGTGGGAGGGAGAGAGTTGTTTATATATGATCAAGCCCTGAGTATGCATGTCGTCTTTCAAGAGAAGACCCAGGCTGGTGCAAAAACGTTGTCCCCCTTTGAAACAGGAAATACTATGAGTAGCTTAACTTGCAGTATTACAGCAGAGATTTAGGCAATCTAAAGACAACATTAAATTGCTAGAACAGTACTATTGTATGGTGCTGTTTTCTTTGTTACTATAGAAACAGTTTAAAATCTCAACTATTCTTAGCTTTGTATTCCAGAAGCAGAATAGATAAGCTAGCTATCAGGTGCCAAATGGGGCCAGAAATGAAAATATTTTAGTGCTATCTTTCAATTCTGTTTAATTTTTCTGACTTTCAAAATGAGTCTAGAGCAGTCCCAGAGTGAGTATATGGATATGGAACAAGCAGGGCAATTTGACATAAATAGTATCTGTGGATGAAGCCACTCACTTAGGCTGCCTTTTACTTTTGATCTGTATTTGGAAGGTATTTGGGTGGGCAGTGCTTTTTAATATGCAATGTTGACTTCTGAACTGCTGAATTCTGCTCTTGTGTACATTTATGTTTCTACCAACATGCAGCTGTATGTCTATCTATACATGTCTCAAGTGTGACTAATTCAGTCTACATACATGTGTTGCTTTAGTGCAATGTTAATACTCTCTTTCCAACTTGAAGTTACTTAATCTTCACACAGCTAATGACAAGGGATTAATTGAAAGTGGTCTTCTTGGTTACGCTAGTTTTTACTGCTAAGAAAGCCCTTGTCTGGCCTCACAATCAATCCAGCTAATAAAATGCTCTTTTTCTTCTGCTTCAATTTTGTTCTCAGTGGCATCCCTGAAATCCTGTTAAACTCTATCAGATTTCTGTAAATATGGGGGAAAGGGGAAGAGGAATGAAACTGCAGGATACTAAAGGAGTGCAGCAGCAACTTGAGTTTCAGAATTTGCCCATTTCTATTCAGTTCAGTACAGCCAGTGGGTCATAACCATCATCTGAATTCTGTGCTCTATGATTTGTTTCAGCAAAATTTCTCAGTCAAATCCTGCCTTCAGCTACATCTGTGCTTTTCTGTTATAGGCTGGCTCGAACACTCAGATCCCATCTCTCCATATTTTTGCTTTTTCTATGCTTTAATCTGTCTGTTCCTAAATAACAAGAACTTAGAAATAGCACCTCTGAGTAAGTACCTGCACTGGGTCTTAGTTCAGGCTTGACCTACTTCAGCATCTCCACAGGGACATCATCAAAAGCATCTCACAGAAACAGTTAGTCTGGGCTGATTTTTGCTAAAAGAGCCCGCTTTCTGGATATAAAGTGTGTGACAGAAGTTTAAATGGGAAATGAGCTGTTTTCCTATATGGGAAGGATCCTGCTGTTAATTTGCCTGTAGTTTCTAAGTTTATTGAAGACAGTGATAGCTGGATCGTCATTATCAGTTATATGTATCTTATTTTTCACCCAGCAGTGCTTCTAGGGATTGTGGCTATCTACACCTTTTCCACAAGAAGACCTACAAACAATTATGAGGCCTCAAAAAAGGATGACTGGAATAACCTGTATGCCTGCCTGGCATTTGGAGGAACATGCACAGACTGTAGCAGGAAAGCATTAGAGGAGGTAGTAAGAGGCCAATGTACGCCTGTGGAGTATGTATGTGATGCTCCAGGGTCCCTCTGGACACATAGTCAACCGCTGTTTCTATATTTCATTAGCTGAACCTTCCTGTAGACAAGACCTTTCTCAATCCTACTCCCATCCCAGTCCAAATGAGAAGAAGGAAGCACAGTCCAGACGAGAGAAGGAAAGCAGAAGTACTGTGGAGGCTGAGAACAGAAATCGTGACTTTGAGTGACAATGCAGAGAACACCTAGGTGATGACTTCCTTACCAGACACGAGCTGTGACCCAACAGAGGTGTTTTCTTCATGATTTGGTTTCCTTCATTTATTCCTTGTTCCCATTCCTAACCTCAAACTTGCATGAACAGTATATATTCAATATAAATAATATATTCTAAATATTATACAAATGTATCTAAATTCTTTGATTCATGACTCTTCAATGAGAAATTACCTCTCAAGGCTATCTAGGGTAAAAGAATGTGCTTTTCAACACTTCTGCATGGCTTTGTCAGCTGCTGTTACTCATGCTTTCAGAAACAACCCCTGCATAGCTAAATTACTTATTGCCAGTGAAAGGTCCAGCTTCATACAGGGCCACTTGCAAGCATTTTTTTCCTGTTCCCAAAGCAGATATATATTAGCAAAACCTCATGGAAAGGGATGTGTGAATATGTATCTGTGTAAATATATATACACATACAAAGAAGCGGAGCTAAACTGCAGAAAGATGAGTTTAGGTGAGTGGTCAGGATACTTACTCAGACCTAGAGAGAGATGCAAAGCGTATTAACTTAAAAGAAATCCCAGTCTTGGGAAAACAAGTTTTGTCCCTGAGCGTGTGCAAAGTGTATTAGAGATGGACCCAACATGGAATTTTTGTGTGATCTTCGGTTTTAACTTCAGTTTAACTTCAATTTTTGTATAGATTGTCAATATCTATCCTGATATGATCTGCTTTATCTGTTTTATTCATCCCATTACAGAAGGAGGAGTTATATGTAGGTCTGGGTCTAATATAACTTTCCCCTAAGGTTTGCGATTTTTGAAATCTGAATTTTTGCTTTTCATTAAGTGGCTTCACATAGTTCTTTCTGAGGAATGTTTCCAAAAAGTCCTAACTAGTAAATATAACTATCTAGTTTAAAAAATAACACTTCTGTAAGTCTTTGTTACTTTTCTGCATTGTTCCACTTGGAGAACTCGGAAGTCTGGCTGGAGTGTTCAACTCTATCATAGACTGGAGGAGGGAGGGAATGAAAACAGAAGTGTGCAAGGTGCTCTTCTGTATTATTTCATACAGAGGCCAAATCTGGTACTAAGTAAATTTTTACTCTTTAGCATCATTTTAAGATAAATTATGCCTTCAGATTCTGGTGTTGTTCTATCTCAAATATAGCTATAAATAAAAAAAAAAAATCCAAGCAGCTATGCTTCATCTCCACTTAAATCTTCTTATAGACTTCAGTTTTATATGAAATAATACTGACATTAAAGGCCATCTTATCTTCCATTACAGCAGGAGGCCTATTTAAAGACGGTATTACCTATACTGTATTCCTTTGAAAAAGGACAGAGTTAGTGCTCATTGGCTTCCCACACTTTTTTTCTCCTTTGGTGGGAAGCTCACTTGATTTAAGAACAGGTAGTCAAAGACCGCCACCCCCCAAAAAAGACATCTGCAGAATTACAAATGATGGGAGTCCTTGTTTTACATGACTACTAAAAGTAGAATGGGTTTCAAAGCAAGCAGTTGCTAAGAGCCATGGGGAAGGCACAAGTCTTTGGGCCAAATGGCAAGTAGTTAAGGTTTTTGCTAGGACTTGGACTTGGGCTAAGCATGCATACCTGAGACTCTTCAGAGAGTTAATCAGATTAGAGTTCAAGCAAAGACTGCTGCCTTCCAACAAATGGCAGCAAGTACTTGACAAGCATACCCCATATTTGTCACTAGACCACTGCAGACAATAGTGGAATTGATCTGTCATATAATAGATTGAGAGTTAAAGTGTTGGTAGTAAACTCAATTTTAAATGATGTTCATGTTTCCCAAAAGGAGTAGCTTCACATCCCAGAGTGCCTAGGTTCTGTCAATAGAAGGAATCTTAAGGTACTTCTCTACAGAACATGTACCATGCAAGACTGCACTTTTCCTTTTAATGTGTCTCAAGTAAGACCAAGACACACTATGTCTGTTTGAGACCCTTCTTCTTTCAATTCTGTTTCCAATTCAATAGCGTCTTTTGAGTCAATAATAGCTGTGTGCTTTTTTTTTTTTTCTTGTTAAGTAAACTTAACATATGTTGGAGGAAATATTTTATACCATACTTTTCACAGCGGGAAAGGAACACCAAACAACATTACACTTAAGTGCAGGTTATTAAACAAACCAAGCAAATGATAGGCTGTGTTGTGGAAAAGCTTCTCAGTCAGCATGCACACAATTGCATGCTCACACCCATGTCACTAACTGATACCTGCCCCAGTTTGCATGCCTGTGAGCTGGCACATCTGACCTGGGAGAAGGTGACACTCCTCCAACCAGTCTCCATGTTGGCCCACAAACGGTAGCTCAGCTCCCGCAGTAGGGGTGCCACCTTGGGCACTGGCTTCCACATAGTGTTGGTCAGCCCTGCAACAATGTTCCTCTGATCTCTGCTGCTGAAGGTCTTCACAGGCAGGTGTTGGCCCAGGCAGGTGTGATCTGCCCATGCTGATATCCCAGTACAACTTTCTAGCAGCTTCAGGTATTGCTCTTCTGTCAGGTGTTGGTCTGTGGCCCATGCCAAGGTTCATGGTCAGTTTCTGTTAGCTTTGGCTGCGCTTCAACACACTCAGACTTAGCTTCTGGCCGAGACAAGGCTGTGATACTCCTGTGTTGGTACTTAGTATGTTACCAACTCATATGACAGGAATTGTTCATGTTTCCATTTAAAGTTATCACATTAGTAAATACCACCATAAAACAGCATTTATGTAGCAAAGCCATTGCTGAGCCGGAAAACCCGCCACACACAATGAATATGTTCTTTATAGGTGAGAGTACCCCCAGGAAGAAATGTGGAAATTTAAGGAACACACTTTGGAATTTCATGTGTTCATCACAAATGACTCTATCCTATTGCCATGTGTGAGGACTGGCAGATGGGAAAAGGATGGAGAGAGCAGCAGAGATAATTTTATATGAAACAAAGTATAGAGGTAATTTGCCCTGTATCTTACTGCCAGTTCTACAAAAGCATCCTTGCTTATTCATGTGAAACTGAATATTAAGAGAATACAGTGAGAGCTGCTTTTTGCAACCCTGACCCTACACATAGTGACGCATGGCAAGATACCTCTCTGCCGCATGTTTCTTCTCTCAATAATCTAGAGACAGTAATGAACATGCCACATCCTAGGGATGAAGTTGTTCTTCTCTGTAGTCACATTTTCTCTCTGGGTATTTCTGCTGGAATGAAACCTTCCAAGAAGTTACCAGGAAGGAATAAATTTAGAGAGATACTGTCACCTTAAGCTAATTTTGTTCCACATGTAATCTAATGCTTATGCCACTATTAATAGTCTGATACCTGTTTATGAAATTCAGCTTTTTCTCATTCCATTCCTTCCCTGTACATTTTAGAATCCCTAAAGAGGGCAGCATGTTTTTCATACTCTCTTCTAATGGCAATAGGTGCTAACTGAAATGCATTTTTCTGCTTTACAGAAGGACAGAATCCCAGGCGTCCTTCTCCTCCATGAGTATGTGCGCAGACTTCAGCAAGTCTGCTCACAAACCCTGTTGCACCACTGCTGCTCACAACACAGCTCTTGTAGGCCTTCTTAATTGATCCCATATCATGCATCACAGCAATGGTATGAGTCTTGGTTGCTGGGTGAGCATAAATTTCCTGGCTATGTTGCTCCTGAAATGAAGCTGTGTTTCTAGCATCAGGGTGGAAATGACAGGGAAATTCCTTATTGCTGCTGTAGTACTTGAAAGCACTGTCAAGGGTGGGTGCACAAGGTAGCATTCCTCTTTACCTAATAGGATGACCAGAAAAATGACTACTCTGTTGCAATTCTCAGGTCTCATTTTGAAAGGGATTTTAAAAGTACCTAAAGAATACATGTGTCATATGTCCTGCATACAGGCTTTTCTGCTAAACTTTATGTGTTCTTAAAGTCCCTTTATGAACCAGAATGCCTGAATGAGACTGAAGCTATCCTGGGATTGCTGACTAAACCTTCTAACTTCCATGTGCTTATGGAGCTTTAGTCCTGAAATGTGTTTTCAAGAACTAAAAAATTCAGCATATGCATCAGGGACTCTCTGACTTTTTCATCTGAGCTTATGCTATGCTATCAGATTTATTTTGTTCTGGTTTTAATCAATTTTTATCCAACAACTGCCTTGATGGCTCCGATTTTTGGAAGAGACCCAGTGGCTCACCTTTGGAATGAGGATTCCCTTCTTTCTACTGCATCCTGCTGATTTAACATCCTCCAGGGAACTTTCTGGTCTTCCTTATTCACATTCCAAAAGCTTGATCCCTCCAGGGACACTGCTAAATCATACTGCCAAAGCTGATTCAACTCTGGGGCTTGGACTCATAAAAATACTTTTGAAGAGCACCACTATTTTTGCCTTTTGAAATAGATTCAGCTGTAGCAGGTGTCAGATATTCTTTGAAATGTTTTCACAGGGGATGATGTAACTTCTCCTTTCCCCCTTTTCAAATGTTAGCCCCTGTCTTCACCTTTATCTCACATGCTCACAAGTTCTGTCTTCTGCCTCAATTTCTATTACTTCTTCCCTCCGTTTACTTAAAATAAACCCTAAGTCCCATTTGATCCCTATTTCTCTTCCCAGAATTCTAATGCTCTGGCAGTAGAAAATAAAAATAATCAATGAACAAATCATTAGCCTGAGAAATCTCCTTGGCTAAGAAGGAAATACATGAATAGATCCATCTCCGGGTACTTTCCTTTAAGTCCTTCCTCCTAACTCATGCATTCCTGGCCTCTGCTGCCTTCCAATCTGCAGCTGCCTTCCAATCTGCAGCTTCCTTCCAGTCTGCAGCTGCAAGTGTTTGCACAAGCTAAGGCAACGTGCTGTAGATTGTCCATGTTCATATATGGGCAGCACTTCCTTTTGCAGCTCTTTTCAGTAAGATTCTTCCAGACCTAGCAGAGGTTTAAGTGAACTCCTACTCTTTCTATACAATGTGTTGGATAGCGTAGAAGGTCCACTGTTCTCATGTAAGAAAATCTCCAACAACCCCACAGCCCAGTATCCACCCTCTGAATATAGGTGCCAATTTCTAGTCTTTGGAAAAAATGAGCAGAGCTCTTCACCCACATACCAAATCCCTGAAATTATTTTCTTTGCTGTACAGCAGCACTGTTCAGCTGCTTCTATCCCTTTCCTAGACTTTGGTGACTAAGCCACTCATCTGCTGATGGGAGATATGAATTTGGTTCTCCTTAGGACTACAGGATCTGAACCTGACTCTCCAGCTTCCTAGGAGAGTCCTAACTCATCACAGTAATTGCTAATAGTTCATCCTCTGACTATGGGTTTGATTTTTGTAATTGAAGTTATGGCTATTATCTAACACTAAGCTTGCCAACACCCTACCAAATTCAGTGCCTCAAAAGACTTTAATGCCTTTGTGTTAGAGCTAATGGTACAGTGTTTTGGCATGAGACAGTGTTTGGCATGCACAGAAATGGACATACAGGCACATAGGAAAAAGGAGGTAAAAAAGGAAATCACTTATCACCACTAAAGAAAGATGCTAGCTGTTTTTGGATCCCAGTTTGGCATTTGATTCTCCTCAAGCCGTTTCAGTTGTCTAAGTCCTTTCTTGGATCTGCACGAAAATAATTGACTAGTAAATTGAGTCCGTGTTTGTGTGAATTGTAGAAGATAATCTCTCTCATATGTGTTATTAAATAAAAGCATAAATATAGTTGGCTCTACTCATAGAAAACAACTTCACTTCCTGACGCTAAAGGCTGTGGTGTGTACAGAGAAACACTTTCACTTTCCTGAATAAATTGTGAGCATATGGCTGGAAAAAAACTGCTGATCAGAAGACAAAACAGTGCCTGTAACTGCATTAAAGAACATTTCCACTACTCTTTCTGAAAGTTTCACAAACAACCAAACTGCAGACTTGGTTCTTCTTTAAAATAATTGCATCATCTGACAAACCCCCCCCCCCCCAAATGAATAAGAGCAGTCAATGAGATTGAGTTAACGCTGAGATACAATCTGCTTGGATGATTCTCCACCTGCTTTGGAATTGAAAAGCCAGAAGGGGCGGGTTGAGCCTCAAAGTTTCTTTGGCACTTCTGTGTGTCCTTTACATATGTTCTCATTGTTTGCCTAACATAAATCTGATTAATTCACTTTTAAATTTGCATTCCAAGCACTATTTAGATTGGACAAATATAATTTCTATGTCACCATCTGTGAGGAAAGATTATTAAACAATAAAACACAGAGAGGAAAACATCAGTGATGATGCATCAGAAGCCCAAGAAATAGGTGCTGAGAAGGTGTAGGATTTGCCTGAGCTAGGTGCTTAATTGCTCTGGGTGCTGACTCTCTTCCTGGAGACCAAGGCTGGGAGTGTGAAAATATTTACTAAAAGTGAAATATGAATTCTAACTGTTAAACTAATTATCCAATGAATATGAGACTTTAGTCCATTCTGTGCCATTTTAGTGCCTTTTCCACTAGATCATGAAAAAATGTATATGACTTCACTCTTTATCCATTTTTGAATTACAATTGGAAGGGATTTGTGTTCCACCTTTAAATTGCAGTGCATGAGATTGACCTTTCTCTTGATAAATCAGCAACAAAACTTCTATGGACTTTTTGAGAGCAGACTGTGGACTCATGGGATTTCAGAACAATTTTCTAGAAATGCCAGTATTTCAGGAATTTCATGTGATTTCTGCTGGATAGGATGTACATTTTGATAAAACTGTGATTAATACAACAGAAGTTATTTTGGAAGATGAGCTTTGGGTACATGTGAGTGGACAGAGCTTCGGGCCAATCTTAGTCTTGTTTACATCATCAGAAGAACAAGGTCAAAGAAGTGGCCTCATGAGCAGGCACCACAAGAAGGAAGTGTGAAAATTTGTGGCAACATGTCATAGGCATGTTCAGCAGAGGTGGGAAAGGAATCAAGTGATGCCAAAGCAAGGAAAAGGCATGTCCTTGCAGCGCACTGCCAGAAGGAGCCATACATGTATGTGCCCCAGTGTAGCTCTGCTGTTGAGAAAGTATTCATAAAGGCAGAAGGTCCAGAGAGACTTCTAGTCTCAACCCAGCAATTCCAGTGTTTAAATTACAAAAGCCTAGTCCAGTGCTTAAATTGCAAGACAAGAAGCAGAGTTTCCATGCTCTTGGCGTGTAAGAGCAGGAAGCAAGTGGTAAGAGGGAAAGCAGGGGATATTCAGTCTAAGTGATCGGCAGACAGAGAAGACGACTTTTTGACAACAGCATTTTGCACAGGCTGTTTTGCCAGGGCAGTTGCACCAAAGCAAATCAACAACATAGAATCAGGTCTAAAAATGTCTTTGAACTTTTGGTCTCTAAGTTCAGGATTTGGGCTATTCTGATAAGGAGGTAGAATTTTCTCAATGAAATCTAAGCAATTTTTCCCTTGAATTTTTTTTTTCTGATTTGTCTCCTTCTCAGCACCTCAGCTTTGGAAGGTGCATACAGCACTCTTTTAAGCTATCAGAGACATGACATTTTCAGTGCAATCTTCTGTACAAGAAAATTAAATATAACTCAGAAGAATTAACTGAACCTTGGTATATAAAGACCAGATTACATTTTTATATAAACATCCTAAACAATGAACAGTGAGGAAGCAAAGTGCAATTTAGCCAGCTACAACCTGCTTCTTGGCTGCTTCTTGCAGCTGTATACCCAGAATCGCCTTCTGACTGCAAAATAGTTGTGGTAGTGCACTGTGCGTTCAGGGAAATAGCTCTGCCAAATAACCACGCTGTCTGTTCCTCCCCACCTTCATCATACATGAAGGAGAAAAATAGCTCACCTTCAAAGCAAACTGTTTGAATAAGAGGTATAGTACACATGCTTCATTAATCTCCTTCAAAGCAACAAAGCCGAGCCTAAGGGCAAAGCAATATTGCCCTGCCACTTTTCTGCCTTTAGGCTTCCGATCTCAACTTTCTCCTTATTTTGATAGCTGGGCTTGTCAGCAGTTTTGCTAGACTGATTCAGCTTTCACCATACAGCAGAAAACTGTTCCTTTATTTTTGCTTCTAGTGGGCTGTCTGAGTATTGAGGTGACCTGGTTCAGCGTAGAGGCTGGCAAGCATCAGAGAGGGCACAAAAGAACTGAGGGAGCAAAGAAGAAAAGAGCATGTCTGCAAACAAGGCAGAGCAGGCAAGCAGTGGGAGACTATGTAGTGGGATTTCCTCTCTTCAGCAGTGACAAGGTGTTAAATTAGCTTGAGCTGAAATGTTTAACTTTATGCTCAGCCTGTATTTTGTCCTTCAGGAAAAGTCTACTCGTGACTTTTGCATGTACTATAACACCTTCTAATGGGAGCTAGTAATTTATTAAAAGGATATTAACTTGACTACAAGGATAAAAATGATTAAAGAATATCACCTCTGTGGGAAAGATGTTGCTCTCTCCATGACTATTAGGGAACTGAAGGATTAAACAGGATAAGTGAACAATGAATGAGAAGCTAGAAATAAAAATATATGTCCTCTGAATCTGCGAATCATGCCTTGACCACAAGTCCATATCCTCTGTATTGTGATTAGGATGATATAAAATACCTGACTGCTGTTAATAAAAAAGCTTATCTTTTGCTCTCTGCATTAATGTAGTTGATAACAGTTGCTTTTACTGTTGTTACTTCCTTCGTTGACAGCATTTTTTAAGGTAGTACTTTCACAAAACCACTTTAGTTAATAGAACAGCTAAAAAAAGAAGTATGTTGACCTGCATGTAAAATTTGTAGGCACTTAAGGTGTCCTTTCAGTACTGTAATAGTTCCTGACTGAGCTTCAGCAGCAGAATATGTCAAAATGTCAGAAGAAGCAAGAGGGTTTCCAGTGGTCAGGATCTGATATAAATGTTAAACAGGACTGTACAGCGGGCATGCTAAGAAGGCAGCACAGCCCAAACCCTCTCAGCCGTGCTAGTGAGGTCAGGAACTGCTAGTCCAGTCTATAGGTTGCCATTTCTGAGGTATCACCACCTGCCAAGAATGGATTTGCAACCTTTTAATGCAGAGGTGGCAAGTCATGTCTTCTGTTTCCCAACACAGAAGATGTTCACAGCATTTAAAGTCTGAGAGACGCTGCTTCTCAAGATGCTGCTGATCCATGAAGTGAAAGGGAGTCAGTAATAGCTGGGAGCTACTGCCCCTGAAAAAGCAAAGACACTATCGCTTTGTCTGGTTGGTGATAAGGAGTTCTGACAACTGTGTGGCTTATGCGCCATGGACTAATGAACCCTGGTTTGGTGCGTCTTGCTTGGTAATGGGAACTTCAAAATGATGTTGTCAAGCAACGGTGAAAGACGTTGTCCAAAGCCGTGACATCGTGCGTGAAATAGGATAGCTTTTGAAATAAAATTTTAGTCTCTATAGAGCTTGGCAGTAAAGGCCGTGTCTTTGCCTGTATACTATTAGCCCTGTCAGTTTTGTCAGGCAGTTAGGTTCTTTTCAAACGTATTCAACATGAAATTAATATATATATGGACATCATTCAGATCTTGCTGGAATGAGTCAGATGAAAATATATAAAACATATGCTCCCCTCAATATTTCAGATTTTTTTATAAACATTTACCTGCCAAAGGTGTCTTTGACAGGTATACTTCAATAAACTCCTGGTATATGGCAGCAAATTTACTTAAAGTCAGGTAGGGAATATCTCACTGGATAGCTAATAATATGCAGGATCATGTGCTTCATTTCTTATTTAATTGATATCAAGTTATCTTGCTGCAGCCATTTTGTTAAATACCCATTAGATTTTCAAGCACTCCATACAATTTTAATACAGCGATACTCCCTTAATTATTCTTTGGTTATGCAAATTTGTAGTCAGCTTCATAACTTTGTTTGTTCTTATTGCTCTAATTGAATATCCATATATGTTCTAAATAGCTATTATTATTTGGTTGGTATCTAATAATGAGATAGCAACACTGTATGTATTGTAGAGTTAGTTGAAAATTTTCCCTATTAAAAGCATTGCTGCTTCTTTGCTGAGTTTATGTTGTCTCAAAATGACATTAAGATTGATAGTTACCATTAAAGAACAGTCTCTTGGGCAGAAAAAAAGACACATGAAAGTTCTACCAGTTTGTAACATGCTGACAATGACGAAGTACCACGAAATGTCATCGTACCCACTTGAGCGCAGTTGGGGGAGCAAATGTTACCTTAGTCAATATAGACTAAGGCCTGGTTTTGTTACTAACATGGGATTAAGTGCACAAAAAAACCTCTTTCTGTATGAACTCCTAATTCCTGAAATTACTGCACTAGTCATGTTGAATGCTCACTAGCTGGTAGATGAATTGAGGCAACAAAATGTAATTTAGGGAAAAAAGTGAACAAGGTGCTACAGAAATATAAATCATCCACACATGTAAGCATACTACACATATGCATACACACACACAAACTCTCACAAAATCCCCCTGAAAGATATCATTCCTGTCCCGGACCTTTGTGTACTTGACTTTACCACTAAACCTTTCACTGAAGTCAATGCATATTTTTTTATGATATCCATGCATTCACATCCTAACACATGGTAGGGCATGGGTATGCTGCTTGCCTTGTTCTTCCAGTGCCTGTCAAATAAAATAATGAAATGTAGTAACAATCGTCTTGCAAGGACCTAAAAATAGATTTTTAGTACTATATGAAAAATCAACATGGAAATGTGAGTAGGTGAAGAGATGAAATGTTGCCTCTGAGAGATCAGTGCCAAAATGTATGCTGGGGAGAGTTGCAATTTGGAGGCATGTATTCAATAGGATACCACTGGTGACAGATGAGGAGGGTGTATGTAATGTAGAAGTAACTTCTGCAATAGCCTTCTGAACAAAAAGGAACACTAATAAATTGGAAGTTTTTGTTATCACCATGACTTTAGAGAGTAGAAAAAACAATTAGTTTTTCAGGATATGTGAGAAAAACAAGAAGGTGAGCACAAAAATATTTGTTGTAGCATTGGGTGGTTTTAGACAGAGTAATGTAATATGTGGTAACAAAGAAGAAGAAAACATATATTGGGCCATAGTTAATCACACTTGCATCTGGTTGTTTAGGATAGTCATTTATGCCAGCCAGATGCATGTGCATTTGTGTGTATGCGTGTGCGTACAATAATCAGGGCTAATAGAAACAAGATTATCTTCTGGGTCATAGAAGATATCTTTAGATTCCCTCAATGTTTTGGAGGGAGTAGACATACACTGTACTTACTTCAGAGACAATGCAAAGTATATTTTCGCAAAACAATGGAGGGAAATATTAAAAAAAAATCCATGTGTTTAACATAATCTATAATTTCACTGCAGGAGAACCATTCACAAAGAATCTACAATAACGAATATTCAAACCATAGGAGAGATGACACAGATGAAGTAAATACAAAGATATATTAGAATTTGCAAACATCCTCATTATTACCAATATCATCTTAGTCCTGCCCCCTTTCCTGTGTTCCCCTCCTGGGTCTGTATGGGAACTAAGAAATTTTAGTTTCTTTTGAATGACTGTGAACTCTCCCATACTTCGCAATGCATTAGACAGAGCAATTTTTTCTGTCAGTCATACTCATTTCAGGAATATTTAATGTAGTCTCTAAAATCAATTGGAGATTGAGTCAAGATATTATCATTAGTCAGAAAAGATCTGCTAGGTATTAGGGATGAGATTTTTCCTAGCTATCTAGAGATCTTAGACCTGTCATGTTTGTGGAAATTTTGGAAGATGGTTGTGCAAATCCCTTTGTGTCGTTTTGAAAGATCTTAACCAATACACTTCACATTATCCTCCACTATTGGTTTAGTCAGCCTAACAGCTTATTAAATCAGTGTGGAAGATGCCACGGAAGTTGTTGTGTTTAACATAGCAGAATAGCTAGCAAAGCACTTGAAAACACGCGAAGAGACAAAAGTAATTTGACTTTTGAAGACTAAATATATTCTTTACATGCTAAAAAATTAGACTGCATAAAATCTTAGCTGTGAATTGGTTTAACAAGATACTTATTTTCTGGAAATTGCTATTTTCTTTGCAACATTTAAAGTAAAAATTCTATTTTAAGGTAGTTTGAGTCAATCTGCCTCCTTTCAGTCAAGTCAATGGGGCATTATAACATACTCATCCAGCTAGTGCTAACAGCCTCCTCACAGTGAGCCTTTTCGCTTTCTTTTAATCAGAAGAGTGACCTAGTCAGAATCTAACATCACACTCCGTATCTTGTTTTTAACAACATAAATTGCAGTATAGACCAGAGAGAGATGATACCATCCTGCTGTATAGAAACATACCGATTATTCCCAGGGAAATGTGAAAATATTCTACAAAAGCATGGTATTTCCTGGTATTTCTCCCCCTCTCTGAGTTGATAAGAGGTCTGTAGTTCAGCAGTGAGGGTTGGCTCTTTTTAAGATTTTCTAACAAGTGTAAGTTACTGGCACCAGGAGTTTGATTACTAGAAAAAGAAAAGAGAAACAGCATTTGTGAAGGAAAGTTTGCTTAGGACATAGACTGAACAGACAGTTTCTCTGTTGCATTCCTGGGCAGGGTTTCCCAAGTTGTATCTGATCTATAGCAGCACATCTGGATTGGACAAACATCTAGTATGGGAGTCTCTTGTTGAATAAAAATGCTGCATTGCCATCTAATAGTTAAAACAACAGAAAAGAAACAGAGAAGAAGAAGGCCAGAGCTAGTAAAGATTTAGGGAACCCAAAGCACTACTGCAGTTTTGAAGATCCCTGCTCACTTGCCCCGGCACCCTGGTGGTACCGTAACTCACCACTTGCCTTGAGCCATGCCTTGCACATGCCCAGAACTGCCTGTCTATACAAAGGGAAAAACTGTTTCTTGATCATGCCATGGTTTAATCACAGACCTGGAGTGGGCTTTCATCCTCAGCTGAGTCCCCAGAGGACTGAGTCCACTGCCCTCCTCGTCGGAGCACAGCTGACAGATTCAGCCAGGCTAAGACACCTTATAACTGCAGTTGTCACTGCTGCTTGCTCTCATGCTTTTTTAAGAACAGAAGGAGGAGATGGTTGTACTTTCTAGGTGTAGATACAGGCTTAGAGGCCAGGACATTCGGGGGAAACTCAGAGATGGGTCAACCTCCAAAGTGGCACGAGTCCTCCAGCCTCCAGGCTATTTTATGGTGCTGTGCTCTCCTGCATTCATACTTTTGATACTTCATAGTATCAAAAAGAAAGTCTGAGAGGGGGATAAAAAAATGAATAGCCATGGGCTAGGGAAAACTCCTGGCTGTGGAGACTTCAGCAGTCCCTTTCTTGTTCTCAGGACCATTCTTGGATTTAACCACTCACTACTTTCCTGCAAGGACAGGCACAGCTTCCACAGAAAGAGTAAAGACATTCCCATGTAGATTAGTACTTTATACTTAGGCCAGGTTCCTGGGTGATAGAGCATTTTTGGCCCTGAAGCCATAGGAAATTCCTGCAGAGTTAGTTTTAGATTGACACTGACCATGCAGAAGTGGATTTTCTTCAGAGAGAGTGGGAATGATTCAACCTACCGAGGTACTTATCTGTCTGCATATAAGGTGCCTAGATCACCTAACTCCATCAAACGAAGGTCTGGATTCCTCTCTTTCCTCTTTGCACCAAAAAGTTTACCACTGGCACGCTTAAATCTTTCACCAACTCTAGTCTAAAGGGATGATCCTGAGTTGCTCATCACGCCCGCAACATTAAAAAAAAAAGTCTTGAATTTCCTAACTCCTATTCAGTCAACGGTGGATCTCCCGTTCTTTTTCTATGCACTTTTTTGAAAACTTTCATCATTTTTTTACAGTCTTCCAAACCAAAGCCCACGTTCAGCCAACTGGAAAAAAATTGTCTTGCAATTGCTCAGATTGTAGTCTGTTAAGGTATGTGATATATTTAAATCTCATAGGCATAAACAGTAGAACTGCCTATGTAGATTTTCAAAACTGAAACATTTCCTAGAGGGCTTGTAGATGTTTTAAGGGTATTTAAGACAGTTGTTATTTTTATCAGCAATAAACAGCAAGTATCAAATATTTCCCCACAGTGTACTTTTATGCACCACAGATTATGGTTATTCATATGTTTTCCAAACTATTGTGAAGTGAGATTCTTATGAACTCTTTGGAGATTAAAACCCTACTCCCCATAATTACATTACTGCACCTCTTTATTACTGCAGAAGACAGCAATGTTTTTTTAATTTCAGTATTGTTTAAGTCACTTTCTGGCTTTCAGGCTGATGAACTCTAATTTGGTTCTGTGGATGAAGCTCAGAATATTAGTGGATGGATAATTGGGTGAGCAGATGAAAATTAAAGGTATAAAGGATGCTCTTTAAAGCAATTCTCCCCTTGGACTCTCCTAATTCCATTATTTACCCTTCCACATTTCCTGTCCTTGTTCCTGTTGATGTGTGTTTTGTTCAAATGTGCAACCATGTAATGATCATCCCCTACTGCTCCACATGGCAGAAGATGAAAAAAAGGAGAGGAAATTCAGGCTGCCTTCACTCAGCTCTGGAGAGCATGTTCACCCAGATCCTTAGAGGGGTTCTCTTGTGCTTGAACATGACCTGACTGAGGCTTTATGGGATTTCCAACCCCATTAATCCAGAAAATCCAGATTTGTGTCTTATTCCTGGCTACATGAGATAAGACATGCTCTCTTTGGCATGTTTAACTAAATTTACTACGTTTCTTCACATAACCCTCTTGCTTTTACCAGGGTGTCACACAGAGCAGCTGACAGTGTACTTTTCCTGCTTCTGTCTTGATATAGAAATTGAGCCTTGAAAGAGATGACCTCTGGATCTCCCATCAAAGCCTTTGGATGTCTATCACTTCAGGAGATTAAATGAGATAGCAAATATAGTTCACATTAACAGATCTGGAATGCTCACATGAATGATGGGAGGGAGGGGAGGGACATGGACAGTGTAACTGTACAATCTCTCCCTGCTGGTTTCCACACTTACACCAGTCTATTTGGTCTTCCAGTTCCAGTGCTTTGTCATGCCTGTGACTGCAATTTTCTCCCATTCCAGAGAAGAATTTTACATGACAACAGCAATATAATTTGGGGGGGAATATACTTCCTCCTGTGATGAAGTTCGGGAGGAAAAACATGATGCTAATGGATCCAGTTGAAGACAAATGTCAACTGAAAGTCATGCAAAGCTCAGAAAGGGTTAAATCCTGGCCTTCACTGGTGGCAACAGCAAATTCCCCATTGACTTTAATGGCACCAGGATTTCACTTGTGAAGTACTAATAAAACTATACCATTTTCTGTCCCTTCCCATCATATTAGTGCAGCCTTCTATCACTGCTTTGATTTTCACTGGCAATCTTAGTTTCTTTTTAATTGGATTCTTGCAAACTCAGTTTCTAAGTACCTTTGAGGATATGGGCCTCAGTTCTTTTTCCTTCCTGTTGACAGTACTGTGCATATAGTTCCAAGTATTTTTAAACAGAAGTTTTTGTAAATGCTAAGGAAAGGTTTGATGCCTTTGAGGGTCATATTATGTCAGATACTGATTGTTTACAAGCTGGCATCAACCAACCCATAACAGTAATATCCAAAGCTTCTGCAAAGCTTTTAAAGAATGTTGTTGGTCTGTAGATGGCTATGATAGCTTCCTCAGGATTCTAAAATCCTATTGCTTTTAACATGCTTCCCTTTTGCATACCTTCAGAGCAGGCACATCAAATAAGCAAAGCAATCCCAATACTAAACACAGAGAGATGTGAATTTTGTTCTTCAAATGAAATCAGCACCTACAATCTGCGTTGTGTTTCCAGCAGAGCTCAGGTCAAGGCCAAAATAAGTAATCTGATTTCTACTGCATTAGGATCCTTGAGCTTTCATGTCTGTCCAGTCCTATGAAGGGAAGAAAATGATTAATACCAGAGTGAAGTCTGGTTAGAACTATGAGCTTCTGACTGTTATGACTTGATATAAATGCTGCTAAAATCAATTGGAATCTAATCAATTAGTTTCAATAGCTTTGAATCAGACACACTGAAGTCAAGGACAAAACTCATTGACTTCTTGGGAAGAGAGTCTCCTCCTGATGGACTTAGTTGTAGGTTACAGAAAACATGATGAAGAGTTTTGTTTCTATGAGCTAAAGAAGCAGCAATTCCAGTTCCTCTAAATTTCACTTCAATCAAATGATGTTGAGAACAGCATGCAATATGTAAAATTTTAAATGATTTTGCATCAGTAATATTATTCCTTAAAACGTTAAACATTCTCTTACAACATAGGCAATCACAATTATTATACTGTACTTCATAATCTCATTAATGACTTTAATTCTGTCCTTCTAAAGACCTTCCGCTTTAGGAAAATGAACAAAAAAATATGAACTTTGCTATATACAAGTGGAGTTTATAGCCTAGTGGAACTTATCCTCATTCCAGAATAGTAATTAGCACAGTTTTACCTTTCATGCACTACAACAGTACACATACGAACATCACACTGCTAATCTCAATTTCCTCCATTTTAATGGTCTGATCCCAGACCTCCTGAAATGGATGGATATCTTTCCGTCAATGTTACTGGGGTTCAGATGTGATCCTAAATGTATCAGCAGCACTCAGTCTTTCCAGAAAGGAAATCTGTCTTCCTTTAACCTTGACAAAATCTTTCCTGCAGATCATAACTATTTTTGATTCCTTTATTTCTTGTTCCTCTCTCAAGGATGATAAAAACAGATATCTGCAAGAAAGTAACTCTGGAATATTTCTAACAATTTGTGCCTTTGAAAATTGTGTCCATAAAAAAGAGACAAATACAGTAGTAGTAGAAAATGTTTAAACAAATATGTGTGCATGGAGGAGTGAGCTATTTCAGACATTTAAAAATGAAATAATCCCATTATTTAGACCAGCAATACACCACATACATTTAGATAAGAATGGAAAGAAAAGTAGGCAAAGAAAAGTATCTTTAGTAGTCTGCTTGCTCTAACCACTGGTGAGTGTGCATAGATGGTATAGGTCCAGAAATCAGTACTTTCTGTAATAGTAAAACTGAATTTTAAGTGTTTGAAACTTATCTGAATAATACAAACTCTTCAAGGAACAGGCTTTTTCTGTTGGGTGTCTGCCACCAACTAAATTGTTTTGTAAGGTTTTTAACGAAAGCTGTCTAATCATATATCAGCTCAATATGTAGTTTAAAATACAGTAAAAGGAGAATAAGAAGTTTTGTCCATGTTTTCAAAATCCGCACCACTATTTCATTATAAAGCTGGAGTGTACTATTTTTTTTTCTTTTTTTTGACCAAGACCTTGAAATTTTGTGCTGGGTGAGATCTCCGTCTGTGTCATCAAAAATATTCCTGAGAAGAATGAACCCAAATGTGGCAAGGTTACCAGTCTGTGGAAAACCTCACTTCACTGAACAAAACTTATTGGTGTTTTGCAGCTAATTTTTCTGAGATCTTGTTGTTATGAGCGTATATTATTCCAAAGTTATAAGGGCTAGGGTGGGAATTTCTTCTGCAGTTGGTGAAATTGTTGTAGTAGGAACTACATCTCCAAAGGGTTCCTTGCCACTGTTTGTGGTGGCTCCTGCCTATTCCACAGTATAGCTGAAACCAGCTAAAGACATCCAGGATCTGGTTTGCAACCACAGTTGCAACTCTTGTTGGTGGGAGCTCTTCTAACAGGCAAAATGCAAAATTGTCTGTAAACCCCCCAGTGAACAGGTCTTGGGTTGCTGAGCTTTGAATCATTTTTAGCTCTCACTTCTGTGGCTGAGTTCCCTTTCATATAAAATGGAAAGAGCTACCTCAAGTGATGTTAGGAAAAGACAGTTTTAACATTTGCAAAGAAGTGAATTACAACACAATTGCAACAAATAAATTATTATTTGGTGTTTGATGGAGGAGCTGGCTGCTGTTGGTCCTGAAGAAACAGAGACGCTCAGCAGAAATAAGCAAAACCTAAGCATTTTCTCATCAGTGAATATGGCAAGTAAATGTGTAGGAGAAAAATTACATGAAAAAATACTTAAAGACTATATCATAATGTATATTCACAAGAAGGATAAATAGTGTTGGCCAATTACCTTAATATGGGATTTCCTAAATTAGAAGTGTGCAATTCATGTTGATTTTGGACTGTATTATGTCATTTAAAATGGCACCACATTTTTTTCTCGTTTTCATGGAATTAATCCATTCTCTGTAGGTGTAACATTGCAGAATTTGTCCCATAACCTGGAATATAGCTTCCATTCTGGACTTTTTTCACTTGGCCTGATTGCATCTACCACCTTATGCCCAGCATATTCATTCAGGACAAATGGAGCGCACTAACGCTTTATAGGAAAAATGCTGACTTAATTTTTCCTAACCCTTATCAAAGTCAAGAGTGGAAGCAAGAAAATCACAGTTTTATATTGTTCACAGCTTTGTATTGATGATATTGTTCAAAGCTGTAGCACCTATCTACATTTAACTGCCTCTACTGCACACTCAGTGAGTAACTGGAAAAGCTGTACTAAAAATTAATGGCAAGAAAAAAGTCTCCTAATAAATATCTGGGGGGAGGCTCCATTGGACTCTTCATCAAGTGTTTATAAAGCATTATTGGCATATGTTCTCACTCTTTATCACTGACACACTCTTTTTCTCTGCCCTGTTCTTTCTTTCTGGTGCCTGAATGGCTGTGCACAGGCACATACACACACATGCCTACAGGCACACACCATCCTTACTGGATGTAGGTATTGATGGTATTTCATGGGATGTAGGTGTTGATGGTGTTTTATGCCCATTCTGGCATTTGTTAGCCTAGCTGAAATACAATTGAAAAACCTAACTGGAAAAAGAAAGCTGTTTTTGTTCCTCAGACTCTTGCTCTGCTTTGCCAACTGTTGTTGATCTGTCTCTTTGGGCTTTTTAAACTGCAAGCCATAGCAAGCAGGAATGGCCTCTGTATCCATGTTTGTTCAACATGCAACACAAATAAGATCCTAATTCCTATCGCAGGCTCCTCTGTAATATGAATGGTTTTAAACAGTAAGGTAAGAAATATTAATTCCCCCCCAAATTATTTTTTTTGTCTGCAGTTTGCTCTGAAAACTCTTGTGTGTGAAGTGAGCTCACTTTTTATGCATATTGATTTCACCACCTGCATAAGAAGTAAGGTATATTGCTTTCTAGATGTCAGGGCACATAACAGAATGCAAAACATTGGATGAAAAATGGGAGAGTCCAGCAAAATAAAACTGATTAAGCTAATAAGTCTAACCTACTCAGTAGCATTGTTTAATGAATAAAAATCATCTGGATTCCCTGTTAGAATGTATTCAGAAATACTTCTAGTAGAACTGGCTGCATAGTTCAGTGCTTCATAACAGAATGGAGCAGAGATTAATAGGGTACTGCCAACTGTTTCTGTGTGTGTGTGTGTGTGTGTGTGTGTGTGTGTGTGTGTTTTAATGGAATTGTAAAAAAATCTCAATAAATATTTAAGAAAATGCACTTGTTATACTAACTGCTCTGTCTGTCTCTTGATAGGGAGGCTATCACAAGAATATCTGATTTGAAGTCTGCCTCTTGTCACCAGCTAATTGGAATTCACGTCCACCTATGGCAACATAGTATCAAAAAACTGCAATAAATTAGAATCAGTTAATGAAAAGTGTCCCATTTAATTTCACAATATAACAGCCCCCAGAGTAATTAATTTACATTATAGCATATAATAAAGCATGTTAAAATTAATTTTTTGATTTGGGGCCTAATACTAGGTCTAATAACTGCAGTTGCATGACAATTTGCCCATTTTGGGAAAATAGAATTTAATGTTAGCCAAGTTATAATAAATACATATTACTTCCTAGGTCATAATTGCTTAATTAACAATGCAACAAATGTATGCAAAAAAGCTTCAAAAACTTGCTGCCTTCTTTTTAATTAACTTTTGATGGATATTGCACTTCTTGGTTAGTTGCATGCATGGTGGCATGTCTGGGTGAAGATACTTCTGTCATATACTGATCCTTACTTCTGAGAGTCAGAGACAGTGGACCAGCATGCTTTGAGCCCTGATTTTACGGACATTTAAGGCGTGGATTTGTTGTCTTTGGTGATCAGCCTGCGGGTGAACCAGGTTTCAAAACAATCCTAAAGAAGCCACGGTGCAACTGTTGTCTGGCATGACTTTCTCTTCCACCTAATAAGCTGAGTGACAGGACATAGATTAATTTATGATCAGCTATGCACTAGCACAGCAGTAAGAGCTCTGAGATACCTGGGCTCAGAAAACAGGCAGGGTGGGTTCATATCTATTTACAAAAGACTGTGAAGTCATTACTTCATATACAAAATATTTTCTACTTTAGAAATATACTGGTTTTAAAATACAGTAACATTGAAGATATTGGCAGCAAGGTGAGCAACCATTGTAATAAATATAGACTCCCATTATTTTTTTTCTCTGATTTCTAGCTTGCAGCTTCAAGCTCTGGTTTGAGCTTAAGACAAATGATCCAGTATCTACCTTATCAGAGGATTAAAGAGGAGTCACCTATGGAAGCAGTATTCCCTGTCAGGAAAGGTGGCTGGGGTACAAGACTGCAGAGTAAAACAAAAGCAACAACAAAAATAGTCACAACTGAAATATGCCTATCTGATAACCTGTCAGTCTGGTTTTGTGTGTGTTTCTTTGCCATTTTTGTTTTGCTTGTTTTTTGTCATTGCATCTGCATGTAATTAAACAGCAAATAACACAGCAGTGGTGTTTGCCGTGCCCTGGTGCCTGAGCACTAAACAGTAATATAAATTTTATTTCATAAGTCTTTTACAGCTTGCTGCAGATTTCACACACCATATCAGTCCAAGAACTGTGTCTTAAAGATACTAGGACAAATCATCATGATTCTGGTGAAGTTCAAGATAGTCTGCTGCCTTGGACCAAACAAGAATCTGTCTTAGTGTCAGTAACAATAATAAATGTTTCTCTTTGTTTCTTTGCATTCTGAAATGCTTTTGAGGAGATCCAGTAAGCACCAATTCCCTTCCACTCCACCATGCCAAAATACCTGAGCCACAGCATGCAGAAGCAGCTGAGCCAAAGCTCATCTCATCTTGAAGCAGTATTTTTTTCTCCCGATATGATGTTTCTTTTACTCCATATCATACTGAGACCTTGTCTCCCAGTCTGCTGTGGCAGGGTGACATGGCCACAAACTGGTTCCAACTCAATGTGTGCTGGAGTATTAGGAAAGTGCAAAAAAGGAAAGTGTTTAGTAGTCTTATTGGTGGGTTTTTCACTGGCCTCAATTCGATGGCCACCTCTCTCCCTCTTACTCTGTTAGCAATTCAAAAGATGTTTTATAATTTGATTTTGATTGATGGCTTGAAGTCTACACTGAGATGTACACCCCGGTGGCTGTTATCATCTCTATCGGTGAAATAGCAGAGATGCAGAACTTATCTAGATAAAGTAGACAGTTACATGTAACGTGGGATCATGATGGGACAATTCAGTGCTCTTCCTTCTCTGAAACCTGTGGGAAGAGACCAGTGGGCAGTCAGGTCTATCTGAAGGGATAGCTCCACAAAAGTCTTTGGGTGCCTAAGTAGTTTTTGATTTCCTGAATTTCTGTTGCGACTATAACACTGCATTTCAGATACCTCACCACTGCCTTGTTTTCCTGTTCAGCCTACTTGCATTAATGTACAAATGTTTCAGATATCTCTCAGTGATCTCACCTAGTTGTTCTTCCAGATTATATATCAACCTTTCACTAAATGTGTTTATTATCTTACTTGTATTATATTAATCCTTTCCTTCTCCTTGCTGCCCATCTACTTTGCTCTGATGTTCTATTCATTGCTGTATCCTTATTTGATTTTCTTTTTCACGTGAGGTCAGGGAGACGAAGCAAACTTTTTTCAAAATTTCCCTTCATTTCTTAGTTTAAAGCTCTTCTTATTAGTTGCATTAGCCTAACTCCCAAAAGGCTAGGACCTCTCATACTTGTCTGCAGTCCATCAAGTAGGAACACAACTCTCATGAATGTCTAGCCATGCTTCTATATCTCCAAACCTTCTTCATAACATTAAACCTCAGGAGAACTACCACACAGTTGTTTTCTTTTCCTAGAGGCCCAAAGAATCCATGAAAGTTAAACTGAGCCTCTGTTGCCCGTAAAGAAACACATAACTACGAAAGCAGTTATATGCGGTGCTTTATTCAGGGCCCGGGGTCTCAGGGACTCATGTCCAAAGCTGAGAATCCCAACCCCCGTTTACCTTGGTTACATATTTATAGTGTTTGGTTATATAACACTATTTGAATACAATCAACATAGTTGCTAAGTTAGATATTTGATTTATAGTGTTTGGTTATATAACACTATTTCAATACAATCAACAGAGTTGCTATAGTATTCGGTTACTTAACATAATCAACAGAATTGCTAAGTTACACGATTGTTTCCCATTTACGGTTTCTTCAGTTACCGTTGCCAAGATTCGCTTATCATTTACCTAGTTCATCAGACCGTACAGTTACCCAACACCTGTGATTATACTTTCATGCGAGAATCCCAAGTATAGCCTATTTTAATCAATATAATGTAACAATTCCCCCCTTTGAAAATACTTCAAGTCTTCCAGACTGCAAGGATTTTCATCTTCGGTTCCCCACATTTCTTTATTCCAGGGGTGATTGTCTTGAGCTGGTGATTATAGCTGGTTCAAGATCTTCATATCGCGGTGGCAATTCATGAGTCTTCCTGGTAACGGCTTTTAAAATTTTTCCCAGGCGTTGCCGTTCCTTAGTAACAATATTTTGAATCAAACGCAACACTCCCATAATAGCTAACATAATAATTATAATTATTATACACCATTGAATTAAAGATGCTACCCAACCAGAGATGTTCAATCCAAATGACTTTGCTAAAGCAGCAACCCAATTATGGGTACTTTCTTCTCTTTCTTCCTCAGCTACATGTTCAATTTGTGTTAGCTGAGACAAATCACATTCTACTGCGGCTGTAACATTCGGAATATGTACACAACAATGATCAATCTTGTCTCGTAAATAACCACATACCCCATGTTCTTTTAGTAACAGCATATCTAATGCCATTCTATTTTGCAGGGTCATTTTTGTGGTTGCCTGTAATTGTAAGTTTATTTCCTTAAATCCTTCTTTAGTCACTCTTGCTAGCCTTTCCGTTTGTCCTAACAACCGGTACAACATTTCTCTATTCCGATAAGTACTAATTGGAGCAAACAATGATTCTAAAGCCCAACCTAACTTCACACCGGATGATGGTTCTTGCCAATCATCATCATCCTTTATTTCTCTCTTCATTATCCGTAAATTTTCTAATCTACCCTTAAATGGCGCTTTCTTCCAAATTGGGCAAAGAGTTGGTAACCCTAAAGTTATTTCAGTCACCAACCCATCCAAGGGGAGGTGAGTCGTCCATTGTCCATCACTTGTAACCCAAACTAAATTTCCTATGCTCCTGATCGTAGTTCTACAATCTATTCTCACTCCGAATTGTATTACAGGTTCACTCATTGAGTATTTAATTCCTCTACAGGCACAACCTGTCCTTAATGCAAGGACCACAGGTGGAAAGGTAACTTCACTTTCGGGGTGTCACAAGTGTATACTTTTGTACAGTTCTAGACTGGGTGTTTTTCAGCTAACTTTCTTTTGCATTAGATTTTCTTGTGTTTCCTGTTGTGGCACCTGAATTATTTGTATTGGTTGCATTTCATCTTTTTCCAAATCTTTTAACTCTCTCCTGGCTCTGTTTCTTTTCTGCATAGGTTCTGATTTTGCAGTAACCTCTAATGCCCTTTTTCCATAATCAAAACTCTCTTTAATCCAAACGATACAGGTGTAGTTTCCTACATCTGTCTTACTTACATTTCGCAATGATAAAATCATAGTACCCCTTCGTGTATCACTATCCCATCGGATTGTAAACCCAGTTGACAATTTGGACTCATTCTTCTGCCAATAGCAACTAATGTCTTGGATTGAACTTCCCATATCTCCAACAAAATCACAAGTCAAATTTACATCCATTCGTTCTTCTATATGTACAGTAGCATATGTATGTATTATTTGAGCGAAACCATTACTTAATCCTACCCAGCATAGTATTACCAAGATGTAAATCTCAGTTTTGTAGGAGTGATCATTTTTACCCCCCATTGTGATGGTACCTTCTTCACTCTGGTATAATGAATCCAATTATCAATTCCTGCTACTTTCACAGCGGTAAATGTTATCAATAGTACCAAATAAGGTCCATGCCACTGTTCCTTTAAAGGCTCCGTTTGCCAATTTCGAACATACACTTGGTCTCCTGGTTGAATATCATGCACCGGATTATTCTTTAAACATACTGGACACTTCGCATTCACCCCTTTTGCTATTGTTAACATTTGTGCAGATATAATGCTCCGCTTTAAAAACTGCACCAATGCTTCTGCTCCCCAATGGCATTTATTATGTTCAGTTTGTATTATTCGTTTCATAATTGTAGCAGGCACTACTACTTGTCCATTACCTGTTACATACCATCCATGTAAATTCTTCTGTGCCTTTACCAAATCGGCTAATTTTTCATCTTCTTGGGTATAAAAGGGATTTACAGAGAGATGAGCAGTAATCGGGCTTACCTTAGTAGGTATTAGAGCTAATTCAGTCCATACTTGCCGTGCAGCAATTTTGGCTGCCTGGTCTGCCTTCATGTTTCCTTGTGCCACATCGCTGTCATCCCTCTGATGTCCTCGACAATGCATTACAGCCACTTGTTGAGGTAGTAACACAGCCTCTAATAACTGTAAGATCTCGGTTCGATATTTAATAATACTACCTTGAGCCGTCAACAATCCTCTTTCCTTCCACAAGGCTCCATGTATATGTATTATTCCAAAAGCGTATTTAGAATCTGTCCAAATATTCACTCTCTTATCCGTACTCAGTATTAAAGCCCGAATTAGAGCGACCAGTTCTGCCTTTTGCGCTGACGTTCCTGGCATTAATGCCTTTGCTTCAATTACTTCAAGCTTAGTAACCACAGCATATCCAGAATATCGTGTTCCATTCTCAACAAAGCTGCTACCGTCTGTAAATAATGTCCAATCAGGATTTACAAGGGGAATATCTTTCAGATCTACCCTACTGGCGTAAGTTTGTTCGATCACCTCAATACAATCATGTTCCAGCTCGCCTTCCTCTATTTTGCTACCTAAAAATTCAGCGGGATTCAAACATGTTGTTATCTTTAAAAATATATCATCCTGTTCTCTCAATATTGCTTGATATTTCAACATTCTACTGGATGACAACCAATGACCCCCCTTTTGTTCCAAAACTGCAATCACCATGTGGGGCACAAATACTTCCATTTTTGTTCCCAATGTCAATTTTCTAGCTTCTTGGACTAACATTGCAGTAGCAGCCACTGCTCGGAGGCAAGAAGGCCATCCGGCACTTACCATATCCAACTGCTTGGAAGAATAGCCCACCGGTCTCTTCCATGATCCAATTTGTTGAGTTAAAACTCCAAGCGCTAGTCGTTGCCGCTCATGTACAAAGAGTTGAAATGTTTTTGTCAAATCAGGCAATCCTAATGCTGGGGCTTCTTGCAGAGCCTGTTTTAAGTCTTGAAAAGCCCTTTTACACTCTAAACTCCAAACTAATTGTGGCTCTTTTAAAGCTTCATACAGTGGTTTGGCTAACAGTCCATAATTCAAAATCCAGAGTCTGCACCACCCTGTCATTCCTAGAAAAGTTCGTAACTCATGCAAATTTCTAGGTTCAGGGATGGCACAAATCGCTTGTATTCTGTCCACCCCCAACCGTCTTTGTCCTTGGGAAATTTCACATCCCAGATATATCACTTTTTCCTGGGCAATTTGGGCTTTTTCCTTAGAAACTCGATAACCGCTCTGTCCCAGTAAATTTAATAACGCAACTGTAACAGTAATGCAGTTTTCATACCTTTCTGTCGCCACGAAAATGTCATCCACATATTGCAACAATAAGTATGCTTCTGATGGTAATTGAAAATATCCTTGCTCCTTCCAATCCTCCAGTTCTCGTGCCAGTTGATTCCCAAATATTGTAGGACTATTTTTGAAGCCTTGTGGTAACCTGGTCCAGGTCAGCTGTCGTTTTCTTCCTGTATCCGGATTTTCCCATTCAAACGCAAATAATTTCCTACTTTGTAATGCCAATGGGATGCAGAAGAAAGCATCTTTTAAATCAATTACAGAAAAGTATCTAAATTGTTCTGCCACGGATGTTAACAATGTATAAGGATTTGCTACTACTGGATGTATATCTTTAACTATTTCATTTACAGCTCTTAAATCTTGAACTAACCTATAATCTCCGTTAGGTTTTCTTATAGGAAATATTGGTGTATTATATTCAGATTCATATTCTTCTAACACATTGTGCATCAAAAATTTTGCAATTAATGGTGCTACCCCTTTCCTAGCTTTTAACTGTATAGGATATTGTCTAACTCTTACCGGTTGGACACCTTCTTTCAATTCTACTATGACAGGTTTTGCTGCTTTTGCTAATCCCGGTATTTGTGTCTCCCATACCCATGGTACTACAGCGTTTTCTACCTCTATTGGTATTGTTGTATTAGCTATTTCTTTTACTATAAATATTCTAGCTATTTCTTCCTCAGGTATCTGCAACTTAGCTTTTCCATTTTCAAATATTATTTTAGCATTAAATCTTGACAATAAATCTCGTCCTAACAAAGATGTAGGACAATCCGGTACATAGAGAAATTCATGATCTAATTCTTTACCCCTAAAATTTAGATGCAATGGCCGCAGAAAGGGCCGTTGTTCTGTTTTTCCTGTAGCTCCTACCACAGTTATCATCGTATCTCCTATCTTTCCTAAACAAGTATTTAAAACAGAATAAGTTGCCCCAGTATCTACCAATAATTGTTTCTCTTCCCCATCAATTTCCATTGTCACTTTTAATCCATCATCTAGTCAGCTAATATATTGCCCCAAATGTCCTAACATCATTGTTCCTGCTATTGGTGTTCCTCCTACTGAAGTCTGCTGGGCCAAATTCATTTTCACTGGGCACTCATTTTTCCAATGTCCCTGTTGTCTGCAAAACGCACACTGATTTATCCCTAGCTGATTTTGAGGTATTCCCCGCACACCTCCTACCCTGTATCCTCCTCGACCTCGTCCTCTACTTCTGCCTCTTATTCCTTGATTTGCTCGTTGTAACATTGCTAATAATCCTGCCTGATTTCTCTTTGTGGTTTCTTTTTCCCTATTATTGTACACTTTCCAGCTGATTGCTTCCAAATTACTAAATCTCCTGGGGAAAAAGGAACTTTCACATATACTTTATCAGTCCCCGAAATTGCCTCTCGTAAAGGGGCTAATAATACTTTACTGTTTTGCTCTTGTTCCTTCCTCCCTTGTCTTGTTCTCTGTGCAATTGGGGTTCGTTGCGCTTGTCTTGGGCATGATGAATGCCCTGGCGAACCCTTCGGTGTTAACTTAATCTGGATCGCTCCAGTATTAATTGATTCTGACGGTTTTACCGCCTTAATACTATCAGTATCACTATCGTCCCCTGCATCTATATCGGACATCACAGGGGCCGTTGGTGATACTAAAAGTGATACATCCTCTGGCTCTCTTATTGAATTTTGTATTGCCAAACAAGTCATACACTTCTTATTACCTACACATCCTTCACATTTTGTTTTATCTTTTTCGGGATGTACCAACAACATTCCACATTCTCTCTGCATATCTGGATGATTACGTATATCATAAAATAGATCAACATATGGTACTTCATCCCATTTTTCAAGTTCTTAACAATATCTCATTAATGGACCTATAACACCCGGATCTAAACTTCTGTGTTCAGGCCACCGGGGTCCATCATACTCATATTGTGGCCACCAATTCGTACAATAATCTATAAATCGACTTTTACTCATACTCTGAAAATATCCCGCACTTTTCCAATGCTTTAATAAACATCCTAACGGAGAATTATCCGGTATTACCATGGTCTTACACATTCACTCCACACACACACTAAATCTACGGGGTAGAAAACGGAAAGATAGCCTCTGCTGGGAAATAAAAGACCAAACCGAACTCACGAGACAGCCACGTATGTCCGTGAGTGCTGGACCTGCGGGGCTTTCGCTCCGTCTGACGGCCAGTGCCTAGGCTTCCACAGACCAGACCTCGAGCTCGTTAGCCCAACCTTGCGTGAATCGCCGTCACGTCTTATTAGGCAGGCATCCAACCAAATATTACAATAAAGCACCTTCGGGCTTACCACTTTGGGACGTCAGGAGCAGCGCAGAGCGGGCGCAGCCGATGGCTCCCCGAGAATTCCTCGGTGCCGGCACGGAGCAAAATCGGAAAGCGAACCATCAACACTACTCCCGAAGTCCCACCTGGGTCGCCAGAAAACTGTTGCCCGTAAAGAAACACATAACTACGAAAGCAGTTATATGCGGTGCTTTATTCAGGGCCCGGGGTCTCAGGGACTCATGTCCAAAGCTGAGAATCCCAACCCCCGTTTACCTTGGTTACATATTTATAGTGTTTGGTTATATAACACTATTTGAATACAATCAACATAGTTGCTAAGTTAGATATTTGATTTATAGTGTTTGGTTATATAACACTATTTCAATACAATCAACAGAGTTGCTATAGTATTCGGTTACTTAACATAATCAACAGAATTGCTAAGTTACACGATTGTTTCCCATTTACGGTTTCTTCAGTTACCGTTGCCAAGATTCGCTTATCATTTACCTAGTTCATCAGACCGTACAGTTACCCAACACCTGTGATTATACTTTCATGCGAGAATCCCAAGTATAGCCTATTTTAATCAATATAATGTAACACCTCTAGTTCTTTGAGGATCTCACCTGGTCTGGAGTGCATCTGTTCCCACAAGACTCTAATAGTGAGGTTTTCATCTCAACACGCAAGATAGCTGATGGATCCTGCCCTTTCCTCCCTAACAGCGTCTATCAAAGTCCACATCTCTCAGCTCTGCTTTTGAAAGGATCATGTAAGCGCATGGGTTTGAAAATAATGGTGACCAATATACTCATCTAAATCTCTTGACACACCTGACTGCTATGAGTAGTACAATTCTTTCTAAAAGTTTGGCAGGACTTTTGTTATTCACACCTTGTGAAAAGCAAATACACATTCATTAGTCGTCTATATACCAGCCTCAACTCTAGACTTCTTCACCACGCATTCCTCTTTTGAACCAATGGCTGGAATACAAATGAACAAACCAGAACCCGCCCCCCCCCCCAAAAAAAAAACAAAAAAAAAACCCGAGGAGAGAGAAGGAGAAGAAGTAATGACAACTGATATTACCTCTCCTATAGATGATTGTTAGGCAGGTCAGGAAGTGCAACTAAAGAAAGGAGCAAGAGCTATGCCAGAAAGGAGCACACTCAGAGTAGAGGGAAGATAAGTGCAATTTGCTTCTGAAGGCATTTTTTTGTTTGTTTGTTTGTTTGTTTTTCACTCAAAGGGTGTGTTGCACTGTCACGCTATGAAGGTTCAATAGCAACGTCTGAGACAGTAATATAATAATAATAAAAAAAATGTTTATTTCTTCACACAAGTTCTTGGATTAGTAACATCCATTAAAATAATGTGATTACTAATTTAGAAAGGATAACACAAAACCATCAGTTACTAATTTAGAAAGGATAACCCAAAACAGTCGATTACTGCGCTATTAATTGGAAGCACTGCTTATCCCTGCTTGAAAGCTAGCTTGTTCACTCTCCTAGTGAGAGGACGCTGAACCTCGAGGAGTTACCTTAACCCAGCGTCCCAGGAAAAGGGGAGGGGGGGGGAATACTTGCGGTCCAGCCGGAGAGGATGATCAGGTCACGTTCCCGTCCCTGCTCAAACTCTCCTAGCTCCCAAGTCTCTTTTTATATGGCTGGGGCTCTGGGCAAACACTGCTTTTGCTGACTTTTGCGAGTTTCACAATCAGAGGACTGTTTGTTTGTCTGCTTGGAAGGACCGTGCTAGACAGGCAAGACCACAATACCTCCGTATTGTTTCTTCCCTCCCTGGGGGTCCGTGCAGATTCCAGGTGGCAGACTTCTTCAGTCTTGTTAATGCTTCCATTCCGCAGCCTTGCGCATATCAATCCTTGCGCATATCGTTTGGTAGACTTCTTGAGTCCTGTTAACTCTTCTGTTCAACAGCTTTGCACTTGCCAAACTTCAGTCCTGTTAACTCTTCACTCGCCTGTCAGGGTGCATCAGAACATGACAGTCCTGCTGCTTTTCCCCTCATCCCCTGCCCTAAATACATTAGCTTTTCACATAGAGACCATTTCTTTCTGCAGCAAGAAAAAGGTACTTAGTAAAGCTTAGACTGGTGCTCTAAGAACACATTTTCTGCAAAGTTCAGAAGTTCTTTCCTAAAAGGATTGGGGCCTCTTCCTCTCTCTAGGTGCTTGTTGAACAAGCCTAAAACCAAAATATGAATTAACTGGTTCCTGGCAAAAATCCACTTTTATCTTGCTCCACAGGAATCAAATGTACTTTTTCTGTGCACAGCTGCTGAATTCTTGAAGAGATGGGAAGTTTAGCCAAAGGAAAGACATTACAGTAAACTACTAGCTGGATTGCTGGACAGAAGGAAGCAATATAAATCTGTGCTTAATACTCTGTTTCAGAATGTCTTATGATTGCCTAATGGATTTTAATCTTCCTTCATCTTCTTCCAGGCCCAGATGCTTATTTTTTCATATGGAAAACATAGGAAAAGGTCTTGCTGTCACATGCTTCCTGAAAAGAAATTCAGCAATCCAACTAAACATTGACAAAACTCATATTTGATCTGCTACAGCCTTTTGGTATAATATCTTTTACATCCTTGGGTAGAAGCAGGAAGGAGCAGAAAGAAAAGAGATTCCTTCATCAAGAGCTTACAACAGGCAGGGGAGAGGGTTAACCACTGTTTCATCTGTTTTTTGCTTGATAAGTGACTTGTGACATTGAGTTAGTGGTAGAGCCAGGGATATAACTCACCAGCATAGAGTCTTGTCTTGCATTTTCACCACTGAACACACTCCCTGTCTATTCTGTGCCAGCTTCAGTGGCAACACAGATGTAAACACCCCCCCCCTCCAAAAAAAAAGCTCCTGTATTTTCAACTCAGCTGGTACTATACAACCTCAGAACATGCCAAATACATTAAGAGGAGGCTTAAGAGGAAAAAGCAACTCATAGCACAGTTTGAAAATTTTTCTTCTTCAGCTATCTTTTTAAAATTCTTCTTTGTGTTTCATATCCTTCAACCCCCACTGCCTTTATGCTAGAGCAATAAGATAAATACACCAAGAGCTAATGAGATACAGTTTGGTGCAGTCTCAAGCATTCACTTATATGCTTTTTTTTCTCAGTGCTGATCATCCTAGCCACACTTTTAAGTATCATAATAAGATATTTTCAGTTTTATTGCAAAAATACTTTCCCACTGGGGGCTAGCTTACATACTATTGAGAAAAAGAATGCAAAGACCAGGATACAAGGCATGAGACACCAGTCCAATTTCTTCTGCTGCTCAAGTCACCCTGTAAGATATTGAATGAGTAATTTTTTCCTATATATCTGAATTCTGCAAGATTAGATTACATGTGATGATGCCCTGTAAATATCTGCAGTTGATAGGATCCCCTACTGCAGTATTTTGTTCTGTTGCCAAAAATGAATGCTTTCTTCCATCTTTCTGCACTCAGTGACTCACCAACAGTTGTGAGTTAAGTCGTTTTTCTGAGACTGGGGTGAATAAAACCAAGCTGTATAAAAGAAATGAAGAGAAAAATGCCTAACTAGAAAAAAAGACCCATCAAAACTAATAACAGAGTTCAAATAGGACAAGTAATATTTGCTGTCAGCAACTTCGTAAGAGCAGAGCAAAGAAATATGAGAAAGATTAAATAAAGAAACCTGTGTTCATAACAAACACTTGGGTCCCAGGTTAATTCTGGCTTTCATTCAGCAATCTTTTAGAAAAGTAAGAGGTCCGCCACAGGCAGCGGTGGGTGCTGCAGATGGAAAACAGCAGACCTAGCAATTCAAAGCTGTCAACCTTTGTGAGATATATTGTATCTGCCCTATTCAAGAATGGTAGCTATCTTTAGAGCCACTGGGGCTTCTTGTCAGGTGAACTTAAGCATTTTATGTACATGCTGAAATAGAACCCTGGTCAGGACATGCTGGTGAATGAAAACTACAGAAATGGATCTCAGTGGCAGGCTGCAACTTTTTTATGTTAGTATCCCTCCTCTGACTAGCAGGTATTTGGATACAGCGCAAAGTTGCTAGACTTATATCTTGTAACTACAGTCACTGAAAACTCTCTGAAGTGAGGCTAAGCCAAATCATGCTCAGAAAGATCCTCCTAGGATCCAAAAGTGCAAAGCACCGCTGTTGTACACTGCAATATGAATATTATTGTGGTATTTTGGTAATGCTGCAACCAGTAGGAAGAATTTTCCCAGGTACTGTTAATGCTGAACTATAGAGCATTTACTATAAAGCTGACTCTCTTTCACTGGCCTTTTAAAATCACATTCTAGGAAAAGATGACTCTTTGGAGGCTTGCTCAGAAACACCAAGGTATTGGGAAATTCCATTTTATATTTGTCTGACTTCAAGCTTGTCTGGACATGGGCATCAATCTGTAATCATCCTTCTCCTAAGTAGCAGATGCCATTAAAAAAAATGACTGGCATACATACACAGAAAGAATTGTATTTAGCCGCATTACATAAATTGATAGTTTCTAATGCCTTTCAAAGGAGAGTAGTCTTATGAGATGGGAAATCGAGTCACAGAATAAAATAGTTCAGCTGAATCATTGTTCAGACTCTGGCAGAACTTGAAATACACCCCGATACACCCAGATTAAATTCCCCCTGCCCCACTACCTTTAAAAGTTTTAAAACCCTGGAAAAAATTAATATTTATTTCTATTTCTATGTTGTTAGTCAATGTAAGAGCATCACGATATGGTAAAAAAATAATTTAAAAGTTCTCATAAAAATAAAATTTGTGACTAGATAAACATTTAACAAATGGGGAATTAACCATCCATCTGAAGGCTTGAAAAAGACTCTCAGAGTCTTTTATAACAAAAATTGTCATGAAGAATATTCCTATCACACACAGCATTTTCAATTTGATCCATGACAGAAATATAGGATGACCGTGATTTAGATTTGTGCAACAGAAGAAACAGCAAAGAACATGCCACTAAGCAAAACAAATTAAAGTAGTAAAACATTTCCGGAATGAACTGTAAACAAATAGCTAATAAATGTACAATCCATGCTCATCATGAGAAGGGTCGAATATGTAAATTAAACCCAAAGCACCAGACTTCTGCCTTACAGTAATGTATCTCTCCAAGACAAGATCCATGAGATGACTGCAAAATAAAACTTTGATTAACTTCACTACCTAAAAATAGCCACAGAGATTAATCCTGCCTTGCAACTGCTCTTTTACCTAAACAGTAGGCAGGAGCCCAGTGAATTGGCTATTACAGTATAAATATCAGCTAGAGCTGTGTCTGAAATGTGCAATATGTATTGGTCACAGAGTGATCAGTCAAATAATGTGGTCTTTTTAAGCCACCTATTTTACATTTGACAGACTCAGAGATGCTCTTTCATATTCAAATATTTTTTATTTTGTTACAGAATGGCATGGTTTGTAACCTGATTCGTCATCCTGAGCCTGATTCAGTTCTGCTGAAACCAGTGGGAGTCTTTTCATCTAGTTCAACAAGAATTGGATTGGATACCACTATTGAAAAAATTTGTTTAAAAATGCTGAACATTTCTGGTTGTGTTTAGATGGAAAAATGTTTTCAAATAATTTTTTAGTGCTGTCCATCTCAACTAAGGTTCAGCCTTGACCTGTTGTCAGCCATACCACCCTATTTGGCTGATCAGCTCTATGAGCCACATACATTTATTTGGAAGAAAATTGCCCAGTTCTCACCTTCTCCATGGCTTTAACATTGCTTTCGAGTGAATTTTCCATGCCCCTACTTTGCACGTAAATTAAAAGGCTAGCCTAAGAACCCAGCCTGCAGCCTGCTAAATAATACAACAATTTATTCCAAGATGTGTTTCACAGAATTTTTTTTTCTTTTTCTTAGGACACAGACATGGGTATGTTATAGGCAGAATTATGTGGTACACTTTACAGGTTGCAGATATTTATATTGCAGTGTCTTATAGCTGCAAGTTGATTAGAAAGATGTTTGCTCCAGTTTCTCCCCAGCGTCCAAATCTCATGTGGTGGCCACTTGAACATGACAGCTGGCTGATGTAAGATGGAGCCACAGAGACTGGCAGCCTCTGGCCACTGAGAGAGGTAATAAATGAAAAGATCTCGACAAAGCACTGAAGTGACAGGCAAGACTAGAGATGAGGATTAAATGAGAAATATATATACATGTGTATGTATATGCGTATGTCTATGTTGAGAACTGCAAAGGACTAATTTTAGAGTGAACCTTAAGGAACCACCAAAATACTGTTATTTGCTACTTTTAAGCAGTTTCAATGAGGCTTGTGGTACAAATGCTGGGCTGAGTAGATTTTAATGATACAAGCATGCTTGGTCATGAAGAGATTAATAGCTACCATGCAAGAAAAGCAGTAAACAGCTTCTTAGCGTCAAGAGTTATTTCTCCCCGACAAAACTCTAAATGGATTGCTATCAGATATAGCTCTTTCCCATAATTAGATGAGTAGTTCATTTAATCAAAAGGAAACACATTTTATTTGTGGGGGAGAAAGGGGGTGAAGAGTGATTGTAATTAGTTATTGGCTGCAGTATATCTTTAGTAAATGTAGGCGACAAAGACTCCGTAGGCTCACTTCCATATTCCCAAAAGTGTGTACATTGAACCTATGATAATGAGGTCCATGCCTGCCCTCTAAATCCATGCCTGCCATCTAAACTGGTGAAGCATAACTAGAAACAAATATTTTCTTGGCAATTTTCTTTCACATGGCAGGTAGCAATATTCCAAATATGTGTGCATTTTAAATCACAGCTTCTGCCAAAAGATCTTCCAAAGAGAGAGAGGTTAAACCCTCAAAGAGAACTACAGCCCATAGCAAAGGAAATAATATCAGTGACTCAGATCCCCTCTCCATTTCTCTTTTTGCCCCCATTTTACTGAAGATAAGGCTGTTTTGCCATAGCTGAATTCAGGTGAGGAAGACTAGAACGGAATACTACAGGTGCAGAAGACCAGAGGGTGCTCTTAATTCAGGTCACACAATCCAGCTACTCTAACTCAGGTCAAAATAGTAGCAGGGAAAATAAGATTATCTGGAATTGGGCTTGTTTTAATAACTTACATCCAAACCCAAATGAAAGCTGCTAACCTATATTAATACCTGTGACTTTTCTGTTCCCTGTTTTACACTATGCATGCAATCCAACTGTCAAAAATTCTCTTTCATTGCAAAAGCAGCTCAATTTTGGAGGGTTTAAATGAACCCCCCCCCCTTGTTTATTTAATAAACTTAAATTACTGTGATTTAAAAACTTAGATTTAGAAAAGATAGGTACAGATCTAATATAAAATGCTTTTGACTGACTTGTTTTTCTTTAGAAAATTAATTCTCTAAATTGAAGGAAATGTGTTGATTTTGATGACAATTTTTCTGAAAATAATTTGAAATTAATTATTTTGAGTTGTTTAACTCCTTAACAATGAATATTTTGCTTTGATAATGTTAAAATGTTTAATTATGATGGGGAGATTAAAGATTTTATTGTAGCATTTTGACTTGTTTAGACTTCTGTATTTTTATTTAAATATAAATGTCAATCTTATTCGTACCATATTTAACAATTTAAGCCTATCAGAGGCATTGTTTTATTATACAGCAGTATAATTTTCCTTTTGAAAATGAAATAATTTAATGTTTCTTAAATCAAATGTACTGGAATTTCTATTGAACAGAAAACCTAATTATTTTGCATAATTAATTAAAATTATAATATTTTCAACTTTCCCATGGGACACTAATTCTGCTGGCAGCTCAGTGTCAACAAGACGTTGTAAATATACAGCAGCTGTCCAGTCCTGTGCCATTTACATCATTAGCTGAATATCCTGAATCTCATGAGGAGGTTAACTTTAGTCATGCTACTATGCGTAACTAATGGTTTCTGAGCATTTCCTGAAATTCCTGCCTGCTTCAAGAACTCAGTGATCAGAGAAAGTTATCTTAATCTGTACCTTGAGACAATCAATATCATAATTCCCTAAAAATATTTGCCATCTTGAATGTGCATTTAGTTCAAATTACGTTCTAACAAGGGGAGAAATATGGGAAAAGTTATTTTTTCCTCTTTGACCTGATTTATTAGTGTCCATACAGCTTTTTTTTCTATTATTTATTTAATGAGAATTTCATCTATTTTATAACTTGATGATATTTTCATTTTGCCCTTTTACCTTCATAATTGCTCCTAGCCTGCAGGCGCTCTGCATGATGCTCTGAAGATTTTCTCCTGCTGACACCTGATTTCATCTTCAAGTTTTAGCATGGAGGGGGGGCACAGGCCATTTGCCTCTTTTCTTGGGTAATAACAAAGGTGTTAGGTTGAGACTTTTTTCCCTAAGTGTTTGAAAGCCACCATACTGGGAAAATAAGACTCCCATAATAACACCAAAGCCCATTTTGTCCAGTTTGAAGTCATTGTGAATGGCAAGATTTTAAAATTAGCTGTGCTGATTGGTCTGAAAATATGTTTGTTTGTTTTTTAATTCAGGTCATGAGGATTGGCTACCAATAGTGACTGAAAAGTCTGTATTAAAAGCCAGTAAACAATTTACATAAGCAGTGTTTTTGCACCATCGTTTCTTTAGTCAATACCTCTCTTTTTCGTCTAATCACATCTACTAAATTATTGTAACTTCCAGTAATGTCCTGAATAATGGCTTGGACTGTAAAGCCACTGCAGCTATTCACAACAGAACCTAATTTGAATATATGATGCATTGTACACCCATTTAATATTTCTTATTAATGGCTTAACTAATAGTTACACCAGAATACAACAGGCAAAATATCACAGTCTGCTTTTTAAGCTGCCTACTAAGTCTAACATAAACTGACAAGGTATTTACCTATAAATTACTTTAAATGGTCACTGATAATTTAAGAGATCTGCCTTCAAGCCCAAGAAAACTGAATGACAGTTGAAAAGCAGGCTGTTAATTTGAGTGAAAATTGAAAAGAAACTCTACTATCCATCACTCTCCTATCAAAGCCAAAATAAAGTTCATCTTGTTCCTGACAATCTGTTTGCTCCACTTAGACAACTGAGGCAGACTTATTGTTATTTTTAAATATTTCAGCCGTATTTAGGACATAATTAAAAAAGGCAGATTCAGTTGCGGATGGTGAATGGTGAGATTAACTTGACAGTCTGTAAGTACAATCTGCTTGTAAAGTCATTGCACTTTTTGAAAGAAAAAATGCTCCTAATCAGGCCAGATATTCTGTTTGTCTCATTTATCTTGATATCATTCTTTTAAAGCACTAGAAAAAACAGCTTCAGTGATTCAGAGAGCAGATTGAGTTATGTATCTCTTCTCAGAGGCAGCCATCAGTGCCAGATGCATATTAAATGTATGTGAGTACCTTCATTAATTTTATTACCTCTGGCATAGATTAGATCGAATTAACTCTAGCATGTGTCTGCTGCTTTAAAACAAATGAAGATGGGTTTTTAGCATAACCACATGACTTGAAACAGTCATAGGAGTAACAGATTACAGCACTGCCTGGTAGCATGGCTGTAACCAAGGGCTTGTCAAACTCCTAAGGTTAACAAAAAAATTATCTTGGGGTATGAAGGACGAAGTTTTCTAAAACTGTTCTAAACTTCTGCCAACTACTCACATTTCTCACGTCTTCATCCACCCACTGTAGCCTGCCAGAGCTGAATATAACCTCAGGAAGGTAACAGAGACTCCTCATAAGGATTGGACCTGTTTTCACGTCTTTGCATCACCTCTATGGTAAATGAGGAGGAGACGGTGAGCTGATACTACCGGTTATAAAAATTACTTATACAAAACAAACAAACAACATGAAATACAGGAGCCTACCACTACTTTGGAAAGTCAGTGGAAACACGTTATGTGTGCTTGGGTGTGCCAGTTGTTTTTGCTTTGTTGGGATGCTTCTGAATCTCTGTCTGTTCTTTGTTGTCATGCAATTAAAATACAGTAAGGAAATCTAAAGTCCCATCTGCCTTCTTTCTAAAGTCCCTTGAACAATATTTAAAGAATTTTTGCACGTGAGAACAGTTTGACATCGATTCATACTTAATTATCAACTAATCTGTACCTTTTCAGACACTGCACCAATTTAACTCCTCCTGCCCTTTTTCCCTCTTGGCACACACAAGTCACTGCAATGTAATTTGGAGAGGTACTGGTATATTTTCCTAGAAGAACTGAAAGAACAAAAAAGGCATCAGAGAACTGGCATCTCTTCACAGGTTATTTCCATAATAAGTGGAAATATTTAATTTAATATCCATATTTAAATGACTTATATATTTCCTTCAGTAAGTGAGCCATATTGACTGTTGCAGGTTTCCTTGGACTGTACCCTAATTATCAGCACATTCCTTTGAATACATACACCTAGCTGTATTTCTGATAAGGGAATTTAGGCGTAGCCTACAAATTGTATTAATTGTGCTGGAGTGACACTGCATCTCAGGTATCCTGCTAATCCGGGCCAGGGAGGAGATAGAAATTTATCTGCTCACCGGTGACATCTCCCATTGCAATCACATGCATGTGGGCATTGAAATTATTGAACTAGATAGATAATTACTAACTTTCAGGTCAGTGTGTTCAGTCCTTAGGCAAAACTCTCATTGTACGTAGATTAAAGGGTGTATGATGAAAAACATAAATGAAAAATAATATTTCAATTTCTTCATGAAAGTACATTCTTCTTCTAATTAATTATTTCACTGAAATTTTCTAAGAATTCCTAAGATGAAATGGGAACAAGGATCACTTCTTCTGACCTCAAAAGAAGTCCATCCTGACAAGTAGGAAGACAAGCAAAGGTGGCAGGAAGCCTGCATGAATGATCAAGGAGTTCCTCACTAAACTAAGACATAAAAAGGAAGTATCAGGAGGTGGGAGCAGGGACAAGTGACCTGGAACAAGACACTGTCCAGGCATGCAGGGATGGAGTTAGGAAAGCCAAACTCACCTGGAGTTGAATCTGGTGAGTGACTGTCTTCAAGAAGGGCAAGAAAGAGAATACGGTGATCTAAAGGCCGGTCAGCCTCATCTTGATCCCTGGGAAGGTGATGGAACAACTAATCCTTGATACCATTTCCAGATATGTGAATGACAAAAAGGTGATTGGGAGTAGTCAGCATGGATTTACAAAGCAGAAATTTTGCTTAGCCAACCAAATAGCCTTCTATGATGACATAACTGGCTTGGTGGATGAGGGGAGAGCCGTAGATGTTATCTTGACTTTACTAAGGCTTTCAGTCCTGCCTCCTATAGCATCCTCACAGACAAGCTGATGAAGTATTGGCTAGATAAGGGGACAGAGAGGCGTGCTGAAAACTGACTGAACTTCCAGGCTCAAAGGGTTGTGATCAGTAGCACAGCATCCAGCTGGAGGCCAGTCTCTAGTGGATTGTCCCAGGAGCTGATACTGGGTCCAATGCATCTTCATAAATGACCTGGATGTTAAGACAGAATGCACCTTCAGCAAGTCTGCGGATGATACAAAACTGGGAGACTGGCTGATATGCTGCGTGATTGTGCCACCATTCAGGGGGACCTTGATAGACTGGCTGAATGAGCAGAAAGAATTCTCATTAAGTTCAACAAAGGGAAATGCAAAGTCCTGCACCTGAGAAAGAGGACCCCATGCAGACCACAGTACAGGCCAGCTGGAAAGCAGCTCTGCAGGGAAGGACCTGGGGCGTTCTGCTGGACAAGCTGAACATGAACCAGCAACGCACCCTTGTGGCAAAGAAGGCCAACGGCATCCTGGACTGGAACAAGCATCTCCAGCAGGCAGCAGAAAATGATCCTTCCGCTCTACTCAGCACCGGTGAGGCCACAGCTGGAGTGCAGTTTCCAGTTATGGGCTCCCCAGTGCAAGAAAGATGTGGACTTACTGCAGCGAGTCCAGAGAACGGCCACAAAGATGATTAAGTGTTTGCAGCATCTCTCATATGAGGAGAGGCTGAGAGAGCTGGGATTGCCTAGAGAAGGCAAGGTTTGAGGGCGGGGAGGGATCTTATCAACCTGTATAAATACCTGGGGGGACTGTGTAAAGAAGATGGAGCGAGACAATTCTCAGTGGTGCCCCGGGACAGGATGAGAGGCAATGGACACAAACTGAAATACAAGAAATTCTGTTTAAACATAAGAAACATCTTTTTTTCTGTGAGTATGGTTGAACATTGAGCCAGATTGCCCAGAGAGGTTATGGAGTCTCCATCCTTGGAGATATTCAAAACCCGAATGGACAGTGTCTTGAACAACCTGCTCCAACTGTCCCTGCTTTGAGCCATGGGTGTTGGATCAGATGATCTCCAGAGGTCCCTTCCAACCTCAACTATTCCATGATTCCATGGTTTTATTACTTCTAGAAGAAAAAACTGGCCACACAACTGAATGGAACTAGAACTTGTCAACAGTGGGCAACTATAATAGAGGACTATCCTTTGCCCAGTGTCTCATTGACAGAAAGTCTTAGACTCTTAAGTCTGTGATCATTTGGATGACTAAGTTGTACATCCAAACAACTAATTTAACAAATATTTCTTGTAAGTACAAGAACTGCAGTTGTAATTTTGCATCTCCAGTTATCAGTGTCTACAGAGGCAGCTGCAGAAGAGCAGTAAAGATTGGGCCCCAGGTTAGACAAAGGCTATTTTTATTGTTAGAAACAGAAAAGTGAAAATCCAAATAGATGCATCTGTATCACTGTGATGTCTGTTTTCCAAACAACACTTCCACACTCTTATATAATGCATTTCAGCCTGTGTCTTTGTATTTCACTGGAGAGGAAACTTTGCAGATTTAATCTATTAAAATATATTACAAAGTCAGAATGACCTTTTGACAGAAATAATACATAAAGAAAAGAAGGTGGATGGATTGAAAAATTAAGATAGTTCTTGAGTGTCATTTCATTTTAAAAATATAGTCATTATGCCAACAGTATACCTCTTCTAAGGAAAGTCCTCATGCTAATCCTTTGTGTAAATAGTAGATAAAAGCTCTTGCAAAAAAATCCTGGGATTAAGATTTAGCACAGGGAGTTGAGAGATTTCAAGAGCATTACAAGGCCAAAGGAAGTCTTTTTAAAATGGTAATATCTAATGGTTCCAGTCCTCAAGACTGCTGCTCTTACTTTTTTTTTCCATTGGGAATGTGGGAGAATGAGTGTCTGAACACATACATATACACAGTAAATCACTTAGAAGGATTCTTGGTACTATTTTTGTGCCGTGTCTTGCTTGGTTCCCAGGGAAAGTAATCAAATACAGATTTGAAGAAGAGGAAGGGTTTATCACATAAATGTAAACTTACTGTCTTTCTCGGTGAGGTGGTGAGAGAAAGAAGAAAGAGCTTTTCTAAGAGTCACTACACACTCTTGAATTCCTTCTAGCTCCATGTGAACTTTGCAAATCTTATTACTTTTTGTACCTTACTGCACACTGGCTGTACTTGATGATGATTTGGAAGAGGGGATGGGATCGGACTCCTACCATTCACTATCCTTACTGGATGATCTGAGTAGAGATCTGAGAGAATGTATGTACAGCCATGTACTGTGATACCGTATTATTATCAGTCTAAAAATCCTCCAGAAAAACACAAATGCCCAGCAGCTGGAAATGAGAATTATGCCATCACAAAGGGTGAATCCAAGGATAAAAGGATTGATCTGGAGTTCTTTGGACAGATTAATAATTGTAACTGAAGGATGATGGCTAGGAGACTTTAGGGAAAGAAAGGGCAATGACTGTCTCTGATTAAACATGGGAAAAGTGGCAGAATCCCAGGACATCCTGCCCACAGTCCGCTCCCCTGTGTTTCTGAAGGTCTTTTGGGCAAAAAGGCAGCAAGGATGTTCTAGCAGTAGCAGAGGATTTCTAGATATCCTCTTCTTTTAGGGCAGCATGAGAGCATATGGGGGCTTGCTTGAGTGCATGCTCTATGTAAGACTTACACAGTATACAAAATCCAACAGATAACTACTAACTAAATTCCCAGGTCATGAGATGCTGTATAAACAGAACAGCAAACTTCGTCTTCCATTGTACTGCACATAGATGGGTTCAGTTCCCGTTAAATGCTGGGAGAGGGTCGTGTGATATAATCCTTCCCTCCTCCCAAATAAACTCCCATGTGCCTGGGAATGTTGGATACCACAGTAGCAGCATCTCAACTTAAAAGTAGCTATCTTGGTAAAAAGGGAAGGCAGGGAACAGCCAGGGATTTAATGAATTATCCTGAACAGATGCATATTGCCTGTAGGTCACAGGTAGGATAACCCTGTAGTACAAAACAGGCTTTATGAACAATTTTCCAGTATAAGAAAGTGTAGAAGAAATAGAACAAGCAGACAGAGGTAAGGGCAGAGATATTCTTTGGACAGAGATAAGGATTGGTTAACCCTTAGAAGTGACATAGTCTCCTCTCCAGACTTCTGCTGCTCCTAAGCCTTTGTGGTTGCCATGGGGCACTAGGAAGGACACTGCCAGAGGAACTGTACTTTGATAAGTGAGAGTAAGTTCACTGTGGATAGACATCAGAGAAAAAAAAAAAGCATAAGGCAAGAACCTGTTGTGAAATTTATGTACAATATTTACTTTTTTACACAGTGGGAAACAAAACCTCAGTTTCCAAAAGCCACGATTTTTTTGTTTGAGCATATGAATTATGAATTCAGCTTTCCAATCTTCAGTTTAAATAACTAATTTCTGCTTCTTCGTGTGAGACACCCTGAAGTAATAAGAATGCTTGACTGCAGGCGTGCATCCAGATAAAACACATAAAAGGCCTAAGGAAGGCATTCTCTTGTCTTAGTTACAGACAAGAAAACTGGATGTTATAACAATCAAATTAAAGTGCCATGGAAAAGGAGAAAACAGACTTGCATCAAACAAAATAACTTGCAGTAATTGTGAACAAGCCATCTGCTTCTCATTAAATGATTAAGTGATATAGTACACAATACAGTGTACTGGACTGAAAGAAGATTTGAAAGGAATTGTATATATTACAAGATCCTTTTACAGTGAAATTTTATCTCAGTTTGTTTAGCATATAATGAAAAAACCATGGGATTAGATAATTACCTTCACAATCCTGGTACAGTTTATGGAGAGGATCTTAATTATTGGATCACTCCATCTAACATTTGCACAAGGCCTTTTCATACAGGAAGAGAAGTCAACCACATCCCTTCTGATGTGCAGGCCCCGAAGGAGAACCGGAGGTGTGATGAAAACGGTTCAAGGGCAGAAGTATGGTGTGAGCACTAACTGGGTTATGTTGATGCCCTGCTATGCAGACTGCGCTTAATTAGGAGTAGGTAGGGATATCAAGGCTCAAGTAGGATAATTCTGTCCAAAAAGCATATAATATAAATGAAATATAACCAACATGAATCTCAGGGACAGAAGGGATGCTTGGGATGCAAGACCACCTTCATCTAGATAATTGTATCAGTAATATCATATCAGGCTGAAATTGCCTGGGTAAGAGTGTTGGAAACAAAAATTTGGGAATGGATGTAACAGAACTGGACTAGTGAAAAAAAAAAAAGGTAATTAGGGATGGGATTTTTATTTAGGAGGAGTTTGGGTGGAGAAAAGGAGGTTCAGGGGTGCATAAAGGTGGATTTGGGAAAAGAAGAAAATGGGGAATCAGATATAAAAGCAGATGGAGAACAGAAATGGAAGGATCTTGCAATGGTAGGAGTGCAGATGCCTACAGATAGTGGTGAAGCTGACCTGCAGCCCCAACCTCCCAGGATGCTGAAGGGACTCCCTTGGACAACCCGCTGGGCTCTCCTTTAAGTCTATGCTTGAAAGACTTCGTGTGGGAAGGACAGATTTGTGCAGGAGACTACTAAGTGCTAGAGGAAAGGCAACTTAAGGAATTGCAACTTAATGGCACTTATGTGTGTGCTTTATAAGTTTTCTTTATGGGAATATAACTATCAATATTAATACTAATAAGAAATAAATTTCTAACTCAGTATTACTTGCAGTGATGTAATTGTGTAATGTTACTAACAATAGTGGTGTGTTTATTAGCCAATTAAGGTATCTTTTCTTTTTTTTAATGTGTGCTGCTTAATCAGTAAACATTATGACTATCCAGTCAGCTTTGTCTCAAGCTTCCAGTCTAAGAGGGGAGAGTTGGATTTAGGGAATAACACCTAAAAACTCAGTAAATCCTGTATAGTCTGATCATTCTTTTTATTTTAAACAGTGTTAGAATTAACCTATTAGGGAAAAGCACCTTGCAATGCCCTTTTCTTTCATATATGACAGAGAGAACACTCAGACATTGATTCTGTATAACAAGTGGGAAATTCAGCATGCAGACTTGCACATTTAAACACAATTGAAATATATCCATTAACGTAAGCACCTGAAGCATTCCAGTGTGAAAAGCACATACTCTCAGTATAAACAACTTCAAGCATCCGTCGACTTTGCAAATCATTGTCTAAGTCATTAAGAAAAACTTTGTTGTGAAAATATGAGTGCGGGATGATGTGATAAAGAACATTCTGAAATCACTGAAAGAAGAAGAGAGATGTAACCACGTAATATATGAACCCCTGCTTACTAGAGGGATGTTACACACATAATGGAAAAGATAAAATAAATATATGGTACAGAACATGCATTCGAATGAAATATTTCATTTTTCTTTTGTTCTCACAAGCTTTTCTTTCCCATTAAGTAACCTATGTGTGAATTCTATCTACAAAAACATGGAAAAGAATGTGCTTGAAGTATTTCCTGAGATTGCCATCCCTTTCCAGTATTGAGATCTTTGCAAAACTAAAATATTTATCAGGTACATGAGTTCTCTCTAGCATGTGAGGAGAAAATAATTTAACACTGAGGAACCATGAACTTGCCTGCTCCTCTTCTGAATCATGGAGCAGTAGACACCAGCAATGGCCATGTTGGTTACAGCACTTTACACTAGCTTTGCCAGGATGTTTTGCCTTTTTTCCCCACTGCTGCAGGGGACGGCAAGGAGAGAGAGATGGTGAGGAATATCTACTGTTCCTATTTCCTTGCTGTCAGTGGCAAAGTCCAGGTAGCTCCCACAGATACAGACTACTCTGTATCATACCTTGTCCTTTGGGGTGCACTTGGTTAGACTCCAAACTAGTAAAAGCTTCTGTAATCCCCTGTTTTTCTTCCATTTCCCCTGAGGTTGGAATGGTTTGTATTTTCCAGTGCTTCTGACTGAACTCAGTTTTATTTACCTTTTTCCCGGCAAGTTAATTTCTTGCACCTGAGGGGGAAAAAAAAATGTTGAATTTCAGCCAAATAGCTCACAGCATCCCAGGAGCTGATTTATCCTTCATCTCCACATTGTAGGTGTCCATCTATTCTACTGAAATCCCAGAGCAAAACCAAAATGACAGCACAAGATAGAGTCATCACTTGAATGAGTTTCACACAGCTGTTTCATAGGTAACTCACAGGAAATATATGTCTCCAACATTTCTCCTTATGCTGTAGAGATTATTCATTTGTGAAACAATTACAGCATGATCACAAAATATAAGAGCTTGTCCAAAGTGTCTGGAGTATGTTTGCCAATAGCACTTAGGTAAAATGTACCTCCTAATTGCCTGGGTACAAGAGAATTTGAAGTGGCACAAATGATTCTAGGAATGATAAATTCCAGTTTCATAGAAACCACTGTAATCTGCAAGTGTTCCTTTGCTAGACCTTGCAGGTGTGCATTGCCTTCGAAGTGAGTACTGATATGAGTAAAGATGACATTGTTTAGCTGTATTTGTTAGCCTTGTGCCTACATTTTGAAAATCATATCATATTTCAAGAGTCATACTGTATCCTCAAGTTTATCCCAGCAAGCATACTTTTTACATAAATAAGAGTCATCCCCTGTTTTTTCTGCTACTTTTTATTAATGGTAGAATAAACAAACAAATGGACATTTTACTACAGCAAGACCCTGGATGCATTCTCTCTGTTGTACATGGTAGTCTAGCCATGCACTTGACATCCCTTAAAACAGTTCCTAATATTTATTTTCATGAAGAACACAGTAGCACTAGTGAGTTAACTTCTCCTTGGTGAATGCTCTTTTCACTTATGAGAAATATCCAGTTATCAAACCATCTCAACAATGTAAATCCCAGATAGTTTTTGAACAAAGCAAACAATACAGTTTATTTGCAGTTTGTGACGTTACAACCACCAGAACTATATACCTTTCTGCCACTTCTAGGAAAAAGGTGGAAAGACAACTCTCTTGTATTCCTGATTGTGTTTGTATTTGTCTGTTAGTGATAAATATGGATTTGACAAAATTCCTACTTCAAAGCTTCAGAAAATTGTAACTTCAGAAATTCGCAATGAAGGAACAAATAATAAATGACATAGAGCCGGAAGACACTGTCCAAGTCCAAACCAAGCTAACAAAAAAACCTACCACTTACCCTGAGAACTATCCATGTTCCAAAGTTATCTGGACTATTGTGGAGACAGGGAGAGGAAAAGAAGGTGAAAAATCATGTTTTCATCCTCATTTTACATTCATGAGTATAACTGAAACAGAACTTAAAATAAGAGGGTATGTTCTCCCCTTCTGATATAGCCCAGAAGAATAAATGGATAGCAGTCATGTAAATAAAGAAGAAATACATCTCTGCAGAGATTTGGCTTACTGGAGCCAAGACTTTAGAAGAAGCAGCAGTCAAGGAACATGTTCCATATTACTAATTTGTAGATACAAGTAATTCTTTTCCCTCCTGCAGCTTAATGATGCTTTGAAATGTATTAACCCTCATGACGTAATTTTGGACCTCACCTATTAGCAAAGAATGAATGGCATATAGTGAATTCTCTGAGGTAAACCTCTTGCTAGTAGCAGTTTGCACATTTCAAGTAATTAAATAAAAGCAGTTAACCATTATTCACCCACATAAGTAGAGGAGGGTTTTTTTTAGAAATGACTAAAAATATTTATGGTCTTTCTCAAATCATTAAAAAGTCAGTGACCTGTCCAGCTCCAGTTAAGCATTTCAAAAGATTCTTACTCCATTTATCTGGATTGTGCCCACATACACATGCAGGCATGAATAAATTAGAGGTAGCAGTAGCATTTGGGTAATAGCAATTAGTTTTTTACTTAATGGTGACAAATGTTGACTATTCATTGTGTTTCATATCTTAATCTTGCCTTGTGCAGTTAAGATGGTCGATGCTCATTGACATGGAGAATTTGAACGGAGTGATGCTATTTTTTCAATCAGTTCCAGACAACCCTAATTTTCATCTTTACTTCTTTAAATCTAATGTATTGCTTCTGACGTTTTTCACTGTTCAGTAGATGTTCCTTACAAAACACAGTCAAAAATCACTGGTTTCTTTTCCTGCTTGCTTCCACTTGCTGCAATACATACTTTAAATAATTATAAAAGCATCTACCTACATTGTTAGAGCAATTAAAAGAGAAAAACGCTTATGACATGGGAATAAATTCCCTCCATTGAGCAAAAGTGTATTGTAATAAAACTCTCTCTACCTGTCACAAGACAAACTGTGTTACCTTTGAGCAGAAGCTAGAGAGTGAAGTACTGGGAAACAGTAACTGTGGATGGCTATACTTAACACATTTAAAATTGAAATAGCATCCCCATTAGGCCAAAAGAGTCACAGCAGGTGCATCAGTATAGCCACCTTTGACATTGTATTTTGTTTCAGTGTAGGACGTTATTTCTCCAGTGATGTGTTTTTAGTTTTATGAGAAATAAACAGGTATTTTTAGAGCTACAATATTTATTTCACTCTGAGGCAAAGCAAAAGTAGCCATGGCTTTACTTACTTCCCTTGCATCTCAGTTCTCACAAGAAGTAAACTACTAGTGATACAGAAAGAATAATTCCTCCTCTAGGCTTTACACTAGAATGTGAATGTTGAACCTCTACTGGACTTAAGTGCAGTTGCATATATCACAAATGCTTCTGCTGCATCTTTTCTCATATCCATTACAGAGTTATCAAAACTAACTCCAAGCACCCTTGATAGGAAGCAAGTCTAGACTGGCTGAAGATATTCATTATTCAGTCCCTGTCAGCCAGGACCTGAAACTAGCATCCTCTGCAGCAACACAACTTTGCAGCATCTTTTCGGAGATGTGAAGTGCCAGTTGTGTCAGTGACACCACAGTCTTCGAAGCAGAAGAAGAGTGGTCTGAAATGCAAAAAGTATGACAGCACACCAGAAATACGGGAGTCAAATTTATAGATGCCAAGCTGGCTTGGTCTCTCAAGGGAAGCATTTTTTCCCCCCCCCCTTCAGATGTGTGCTATAGTTGATTGCTTTTTATGTATCAAGACACTATGTGATGAGTACAGCTGCGGTAACAAGCACAAGCAGAATAGACTTTTTCCAGTGTTCAGAGTATTTTCTGCCAACTTACACTGATTTCACTGTACTATAGAAGGTCATTGTTGATAGAATGAAGCTTATCAAAGATCTTGGGCACATCATGATCATTTGCCCCACGATATAACTTGATTTGATAGATGTAAGATTTTGTTTGAGATTACATACAGTATTTGAGATAAAATAACAACAGCCCAAGTTTTCCTTTTATAAAATTTAGAAATGCTTGGATAACAATGAGAATGATATTTTCAGGTTTATGTATTTCTGTATTTTTAGAAAGAAAACCAGAAGTATTTACTATATCATTAATGTTAAAATAATTTTTAAAAGTCAGAGCATCAGAGTATCTTGTAAAAAAGTCTGTTCTCTTTAAGGGTGAAAAGGGGATTTATACTGAGAAACAAAAGATTCAGAAAATTTGTACAGAGGTGTGTTTTTCTTTTTTTCCCTCCCAAACTATGAGAAGTGTTGAGGCTCTTCCTTAAATAGAAAATCATAACCCGGAAAACTCCAAATCATATTCCAGCTACTTACAATAACAGATGAATCAGTTGGTCAATCTATCTATATTTCAAAGAGTAGCCAATATTGAATGTTTCAAGGAAAAGGAACCCTTCACAAGACATGTTGTACTTTTTACTCTTACACAGTGTGTTGCCACTGAGAGAAGGTGATGTATATCTACATGTATTTACATATCTACATCCATGTTTCTGTTGTGCATGTTCAAAACAGACCCTCACTCCAACCTACTCTCCACGACTCAAAAACAGTATTGAGTTCTGCAAGTTTCTAATAAAAACTTTTTTGTTGTATTTATTGATTGAATGTAATCTTTTCTTAGCCCTTTTCCCCCCTCAGTTTCTGGGCATGAAACACAAGTGTGCTTTCTGTGTAAGATTTTGCACTGCAGTTCTCTCAGGAGGCACGGTTCAGAAGGTGTGACCTGATAAGAATGGGCAAAGTTGGTGTTCTGTATTTTCCTGTACCTTCTGTTTTGTTTTGTTTTATCCTAAAATCTCACTGGACCTCTTCAGCTGAATAAGAGCTGCAGCACTTCTCACTTTGGCAAACTCTCGCATTACATATCCTGCCAACAACTCCACAGTAGGTACATGCTAATGTGGTCGTTATGAGCTTAGGAAAATGTGGGACTGTGTTCTCTTCTCTACTTCTCTAGTAGGGAAATTTTCTCTTTTGCTAGTGCTGTCTCTATTAACTGCTAGAAAATGCAGTGAGTGCTAGAATCATTGCCATTTCTGATACTGCTTATCTAAAAATTCACCTCATTCCATTATTTCATTTTTATCTTGTTTCTATCTGATTTCTTGGTTTGCTTCTTTATTTTGATTGATTTTTGAGAGGATTTCATCCAGTGTGAAGCTAGCACTTCAGATAAGGATATGTCACTGAATGACCTAACACAGTTACAATGTTTCCCACATTATTTTCTACCCTTCTTCTAACACAGGCTTCCATCTTATTTGACTTTTCAATTAATCCTGTACACTGGAGGGACATCTTTACTAAAGTCTTATCCAGTGGCATCTGGTTCTTTTTTCTTAACAGGTTGCAAATATTTCAGTTTGTATATTGCCCACAAGTTGCTTAAATTGCATCTCTCAGTATATTTATTTATGCCCATTACCTTTAGCCATCCAATCTTCTTGCCACTCTGAGTTCATTTTAGATGGCTCTTAAAAAATTGAATTCTTAGCCAAGAAAAAAAAAGACTGATAGAAACCATAAAAATAGTCTAAATAGTTACCCAGGGCTACAAGAATGCTGTAATTCATCTATTGCTATTATTTTCATCTTTGCTATGTCATTGATAAGTACTCCTTTTCTTCAAGGATCTCATATAGAAATCCAGTTTTTCCTTTAGATGTATAATTTACTGAAAGTTCCTGGCACCCATCAAAGTATTTTTGCAGAGGAATTGCATATCAATCTACCTCTCTGCTTCCCTAGTCATAATATATATAGTCTTAATAGAGATCAGAGTCATAGCTGGGTATTACAGAAAAGCACCTTGGCATTTTAACAATCACTTATCATGGAAGAGCGGCAAAAAATGTATTCATGTTTTCTCTTTCCTGGCAGCAGTCCTGCCGGTCACATTTGTCTTAAAGTTCCCCAGGTGGCAGCTGTGGAACTGAAGTTTTATCCTTTGAATATCTTTGGCTTCATATCTGACAGATGTTCTGCTTATAATCAAGTTTCATGGCTAAAAGGCAGAGTGACCTTAATCTAAACCCCTTGAAATATATCTGTCCTTAGGTTGTCCTACGCAGAGCAAAAGCAATGTATATTATTTGGTTCATGCTAGTCCTAAGCACAGTATGTTCATTTCCTTCAGGGAAAAGGATATAATATGTAGCTGTAATATAAAATAGGTCTTTTCTTTTTGTCACATTGACACACTGTATAGACAGAGTTATAGTAACTATTGTATGTAGAAATGAGATGAAAACCAGGGATCATCTGACAGGAGGAATTAGGAAGAGCTAAGCCTTCAGGAATTCAGGAAGATGCTTATGGAACTTTATATTTATGTATCTCTGGTTTAAATCTTAGGATTTTACTGCAGCTCAGGCCACATGTTGAAGCTAGGGAAAGATGCTGTAAAAGAGCTATTCAGTGTTCCCTCAACCATCCATATAGCTAAAGGACTAACTTTAGGTTTTAGCAGATACACCGTTTGCAACTGCTCAGCTTCTCCAGCTGCAGCTCTATGTATTTATATATGTAACTGTTCTCCAGTTCCCTGCTTGTCCTGCTTTTGTCCTCTTTCTCGGAGTAAATTAAGCATGGATTTGAACATAGTAGTTCTTTTCAGCAGAAGAGAAGACCTCCTTACCTGCACTGTGGATTCAGTATCAGAGACTTCCCGCAGGATCTTCCTGTCTTGTGAGCCAGCTGCAGTCTGAACATTGGTGAGAGTCATCAAAGTCATCCCCTTCCTCAGGCCTTTCTGTGTGCTCCATCAGGATGGCTTTCAGCGAGCACAGTCTGCACTATCACATTTGCCAACTCGCGTTTGCAAATGTTGCGGAAACCACAGAGTGTCCTCCCCTCTGAAGGTGTAATTAGGGAAATGTTGTTGCTGTTCTGCAGAATAAAGGTTGACTACCTCAACCTCGGAGATGTGTTTATGAAGGTCTTAATTTTAAGTTAGCTAGCAAAACAAATTTAAATAATAAGAAGAATTTATATGAACATATAAGAATATTGATTGCCTTTTCTGTATTTTTAATAGAGCAAGATAAAATAACAAATTAGAAAGGAATCATTTTGAATATTTCAGTGCCTTCTCATATTTGGAATTATCAATAATAAAGCCACATTGTCATTTTTCCATCATTTTTCTAAGAGGAAGGTTAGCTAGTGTTGCTTAAAAGAGCACAGTTCAGAGCTAAAACCTACTGTTGCCAAAAAACAAAAAAGCAATTTACTCCATCATAACAGTTGCAAAATAAAATATGAGAATTATGGCATATTAGAGTACTGACATTCAGAAGCAAGTGGATGAAACATAAAACACCTGACCTGGTGATTTGTAGGTTTTCTGCACCTCATGATGAATAAGAAAGCAAGATCCCATTTTGATGGGTAGGATATTGATGATTTTATTGCCAAAAATAATGACAGCCAAGAAGAGCATGCAATTGGGAAAGGAAATTGGAAGAAGACATAAGAAAGCACAGGTCTGTGATGGAAGATGAAGGCAATCTATTTTGTGTGATAGAGGACAGTTTTTTTCCAAGGCAGAGGCAGGATTTTAGGTGGATCTGACTTTCTTAAGTCCCTGCTGATAACAAAATGGGATAGGCCACACTTCTCTTTTCCTTTACAGAAACTTTTACTGCAGCTATCATAGGTGAAAGAGACACTGTATGCAAGATACGGATGTCTTCCGCTTGGCCTGGCATTGTCACTTCTTTCAGTTTCTCTTCATCCTTGATCTCACTACTGTCAGTGGCATTTAGTTCAGATCATTATTTATTGTACCTAATTTAAACAGAGTAACCTCACTGAGCTCTGAGAAGGTAGATCCTTCTTCCCAGGCAGTGAACAATTTATGGTCAAGGCCTTTAGTTGCAAATCCCGGTCTTTTTATGTGTTTCCAAATATCAACATGCTAATCTCCAGCAACTTCCATACTCTTCAGAATGCAAAGTACTGCAGAAAGGCTATTTTTAATCTTCCTTGAAATTCCACATCATCAGTTATTATTAAAATATTCTCTTTAAAGCATGAAACCTCTAAAAAAGGAAATCTCAGCTAATTATGCTCAGGAAAGAACAGCATATGAACCCTAGAATCAACCAATGAGAGCAGCATACACCCAAAAAGAAAAATATGTAGTACACAACAAAGGCAAATGTCCATTACTCAATGTTAGTGTACAAATGCAACGTGATGAGCAGGGGTCATCAAGAGACAAAGGCAGTGGCTAAACTATTCATATCTGAAATGTATTGCTGCACAGTATGAAAATGTGTATACATATTAATTAAAAATAGCACCTTACAAGGTCATGAAAGGAAAGGTTTCAAGCAATTATTAGACTATTATTGGATTCTTAGGAAGGGAGAGGGTTAAGAACAACTCACAGGGTTAGAGTTTTAGTCACTGTGATGGAAGAGAGACATCTGACTATGGAGAGGAACAGAAAACAATAAAGGAAACAAATATATTCAAAAACAGAAAGAAGACTTGTTTTCAATGTGCTTCCTCTGATGCCTCAACAAGGACAGTTGCATTATGCACAACTACCTACAAGCATGACACTGGCGCACAGAAGAAAAGGCTGCTCTCTAGTGATGATAGGCATAATGTAAGGTACGGGAAAGGATATGGACCCAAGCTATGAAGGTCACTTGGCTTCTGTTACACCACATCTGAAACCCTTTTCCTTCTTGCTAAACAGAAGAAAAGGGGACAAAAAAAAATTAATTACAGGTACATTTGCAGTCCTCTCCACACTCCAGAATGATTTTCTTCTAACTCTCCAGCTGTGAAGCCATCCAGTGTACACTAGGGATCTAATTATATGAAGAACTTGTCTTCCTGGTGGGCTCTAACAAGCACAGCTCGTTCCAGCATGTTACTGATGTAAGTCAAAGGCCTGCAACTGTGTAGGACTGATGCTGGGGGCCTGTAATGCATAGTTTAGTAATATAATTGTACTTAACACTTACATCATTACTAGGGCTCTGTTGGAATTGTAATAGAAGCTTCCATAGCTGCAGTAATAGTTTCATTAACGCCAGTCTGTAGGGGTCAGAGAGATAATGAAGGGGATAAAGGGCTAATGATCTTACCTAACAAAACCACTATTTATTAGGTAACTAATGTGTGTAGGAGCTTGGTGATGGGATTTGTGTTAACCATCTGTTTATGTATTATGGTTGGTAGGAGGGTGTTTTCTTTAAGCTTGCTATAATCATTGTTAAATTCTCAAAGCAACACCCCCCCCCCCATTAACTTTTTAGGGAAGTTAGGATTATAATAAGCATAAAAATGAAATTAGAGTATATTAGCCATGGTGCTCTTGTATCCATGAGAGAATTTCAAACTAACATTTATGTGAGCAGCCCTGACTTATGCACAGAGACCTTGTGAGGACTCAGCAATCCTGGAAGAATGAGAGGGTTTGATCAGGAAGGAAATTCTAGCCAAGCCTTAGAAAACACTCCCTATTGAGTCAAAAGGTGTGCACAGGGATTGATAAGGAAGCAAGACACCATGGAAACAAAAGGAAATTTTCCTGAGTACTGAGGAATTAAGAGGTAATGAATAAAACCCACAAGATAAATTTTGATTCCCTCTTATTCACAAGCACGAAGCACCTAGACTCCCTGAAGTCATTATTCCAGCACTGAGTGCAGTGATCTACCTAAGCATCCTGGGTCTTCCACCTTGTGAAGTCTCCGTTCTCTCATTCACAGAGATTTATGGGACATGATATCACTTATGTGTTGCTCTTCATACCACCTAAAGGATGGCAGTGGTGGCAGTCTGACCTGTCACTAGGACCGTATTTCTCCTGGCAGCTCCAAAATGGAGGCTTCAGCTAAAGGAGAGACAATTCTCTACACAGTGAATTTTCTCTCTGCTTGGTCAACGAGGGAGGGTGTCTCTCAGTAATCTCTTTATAAAGGTCCATTAACACAGAGGAGGGAGCAGTCCTGAGATCTACTAAAGTTTCTGCACAGAAGTAGAGATAAATGAATCAAACCCTCTAAATACTTTGAAGTTCCTTTTCTAGCTTCTGCATATCAACATACTAATCTTCTGAGCTTTACTGAAGCCTTCAGCAGCAATTACATTTTACAAGTCCCCGTACATTCAGAGTTTTGCTGGCATCCAAGTATCATCCCTATACCAGGCCTGGTATTTCATGAAGATGGGAGAGCTTCATCTGCTGGTTTTATATGGAGCAGATGATGCTGAAAAGAACATCTGAAAACACCCTGATATGGCACTGTGACTTTTTGAAGCCCACTCAAAGGAGTTGGCTGAAAGAAATTCAGAGAGGAGTTGGGACTTTCAGGTTGTCATATAAACATCTTTGCCTGCAAAATACAAATTTTCACATTCTCTTCTCATTGAAACTAAAGTGGTCCCACCAAAGTCAATGGAATGGCATCAGTAGATGGAAGAAGAATGCAGTAAAGAAAATTTTTTAGTTAACCTTGTAGAGTATTCCCCTCCTTCCACCTCTTTAGTGAAGCACTGCATAAAAAGAGCTTTAGTGCAAAGGAAAGCAAGCTCAGGATTGGGTGGATGGTATCCTGCTTGGACAGCATTTTTAAATCATTTTGTTAATCAGGGATTAGCTGATGCTTTGCACCAAGGCAGGGCTAAAGCATGTGTTTAAAATAAATCGATATGTTTATTAGATGGGGAATTCAGCTTCTGACAGGAAAATGAGCTCAAGGAAATCTCATTTTTCAGACCTGTGATTTAAACTGTGCCATACTGTATTGGCACAGCAGGAAACATAAAGCAGCCTCAACAAGGGAAAAGACAGATTTCAAAGTAGCATCCATTAACTTTAACTAAGTTCTTCTGAGGTACCTCAGCTTAGAAAGACTTCTGCCTTCAGTTTGCACCAGGATCTTCTCTTCTTTCTTTCTTTTAAATAAAAACTCACAAATCTCAATGTAACCAATTAAGATGAAATTAAAAGGGACTTCAAGGCAGTGAAGCAAACCTTCGCTCTTAAAGAAAATCAGACTGTGAGGCAACACTAGATCTCTTTGATTAAACACAGACTGCCAAATTCTGACTGCAGGTTTCTAAACTTTAGCCTCTTCAGAATTCAGTTCTGTGTTTTTAACCCTTAAGCACCCTTTTTCAGGTGTCTATATTTTTGTTATAAGGATTGGTTACAGTCACTTGGCAGGATTTCACACCTGGAAGTGCAAATGTGACTCAAGGCTTTGTTGCACATGCGGTAACAGTCAGATTGCTTGTTAAAAAACAAAACAAAACAAAACAAAACAACCTCCCCTGAATTTATTGGGATCTTTGCATAGGGTAACACTCACTTGGGGAAATGAATTTCCTGAGCAGGATATTCAGTTGCTGTCCAGAAGGCAATGGGACTCTCTATAGCAAGAGTCCTTGCAAAGGAGTCTTCAGCTGGATTGAGTGAGACTCTCCAAACAGCTGTTCTGCATTTGTATAATCCAGCTGGCTCACGGTCCTATATGACCACTCCAGTGCACTCATTCATTGCTGCTGATAACCTTAAACTGAGTACAAAATATCTCCTGTCTTAATTATGTACAAAGGACTGTGACCATTTCTGCATTTGCAGGAACACTTTCTACTGAGGTGTTTTATATATGCACAGTTGGGTCAATTTTACAGCTGGAACTGCCCGGGGCACTCTCTGGGATGCCTAAACTCTCCACCCATGAATTAATCAACACTTTGGAGAACAAAACCAGAGTCTATGATTTGGTGTAGGCAAAGAAGGAGTTGCTTTGGGGGGTAGATATCTAGAACTGCCCCAAATTCTCACCTAGAGAGCTCTAACAACTAGTCAAACGCTCTGTTTTGAGAGTGCAAAGGTGTTCAGTCAATCACCTTGTCTCATATCAGTCCATTATCTCATTTATGCAGATGACCACCTGGGGAATTTCTGGACCAACCTGGGGAGTTAATGACCAAGTACGCTGGTCATGCACACAGGCAGAGCCCTGATATCCAGCTACCCAACAGCTATAACTACAGACCCAACTTGAATTTCATCCTTATAACTTCAATTTTACAGGTCTTGCCAGAGGTTCCCAAGCAATGCTGGTAACACTACATTTTTTTCCCCTCAAGAATGAAGAGAAAATTTTCTATATATACATATATATAAAATATGTATATAAATATATATATTTTTTATTTGTATATTTATGGAACAGTAGTCGTGGTAGTCATTCAAGTAGTATTATCACAGAATCACAGAATAGCTGGGGTTGGAAGGGACCTCTGGAGACCATCTGGTGCAGTCCCCTGCTCAAGCAGGGTCAGCTAGCCCAGGACCTTGTCCCAGCAGGTTTTCAATATCTCCAAGGATGGAGACTCCACAATCTCTCTGGGCAGTCTGGCCCAATATTCAACCACACTCATCGTAAAAAAAAAGTTGTTTCTTGTGTTTAAAAAGCATTTCTTGTAGTTCAGTTCATGCCCGTTGCCTCTCATCCTATCCCTGAGCACCACTGGAAAGAGTCTGGCCCCATCCTTTTGACACCCTCCCTTCAGATACTTATACACATTGATAAGATTCCCCCCTCAGTCTTCTCCAGACTGAACAAACCCAGCTCTCTCAGCCTTTCCTCATATGACGATGCTGCAATCCCTTAGTCATCTTTGTGGCCATTCTCTGGACTTGCTGCAGTAAGTCCATGTCTTTCTTGCACTGCAGAGCCCAGAACTGAACACTCCAGATGTGGACTCACCAGCGCTGAGGAGAGCGGAACGAGCACTTCCTGCCACCTGCTGACAACACTTTTCCCAGTGTAGTCCAGGATTATTATTTTGCTTTTTTCAGTAGCAGCAGATCAAGTCTCCCAGTAAAGCAAGGGGTCTCCTCCACCTGAACTCCTCCTGCTGCCGTAGCCCTTCTCTTGGCATGCCCAGCTTCATGCAGAGATTGTTCCTACTTCTGTCCTCTGTATCAGTGCTGGCTTTTTGCAAGGATGTGAAACTATGGGAGGGATGAATGAGTGCAGCCCAAGGCAGCAGCTGGGGAGTGGGACTGAGCAAAGCCATGCAGGAGTATGCGTGTATGCAACATGGTCTTGGCCATCCAGTGAGACAAGCTGGTTCCAGCACTGTGATACTCGAGCAGCATGATATCTCTATTACGGTCAGCATTTTGCTGCCTGTATTGGTATGCAAATCTAAGCTGCTGCCCATATTTCCTTAAAGCCTTCTTTGTTCTTCTTTTATTTTCACAGCCGAAGGAAGATTTCAGTGGGAGTTTTCAACAGCAAAGAACTCAACTGTAGAGAAAAGATTCCGCAGTAAGGTCACAGTCCAGGTGTCTGAACATAGGATTTTCCCATGGTGTTTTGACTTACAGTGGAAATGTTAGCAAAGTCTAATCTGCATTTTAAAAATACATTCTGTTCACTTGTGAGTTATGGGAAGTAATGAACAGCATAATCTTTCCAAATCAGGAAAAAATATCAGTCACAATTCAGGAAAATAAAGGGGGGGGAATGCTTTGTGGGATTCTTTTTCTGTCATTCAGGAGAAAATAATAATCCTTACACAGAAACTGATTGCTAACCACCAGATGTAAGGCATTGCAAATTTCTGAAAATTTTGTCAGAAGGTACTTACTTTATGTTAAATACAATGGATTCAAAACTCCCTGGAACTCACCTTAGGCCCTGATACTAAAATTAATCCTGTGCTCATAGAGTGATCCACTGAAAGCCCTTAATAAGGAAAGTAAGAAGAACAATCTAAAATAAAGTGTTTGCTTTTTTTTTTCAGTTTAACTTACTTCATACTTTCTAGGACTCTTCCAGTGAAAAGGGAAAATACAGAAGATATTCAGATAAAACAGAAAGACTGTATGACTCAGGAAATAAAAATGAAAGCGATCTAGTTTTAGAAAAAAAAATCAATTTTACCTGGTCCCTGGAAAAGGCAAAATGAAAAAAAAATAATAGCCTGTCATTGTGGCATCACATTAGCCAGTAATATGTTGCTATTCTTTTTGCAGACTTGTTCTGTAGTTATAATTTTGAATGTAGTTTCTGTATGAATGTCATTTGTGAAAAAGGTGACAGCTGTCTATATTATTTTTTTGTGACTGTGGTTGAGATTATGCATGTAAAATATGCACTCACACCCAGTTTCAGTGAGGGCAGACATCCATTATTACTCATTTGAGAATCAGGCAATCATGATCTTTTTGCAGGCATTATTTTGTTGCTCCTGAAGGTTTTAATTCTTAGCTCACTACTGACAGTACATAATCACCAAACCGTTATTGTTTCTCTGATGTTATGGGGGCCTGAATCAATGTCTCAGAAAATCATTGTTTTTTTCATACATGCACTCTGTGAGCTATCTGCAGAAAAGCTGAATTAACAGCTTTTTAATTGGGTACCAATACAGAGTCCATGGAGTACCAAGGAAAGTTTACAAGGAGCTCTTCCTCCCACTAGTTCCCTTGTCTATACTCCCTTCCCCTTTCCTTTGACATTGCCTATGATTTTATGTGGATTATTTGAGATGTGCTTATAAGATGGCTTGTTTTGAGCAGCCATATTTTCAAATGGGGATTATCTGAGACACTGATTGGCATGTGAAAATACAACAGCTTTAGCCATTACAGAGTTTAGTGGGGAATTCTTGTCTTTTGTTACAGCTATAGAAATATAATATAGAAATATAGAAATATAGAAATATAAAGACCTTCAGAATGAAGGTCTTGCTCCTGCAATTGCCAATTTGCAGAAGTGTATACATGTGAATAACCAGAGGCTACTGAGCTGTAACTGGGCTAGCATCGCAGTACCATTGGTGGAACACAGCACTGTATGTTTCTCACTGAAAACAAAATGAATGAAAATCAAGGTCATGAATTTTGGGGGGAGACTCTCCCACCATCTGTTTCCATCAATGGCCATCAATGTATTTTGGAAAGTGAATGAAACTGAAATATTAATAATCATAGTTGCTTGACATGAATATGAACTGGCACAAGAAGTTGTGGGCCGGTTATCGGTAGCGCTATCAAGCTAGAGTAACTTTATTGAGAATGGTAGAACCATTTTAGATTTAGACCCATGTAGCCAATAGCAAATCTGTTGCATTTTTTTACTCTAAGTATTCACAATAAGGTTCAATAATTTACAATCATAATAGAAGTTCAGAAGAGAAGTTATGAACATCTTTACAACAGAATTTAAAATACTGCAGATGGAAATTATGGTCTCTTGTTCTAATAATAATTCTAATTAAATAATTGGATTTTTTTTTTTTTTTTCAGTGAGAGTGTACTTAGGAACTGGTAAAGTGAAGGACCTGTTTAAGAAAAAAAAAAAAAAGCCTTTTGTACCATTCAATGGATGAGCTAAATTTGCAATTCACAGTTATCTTCTTTACTGCTGAGAACCAACTCCTTTGCTTCTTATTTAAACAGGCAGTGAAGGTTATAGAGGGGGAGCATTAAAGAAACTTATTCTATTTCTTTTTCCTCAAATGGAGTGTATAAGGAATTAGCAGCGTTTTCACACTTCTTTGTCTCCATTATGCCCATATGAAACCTAGCTACCTTTGAATGTCCTCTGATCATTCCCCACTGCTGGCAGTTTGCCTGTCTCATGTGGTCTGCTGTAAATGAGTTCCCTGCATATTTCAACCCTTTGTGAAATTATTCCTAATCCAGAGAGGACATATTACTCTTGGCACTAATATGAACAGCATTTTAGTGCTTTAAGCTATCCTTCCAAAAGAGCATAGATGGATGAGGCACATATTTTAGAACAAGTGAACCACTAACGGACAGAACATTTTAGAAATACAAGCAGGCTATAATCTAAGAGAATGTTGGATCTATGATTTATTAAACAGGAATTGATAGTTACTAGGCCATTAACAGTAGCTATTAGGTGACACAAAATTGCATGAGTTATGCACAGGATCAAAAGACGTAGTGTTAGCAGTCAATGAATATAAAAGAACTGGCTGGCTGCACAGCTTTGTAAAAAATAATACAGTTTTAGCAGTTATTCAGACATAATAAAGTAAAGGATGTGTGATAATACTGTAGCACCACATATTTTATAATGAAATGCCTCTAAACAATTACTCATTTATAATTTTACAAACTACATATTTGTAAAACTCTGGTGTTCAGAGGCCAGGATGCCAGATCAAATCTGTATTAAGATCAGAGATATAAAAATGATGGTGTAAACCTTTAGAGGGAAAATTTACTTTCCATATTTTATATATCTTAAAATATCTCATTCTCATTTAACTGTGCTTGAAAGCCAATTCAAGAAATATACCTGTAATAATATGCAAAAGAAAAAAAATTAAACATTGCTATTTATCCCATTAAGCTGAGCAGAACCAAATTGAGTTAATAAGTATTTACTTATATCTTTCCAACAACAACAACAACAAAAAATCCATGTGTCAGGTCAAATGCTCATTTGCGCTTACTTGCATTGGTTCAACTAACTTTCCAGCATAAAGTTGCAGCAAATTTTTAAGACATGCGTTTTAGTTATTATTAAATGCTGAATATACTGCAAATCGGTCATGACAACAGGCCAACAGTTGCGAACTTGGATCTTAACATTGTGTTTCTAATGGAATGATTTTCTTAAGTGTTGATGAAACTCAGCTCTCACTGATATCTGTCATGGAAATCATATTGTCCTTGGTAGCTCTGAGCTTAGCTCGATGTTGTGTACACTGTCATACATTTGTGCTTAGGCTATCTCAGTAACTTACTGTAAATAGCTTGCTACTCAGAAATGCTAAACCCCCAAGGATAACAGTAAAGATAATAGAAGCTGTAAGAGCTTGGTATATTTGACCTCTTTATCCACTTGTCCTGTGCAAAGAGCCCAACTTTTTATGCGTGTTCAGGAAAACTTGGCCCCTTGAATCTGTATTAATTCATTGAAGCACTTCACTATTTCCCTTGAAAGACATATATAGTGACAAAGAGAAAACAAATCTGAACCCCTAATTTTATTGCAAGCTAAATCAAACCTCTTCATATAACTATAAGCCTATTTTAATAATCAAATGTTTTAATTCCCCAGATAACACTTAAAACAGGATGAAAGTAGCACTTAAATTATGTGTTATAAATGAACCTCTACCTTAAGAAGATCCACATCTTAAAAAAAAAAAAACCCTCTTCCATTAATAGTATTATTGTTGACAATTTTAAAAGAGATCTTAGAGGAAGGTAGAAGAAAAACTGGATTCTCTCTTCTTTCCAAGTCACAGATGTGGCATAGAAGTAGAAAGCTAGGTATGTGTTATGTTACAGGCATGTTTTTAAACTTAGTTAACCACTAAACTCAGAACTACATGTTTACCGCCTTCCCAGGGCTTAATTTAAGTGACTTATTGTCATCCATAAAATGATGGTTAAGAACACAAGATGAAGGACAATACAAATTCGGTCTATTTGCATTGTAATCACCTGCAGCTGATTTCAATGGAAACATTGGTGATTTCACATGCAAATCTGAAAGGTCTGAGAGGTATTTCTATAGTATCGTTTTCCTGTTATACTTAAATTGATGTGGGTCCTGTGAAAAAGCTGTGACAGCTGACAAAATGTAGTTGTTGCTTTTCTAATCTCTTCATTTATTTCCTCTTTGAAAACCATTGTCCTTTGCAGCTTGACTGACCCCAGGAAGCAAAATATTACATTTCTCTCCATTGTTTAGCACTGGAAAATAAATTCCCTTCTTCTTTTCTTACTGAATCATCATCTAGAAATAGACTTTGACTTAACAGCATTTATAACCCAATTGTTTTTTTCCCACAGCATCCATCATGTTTAGTTTTTGTGTATGCGCATAGATAGCCAGAATCAGAGGGCAACGTCATCTTGAAAGCTTGGCTCTGTTAACGTTCTTGTGAATTTGTAATTTTTAAGGGCTTCTAATGTGCAGTGTAATTTATAATTCAGAAAATCAGCCACAGGGAAAAGAAGTAGTTGTATATGTATTCATATAAGTAACTTAAAGAGAAACCTTGGTAGGTAAGATGCTGTGATGCTATTTGTTGTTTTGCTACGGAAAAGTCTGACTGGTGAATTGTATACAATCCTTTTATTTTTTATTTTTTTACCCCTTTCTGCTCTGTTTCAGCTAGAGCAGCTACTGATGCTCCCACAAATGTTCCACGAAAGATCACTGATTTACTCTCCCTGAAAGCTAGATGAATGCAAGAAAGTACAGGGCTATGGAGGCATGTGGAATTCTGCACACAAATAACATTATGTAATCTTTCTTTACATTGGATCCAGCAGAGCTAAGTATGCTAAAAAATTAAGGGAGTGGGTAGTAAGTAACAGAAAACACTAGCTATTTATTCATAGACTTTCCACCTGTGCCAAAGATGTTCTTGTAATTACAGGGGAACCTATAGAGGCTGGGTGACTAGGAAACAACATTCCCAGATTCTCTTCTGCATCGTGAAATTAAACCTGCTTTATGTCCTTGGACAAGACAATTAACCTCTCTGAGCTCCATTATACCCTTGTGTAAATGTATGCATCAGCACCATACAGGATCTCACAGGAATCTTGTGAAGCTTCATTAATGTATGTCAAATGTTTGGATATCTGAATGGAAGATGCTATATAAATTTAAAAAAAAAAGTCTTAATTAGTTCTTTGGAGAACTGAGGCAGCCTACGGGGTAGCAGTTGTGTAAATAAAAGATATTTTCTTTCATTTGTTCATCTGCTTAAGTCCAAGGAACAATCTTGTCTCAACAAGATAAATGAAATACATCTCGTTAAAGGCTCAGAGTAGATTCTGCTTTATAGTAAGAGAAGCATATTGGAAAATGCTATAAGAGAATGAAAGGAAAACTGGAGAAGTTAAACACAGCTGAATATTGAAGTTCAGGCAAAACAATGTTATTTTCTCCTTGTTTCTGTCTGCGTGGTGGTCATTCAAAAATCATAGTCATAAGTGGAAACTATGAAGGATCACTTTGTACTAGCACAGCAGGGAAAAATAATCAAATTTAAGTTGAAAACTGCTCCCATATTAGCATGTACAGGGTTGTCTAAGTTCTGTAGCATGTAAAAACTTTCAAACCCTTATAGCCCAGAATTATGCTTCAGCTTATACACTAATGGCCTTCCAAGATGCAAATGCTGAAGCACTATAAAATGTAGGTACAGGGATACAAACAACTCACAACCATATGCCTCTGATGCAAAATACTGTTCTAGAATGTCTCTATAGAATGCACAAAGGACAAAAACTGGAGAAGACCAATCTCAGAGGAGCAGATCTCCATGATATATTGAAAAATCCATTAATAAACAAGTTGATATTAAAAAACCCTGTTTATATGTGTCTATAATGCCCTCATAACTACTCTGCAGTGATCCTTCTTGCTGCAAATATGTTATGAGGCTCTGCCTACTTATATTTTAAATGCAATAAGGGCACATAAACATATTGGAAACCAATCTCATTGACTGTTTCCTCCTTCTGCACTGGTTTAAAACGAAAAAGAAAAAGATGTTGATGTCATACTTGTATATACACTCATATATGAAAAAAAGGTAGAATACATTTATGGATACAATTCATGTTCAGATCCCAGTTTGATGTCTTAGAAACTAATTTTTAGAGCGACTATATTACTCAGTAGTAGGAAATCATACCTAACTTTTCGGATTTATCCATGAGTGCACTGTAGCTGGCCTATAGAAGTTCAGATAAATATTTCACTCCAGGGGGCAATATCTGTGATTTATTCATGGTGTTTCAACCTCAGTGAATCTGGAGCAGGAATTTGGAGCAAGGAGAAATAGAGAAAAATGAAGAAGTTAGATTAAAACAAGAAAATCTGAAGTGAACCACTGTCATCTGGGCATCTAAGACCGTTTTGAGGGATTGGGTGCTTCTGAAGATCGGAAACCTGCATCTTTAGGGACTTAAACAGGGTAGTTAAGTTAGGAACCTCACAGATTACAGTTTTGTTTGCCTCCAATGGTATGCTTTTATATTTCTGAAACATTGAACAGTCTCATTTTCTTTCAAGAGTGGCCTCTCCTTCTCCACGGACTGCAGAGAAAGTCTATGTATGCTCCTAATCTAAGTATATCAAGGGCTGAGTTTTGGTGGGATAAATTTGGACTCAGAGGTCTAACATCTGCAAACATCTTTCATTTTTCTTGAAAAAGAATTAAGTGCCATTGAGCAAAAGAGTTGTCTATAAAAGGTCAGTAGCTGGAGAATGCAGCGAGCAGAGCGAAACAAAAATTGAAAGACTACATAACTTCTGTATAGATTAACAAACAGTGTGAGCTCAACCCTGTAATATCGATGATGTCAGAAAAAGTGACCACAGCAATGGGCCTTACAAGAAATAAAGCTAAGTAATTTTGAAGTGAGTTGGATGTCTGGGATCCGTGAAAAAGGTGACCAAGGAGTCTCAAAACCCAGGAAGCATTATCTGTTTCTGCAACAATCTTTTCCCTAGATCTGTCAAACAGGAGGCCAAGCAGAGAATAATGAGAAGTTCAGAGATCCCAGCAAGAGGGAGGAATGAGAGGAACAAAGTGCTATTGCAAGTTCCAGCTCTTATGGAGTCTTAAGACATGTAATTGGGTCTGATAGGAAAATTCCTGCCAAGAGGTTAAATAACATAGGAAGGAATACCAGTGGAAGGAAATTATTATGGCGGGGGCAAGGGGAAACACATGTGAAAGAAAAGGTTATCACTCTTTATTAAAAGTCTCCTTGTATACTTCAAATAAATCTGGCCAATTTAAGAAAAACCCATTTATATTTTTCTCTATATACAGGCTTCGAGGAAAGATGGGTGCTTGTAGCTGTGCAAGAGCTTGGTTTAATCAGAGCTCCTGCATGTCTGTTGAGTAAAACTCTTTTATTTACATAAGTTTTGAATCAAAGGAACCTCTCTTGGATAGAAAGAGCTCAGAGCACACTAACAGATTCCCAAAGCTTGTAAGAGTAAAGGCTGGGGATCAGACCCAAAGGCTAATCTAGCAGGAATTGAAAATGATCCCATTTACACCTTAATCTGCCAGCCACAATGTAAAATACCTCTAAAATTTAAACTCACCTACATATTTGGAGTTACTCTTGATGCCTGTTCCCTTAACAATTTATAGCTTACACGTATAGAGAAAATAATTTATGTGGAATGAACCTCCATATCTTCAATTGCAGCCACGCAGTTCTTGCTGGAAATGCAGGATTAAAATTAGCCTTAAAGTTTTTGGACTTTGAGGAGGAATACCTGGAATAACAACTATGGAGTGTCTCCTTTTAGATCTGAATGTGTCTGTACTCTTCAAAAATCTGTTGTGGTCTTCTGTTTTAATTCCTGTAAATTCTTAACACCAGACACACTAAGTTATTAAATCAAAACAATATAGAAATACTACTATTAACAAAAGAACACTCCATCTCTGTTTGATTCCTTCACTGCTATATTTCCATATTTTGGCATTGTGCCATTATTTTATATTGTCATCATCCTAATATTTGTAGTGCCTTACTGCATAAAAACTCGTTCTTAAAATAGTGATCAAAGAGAGAGGCATTACCTTGCAGGTCAGATTATAAAGGTTATAAATTTATTTCAAAGAATGAAAGGACCTGATTTAACTGACGTCATCCAATGGTATATTCTTGTCATTTAAAGGTACAAAATTATCCACTTCATGTGGAAGATATTATAAAATATCTAGCAGAACATAAAGCAAGGACCACAGGGAGAAGAAAACTTGGACTGCTAAAATGTCAAATAGGAGGCACTGATCTAATGCCCATGAAAATCAGTGGAAATCATTTCATTGTGACTATAGATTTCGTATCTAATCCAGACAGAAAGATAATTAGAATTTACTGATACTGTAGGAAATAAGTAGTAAGTGTTCCTGAAGAGCATAAGGATGTTCTGTACTTTCTCTCCAGGACACAATCAAAAGCATTGATATTTCAATGCTCATTTTTGCACTTTTGGTCAAGACACATTAACACCTTTCTGAATACTACATTTTTATAGAATTATTTGTTATTCAAGGAAATAAAGCTAAGCATAATGAACCTAATTTGATATGAGAAATGTAAGCTGGTTTTGCTGATGGCAGCATTGTAAAACATAACATAGTTTTCTCTTTCAGAGAGGTGTTAGATGACTTTTCGCTTCTGTGTCTTAGACATCACGAACATGATGAGGCAACATCTATATGAAAAATAAATTCTGTTCTACTGTGTGTGTGTCAGATTAAAAGCCCAGGGTACGCTGTTCGGTTTCTTAAATTATCTGTCGGGGGCTTGTAATTTAAGTACAATGTGAACAAAAAGTATGATGCATTATAAATCCAAAGCAAAGAATGTTTTCTTTTATTGGCACTTCACTATATATTGCCGTTCTAATTTTAGAAAGCTCTGACTTGAACACCAGATGTCTTTTTATGCGGCTTAGTTTGCTCGCCTGCTTTATAGCTAAGTCCCATTTCATCATGGCTGGCAGTTCTGCGCAATATAAACTTCTGCTAGATCTATATAAACATTTTCCAAACCCCACTAACAATAGTACCATCCAAGATATGTCACAGTGCACATTTCGGATCCCTTTAAGTTGTTGTCCCTGTGCTGTTCACAAGTTACTTGCTTCAGGACTAATAGGCATTGTTGTGAGCTGGAGCAAGCCCGAGAAATTTAAGCAAAATGTTAAATGTTGTTTCATAGAATTTGCCAATAATTCATATGAACATCCAAGACTGTTGCTTATGTGTTTGCCCAGCATGAACTCCTTACTAGAGCAAAGCATAAAATCCACAAGGTAAGTAATGTCAAAACAGTGTACAGAGATTACTCCCCTACCTCCATTACTCCCCACTACCTCTCTTTTAACACTGTGATAAAGTCATCAAAGGACTTACAAAATCTTTGGCGTTTTTAAGATAAAACACTGAAATGCTCTTCTGGGCTCTCAGTTCCCACTCACTGCAGAATCTCACTAGGGAAACTATACACTTCATTGGATCTAGCTCTTAAACAGTTTTGTCATTAACTTTAAGAGTGATGTGCCTGTCGGTTAAAGTTCTGAATTAATTTGCTAGATCACATTCTGAAGTGTGCTCTGAAATATTCATGAGGCTGTATACTTGATCTGGCTTCTTAGAGTTTCTTATAACATCTTCAGGAACTCAGCTGGTCAGAGGAGGTGACAGGCATGAAATGCAAAATGCTGACATAGGCATAGGCACATGGGATCATGCTAAGATCACCCAGCAGGGCACAAAGCTGCAATATTATCCAGGCTGCCAGATAGGATGCATGCACATAATCAATGGATTGCACATGTGTGGAATGACTTCGACACATGAGCAGCAGTTCACTGGGAACCTCCAATACATACGGGTATACAGGCATATAGGTACATGGCATGCTCCTATCAGGGTGAAGAAAAAAAATACGTCAAAAAATTACTGACCAGAGGTAGACTGTCATTAGTGCCAGAATGACTCCTTACTCTTGAATTGTCCCAGGTAAGGGGACCTCTAGTAAAAAGTTACAGCTAGATGGATTGCACTGGGAGCACGAGCTCTAGATTGACCATCTTTGTGTTTTATAAATTCTCATCTCATTGCACAAAAGGGAGGAAGAGAAGGAGCACAACAGGAAGTTTTCTCCCTCCAGACGATTGTTCCCTGGAAAGCAGAAGATACCCTCTCCAAATGCTCAGCCCTTGTACTATGGATCACATGTGGCAGCTTTGCTCCTCACAATCTCTTCTCTCCACTGTACAAGAGAATGAAAAGTTTTCTTTTAACCCTTTGTCTTACAACAGTGCAGGAGACTGAAGATTTTTTTATTGCTACTTCTTAGTGTACTGTAAAGGCTAGAAGTTTTCAGCCAATGAGAACACACTTCAGATATGAGGTGGGCTGGGTTCAAGGCCCAGTGTATACCATTCTGACCCAATCCCCTTCTTCTCCCCAATCCCCTCATCCTTCTTCTCCAGGGTTGGAAGAAAATTCTGCAGCAGTGACAGAGGTTGCATCTGTCCTTCCCTCTCCTCTCTGTCTACAGCAAGCATGGCTCTGCCCAGCACACACTTTTGATGAAGCCTCTCCAACAAACTTGTCTAAAACAGCCTGTATTTTTATTTTGTTATTAAAAAAAAGGAAATTCAAAAGCCTGAAGAACAACAAGCCAGGCAATAGTGTATCACCATAAAGCACTGGTCAACTCCTATACCAAGCTATTGACTAATAGCCCCTACTTCTTCCCCTTTGGAATTTCACTGTGCTGTCTTTCCACTGTCATCCCAACTCCAAAACACTCCGTTTCCAATATCACACATGTACGCTCTGGTTTTATTGCCCTCTTAGTATCTCTACACTGAATGGACATCTCACCTGAGATCCACCCTAGAACCCCAGCATTTAACTGGGTCTCAGACCCTTCACTCAGTGCCATCTCAGCTGTGAATACCTAGGGTAAATAATACCTCAGGCCAAACAGCTTTTCAATCGCTCACAACTTAACACCCATAGTGCCAGGGTTATTAGGGATGAGGAAGCAGCAGTGCAGTTTCTGAGAAAGACAGAAAGGCTGCATGAGATGTTTAGGGAGGTGAGAAGGAAACATAAGCCCACTAGGATAGAAGAATTTGTCAGCAGTGAGGCTCCTCCAGAGAAACTAAATGCTCTCCATGTAAATACTTGGACAAATACAGTCTTTCACTGCACGCTTTCCATTTCCCAGAAGCAATTATTCCTTAAACATGTCTTTGGCATAACAGAAAAAAACCGCTCATACTCTCCTGTTTAGTTCAGGCAGTACCTGAACATTTGGATGATGCATGCCAAAATCAGTGTGAAATCTTAAAAACAGCTGGAAAAATGGGCTGAAAACCTCAGCAGACTTCTTTCTCCTGAGTCTTCTTACTTCCATTCTGGATTCCACAAAGATGGCCTTTTTCACAATACTTCAGAAGTTCGGTTCATAAGCCAAATATGTTACCATTATGGTTTCAGTCCTTCAATCAGAAGGAAAGAAAGTGCTTGTAGTATAGCTTTGCTTATAGCCTAATATTAGGACTCATTGGGCATGGTATCTCTAAACTTCCCTAGACAGTCCAGGCATCTCAGCAACAAGTACTTTTGAAGAAGACCTTGACTTGTTTACATCAGCAAAATGAATGCTAAAGAAGCAGATCCATATGGACAAGACCTACTGAAGGTAGTGCAAAATGTTGATGCAAAAAAGAAACGGACATAACCTGACCATAGACACATTTAATGGTGGAGATTGGATTTTTGCATGTCAGAAAATGGAGAGTCTGAAATAACCAAGAATGGGAGAAGGTAAAAAAGAAAGCACCAGGAACCCAAATACTTTTAAGATGGAGCTTGCTCTGAAAAATATTAGGGATTATGAGCACCTGAGGTAAAAGCACACTGGTCTCAAAGATATGGAACAGCCCATATAGAAAACAATTCCCTAAGAAGGGAGGAAATGCCATTTTGATATCATATTCTGTGCTTGCTCTTCTGTATCAATAAAGGTCAACAACAGCTACCCAAACCAAGTAAAAATCTCTGTTCTGAGTGTAGCAGGTAGAGTCAAGGAGGATTTAACAGATCATCTATCATTTGATTGCCACACACTTGACACTGGGGGCTCACAGCCTTGAGAGGGAGATTTCACCATTCAAGGAGAGGACAAATAAACCCTTCCAGGAAAAGAAAAGAAAACAGGCGTACTGAAGATCAGAAATCCACCCATGTATCACTAAAATAATTCTGTATATTTGAACTTAGAAAGTTTTCTCAGGTATATAGAGATTTATCATCATTTATGACCATTCCTTTTGCAGCTTCTTCTTCCTTTTTTTTTTCTGGAATTTTAATGCACTTGCATTAAACACACTGAGCAAAAAAAATAATATCCTCATCTTCCCTCCATTATATGAGATAATTTTACAGTTCATACCTTTAAAATTCATTACCCCTTGGAAGAAATATTTCAGGGTGGTCCAATAAAATAAACAAGCTCAGTTGGAGTTTGAGTTGGCTTTGTTTGTAGCCTCAGTCCGTAACACTAAAAATAGATGTTTTTACCAATGTAGCCTTGTGAATTCTTATAAACAGTGATGCTGCTGTCTTTCTTATTCACTCTAGCCTAATTCTTCTTGCATATTTTTTTACTTCATGTACCCCTGCTTTTTAAATTTCCTCCCAATAGCTAACTATTATCTTGCCCTCCTTCCTGTAAATTTTTGTTTTAGTTGCCGAAGTAGTGCCATTTAAATGTTTTGTGGAGCTACGTTCATGCCTTACCTCCCCCATAATCTATAGTCCTGGTCTTAATGATGCATTATCTTACCCACTAGTGATGTAAAACATATACATCAGCTTCAGGGAGAAAAAGAACTTTTTCACTCATTTCAGTTTTTTACTGTGAAAAATCTGATGGAAAACTTGGTAGGTACTTCCAGGCTGCACATGAAAAGTTTTTGGTTGTGATCTTTTTGCACAGACTTTTTTGTTCTGATCTTGAATTTTCTCACAGCTTTATCTTTTCCTTTTACAAAGAGTTGAGGCCAGAACCAGATGGTAAATCAGAGCTGGCCTGGGAAGGGATAACACTGCATTAACTCACTGGAGAAGAGGGTGAGTGAGCTCCGCCCTTCTCTGACTTCACGAGGAAAATAGCATGAACATGGTCTTTCTCAAAAGGCCTTCCAAAGTCAGAGGTAGCAATGAATGCTTTTGGGGATAGCTTGAAAAAGGCAATTCCTTATCTCATTTCTAGATAATATAAGCTGGAGGTATGACTTTTTCAGAGCCATTTGAGAGAGCAGACTTTGCAGAAGCTTGAAGTATGTCCCCAAAAGAAAAAGAAAACAGAATCACAGAACAGTGAAGGAGTAGGACTTTAAAACTTATCATTAATAGGTGAATGGATGGCTCTCAGGAAGTAGTTTTGTTTAGAATTAAACAGCAACCTATGTGGTCAATCATTTAAAGAAAAGATATTCTATATCTTGGATTTCAGGGATGCATAAATGCCATAGGTCACATACTGAGCACTGTGTTATTGTTTTTCAGTTCTATCTGTCTTTTTAAGCTGACATTCAGAACTAGGATGATCGACAATCCCATAGGATCTTGGAAATAGCTGTTATATCAGCAACACAGACAAGAACTGCCTGCTTAGTTTTTAATACGAATGTGCTAAACCTGAAAATCCCTTGGGGATAAGACACTTCTTGCTCTACTGTAGCACCTCTGCTGAGGGCTTTGTGTTTCTCTTGTAGTTAAATTTTGGCTTGTTACCAAGATCAAATGTATTCTACACAGAGGCAAGAGCGTTTTCTGTCTTTCTCTTTTTATTCTTTTAGGATTAAAACTGTAAAAAACCCACAAAATAATGACAATGAATGAAAGGAAAACTTAATTTAAAAAATACTGTTTTAAATGTTTTATTCAAATCTTCATTTTTTCTAATTAGTCTGAATTTGAGCTTATCTATAATGAGGATCTGACCAACCAATCTTACTTTTGAACTAAGAATTGATCACAGGATAAATCTCCATCTCTAGGTAATTGAAAATCTCAACTAAATTTTGTAAGGCTTTCAGGCAACTTCAGTTCCACCGAAGTTTCATTGTAGGCAGTGCTTAAAATCTCATTTTTAAGGGCTTTAGTTTCCTGTTTCTTTTGACTATTTCAGCTAGGGGATACATGACTCCTGATCCTCTAAAACTTTCTTCTGCACATGTGCACATTGACATGCATAAACACACAGAGCATGTGGTATCTTTTACTTACACTAACCTGAGTATACTAATTGAAATTTTAAGCAATCATACAGCAAAAAGTAATTTGTTCTCTGAAACATGGATTATTTCACCCATCGTTTCCAATAAACTCAGTAAACAAGACTAAGTCACCTCCTGGGCCAGAAATGTCTCATTCTATAATGAAATGCCTAATCCAGTGTTGTGTGCTAATTCATTCAGTTCAATCAAACTCCCACCACGACAGATATATTGGCTTTTTAATAAGACATCTCTCAAGCATGCCTGGAGGTAATAAGAAACAAAGATGCCCGCCCCATGATTTTCATTACATCACCAAATAAAATCTAACTATTGACTTACACACAGTAGTGTGATTTAGATATAGCACTACATTGCATATTAAACTAAAGAAGCTGCAAGATGTACTGACATTCTTCATCACTCTTTAGAATAGATGGTGATCTGAGTTCCTTCAGGATCTTCTGACACATTGAAAAGAATCAAAATGATTAGGAAATTAATTTTATATTTATTTATACAGATACAACAGTGCTAGATAGATCTCTCAACTGTTATGAAAATCAGTGCAATCACAGACTACCAACATGAGTAACTTTAAATACCATCAGAGATAGCTGTTGCTATTGATAGCAGATGGTCTTGTTTAGGTAAGTTCTTTAACCTATGTGACTATTTCTAAATATTCTTGGAAAAAATTACAGTTTTCTGTAAATGCATGTCCCAGCATGAAAAAAAAAAAGCTTTTAAAAGATATTTCTAGCCTGGAATATAAAAGGGCATGAACTGAAATGAAATTGAGCAGTAAAATGGCATTCAAATACATATTTGCAACTCCTTTTATACTTTATTTTAATATTTTTACTAACAGTATATTTACATAACTTGAAAGCAACTTCTTGAGGGGTGTAATTTACTTTTTTTTTCCCCATCCTCTTTCATATATACTACCAATACACTTTCTTATGTGCCTGCTGATAAGAGATATTGACTACTGCAATAAGAAGGGAATACCATATAAGTCAGAATTAGAGTGAAAGCACTGAAAAGAAAAGCACGAAACAAAACTAAATCCCTAGTTGCAAATGAAATATGACATAAAGGATAAATAGTTTATTAGGAAAAAAGGGATGATCCAAGCATAAAGGATTAAAACATTCATATAATACAAAAAGCATTACAGGTATTTGGGACTTCTGGTTTAGAAGCCTTGGAAAACACATCAAAGATGAGTGACCGATATGATTTCTTTTGAAAATTACTCAGTTTCATGGTTGGCCACACATAGAAAAAGTTGTCTTTTTTTTTTAAAACAATGTTAAAATTTAACAAATTTAATAAATTTAACAAATTTAAAATTTAACAAATGCTTGTTCACATGTTATGTGATGTGAATCCCTATCAGATTTGGCCTGGACAGCAAAGTGAATAAATACAAAGAAAAAAAAAAGCAAAAGACCGTGGGATATCATGGGCATAATAAGAAAAGGACATTAAAAGAGAGTTTGACAGTGTATCACTGTGGCACACAGGACACATGGTTTAGACTGGGTCTGTCAAACCCAGATAGCTACAAGGCAAAATCAGTGCTCACGTTCCGCTATAACGTAGAAAAGAAACGAATGTCAGAGCTCAGGAAATCAGCAGTGAAAAAGGACAAGGGCTAGAGAATAAGTAATAGTTGCTTTCAATGTTCTGGTTTATAGAAATACAACAGCTGCAAGACAGTTGGTCACTGTGGAACCTCTACAGTGTGAAACCTTTCGAGATGGGAGCAGCATCCAAACCCAGAGTCCACAGCAGTGCTACATCGAACGTAACAACCTAGGCTACTTCTTTTAAGTCAAAATTAGACACATTACATCAAAATAATGCAGTTCTAAATATTTTCCATATAACTCACATGTTAGTGCAGAAAGCTAATTTGCATTTTTGCTCCTCAAAGACCACTAGAAAATTGTTTAATGACCTTCAGCTTGTTTCTTTTTACTTTTACAGTTAGGACAGTTGCCTGTTCATAAATTGCAAATAACACAAAAATAACGGCTTGCAGCAAAAGAATGACAGTGAATCTTGACTACTGCTTTACTATACCAATTACTTATTTTACCCCAAACAAGGCACTTTGAAATGGATGATTTTATGACTTATTTCCGGTAGTTAACCAGCTTGGGGGGCAGGGAAGCAGACCTTCCCTGGAAAGGAATGCTTCCAAGCAATGAGCAGTAGATATTTCTGTGATGTGTTTAGTTAGATGAAATCACGAGTGCTATATCAACGATAAACATGATTAAGTTTATTTATTAATCCAGCCAGCATATTGCAGTAATACAGAGGCAGGTTTTATTTCATCTGGATGAAAACTTTTTTTAATTATAAAAAGAAAATATCCTGCAAAAATTAAACCAAAGAAATATGTACAGTTTTAACACTTGTTTGCTGGGTATGGAAGCAAAAATTTTTTTTTCCCATGAGTTTATAGAGCACAGGTATTTTTAAGAGTGGTTCTGTAATGGCCCGGTTGGTATTCTATGCACATGCTTGCTCTAAGACAGGAATTAAATTAATTTCTGTTGCCCATTGGCATTTTGATATACTGGACTCTCTCACCAGACACTCAAACAACTGGAACCAGCTAGTAAATAACCTGTCAGGAAAGTGTCTTATCAAAATCTGCATAGCCCTTGTAAATCAAGGCTAAATAAATGCAATATCTGGGTTCCATGTTAGCACTCATCATTCTTCGGTGACTCAGTATAGGAATTAGGTATCTCTCCTCCCATCTTGCCAAATAACAGTAGAAGTATTAAAAACACTTCCCTGTTATTCGAAGGTATTGATTTCTGCCATCTCCCCTTCACTCCACCCTCCACTTTTCTGTTACAAATTCCTTAAGCCTCTTGTTTCTTCAATAACACACAAAGAATTAAAATAATATTGATAACATTTCAGGAGTGATGCAAAATCTGAAATCCTCCAAATAGAAATCAATATGAGATTTCCACTGGTGCTGTGCTGCTTGCTTCAGTCAGTATTTCAACATGCACTATAAGCTGCTTTTTCACACAAAGAATTTCTTGCCTTTTAGCTCAGTCTGGGCCATTAGGACAGTTTTGCCCATGTTTTCTTCTCAGGAACTGAAAGATCTCCAGCAAAAAGGGTTTGCCTGATGCAAAATATGCAGAATTTTGCAGTTCACTATTACTAAAGCCAAACAAATGACTCATTAGAAACTAATGATTTTTAGCGCTTATGATTAAATGCAATACTAAAAAGGAGTCTTTGTTATTATTCTCAGCTGTAATCATTACAATCATTTCCAAATAAAGGACTATCATGATTATAAACGATAACAATGCTCATGTTTCAACAGTAAGGTGAATCTGAATTTAATTGAAACTGTTAAAAAAAAAATGCACCCGTGTTTTTGGAGGTTCTTTCTAGCCAGTGCTGTGTGGTAGCAAGTTTTCCACGGCCCCTTCTGAACTAAGCCATTCTGAGTACCTGCTGTTGCTAATGATAGGACTTGATAACAGGAAGCCAGGCAGCAGCTGAATTTTTTATTTGCAGCAGCTTTAGCAGAATCATCTGCACCTACAACCCTAAAAGAACAATCTGAATAAGCTCTAGGTAGGTGACCTGATGGGTTAAGCTTGTCTGGGTATTGCCCAGAATTGAAGTGCAGGAGAAAGAGAGACCAAAACCCACCTTAGCTCTCTTTGTAAAGAAAGCAGGAGTTTCCATTGCCTTTTGTGCATTATTTCACTGTGTTTGTGAAGGCTGCTCATGGAATCAGCTACCAGATCAGCGTCCTCAGGGACATCCAGCAGGACATCCACAGCCTAATGCAGGCTGAGCCTGAGCTCATGGTAACACCTAATCACTTAGGCTCTTAACTCCTCTTCGAGTTTGTGTATTTGTGCTGATTGAAGTGGAAATTTAGGGACCAAAATGCCCTGGATTTGGGGCTAGCTCTTCCAGAAAAGTCCATGAATAGGCTTTTCATTCCCTAGGGAAAGTTTCAGCATGTTTAGACTCTCTAAAGACATTGCAGTGAAATATTGAGGTACTTATGGAATTTAGTTATCTCCAAACATCAATTCAACAGAAGTTTTTCAGAATGCAATTTCAGGCCTAAGTACCCAAACATTACCTAATTATGTTCTGGGCGAATCGCTTTTTATGAAGCTGACCCTAAATAATTCACTTAGCTCCATGCGGTAGGAAAATTGGCGTAAGCTATGTCTCACCCACCAGAGCTTTATTCAATCAAAAGAAATTCCTGCTTTTCAAAGGATAATAAAAGATGGAAGCTGGAAAAAAGTTGAATGAGGTTTAGGGCTCTATGCATAGACATTTAATATTTTGGGCAAAACTCCAAAAATACGGACAGATGAAGTAGGGGGACATAAAGAATGTGCAACTTCTATAACAATTTGACATAATCTCTACTTAAATCTACGGATAGCTATATTAGCTACAGGCGCCAAAGGATTAGGTTCAAAGTTCATAGCAGTCAGCACATGAATAATATTGGTACTATAAGTGTTTCTGCTGCTCACCAGAAACAAATAAGCAAGCAAACTCTTTATGATAACAGGAAAATATATTTCACTGTTCTCATCATAAATAAGGATGCTAAAGCTTAATTTTTCCATGGAAATAGCCATTTATATCCACCACGACATTTTCCAATGCTTTGCTTAAAAATTGCTAGTAAAACAAATTACTATATTCACCCATCTAAGCATTAATTAGTTATCACAAGTACTAGTTAACAATTTGCCAATGTGAAGTCTATCTTGGACAAGGTCAGAGACGGACAAAGATGAAATATTGGTTGCCCAAAGCATATTAAAGGAACATATTTTTTCACGTGAAATGGGACTATGCTTAAACTCTTAATAGACTCTAACACAGAATCTTTTAAACTGAATACCTCTAAATGCCAAAAGCAATGCTTCCCAATGGCCATCCTCATGCCATGCACAGAATAAATAATAATAAAACTTACTTAAAACCTGTAGCAGATTTATTTCATTTGATTTGCTTACGCCTCTTACCCTTTTTGAAATTATCCAGAATCCCTCAAAAAAAAAATCAAACAGGGACAAACCTCTAAATAAAACAGTGTAGCATTAGTAAAATAATAATATCAGCAAATTGAAATGTTGAAGATATAAATTAGTAATGTGTTTGGAATTTTTTCACATAGGACTTAGTTTTTGGCTGGAAAAATGTTGTTGCTAATTCAGGGCAGTTGTTAAAAGTTTGTCATCTTTATTTTTTTTACAATTATCAAAAGTATTTATTTTGATAAGTTGAAACATTTAGTTATAATAAAGACAAAGCTTTATTCTGCCTTTACTTAGCAAACTAATTACTGAAAATATTAGAATATTGATTACAAAACTGCTCTGAAAAAAATGAGGCCACTCAGCCTCACCTGCATCCCTACAAAGGTGATGGAGCAGCTCATCCTGGAGGCCATCTCCAAGCATGTGGAGGACAAGAAAGTGATCAGGAGTAGTCAGCATGGCTTCACCAAGGGGAAATCATGCTTAACCAATCTGATTGATAGCCTTCTATGCTGGAATAACTGCCTGGGTAGATGAGGACAGAGCAGTGGATGTTGTCTCCCTTGACTTCAGCAAGGCTTTCGACACTGTCTCCCATAACATCCTCATAGGGAAGCTCAGGAAGTGTGGGTTAGATGAGTGGACAGTGAGGTGGATTGAGAACTGGCTGAATGGCAGAGCTCAGAGAGTTGTGATCAGCAGCGCAGAGTCTAGTTGGAGACCTGTAGCTAGTGGTGTCCCCCAGGGGTCAGGACTGGGTCCAGTCTTGTTCAGCTTCTTCATCAATGACCTGGATGAAGGACAGAGTGCACCCTCAGCAAGTTTGCCGACGATACAAAACTGGGAGGAGCAGCAGATACACCAGAGGGCTGTGCTGCCATTCAGAGAGACCTGGACAGGCTGGAGAGGTGGGTGGAGAGGAACCTCATGAAGTTCAACAAAGGGAAGTGCAGGGTCCTGCACCTGGGGAGGAATAACCCCACACACCAGTACAGGTTGGGGGCTGACCTGCTGGAAAGCAGCTCTGCGGAAGAGGACCTGGGAGCGCTGGTGGACACCAAGTTAACCACGAGGCAGCAATGTGCCCTTGTGGCCAAGAAGGCCAATGGTATCCTGGGGTGCATCAGGAAGAGTGTTGCCAGCAGGTCGAGGGAGGTGATTCTCCCCCTCTACTCAGCCCTGGTGAGGCCACATCTGGAGTACTGCGTCCAGTTCTGGGCTCCCCAGTACAAGAGGGATGTGGCACTACTGGAGCGAGTCCAGCGGAGGGCTACAAAGATGATTAGGGGACTGGAGCATCTCTCTTAGGAGGAAAGGCTGAGAGAGCTGGGCCTGTTTAGCCTGGAGAAGAGAACACTGAGGGGGAATCTTGTTAATGTGTACAAGTATCTGAAGGGAGGGTGTCAAGAGGATGGAGTCAGACTCTTTTCAGTGATGCCCAGTGACAGGACATGAGGCAACAGGCACAAACTGCAACACAGGAAGCTCCGTCTAAACATGAAGAAAAACTTTTTCACTGTGAGGGTAACAGAGCACTGGAGCAGGTTGCCCAGAGAGGTTGTGGATTCTCCTCTGGAGATATTCAAAACCTGCCTGGATGCAATCCTGTGCAATGTGCTCTAGGTGACCCTGCTTGAGTAGGGGGGTTGGACTAGATGATCTCCAGAGGTCCCTTCCAACCTCAACCATCTTGTGATCCTGTGAATTACAAGACAGAAGCTGTCTACATTATTTGTCAGTGAAAATGTAGGTAGATTTTCTTGCTTAGGTTGTTTTATAACTGTTCAATGAGTGTCTTATACTGTCCTGAAACCAAAATTAAAGCAATTTATTCTTTTTTAATTGCTTTTTTAATTCTTAAGCAGGCATGATTTTTTTAGAGGAAGTGGCTATGTTTTATAAAGCTGATTTCAGCATTATCGCCTAGGCGATTGAAAGAAGGTTAATGGTTAAAATAAAAGCAAACCAGCAAAATGAATTTGGTGACTGCTAACTTTCACCCTCTTCAAAGCAGTGTGATGGAAGTACAATAAAGTATGCAACCTCTTCAGCCCATAAGCTGATGCCATTTTTCAAAGTTGAAACAGATAATTGAGGACAGAGTAAGGTTTTTTCGTCATGTTCAGCAATGAGCACTTGTGCTGTGAAAATATACACTTGTCAGCCTAAAAGACTTTAGTTCAGCTATTACTGTCATTTTCAGCAATTTGTTGCAGCAAACTATATTGAAATAAAATAAAGAAAAACCACAATTTTTCAGCACATATTGATGGGAGCGGTTGTCCAGGAAGTTTTAGATTTTACTTTATTACTGTATTTTTCTTCATTCCAAAGAATACACAACAAAATATTTCAGAAAATATATTTATCTTTGTGTGCAGCAAACAGAAAAATCAAGACAAAAAACTACGTGCAGTTCACATACATTATCTATAACAACAGTTTTTTTCGTTCTTTCCTTCAGAGCTGCATATATTGCTTTAAAAAGCAAGCATTTTTCACGTATAAAAACATATAAGACAAAATCGCTAATTACGTTTGGTCGGCAATGGGCACTTTTCTTTCAATGTCAGAGAAAGGGAATGCACACGTGTGATGTTTTGCAAATAAATAGCAAAGATTAATTTGCCACAACACTTCATTTGTAAACTTGAACTCTTAGAACTGGAACAATTCAGAAGTTTTAAATAATATGATGTACAGGCATTACTGCAAAGAGTGTGCAGTAAGGAAGAGTAATTTCTGTTCAGCATTGCTTCTAACCAGTGCTGGACCCGAATAACAGACCTTCAACATACAACAGTGTACCAATGATAGTTGTATATATCATCCATTTTTGTTGCACTGCTATTTCAGATAGCAGTGGTAATATATATAGTCCCACTTCCTACTGGGAGTCTGTGTCCTGTACTGCCTAGTTGAACATTTTTGGTGAGTGGCTTGCTTAGACCTTGAAAAATAACAACTTTATTTACCTAATATTCAATTTTTGGCTGACAATGCTCATTCAGGCTTAGAAATGAATATTCTGGAGAAGTCTAATTTAAAAAGTCCTCTCTGAGGACTTTTTGCCAGTTAGAGGCATCATTTGGGGCTGTCAAATCCAGCAGCCCAACAGAGGCAAGGATGCCACAGCTCCATGCATCCAGGTCAAACCAGTGGCAAGGCTGAGCACATGTTCTCAATAGGTGCAGGCACAAATGCACGTATATAATACACACATACACATGACCGGCCGCACAGATCCACCTGGACAGATACACACAGCACTCATGCAAACACAAACAGCAGGAACGGCCTCATCCTGTTTTCCTCTCTGGCTGAGCAGGATGAGGGTCTGTTAGTGGGATATATATGCATGCATAATATATGAATCCCTCCAGCAGCTGGGCTTAGACACGCAGTCCATCCAGTAGCTGGTCCTGGATCCCCACTCTCCTCAGTTGCCTCCTGCACAGAGACACGCACACATGCAAACAGGTCTCTCTGGCAGTTGGCCTGGACCTCCTCATCCCTCCAGTAGCCAGATCATCCAGTCGTCTCACTCTCAGAGACACAGACACAGACCTGGCTCCCAGGTCTACCCTACTCACCAGCTAATCCAGCTTGATGTTCGTCAGCGATCACACACTCCCCCTTTTCCCTGCTATTGGCTCCTGCCCTAAACATCCCATAATAAGTCTGGTGCAATCCCAAATGCTCTTCCCCTCATCCTGTACCATGCCCTGCCCCTGGCAGTGCCCCCTCAGTCAGTGAGATCCTCCAGGAACCTCTCCTGGTGGCTCGCCGCGATGGGTGTCCCCGGCCCCTGGGGCTGATGGCTCTCCAGGGATAGCCTGGGGCTGGGGCAGGGATGTGATGGGTCATTAGGGCTCCCCACCTGCCGCTGTGCCTCCGTGCTCCTCATTCATGTAGGGATGAGCCTCTCATGGGCTGGTTGTTCTCCTCCTCCAATGGAGCTGGGACCAGGGTAATATTCAAGTTCCCCCATCCACTGTTGTTCTTCTGTGCTCTTGTGTGTGTGTGTGTGCAGAGGAGCCTTTTCTCACCTAACCTAATGAGTGTTTGTAATTAATTCTCGTTTTTTTTAAAAAAAAATCTAACCAGGTTGTTTTGTCATAATAAGAACAAGAAGGACTAAAGACTGGAAATTGACTTGCCAAAATCCAGTAGGCACAATTTTTTTGCTATTGGTAAGATCATAAGCTTTGCATTGACCAGTGGGCTGCTTTTGTTCTCAAACGTTATTTGGACTAACAATGAAGCCTTGGCTCCCTACATAGGATATGCTCTATTTTGTCCATAACAAGATATTGAGCGTAACAGAAGCTATCCCTAGGGAGTACCACGGCTTAGTTCTTTTGATTACAGATACCGTGAGTATTCTGGGGTACCTGTTTCAAAGTCCACTGCAATCTGTTGAGGGAAAAGCTCTAACTGATTAGAGTTGTTTCAAGGTTGGAGTTAGATCAAGCTTGAACAATAAGGTCCAATTTGGAAATTTGTTTTTTGACTTAAGCAGGAATGGTGAATGCCCTTCTAAAAAGTCATGTTATTTCTTTGAACTCCATATGTACACTTGGCAGTCAAGCTATCGACATAAACACTTGGAAATGTGGATTTGTAAAGAATTTTGCATTTAACAGAGGAAATAATTAGCCAGCAACAAGAAGACATCTATGATGTATATCATGAGGAGTGAAATAACCTACTAAAACTTAGGATGTCAGCTGTTATCTTGGAATATATAAATCATTTTTGCTGTACTGTGACATTACCTTGGTCTATTCTGTGTTCTTATGATAGAAAATTCTGGAATATAGACTACTTTTTAAAATCCCCTCTCTGGCAGCCATACCTTCAAGTAAAGTCACCCCACCTATCTTCCATAGAGAGTGCAGTGGGTATGCAGAATGTAAGGGACATACACATCTCTGGTACATGGAGGTTGGTTTATATAGCAGTTTATGGGGATTTTTATCTAAATTTTTTCCTTATTTTAAAGGTAAATGCCTAAATTCTGCATACGTCCAGTAGAGCAAACCCTAATAATACGTGTGTATGCATGCCTATTATTAGAAGAATTAATGAATAATAAATTAAGCTGCATGAAAATGTTCAAGGCTTAAGACTTTTGTCAAAAAGTACTGTAACAAGTGGTTCTTATAGCTAACAATGATTTGAATTAAGGTTTGAAACTAGAAGATAATCCTTTTTCCATTTTTTCGTTCTGACCTACAACAAAGACAGTACCTTAGTCTTGAATCTGTTGATTCAGATCCTGTGTTTCCTCTTTGCCTAATTCTAGAGAGTATAAAAGTCTCAATCCGGAATTATATTCCATCTTGATGGTGATTTCACAAATGTGTATTAAGGATCCTAGGAGGTAAACACATACTTCAGGGTTTGCTGACTTGGTATTTTTTTGAGCTACACTAAACAAGATCTCATTCAGAGACCAGCTCTGTAGTTGTTTGCTCCTGGCTATCCAATGTTTACTTTATAAAGGTTTAGAACCATTATCAACAAGAACAATAAGATCAATAAGGCTTTGATATATCTGCAGAGAACTTCATCTGTGAAACTAAGTGTATTTGAACTGTTTGACTAGGATTTGGTAAAGGGGAAGGAGAAGGTGTTAACTTAAGGAACATAGCAGGTGGCCTATGACCTACGACTTACTGTTGACTGCAGTGAACACATATACATATATATATATATACATATATATATACACACAACACGTATTCTGAAGGTATAATACACCTTCAGAAGCTAATTTGAGGTGGAAAAAGCTGTTTCAGAAATACAATTGCTGCTTGTGATTTTATCTACCATCTATTTTTTCCATGACTTAGATTTGTAGATGGCACTCAACTGCAAGAAGGGCGTTTGAGGGATAAATCTTATTCCTATCTTGCTTAGATTGCTTGTGTTACAAAATGCTGTAAAGAGTCAACACAGAAAACGTAGAAGGCACTGGCCCTCCAGAAAATATAGAGGTCTCTGCCCTTCAGATACATCATCTGGTTGGCTTTCCTACTGGTATGCATTTCCAGGGAGTATATCAGTGTGTGCTGAAGAGCTCCTGTAGTGAGAGCTCTTCTGACACCCTGTATTGGGGTAGTATTGTCTTCATCAGGTGAATCAAAAACCATGAACTATTAGCACAGTTCTTAAATACCACTGGATGCATTTTGTTTTAAAATAAAGGGTTTCAATTAATACAGATTATCTTGAATACCTGAATCTTTCACGATTATTAAAAAATATGGGACGAACTAAATAGAAGATTGTCATAAGAAAAAATGGTTATTGGGACACTTCTTACATTGGAGGCTGAGTTTCAGATATGCTTACTTATGTCTTGTATACATTTTTTTTCTGTGGTGCTACTGGATAGGTCTATAACTTAGAACTTATGGTACTGTATGGAGAGGAACTGTATAGATCAAAAGAGAGAGCATCAGAAGGTCTGAATTTTGTACCTATTGCTTTGATGTACAATCTGGGATAAATCGTTTCCTTGTGCCCTCTGTAACCTTTCATCTTTCATTTATGAATAAATATTACTTGTATTGTATTAGTACTTTGGGATATTAGTCAAGATTGGTCCTCCATTGTTTTGACAGATATACAAAGACAGTCTTTCTTGTTTGTTTAGACTATAAGCTGTTCTGAACAGAGATGCCCTCTTCCAGAGTGTTCATTGGTGCCTCTTGTTACTGTAATAAAAATAAATAAGTATTTGACATTTTACTGTCATTTTCCAGGCCTTCAAACTTAAGGGTGTTGCTAGTCCAATTGCTCTTGGGTGTGCATTGGGATCCAATTGTATCTTGGAATACTTTTTTGTATATATGCTTAAATGGTTGGAGACTAACCATTTTATTTTCTCCCTTTCATTAATCTATATGCTCTTGAGATAGAGAAGGATAGACTTTAAGTCTCACTGACTTTGTGAGACCTCACACATTTTCCAATTTACATAATAGTCTGCATTCAATTCTTTGAACATTAGCTTGCTCTTACTAAATTACGTTTCAGTTTTAGGGACAAGAAAAATTGTATTCAGATATGCATATTATGTTTGTTCAATAATGTAGGTTTTGTTTGGTGTCATTTTACAATCTTTTCTCCTATATTCCTTTCATTTCAAAATCTATTTTCCTTTTAAAAATAGTGCCATCTCTATTTATGGTCCACTTGGGCTAGACACTGTACTGATGCATTGAAAAAGTCTTTATCAGTGAGCTCATATATAAAGCTCAGGAGTTTACCCACTCCCTGTATTGTTTTTGCTGGGCTTCTATAACTGCTTCTCAAAATTACTTGAATTTTCCTGAATTTATGTAAGCTGCAGTTTGGTTATTCTCATCTAATTTACCATTCCTTATGGTTGCTTATAGGTGAATGAATTTTTGTTGTGTTTGTTGTAAAGAGGATGTGCTGTGCATAGCTTAGAGAATTACTCCCTTGTGGTCAACGAAGCATCAATAAAATTCCATGTAAGTTCAGGTAATGATGTTTTTCTTGGTCAGTATGAAAGGCGCACACATACCCATGCATACTTACATTTACACGTATACAAACCGAAAGCAACAGAATTAGGCAAAAAGGAATACAGGATCTGAATCAACAGATTCAAGACTAAGGTACTGTCTCTTTGCTGTAAGTAAGAACCAAAAAAAAAACAAAAAAAAAGGAATTCAAATCTTTGTTAGCTATAAGAACCACTTCTTACAGTACTTTGTGACAAAAATCTTAAGCCTTGGACATTTTCATTCAGCCTAATTTATTATGCATTAATTCTTCCAAATATAATAGGCAGGCATACACACACATATTGTTGGCAACAAGAGGAAGACTGGGGAAAATGTGGGCCTGCTGCTGAATGGGGCAGGGGCCCTGGTGGCAAAGGACACAGAAAAAGCTGAGGGACCGAATGCCACCTTTGCCTCCGTCTTTCCTGGTAAGACCGGCCCTCAGGCATGCCAGGCCCTGGAGACCGGGGAGAAAAAGTCTGCAGAAAGGAAGACTTTCCCTTGGTGGAGGAGGATCGGCTTAGGGATCACTTAGGCAAACTGGGCACACACAAGCCCGTGGGCCCTGACTGCGATACACCCGCGAGCGCTGAGGGAGCTGGCTGATGTCATTGCAAGGCCACCCTCAATCATCTCCGAAAGGTCATGGCGATCAGGAGAGGTGCCTGAGGCCTGGAAGAGAGCAAACGTCCCTGCAGTCTTCAAAAGGGGTGAGAAGGGAGACCCAGGGAGCTACAGGCCAGGCAGCCTCACCTCCATCCCAGGAGAGGGGATGGAGCAGCTCCTGCTGGACACCGTTTCCAAGCACATGCAGGACAAGAAGGTGCTCAGGAGTAGTCAGCATGGACTCACCACGGGGAAATCATGCTTAACCAAGATGATAGCCTTCTCTGATGGGATGACTGGCTGGGTAGATGAGGGGAGAGCCGGGCCTGTTGTCTCCCTTGACTTCAGGAAGGCTTTTGACACTGTCTCCCATAGCATACCATCCTCCTAGGCAAGCGGAAATAGTAGGGGCTAGATGAGTGGACAGTGAGGTGGACTGAAACCTGGCTGAATGGCAGAGCTCAGAGGCTTGTGATCAGGGGCACAAAGGCTCCTTGGAGGCCAGAAAGGAGCAGTGTACCCCAGGGGCCAATTCTGGGTCCAATATTGTTCAATAACCCCACGCACCAGTACAGGCCGCAGGGGGCTGACCTGCTGGAAAACAACTCTGTGGAGAAGGACCTGGGAGTCCTACCGGACAGCAAGTTGACCATGAGCCAGCAAGGTGCCCTTGTGGCCAAGAAGGCCAGTGGCATCCTGGGCTGCATTAAGAAGGGCATTGCCAGCAGGTCGAGGGAGGTGATCCTTTCCCTCTACTCAGGAGGCCTGGTGAGGCCGCATCTGGAGTACTGTGTCCAGTTCTGGGCTCCCCCACCCCCCAGTATGAGAGAGACATGGAGCTACTGGAGCGAGTCCAGCAAAAGGCTACGAAGATGATGAAGGGACTGGAGCAACTCTCATGTGAGGAAAGGGCAAGAGAGCTGGGCCTGTTCAGCCTGGAGAAGGGAAGACTGAGGGGGGATCTTATCAGTGCTTATAAGTATCTGAAGGGAAGGTGTCAGTAGGTTGGGGCCAGATTCTTTTCCAGTGGTGCCCAGCAATAGGACGAGAGGCAACAGGCACAAACTCAAGTTACCTTAAATATAGAAGCTATGGCAAATTTACAGCAGCGCTTCTCATACTGGTATCATACAACCTCTTTTTCTCCAACTTTCAAATAGTTTCTCCTGTCCTCTCAATAGCTTTATCTTTGACACATCCTTTGAGAAAAACGATGGTATTTCCTCTGGAGTCTTGTGCAAACAGCAGACTTGTACTTTATCTCTTTTGCTCACCCAAGGATTTTCTACCGCAGACATCGCTGTAACTTCTAAGCTCAGATGTGAGGTTCTGTCAGATATTCAGCCAGTCATTGAACATGAAGAAAATGTATGCTGACTATAACCATTTGGCATTCATGATACAAATAATTTTAACTTTAAACTTAGCATTCAAGAAATGTTAAATGATCAGAAGGGGCAGCAGTTTCCATTTCTGAAACACTCCAGTGCATGTTCATATCCATTGCAAAAAAAAATTGCAGTGTATATATATCACATTATTAAAATTCTATCTGTGTAGAATTTCCTACAGATTCCCCTTATTAATGAAAGGGGAGGTGTTTAAGGTTAGTGTAAATGAGATTTAACAGAGAGAAGTGGAATGAGAATGTCCCAAACGATAGCTGTATTTTGGAGAAGACATGTTCAGGAGTAAAGCACAAACAATATTATTCTATTTGTGTGTTATTTTTCTCCCTGTGAATTACTTTTTCCTTTAAACTTTGCATTTCAAACGGCTGAAATAGTTTTTAGTTTGTTAATGGCTATTTATGAACAGCTGTGAAGAGTTTCAAAAAATGAAAATATTACAGCATTTGAATAAGGAACTTACTTCTAATCTTCCAGCCTCAGAACCTCGTCACTACATTGAAAAACGCTTTTTTCTGTAAAAAATATTTATCTTCAAAAGACTATTTCATGCTTTGAAGCAACATTCATTAATGTATAATTTATGGTATAACTCATGGTTTTAATATAAAGCACAAAGAAGTAAGTTCAAATTAGGCAATGTGAATTTTAAGAAAAGGTCTTCTTGCATGGATGTGTGGACGAGTGTTTACATGTGTTTTTAAAGGTCTTGAACTTTAAAGTAGTGTGTATTATATCTGCAGTATAGGAGTAAGCCAAATCCACAGTAGTCTTGGCAGATGCTAGACTCAAATTCAAAATATAATAATCCAGTCTCAAACTCAGCGATGGAGCTTGTTTTGTGCTTTAGTAGATAACCCAAGCCCAGATCTTGCAGAGACATACGTTCACATTTATGTTATCAGGTTATTGTCATGCCTTCATTGCTGACAAATCCTCCAATGATTCCAAAAAGACCAAGATTTTACTTGCTGTGGTGACTCATTGACTCCACCAAGATGATTTTGTGTCAGGCATCTCAGGACTCTAGCTTTATAGACCTCATCCCAGATTACTTTGATCCCTAGTCCAGTATCTCTGATTTTGGGATAACAATACTTTGTTTTCCTACCTGGCCAACCTATGATTTAAACTCTTTTAACAGTGTCTTTTTGATTCATAGATTGAGGAAATAGTATTTTCCACTTCACATTCAAAGATGTCCACAAATCTCATTAAATCCTTTTCTAAAACTACTTGTATCAAGACTAAGAGAACTGTATGTAGACAGTTGATCTTATCCCAACAGCACCATTTAGAGCTAAAGTCTTACAGAGCCTCTGAAGTACCTTAATATTACTCAGGACCTTCATGTTGAGGTTGCACTGAGATCTGTGAAAGTTTTCATCTAGAACACACTCTTTTTCAGAATATAGGAACTAGAACTGAGGAAGCTCTAGATCAAGTCAATAAGCAGAAAGTCAGTCTCAGGATACCACAGAACAAGCCAGATCTAAGAAGCGCGGTTAAGAGGGAGTCATATGTATATGTAACTGGGAACAGAAGGAAAAACTCCAGCTCATCCATGTCAGTCTACCATTTCTGGGAGTCACTGGCTCTCAGCCTTTGCTTGGGGCGCAAGCTGCTTCTCTTGAGCAACACCAGCAGTGAGATTTGATTTGTAACTCTACACCTGAACCTTAGGCTAAATGTAAATCAGCTCTGAACTCTATTTCTCGGGCTCTTTGTTGTGTTTTGTTTTGTTTTGTTTTGTTTGAAAACCTAAAAATAGTAATAATGGAATGAGCTGTGGCAGTGGGGGATAAAACATTTTCTTTATTACTGGTGCCACCTCTATTTGTGCTAAAAGTTTTTGTATTTTAAATATTTTGCACTGCTTTATATAGACATACTATGTTATCCTTTGCTATTAGAAACAGTATAATGATATTCTGATCTTCTATGAAACAAGAAAAAAGAAGTACGGAGGCAGATATATATTTAAAAACTGAAAATGGAAGATATACAAATACGTCCTCATACACACCCACTTAAGGCTTCTGTAAAACCTGGCACTGTTCCACTGAGGGTTTTAAATGAAAGAAAAATAAGATGGTTTTCTTCCTTAGTTTACCTTAGAGTCTACTGATTGGATTTTCAAACTGGCTGCTTGAAATGACACCCAGTGCAAGGAGTACCTGCCCTTACTAGTAAAAAAACCCAAACAAATCCAGAGCTTTGTATAAGGCTTCATGAGGTCCGCTTGCTGTATTAGACAACACAACGTTTTTAGGATGTCAGATTAGCTACACTCTGCTCTAGCCAAGTGCATTTGTGCCTCCGCTTTCTGGCACCCTGCCACAGCTGGCTTGCTTTTCATTCATCACATTCTCCATTGCACCAGTCTAACTAGGCAACTGCTCCTCATTTCTGCCTAAATCTCTTTATCGCAGAATTGGGTTCCTTTCAACAAGTTTATCATGGTGCAAAGGGCCCTGTAATGCAAAAACAATGCCATTTATCAGCCTGTGCAAGGAGACTGCTGGAAAATAATGAATTCCCCATGTGCCAGTCTAGTTTATCAGCAGTTTATTTTAAATTTACCTTGCACTTAACTCTGTGCACTTAGGTGACAAGCACAATTCCATGTGCTTGCTACCCTCTCTCCCTTTAATCCCTTTTATTGTCTTGTCTTTTTGAAGGCGTTATTGCCTAATAAGTAAATCCTATTATTAGAGAAGCAACCGTTTTTGGCATATTACAACAAGTAGGGACTTCTCTACAGTTCGCAGCCTTCAGAAGCAAAGTTTCAGAACCATTAAATACAATATTGTGGACCCAATTCAGCACTTTTCTAATAAAAGTTAAAGTGTCATCCAAGTAAGAAAAGCAGGTGCAATATCTTGTGGGTTTGGGGATTTTTTTTTTTTTGATATCTAGATATATCAGTATTAAGAAAAATCTTGTCACCTATTAACATTTCTCCCAAAGAATTAGCTCAGATGTTATTCTGCGTTACTTTTCAAAGTTTTTAGAATTAACTCTGCACTTATCCCATAGAATAACAACCAGTTTTAGTGAATAAGAGATCTGTTTAAATCATCCTGCCCTGTACCAAAAATAAAAGTTATGTTTTAGTGCATTAGAGATCTACTTCAGTTGAGATAAAGGAATGTATAACTCTTCAATGGTTGTAAACTTTTTTTTTAAATTATTAACTAAGGAAGAACAATGAAAAATATTTCTCTAGTCTTTCTGTTCTTTTAAATATCAGGCGCAGCCACAGGTGTTTCCATAACTGCTTGTACCTAACACTAGATTTATTCTTTAGAAAGAAGAGCAAAATCTCTGTGCTGCTTTCAGTACTCTCAAAGTTTTGATTTTTTAAGAGAATAAAAGGAAAAAAAAGCTTACAATATTTCTCCTTGGTTTTCAGGGCAAACTGTGTTGAAAAGCTACAAGGACCCTAGACAGACATATAAATGGTATGTTGCCTTGCAGTACTTTCTAGATTCAAAATACCCCTAAGCTGAGTTGGTAGATTATCTTAACTCCCTTACAACATCCGAGGTCCAAATGTTTTGAAGCCCCCACAGATGGCAGACAAATCCTCAAGAGAACAAGCAATCCCTTGACATTCATGATCATGATTCAAGGGTCGGCAATGGTTTGAGAAGGGTTGCTTTTTTTCAAAAAAAGAAAAGAAACCCCCACACATTGTTTATACTGTGGGAATAGAAAAGGAACAGAGAAGGAAAGAAAAAAGAAAAAAGAGTCTAGCAACAAACTATCCAAAAAAATCTTGTAAACACTTTGATAATCATGCCAGCACAGCAGTAGCCAGGAGGGTAGGAAAACAGAGACATTTAAGTCAATATTAGGCTCTTTGGTACAACAAAAAAAGGGTTGTTGAAAGTCGGTGTTGGCTCTATATGTGAAGCTAATACCAGCCACTAGTCGGTTTGTTTTTCATACTTAAAATAATGTTGCTGTAACACCAACTTTATGTGCTCAGTTATGGACGGGGAGTTATGTACTTCTCAGTTACTGGTGCCAAGTGCAGAAGGCCACTGGGGTAATTAGCAGTCACGCCAGTACAAAACGAGTATAATTTCAAATAGCCTGTAGTGTTACGGTCTCTTTGGCTGAAGTGTTCATGTTGTTGGGTGCCTATCTGTGCCTGTTGAGGTAGCACCAGACCCCAACTTTACCATGCTCCTGACAGAGTCACAAGGAGGCTTGTCTGGGCCACAGCTCTTTCTGGAGTAGAAAACTGCTTTTATATCTTGCAGATAAAAAATCAGAAGCGTTTCTGCTAATCAGAATCAACTACCATCTTTGAAATCCTGTAGCCTGTGATAGAGTATTCCTTCTCTTCTCAGAAATAGTAGCAATAGTCAGCCTCTGCTCCCTTAGGAAGATGAATAACAGTGGAGAAGCACTCAGCTGTGCTCCATCATACATGGTCTGTGTCAAAATGGCCAGAAGGCAAGTGAAAACAATACTCAGGACAAGGCTCCCTTGATCACGTTGCATGTCTTTAATACTGAAGATGTTGCTCTGTTTCTTATCATTCGTGTCTACACACACACACACACACACACTCAACACAGGCACAGACACACACACACACACACACACACACTGAACGGAATAGATCTGCGCCTAAGACTAACTTCTTGCTTAAAAAAATGGTGTTGAGTAGTCAGGTATTTTTCAGAATCACAGAATCACAGAATGATTGAGGTTGGAAGGGACCTCTGGAGATCATCTAGTCCAACCCCCCTACTCAAGCAGGGTCACCTAGAGCACATTGCACAGGATTGCATCCAGGCAGGTTTTGAATATCTCCAGAGGAGAATCCACAACCTCTCTGGGCAACCTGCTCCAGTGCTCTGTTACCCTCACAGTGAAAAAGTTTTTCTTCATGTTTAGACGGAGCTTCCTGTGTTGCAGTTTGTGCCTGTTGCCTCATGTCCTGTCACTGGGCATCACTGAAAAGAGTCTGACTCCATCCTCTTGACACCCTCCCTTCAGATACTTGTACACATTAACAAGATTCCCCCTCAGTGTTCTCTTCTCCAGGCTAAACAGGCCCAGCTCTCTCAGCCTTTCCTCCTAAGAGAGATGCTCCAGTCCCCTAATCATCTTTGTAGCCCTCCGCTGGACTCGCTCCAGTAGTGCCACATCCCTCTTGTACTGGGGAGCCCAGAACTGGACGCAGTACTCCAGATGTGGCCTCACCAGGGCTGAGTAGAGGGGGAGAATCACCTCCCTCGACCTGCTGGCAACACTCTTCCTGATGCACCCCAGGATACCATTGGCCTTCTTGGCCACAAGGGCACATTGCTGCCTCATGCTTAACTTGGTGTCCAGCAGGACTCCTAGGTCCTTCTCCGCAGAGCTGCTTTCCAGCAGGTCAGCCCCCAACCTGTACTGGTGTGTGGGGTTATTCCTCCCCAGGTGCAGGACCCTGCACTTCCCTTTGTTGAACTTCATGAGGTTCCTCTCCACCCACCTCTCCAGCCTGTCCAGGTCTCTCTGAATGGCAGCACAGCCCTCTGGTGTATCTGCTGCTCCTCCCAGTTTTGTATCGTCGGCAAACTTGCTGAGGGTGCACTCTGTCCTTCATCCAGGTCATTGATGAAGAAGCTGAACAAGACTGGACCCAGTCCTGACCCCTGGGGGACACCACTAGCTACAGGTCTCCAACTAGACTCTGCGCTGCTGATCACAACTCTCTGAGCTCTGCCATTCAGCCAGTTCTCAATCCACCTCACTGTCCACTCATCTAACCCACACTTCCTGAGCTTCCCTATGAGGATGTTATGGGAGACAGTGTCGAAAGCCTTGCTGAAGTCAAGGGAGACAACATCCACTGCTCTGTCCTCATCTACCCAGGCAGTTATTCCAGCATAGAAGGCTATCAATCAGATTGGTTAAGCATGATTTCCCCTTGGTGAAGCCATGCTGACTACTCCTGATCACTTTCTTGTCCTCCACATGCTTGGAGATGGCCTCCAGGATGAGCTGCTCCATCACCTTTGTAGGGATGCAGGTGAGCCTGACTGCCCTGTAGTTCCCTGGGTCCTCCTTCTTGCCCTTTTGGAAGACTGGGGTGACATTGGCTTTCTTCCAGTCTTCAGGCACCTCTCCTGTTCTCCATGACCTTTCAAAGACGATGGAGAGTGGCTTAGCAATAACATCCGCCAGCTCCCTCAGCACTCGTGGGTGCATCCCATCAGGGCCCATGGATTTGTGGGAGTCAGGTTTGCTTAAATGATCTCTAACCCGATCCTCCTTGACCAAGGGAAAGTCTTCCTTTCTCCAGACTTTCTCTCTTGCCTCCAGGGTCTGGGGTTCCTGAGGGCTGGCCTGAGCAGTAAAGACTGAAGCAAAGAAGGCATTCAGTAACTCTGCCTTCTCTGCATCCTTCGTCAGCAGGGCACCCACCCCATTCAGCAAAGGCCCCACATTTTCCCTAGTCTTCCTCTTGCTACTGATGTATTTGAAGAAGCCCTTCTTGTTGTCTTTGACATCTCTTGCCAGATTTAATTCCAAACGGGCCTTAGCCTTCCTCGTCACATCCCTGCATACTCTGACAATGTTCCTATATTCCTCCCAAGTGGCCTGTCCCCCCTTTCCACTTTCTGTAGACTTCCTTCTTCTGGTTGAGTTTTGCCAGAAGCTCCCTGCTCATCCATGCAGGTCTCCTACCTCCTTTGCTTGACTTCCTACTCATAGGGATGCACCGCTTTTGAGCCTGGAGGAGGTGATGTTTGAATATTAACCAGCTCTCTTGAACGCCCCTTCCTTCTAGGGCCCTAAACCATGGGATTCCTCCAAGTAGGTCCCTGAAGAGGCCAAAGTTTGCTCTCCTCAAGTCCAGGGTTGCGATCCTACTTAGTGCCCTGCTGCCTCCTCGCAGGATCCTCAACTCCACCATCTCATGGTCACTGCAGCCAAGGCTGCCCCCGACCTTCACATCTCCAACCAGTCCTTCTTTGTTTGTTAGGACAAGGTCCAGCAGCACACCTCTCCTTGTTGGCTCCTCCACCACCTGTGTCAAGAAGTTGTCACCAATGCTCTGCAGGAACCTCCAGGACTGTTTGTGCCTAGCTGTGTTGTCTTTCCAGCAGATATCGGGGTGGTTGAAGTCCCCCATGAGAACCAGGGCCTGGGATCGTGAGGCTACTTCCAGCTGTCTGTAGAAGGCCTCATTGACTTCCTCTTCCTGATCAGGTGGCCTGTAGTAAACACCCACCACAGTGTCACCCATGCTAGCCTGCCCTTTAATCCTTACCCATAAGCTCTCGACTTGCTCTTCATCCACCCCTAGGCACAGCTCTCACATAAAGAGCAACTCCACCACCTCGCTTTCCTGGCCTGTCTTTCCTAAAAAGCACATAGCCATCCATGACAGCACTCCAGTCATGCAAGCTATCCCACCATGTCTCTGTAATGGCAATGAATTTATCTTATTTTTATCCTAATCAATCTGCTTTAAGCACATCATTGGCTATATTTTCCATTAACTCTCATCATATTAAAGCATGTGATGAAGTAACTGATTTCATTTAGATGTACATATGTCTTTACAAAAATTTTCCAGTTCTGGATATGTAACAGAAGGCATATTTCTCAAATTACTTGTGTTATATTTCATATTCTGTTGCTTATTATAATTTCTTATTTGCCAGGGAAAGGATGAAATCCAGCCCTCTTCAGAAGGATGCTAAGTAAAGAACAGGCTCAGCACTTAAAATTAAGTAGGGGAGTTTGGGATGGAATTAAAGCTGCCAAGAATATGCAATTCTGATTTTTATGATCAAGCTATATTTACCTGTCCTCTAATTGGGATGTGTGGAATACTGGATATAAATCACTTTTTAAATTATTTCCAATTTCATAATTCCAATTCACTCCTATTTTCCTTTTACACATACCTATGAAGGATGTCAGTGAGCACCTTAGCTTCAGTAAAGGAAAGAAGTCCCCTTCAGTACTGAGCAGAGTGAATGTATTTAAGTACACTTCATGCACACAGACTGGCAAATTTATTTTCTTTATGCTCAGTATGAAATTACCAAAACACTTCTGCTTTTTATTCTTTTTCTTTTGTCAGCATGCCATCATTTATGTATTTCTACTGATAAGTTTGTATTTTGTACCTTTTTTTAAATTGCTAAATTTGACCAGAGAGATTGGTAGAATAAGTTGTTCTTTGGCACATAACTGGCAGAACAAATTATATTTATAGTGCAATATTATAAATAGGGATGTAATTATTGGGTTTTTTTTGTTTTTTGTTAGGTCTTGTTCTAGTTCTAGTTTACAGTTACTCTTCTAGATAAGAATGTGAGAACTGCAATGTGGATCAACCCTAGTGTATTCAATCCTAACACCTTCAGAAGTGATAAGAAACAAGCAATGAAAGCCAAAGAATAAGCAACAACCCATAGGCAGAGTTGTATCCTCCAAGGCTTTGGAAATTAGAGTTTTAGGGACATCCTAAAACTGCAATTGCTTTTAAATCACTGTATTTAGTAGGTACGATCCTTCAGATGCACCTAATTCTGACCATTATAAAATGCATGAAGTACCAGGTATGAATTCTTTTCCTTCCGCCCCCTCCCCCAAAAAGGGATGGATATACAATCCATTTTTTTTTCTTTTTCTCTTTTGCAACCATTTATACTGTTACTTGACACATATTTTGAGTATTAGGTATGCATAGCCACAAGCATTACATTCCAGAAAGAGATAACATTCTGCTTGGCATGTTAATGTTAAATTAGATCCATCAAGTTATAATTATTTTTAATGATGAACTATATAGAAACTATGTTTTTTCCATTTGCAGTAGTTTCACTTGGAAGAAAAAAATCACAAACGCAGTTTTATCTTCCAAATAAAATAAAATTGTTATTTCTTGTCTTGTAACTGGAAACTGTTTTGAAAATGATCAGTAAAATCAATCTCCTCCAGTCAATCAAAGCTCTTGCTTTACCATGGTTTCCCAAGAGCTTTGGATCAAACCCCAAGCCTCAAAAGGGCACCTGAGTAAAATTAGTATTTGGTCTGGGAAATGAAGAGTCGATATGGTGTGCATACAGTGATCAGTAAAACCTATGTGTTATCAGTACTGATGGTTTGCACAATAAACAAAAGGTCACAGGATGACACAGCAACAGTTCACACTCCCATGTAAGCAGAGAAATAATAACTCTGATTTAAGGGGGTTTTCTGAGTCCAGAATTAAGTTTGTTCTTGTTTGGTGTAAGGTTTCAGTTGAACTCCAGCATCATTGAAACCAATCGGAAAGGTCTCACAAGCTTCAGCAAAGCCAGAATTTTATCTTCCCACCTGACATTTGACAGATTTCAAAGTATCAAAGTTCATTTCCTCATGACAAAACTGCTGCTTTTCTACATTTCATAGACACTAAACTCTTAAATAGAAAGAAGAGAGGGATAGGAGCTCTCATGCCCTGCACCCCACACACCTTTATCAATTAACTCCACATTGGTAAGACACCCATGAGTTAAGAAAGTTGGCATATATTAACATTTCTCAGACATTCAAATGTTTTGTTCATTGTTTTACCATAATTACATGCATGAATAAAGACAACATATTTTGTACATTGGGTAAACTATAGGAATAGACTTTGGTATTAGTAAGCCCTTATTTTACGCGTTATTTACATAGCAATTTCTTTTAAATGAAATAGAGGTTTCGTCAATATTTGCAGCTCGTAGTAGGTCTTGCATCCAGTGGAAAGAGATGCTGACATTTTTCCCAAGATTAGAATTGTGACTAATTATATACCAGGATTGTCTTTTATTACATTTATAAAGTTTTAAGGGAAACAATATTTAGAAAGTTACTCCTCTCCCCTGTTACCATTTTTTTCCCGTTTCCTCTTCTTTCAAACCATCTTTCCATCTCGCATGTTTGTTCTCAGGAGGATTGCTATAACTGTCACGATGCAAGCCAGCTTCTATTTTAAAAGTTTGAAGGGCCTACAGCCATGCAGCACCTCATCAGATGTCCTGCAGCAGATAGCGTTTGGCCTTCTCAGCATTCCCTTGGAAGCCCTTCAAAGGCTCTCTGGAGTTCACCAGAAGCAGTTTGCTAATAATTTAATTTGCTAAATTTGGTAATAATTTGCTAAACATCAGCAGTGACCAGATTAATGGGATTTAGAAACCTATAGAAACGGGGGAGTCAGCCAGAAGGCTGTGCTTATTGAAAGCTTGTGGTTTATCAAAAGTGACTTCCAAGCTGAATGGCTTCACTGACGCTTCTATCTTATATGTTTTAGTACTTTCAAGGCATCAGAGAAGCTTGATTGATCACAAAATGAAGGGCAAAGCCTACTTGGTATGTCTAAGAGCAGACTAAAAACAGTGGATTTTGTTGTTCTTGTTACCGAAAATGCAATCCATTGTAGCTGTTGTTTTCCACAAACCTTTGATTCATTTTCACAACTGTGGCTCCCTTTATGCCATAAAATGTGAAGTTCCTGACATGAATAGTTTTAAAAGTTATACAGAGTTTGTGGATGCTGCCAGGCTCTTTTCTTTCCCTATCACCATTTAATCTCTGAAAAAGTAACCACGTTCATTCGCCTTTGAACAGAATATGTTTTAAGAGATAATAAAATCTTGGTTGAGAAAAGCACAAGAAGATGCTGTTTTTATGTTTTGAAAGATGAAATGTTCCTTTGGTCAGTCAATATTAGGGTTTAGTGGATACTGTGTTCTTCCAGTAGCCTGCAAGTTAATGACTGATAACAACTAATCTGTAATTAAGTTGGACTTCCTCCTGAACCGAATAATGCCACAAATACAAAGACTTTATAATTTATTTTTCAGAATAAACTGATGACTTTAGTGTAAAAAAAAAAAAAGCCTTTACAATATATTATCTGACTGACTAATGGCCTAATCCCACAATTTAACTCTCTATATTGAAGCCAGTAAGTCTGCAGAGTTAAGCACTTTATCCTGTTTGCTATGAACTTTTTTGTAATTGTCATAAAGGGCAAGATTAAAGTAAAAACACCACACAAAAAAGGGAAATTTAAACGCACAGGTACAAAATCACAATCCTAAAATCTCCTATTTTTCTTCCTTCCCTTTTTTGTGCTCTATAGGTACCTGTTGGTAACCTATGCATTAGCAAAGCTGTCTGGTCTTGGCAGGGCCAAGCAGTCCAGCTCCCGCATCGATCCCAGTCCCTAAACTACAGGTTTTTCTCCTGTTTGTGTTCTGTCTCTGTCCCAGTGAATGTAGCTTTCTTTGAGCAGTGTTTCAACAGTGGGAAGGAGAAACTGCTTTGTCCGCCTGGAAGAGCAGTTTATTGAGCAGAATACTCTGTACAGTGGGAGAGGAGTTTTAGCCCTTTGAAAAAGAAAAGTATTTCCCACTCCTTGGGCAAGCGCTGGTGAGTGCTGAGCTGTGCTATGAAACAGGTGATTCCGTACCACTGTCCTCTGTGGCTGTATTTGAAGAAAAGGATAAGCCCTATTAACATCTTTAAAAAAAAGAAGAAAACCTGTAACTTCAGAACTGCAGGTTCCAAGTGGGTAGACACCCTGCCTACATCCCCAAAGGCAGGAGGGAGTTGAGGAAAAAGTAAAAGGGTTTCCCAAGAGTTTACTATGTGTGCCATTTTATGTCATTCTAGGTAGCTCAGGATCATGGATACGGGCTTTAGGCAAGTCTCTTCTTAGCATGCTGACTGCTCTGGGTCCTGCTCTCACCCTCATAATCCCCCCCCAGATGCTATAAAAGAGGAACAGTGATTCCACTCCAGCAGGCAGGAACCCGTAAGTATGGTGCTGCCCCTATTTCACATACCTGAGTTGTCGCAAATGAAAAAAAATACTGAGACTTCTTATATATGCCAGTGGTAGTCATTGAGAGTGTTTAATACTCATACTGGAATAATATGCAGGCTAATAAGGAGAGGTATCTTTAACAATAGACAGTATGCAACCAGACCGCTTTTCCTCTGAACAATATGTTACATCCTGAGTAGACAAAAGGAAGGTGTAGAAGAAAGACTTCAGAGATTTTCAACGGAAACAAAGGGGAGGCCCACGATGAGAGACTGCGAATGAAATGTTCGTTTGAAGAAGAAATAAGTTAAAGGATGCAAGATGGAAGTCCTTAGAATAACAAAGAGAAGGTAAAATTGGATGTTTTGTACTTTCCCATGACCAACAGTAACAACCAATTCAGTGAAACAAAAAAGGACATATATTTAAAAGCTAATAAAGAAAAACAGTACTAAAATGCCTACATAATTTTATAGTTGATGGAGATAAGGTAGTGGCACATCAGAACAAACTGTCAAAATCCTTAGTTTTGCAGACAAGAGAATGTTCACTGATTTGTGAAATAACATGCAATTTAATAAGAATGTAAATTTTTGTACTTGAACCATTAATTCCTCTAGGGAAGAAATCAATTGCCACAGTTAAAAACTACAAATTATGCATTTTTCTTCTTTACATCCACTGTGTTAGCTGTTTTTAGAAGAGATAAACCTCTCGGTTTACCCTATAATCAATCCTCTGCAATCCTTCCTTGGTGCATGCACCAGTACAGGCTGGGGGCTGACCTGCTGGAAAACAACTCTGTGGAGAAGGACCTGGGAGTCCTACCAGACAGCAAGTTGACCATGAGCCAGCAAGGTGCCCTTGTGGCCAAGAAGGCCAGTGGCATCCTGGGCTGCATTAAGAAGGGCATTGCCAGCAGGTCGAGGGAGGTGATCCTTTCCCTCTACTCAGGAGGCCTGGTGAGGCCGCATCTGGAGTACTGTGTCCAGTTCTGGGCTCCCCCACCCCCCAGTATGAGAGAGACATGGAGCTACTGGAGCGAGTCCAGCAAAAGGCTACGAAGATGATGAAGGGACTGGAGCATCTCTCATGTGAGGAAAGGGCAAGAGAGCCCTGGACTTTAGTAAGGCTTCGACACTGCCCGCCATAACATCCTCATAGGCAAGGTGATGAAGTACAGGTTAGATTTCCAGGCAGAGAGGTGGACTGAAGATTGGCTGAATGGCAGAGCTCCTAGGCTTGTGATCAGTGGCAGGGTTCAGAGCTGGGGCCATGGCACAAGGGATCGGAGCTGGGGCCGTGGGCCGGGAGGTCCAAGTTGGGGCCCATGGGGCAAGGGTCAGAGGTGGGGCCATGGGGCAGGAGGTCAGAGCTAGAGCCATGGCCCAGGGGTTGGAGCTGGGGCTGTGGGGCAGGGTGTTGCTGACACTGGGGAGGGAGCGAGAGCAGACACTGGCACGGGGAGCGGGGACTTGCTCCTGTGCCCGAGTGCGCTGAACCTGCCTGCCTCTCTTCCTGGCCGTCTTTCTCTTCCGCTGCCTTCAGGCAGCCGTGATTGCCTGCTGTTCTTGAGGCGCCCAAAGACTACGCCTGACTGACGCTCCGTGCCGCTTGTGCTGTCCTATAGATCGGCGGGGATAAAGTCACCTGGGGATGAGGGGAGGTGTCGGTGGGGCGTCCCCGGCCGTGCCCCCAGGCATAACTGCCTGCCCCTCTTTCTTTTCAGGGCTGGGCAGAGGAGCTGAGCGCAGCCTGAACCCTCTTCCCACGCAGAGCAGTGATGCTGCGGTGGGTGTGGAAAGGCTGGCTTCCCTGCTGCGGACCACGACGAGCAGCTAGGAGCCCAGGCTCCTTGTTCCTGCCTTTGAGGCCGTGCCAAAGGTCTGGAGCGGGGCGTCTGGGCTGGGAGCCTGACCCGGCTGCCTTTGTTCCCTAGAGCATCACGGAGACACCCGGTGCTGGTCGGCTGTGGTGGGGATGGCGGTGGTGGCAGGGCCTCTGCTGCGGCAGCTGCTGCGAGCCTTGCAGGGCCGTGTGTTGCTGAGGGCAGAAATTCGGGCTGTGCTGCCGATTGCTGCCTCAGGGCATGTGTGCAGGGCAGCGCGAGAGATGTGAGCAGAGCAGCTTTCAGGGGTGTTTCCCATGAGCTGTGCTGAGTGCTTGCTCCTTGGTGTCTCTGATGGGGGCAGAAGCTCTGCTGTCCCACGCGGCCAGGGACCGTCATTTTGCCACATGTTAGAGGGCTGCCAGATGCAAAAGTTTGCCTTTCGGACTCCAGCCTGGAGCACAGTCTGTAGAAACGCCCTGAGGGAGGAAGGCCAGTGCCACAATTTGCACATACTCCCTTGCAGTCCCAGCGTGAAACTGCTCTGTCTTGCTAGACCAGGCCGTGGCTTACCAGTGCTGGCAACTGCGTGACTGCGAGAGGCATGGGTGTGTGAGTGCAGCCCTTGTAGTCTGCAGGCAAGGGGGCAGTGCTTCCTGGGTGCAGACTGTGCCAGAGGAAATTCAGAGAGAATGTCCTTAGAGCCCTTCTCCATGCATGCTCAGATGGTTCACACATTCAGGGGAAAACCACTCTGCTCTCCGCGCAGTCATCCGAGTTACCTGTCCTGCTTCGGCAAGGTTGCTCAGCCTGCAGTGCCTAAGAAGTAGGAGGCAGCTGAAAGGACTCCAGTATCGTTGCCTTCAGAAGAGGGCAGAGCGCCTTGTGCTGCTCGGATGCTCAAGTGAGCCTGAGAAGTAACCAGAGGGAGTCATCAGAATGCATTGTGCGCGGGCCTCCTTTCCACGCCTCATTCAGGTCTGTGATACTGCCTTGTCAGGCTGGAGGTGAGAAGCTGCTCTAAACCTCTTCCAGAGAGAGCCCGTTCAGTGTGATGACGGCGCTGGCAGAGTTGCAGGCTGCAACTGAGTGCCCCGTCTTCTGGAAAACGAGTGTCTGAGAAGAACACTGGGTATTGGGTCTCTAATAATTATCTCAGCTGCTGCCTACACTTCCTTTTGGGTGGCCCTGTTAGGACCACATCTTGAACAGCCTAAAACCCCAAACCCACCCATATGCTCCGAAGTTGTCCCTAGTGCCGAGAGATTTTAGTGCAGCGGGGGAAGAAATGACTTCTGCGATGTCCTGTTTTTGTGTTTCACAGGCTTTGACACCCTCTGGAGACATTCCTAAAGCATTTTGCCTTAAACCCTTGGAGAGTAACTGTGGTGAGAGGGAGTCTCCAGTTTTCAGGGTGAGAGAGGAAACCTCTCTGCTCCTTCACTAGGCTAGGCCATCTCCATGCCTGTGGCCTCGTGAAGCAGCTAGTAGGACTTGGCACTTGGCACGCAGAGGCTGCGTGAGTGCAGTCACAGTCTTCCTCCTTATTTGTTCATTTGCTCGTGTATCCCTTCCTTCCCCATCAGAGTGCCCCAGTGCCAGCAACTGTAGCGCGGGATGCACAGTTTGGGGACAGGGTGCACAGGGGTGGCACCCCCAAATTGCCTGGGGTGAGCCTCAGCCTGGGGGAGCCGTCTTGTGGCTGCCCCTGCCCCACGGCCGCCTTGGGGAGTGGGCAGTGGGGTGGCGGCAGCTCCCTACATTGCCCCATGCAGCTCCCCGCCACATTGCAGGGCAAACCCTGGCAGGGGCTGGGGAGGGGGGGGTGTCGGGGCCAAGGGAGTCCCTGCAGCCCCGCTCTGGCACGGGTCACAGTGGGACATCCCGCATCGCAGCGACAGCTCCCCTCTTCCCACGGCGCCTCTGGCCCCTCCCCAGATGTTCCAGTGAGTCCGTGTTGAGCCCAGCTCCTGGGGGCTGCTCTCGCCACTGCTCTGCTCACGAGGGGCCGCTGTGCCGTGAGCAGGAGAAGGCAAGGGGAGGTGGTGGGACAGTGCGAGAGGCGCTTTGGTGACGTTCACAGCAGGACGTTGGAGAGGAGCTGTTATTCCTGGCCGCTAGAGCTGTTTTCTAGTGTGAACTAGGTAGGTTGAGAGTTCCGTGTATGCTCCTCTGTAAGTGATATGTCCTGGTGATCATTGCTGGCTGCGGGAGCCCTCCCTAGTAGGGCGCTGTCGGGGTTGCAGAGCTTGCCCTTTGGGAATCTTTCTTCCTGAGCAGCGCGTCGTTCAAAGTAGGCCGTCACGCTTGTACCGCTTGTGTATATGGGCTCCACCATTTCTGCATTTCTTGTGAACCAAAATGACTGCTTCACTTGCAGGAGGTTTAACTTGTGCTCTTCAGCAATTCTCTTTGCCTGAGAAGCTCCTTCAGTGCTGGCGAGCTTTTCTTCCATGCCCACAAAAGCTTACATATGGTTCATATGCTCTTGGAGTTTGGGTAGCGAGGAAGAATGGACCGCAGGCACACTGAAGGCGTCCTAATGTCTCTCCATTTCTCCCTGTGGCTTCATTTGTGAGGTGGCTTTTGTGCAGCCCTAATTGGTGCTGTTTGCTAGAAGACTTGCCGAGCGTAACAAGGGAAGGGAAGGGAAGGGAAGGGAAGGGAAGGGAAGGGAAGGGAAGGGAAGGGAAGGGAAGGGAAGGGCTGTCTAGCATGTAAAGCCCCTGATGGAAAGCCCACAGGAAGGTTAGGCTACACTTAGGAGAAGAATAAGCAGCTTCCTCTGCAGCTGAGGAAGGCTGCTAACGGGAACTGCCTGAATGCTACCACAGAGAGCAACTGAAGGACTGTTAAAAACGGCCACCATTTCTTTCTGCGGTCTCACTATGATCTTCAGAATTTCTGTTTTTCTCCTCCTCAAGTGGATTTTTCACTGCCCTCAGCAGTAGGGAAAATAAACCTCAGCACAGCGTCTGCTTGCAAATCGTCAAACAGCTGCTCTGAAATAGCGCTTTAAAAAAGAAAGTTAACATTTGAAGTAATTTTTACTCACTTTTTAAAACCCTGGCTAAGTGTCCCTTTGACCCCGTCGTTTTGTGCATACCATACTAAAATGTCATGCCGATTATATGTATTGTTTCAAACATTTTTTCATGCTTGCTTATCTTTGCTCTTCCGTGAGCGTGGAGAAGACAATGGGCTCCACAGAATTCCGGGTGCTTACCGTTGCAGAAGGAGTACAACTGCGTTTCTCTTACCCTTCTTGGGTAAGTAATAGCTTTCACACAGTGAAATGATGCCGTTGCCGTTTTACCTTTGCAGAAATAACTTCTTCCAAAGTGTTCCTCTGTCGAAAAGAACGTGCATTATTGCTCTCTAATTATAACTTTACTGAGGGCTACTTCAGGTGTGTTTGTTCCTGTGCCACCATTGCCCGTGAGCTTAGCTGGTCCTCTGTCACTAGAGTAACTTCTGTTAGGATTAGAGGCAGCAACCGTGTTTCCTCTCCCTCGGTTTTGCTCGGCTAAAGGGAGTTCTTCTGCTCTCCTGTTGACTGCTAGGCATTCCCTTTTTGGAGCCTCGCCTGTTACCATTTCCTGGGCCATGAATAAAACTGCAGACGGAGAGGCAAAGGAGGCCCTGAACTAAATAGAAATTTACAGTTCTTCTGTTAAAACAGTTTCCATTTCTCATATACAGTTTCCATTTCTCTTTCCATTTCCTCGTATATTTTGGCCTGCACAGGGGCAAGCTGACACAGTACATGCCTCTTGTGAAAAGAAGGCATGCTCGGTGCTTGTACTCGATGGATCCTTCATTGCTATTTGTGAAGCAGAAGAACTGTAGCTGACACTGATCTTCTGTGTATATGCCGCACTTTGATAAAGTTACTCCGTAGACACTAAGCTGCAGCAGAATTGGGACTGATTGTTCTTGTTTCTTTGAACTAGGAAACTCTGGATACGTACTCCCACGGAAAGCAACAGGAAGAAATTCAAGGAACTGAGGCAGAAATTGTCGGTTAGTTCTGGCTCTCCGTTTGCTTTCCCATGTTCCAGCCCAGAGCTTCACCGAAAAACGGAAACGAGCTCAACTACTGGCTCTTTTTCTTCTCTTCATAATTCCACATTGCCGCAGAGCTTGCAAGCCGCAGTCAGGGCCTGCGGGGCCCTGCCATTGTGAACTCTGTGCAGATAGTCAGGGAGAGCGGCCTAAAGAAAGCCAGGTCGGGCAAGGCACTAACTAAAAGAAACGCAGTCAAGTGTGCCAGAGGCAGCTGGCTAGTAAGGGAGAAGGAGAGCTGACTAAAAGATACAGAGGTGTAGTTAAGAGAAATTGCCTGAAGAGCTGAGGGAGAGCCACGTTAATAGGAGGCAGGGGCAGTGTAGGGAGTGGAGCTGTCTGGCGGGGTTAAAGCATGTGCTTTTCAGGCAGTTTGGACAGGAGGAGCTTGTAGAAAGCAGCTCTAAACCAGCGTGTTGAGTGGGAGGTGAGAGTATGAGGCAATTCTTTCATGGGCAAAGCGCAAACTCGGGGGTTCTAAAGGCAAGGCATTCCTGCATTTCTGACAAAAGAGAAGAGCGCTGGAGGACGAAGGAGTGGGCCTGCTAGAGATCACAGACTCCTTTCGCTGTTTTCCTTGAGCTCTGCCTCTGTGGCCCATGCAACTTATCTCCGTCATTCAGAAAGCAGAACTACCGTTTTGCTTCAGAAAAGGAAAAGGCAATGTTTGCCAAGGAACAGAATGAAATTACTCAGAGTGGGTAAGCTGGCAAAGAGGCCACGTCCGTTCCTTAGCTGGCATCCAGCTATTGATGGGAGAGAGAGCTTGCTAGGGAGGCATGCTCCATGTTTGGCATTCCTACCATCTTTTGCAGAAGAAGTTCCAATTACTAAACAGCAGCTCCTGGCATAAGCTTTCCCTGTAGGCATCAGCTGCTGTTTTCTCGTTGGGGAAAGTTCAACCAGGTGACTTGCCTGTTGTTGCCCATGGCAGAGCCAACATGTGAACCCACAGAACCAGACTTAGCCGTTCTGCTGTCAGGACATTCCAAAAATGTCCCGGAAACACTATCTCACAATACCAAGAAGGAACTTTCTGAAATAGCTGTTCTCATGGTAGGTGCCTCGTCGCTGCGCAAGGCGACGCAACGTGGCCCGTTGTTGTCCTCACTGAGGCTGGTGACAAGTCACCCAGCAATTTCAGCAAGGGCAGACCTTTGCCCAGGACCTCTAGGCATGCTCCTCTCTGCTGATTCCGAGTTTCTGGAATGTGTCCTGCATAAATTGGTCTGGAGGTTTGGCAGGTTTTCACACCTTGCCTGTCATACACACGCTGATAACAATAAACCCCAAAGCCATCTGCCTAGTGCCTTTTGCATTTAATACAACTTGCAACAGTGTTGAAAGAGTTCAACGTTGGCTATGTTGTAAACAGCAACAGTAAAGGTTCCATCATAACCGGCTCATCACAAGAAGGTGAAGAGCAAGAAGATGACGAAGGCAAAGATACGCAAAGGCACTGTAGCCTTAGACAAAGGAAGACTGTTGTACGCTCTCAGTAGGTTATAAGTGCAGCTTCTCTGCAGGGCTCATTTCTTCTGTATAAGGGGGACAGCAGTTCTTGAATGAAACTGTGTAGACACACGGAATTATATTTTAGGTACTGTAATTGTAGGGTCATCAGACGAAGATGAAAATCAAAAGGAGGAAGAAGGCCAAGATTCTCCAAAGCAGTATAGCCTTCGACCACGGCAAACTGGCGTATGCTATCAAGAGCCCCTGGAATGTAGGTTCTATGCACAGTTTCTCTGAAGGGCTGGTTTCTTGCGTGTAAGGGGGATAGGAGTTCTTGAATGGCGAGATCTATACCGAGAAGAAGTTATATCTTAAGTGCTGTCATTATAGGGTCATCAGAAGAAGGCGAAGATGAAGAAGAGGAAGATGGCAAAGGTACTCGGAAGCACTCTAACCCTAATCAAACTGTTGGTTGTACATGCTCAAGCTCCGTTGCAAAGTAGGTTCTAAGCACAGTTTCTCTGAAGGGCTGATTTCTTGCGTGTAAGGGGGATATCCGTTCGTGAATGACAATGTAGATGCGCACACACAACTAAGAAATGTCATCTAGGTTCTGTAAGTACAGGGTCGCCCAAAGGAGGTGAAGACCTAGAAGGTGAAGGTGGCAAAGGCACTTGGAAGCAGTGTCACCTTCGCCCAAGGAAAACCGTGGTGCAGTATCAAGCTGCATTGCAAAGTAGGATATACGCACAGCCTCTCCGAAGGGCCAATTTCCTGTGTGTAAGTGGGGCATAATTTCTTGAAGGAAAATCTATACACCCGCACGCAACGTCCCTCGTCCTGTGCCTTGATAAACGACACTTGGAACTTTCCTCTGGTCTGGAGTTGGAGGTGGTGAAACGCATCCCATTTCCTGCCTCGCTGACGAACCAGCTGTACCTGAAAAGCACGTGCAATATTCTTGTAAATTTCTTGCTTTCAGCGGAGTCGGAACAAGCTAAGACACTTTACTCAGGGCCGTCTTCTCTTCCCAGACAAAGAGCTACATCTACACGTGCTCGGTCACCAAGCCCTGTCCGCAAAACAACAAACAGGTTGGTGTACGGTTAGTGCTAGTTCTTGCTTTTCAGCAGTGCTGTCGCTCACAGCGCTGAATAATGGACCAATCGTAGCCTTGTAACAGAGGAAAGCAGGGGGGCATAGGTTCACTCCTAGACTATGGTTACTTTGCACTGCTCCAGCAAGCCATAGGCAAAAATGAGACCGATCAGAAGCACTGTGGTGGGTTTTTTTTCACTCCCTCAACTCCTGAGACGACTTTCTTCTTGGAACTGAGGTGAATAGTTCTGTCTGGAACTCTTCCTAAACAAGGAAACTTCCCAACCAAGGGCTGGTGGCCCTATTGCTGACAAAGGCTTTGGGGATTCTGTAAGCAGCTAGAGCATGGAGAATGCCAGCTCTTGCTGGATCTGAGCACTTGCTTTAGCATTCTTGAGAGCAGCCAGTCTAGGAAGGAGGAGGCTATACCAGTTCTCGAGGACCAACTTTGAAATCAAGTTGAAGCAGGTTACGTTTCCGAGGGGGTACTTAATGCTTCGTGAAGCTGCATTTTCTTCTGTGTTAGACTAATCAGAGGAAAAGAGTGATCTGTAGCTGAATGTTGGTTGTAAGGCAGCGAGCCCTTGTGCTGCGGTGCTGGCTTTTGGCCTGCAGAAACAAAACACCTTGGGAAGAAGCCAATGTGTGTGGCGTGGATCTTTCCTCACAGAAATGAAGAGAGGTTCACAGCATGCACGTCTGGAATCACTGGCCCTAATTATGCATTCACGTGCCCGCCACACGGAGTGGTGTGGGATTCTCAAAAAAGCTTGAGGGACGTAAAAATAATCACTCAGCTAGTCTAATGCTGGACGCACCCACCTGCCTTTCTTGACTCTTGGCTATTGAATGCAAATCAGTTCTAATGAATATCTAAGTATTTGGGAAGTTTGTGCAAATGTGTAAGTGCTCCTGCCCTCCCTTGCCAACATGAAACAAAGAGGAATCCCTCCAGCCACATGTTCATTCAGGAGGTGCCTTTCCCTTTCTCCTTCATTCACATCAGGTGTCTTCCCCTAAACTCTGGGAAAAAGGAATTCAAGAGAAATGGCAAGGATCGAATGAAAACTGGAACAAATGTGGCTGAAGTTGATCCAGTGCAAATAGACAGCTCGGTAAGTATGTGTCACTCAGGGCTTCAGTGGGGACTTTTCCAGGATTTATGAAAGCTTTCCATACTGGGCTCTCTATGGCTGCCTTGCTTTGCAGTTTTCTCTGAAGGAACTTCAAAACTGTCCCCAGCGCCTCCTTTCTGCTGGCATATGACAATTTGTGATGAAGCCTTTTCTAGGGGGCAGCTTTCTCCAACCTACAAAATGTGTTCTGTTGAATTTCTCTTCAGGTGCGGTTTGATGGTGTGGGTGGCCTCTCTGACCACATTTCAGCTTTAAAAGAGATGGTCATTTTCCCGTTACTTTATCCAGAGTTCTTTGAGAGATTCAAACTGCGGCCCCCAAGGTAACAGACGGCGTATGAGAACTACACAGGCGAATGCCACCATTTTCAGGAGAACAGGAAACCGAGGTGTCAATACAGCTGGGTGCTTCAAAAGTTGTGGTCACCCCTGCTGAGTTTTTGCAGGTGTAGTAGGAAGTGGCTTCTTCAAAGAAGTGGAACAAATCCACACTATATGCAGACTCAAAGTGCAAGCAATGCCTTGCTGGAGTTAAAGGCTTAATGTCTGCTCTTTTCAAATGAGAATACACCCAAGAAGCTCCCCCGTGGAAAAAGATGGGCTTTGTTCTTTTCTTTCTTTCTCTCTTTTTTTTTTTTGCTTGAGTGTCTGTAAAGTCAACTTGACTAGTTCACAGGCGGGAAGGGGCTACCTCTTGGAAGTCAGGAGTAATCTGTGGTTTGAAAGGCCAGCTGACTCCACAGCCTTGTCATGCTCAGCTATCAATGCTGTAATCCTTAGGACTTCCGACCAGAACATTGCCGCGTTTGCGATGCTTAGACTAAAATAAAAATCGGTCCACTGCTCACATAGTTATACTGGTTCTGCGCTGTGAGATGCAATCATTCACAGATAGCTTACGCTTGGGATATGTTCTTTTTAACATACAAGTGTTCTTCTCTTTTGGGGGAGGGGTCATGTCTACAGTTTTGATGGTTAGCTTTATTTGTTGTTGGCCAAGAACACTGAACTCACAGGATGTTGAACTTTGACTTTGAATTCTTTCCTTTCCATAACTTTAGAAATACTCCAAATATTGGAAAGAGAATCTTCAAATGTCTTGCTTCTTTATTCACTGGAATGCTCTTTTCGAGCTGAGGTTTGAAGTGTTCTCTGGAAAGGCAGAATACCTTGTTTTTCCCTCCCAGCTTTAGACTGCCTCCTCAGCTGTTGCCAACAAGTTGTGGGAGAAGAATCCGAGGGCTTAAACTGTTTTCAGGGAGAAAAAAGGGTGTTAGTCTCAAGTCTTGCCTCTTGTGAAAGCTTGCACCTCTTCTGACTTTTCTCACACTTGAGCTCCTAACTGCTGCCTAATACTGGAAGTGTTCTGGTTCGGAGGGAAGGCTTGTTTTAGGAGGCAACCCCTTGTTTTAGGGAGGGCGGTTGTAAGAGGCACTCTTCCATGTTTTTGTCAGAGCCATGTAAATCTCTCCTTTTTTGTTATTATTTCTTTATTTGTTTGTTTATCTATTTATTATTGCAGAGGCTGTCTATTCTATGGCCCACCAGGGACTGGAAAGACCCTCGTAGCTCGGGCTCTTGCTAACGAATGCAGCCAGGGCGACAGGAGAATATCCTTCTTCATGAGAAAGGGCGCTGACTGCCTAAGTGAATGGGTGGGAGAATCCGAGCGCCAGCTCCGTTTGTTATTTGAGCAGGTAAGGTGGCAACGCGCGCTGTGTTGTGTCAGAGTGGTGCCACAGTAGTTCTGTGGTGGACGTCTTCCCGGAGAACTTGGTCTTTTGGGTATGTGGTCGGTTTCTCCCGCTGAAGTGGCAAGGTTAGTGTTTCCTTTCTCAGTGTTGTCCTACTTTGCATGAGCGGCTTGAATTCTTGCAGAGGTGCTGGCAAAGAGGAATCAATAAGCAGGAGAAGCCACAAAACCAAAAATTCCCTCCTCCTCCCGCTCCCCTGCCCCACCCCCCCCCCACCCCCCCCCCCAAGAGAAAAAGAAAGCACAGCAGAGATTGCAAGACACAAGAGAAGACAGCTTTAGGTCAGGGGGAAACAGGTGCAGGCTGAGAGCATGGTCATTGCATGACTGTATTTCCTACTGGCAGCTTGCCTCCGGAACCTGCAATTGAGTTACTGAAGGCCTGACTCTGCACTCTCTGGTTGCCCAGCAGCTGTGAAAATTCCTGGCGCCATCTGTTTCCTGGTACCAGTCGCAGCTGCTTGACGCAGGCTGCTGTCTTGTGTTCCTCGTGCCACTTACTCCATTGGCTCGGAGAGGTCCCTGATGCTGCTCTGAAAGTCCAGGGCTGGTGACTTTGCAGCCACAGCAGTTTTGCATGCCTGTTCCCTTTCAGTAATGCTGCGTTCTACTTGTGCCACTATCACAGTATGTGTACTTTCCTTCCAGGCCTGCAAGATGCGCCCTTCGATTATTTTTTTTGATGAGATAGATGGTCTTGCTCCTGTACGGTCCAGTCGCCAAGATCAAATTCACAGGTATGGCTTTTTACTTTTTTCTTTTCTTTTCTTTTCTTTTCTTTTCTTTTCTTTTCTTTTCTTTTCTCTTTTCTTTTCTTTTCTTTTCTTTTCTTTTCTTTTCTTTTCTTTTTTCTTTTCTTTTTTTTGCATTTACATGCAATCTGCTTGATCTCTGTGCAAAAGAAGATCAGCCTGGTTGCCTTTCCATGACACGCTAATTCCTTCGGAAATCTTAGAGCACAATGATGCTCAGTTTCAGGTGATTTTAACCGCAGGAGTTGAAAACAATGTGCTAAGCTGGGTGTCAGCACAAGGTCTCTGTTACTCTACCTAGGGTTTGTTTGTCTTCACATGAGTCCTTTCACTAAGCAACCTCTCAGCAAGAAAAGCTTCTCCTTTGGAGTGGCCGTTGGAGAAAGTCATGCCGAATGGAACAGCACTTACCAAACCAGTGAATCGACCCTTTTTCTTTTGTTAGTTCTATTGTCACAACGCTTCTGGCACTTATGGATGGCTTAGACAGCAGAGGAGAGATCGTGGTCATTGGAGCCACCAACAGACTAGACTCTCTAGATCCTGCTTTGCGGAGGCCTGGGCGTTTTGACAGAGAGTTCCTTTTCACCTTGCCCAATAAAGAGGTAAGAGCTCTTTACTGAGTCACCCTCCTGCTAATGGGGCCAAGTCTTTCTTTGCAAGACAACCGTGTAACCACGCAGTATCACAGAGCAGGGAAGAGGGGAAGAAGGGGCGCCCGTGTATTTGTCTGCTCTCATGAGCAGGAGAGAAGGTAGCATGAAACAGAGTTATCATGTGGTTCCCTCCTGTAGAAGTCAGCTCAAAATCCCTGCTGTGATTAGGCCGTGGAGCAGGGAACACTTCAGTGCATCTCTGGCAAAGATCGCAGATGCAATGCTATCCTACTACAAGTCCTGGGACTACTACTATTCCTGCGACTATCCTACCAGTACTAATCCAGGGAAAGATGCTAGGCAAAGCTTGACATTTGCTGGGATAGTCATGTGAGTCACAGTTCTGGGGCCTCTCGGTACGACGGGCAGCAACTTGAAACAGAGTGCTGGGACTCCTTTGCGGAAGAAACTGCGAGGACCGCAGATTTGATTAACTGATGAGTCCGTCACCACGAAATTTTGCTGAACTGCAGAGGGTCTTCTTTGAGGAGCTGAGAATCTTCTCTGAGCAATCTCTTTCCGCTTAAGCTTTAGATTACATTTGTTTCCCCAAGAGCATTCAGTCTCATACGTGTGGAGACTCGCTTCTTTATAGAAGCTTGAAATGCCTTTCAGTTGCTTCCTGGTCCTCACAAAGAGCTGAACGCAGCAAACTGACAATCACTGAACTTGGAAAAGCAGGCAGTGCGTTAACAGAGCCTTAAAATCCCCAAAATGTTAGCAGCGTAGAACTGGCGCTTTTATGGACGTGAGAGTGTTTGTGGGTTTCTTGGTTTCTTTTTCCCTGGGAGAAGAATGTAAGCCAAAACGCAATCATTTTGTTTGCAGGCTCGAAAAGACATTCTCAAGATCCACACAAGAGCTTGGAGCCCTCAGCCACTGGACACATTTCTTGAGGAGCAGGCTGAAAAATGTGTTGGTAAGATCAAAAATGCATTGAGCTCCTGCAGGTGACTGCGTCCTCAAAGAGGCCTAGCTTGTACCAGGCAGTAACCAAGCCCCTGTGCCTTGCCACGGAATTTGCCCATGAGCCAGCCGGCACGACTTGGTTGCTATCACGGTGGGACGCTCCTCTCTGCTGCCCTTGCTTTGCCTCTGAGAACACAGAAGGGCTCTGGGGGGCGTCTTCCTCAGCAGCAAACATTTTGCTCTGACAGTGGCTTCCTAAGCACAGGATATCCGGCTACAAACCCCGTAACGGAGCTCCTCTGCAGTGCAGTAACTCTTTTCAAATCGTCTGTTGAACTGTTCCCATTAGGGCCGCACACAAAGACTTGACAAGCTGCCCTTTGGAAGTGGTGTCCCTGACTTCTTTGTGTTGCCTGAGCCTGACATGACATTTGATTCTTGTTTTGCTGATTAGGATACTGTGGGGCCGATATCCAGTCTCTCTGTGCGGAAGCTGCCCTCTGCGCTTTGCACCGACACTACCCGCAGATATACACTAGTCGTCAGAAGCTGCAGATAGACATCACTGCCATTGAAGTAACAGCACGAGACTTTGCTGCGGCCATGCAGAAGGTTGCACCAGCTTCGCAGAGGGCTGTGGCTTCGCCTGCGCAACCACTGTCACCCGTTTGTAAGCCACTGCTTCAAAGGACTCTGGAGAGACTTCTAAAAGCCCTGCAGAAAGTGTTTCCCCACGCAGCGCTTGCACTGAAGAAGGACCAGCAGCCAGGTATGACAGTAACATTCACTGCCTTCAAATTCTGCCAAAGCAGACACTTCTAGCTTGTGCAGTCAGGAGAAACAAATCCTTCGGTCATGATGGGATTAGTTTTCAATGCACAAACTTCTTGTTTGCCCACGCGTGCCTTTACTTCAGGAATATCTGCAACAGAGTGCTGCCTAGTTTGTACTGTGGATTCTAAACCCGGAGAATGAGAGATGAGAGCTGGGAACTCTTGACAATTCGCACTAGCGAACTATGTGCTCTCTGCTAAAGCACCCTGTTTCTGACGGTAGCCGGCATCCCAAGCATCGTTGTTAGAGGCTGAGTTAAGGCTTGAAGTGTGAGGCACCTCTTTCCCTCTCAGAATAAACAGCTTCAGGACCACGACACTAAGTGGTAACTGGTTCAGGGAATATGATTTTGGACATCGCCACTTTCAACTGAAATGCGTGTGGCTCACACTAGAGGCGTGCATGTGAGATGAGGATATTGAAGCAGAGTATGCTTTGGGGCTTTGCTTGCCTAGGATGTGCGAGCTGGCCCTTCTGAGTGCAGCAAGCCTGATCAGGTCCAGTCTGTCCGTTAGTGAGAGCAAAAGCATCGCTAAAGCACTCCACGCTGTGATCGATGGAGGTCGCTGACTAGTTCTATGCTCTTTCCTTGGGACTATCCTACCGGTACTAGTCCAGGGAGAGCTGCTAGGTTCATTTCTCTGGTTGAAAGAGAGGCAGAAACCCACTAAGGAAAGGAAGGCGGAGAGGCAAGGGGCTTGGTAGAAAGACGTTCCCCCTCCTCCCCGTGTTGTCCACCTTCCGCTACCTCCTCCTTGAGTGGCCTTTGAGAGGCTGCATTTAGAAGATGCGCTGGTCTGTATATGCTGGTCCAGCAGTCCAGGGTTTGAGCACTCACTTCAAAGCTCTTCCAGTGCGAGTGAGGGAGGTACGGACTCTTTGGGGAAGTTAACAAACCTCTCTTGTCTTTCAGGTGGTGCAAATCCTATCTTAGAACACGGTTGCATGCACAGTGATGAGGAGTCACCTTCGGGTTTTGCAGAGGAGCTGTGTCGTCAAATGCCCAGTCGACAGCAGCAAGCGTTCCTTCACTTGAACAGGTAAATGTCGGTGTGCCTTTGATTCCAGTTCTTCAGCTTGCTGCGTCCTTGCAAGCAGTCTTGGCCATTTTTAAGTGGGAGGGCGGTAGACCCAAATGCTTTTGACAGGCGTATTTCTTAATAATAAAGCAAGAATCACTAACAGCACTTGAGGGAAGGGATGCTTCAATGAGAATGCCTGAAGAAAACATACATCTTGCAGTTCCTTGTACTTAATGTTGCAATTTACGCCATCCAGGTTTGCACTTCTGTAGATGCAGCTAATGTGTGTTTCAGTGCCCATGCAGTTTTTTTCTCCCCAGACATGTTGTTTATTCTGCTCCTTCCTTGCCTCCTTGCTTCCTTCCCCACCTCCCTGCCTCCCTACATCCCTCCCTCCCACGTTCCTCCATGCCGTTTCGCCACTTTCAGTGGAACTTGACAGATGTGGCCATCTCCAAGCTACTACATTCTGAAAGACATCCTGAAAATGAGTGTCTGGGTGGTGAAGAGATCCCAACCAGTGTGTGCTGGGAGAGAACATGATAATTCTCCCCTGCGTTGGGCTGTCTGAGCCATGGTCCTGTATTGGGCTGGCCAGTGCACGTGTATGATTTAAGAACCGTTAATTGCCCAGCCAAATGAACAGCAGGTGTGGTGAGGATCGGCAGGATTGCTTAGGGGAGGTATGGAACAAGTCCTTAAGGAAATCAGCATTGGCAGTCTTCCTGATCACAGAACAGCTTCTTACCTCTTGGAGTGTGGAGAGTGGGGGGGGGGAGGGAAGAAAAAAGAAAAGAAAAGCAAGGAAAAAGAAGGAGGGATTGAACATCTGTGTCTTTACTGATCACTTTGCTTTCAGACTGCTTGTTTTCTTCTTATTGTTCTAGAAATGCTTATTGCCAGCCCATGTGTTACAGGCCAAGGTTCTTAATAGCTGGAGAGCCCGGATACGGGCAAAGTTCTCACTTGGCGCCTGCAGTAATACACGCGCTGGAGAACTTTGCAGTTTACACACTGGACCTGCCGGCTCTCTTTGTTAGTAGCACGTCACCTGAAGAAAGATGTGCACAGGTATCTCTTCTCTCCTGGATGAACAGGAGGATTCTTTTAGCTGGGTGCAGTTATGAAGCGCAGCTAATGCTGAGCCTGTAGCGCTGCAGCCTATGCCGTAAAGGCAAGCAGACTGCCAGAACACTTCATATTTGCACACGTGTGTCTTTTTCTCAACTAGAGATACTGAGTTAGAGTTACTTTTGGTTAGCTAGAGTTAAAACTAGAGTGCAACGTATAGGCTCAGTGCTGTTTTATTCCTTTTTCCTCTTAGGCAGGGAGTCCATTCTGCTGTTTGGCATCACTGTATTTTCACAGGTTAACCCTTAGCAGAAGCACTTGAGAGCTGTGCAAGGGAGGCTAGACATGTTACGTGGCTGGGTGCTCCTCAGTCACATAAAGGGAACACTTCCTTTTGGGTTATGTGACACTGGCATCTGTGGTCATCTAGCCACAGCGTCTAATGAGTGCCCGGCTATACTGCTAGTACATTCCATCCTGTGACTGCAACTGCCTGAATGCTGGTCACCTGACCAGGTGCCCAAAGATAGTCAGCCTGGGAGAGGATGCTTGCCGCTCTGTTCACGTGGTAGACGCGCTGCCACACGGACCGGGCTGTGAGGCCCTTGAGGAGTTACCTTACATCGAAGCAGGTCCAAAATCAGGTCTGCTTCTGTCCGTGCAGCAAAGTCTACAGCTGAGTCCCAGTAGAAATGTCACCTTAGTCTTGTGGCTTTCTTCTGACATTTTGTCTTCAGGCACTGCTATTTTGTAGGCTATGTTGACTGACACGGCGCTGCTTATTAGCAGCCTGTTCTACGTGGTTCAGAATTCTTATCCAAACTCCCATTTTACTAGCTGATGCGAGAAGCCCGGAGGACAGCACCAAGCATCCTTTATATTCCTCATATCCCCGTATGGTGGGAGGCTGCTGGAGTCACGCTGAGAGCTACGTTTACAATGTTATTAGAGAACATCCCAGCATACGCTCCAGTTTTGTTGCTTGCAACATCAGATGTATGTCATGCGGAGCTCCCCCAAGAGGTATTTCTAGTGCTGCTTTTCCTGCTTTTTTTCTGTCTCATTGGAATTTCTCTCTCCAGTAAGCACCTGGATACTGCGCTCCCCAAAGCGGAGGGCTCCTGGTATTACCAGGGCAGCCTGCCTGAATCTTTGGAAATTGGCTTAGGCAGCAATCACTGCTGAGCACATTTGTCTACAAGGCTTTCGGAGTCAAGAGCTTCACTTTGACTCAGCCTTCCCTGCCCCTATGGGCTTCTCGGACACATGCATGAATTCCCTCTCGGAGAATAATCCAAAGCCGTCACAGTTGAGCGGGGAGTTCAGGTCTGCTGAACCCTGCCTGGTCCCCCCGTAGTTGCCACCAGGGTTCAAACGGAAGGACAGCAAGGCAAGTAAGTACACAGCAGGCAGCCCTGGAGGTGGTAGATGTCATCTCTTTAAGCACTGTAAGAGATGGGCCCGTCACTGAGCTTTAATCCCAGAAGAGTCCCTTAAAGAAGATGCTTTACATTGCCACGGTAACCTATGAAAATCTAGCCTTCAGGGCCAAGAAGCTACCTTACCGTAGTTTCTCTCGTAGTCAGACCAGTACTCAGCTGAATTTGAAAAGGTACTCGTTTTTTTGGAGTCAACCCTGAATTTCTGTGGCCTTATATCTGCAATGTCTTTTCTCCTCCCACCTGAGGTCCGAGATTTATTTTCTGATGCTTATGGAGAAGTTTTCCATGTCCAGTTGCCTGGCGAGGAAGAAGGCAGAGAGTTCTCTGAGGACTTGCTTTTAAATCAAGCTGCTAAACCTGCTGCGTCAAAAAGGAAAGGAGGTAAGGATATGCTACAAAGACAGCTTTGCTAACTGTTACGGGGGCAGCCACTCAGCATTTGTTTTGGTAACAGATTTTCTGTCCTCTTCTTTTAAAATCTGAAAGCAAAATGACCCCCTTAACTTGCTCCCCCTTCTTTCTTGATTTGCGTATGCAGTGAGACAGCACAGTGATACTTCAGTCCCTTTCATCCTTTTGCTTGTACGCCATGTCAGATGGCAATGCTAGAACTGAAGAAAGCTAATGTTTTGCTTTGCTGTTTCTAATGTCTCTGTGCAGCTGTAACAAGTAGAAAACGCAGAAGTGACACATCCCCGTCAGGCAGCGTAACAGGGAAGAGGAGGAAATTCCCATCCAGTGAGGAGAATGAGACTGACATCTGTTTAAGGGTAGGTTGGAGCTGACCGATCCACCTTTGCTTCCTGATCTGCTTCAGACACATGAGCTATCTGTTTTGCCAGCACAGCTGTAGACGTGGTGAAAGTTCAGCTCAGGGGTCAAGAGAAGCAGCTGGGGAGGCTCCCGTTCCCCGCCGTCAGCAGCGTTTCCAGGAGATCTGTAGCCTCTCTTCCAGCCAGTGTCCTGTGCTGCAGCGATACGATCCCCTCAAATGCACTCGTGCCTGTGCTGTGGCAGCCTCTATCCCTTACTGCGCAATGGGCCACGGCAGTTGCTGCTGTTCTGGAAGAAGCTGCTTTGCCATTAGGATCGTTCATGGCATAGACTGAGAAGTAACGCAATGCTAGCTGAAATCCAAGCCTTGCTTTTTTCTCTGAAGTAGGACCAATTATCTCATTTCCTCCCCAGAAATCCGGAGCGATGTTTAGTCTGTTCTTTGAAGTTTCACTCGTATTTTATTTAGCAATATAAGAAAGTAGGATGCGAGTTGTGTTACACTGTCCTGGTTTAGTTTCTGACCCCGCCCAGAGGCTGTTCAAAAGATCTCATGCTATTTTGCACTTGTATTGTCCCCCTTTTGCTTCAGCAACTGCTGAGTGCTGCTGGTGAGATAACGAAGAAGTTCAGCATCTTCCACCTGGAAAAATTACATATTGTGCTCAGCCAGTGTATCTACCGGCATCAACAAGACGATGACAAGACTCAGCTAATAGAGGTAACACTATTTCACATCGCACTTCCAATCAGTGTTAGACGGTTCCTGCATGGGTACGTTGTGGATATCATGCTTCTTTAACCTTCATCTCTTTGCTGCTTAGTGGTCCATGTAATATAGGAGTTGTTCATTTCTGTCTGGAAGAAATTGGTGCATACTGCAAAGCGGTTGTTACGTTTGGCATGACTGTTGGCAGTTTCAGCAGGACAAAGCCCGAACCGGAAGACGAGGGATTCCACGCACACAGCCCTTTCAAAGCAGTTCACCTGGGAGTCTGTGAACGGCTTGTCTTGAGGGCCTCTCTTTGGGGAGGGGGCTGTGAAAGAAGGGCACTGGTCTCAGTTTGTCCCTTCCCCTTCCTCCCCTTACAGGCAGGCAAGCATGGTAAGCAACTGGGAAGAGATTTTTCTCTAGTGCCACCACCATAATCTCCTTTAGACTAGTGTGCGCGAGCGTCTTGAATTGCACACGGAGGGAGCTTTCTGCCTCAGCTGATGTTACACTGCTTATTGAGATTCGCTGAGGTCTCTTGTCAAGGAGGATTTACGAGTTGCCAGAAGTGAGCAGAAATCTTGAGGAGGCCACCGCGGCCCAAGTGAGGCACTTGCGGGACGGAGTCAGTGTAGATATGCCAGCAATTCACTCCTCACATTCAAGAGCCACAAACCCACTGGTCTCCGAGATGCGGGTGCATCAGAGGAGGCAAAATTCATTGTGCCTCTGCAGTTTGCCTTGAAAAGAGGAGGTCCCTTCTCCTAAGTCCTGCTCGTCTCCATCCCCTCTTGCACACCTGACAAAGAGCGAGAACACAGGCTCTGTTCTGCTTGCGACACAGGGAGGAGTATTTGTGCTCCAGGAAGCCACGAGGTTCAAAAGTGTGCCCATCTCATCCAGTCTGATGGCATGTTCTGGCTTGGGAAGGGAATTCTTTTCTGTTATCGCAGGGCCTGTGAGCTGCTGTAGCTTGAAGAACGTGTAGTGCTGCAGTTCAGGAAAGGTGATTGCACTTCTCTGATTCCCACTTCTCCCTTTAGCTTGACAAACAATCTCTGCTATTCTCGCTGCCCTGTGTAAGTAGGTAAGGAGCAGGCCCGAGTGTGCGCAGAGGGAAAGTGTAACAAGGAATTACCGCAGGTGCACAAAGTACCTTCTTCAGCTGCTAGGTGTGGCTTCTTGGGACGTCTCTCCTCATCACGCTTTTTGAAAGCAGGTGCATGCAGGCTCTCTCTCTTACTCTGCTTGGGACACATAGGGGTGCCTTTAAAGCCAGAGGGACTAAAAAGACCTTGTGATGGTTTCGGCACACCTTTTTGATAAGTATCTTTTTCTTTGTAGGAAATGAAGAAGGAAATTGGAGCCTTCCTTGGTGCCCAGTAATGAGAACTTCAGAAGACTGACTTCAGCTCCGTGATGTTTTCTTTGAATTGTGTGCTGCCAGGTTATCTGTGCCTAATTCAGGCAAGAGAGCTTTGGCATACATGTGCAAGTATATCGTAAAATATACTAAAAACAGGCAAATCAATGCCTTTGCTTGCTTTGACTCACTATTTTTTGTCCCATATATATAGTGTGTGTACATATATATACATGATCTGTTGAGAAGAGCGTGTTTGGCCCTCCTTCCCAATGTGCATTGCCTGAATGTCTCGTGCCTAGCTTTTTTTGTGTGACCAATGGTTGTCAGTGCCTTTGGAACTCAGAAGAGCTCCGAAGAGTACAGCACTGCACAAACGCCCACCCGTGCTTCGCAGCTCCCGTCCTTGCCCATGAGAGCTATACTCTCACCGCTCTCCTGCAGCTGGACTCTGCAGGGTTGTGTTTGTGGGACGCTAGCTAGCACGAAAGAGCAGGCAAGCGAAAATTCCGATTCCGAGGCCAGTCTCTAGAAGCAGCTGCTTCTTCCACCCCGAGACACTTGCAGGAACATGAATAGTGCACTACCTCCTCTTCTAAACAATTGCATGATTCGTTGTGCCATCCAGAGCATGGAACTGTCTGGGCTACTAAAGGCAAAAGAGGTGCCAGGAGTGAGCCAAATCAGCTGTTTCCTTGGATGTGTTGTGGAGGCATGCAAGCTATTTCCAGGGTGGACTTACTTCTGGAAAGCCAGTTTTCCAGCTTCCAGAAGTAGATGTATGGGAATGAATAAAAAGCTGTACCTTAGTGCTGCATCTGAAAGCCAAGCTCCGCCCTGCCGTAGCAGCCGCCAGCAGCTCTGACCACGCCTGGCTTGGAGCCATGCCCAGCTCCGGGGAGCTGCAAACAGGGCTTGTGAAGGGCCCTTGTGCTGGCTTTGGCGCGGCTGGGGCAATGCCTGGCAGAGAGGCGTCAGGTTGGTGGGAGTGGGGCATTTGCAGCCGCTCATGGGGTTGAGGGGAACTTCAAACTAGAATTCTGAGATCCTGAGCCCACGGCGACAGCGGTGCTACCATGCTGCCCTTGGAAGGCAGAAGGTGCAGGGAGGGAGGTGTCTCTCCAGCTTACAGCTCTGAGCAGGGCCAAGCCTGAATTCAGACCAGACTGCTGAGGACTTTGTCCAGTCAGCTCATGGAAGCCTCCAAGGATGGAGACTCTCCCACCCTGTCTCTGGGCCTCGGATCAGTGCTTGACTGTCCTCCTGGGGACAAATTTGTCCCACAGATCCAGGCTGAATGTCCCCTCTTCCAGTTGATGATCCCCGCAGCTGTTCTGCTGCCATGCACCTTTCTGAAGAGCCAGGCTCTGTCTTCCCGGTAGTGTCCCCTGGAAGGTTGGAAGGCTGCTGCAAAGTCTCCTCTTCTCCAGCCTAAAGTGACCCAGTTCCTCCGCCTGTCCCCATACACCAAGTCCTCCCGCCCCAGGCGTATCCTGGTGGCCCTGCGCTGGACTTGCTCCAATACGTCAATCTTTTTCTTGGAGTGGTGGCACCCAAAGCTGGAGGCAGGACTCCCGATGTCGTCTACTGAGTGCTTAGTAAAGGGCAATAATCACTTCCCTCACTCTCTGGGCCTTGCTGCTGTTGACACAGCCCTGCGTGCTGCTAGCCTTTGTCCCTGTCAGGGCACACTGCTGGCTGATGCTCAGCCTGCTGCTGATGCTCAGCCTGCTCTCCACCAGGAGCCCAGGGTCTCCTCCCTGCAATGCCCGGCAGGGTGCCCTGGGGCTTTTGGGGCCTTGCAGCCCCTCGGCAACACTGGCAGAGGTCTCAGCGAGACATCCTGCATTAGGGGTACATCTCCCCTCTCCCCACAGTGGCCCCAGGCTCTCTCCAGGTGTCCCCAGCAAAGCCAGGGAAGACCAGGTCCTGGGGGCTGCTCCCACCACCGCTCTGCTCTGGAGGAGCTGCTCTGCTGTAAGCAGCAGAAGGCGAGGGGAGGTGGTGGGACCGTGCTGGAGGTGGTTTGGTGACGTGCAGAGGAGGAGATCAGAAAGGAGCAGTTTCTTTGTCCTCCTCGTGCTGGCTTTGCTGCTCAGGTTTTCTCCTTTCTCAGGAGTCTGTTTCTTGGCTCCGGACTCCTTCCAGCTGTCCTCCTCTTCTCCAGAGAAAGGATCCTGAAGCACCAAAGAGAGACTCTCCGAGAAGGAGAGCTGGAGATGAGAAAAGAGGTAAGAGACCAAACAACAAACACTTGATTTAGAAGGACATGTGTGCACCTTCCTAGAAGCGCAGCCAGAACCAGCCCTTTATAACACACTGGGGAAGGTTAGCAATGGGAACTAGAGAAAGGCACAGCCCCTGTACGTGGAAGATGCCTCCTAGGTAGTAATGTGCCTGAAAGAGATGACTCAGGGCTCTTTTGAAATTGCCATCAGCGGTAATTGATGAACAAGCTCCTAGCAAAGGTGAGACTGGGTGTAACCTGTATGTTTAATAACCCCCCCGCGAGCAGTCCTCACCGCATGTCTCCTGTGGAGCCCCTGCACGCAGGCCTGCAGGGCGCTTGGAGCAGGTCGCCTGGTGCACTGACAGCCCGGCCTGCCGGGCTCTCAGCATGCCCCCAGCCAGCCCAACTCTCACAGCTGCAGGATTTCCCCAGATCTTTCACTGACACTACCACTGCACTGGATTGCCTGACACAAGGAATAAAATGGCTGAAAAAGTTCCATGTGCCCGGACAGCATCATCTAAAACTGTAGGGCTGTTATTTCTACACGGGAGCCTTGCCTGTAGACCTGCCCTTTTTGGCCTAGTGTAACAAATGGGTGCTGCTCAGGAGAGGAAGGAGAACGAGCTGCCGCTTCTGCTGGAAGTCAAGGAGGATGTGAAACAAGAAGCAAGAAATGCGGAACTGCAGCAGACAGGCGAGAAGAGAAAGCCAGAAAGGTATGTTAAGTGACCTTCTGTTCAGAATGCAGGGGCCAGAGGAGGCAGCAATTCCTAAGGAAAATCCTGAGTGCCTAAAAGGGACACTAAGTATGCTTTTCAGCACAAGGGTCCTCCTTAGAGCTGACCCATATCTGGGAGTGTGCCGGCTTCGGGGTCTGAATCTCAGACAGGTTGGTGGCAGTGGCTGGACAGCCTTGTTCTGGTCCAAAGGGGAAGGGGAGAAGCTATGCTCAGGGAAATGCTTGTGTCCCCTAGGGCAGGAGCCCTCAGTGTCTTAGCCCAGGTCCGGCGATGCTATTCAGGGCAGCTCACTGAGCACATTGCCATTTGCTCTTCAGTGTTTTTCTCAGCTATTGCAGAAACCAATACAGCTGGAGGAGAAAATGGCCCAGCATCTCAAAAAGGGCAAGAGCTTATTTCCCAACGGGCAGAAGCTGAAGCTCGTGGGAAGTGTTTGGAAAAGATGCTGCCTCAACATGCAGAGGTTAGCGCCAGAGGTACCTGTCATGCAAGCGTTATGTGGCATGAGCTCTTGCTCCTGTCCCCTCTGCCAGCTCAGCAGCTAGGACTGCTCTCACCTGGAAAGCCTCAGCCTCTCTGGGGCCTCAGGGAAGAGCTGTCTGTAGGCAGGGAGTGAGTTAAGAGCGGCTGGCGCTGCTGCTCTCTCTTTGGCTCTGAATCATTGTGTGCGTGAGTGAGGAGTGAACGGCAGACCACATTGCTGTCTTGGGGCTTCCTGCCCCATGCTTGGGGAATTTGCCCATGCCGAGAGCGAGTGGGCTCAGGTAAGCTGAGGCACTGTATTTCAAAGAGGTTTGAAAGAAGTAGGATTTTCCACCCTTTGGATTGTGCTGACCTGCTGTACTGGGCTCCATGTGCTTCACAGGATGACCGTACAGCAGTGTCTCAAACTTCCTGTGAGTGCAGTAGATGGCCCTGCAGATGCCCAGCTCCCAGCTCCATCACAGCAGCTGCCTGCTGCCTGATGAGGCCATGCTGTGGCAACATCTGCTCCTGCCTCACAGGTGTTCTGGAGCAGGTGGGTCCAGCCCCAGATAGGGTGCTGTAACCAGCAGGAGGTACACTACATGTAACCACATAAAGCCAAGCAATGCTTAACACAATTAGTATAAACAACCTGACAATTGCATGTGTTTTCATGCAGAGCAGCCCTGTGGCCTTAAATGCACTGCTCCATGGAGATCTCTCTCTTTTTTTTTTTTAATACGTACAATATGCTCATTATTGGATGGTGTTTGGTTGTTCAGAACCTTGGTGATTGATGACCCTGCACCGATTGCTTACCCATTTACTCTTTTGTTTTCTTTTGTACCAATTCCTTGTTAGTCTCACTGGTGACATGGTGAAGAGGGCAGCAGCGATATTGAAGGCCTTGGAGTTAGGCCCAGATCTCATAGGAGGCCTTATGGGAGTTGCCAGCAATTCCTCTCTCCCAACATTGTGCAGCATCCTTAGTAAATACCCAAGATGCTGCTCATAAATCTCTCAAACCTCTGCAGCGGGACAGCGTGCATCGGTTATCACCGCTGCAGGAGCTCTGACTTCCACCCGTCAAACACTTAACAGCACGAAGGCTGTCACTATTATAATGCAGCACACTGACAAACATGCACACTCTGCCCGCCCCGCCTTAATAGGATTCGACCTTTTACCCTACTTATTTCACACACTCACTCACAACACTCACTCACAAGAGCCACTGCCCTGGTCTCTCCCTGGGCTTTTTTCCAGGAAGCTACAGCAATGGCCTGCAATTCTTCCTGGGTGTAATCTGGCACCACCATTGGATGATGAGGTTGCCTAGGGGGCCACTTTGCTTGGTTCATAATTCATGGTCCCACGGTCCGGCACCCCAAACTCGGCCTCGCAGCACTACCTGCTGCTTAGGAAGCACACGCTGCCCACCCTGCCCCTGGATGGCACAGCAAGCAATGTGCTCCTTCACCAGCATCGCTTATTCCTGGCCTACTCCCACTAGTTCTTCCCATATCTTACTGGACTTCTGTAACTCTTCCATCCAGTCAAAACATTCCCTCCCTCCTTTCGAACACAAATCCTGCTGGGTTTCCAACACATTTCTTTTGGAGACACGTTTATTTCTCAGCTAGGTGGGGGCATCCAGACACCTCTCTCTCATTTTCCCAACACACCGGAGAGGTCCCCGGGGCCAAACACTGCATGACCGTCCCCCATGCCCGTGTGTGGGGCCAGTCGAGCACCCATTCTGCCTTCTCCTCACTAGTATTTTTCTAGAAAGGCATTTCCCACGGGGATCCTGCTGACTCTGTCAGGTGTAATGCGCTGGTGCAAGGGTTCCTTACAGACTCCAGCAAGAAAGGCCCTCGCATCCCGCAAGGTATTGATGAAAATAACTTTTACTGGAGATGGCGCAAGAAAGAAAAAGGGCATGGCATAGGAGCCGCCTGCAGGCTCCTCTCTTAGGATGATTAGCTGGCTATGTTTGTCCTGTGGCCAAGTGATCTGTGCAGCACTGCACAGGCCTGAAGACCAAGCTATACGTGCAGCGCAGCACAGCACAGCACAGGCCTGCACCTCGTCGGGTCAACTGTTGTGTGCATCACTAACTCCTCAAACTTCTGGTATGGACCGGTGTAGTTTGTCAAGCACATCTCCACATGGGCCAGTCCGTGGGTTCCCTTTGCAGTGGAGAGCGGAAAAGAGGGCCTGATTCATGCTGTCCTCCACAATGATATCCAAAATGCTCACCTCAGGGGGACTGCAGTGCTCTTTGTCGTAGAAAATCTCAGCATTTCCACATCTGTAGCCCCGCTAACCTCCCCTGAGCAACAGTGGGTTTTTGTTTTTGTTTTTTCCTGTTGCAGAAAGCAAACGGATCAATAAGGAATAGGCTGTTTCTGCTTGGAATTGGTTTGAGATTGCATTTTTTTAAAACCTGACTGCTTATGAAACACCTAGGGAGTAGTCTAATATTTAATTTAATATTAATATTTCTGTTACCAAAAATTTAGATGAAGAACTGTAATAAGACAGAGGCAATACAAAGTGCTTCATATCTCAATATAGTACTTTTGATCCTGAAAAAAAGTTGCAGTGGTCAGGGCTTTTGCTCTTTTTCACTCACAACTGAAAGCGCATTCCCACGCAACAGCAGTGGTCTACTGAAGCGACGGGTTCTGAGAATGGACAGACTTACCCTCTGCCTCTCAGCGGCAGAAAAAGCGGGATGTAGACACCTGCTATCCTCCTGCATTTTCTTGCAATGCTTCTAGCTGAGCCAGCCAGGAGCATGTGTCTGCATTGAACTGGATGGAGACTCTCTCTCTCTCTCTCTCTCTCTCTCTCTCTCTCTCCTTTCACAAGTGGCTCAGCTTTCCTTCACATCCCTAAATCGCAAAAAGCTGCTAAAGCCACTTCTCTATCTGATTCTGTGCTCTCCAGCAGTTTTGGCTAGTGCAACGGCTTAACTCTGCTTGCTAATGAAATATTCTGGACGTATAACACGAAGCACTGTAGAAAACCTCTCTTTGTTGGAGCCTGTCTAATCAACTCTAGACCCTATGCTTTTCTTTTAGTCTCCTCAGCATCTTGTAACAACGAATTCCACAAATTAATTACATGCCATATGATAAGCATTGCCTTTGGTTCTTCAAACCGATTCCTGATTGCTTCTCTAGGTACCTTGTAGTTTTGGACTGTAAAAAACGTAATGAATAATTAGGAAAGATGTCGTTTAGTATAGTGATATAGTGAAGGCAGATTGATTAACTTTCTTAATCAAGTTCATACACCAAAGAGTTAAACAAAATAGTTGAAGAAATGGTTAAATTGTTCTCCCACTCCGACTTGTGCTCTGGTTGCTTCCTGCTGTTTTATCCACTGAAAGTAAAATTCCTCCAAAAAGGAAACTCCTATGTGATGTGTCACTGAGTTGTGACTGTAGGGCCTAAATGTGCATCAGGCAATTCACTTACTGACTGATTTTATTCATATCCTTAGTAGCGGAATGCCTTTCAGTGAAATTTAGATTCCAGGCTCGCTTCTGAAAATAGGAGCTGTTCTCCAAAAATTGCTTTGGTGGTGGTTTGACTTTTGCCAGATAAAATTCTGACTTCTTTATGTATGCAGAAGTCGCCTCTGCCTTGTTTCCTAACCAAGAGGCTGAGAGGGACGTTGTCGAGAAAGATGAATGTACAGAGAAGAGGGCTGTTTAGTGTTGCTGCCCTCTGAACATTCATCTAGAGTTCACGGGAAAGATTTTTCAGAATACCTCCCTTTTCTGAAAATAATCTTATTTGTCAGCCTTTTGGAATCTGCTTCTGCAAGCGCTTCAGCTGACACAGCCTCAGCGGGAAACCTGAGGGACTCCCGTGACTGGGGAGACTGTTCAGTGCCTTCCCTTGAACTCAAGCTCCACTACCTTAATGGAGCTTGCCCGGCCCTCTTTTCTCTTGTATCATTTTCAGTTCTTTGGAGGTAACAATTAGGTAAACAATCTCGCAAGTAAGTGGTGTTGAAAAGGGTGTCACTCCTCTCACAGTGGTATGATTACAACCTAGAGCAATTGGTATTTCATCCCTATGGACATTGAATCCTGTTACTATTCCTCCAGTGAATATACTGTATCCACAAAAGTGTGCATCATATTGCTTATGTTTTTGGCAGTGCTTTGCTTTTTCTCAGTGAATGCAATCTGCCACGTGCAGAGCACCAGCATCCAGTGCCTGCGTTACTCAACTCAACAATATGAACCACTGTTTGTGAGATTAAGGCTGGTCTCTTGAAGCGCCCCTGGATAGCCAGTCAGGTGAGTCACCTTTACTGGAAATGCATCTTTGCAAGGATTAAAATGTGCATGTGGCTATATGCTTCGGTGCATATGTTTATACATTTATTTGTATGTTAGCTGGCTGACAGTCAAGGATCACCTCCTCCAAGCTGAAGAACAGCCCATCCCTCTGAGCAAGAAGTGGAGCAAAGGGGCAGGAGACGTGCGTGGCTGAACAAGCAGCTGCCGGGAAAACTCAAAGGGGAGAAGGCAGCACAGAGAAGGTGGAACCAGGGAGAGGTAACCCAGGAGAAATAGAGGGACATTGTCCAAGTCTGCAAGGACGGGGCTAGGCCCACCTGGAGTTGAAATCTGGTGAGGGAAGCCAAGACAAGAAGAAGGGCTTCTCAAAATCCATGGAGAACAAAAGGAGGACTAGGGGAAAAGCGGGCCTGCTGCTGAATGGGGCAGGGGCCCTGGTGGCAAAGGACACAGAAAAAGCTGAGGGACCGAATGCTGCCTTTGCCTCCGTCTTTCCTGGTAAGACCGGCCCTCAGGCATGCCAGGCCCTGGAGACCAGGGAGAAAAAGTCTGCAGAAAGGAAGACTTTCCCTTGGTGGAGGAGGATCGGCTTAGGGATCACTTAGGCAAACTGGGCACACACAAGCCCGTGGGCCCTGACTGCGATACACCCGCGAGCGCTGAGGGAGCTGGCTGATGTCATTGCAAGGCCACCCTCAATCATCTCCGAAAGGTCATGGCGATCAGGAGAGGTGCCTGAGGCCTGGAAGAGAGCAAACGTCCCTGCAGTCTTCAAAAGGGGTGAGAAGGGAGACCCAGGGAGCTACAGGCCAGGCAGCCTCACCTCCATCCCAGGAGAGGGGATGGAGCAGCTCCTGCTGGACACCGTTTCCAAGCACATGCAGGACAAGAAGGTGCTCAGGAGTAGTCAGCATGGACTCACCACGGGGAAATCATGCTTAACCAAGATGATAGCCTTCTCTGATGGGATGACTGGCTGGGTAGATGAGGGGAGAGCCGGGCCTGTTGTCTCCCTTGACTTCAGGAAGGCTTTTGACACTGTCTCCCATAGCATACCATCCTCCTAGGCAAGCGGAAATAGTAGGGGCTAGATGAGTGGACAGTGAGGTGGACTGAAACCTGGCTCAGAGGCTTGTGATCAGGGGCACAAAGGCTCCTTGGAGGCCAGAAAGGAGCAGTGTACCCCAGGGGCCAATTCTGGGTCCAATATTGTTCAATAACCCCACGCACCAGTACAGGCCGCAGGGGGCTGACCTGCTGGAAAACAACTCTGTGGAGAAGGACCTGGGAGTCCTACCGGACAGCAAGTTGACCATGAGCCAGCAAGGTGCCCTTGTGGCCAAGAAGGCCAGTGGCATCCTGGGCTGCATTAAGAAGGGCATTGCCAGCAGGTCGAGGGAGGTGATCCTTTCCCTCTACTCAGGAGGCCTGGTGAGGCCGCATCTGGAGTACTGTGTCCAGTTCTGGGCTCCCCCACCCCCCAGTATGAGAGAGACATGGAGCTACTGGAGCGAGTCCAGCAAAAGGCTACGAAGATGATGAAGGGACTGGAGCAACTCTCATGTGAGGAAAGGGCAAGAGAGCTGGGCCTGTTCAGCCTGGAGAAGGGAAGACTGAGGGGGGATCTTATCAGTGTGTATAAGTACCTGAAGGAAAGGTGTGAAAAGGATGTGGCCAGACTCTTTTCCAGTGGTGCTCAGCAATAGAATTAGAGGCAACAGGCACAAACTGCAACCCAGGAAGTTCTGTCTGAACATGAGGAAGAACTTTACTGGGAGGGTGACTGAGCACTGGAGAATGTTGCCCAGAGAGGTTGTGGAGTCTCCTTCCTTGGAGATATTCAGAAGTCATCTGTATAGTGTGCTTGAGGTGAGCCTGCTTGAGCGGGGGGGGGGGGCGGGGGAGGTGAAGTAGGTGATCTCCAGAGGTCCCTTCCAACCTCAACCATTCCATGATTCCGTGTTTCTGTGGTTTCCCACCTTCCTCTGAGAGTTCAGCTGCCCGTGTAGCAAAAATCCAAGGCCTTTCTGTGGCCCGGTTGTATATCCTTGACACAGACTACTGAGAAATAGCTGTGAGAAAATCTATAAAAACATTAAAAAGGTAAAAAGTAAAGAGAAGTAAGGATTGTTGCGATGGGGCCAAAGATTCAAAAGGGAAAGCACCAACAGGGGAAGGTAAAAAATCCTTGTTGGGGGGATGGTCCCAGCTTCCCCCCCGCCCCCATACACATTTGGTGCCAGTTACAAGTAGCCTGAATTCCTGTGTTTCACACTCCAAAAGGGAGGATGTCCAGACTTTGAGATAAGGCCTGCTTCAGCACCTGGACCTTGAGAAACAAAAGCCTCCTCTCTGCTGGGGCAGTGTTATTTGCAGCCTGGACTATCTCCACCTGGACCTAGAGAAACAAAAGCCTCCTCTCACTGCTGGGGCAGTGTTAACTGAGGTGGTCTGGACTGTCTCCTCCTCATCAGGACCCTGAGAGATAACACCTGCTTTCACTGCTGGGGCCCCATTGTGGACCGGAATTAACTCCTTCTTAGCCCAGCTATGGGATCTCTCCTTGGGACCCCCACTGCAAGAGTAAAGCAGTCATCCACAGTCACTCAAACTCCTCTCTTCGGTGCTGAAGAGTGTGCGAGGCAGCTAGCCTGCCCTTGGGGGTGTTCGGCCACCCCCCCCCCCCCAACCCATGACTGTGGGTGCGATGGTCATAACGACGGAGGAGAGTTGAACCCTGCAGCAGCCAAGAGCCAGGGGCTGCACCTGTGTGAAGAGAGCTGTGACTGGCCTAGTGACTCCACCTCCACCTTCCCCTGAAGGGTATAAACAGGTTGGCCCGGAAGGCTGTCTTTGGCTCTTTGTGGGTGACAATGGGTCTGCCAACTTGTGGAACCCCTGGGGATGCCCTCCTGTAGTTACTTCCCTGGGATTGAGTGTTCGTTGGCTGCTGAGGCAAGGCGTGGGTAAGATCGATCAGAATTGGTTTGCCTAGTTCATTCATTTGGGTATTTACAGTTAGTATAAATTAGCTATCCTTTTCTGTTTACTAAGTAGTTACTGTTAATGTAACTTTTAGTGTAATTAGAAATAACTATTCTAGTTGAGCTGAGTTTCTGTTAATACAAATTGTTGCTTTGTACCATTGTAGCTTCTGGAGTAAATTTTGGTCTTTGAAACAAGCTGTGGAGTCATGCAGTAAATCTCTCCCCCTCCTCCCCTCCCTTGCACCACACGAAACCCACACAGTCCAGGACTGTAAGATAGTTGGTCATGCCACGACAATTCTAGAGGAAAAAATTCAGGGAGACTAGTCAGGTGGGTCCTCAGCTCAAGTCTTGGTGCCATCCATGTCAATGAAGCTGGTGGAGGACAGCAGCTCAGCAGCACTGCAGGCCTGTTCCCGGGAGCCACAGTGACCTGCCCTTCCCCTCCTCACTGGTGCTGGTCCATTCAACAAAGGGTTCTTGGGGCCTTTGGGTCCTCAGCGGTGAGCATACTCATGCTTAGCCTAATAGCTCATTAAATCCTAGGTATCTTCTGAGTGTATTAGCCAGTAAATAATCACTTAATACTTTTAAGTTGTGCATGATCTGCCTCCTGAGTTTCTTTGTGCTGGGCTAAAGATGCCTGAATAAAGTGACCTAAAAGAGAGCTGTGACATAAAAATAAAGGCGGGTGTTGTTAAGACCAGGCTGATGATCAGCAAAATGATGCTTTTGATATGCATCTCACTTTCAAATGACAGAAAAGATGATAATGTTTTCTATGTAAAAGATATGTATTTTTTGCAATATAGATACCTTCTATTGCAAATATTCATTGCAGATGTGCAACACAACATATTCCTTTTAGTTATGCTGATTAGATTAGATTTATTTACATTTCCAACAATATTTTCACAGGAAAGGGCTAAAATGTAGCCCTTTTAACAGAATATAAAAAGATTCTCTTTTACAAGGCTAAGAGCTCATCTCTAGTAAAAAACTACTCCTGCAACCCTCAAATTACTTGGTTTCATTTTTTTTTAAATTTGGATTTCAGCTTATTGTGCCTCTTTTTCCCCTTCAGAAAGCTCCCAGAGAAATCCAATTCTATATTATAGATTCAGAAATGGAATTTAATTTTGTTGTTAATCTTTCTGGACAGAAAGATGTATGGATTTTAACATTCTTTCAGAAGAACTTTCACCCATCACAGCAACACCAGCATCTAAAAGTCACTAAAGTGTGCTTTTGACTTTCTAGTGAAACAACCAGTCCTCACCGGCTGAAGTATTTTCTTTAGTCACTATTCTATTATGTGCTAATGAACCATACAAAGAGTTTTTGACACAATCCTCCAGGAATAAAAGGTGCTCCCAAAATCTGGACATGTAGATTCTCGCTCAAAGTGAACACCAGGTGATTCACCTCATCTAACATAGGGGTCATAAGTAATAGGTTAATTTTACTGGGCTGTGTTGCTATTCAAAGATGGAAAAAATATTCCCACCTCCAGCAGCTGCTTCAGAACAAGACCTTAACTCCTAGCTGGGGGGAGCTTCTCTCCTCATTTTCTAAAAGATCTTGGGAAGACTCATTTTCTGATTTAGTGTCTGGCAGTGTGAATAGCCCCCCTCCATTCAGTACTCTCTCCATCTTGTTATGGCACATCAGGCTATAACAATTAAACATCTTCAATTTCACGTACCTGGGGACCATCTCATTTCAAGACAAGAAAACTGGTTTATGCCATGAGAAATCTTCATATATGTAACATGCACAAGTGCAGATGTTTCTAGACAGCAATAAAAAATTAGAAGAAAGAACCATTCAAGAAATGCATGGGATATAAAGATGAAGATTAGGACCTTTTCTGATGGTCAAGAAAATGGAGGAGAGCTAACCTGCATAGCTGGAATATAACCTTGGTCATAACCCTGGAATATAACCCTGATAATTCAGTGATGCCCAAGAAGGTATGAGAAGAAGCACAACGAGATGCCACTTTGTTCTCTAGAAACCACAAGAAATGTACTAATGCAACAAACCAGTAAGTACACTTTACACATGATCTGCAAAAGTATTTAAGTCCTTGAAAATGCATGCAAAACCACCACAGGTTTTTCAGACATGCCCAGGCATTGTCAAGTTAGCATTTCAATCCGTTAATGTCTATAACCTCTTTGTACTTGGCTATCTTTCAGCTCCTGGAATGCCTTTGAAAATCTGGCCCTCTGTGACCTGAAATAAATTAGCTAATGCACAAGGAAAAAATTAATCTTTTTTTTTTGAACAAACATGCAAGCATGGAGAGCTCACAGTTATAAACATTGATTTTTATGGGAATTACACAGGAGGTTCAATAAGATTATAATTATAATTTATCAAATAATTTACACTAAAATTATCCTTTCCACCTACAGCTTTTCATGTAATCAGATAGACAGCTTGGAATAATTACATTCTGGTGATAAAAAGGCAAACTTCATAATGCCAGGGGGAAAAAAAAAGTTCTATCTTTCACCTAAGTGTGTTGAAATAACTAGAATGACCAAAAGACAGATTTGTCCAAATCTGTTTGTAGTTTCTTGTCCATAAAGTTCCTCTAGCTTTATAAACATAGCAAAACAGAATGAGTGGAGTTTTCAAGTGGCACTGGACTAATATGACGCTATTAACATATATTATTACCCCTTTCTTCTTTTAAGAGAATTAATGCTATCTTGCAATGAGCACACAGACATAAGTCTTTATCAGTGACACTCGGGTAGCTTGTATTTTATGCGATCCCTGTTTTTTTTTTAAAAAAAAAAGCAAATATTTGAATAAGCACAAAGATTTGCTGAATAGAAAAGTAGGAATCGCAATGTCCCCTTATTAGAGGAGAAATCTTGTGTGGGCTTAAAGCCTGGACAGTTCCCACTAAGGGTATGGAGTAGGATGTTGCTATTATTAGTTTCCACAACCTTTTTTGCAAGAATGGCGTTTGAGCTCTAGGGTCCTTGTGGGGAAGCTGGGAGGTGAGTGTATAATGGGCACCTTGCTAAAGGTCATTGCTTGAAGTTCAGGTGTTGAAGGAAGCTTAAAGCCAACTCCAAGTTTTACTGCAGACTTTTTCTCACTGTCGAGTTACATAAACCACATGGGCTCCAGTTTTTCCTGCCGTGCAAAAAGGCTTGTGTATCTTCCAATCTCTACCTTCTACCTCAACTTAACGTATAAACTCCCAAAGTCAGAGACTTTAGGTTGCGAGTTGCACTTATGGCAGTGAGAGGGCTGGTCTAGGATGAAATCTATATGCGTCGTGCAATGCAAGTAAATAGTAAGGTAATCTGGTGCTAATTAAGACAAAACACAAACTCAGTATGTGGAACTTTACTGATCAGACAGCTTATTTTCCTTGTTTGACTAATTTTTTTCCTCCTAATCAGATATAATTATTCATGAATTAAATAGTATAAATATTCTAGAGTCCACGAGCAAGGACTTATTAAGTAGTATGCATTGTGTTGAGACCAAAGTGATGGATTGGAGTGCCTCAGCACTCCTGCATTAAACTGGTTTTAGTTGGTATTCAGGCAGAAGAGCTCACTTGAAGTGCTTTGTTTCTGAAAATGAACAGTAAAGCCACAGGCAAGTGGTTAAACTTTTCTATCATTTATGCTTTAAAAAAAAAAAAACCTCACTGTGCCAAATGCAGTTTCTTGGACTGATGTGCTGGGTTAGCAGCTGTGAACAGAATCCTTCCTCATTAAAAGCTGCAGGTAGAGCAAATGTATTTGCATGATGTTATCAGGAAATTGGCACAAATAATGCCAGATGAAATGTATTGCTCCAAAAAAGAGAAAAAGGAGTTTGCATGGGATAATATTACACAAAAAAAGTTACAGATCAACAACATACTGTGGAAGTCATCTCAGTTATTCATGCTACCAAATTCAAGCCAGACTGTTATCCAACCAGTTTCTGGGGAGTTCTCCTAACAGCAGTTTGATAGGCATTACCAGAGGAATTTACTGAATGACAAAGGAAAAACCACCGGGGTTTAAAAAGTATTTGTGAAATTATTTTGGATATAATTTGTGTTTTTTATCTGCAGTTCACAAAAGCTGAATTGATCTACAAGAACAGAAGTAGTAGTTTGGATTGCAAAAGAAGTATGCACAAAAAGTCACCTGACCTTTTTGGTCAATTCTGGCAGTTCTCATAGACAAATTAGGGTTTGTTCTGGTCTCCACCAAGCAGACTTTGTGCAGACAGCAATATACTGTGGAGGGTCATGACAGGGTTAAACTGGTGGAAAGTTGCAAGCAGCAAGCAACAGGAGCCTCAGACAAACGTACCCAAGGACACTGGTGCAGCTGGGAATGATGCATCCTGAGAAAGTACAGATAAACTAGCAGAAGCCAGTGGGAACCAAGGTTAAGGGCAAGACAGCCTTTCTAAACAAGTAGCAAGGTACAAGGCATGACCGCTGCGTGCGTGATCGGTGTAATGACTGGCTACTTGTGACATAATCTGCATGATGATTGGCCTAGCAAAGTGTGTCTGTGAAACCACTGAAGCAGCTAACTTTTTAAATATGCTCAGAAATAAACAATAAAGGTCTCAGGACGCAAACCCTCCTGAGTCCGTGCCATTCATCCGCCACAATATACCTTCAAAAACTAGGTAAGTTCCACTAACCTTGTGGAATTACGACACATTTTGGATGAGGAATAAAGAAAAGCTGTTAACCTTTTGTCATCTAAGTACAACACAGACTGGGAAATTTTTTGTGAAGGATATTTCCTGGGATTGTTCACCTTGGTTTCTGGCCAAATTCTAGTCTGAGTAATCACTTTGGGCAAGAGCCAATAGAGAACATGCGGGCTAAAGCGGGACGTAGATGGAATTTAGGTGCTCAAATTTAATACTATCACCTGAAATATTTCTGCCTAATACTAAAGGTGTCTAAACTCCACAGCTGCTCTATTCCATTTTGTAAGTGTTCATCAGACATCTATGGTCACATGTGAATGCTTCCAAGGTTAATAGGGAATTGGGTGTCAATTTTCTCATATTTCAGTCTGTTAAAGACACAGAAAATAAGGCAGATTGCAGAAGATGAAGGCATTCTGCAAAGGACTCAGACTTTGTTAGTCCTATTGCTGGTAAAAGGAAACACACATTTGGGGGCTATTTCTATATGTTTCCTTTGCAGCAGTGCCCGGCTAAAATTCAAAAGTTGTTTAATAGCCTCCCCCAGCTGCCAATAATGCACAGCTTTATTGACTGTTACACAAGGACTTCCTTGGTTTGTCAGACTTTTATGCATATGGTATCCACAGAGGCAATAGTCACCTGAACACTGAATAGCTGTTTTAAAAAAAAAAAACAAAAAACTCAGGCCAAGGCAAGACCAGAGAAGGCCTCATATTGTGCATTTTCTGGCCAATACAAAGCTTATAGCCTTTACTCAGAAATGGCAAAAATTGTATTTGCTGGGCTACAGTCTGGGCTTCTTCCAGCAGAGAATGAATATAAACTAAGTGCACTTTATTTTTTCCTTTTTTAGTATTTTTACTCTCTAGCTATTACGTAAAATGTTGGGGCAGGGAAGAAGCAAGCATTTTTCAATGTTTGCTTTAAAATAAAAGTGAAAAACCTGCTCAAGTCTTCAATATAAAGGCTTTCAGGACATAATCTAAACAGAGATTAGAGCATATGTCTTATTTTGCTCTCTTGCTCAGATTTGCGAGGGTACTTCTGTGATCAGCACCTCTTCCTGGCTAAATTTGTCCCTGCTCAGAACTGGTCCCGTTCTGCTTCCTGTCCTGGGGTCCCCATAAGTGTGTATCTTCCCCATTCGGTGTGGGGGGGGCAGGATTTCACTGCAGAGATGTCCTCTGCAACTGATAGGCACTTAAATCCTTCACTGCATTTTACCTTTACTACTTTTCCCATTTCACTCTCATATTTTTTTCCCTTTATTGTGTTGCATTGCTTTTTGTTTTTTAAACACCAGCTGTACTACAGAGCTGATGAAATTAAGCTTATAAAGCAGTTTGAATAGAAAGCTGCACTGCAAGTGGATAATATTATTCATAATTAATTTTTAAATATAAATAATACAAAACTAGCAACAAGAAGCTATACTATGCATAGCTACATTTCCTCCTTTCCTAGGTCCAGCCAAAGAAACAATGGTTAATCGTGTTGACTTCCAACTTTAAATGTATGCTTCCAATAGTTTAATTTCCTGTTTTCCTAATAGGCTAAACTATATACACCTTATATTACAGGGCAGGGAAAAGGCTGTGTTCTTGGATCAGAAAAATGGGCTTGCTTCCCTCTAGTTAGAAGGTTTACCAAGAGAAAACATGATTCATCACATTTTCTAAGGTCACTAGTTCACATGAAAAGTCTGTGCTGCTCAGTTTCTAGCATCTTCGGTCAAGATTTTTTAAAAAGTCTCAGTATGAACACTAAAGTTTTTCTGAAGAGCTGATCCCCCAGCTTAGGTAGACACATTTTCAGAGCATGCTGAATTTCTCTTTTGGTTGTGCTCCTCGCGGAAGATTTCCATTTCAGCCTCAGCATCCACAGCAGTTATATGTAGGCAACTGAAAACAGAGGTCCCACAAGATCTTCCTTTTCCCTTTTAATAAAGGCTATAGGTCTGAGCCCATTCTTGTTTCTAACAAGTAATTGAAAGGAAGTAGCTAAAATGCTACACTACAGCAATGTTAAGTCTTTGATTTCTTTTTATGACAGACATTTTTTAATGTGTGAAAATATATTTAACCATTTTAAGATGCTGATTTTTTTCAGCAGAAGCTTTGCTCTTACTCAAAGAATAAAAAAATTAAAGATCTTATAAAATTTGACTTTTGGGGTGAAGGTATATGGAAATATTAAGCGAGGTAGGAGAAAAAAAAGAGATGAAACTATTCTTTCTATATTTCCTTCCCCTTTCTTCTCCTGCTATGAATGTCTCCCTAATAAAACCCATTTATAAAATATAAATTGAGGTCCATACGCATCACTTGTTTAATAAAGAATGGAACCCTGCGTGTCGTTTGGGTGGCTGAACTGCTCAGCTTAATGATCCTCATACCTTTATGCCACGGAAGATGGTACTTTTTATTACGCAAGAAAATCTAATGTACTAGCATAAATACGTATCAGTATTGCATTTTAAACGGCAGAGGCACCTGTGTGCAAAAACACTTTACTTAGCAGTCATTTGTTGTAAATCAGTCTCATACATTCAGTACTATAGACAAGAAGCCGCCTTTGCCTCCTATCAGACTACTCAGAGTCGATCTTCGCCCTTGTTCTTATGAAAGAAGAAGTCTCTTTGAAATTTGTGATTTGTAAGGATCATACATGGTTTGTGCACTGGAGCTGCTGGCCAGCCACAATCTGCCCTTTCCTCTGTGCTTTTGGGATGCAGCACAGAGTCACCAGTGGCTCTGAAATTCATGAGAAAACTGGTACGTGGGACAGTTTTTTAATTATTTTCATTTCCAAGTTTTTTGCAGCAACTTTGCTTATGGAAGGATTATCTGCGAATGTACGTTTATTTACATTTCATATTCCCTGTCCACATGTACAATAAATACCAAACAAAATCCCATCCATGTATTTGACTTCAACTGGAATTATTTATAACTGTGGGAAAAATGATCCTTCTATTCTAATGCACGGCTGAAAATTCAGTTACATGGATGCTTAACTCTGCAAGGGGTAAGCTTAGAAAATTAAGAAGATGGAAGCACCTTGTTACAGACTCTTCCTAACAGTCCCAGGAATTTGTTCTGCAGTTCTCCTTGGCTACATTAGGTAGCATCCACTATGTTATGACTTTGGGAGACGTTTTGCTCCTGCAGTACCTGAGTACCTTCCCATATGTGCTCTTTAAAAAAAAACCTACTCTCCCATTGCAGCATCACGGAAATTTAAAGGAGATGCCAAGCACTGAGATGGCAATTGTATTATTTCCACAAAATAATTAATAATGCTAAAAATAAGTTCAGTGAGGTACTGATATTTGCTTAGTGAAGCACAATTGTTGCTCTTCCACAAGCTCACCAAATGCATCTTTCTAAATCTAGATTGAATGGCTGCTATTTTGGCTTTATTTAAAAGGAAACTTTATAAAGTAACAATGCCAGAACATCCATCCATGGGAATTTTTATTTGCCTTAATCAAATGAAAATGATTTTCCAAGAAGATTATCTGCTAAAAAAAAAAAAAAAATTCCAGGCATTTGCTTGGAACTGAAAAGTTCTACCCAGGTTTTTGGCTGAATAATTCATGAACATTTCTCAAGTAGAGGTTATTTTTATTGTCTCATGGCCAGTCAGCTAAGGCTGACTGAAAAGAATTTAAATTGAGATATACCTTGTTTATTGTCTTACTTTAACTGGAGTCCCTGGTAAAAGTAGAAGTTTCGATATCCAAATATACTAATGAAGCAATGAACTTGTGTCTTTCCAAGGCAGCAGAGACTGTTAGTCACTACAGGGGAGGTATCTGTTTTATTTTGTTCTTGAGCTGCAGTCTGTTGTGTTTCACTAAAGTCAGCAGTTACAAAAAAAGAAAAGAAAAATCTGCTAGCAAGCTTCGGAGATAGATTTTTTTTCTGTGTAATTTATTTATTTTTTTTACCTGTGCAAAGTCCCATAAATTTAGATAGGATTATTGCCAAGGAGAAGGCAAGAGTCCAGGTCCAAAAGAAAACTTGGATGACAATTAGACATTTTAAGCTCCTAAACGAAATGAACACATAAATAAGTTACTACGAAACAAACTGAAGTGTGTGGACTTGTAGTAATTACAATATGTAAACTCTTACTTGGTAAAAATCAGTGTAATCTGACCTATCAATAAAAGAAGAGAAGGGTGCACATGTAGGCTGTCACATCACAAGTCCACATCTTGCCACTCAGCATTCAGTTCATTTCCTCATATCTTTGGGGAAAAACAAAACAAAAAGAAAACAAAAAAACCCTCAAAACAACAACAGAAAACCTGCAGCTGTCACGTTAGCCTGAAGCAGCACCAAAGCAGTCTGTGTTGCAATTTGTGGTGTTCTGAACATGTTGGGATGAGAAAAGCTACCTTGTTTTGACAGAATTAGATATTTCAGTACCTTTCTAGTATGTAAATCTGAGAAGAACATGGAAACTGTGCAAATCCTGTTCTAAAATCAATGAATGTCTTAATCTGCTTTTTCTGTAGCATTCTCAGCACAGACAGGAAGGCTTGGATCCCTCACTGCCAATGCTACATTTTAAAATATTGGAAGGGAAATGTGATAGTCTCCTATATATATATAATATTGAAGTATATAGAATGCTGGTAATGCTGAGCCCACAACTTCAAATCTTTTTCCTGAAGGGCTCCAAAATTACATCTCCTAATCCCTGTTTTAGAGGGAGCAGGGGCTATTTGCAATCCCTTACTGCAGGCCCCTGTATAGAGAAAGAAATGAGAAAGACCTGATCACAACAGACCATTATGAGATTGTTGTAGGACACCAAGAAAGATCTGAAATTCTGCGATAGAGTGTAGGGGAAGATCTGTTCTTGGATCCTCTAAGGCAGCACATAAAATTCAATGTCCACTTCCCCAGACCAGGATGAAAAAGCTAACAACCCCAAACTAAAACAGTAAAGGGAATAACCAGTGCTTCCTGCACTGACCCTTCAAGCCACCATATTCTGAAGAACAAAAGAGAGAACTCTACTTAAATCTCTGGAAAAAAGGGCACAGACGTGCTTGTTTTGCTAGGCATGGATAGAAGTTCACTGGCTGCAGATCCTTAGAGGATAGAGGTATATCTCTAGACAGAGACATTTGGGCTGTCTCCCTCTGCCTTTTCAGTGTTTCCTAGTGATTGGTTTTCCATAACTGCCTCCTTTTCTTCAGTAGGGATATTTTAAGTGTAGAGCATTTTTGGATAATCTTTCTGAGGTACTCAGAATTTTAAACCATTTTTTAAAACTCAGATTTCTCTGATAAGATTTCCATTTTGTCTACATCAGGAGGCCTGAAGAGCAGCAATAAAATAGAATCTAAAATCATACCCATTAAAGCAAGCATTTTTCAGGCCAAAAAAAAAAAAAAAGAAGGAAGAACAGAAACAAAACCAAAACCCTGAAAACCCTACAGAACACAGAAACTTTATAAATTAATGATGAATGGGATATACAAATAAGGTCATATCTGTAAATTTAAGGTAGGCTGACATCTCAAGGGAGAGCTGCAAATCAGTGGGAAGACTAAGAGCCTGAGACTATAATTAAAGCAAGATTTAGGCCCTCTGAACTCAACCTGATTTCAGAATTAATACTTAGTTTCCTGACTTCCTTCTACTGAATTGCTTATTTAACCTAGGAACCTAGATTCTGTTCATGCTTTCCTTCTGCATTCGAATTCTCTAGGTGCTTCTGTGCATGCCCCTGGACTATCATGAATCTCTGAACGTATACCTACTTCTGTAATCAAGATCCATATGGAGTTCAGAAGGAGACTTTCTTCCAAAGAAATCCCTTAAAGTTTCAAAGCATTCCTAAAAAAATGCAGTAACAGGAATGTGTTCCATTACTTCAGCAGCAGCTACTTTTCGTATAATTGATAGCATGTTCTAGGAGAGGAGACTCAAGTTCATTTCTCTCTCTCAGCACAAAATTTCCAACACCTAGGAGATCCCTCAGCACCTATAATAAGTAACTGAAGTATATATGTACATGTACACATTCTCTATTCCTGCTGATGCTGTATCACAGTGCAGAGAAGAATATGAGCTATACTGGTCCAGTATTTAATGATAACCACTCCATAGCTAGTTTTCTAGGCACTTATAGTGACAACAGTCAATCTTGAGTTCAAGTATCTAAAACTTATTACAATGGAAATGTTAAATCTACACTAAACTGAGTTTGACACAGAATATTCAGAATACAGAATCAATACTGTGATGATCCTGGACAATTTTATCTAAATACACTAATGTGTATTCCATGCCACCTACCTTGGACAGCAAAGCTTTATGCCAACTTGTAATAATTATAACAGCATAATTTCCAAAATGTATTCTTTAAAGGGTCTTTAATCTTCTTTATAGAAAACCTTGTACCAGATCTGATGAAAAGGTATAGTAGAAGAAAGCAGCAGGCTGAATGAATGGAACAATCTTAAGAAGTGGTAGCCCAGGGTAGGAAAAGGGACTACTTTTCTTGATGTTCCTAAGTTTCAGTGATTGAATGGTAAAACCCAGCATGAAATGAATGGTGATGTGGCTGAAGGCAGGTCTGAATTATGCAGCCTGATTTATCAAGTTGTTGATGCAAAAATATGAGCAATGGTAGTCATGGCAGTGAAGGTGAGAGTTGTCTCTGGTGGCTGCAGCAGGACTGTATTCAGAACACATTCCTTTTGCATTTTTTCTATGACCTTATTAGGTACCCTGAACACTGTGCTCCCACTACTAGACTTAGGCCAGAACTTGAATCATCTGGTTTAAAATGAGCTCTTTGGGCTGTTTTGCAGTTATAGATCTATGATGTGGATCTGTCTAAGCTTTCTCAAGATCAGGGGGTTGAACAGATTTAATTAGAGTTAATAAAATGAATTTAGAGATGAAACTACACCCAGAATGCTACAGGAAAAGGGAACATAAATGAGGGCTTTGTATCTTGATAATGTAAATAAAATTAAAAAACAGGAAAATAAAACAACCAGAGTGTTGAAGAATTCAGTGGTCAACATACTTGTCATATTTAACCCAACCGGTTGGACTCCCAGCAAGCTCAGACACTCATGTGCTGCCCAGGATAAAGAGTCTGATAGGATACTACTGAAGTGTCTTAGGGCACCTTTGTAGAATATATGCAATCTCGGACATGTCATTTAATGTCCTTATCCTTAGTTCCCCATTTGCAGATAATAATCCTTCCTAGTTCTATTTGTTGCATGTCCTGTCTACTTTGAAGAAAACTCTCTGAGGAAGAAACTGCTTTACTACTTGTATGGCCAGTTGTTAGTATGAGACTTGAGTAGTTCCATGCTTTTGTAATAAAAAGTATTTTGCTCTTGATTTTCGTAGAGCAGTGTCCATTGACAGTAGCTATAGGAGTATTAGTTTTCAAAACATCTGTCTGTTTAGAATCATTTCAAGCAAATCTACATTTTAGAAGTCTACTACTTTCCAAATCCTTTCCAAATCCTTTCCAAATGAAAACATATTTCAAAAGAAATATTTGCTTGTCTATGCTTAACTCTAAACACTCATTATTCCGCTTTTTTAATTTTGATTCTGAACAGTAACTATGTTATTTACAGAACATTTCCAGTAATCTGTAGAATCCTTTTTTACAATTCTTTTGGTAAAATATATGTTATCAAGCAAATATTGAACAGTAAATCTATCTATTAGGAAGGCACACATTAATTTTGAAATAAAAATTTCCTTCCCACTGGGAAGCTCCTCTGGAAGAAAATATGTTTTCAGCTATTTCAGAAGATCTGGATGTATGTTATATTTTTATTATACTCCAGGACTTCAGCCAGCATCATAGCAAGCTATATGTTTTGTGCTAAAAGCAAGATGTTCTCAGATTGTTCACAAACCGGTTTTGCAGACTATGGGGGGGGACTGTTAAGTAGTCATCCAAAACTAAGAAAATTTTCAGCAAACCAAATCTGAATGCAAAACTTCAAACCTCATTTATTTGTAGTCTTCTTAAACTAGCCATTTAAATTAGCCATTTAATATAGTCTGATCAGGTTCAATAAAGTTGCAGTGTTTCCAGTTCTTAAGAAATCCATGAAGATTAATGAAAAAATAGCACAAGGGAAATGATTATGTCAAAGTTAAGATGAGCATCTCCCTCTTTAACAAAGCTGATCAAAATACTTTCACAGAAAATGATGGGCCTTTCTTAGCTTATAGTATAATGCAAGTTAAAAATCAGAGTAAACAAGTAAAAGAACCCAGTGCAATTCTGGCAAATTTATCTCAAGCCTCACTTATTATTTTGCTATGAAATTGGTTTCACCTTTTTAAAAAGCAGCTGACGAAGTTATTGGAAAGCCTAAGTATATGGTAGGGTATTGCACTTGACTTTGCTTTCCTGATCAGAATCAGAGATCAAGTGAGTTGAGAGTCTGATATGACATGCCAATGTCTCTCCCCAGGGAGCTGCTCTCAGATTATCATTTAAATAAATTAGCGGCTTGCCTGACAGCTAGGCACCAGAACAGGGAATCCATTAGCCTTGGAATCAAAGTGAACGAGCAAGAAATTCATACACGTTGGCAAGGTGTACCCTGCAAATGAATCCTACCTAGCTGTGTGCAGAAAGGGTAGGCTAAACTAAAACTCCTAAAACATCCTGTGCTCAGATCAGTTGTACCTTGGTTAGATGATTTACAGGTCTGCTGCTTACATACAGGACTTCGTAAAATAAATGTTTGAAATTTGTTATGTATAGTGTGCTGAAGAAGTCTGCTAGATGCTAAATTTTTTTGCTGAGCTATTCCATTCCAGGCTTTTCTTTCTCTCTTCCTTTTGAATTAAGAACAAAGTATTCCTTTCACGTGATCCAAAAGAGAACTTATGGACAATAAATGTGCTGCTAAGGAGCAAATAGATACAAAAGATCTCCTTCCTACATCTGAAATTAAAAAAAATAGCCACATCCAAGAACTACAATGAACACTAAATCAAAGTTCTACAAAAGTGAAGAGTTAAAAGCTGCTGCCACGGTATAGAAAATGACACAAGCCCTTGATTAAAAATAGAAAAAAAGCAGAATGTTACTTGGATTTTGGCTGAGCCTTAGGAAGTGAAAAATCACCCAGGTATTCAGAAACTATCAGTATGGTACTAGCCATTTTATTAAGTAGTTATGCCTGTAACATGTGGCAGAAGGCATTAAGTTTAATTGATACTTCAGCTGCTAAATGAAGATGCGTGGCAAGCTAGTCAAGTGTCTTACAGTGCGCTCTGCATTTGTTTGAGATATATTAGAAGGTGTTATGCCTGCTCACCCAATATGCATGTAAGTGATATAAGTACTGATTCAGCTTCATTTATTGCATGCTATTCATTATTCTGCCAGACTGTGCTGAAGGAAGCCACAAAATTGCCATTTCTGATAGTAATATCAGCTACCTCAGGGAGTATTGAGAGGCTTAAATGATTTATAAAGCACTTAAACATTTTCAAGGAAAGATGACCAGGTATCAATGGTTTTTCTCTTTCAGGAGTCAGGACAACAGGACTTTGATTACTGGAGAGCAGAAAGAAAGGCACCAGATCAAAAAATAATAAGAGCTGAGTCACAAATTCCCTAGAAGAGCTCCATTTTTCTCTCTGCAGAACAGAAGAAATACTTTCCAGGAGACGCCATGAGGAGGAGAGCCAAGACTTGCTGCGGTCAATGTCCAACTGTTTGAATTGATGCAAAGGATGACAACTCATCTGTAACCTTGTCATCTCTTTCCTCATCACAGCAGGGAAGTGCCCGCTTTCTCAACTGTTGTTCTTGAGGACAGGGGAAAGCATCAGAGCTTCCTGACGTGATGAAAAGTCAGGGAAAACAGCAGTGACTGCAGGAAGGTCTACAGAAGAAATATCCCTCTTTACTGCTCATGTTTTTCACACATCAGGAGAAAGAGAGTGCAGTGTGGTCAATATGTGCCTGATGGTTTGTCTGAATGCTAACAGTGAACCTCTTGCTCTCTGTAAGCACTTTCACCATCCTTGTTCTGGGCCTTTGCCAGTGTGGGGTTGACTGATGCATGCAGTGACCAAGGACAGATACTTTCCCCCTTCACTTGCATTGAGGTCGGAAACGTGGGGAACCCAACAAATGATGCCTCTACTTAATTGGCACCTCCTCCTTAACTACATCTGCTGTCTCATCACTTATATACACGAGAAATGGAATATGTCTGGTTTCCCTTAATTGCTCCTCTTTCCTTATCTAGGCAGACTACAATTCATATTACTTCGTAAGAGTAGGTGGCGTTAGCAGCTGGTAGCCTTTTTCAGCTCAGTTTTGCAGATGCTTTTCCTCCTTGGAATTTTTTTAGTTCACTTTGGAGTCTAGTCACATGGTCTCTTTAGAAAAGAGTGTGCTTTTTTATGCAGGATATTTGCATACTGAGCAGCAGTTATTTAATATCCATAGTTTCTCACGCACTCTAGACATGTGCAGAAGTTTTTAAGAGACTGCCTCTGACTCATTAACAATCCTTTTTTAGAACAGGAACAAGAAATATTGAATGTGACAGAAGAATTGCACTCTGAAATCTCTGTGTCATTCCTGACAGCTTTTGATCACTGTTTGGTGTCTGACTATGTTTCAATATCCTAAATTTTAATAATGCTCTGATAAACTAAAAATCATGTGGCGAGGACACAGGAAATGTTCTTTCAATGAAATTACCCTGGATATACCTTGATTTAAAAATGAATCTATTCTAGTTGTAGTGTGTATATGGAAATCAGTGCAGAAGAGAAGAAAACTCCTATTGATATTTTCTGGGTTTTATACAAACCTGTTGCTTTTGCTGTTCATGTACTTCTCGTTTCACAAAGTTATAACACCCTTGTCATTATGCATTAATTAATGAGCCCATGATTAAGAGGGGAATGATTATCTACATCCTTCCCAGGGCCCTGCTCAAAGGCAAACCACAGAAAGCTTGTGCCCTCTGTTAGCAAAGCACAAGCTATGCACTAACCATAAATGTGTCAGCAGCAAAGAAAGCATGAAAGGATAGATCATCATCATAAAGGGACTTGCATACAAGCTATCCTGTCATTTAAGATGACACTTACACCTGGCTAACTGATACGAATGGGAAACGCTGCTTTGTTTTGGGGGGTTTGGGGTTTTTTTTTTTGAGGTGTGTAACTGATGGAAAAGCATAAAGACTCCACTGAGGGCACAGTTTATTAGCAGCATTATGTCTTTTGTTGCAGAATCTGTAGAAAGGCCTGATGCAAAACAAGATCACCGTAGGGAGTTTTTATTTCTGCTGTCTTTGCCTCATTCCCTAGTTTGATCCTCATTACTCTATTAGAATCAATGCTATATTCCAGATACGTGCAGACAGACCCCTCCAGTGCCATGCGATTACTTTGCAGGGTAAGTCACCTTTAAAGTGTCCACAGGAAGAATAATTTCAGGAATCAAATGTGTTTATTTTTTTCCACATTTTTCTTTGATCTTTGCTGCTGATATTTCATAGATCCAATATCTTACAACTACTCAGGATATTTTGTTATCCTGTGGTCTGGCAGTAACCAGAGAAGTGTTAAAATCAGTTTCACTACAGATAGCAGAGGGATGACCCTGCATGCTTCAACTATGCTACAAAGAAGACCCTTAGCCCAGGTCATTCACAACTTCTTATTAGCTCTGTGTGCACAACAACTGATCAGGTTTATAAGCACGCGGTATGTGAGAGCATCTGGTTCGTTCAGTTGTGTGGTTAAGGACTATTCAGTATAAAAGAAATAGCAAAAACAAGGAAAGCAATAAATTATGCACACATGTACAAAAACCTGATGAGCAGGCAATAATGAAGACAATAAGGAAGACCAGAAAACTTATTACAGGAGGCTTAGGGGAAGGGCTAAAGGTGGGAAAATGGGGGGATCAGGGTGGAACAAGCGTGAGAAAATAGAGACGAGGCAGTTTGAAAAGGGCTGGTTGTATGCAAGCTGCTGCCAGTCAGTATGCTTGTCTGACCAAGTCCTGAGCCTGATCACTGCAGTCTATCCTAGCTGCTTATTAAGTCCTTTCTTAACTATCTTTGACTCTCTATCCCATGTGTGATTTAAGTGCTAGCAACTGCAGAGACTGAGGTGAAGCGAATCCAGTGCCAGTAAGTGGAGTGGGGTCGTAGGGCCCATGGGTCTGCAGTGCCACCAACTGAAGGCTTACATTTATATTGGTTTATATTTACCCCTAACCTAATGTGTGAGGGTGCATATATGTAATTTGCTAGCAAACTGCAAGCTGGACAAGCCACAAAGTAGGAGGAAAACCTGTATCTGGGAAGACTCAAATCTAAAACAGAGGTGGGCAAGGGAGCTCAGGGTCTGGGCATGGACATTACGCCGGTTGAGAGCCCATGCTGATATTTGAAGGATCTGTGAGGGTGCTTGTGAGCCGAGTGTGTGAGCGCTTGCATCTGTTTGCTAGAGAACATCAAGCTGGACTAGCCAGCAAGAAGGAGGAGACCCGCATATTGGATAAGAGTGCTCAGGATCCGGGCAGCAATATTAGAGGGGCTGAGGACCCTTGCTGGTAGTCGAGGGATCCAACAATGTGAGGGCATATGTATTTTCACCACTGAACTTTGAGGAAGGACACTCAGATATCTGTACTTATCTCTAATGTGAGTTCTGGTAGTGTTATATGTGGGTGTTGTTAAAGGCAGTGTCTTGTCTGCAGCGGTCTGTGTAACCATTAGTGTCCGTGTCATCACTCTGTGTGTGCGTGTGTGTGTGTGTGTGTGTGTGCGCGTGCGCATCTGGGACACACGCTCAGCCTCACTACAGGTTGAACCTGCAAACAGGAGAGCAGCTGCCACATCCACTAGCCCGAGATGGAGAGACCTTGGGGTCTCCAAGGACACCAGGCTGGGCTCCAGCTGCCAGGCTGTGGGGATCCCTGGGTCCCAGAGACCACCAGAGGCGGTGGTCCCTTATAACATCTCCTAATATCTGGTGTAGCTGGCCAGACCAAGTCAAGCTGTGAGTACTCCTGGCATGATAGGTACACAATCTTTATGTGATGGGGGACTGACTTTTCTGCAAACGTGCCCACTGCACTAAAATTTATAACCAAATTTTTAGAGCATTATGGGGACTGAATGGGATCTGCCTCAGGAAATTTGGGTGATAATTGGATCAAAAGTGGATTGAAAACATATTAACAGAGCATAGAAGAATACTAAGAGTTGTCAAGAGGTTTACTACAGGATCGAGTGAATGGGATTTGTACTTTGTGGGATGAAAATAGACACAAGAATATATGCAAGACCTCCTGTAAGTCATAGATCACTTTAAATTATTAAATCAACAAACTATATTGGCTATAGAGCAGGAGGAAACCTGAGGGAATCGGGCTAAGGCTGAGCTCTCTACAAATTGAACTTCCAAAATTGAGAAAAATCAATTACAAAAGGAAAGTACACAATTGCAGAATGATAGCCTCAACTTACAGAGAGATTTAAACCTCACAGTCTGCTGCATAGCAGAATGCCTGAGAAAATCTAACACAGAGAAAATCTGTGAACTGTGGGGGGGAACAAAGGATACAAATTTCAACACCACCTTGTGTTGCTTGGTTTGATCCTTTTAATTCCCCCGTTGCTATTCTTCCCTATGCCTCCTTTAATTCTTTCTTCTAAACAGAATCACAGAATCACAGAATCGCTGAGGTTGGAAGGGACCTCTGGAGATCATCTAGTCCAACCCCCCTGCTCAAGCAGGGTCACCTAGAGCACATTGCACAGGATTGCATCCAGGCGCGTTTTGAATATCTCCAGAGAAGGAGACTCCACCACCTCTCGCGGCAACCTGTTCCAGTGCTCTGTCACCCTCACAGTGAAAAAGTTTTTCCTCATGTTCAGATGGAAGAAAACAACACGTAACTCTGTAAGTAATGTAAATAATTCACCTCGTTGAAATTTAAATTTCTTGTGGTTCCTGTCGTCAGACAAACACATGCCATCGTGCAAACAAGAGGTGGCTCAGGACGACTAAAGGTAAGCCAGTATCATTGTCGGTGGTGCAAAGTGTTTCTGTGGATGTTCTCATAAAGACCCTGACCCAAGGGAATACTGAAAATTTTTAAAGAGCTGGGACCATTCAAGTGATCCGAACAAATTCTGCCCTTAAAGGAAGACAGCAATACATGAGATGGGTCAGGTTACATTTTAAGTGTCATACTGCATGACCCCACCACCACCACTGCTACCATGTAATTAAAACCCTAAAGGTAACAGCAGTGGCACTCTTACTTGAAGGGTGTCACTATGGGGGACAGGGGTTGAAGGAGCATCCAGAGCCCCCCACACCTGGAGAGCCAGAGATGTGGGACTCATTCCCCAGACCCACCAAAATGATGCCTTAATTTGTACAGAGCCTTCTCTAAATTAACTACTGGACCACCACAAATTGATATCAGGTACTGAAGAATGGAGATGGTTGGGTCAATCAGCTGGAAGTGAGAAATCTCCCTCCTGCAGATCCTCATGAGAGTGTGCTCAGGATCCTGTTGCATGTCTGGGGATTTCTCCTGCTGCATTTCTGGGGACTTTGCTAGGAGATATTGATGAGAAGAAAGTAAAGGAGAGGTGTGGAGACTCTTCTGTTGCTTGAATCACTTCACTCCCACCCCTCCTTTGCTGTAATCAGGCTATGGTTCGCTTGGCCTCAGTAGCACTCCTTAACAAGGTTGTGGTGAGAGACCGCTGCATGTAAAGAGATATAACTTTCCTGATAAGCCATGGAATTAAGGTGCCTCCAGAAAGGCAACGTAGTATGAATAACACAGGAAGCAGTTCAAACCACATCCTTAGCAAAGGATTTTCAGTACAGCTGAGATACGACTTTACAGTTAATTATCAACAAAGCAGCAAACAACACAGGATACATGAAGGCTAAACAGCTAAGTATCAAAAAGGCATGTATGCATGAACCCTTCCAAAGGTCTGGGTAAATCTGAGAAGGTGAATAAGAAACACTGTGATTGGAATTATTTTCCTAAATGCAGTGCCTCATTGCCTTCATTTATAATGTTACACTCTTACACCACATTTAGAAGGTAACTCTGAACATCATTACTTCCTCCATCCTGGCTCTGCACCTTGCTCACTTCCCAACACACTCTTCAGTCTTGCATCATCTCACTATCCAGTCTTGCTTCATTACCCATCACTTGGCTAATCCCTTTGCTGTGTCTCCCCAGCCCACGCATGGAGTTAATGAACATAGGAAACCAAAACAATAATGACACTTGCATTGCTTTTTTTTGTATAATTATTATTTGGCAATGACACCAGCTGAAGAGATCTCAATTAAAATTAGAAATAAAAACAGTTTAGGCTTTAAAAAGTATTCAGTGGTTATAGATTTATAGTAAGTTAGAGATACATATAAGAGATTCATGTAAGCCAGCTGGTAGGATGGGTGATGGAATAATCACGAATGTAATCTGAAAACTTAGTATTGCCTGTGGCACAGCAAATCACACAAAACTTTTAGTGACCTTCAAAAACATTTTATTTTGAATCAGTTCTACAACATTTCACAGCTTTCCTTTGATCTGTTATGAAAAACATTGCCACTGGAAAAAGTAGATCCTTCGTTTGCACAAGATCATCTTGCATATAAAAGCAGACATTGCAAGTTCCAACATAATACAGAAATCTAATTTCCAATTCTCTAAAAGCAAGTACATGAGTTATATTCTAAAATATTTCCAAGGTTTGTGTCGCAAAATGTCCTGAATAATTGCAACACTGAAATACAATTTGATGGTAAAAGCTTTTCTTTTGTTTTGTTTTTTGTTTTTTTTCTCCCTTGGAAACCAATGCTCTTAGCAAATAAATTCCTATATAACACCACCCAAACTCAAATTAAAAAAGTAACCGCCCCTTCTCTCCCTGATGCTGGCTTCCATGTGCATTTATAAAGACATTTGCACAAAGCAAAGCAGTCTGAAGTAAAACTCTGACACTTTTACCATAAAAATAATACTGTAATGTCAAAGCACTCTAAGAGTCAAACCCTGTAAATGTCTGACATATGGTGCCATCTAAAATTCTTTCACTAAGTAGCATGAAAGACTTTTTATTTTTTTGTGTTTGAAAATTTAATGTGTGGTCCTTTGCACATATGCTAAATCATCAGACTCCATAGGTCATGTGTAATGTTTCAAAACTAGCATATAAAAATGCTGGGCTTAGTACTGGAAAATTCTCAGAGCTTCTCTTTACACATACTACTTATACCATTTAAAAAGCCATTTCCACAAAAAAAAAAATAAAAAAAATTCCTCCCTTGAGACACCTGGGAAGAAAAAGGAAAACAGCTGCTGTGTTGAAAGGCTGAATTTGTTTCTATCTTCCTACAAAGAGCTTTTTTCCTGTCCCCTTGGATTTCACTAATGATAACAAAATTAGATATTTACTGTGTCTGTGCCAAGCTGTTTCAGACCTCAGAGAGAGCACAGAAAAAAAATATAGCTGCGCCACCTTCCTAACAACTAGTGTGAATGATATAATTTGCTTCTCGTGGTTTATTTGAATCAGCATGCATCAAAAAATCAATCCAAACCATTAAAGGCAAGCTGATATAATAAGTCATAGGAAATAATTTGACATGTTCTATTTTCAAGTTTACCACAAATGTGACAATTTATTTGTAGTTCAAAATTATCCAGATAAATAATTTTGTAGCAAATTATTGTTAGCAAAGAATTTCTTGTGTTTTACATTAAAATGTCCACCTCTGGAGGTTAATTTTGGTTCACATGGTACATGTCTTTTTCTTTATTGAATAGGTGTGACTGAAAATTCCTATTGCAGATACAGCTTCAGTGGAATGTTCTATATATTTGGGAGTATATGCATTGAAAATCATTACTGTGTACAGTCCTCTGAGTAAAATGACATTAACAAGAACATTCAGATGAACAATACTGAATTTCATTTGCTTTATACTAAAATAAAGCTCACGATTTTTTTTTCTTTTTTCTACTTCAATCTAGTTGTTCCTGTCTGAAAGGGGGAAAATTTCCCTTTATTTGACTGAAGTTTTACTCTAGCATACTTAAGAGCCATTGCTAAAACACAAGAGCTGTAGTCAGCCATGAGAAACTGGCTGGCACGGCTTGCCCATAAAATCAATCCAAGCATATTGAAATGAAGGACGATTTGCATTAATCTCAGCTTTAATGAGAGAGGTCTTGGAATTGCCACAACTCTGGATCCTAGTGAAGTCACTGATATCATTAAGAAACCAACCTCAGTGTTTCAGAGCCTTATCGAACGATGAATCAAGGCAATTTTAGATCTTTCAACTTTTTTTATACTACAGTGCCCCTCATATAAATGGTATGAAGGGGACTGATGCTTGTGTATCTTGCTGGTCCGACTGTAGCATTGTGAATGGGGAGCCACAAGGATAATCATTGGATCCAACAAGGCATGGGGCTTGGTTTCTCAAGACTGCAGCTGGGAAAGAGAAATACAGGATCATTATGCTTCAGAGCAAAACAAACTAAAAGGAGAATGTAACTATGGCTAATAAACTCTCAAGCCTGTGAATGGGTGCATAAGGAATAGTGGGGAGAAAGGATGTGGATGAAGACGTTCGCTTTATATATTATGTGCATCCAGTAATATAAACACGGTATCCAACAAAGATCTATTTTTAATATGTGTGTGGAGCAAAATCATAATGCAGACAATGCAGTAATTAGAAGTAAAAAATACAGCTAAAGAAGACAGAACTTCTGCACACATAAGAAAATGAAGGCAGAAAATAACGATACATGTAGGATAGATACTGTAATTTGCCCTTTATTTTATATCTGCAGCCAATACACAAATGATCAGGTAACAGAGGAAAGTCCAATGTCTTGTTAAAACTGTTAACAGTCCTTCTGGTTAAAAATGCATATAATCTATTACACTTTAAAAAAATCAATGCAAATTAAATAGATTTTCAACAGAGCTATTCAATTTATTACTTTTTTGCCAAAGTGGAATTCTCTCTACTTGTGTGATGGCATGTCTCTTTTGTATGCAAACAGAAAAGTACATGAAGCACTTTGATAGGATGACCAAGAAATCATAGTAGTTTAACCTACAATATATTATGCAGTATATGATCTAATTTATGTAGACTAACAGGTTAGAACCAATGACATGTTCGGATTATATGAGATAAGGACAAAATGGTCATAGCAGAAGTACTCAAAACTTCTATTATAAAAAATATTGCATTCATTAAGGAGTATAATGAAAGTTAGAATAACAGTGAGAGTATTATGAAACACTGCTTTAAAGGTGTAAATGTTACTCTAGAACAGGCTATACTATGGCACCTAGCTACAGTCATAATTAGGGTAGCATGAAGCTTCAAGAGAGAGTTTCTTGAGGCGAGTGCTTCAAGCAGGTACAGATGTTGCCCCTGCCTGCAGTCTGCAACATGCAGATTGTACTAGCTATAAATCAATAAAATCTACTTGCCCCTAGATTAAGTGTGGTCCGTGGCCTACTAAACAACAGAGATGGAGAAGCATGTGGTGGGAAAAGTGCTGGCACTTCTTTAGACAGTGAGCGACCTGAGGAATTCTAGGAAATATTTTATCTGCATCATTATATAATAGTCCTCACACTGGATATTTAGACTGTATTACTGAATATCGAGGAACAAGACATTACCCTACTAGAAATTATGCATCCATAGGGCATAATTCTTTCCTGAAGACCTTAATTCCTAAAAAAGAAGGGAGACAAGAAGCTTCAAATGACTTGCCTAAGTTTCATAAACTGAGCAATACCAGAACTGGGAATAGATTTCAGAATCTAACAGACTCCTCTGACACAGCGCTGTACCCTAACCTCAAGCCTCAGCCAGAGGGAAGCAATCAGTATTCTCAAACTTTCTTCTTGATGCACAGCATTGAGATAAATATTTATTATTTAGGTCAAGAACAAAATTTCCTATATTGTACCTCTGGCAATAGTGTTCTTTGCTTGGTCAGTGACTGTCTAAAGAATTTATATCATATAGTATTTGTTGAGGAAGACCCAAATGAGAACATCTTATAGCAAAATCCCTGAGGCCAAAATTAAAATCACTTCTTTGTAGGATATCAGACCCCAACTTTCAAATAGGAAAAAAAAAAAAAAGAAAACAAGTTTTGCTCAGTTGTACTATATAACAAAACAGCTGTTTTTCTCTAATTTGTTTTATAAACATGAACCTGTGGGAAAACATTGATTCAATCCTTCAGAGATTAATATTAAATATAAAATAATTTCCATTGTGCAGTGTACCAAACCCATCATCAAAATATGTTGGATAAGATGATCCAAAAAGTCTCTCTTTCACACTATGCCTTTAAAAGTAAAAGTGTACTAAATTACAGCATACAGGAGAAGTTTTTACCAGCCTGTAACATGTATTGCTAGTTGAGGAAATGAGACAGAATGATGCACAGCTAACGGTAAAATGATTTAACCCTCTCTTAGGAAGAGAATGCTGCATTATTGCTGGAGAACAAAGAAATGACACCATGAACAAGCATTTATTTTACTTTCCTCTCATATAGGATATTTTTTACAGTTCCAAAAATCTGGTGGCCAGACTGTGAACATGTGCTCTTAATACCAAGTCCTTGCACAGGAATTTCATAGAAATGAGTCACAATATAGCCTGCATCATTCTGCTCTGATCTAGTTCAGCTTTCGAGCTTTGATTGCTTCTTCCCTTTCTTGACTACTCATTTGCCAGCTTCTGATGAAAAAGCTTGTTGCTGTCTTCTAACTTGTCTTCCCTGCAAGCTTGGCAACCTGCATGGCTTTTCAAGTCCCTTGCTCTTTCCATACCAAGACCACTTACAAAGCTGCTTCTGCTCCATAGGTAAAATTATCTGGCATATATAAATAAGAAGTAGCAAGAATATCTTCTTCACTCTCATCTTGTCTTGTACCATAGTTTCTGCTTCACTGTACCACCCATGTGCACTTAGACGTGGCTTAAGCTTTGAGACAAGCTTGTGTTGTGGCACGGTATGCTATGGGCATATGGAGGGAATATGGGGGACCCCCTTTCCGAGCAAACTGGCACATGCCATGAGGCACGCCTGGGGGATAGAGTCTGCTTTCCCCTTTCCATTCGCCACTCTGCTGACTGCTGCTTGTGGCCAGTACCTCATGCAGGTTTCAGACACCTGGAAACTCCCCTAATCTGAAACATTATCAGGTCTGTGACTACACTCCAGCACACAGTTAGCATGATTAATATTTTTCCTAAGGAAACCTCTTCCTCTGGCTGCTGAAATCATCCAAGAAACTAATTTTCCATATAGACCTCAAAGCCTATAGATACAAATCCTTCTCATTTATATCCATGTGTCTTCAGTTTACACTGGAGGTGGATATAACGACTCGGCAATTTCCTCCCTTAATTCTACATGCCCGGTGCACATTAATAATTAATTTTAACTCCTCTCAGATATTTACTTAATGCATTTGTTCTCAGAGCACCCGTTTTTGACCTTGAATGAGATTAGACAGCTGTAAGCCATTTGCAGCTTCTGGGGACTCATGAGGAAGTCAATCCTCCAACAGTGTCAATTCATCTGCCTATTATCAAGAGATTTCCATGGATCACAAATGATTATCTGCACATTTAAGTGCAATTAAAACTGAATACATGTATTCAGTCTTGGATCATAAATTACAATATAAAGACTCATACATATTCTTAGGATACTGAATTTGTACAAATCGCTCTACATTTCCTACCAAATTCCTTGGTATCCAGAGAGCATAGGCATATTATTAATGATATGAAAGACAAACACTTCCAACTGTCATTTGATTTTAAGGCTATAGATGTCAAGCAATTGTCTGGTCTAGAGTAAGCAAGGAATAAGTCACACAACTTACTTTAGGCTTCTAATTTGCCTTGTAGAGGCCAAGCCCTCTCCACTGGCTTTATGGAACTTTCACTTCAAACTCAGACAGTTCAGCTAAGGACCTCAGGTTGAAGATATGGCTATAAAAATGTGCTGTTACTGTTGCTCTCACTTGTACTGATCTAAATACAGATTGTCTCAATAAAGAGAGAACTGGCTTCTGCATAAATCAGAGCAAAATTTGGTCCACAATAAAGGCAAATATTTGTACGAAGGCAAGTGACTAGTGACAAGCAGGCAAAACACACACAAAAAAATTTAGCCACATTTTCTGACCTCAGAACAAACTTTCTTATAAAGCACAATTCAAATACTGTCATCTTTTGAAGGCTTGCAATTACTTTCAGGTGGAGAAAGGTTAAAGGTTTACTTCTCAGCTCAATGTCCTCTGTGGGAGGAGAGGACAATGAAAATACTTTCTTACCAGTAACAGCTCCAAATATTCATATATTAATTATCACAAACAGATTCCTTCAAATAAATAAGCATCTGAGAGACTGAAGATGATAAAGTATTCTTTAACTATTTCAAAGTACCTTTGTGTATAGAAATAGCAATTTACTAGACTAATGTTTGTACTCCACTAGATTATCTGAAATCATTCATTGAAGAAAATAATTGCGCCTCAGGATACTTGTGGTGAAAGAACTGTTTGACAATATGTCTGAGGCAACTCTGTTGATGTAAATATTGTCAAGACAAGTCTCATTATAAGCTAAAAGACAAATAGAAGCCTAGAAAATTTCTCAGCAAAGTAGTATATATATATTCCCATGACTAAAGAAGAAAAAAGTAAGAGTATTTCTCATTCTAGACAAATGTAATTTCAAATTAGAGACAACAGAAGATGTACAGTGTTTGCGGCAGAGACGATGAGAACATATTGCCTCTGCCTACCACGCTCTGTGAATGGAATAAAACAGACATAGGAACCTTGGTCTCTGCTGTTGAACATCTGACAATGCAATATGCACACAAAAGCATATTACTACTTACATCAGCTACATTGCCATGCAGATCACAGTAGTCTCCTTCAGTCATATTTTCTCCAAATCATGATTAGGATGGAGAAATTAAGAATAAGGATCATATATCAATCTACAGAACTCTTCCATATTGAGAACAGCAATGAAAAAGCTATAATTTAGTACCTGGACACCACTCCCAACTCTAGTAAGATAGTAACATTGGAGAATCTGTCCACCAGGAAGCACGTGTCCATTGGGACCTATAAGATCTGTGCCATTTGAAGGATTTTCTGAGTAAAAGACATTTGGTGTTGTCCTGAAAGCTGAACTCTTTCATTGAATGAAAAGCCACAGAGATCAATTTTTGATTGTCTTCCTTTGTCTGCCCTAAGGCTGTATCACATTTCAGCATGAATAAAATGCTATATCCTGTAGCATGAGTCACCAGCTAGTAACTTTCCAAAAACATGTCTGGAAGCACTGTGCGGCACTGTGGTATGCTGTTTCCTGGGCAAAACATCTCTGCAACTCATTGCATCAAGGCTTAAAATCACAATTCAGCATATTTGCACTACTAGCTAGAAACCATGACTATTATCTTATAATAGGAAATAAACAGCTGGATCAGCCAAAATTATTTCCTTCTTAATATTACTAACAGTGGTTTTTGTGGCTTTAACAGTTCTATCTTGTACTTGGTTCTACCATGTTCCTATCAGATCTACTTTGTAAACATGTCTTGTATTTAAGGCTTCTTTCTGTGTATCCTTCCTCACCAATCCCAATACATCAGAATCCCTGGATACATGAACATCACTGATTTTTTATATTCTAACAGATTCTGCTGAGGCAAAAGATAAAATGACACAAAACATAAACGATATGATTTTGAGAGTTTGCCAGATGTAATTTTGGGAAGCTTGAAACCTCTGCACAGATGCATACAATGTTATATACAGGAATCTGAAGTAGTCACAACCTATAGCAAGAACCATGACAAAAACAAATTCACTTTATCCTGTATGTAGAGTTGCTTTTACAGGCTAATCAATCTAATAGACCTTTGCTTGAATCACAGATTTTTTTTTTTCTTTACTCAGAAACAAGAAAGGAGCCATATACAAAGCAGTTTGGGCCAGTAAATGGCTTACCAGAGCTTTTGATTGAGATACAGAGATATGAGACTGAAAGAATGCAATGACTTTATGATGAGGGTAAGTACTTGCAATAATAGAATATCTCACCTTTGCAACAGCTTAAAAGCCATTGAAATGTGAAAAAGTCACATTAGGAACAACAAACCAAGCCAAAATCTAATCTCAGGCAGGAGAACTGGTCATTTTTATTGTTGAACTACTTTCAGCATAAACGAAAGTATGCTGCGCATTATTTATGGATGCCATTTCTCTAAGTACAAAGGAAAATAAGACTTTCATATTCTTCTAACATACGTTCCACTTTCTTGACCTCAAACTTCACTATGTAGTTAATAAACTTTATTATCTTCCTGCATCGTGGCACACCACATCAATAATGAAGAACCTAATGCGCAACAGCACTATTCACTGTTGGCAAAAATGTTCTGATGATAAGGTTTTTATACATTTTAAAGCTACTGTCACTGGCATCATCCTTTGCAGTATTTTCATAGAACGGCTGCAGTGTACCTCACTTTGATCAGAATGACTCTTTGATTAATAGATGCACAGAAATTATCATCAGGCATGACATATTGGACACCTGTGTCTAACCAAGTTTCTGGAACAGTTTTTAAAATGAGAAAAAGGAATTTCCTTTGTAAAACTGAGAAGCTCAGTAGCTGCTAGCAAACCTGATTTCTCTTTATAATGCTGATGTAGCTTCCAGATAAAAGATAAAAACAAAATTAAAGAAAAAAATCTAATTTGAAGTTCAGTGAAGTCAGTTTGTGATTCCGTCAGGTGAGTTTTTGTCAGACTGAGTGCTAATACTTAAATTTCATTTTAACAGAAATATATTTGTCATTTATCTTTTCATAGTGGCTTTGATGATTTCTGTATGCACATTGGTGAGCGACTCTGTAAACCATCTTTTTCCACATAAATGCAAATTAAAAATGTCCTTTTCAAAGTTTCAGAGTAAATTTTGCTCATAATGACATTAGTTTTAGAAATGGGAGACTTTTTCAAGATGTGACTTTTCAAAAACATTTTCATTTGGAAACTAGGCATAAAAATAAGTTGTTATGATCTTTTCATTAATCATTCTTCTAAGTGTTCTCATCCTCTCTGCATACTTTCTTTCATGAGAAATTATTGCTACAGAAATGAGTTAGGACGCTAGTCTTAGCTACTCTTTCTTTGACATGCTTTGACCATTCTGTTAGGATTATCATTATTAATTTTATCTTGGATGTATATCAGTACCAGAGAATCAGGCTGTGAACTATTTTTCTATCCTGTTCATTAAGGTTGTCCTTAATGAACAACCTGAGTTGTTAATGAACAACTTGAGATGTTTGTGGTGGATCTTGAGTGCACCAGTAAGCTGTAACAGCCCTGGGCAGCCTGGGACTCCCTCCTGCACGTCCCCTGCCCATTGATCTGGGTGTTCCTGTTTTGATCCAAAAATGGCACTACACCTCATGTTGTGGAAGAGGATTCCTAGCCATTTGTTTTACTCTAATGACACTTAATTATTTTTAGCTATTGAAAAGTGTCACTGAAAATCCACGTTGCCCTGTTTATAGCAGTTATCGGAATTTTTAAATGGTCTCTTTACGGGTGATCTTGACAACTGTTTAACTACTGCAGGTTCCACTACAGCCAATAAGAGTCAGATAAACTCAGAATTTCATGTTATAGGTAGTGGAAGATATCAATGTATGTTCAGAGCTCTATTAAAGTCATTGTTGTTCTAAATGGGAGTAGGGCACAGGTTACAAGCTTGGACTTCTAGTTTGGTACTATGTTGTCTTCTGGTGCCAAATGAGAATCCCTTAAAATAATGAGTTTTGAGGCATTTTAGGGATCAGAGGGAGATGAAGAAGATGATTTCTTTTCTCTTGTTAGTGGCAATTATTATATAAATCGGCATATTTTCATATAAAGCTCCCTTTCAGAGCTTTTCATATACATTCTCCCTTTTGAAGTTTCCAGATGCACTTTACCCCATGACATCCTTTGATAATTCTGTAGGATCTCTCTTTTTCTTCCCTCAGTTTTATTTAGGATGTCTTCTTTTTGTTGACTTGCCTTTTGTCCTGAGAATGATTCCCTGAAGGTGCTGCTTCTTTAGGAGACTACAGGAATAGAAAAAAAAAAGCACCATAATATGCTGACTTATTTCATTTGTAACTATGAATCTCCATAAGACCTCGAGGAGTATTTGTATAACATGTGAAGTAATTAAAAACAAGTCTTTAAAAACTAACAAAAAAAATCCCAATCCTACAACAACTACCATATTCCAATTTACATTTCAGCATTCAGATCTGGGTCTCAGTCAGGAATCCACTTTCCATATTGCATAAAATTTCATTAAGTAATATAAAATGGTATGGTCCTCTCCAAACGTGGAAAAAATGGTCATTTCATTTCACACTACAAGAAAAGTTTAAGTGTTTCCATAGCCACTGATTTGAAATCAGTAATTTCTGTTGTGTTTCTACACAGCACATGCTCAAGGTCAGATCCCACAGCTCTTTATATACTTTTGTATGTTGAAAATTATGCATATATTTATACAACTATTCTTCATGCAACCAATTCTTTTAATTAGGAAACAAAATTAATTAAAACATTTAAGACAACCTCTTACAAACTGCATAATCTTCTTGGTGATTATGGCTTTTGAAGTAACTTTTGATATCCTATCAGAAAAGGCTAACCTAATATAATTAAAACTAACCTCCATGGAAGGGCAGGTCAGTAGTATATAATTATATCTATTCGGATGTGCATGACACAGTTTACCATCATGTCTCATCTGTTACTCCAAAGTTACTCTCCCTGACTAGAGAGAAGTGGTGCCAATAATTATTTTACTTCTGGTTCAAGAGAGAACCACATTCAACATACAGCAATTTAAACCATCTCAAACTCATTTTCAGAAAAAAAAATAGCTTTTGGATATATATTTTTAAGAACAGGAACTAGTGATGTGCAAAATTCAAGCTGGCATGATTCATGCGACAACTTTCTGAGTAGGAAGGCTGTGACTCCTTCCTGAAGGGTCATGGCCAATTTTTCTTCCTGGATAATAGCCTGTTTTACTGTTACACTGTTTGCTGTTTCTGTTCATTGGAGAATGTAAAACTATTCCCTTTGAACAATTCAGAGGAAATCCTACAAGAAAACATCCCCTCAAAACGAAACATACAGTGTCAGGTATTATTTGCTATTACGTGCATTGTATTTCTGATACAATTTTCTCTCATGAACCACAAATACCTCTCTTAAAGAGGTAGCAAAATATTATGTAGAGATGAAGGACATGCAGTAAGTACATAATTCATAGAAAAAAAAAACTTTGCAAGTATCATGGACGTATATTGAAATATCATATATTTCAAATGTCATAAAGACATTTTGAATTTTTTACCTGCAGAGGGGAGCAGTTGCTTTGTAACATAGTATCCTCCAACTAATAAGACTTTCTCTAAAATCCAGAATTAATTTTTTGAAACCTTACCAGTAAAATAGAACTTAGTTCATTTATGAATTATAATTCTCTATAGAGAGTTTCAAGCATGATGAGTAATTCACATGTGTGGACTGTAGCTGTACTATCGACATTGTTGATGGTTTGCTAACTTTATAGAAGGTCTTTCTTATCTATATTATTCACTTATGTCATTCAGGGAATACAACAAGGAACATTTATTGAACAATCTCAGTAAATTCATCATCTTAAATTTAATTCATGGTGGCAGATGTCTCCATTAATAATAATACTTATAACAATAATTATAATAATGTTCCTAATGCTCTGTTAAAATTCTCCTTGTTGATAGCAGTCGGGAGAATGATATGAATGAACTCAATACAGACAAACTCAATAAACCGGAGTGATGCATAAGGACAGTAGGAAGTGAGAAGGAGCAGTATAAACTCTTTAAGGTTAAAATCTGCTGGTAACATGGATAAAAACAACAATTTCACTTGTTAGATAATTAATTCATTAAATATTTTATAACAAAGCATATTTCATTTTAAGCTTTTGCTTTTAGTTGCATCTGGAAACTTGCTCCACATCCCATTATAGACAATGAAAAGATTTTACTGAACTTTCTGGTCTTGAACAAAAAGAGAGGTACTAGACAGGAATTCTTTCTTCAGTAATCATCACAAAATAATCTCTTTTTTCCCTGTCCTATGAAGTGTTGCTCTTTTAAGGGCAATAAATGGATATGACCAAGAACTTTGTGTTTGAGCTTACATTTCCTCAGCTAGTTTTCAGCTCAGGCAGTCTTGACCTGACTTTTGACACATATGCAGAATTTTGTGGCATTTCCTAGATATAACAGTGTGCACAAAGCTTTCCAGCAGAACTTTAATTTATAACTCAAATGTACTGCACTTTTGTATTTTTCTTTTTTTTTTTTCTCAAATGTAAAAGATCACGATGCAATCGCTGTTGCCTACGTTAAACCCTCCGCTGGTGTATATTATGTTAGTTCCATTTACTTGTTATAAGTCCAGTGGAGTTATAATAATTTATACCAGTTGGCCATCTGCTGGAACCTGGAGAATATTCCTCTTTTCTCATGCTCGTCTTCAGGCAGTTGACCACTAGTCAGTTGATACAACCCAATTTAGGGTTTCTTGCTGGAAAGGCTTACTACACAAAGGGACCCACATTTCCAGTAGCTGCTGCATGTTCACTCTTTGCTGAGCTCTGATATGTGAATAAGCAATACAGAAAGTTTTAAACATGGCCATATTTCAAATGTGCAGGAAAAAATAATGCAAAACAAACTTGCTCAGTTTTTCACATACTGAGGCAGTGAAATATTGTCAATAATTTTCCAGCTGTGTGGTCCAGAAATAAATCTTCGAAATAATAAGACAACAGTTCAAACAAGCAATTTGAATCAGGACGTACTTAAATCAGGAAAGCAGAAAGAGGAAAGATAATTTAACAAGATGGAGGTTGCTGTGTTGAAACTTTCTACCCAGTAAACTTAAATTAAACTGTAAAAAGCTCTTTGAATTGAAAAATGCAAGCAGAGCATCAGCTGGACCATAGCAAACAAGAAAGACAGCACCAAATAAATAAAAAAAACCTGTATCTGCAAGTTTGCAAAGAGAACTGCAAAATTATCGGTTGGCACAGAATTCAAATCCTGGCCTCTCTGCTGGGACACAGCAACTTTAATTTTTTTTATTATTATTATTATTATTATGGAGCTAGCAAAAAAAACGGGACCATGAAAACATATCTGTGATGAGAAACAAGCTGCCACATGTCCTGCAAGATGTTTTTAATCTGCTTCAGCTTTCAAAGAGCATTCTGCGAATCAGTGTCAATTTGTATACGTTCTGAAATTGCCTGGCATTTTATGACTGCCAATAAATCAGCTCCAGTGGATGCACACTCAAGAAACCTAATAGGTAGTAAGTTCTTGTCAGTTCAGCTGCAATCAGAACAAATGATGTGGGAAGGATGACTCCTGGGAACGATGTGTGATGGTAACAAATATTGTTACTATCAGCAGGATTTTCAGCAAATCAACGACGCTTTAAAAATTATGTTGCCGTAACATTTCCTGGTTCATTTTTTTGTAAGATTCTTTATAGTATAGATATTAGTGTTAATGCGGTGGGCTCTAATGAGAATATATAATCTACTGCAGCATTTATTACACTAACAGCTGCATGCAAAGCACAGACTAATTGCTTTCTTTAAAATCTTGCTGAATCTCAAAAATCAGTATTTCCAGCATTCTTTCCTTTGTGAGCATGCAAGTATCAGTTGTATTTAAATTAACATTTAGAAAGCTTACCAGTCCTCATAAAGAAAGAACTACAGGGACAACTTAGCACCTTTGAGTATTTAAAATTGTTTACTTCTCTTGGCAGGCACTGCTGTGGAGTGAGGGACTTCTGCAGTTATTTATTTTTGCATAATGTGACATTATTAGTACATTATTATACAAGCAATAATATGAAAATGTTAATTGCTGTCTTGCAAAGAACAATAGGCCTGATCCTCATTCATATTTAAAGATATTATATGTTTTTCTCATACTTTTCCAGCAGTGTGAATTTAAGTTACTGTAAACTAAATCTTGTTTTCACATCTGGGCAAAAATAGCATAGAATAGCCTTAATATGAATGCGACTGAGGCAGACAGAGCTTAATAAAATACTAAATCCTTCTTTTGCTTGTGCAGAATTTATATTGTCCACTGCTTTTAAAATGTATGTTAAAAATTTGAAGGTAAATATCAGTGAAATATGTCTATGAAACACAGATGCCCTCTACATATTACATCTTATTCAATACGAAAGCTGAGTGTAAGAAATTTTCTATGTAATTTGACATATTTTACCATCTTAGAGTGGATTTAACTTTTTTAATAGGTTTTTACTTTATATGGTGCCAACATTTCTGTTCTAGTTTGGTGTGGCAAAATATCACAATATACATGATATATGACGTTTTTAATGTTTCCATTATTTGTATAACAGGCAGTAGGGTTTCTCGTTAAGGTTAATCTAATATATATACCAGAAGATAATAGTCATTCCTTAACTTCTATTGTTAGGAAGGGGGCCAAATCTGGCAGCCCGATAAAGATGAGAGTGGCACAGCTCCATGTCTGCAGGTCCGACCAGGGGTGAGGCTGAGCATGTATTCTCAGTAGGCACACGCACAAACACACGTATACAACACATATATACATATGTAAATGGTCAGCTATACAGATCACCACGGACAGAAACATTCAGCACTCACATAAACGCAAACAGCAGCAACAGTCTCCTTCTGTTCCCCTCTGTGGCTGAGCAGGGTGAAGGTCCATTAGTGGGACATACATATATGGGACATATGTACAACATGGATCCCTCCAGCATCTGGGCTGAGACTTTCACACACACGTGCGCGCGCGCGCGTGTGCGCGTGCGCACACACACACACACACACACACACACACACACAGGATCCCTCTAGTAGCTGACCTTGGCTGTGTAGTTTATCCAGAGCCTGGACCTGGCTCCTTGCTCTTCCAGGTGCCTCTCCCCTACAGACACACACATATGCACAAATGAGTCTCAGTCAAGAAGGTCTCTCTGGCAGGTGGCCAGGACTCTCCTGGTCCCTCCAGTAGAAACCTCCCCTGTGGTCTCACCCTCACCCGTATCTGGCTCTGAAGGTGTTTATCCTACTTGCCAGCTAGTCTGGCTTGATGTTCTCCAGCGGTTGCACACCCTCCCTCGCTCCCTTTGTTGGCACCACAGGCACACGGACCCTGTGGTCCACAGTCTGACTCCAGTTGCTGACACTTAGACCTACATACACACACTTGTATGCAGAATAGAGAGTCCTCTCCTCCAGCAGAATGGAGTTTAATGAGACATATAAGCCAACGTAACTGATTAAAATTATTTAATAACTTCTCTCTCATTCCAACCTACTCTTAAGTGTACACTCAACAGCTATAATTTACAGAATCACAGAATTACAGAATAGGTGAGGTCATATGAAAGAAGCTTCTGTCCCTTAATCATCTTTGTGGCCCTTCACTGGTCTCGCTCCGGTAGCTCCATCTCTCTCTTGTACTGTGGAGCACAGACCTAGACACAGTACTCCAGTTGCGACCTCATCAGGCCTCCTGAGTAGAGGGAAAGGATCACTTTCCTTGACCTGCTGGCAATGCTCTTCCTAATGCAGCCCAGGATACCATTGGCCTTCTTGGTCTCAAGGACACATTGCTGGCTCATGGTCAACTTGTTGTCCACCCAGACCCCCAGGTCCTTCTCTGCAAAGCTGCTTTCCAGCCGGTTGGCCCCCAGTGTGTACTACTGCATCAGGTTATTCCTCCCTAGGTGCAGGACTCTGCACTTGCCTTTGTTGAACTTCATGAGGTTCCTCTCCACCCACCTCTCCAGCCTGACAAGGTCCCTCTGAACAGCAGCACAGCCCTCTGGTGTATCAGCCACTCCTCCTGGTTTTGTATCATCTACCAAATTGCTGAGGGTGCATTCGATCCCATCATTAATGAAGATGTTAAACAATATTGAACATTTTAATATATAATTAAAATATTTAATCAATAACTAAAAATTAATTGCTAAATAAAAAAGTATAATTTCATGGATGGCAATTTTGACCAATCTAATATAAAAGAGAGACTTTTCTAAATCCCTAAAGTATCCAGTTGCTACCTTACCAGAATTTCATCTGGTATCTGAACAGCTCTGAGTAACCCTACAGGGCTGGTTGGTTCAGATGAATCAGAGGGACAACAGACAGTTGTCTTGTTTTGTCCATACTTGTCAATAAATTTTCTGATGGCAGCTTATCCACCTCCTGCCTAATATTAATAGCTGGAAGGACAGGCAACACTCAGTTAAATATTTGTATTATTATTCAAAGCAGTTCTCTCTCAATCACCAAACCCTTATTCCCCAAAATTCAGTGTCAAGCCACAGGAAAGATCCCCCTATTAAGCCAATTTTTCATACTAATTCTTTGATTTAAATAAAATTCAAAATGCTAGTGCAATTCAGTGGCAAAAAAGGTAAACTGGCAACGTAGGCAGTCTTTATAATTAGACATAGTGGGTAGCCAGTTTGTTCCCTCATTTCCTTTATATTGCTGTGAAAAATGTTACGGTCATGCCTGCTACCTGAGTATTTTCCCCCATCCTGAAAGCACACAACATTACAGAAGACAAAAATATCAAGTCTAGTTTTCAGTAAAAGGAGCAAGGGTCTTGCTTAAAGTGGAAATTTCCTCCTCTCTTTCTCTAAAAATCACTGCTTATTACAACCATTATGCTATCTGGCAATGGATTTGAACAGAAAGCATGAATTAGCTATGAACCTGAACGTCTTGTAAAACTCCACCTTCAGGCACCCTATCAGTAATTGAACAACCCATCATTATCTTTTTGCCATGAAAGGTTTTCCATTAGCTATGCTGGTTTTAAAATATTATCTGTTATAACAAAACACTGATCTTTATCTGCAAACAATCTGCTGCAATGTTGGAGCAGCATTATATTCAAAAAGTATCTCAGATCATCTCTTCAAATGACAAAATCTGGCCATCTATGAGCTTGCCTCCCTCTGATCTGATCCTGAGGCACACTTAATTCTATCTTTTATAGTCTCAGAAGTGAAATGTGTAAATACTACATTTTATTTTCTATTTCTTTCAAACCACAGATGAGTCTAACTAGCATCACTGCCTGTAGTAATGCCTGTATCGTTTTTTAACAACGCTATATGTTTAAGGTCTCATGTCATCCATTTATCCACTCTTTGGAAGAATGATCAGTAAGAACCTAAAGGAACTATCAGAAAAATGGCTCATTGAGTCTCTTTTTCCATCACTGTAGTAACTCTGGATTTGTTTAAACTGGAGAATATACTAAAAGTAGCTCTGGAACTTCTTTGGGGAGTTTAGCTTAATTCCACCACTCTTCCACTTAGTTCCACTTCTACCACTGGAAAGATAGTTCTTCTTCCAAATGCTGTAAAAGCAAATGTGCAAAATTTACTTTTACTTGATCCCCAGGATGCTAAGTAGAGCTTGGTAGAAGAAAGAAGTTTCACTGACTTAACAACATTTCAGACATCTTATAAAGTATATAGACTTTGCATACTTCATAAAGCAAACCAGCAAAAATTAAGAACCAGATTTCTGAGGCATCTAGTTGACTTCCAGTTAACTTAGCATTTAGCCATGATTTGTATGATCTTGCATGGTCTTACTGAATAAATCTTATTAGCCATCTTTTTATTTGTTCAATATGATACAATCTGAATGTCTGAAATGCAAAGGATGAAGCTAAAAGGCCACAGAAGTAAATTGTTAGGACAGAACTATTCTTCTGCAAGTACTTAAACTGGTAAAATGTATTTCAATGTGAGAGGTCACAATTAGCTTATGTTTTGGGACCTAAAAGTCTATGAGTATCATAAAGAGAAATATAATTCGACTACCCTTTAAGTTCTCAAAGACAAAATGCCCTCATTCCCTGGACACACCCTGGACAGGAGTCCTTTAATATAAACATCTGTTGAAGTAATATTTAGTTAGTGCTAGATTCACCACAGTTTAATTAAGGATACAGTATCTTATCTTACCATTAATATTTTGCCTTTTTTCCTATCTATTTCATCTTATTTTTCATTAAAAATTGTCCTTCTTTCCTTAAGAAACTTACACTTTAATCCTTCCTTTTCTTCTCTTATATTTTGTTAAAGGAAACAGAGAAAATGCACCAGCCAGATTAACCCACCTTCAAAATCACAGCATATCTAACAAAGCATACAGTCAGAAACCAAGACAGTATGACCTCTTCATCTTGGGAAGTGGTTATTTAAAAATCTGTGTTGAAATGCTCCCTGTTGCAAAGCAGAAAGCTACAAGAGCTGTGGAGTTCCACCAGCTGAAAAGCCGATAGCAGATCTACAATGAACAGCAGTGACGAAATTCTGAGGATAGACAGCATGAATATGAACCAAAATATTTTATCTTCTGCCTTAAATATATCTAATTGCTATGTGCTTTTTATATATTTTTCTAGACTTTTTCTTCATTCTGATTCTGGTTTGTTTTTGCATTTTGTGACCTTGAGTCCTTGCAGTTTCATACCTATCACTGAGTTACTGTTGAAGGCAGAGCAATTCTGTGGACACAGCAAATCAAGTCACTTCTACTGTCCTTTTGATAAAATTTTAATACTTAACTCTTTCAGTTGTACCTGCCATCCTGGCTTGTCTAAGCCAAGAAATTTGTCCAGTGGGACAATTCTGTATGCTGAACTGTCTGCCCTCTCTTTGACAGGAGCAAAAAGAAAGATGCTCATATGAAAAATGACCGCAGCTATGAGACTGTAGTTTTTGCTGGCAACTTTACACTACTTGAAGTTGGGCTAAAGAAAGAGTAAAAATGTAAGGAGAGCTAACTACCCCTGTAGTTCATTGAAGGCATATTTTCAGATTTATTTTAAATAACAACAACAAAAATATTGATCCGCTTGACTTTGGTCTGTGCCTGTATCCATGTTTCTATGGAAAAATGAGCCGCACCTTTACACAAATGGACCTGCCTGACTGTATAGCACTGTGCATATAGGTAGGGATCATCTCCTAATGACAAGAACAATAATTGTATGTGCCGAAGGATGAGATTTGATTATACTTATTATCACAGTCGGTATAAAATGTCTTGGAGAAAAATCCCTCTCCCTCCCCAGCTAAAAAGGAGATATACAAAAGCACTACAAATTAAAAAAAAAAAAAAAAAGAGAGAGAGAGAGAACGAATTCAGTTGCTGTAAGTGTCAGGTAGGCATCTGATCCATGAATCTACAGATTATTGGTTCTTTAAATGGATGTATTTTGGGACCTCTGAAGAAGTTACAAGGCAACATACAGTCAGTTGGAGGAGGAGAAAATGGAGAAGGCTGCACTAAGGTTTCTAGTTCTGCAAAGAAAAGATAAAGAATGATGACTCTACCAAAGTCAAGTTATCAGTAAGAGGGAATACTATTCTCACCCAAAATATACTTATCTGACATATCTGTGCTTTTTATCCAGGTTACAAAGAGTAAGGGGTGCTATTTTTCTTTAAAATTCTGAAAAACAACTACCTTAAGAAACTGGGAATATCACTGCAAACTTACATGCATACTTAATGCATGGACATTAAGCTTGATAAGACTTTCAGCCCAAGCTCTAGTCAAGTGGGGCCTTTTCTCAGAGAGCTGGTCAGTCTGTCAAAGGCAGTATGCATCATTGGACCAGTAGTTCAGGAGAAGTTCACCTTGTGTCTGCCTACGGAGGCATGTCCAACATTTCGCACCAATCGTGCCACGATTGGTGCGAAATGTTGGACATGCCTCCGTAGGCAGAACAAGGTGAACTTCTCCTGAACTACTGGTCCAATGATGCATACTGCCTTTTGACAGACTGACCAGCTCTCTGAGAAAAGAGCCCCACTTGACTCAGAGCTTGGGCTGAAAGAGTCTTATCAAGCTTAATGTCCATGCATTAAGTATGCATGTAAGTTTGCAGTGATATTCCCAGTACAAACAGAAAGTGGGCTCTGACATGAAAGAAGGTCATTCCAAAGAAAATTGGAAATAATTAGAAAATCCTTTATTGTTACAGCAACTCCAAGATTCAGATAAAAAAAAAAATAGAGCTATTAAAGCTGTTCTTTGTGAACATTTTCAGTTCACTCTTCTGAGTGCAATACTTTTGAGAAGGCTGGACAGAATGATTTTCACAACATCTCTGATAATTTTTACAGATTTAACCTAATTTCACTTTCAAAGGGAATAATCTCCTGATCTTGGATATCTCTTAAATAACATAATAGTATAAACAATTTGAGATTATTTAACAGCGGGGTCCATCTAAGACAAACCCTTGAAAGGAAAGATTATATTGATGCCCATACATCTCACCCTAGGCAATGACAGAGTCCTATCATTACAGGGAACCTTTTTCTGATGCTGGTAGGTAAGGAAGCATGCCATAGTCATGACATTAATCTCTCTCACAGTAAAACATGAAACCTTAGTAATATCTGTGAGGGCACAAACATTTCTTTGAATCCCTAAATCCTGCCAAGAACTTGCAGAAGCAGACGGTGAACTCCTAACATTGTCATTACCCTTCTTCACTCAGAAATTGGTAAAAGCCCGGTATCTAGGCCTTCTTTACTTTGATTTCATGTCTAAAACTCTGCCAATACAAGACCTGGCTTGTTCTCCTGGCCTGGCAACCGTCCTGAAACAAGTCACACCTCTACACCGCAGTGTCTCCAATTTTACAGGGACAAATCTAGCAATCACCTTTTGAAAAAGAGCGACAGATGGGAAAGCATCCTATAAGATGATTGCATTATTATTATTATTATTATTATTATTATTATTGAAGGCGATAAACTCTAAATTGGAAATGCTACTCTCTGGTTTATGTCAGACACAATCTGACACAAAAAAAGTTGTTTTTGGCCTGCCGGGCTTGTACCCCTCCATTGATGCTCTGGCCCCTTAGATTGTATTTCAGTTTACAGTGGGTTTCCTGGTCTCATTGCATCTGGTTGTAAAGCTACCAGACCCTAAGGAAATGGAGATCCTGCACCAGATTTAAACCTCTTGGTGGTACTGTAGTAAAAACAGTCATCCAAACAGCAGCTGGATATGTTTGAGGAAGGAATTGTATTCATTTCATTATGAATTTAAATTATTACTTCATCATGCATCAGAGTACCCTTTTGCACAGTTTTTTGAGAAGGTTAAATGCAGCAGAACATGGAGACAGTTTTATTTTTGTTACCTTTACTTAAGTCCATATGGTGTTAAAGCTCATGTTATAACATTCCCATTGCAGTCTTGGCTGAGCCTGATTGTGACCTATTGTACTCGCTGAAAAGGTAAAAATGGCATTTTATAAAAGCCAAGAGAAGTTTATGATTAAGGACAAAACAAAGACTGAATAAAAAGTGAGGGGGTAAAGTGGCTCCTGCCAGGGACACTCACCATAAGGAGAAAGTAACTTTTTTTTCTTTTTTTCTGTTGTACCTTTGTGTTAAGCAACCCATGCTAGCTGGGAAAAGATGAATCCAAGAGTTGTTTCTGCAGCTTGATTTATTAATAAAAGGATACATCAAATATGTGGATCGCAAGGTGCAAGATACACTGCTGAAATAATCTGGAGCCTGAGAGCTACACTTCTAAGGATCAAAATTTGATGTAACTTTGCCTTAAGAATGTGTAGCTGAAAAGCTGTTGAGTCAAAATAATCTTGCATTTGAATATTATTGCCAAGTTTGAAGTGTGCTTTTTACCTCTATTGCAGAAAAAAAAAAAAAGATGGAAACTTCAGTTAAATGTTAATCTGAAATCTCAGCTGTAGCAATGTGATGAATTTACTGTAATAATTTTTTGCTTTAACTAGTATGATCTTGTTATGAACATGTCATGTCAGACATGTAAAAAGGCTTTTAACTTGTCCTGGTGTATGTGATAATCATAATTCAAAACCAGTCACTTGTGAAATGACTACACATTTCAAGCATTTTGCAAGATGACAGAAATTACAGACTTTCTTTTTTTACTACTTGGCTTTTTTGCTCAGTCATTATCTGTAATGTCTTAAAGGTGTCAGTCATTTCACGAAGTGAATGTCATTCTTACAGCCCTATTCGGAAGCCTGGCATTAGAGTCTTTCTCTTGCTATGAAAATTGTAATTTTCCATGGGAGACAATGTCCTGAAAAATTTCCTCCTGACCAGAATATCAATAAAATGTTGCACATCAAAGTCTTTGTAGTGAACTTATCAGTTCCTGCCAATTGCCCAAGGCTCAGGACAAATGCCCTTTTGCTCTCTTCCTTCCTGGGAACTTTCTCTATACCAGAATCTTTTTTCAAATTTTTCTCTGTTAATTAGAGAATGAAGGGAAAACATTACTTTTTCTCCTACTGGGGAGATCTTCCTTCATGGATTCTGTACAGAACAACTATAGAAGTTATCCAAAAAGAAACCCAAAGCTTTTCTGGACTTAGCTAAGGCATTTTCCACGTGAAAAGTCCATGGAACATGCCAAAAGAGAAATAAGTAAGTCGTTTTCATAGCACAAATGGCAGAGGACCGACGCTGCTATTAATCACTCTGGAATAAACTGTCAGACACAGACACCTGGAGCAGATCAGGGAACATGTAAATCGTAAGGTTACTTCCTTCCAGGAAGGAACCCCAGAAAAGAAGCACCATGCAATACACTAGGCATCATCAACGATGGATGAAAATATGCTGTTGCTGTAAGAAAATATATATTCCACTGGGAATCTGCGGTTATTTCCTCAGCATATTCTTTCTTGCCAGGACAGTAGGGAGAAGCTTCGTCCCCATGTGAGTCTGTTCTCCGGCTGGGGAAGTCAGACTGAAAATGCAACTTTAAAAGAAGGCAAGCCCAATGCAACCAGAACAATGTTAAAAAAGGAAAGTGAAGTGTTACGGTATCACAGACTACCACAGTAGAAAATAAACATAATTTTATCAGTGATGAATATTGCTGAATTATGGCAGGAGAAGTAACTCTAGAAAACAAGACTTAATGATTTTGTACAAAAAGAGTGAGAAAATGCTTTTACAGAACCTCTGAGATGATAATCCCGGCATTATTTAGTCATTACTGTTTCCACTCATTTGATAAGACAACTTCAAATTTTGATCTGATATTTTTGGAAAGTCAGCTGCCTTGGTATTTCTAAAAGACAAACTCCTTTTCTTTGGGAATTTGAAGTAAAGGTTTATTGGATCATAATAGCTAGCAGGACCTGTGATATTATATCTTTGCACCTCTATGTACACATTTGTGAAGTCAAAATATGCGTTTTCCTAAACCTCTGGAGCATAAGACCTGTTTTTCATGACAGCTGAAACAAGGAAATTGTTGTGACCCAATGTGATTTATGAATCTCACATTTTCTAGCTGTTACTTTCGACAACATGAACTCAGTGAAGTCTTTAGCATGTCTGCAACAACAAACACTCCCTGGAGATTTTCATGGCCTGAAATACTGTTTAATATTCCTCACAGGCTGAAGTGTAAATCTGAGCATCAGTGGCCACCATGGTTTTCACCACCATATCAAAGTTACAAGGAAATAAATCCTAAGTAATGGTTTCAGGGTAAAATGAAGGGAGAGCATTTATTTCTTGCTTAGATGGAGATACTATTACATCTGTAAAAATATTGAAAAGCATCATAATATTTAAAATCAACAAAACTTTTTCCAGAATCTGCACTACAAAAATTAATTAAATTTTTCAGTTTCTGTAGTGTTTAAATATTATCTCCTTGTTGCATGGAAAAACATTAAGACAGAGAGGTTAAATGATTCCCAGGGTCTCAGAGTCAACATTAGGTTGTGAATTCCTGTGTTCACTGTGCACAGAAGAGATATCAAAATACTAAAGGGACGGTTCACTCTTGGTACGAATAGATGAAGAACACACCAGAACAGAAATTAAAAAATGTTGATTTGCTTTTCTTAGTCAGCATACAAAACACTGATTTACTCTCAGCTTTCTTTGCAAATGAGCATGAGAACTGTGAGAATAAATCCTAAAAGGGAATGGTTCTGGGTTTATCACGAGCTAGCAACTGTCCTGAATTGCAGTCCTCAGTAAAGATACCTGTTCGATTTTAAAAATCTTTGAATAGTTTTTGCAGTGATACATTAACTTTTTTGGTGGAACAAAAAATAAATATTGAAAATGATAGCAATTTCGGAAAAGGAAAAAAATATTACCCTTTTATGGCAAAGATTAGAAATGCTCTTAATCGGGAAGACAGAATCAAGTCTGATACCCCTCACGAAATTACTATTAAGTATGTCAGATGCCTCTTTTATCTATCCTTAAAGGACTAAATAGAAGAAATGTATGCAGGGGATGAGCTTAGAATTACAGTTTACTTAAGTGGAACAGTTGGACGTTTAATGCAAATTCAGAATAGTTCCGTAGAACTTTGAAACTCTACAGAAGTTTAAGAAACTGCATTTTGACAGAGACTGTTAAAGAGGAGATGGTAGGAGCTTATTTCTGTCTCCCACTTTCCAACCTTGCAAGGAAGTTGAGGAACATTTTCAAAATACTTTAACCGATTGATCTGCTGTGGTTGTTTAATGACAGTCCTCTTGGGGACTTTGATAATTTCGCCTGTTTTTAATTTATTAGTTTGGTTTGGGGAGATTTTTCCCTTTTGATATGCCCTTTCTTCTTTATGCATCAGTATAAATAGATCTCTCTGTTTCCCTTGAACTGCTTCAACCATTTGCTTGTATTTCCTAAGGGTAAATAAAAAATGTCTGGCCTGTACATAAGGAAATAATGGAATGCAGTATGCCCTCATCTCAAAAAAAATTATGAGGAAATATTAGCTACTTTTAATAAACTACTATTCCTCACAACTTATTTCATTATTTATTTTTATTTATATAAATATATTTGATATTATATTTATATATTATTAGCATGTATTATGTATTATGTATTATATATAATTATATATACTTTTATATAATTATACTGACATAAATATATATTACATTTATATAAATACATTTTATATTTATGTTCATATTTTATTTTATATTTTTATATATACATATATATAAGCTGAAATTTATTAAGCTTCAGTCATTAGACATCACCCTCTGCCTCTATGTTATCTGTGTTCACACAGTCCTAGAACTAACATAACTTGTAATGCCATTTTGGCTGGGTGCGAGCACACTCTCTATATGGAAACATAAGAAAAAAGGTGCCAATGACTGCAAAAATTGTAAATTTTTTACAAAGTAGTATCGAGACCAGATCAAAGACATGCCGTAATGTCATGTTTGTCCTTTTTCCCCTTGGATACGTAATCTGGCATCATTACAAGAAAATTTGCAGTCTCTTGTGAATCACATCTCACAGTGTTACCATATCACAACCTAAACAGATCAGATCATATTGGCCCCAGAGGGGGAAGAGAACAACCCTATTTCTCCCAGCTAGTCTACGTCTACAGGTTCTTGTTGGAGGACTTCTGAGTTCAGTTAACAGATGCAAAAGAAAAGGAGAAAAACTTCTCAAAGGTCAGAAAGTGGCTGTGATTACCAGTTAAATGGCATACTTTTTGAGAGGTCTTCTTAGCAATGACCGGGGGCAGGGGCAAGGAGGAAGTTTTCTGGCCAGGAAAGTATTTTCCACTAGTTCAAAATTAGAACATATAAGGGGGAAAAAAGTGTCTAATTTCCTCAGAAATACAAAAGTCATTTATTTCTGATTTTTGGCACTTTCCAGTTCAGTGCTATGGTGTGTTCCTGTGGTGGAATTGTCACAAATAGCAAACTGCAGCAATCGGAAAACTCGATAATAAAACTAAAAAGGAGAATCTGGACAAGGACAAATTCCTTGTTTAAACACATCTCTATGATGACAAGTAGAATTGGACAATCAGCATCTGCTTGAAAAAGTAATTCTGTGCAGTATAGCTACATTTATGCTATTTATCTGATTGTTTATACAAGAGAAATACCAGGGATGCTCTTTGAAATAGCAAAGGAGAATGTTAGAAAGTGACTTTGATATGTGAACATTTTTCTGTGCCTGTATTTGTACTAAAACTACAATTACAGGAGTTATTCACCCCCAGTCCAAATAGAATATAATGCACTGAGCTATATCCTCCCCCTTTTTTTTTTTTATTTTATAATAAGACAGAAGGGCATGACATTAATTAAGTATGCCAAAAGACAATGCAATCATATTTTGATTATTAATACATTTTAATATGATTTGGTTAAAATGTTCTCTCTTTGATGGGCTCCTGCATTATTAATATGTGATCACATAAATTTACCCTTATGCTTCATTTTGCCAATGCTGTGGCTACAAATTATTAAGTACCAATAAAAATCAAGCTTATGAAAGAAAAGCTATTAAATAGCACTTAAGTGTATCCAGCAAATAAAAATTGTCTTGATTTGGGCCATTAAGATATTTGCAAGGCAGGCTTGCCGTGAGTTGGTAAGCCTTGTAACATTCTAAAACGCATATTCATTTTGTGTTAAAAACAAGAAAACTTAATGTGCCTAACCATATTTGACAGCAATTATGATTTAATTGTATTGAATTTAAAATTATCTGTTAAGCCTTAGGATAAAATACTGCATAGCAGAAGAATTCATTCAGTAAAAGTAATAAAAAACCCTAGGGACTGGTGGGCAGTCAAACTTTTTACATGTTCTCCCCTGTAAAAATGTATTCATTTGCATTGGGGGATTAAAATTAATTATAGCATTTTTTTCCATTAAACTTGCAGTGCAGGGCACATCCTATTGATTTCAATGACCAAGTTCCTCTGTGTAGAAAGATGCTTGCTGTGATTAGATTGAAGAGCACTGTTTCGGAGTGGTTACAAGAAGATATATGCATATTATGGCAGCGAGACATTCGGTCTTTGACAGGTTTCATATCCCTTCATTGCCAGCAGCTACTCCAAAAGTCAGTAGAAGCAAGAAAACCATTTTTTCTTGGCAAGACAAGACATTTTCCACCTGCTGATCAAAGAGGTATCTGCTCAGCTCTGGGAATCTGCATCTCCCATGTACTTTTGTCTCACTTTTGCTGCTGTTCCACACTGGTGCTCCCAGCTCGCAGGAGCACCTCCATGATAGGAGCATTGTTCTCTGCCAAGTAGGACATGATCAGGAAAAGGGTCATCTTCTAATGTGCTGACTCAAAGCCCCAGAAATGTGTGTGCTTAAATGCATAATTTTTTGCTCAAAGTAGATATTGTGCATTGAGCTAAAAATCACTATAATCTCAAGCACATGTTTTGTCCAAAGTAAAATGTCTATATTTGCATTTCCATCACCTGGGATTTTATAGAGCTGTACCAATAGACCTATACTGGCAAATATGCCACATATAATTCAGTATATACTTATGGATAGTGCTTTTGCTAGAAATATTACTGTTTTCCTTATTAAAATAAGTTATATCAGCCAAATCACTTCCTCTCCCCATTACAGACTGCATTTTCACTTGACTGCCAATATTATTCTGCAGCTAGAGCTGAACTGTCAAAACTTTTAAACATAGAGTAGATCTGCAGCTGTCTTATTCTGGTGCCCCTGCGTACAAATATCAGACATGCTTAGATTATGCTGTTCACTACTAATTCCTTTTGACCCATATCAGAGAAGCAATCAGTCCGTTAATCTTTCAATGACACCAAAGGACTTAGCTAATCACCTCTTTGCCTGTCCCAGGCTTTTGCTCCTTCTAGAAATTAAGTCAATTGGAGAAAACATCTCAGGTGTAACTGTCAGGGCACAGCGAGGGCTGGCTGACTCTGAGGCATGGGGAGCTGAGTGTGATCCCAGGGCTGGCCGGGAAGAGACCTCACCAGCCAGGACCTGTCCCACCACCCCAAGCAAGAGCTATCAACTGAGAGTCCCAATCAGGGAAGATGATGGTGATGGGGCAGTTCTGAGGTCAAGCTGGGAAGCTGATCCACAGGTCACAGTCAGATCAATGGGAAACATGGCCAGGCACAGGCATGGCTGTGGCTGCGCTGGAGGCAGACACGCCTATGGCGTAGCCAATGCAGGCACTGCGGGTGCAGGGCATTTCCTATGCAGGATAGATCCATCGTATCTTACAGGTTTATTGTCTCCCTTGACTTCAGCAAGGCTTTCGACACTGTCTCCCATACCATCCTCGTAGGGAAGCTCAGGAAGTGTGGGCTAGATGAGTGGACAGTGAGGTGGACTGAGAATTGGCTGAATGGCAGAGCTCAGAGGCTTGTGATCAGCAGCGCAGAGTCTAGTTGGAGGCCTGTAGCTAGAGGTGTCCCCCAGGGGTCAGTACTGGCTCCAGTCTTGTTCAACATCTTCATCATTGACCTGGATGAAGGGACAGAGTGCACCCTCAGCAAGTTTGCTGACGATACAAAATGGGGAGGAGTGGCTGATACAGCAGAGGGCTGTGCTGCCATTCAGAGAGACCTGGACAGGCTGGAGAGGTGGGTGGAGAGGAACCTCATGAAGTTCAACAAAGGCAAGTGCAGGGTCCTGCACCTAGGGAGGAATAACCCCATGCACCAGTACAGGTTGGGGGTTGACCTGCTGGAAAGCAGCTCTGTGGAGAAGGACCTGGGAGTGCTGGTGGACACCAAGTTAAGCATGAACCAGCAATGTGCCCTTGTGGCCAAGAAAGCCAATGGTATCCTGGGGTGCATCAGGAAGTGTTGCCAGCAGGTTGAGGGAGGTGATCCTTTCCCTCTACTCAGCCCTGGTGAGGCCACATCTGGAGTACTGTGTCCAGTTCTGGGCTCCCTCGCAATATGAGAGAGACATGGCACTACTGGAGTGAATCCAGTGGAGGGCTACGAAGATGATTAGGGGACTGGAGCATCTCTCTTATGAGGAAAGGCTGAGAGAGCTGGGCCTTTTTAACCTGGAGAAGAGAAGACTGAGAAGGGATCTTATCAATGTATACAAATACCTAAAGGGAGGGTGTCAAGAGGATGGAGCCAGACTCTTTTCAGTGGTGCCCAGCAACAGGACAAGAGACAGCGGGCACAAACTGAAACACAGGAAGTTCTATCTGAACATGAGGAAAAACTTTTTCACTGTGAGGGTGACAGAGCACTGGAGCAGGTTGCCCAGGGAGGTTGTGGAGTCTCCTTCTCTGGAGATCTTCAAAACCCACCTGGACGCGGTCCTGTGCAATGTGGTCTAGGTGACCCTGCTTGAGCAGGGGAGTTGGACTAGATGATCTCCAGAGGTTTATTCCAACCTCAGTCATTGCGTGATTCTGTGAAAGGTCTGTTCTACACAAAGTTTGGCCAGAGGAGTTGTGTTGCACAGACATGTTTGTGTGCACATGTGTCAGAGAAAATCTCCCCTCCTACATATCTCCCCTACCCTAATTGACCCAGCTCTACCAAGCTAAACACGGCTTAGTTTATAGCCTCCAGGAAAGTAATTTAACTCTGAAGGGCCATGGTGTTTCTCCACCTCAGGTTTTGCCCGTGCAGCTATGCCAGCAGAGGCTCTGTAAAATAAACCTTCCTCCAGTCCCAAGACAGGAGGGGAAGGGGAATGAATTAAAAGTCTTCAATTTCTTCCAGGAGAAATTAAATAATCTGACTTTCTGATTCCCCAAAGAAGTCCAGTGCATGCATTTTTATCTCAAACAAGAATTCTTGATTCATTCATTCACTCATTCCTATGCACAGGGTTATTTCACATTTCTCATTAATATAGCTCTTTTTCTATTGTGAAGGATTTGAAATAGAAAGGGAAAAATATAATGAAAGGAAGTGCACACTATGTATATTATTACTTGTTATACTAGAAATTTTAAATGTATTTTAAAGTAATATTGGAGAGCATTAAACTTTAAGCTGGAATATTTCTAAATTTTGGTATATTTCTTTAGAAGGGAATGAAAAACTAACGTGTGAAGCATAACTGATACTAAAATAAGACCACCAGCAGCAATCAAAGCCATCTATTGTCTAGAGATGAGAACAGCAGGAAAAGTGGAAAATGCAAATGTGAGGGCTGGTTGGCAAGTAAAAATAGAACAGCTGCTGTTAGTTTGGCTTGGTATTAGCAGTCCTCTGGTCCTTCTCCACAGTCATAAGGAGACCTGGGCTTAACAACTGCTGTTTCTACTGTAGGGTCCTTCCTCTAAGGAGCCTTTTCAAAGAAAGCTTATACTGATTATAAGATTTAATTCATCGTGTCCTTAACTGCTGTTGAAATACTAAAATAGCCATCACCTAGAAGAGCCATCATTCAGCTTCAGAGGCCAAGCATGTGCATGAGACCCCTGTACATGCTTCAGAGTTTGCTGGCCCCATTAAAGAAGCAATAAAACTTGTGAAGTGTAAATAACCTATTGTTAATAGCCACATTTGTGCATGTACCAAATTTTTGATGCAGTTCTTGTGAGACCATATTTTTTCAGAACTGGACAACCATGATTTCAGATAAGCACCAAAGAAAGTCTTTATCCTAACTATATCTGAATGCCAAGTATCTGAGGTTCAGATACTTGTCCAGTACAAGTCCAATGAATACCTAGTTATCTGCAGATGGTTTAATTTGCGGTAATAATGTAGACATCCTTTCTGGTTTACCTTGCACTCATTGAGTCTGGAAGCAGTTTGGTCACATTTGTATGGCTCTCTGCAGCATGAACCGCTGAACTTTGATCAAATCTACCTCCATTACTCCATGCTTCTGGAGCAGTGTGACTGACTTTTCTCCCTCCGCTACTCTCTATTTTTATAACCTAGTGAAAGTTGCATTTGTACTATCTGTGGTTTTCTTTTATTTGGGTTATCCCAGTCTTCCTAGATAATGGAAAGCTGAGTGAAGTTCATTTATTCTTTGGGTCTCATTCCATCAAACAGAAGGACTTTCAGCCAAAAATTAGTGGTAGGCTTTAAAAAGAAAGTGAGTGAGATTCTACACAGAGGGATTCTTCTTTTTTTCCAATTAAGTTTTAATAGAGCCATTGCATCTTAAGAAAATCAATTGGTTTTGCATCCAAGAAAGGTCTTACAGAGCTGGTACAAACTCATATTAGTGCTTTTAACTAATTACAGTAACTGGACTAATAGAGCTTTCCTGCTTCCTTAAAACTTCTCTTTTCTAATTTATTTTTCCCAGGGTTCCCATCTTGACCACCCAGGCTATGATTACTCAGAATGCAACATGCTAATGAGTTCCCTTATCAGAAGCTCATTATCAACGCAGAAATTCAAAGTTTTAAATGGGAAATCAGCTTTTGTCAGTGAATTTTAGAAACCTGACTTTGTGTTAAAACATAAAGGAAATATCTCACATGAGGCAGACAAGCTCTTTAATGTCAGAGTTTTATTCAGACAGCAGCAACAGAGGGCTTCTGAGTGTGTTAGTGTAACTGTAATTAAGCTGAGCAACTAAACTGGTATTAGCTGGAATGAATAATGTGCAAACTGAAGAACATCAATACTAGGGAATTAGTAGTTAAAGAAAAATGTTAAATTTTAATTAACATTTAACAAAGCAGAACTTTCCTATTGCACAGCCTGTGATGAATCACAACAATAAAAGGAATACTACTTTCCTGGTAAGTAATATTTATAAGAGGATATGAAGCATATAGAATCTTTTTTTTTAATTTTATTAATAAAAAACTATTTAAATTCTTGAAAACTTTCAACAAATTCCATCTCAACACAGTCTAAGGATATTGAATCTAACTCAAGTGCTCAAATGCTTTTCGGTATTTTATCCTAAGACCACTTTAGAGTGACAACAGGGGACAGACACAGCAGAGCAAGCTGAAGCAAAGTTTTATAGTGTCTTTTCACATCATAAACAGTAAGTGAGAAAGAAAAAGGCCAATTACAAATATCATCTTGCAGTTATATATGGTCCCATTATAGAAGAGTCCAAGGAATCTCTTACGCTATATATGCATAGGAACACTTGTACGCAAATGCACCAGTAAAGAAGTGAACAAGCTCTATTTTACACACCAGAAACAGAGAAGGGAAGTATTTTTAGTTACCAAGCACATTTCTCCTTACCTTATTATGAACAAAACAGACTTGATATAAATATTATTATTATTATATATAATATTATAGCATAATATTATACAATCTATTATAATTATATTATAATAATGTATTAAAGTTATATGCTTATATAATTATAATGACATTATATAAAGTAATATATAATGTATGAATTTAAATATATCAATTTGCACATATTTGTATAAATACAGATTTATTTGATTTATATCAGTTAACATTTATGACTAACATATTAATATAAGGTTTAGTTTCATTCTTGCGCAGCTAATCATACTAATCCTATTTTAAGATTCCAGATGAGAGTGATCTCTTCTAGTCCATTCATGAATAGACACATTCATCCATTAAAAGAAGAATATGCACCTATCACTGAAACCTGTAGACAGTTATGCAGAACTTACAGGTGCCAGCTAAGCTTCATTTAGGTGCCATTTGGACATTATGGTGTGCATCCAAAGTTGCAAATATAACTACAAAAAGGTGCAGAGATAGAAACTACTGCAGTGTTTGTGCAAGAATGCCAAAACCTGGTAGCTCAGCCTCATTAATTTTATGCTTCTCAACAATATGATTTTAACTATAAAATCGTAGAACACCTCTATTCGCTCCTCACACTGCTGAGTATTTAATCACCTGGATAGTGCCAATGAAGTAGAGAAGAGTACATGGGGCAAAGAAGAGCTTATCAGTGTGTGAAATTCACCCTTGTGCAGAGAAATAATATATCTTTAACGTCATGCTGGTGTTTCACCGAGAACAGCACAGCTCTGGAAATAAAATTTTTCCGCCTGCGAAATTTTCACTGCCTCAGGAGTGAGCCGGTGTGCACCGGGATGAAACAGAAGACTTCGTCCATAAAATCTCAGTGAAAAGGGCGCTAATCTGGCACGGGAAACACAGGTTCAAATTCTAGCTCTCTTTTTCCTAACTCAAACCTTAGATGAGTACTCAGATCATTGACTTTTCGGGGATATGTCAGGTTCACTTAATTTTGAGCTATTCTAGACATAAAAAAAAAAAAAAAAAGCCACTATTCCTAAAAAATACAGTCCGAAGCAGAACATTGGCATTAAAAATTTCAGTTTTGACAAACCGAATTTGGCATGTGGGAAAATGAATACATAAATTTTCACCAGGAACCAGAGCTCATATTAATTTTACCCATAACATTACATAACGTGATTATATAGTAAAGCATATGATAAGCACATATTCTTTCATATCTCTTTGCCAATACAAACCCATGACATGGAAGAAAGTTGGTATTGAATCATTTTAGATAAGGTTTTCTTAATTCAGTTCATCAATGCACGACCTTTTCAGGCACAGGTACATGCATAATGCAATCCTTATCAGCTTGCGCAGTGCTTCAAATATCTTATATTAGGAGATGCAATTCTACAAGTACAGAAATCATTCAACTCCAGACCTCAGCCTTTTTTCTAAAGCTTATCGCGCTGAGTAAATCTCTTCAGAGGATGTCCAATTTCTGCATGTAGTGTCAAAAAATGGCCCCCATATTATTGGTTTATTATTGGATCAATATTATTCTCAGATATTTGCAGTTACGACTTTTGAATGTTTTGTAAACCTTTGACACAACTGAAAAGCTAGCACAGACAAGCCCCTGGGCCCTTTCCAATGGTATAAATTAATGGTTAAGACCTATATATATATTTTTTAACACAAACATACTTTTGCCATGTCTAATCACGCACAAATATTTGGTGCCATTGCTATGGAAAGACGGCTTGCCATATGCTCCCAAGCCAGAAATGCACAGTCTGTGAGTGGTAAGGTTGGCGATAGAGTAATCTTGGCAAACGACTAACAAAAAGTAGGAGTTGAAGTTTATAATTATCATGTTCTACAAAACACTCAAAACCAAGTGCTAGAAAAATAATCTCTGAGAAGGGAGAAGGATTTATAGTTCTCTAAATCAGGCTGCTAACACCAGCTCCCGAGTATAAGTGCTTTGAACAGGAAGGTTTCAGCAGATGAGATTTTCAGTCCGTATCTCTGGTTCGCTCACTCTCACAGCTCGAATAAATGGAGCTTTCTGAGCTTTTCTTAACAGCTACAATTAAGAATTCGTGATATCTGAAAAAGACCTGAAACCACTGTGGGTGGAAAGAATTGTCTTCGATTTTCTATGCCTTTCCTTCTGAAAGTCTCATTGACAGAAACCCCCATTTCTTTCTTTTATGGTAACAACTGAATACGGAATTTTCTCTGAATCATTTATCAAGGAGTTAGCCTTCTTAGATAAGTAAATGTCTATAATTAAAGAATATTATTTACTCATTTAGCAAAAAGATACCAATTATCTTTATCTGGAAAATGTGGCTTGAACTCCTAAAACAAAGCACCATAACATTTTTTGACTTAAGGAATTGTGTAGAAAATAAACTGAAGAATGGGAAATGAGGGCAGATGCCAACTTCTTGACATGATGAGCAACATTTTAGAAATAAAAATTGTATATGAACACTGGATTTTTTTTGTACAGGCAAGGCAGTTCTAGGCAAATGCTTAAATGTATTATTTTTAAGTGGAATATTGTCAGTGCATTTAAATTATGGGTGGGGATATACCTGCAAGCATGAAGTTTCAAGCAGGACACTTTAAGAATAAAGTTGGATAACCTAAAAATAAAATAAAACAAAACAAAACAGGGCTTCATGAACAGATCCTGTTAAGAAAACAGCTTAGCAGTACTGGGACAGGTTCTGCTATTTTCTTATCTCTGACTCCCTTGTCAGAAGACCACTATCTTCTCTTTTGGGTAACATTCTCATGAGATGGATTAAATGTACAACATCTCATACATCAAGGAAAGAAAAGTGAAAGGCATGACTTTAAATGGAATGTAGTTGCCTTACACTTAGAACTAGACAAAAAAAGAAAAGAAAAGAAAAAAAAGAGACAAAGATCATTTCCTGAACTAAAGGTGCTAAAACAAATACATTTATACCATTTCATTGTGGATGATGCCAAATGAAACCATCAAGTGAAATTAAATAATCGCTTGAATACCTGAATAATACCTGATCTGAATCTGATAAACCTCTGCTGAAGTGGAAGTTTGGTGCAGGTACAAGAAATACAAGCAAAAACTATCACAAAGCAATTATCATCCAATTTTGCACATATTAAAAGGAAACTTAGTTTTCTATTTCTCATGTTCAACTTCTTCCATGTTGATGGAGTTTGAATTTCCTTATTCAGACAATATACTACTGAATACACTTTTCACTGTCTCAGCAGTAGTCTATACACAAAAGCTTACTGAGGTTTTTCCAATAACTTTCCCAGATTTGAGTAACCAGTTTTGGCAGAAGTATATGAAGCGGGTTAGGTAGATTTTAAGAATATTTGGCTATCTTTCATTTTTCTCCCAGAAGACTTATTAAAATATCTCTAACTCATTCATGTTGGTTATAGAAATCTGAACTAGAAAGTTTGAGTCTGAACATCTTAGAAACCAGTAAAAAGACCTTCAGTTCAAATTTACTTTAGAAATAAAAGCTTCAAATTACTACTTCGAAGTATTAAGTGTTCATGTTTTAATTTTTTCCCTTAATTGCTCTAATATTTCTAGATATTTAAATCACACAATTTTTTAGTATCTGATTATCAATAGCTAGGTATCTGATAATCCAAGTTCATCTCCTTTTTTAATGATTTGCTATTAATTCCAAATTTTCCTTGGACATTTTCTCTTTGTTCATTTCTACTCGAACTGCTACTTCTCTGTGAACAACCATATAAACAGGTCTAAAATGGCTATTTAACATTTCCCTCAAATTCAGTGTTTCTTGTTGACTGAACCACTTTCCTCATAAGCAAGATAAATAATACTTGAGATATTGCATATCCTTAACAGATCATCAAAATCAAGTTTACCAGGCATTTCACTACCAATTATAATTCTAGTTTCTCTGATGGAAACACACAGAGCACTCAAAACCATTCATTATTCATACATTATCCTATGCCTTCTTAAGAACAGTATATGCATGCTGACTGTATTTCCATGCTTTTTAAAGTAGATGATAAAAATGAAAGTGTTGAATTCTCAGTGGACTTATTTTTTTTTAACAGTTAGTGTTACTCCCTAAAGAAGTAGCCAAACCAGTATTTTAGGAGCTGTAAGCAGGGAAGGAGATGCTACAATAGTTACGTTTTTTCTCCCTTTTTTGAACCAGACAACAACCTTCTGTATTCATCCCTTTGGAATTTTGCAAATATACAACATTTTTCAAACACTACTAAACTAACTTATAAACTTGTTGGTTAAATTATCCCTTTCAGTTCTTTTGTATATATATATCTATATAGTTTAGAGGGAACATTGAAAATCCTGAACTGAGAGACCTGCTTCTCTACCCTAATTCCACCAATGAATTTATGACTGTGCAAGGCTTTTAAAAGTGACTCGCAAAACTATTTGACATTGAGACAAATGAATGTGTTGCTGCCAACACTAGTCCCTTTGGGTAGAAGATACTCTCAGAATTACATGTCTTCTGTTGAGAAAACTGAAAATGGTCATATGTTTCTCTTATTTCTTTTCTTTCATTGTAATAAAATAATCCATTAGCAGGGTCCTTATTTATTGGAGACTTCATTTTCTTCATAATGTCATAATGCAAGAAGTTAGATCCATTTTACTACAAAGGTAGTAGACCTATTTTATTACAGATGTTGAAAACATCAATTAATTTTTATCACTGTCCATTTAATAATTGTGTGCTTTATTCTTAATTTCTTTCATATCTTATGCACATTAAATTTTTTTCAAGTGTTATTCTTAAAATCAAATTAAAATCTAATATGCATCAAGTTAAAAAGGAAGCATCTTCTATCTATAGAATTAAGGCTGGTAAGCCACTGTTTATCCTAAAGATACATTTAGCCGCTTTGCAGGCCTGCTAAGACACATATATAACAGCATGAATCAGAAGAAAGGCAAACAAAGCCTACGTCCCATTTTCTTCTATGAAAATCTATTTGAAATTTGATTTCAGTATAATGCAAAGTGTATTGAAAAAAGAAAAAAAAACACTATTCTTGATTGCTCCAATATATCATCTTCTGTAGGCGAATAAGGGTGCCAGCGAGCCACCTCTTTTACCAAGTGATGTGATCTCTGTTAGATATTCCTTGCTGTCACCCATAGCAGACATAAAATAGGTTTATAGAATTGGAGCCTGTGTGCTCTGTTAAGCCACATTCCCTGCAAGGGTTTCACAGAGACCCCTTCTCTGTCTAAGCAAGTCGACAACAGAAAAAGTCTAGACTCGTCTGGTCTTCCCTAGAGACTCAGGGAGACGTGTAGTTATGCCTTCTTCAGGCATAGTGTTCCACCACTAAGACATGGTACATATCATGCACTGGTGTTCATACAGCGCTCAAGCACAATGGAGAACCTGTGTGTTCCCTGCAGACAGCTGAAGACTTAAGAACAAAAAAGCAGTTGTCTGAGGTTGGTTAAAAATAATTAGGGAGAATGTAATAAATTAGGTGGAATGTAATAATAGCTACACAGGCATATATTTTAGACAGCTTCCAAAGCTTTAAAGATGCTTTACTGCAGTCTGCAAGTTCTAGTAAAACAGTTGGCTACATTTGAACTGATGTGGGATTGTGAACATGGAAAATCATTCTCAGTGTTAATATAAAACAAAATCTACCCTGAATAATATATATATTTGTATACAATCTTTGCAATGTGTTTGATGAGTTGCAGTTTTTGAAATGCCTTCATTTGTTCATGGCACAGAATCTACCTTACAAAAATTGAAAGGGACATTCTAGTGATTAATTACAGGCAGCTTGGAAGATGTGCTACTCTGGTTTCACTCAATTTTTCATTTTTATTTCAATTACTTTGAAAATACATGCTCTTGCATCAAGTGATATGTCTAGGATCTCTTCCATTTGCTAGTGTAGATGAAATAACAGCAAACCTTATGAAACAAAAGTCCAGATACTTCAAACCTTAATATTACTGCTTCAGCTTATGCCTTTGAATAGTATAATGGATTTTAACGAACCTCCTTGTATGGCAGAGCTAGTCACCTTCATAAGTATTTGGAAGTCAGGCACACAACAGAGATAGAGAAAGAGGCTGTTTGGGATCTGTTCTCAATAACATACGAAATTTGCCTTCTTTTTTTCCTAATGTCAACAAAATAATTATATCAAACCTGCCACTTTCATTCAATATATGATGTTCAAGTAAGTGGATGGAGAAGGTGAGGTAAAGAAGTCTTTTGTTTCCTACAAGTCTTTTATTCGGTCATTTGCTTTGTTAATTTGTATATATATGTGTATATATATATGTATATATATATACACACACTTTTGCTTTCTTCTCTGAAAAATCATTGGGTAGGCATCTCATAGTGTTTCACTGAAGAGAAGTGGTTTGGAGGGGAGGACCACAACTCTAAATCAAGGAAAGAATGGCAGAAGGATTAAAAGGAGGTGGTTTACTACCCCTAAATTTTTCACTAATGCTTCATTTTGACAGTATCTATGTACTGTCTAACTTGTAATCCTGAGTGCTGGTAGCTGTTAACAGTTTTCAGTAAGCGATATGCAAAGTTTTTCATTTTATTCATGCCCTTATTCAATGCAACGGTTCTTCCCAGGAAACAAGTGTTTAAGTGATTTGCCAAATCAAAGCCTATACTGGACACAGATGGATGCACCATTCTGTGTGGCTTCCCCTTTTTAGATGTGACTCTCCATTAAGTCTATTGCCAGACAAATAAATTGAAAATGAAAAACTACAGAACATCAGTTTTGGCATGTGGCATTAGCCATGCTTACTAAGATCTGTAGTGCTGGTGCTCACTGCCAGCAAATTAGGTGCATATTTAAAAAGAAGTGAAGGTAAGGAAGAAAAAAAAGTATAAATTTCCTTGAAAACTATCAGTTTGAAGGTATTATTTTCTAATACATCAAAGCGTTCCTTTTTTAATTAACTGTTATGCCCATTTGTAACTGCTATGCCTCTTTGGTTTAGGAAAAAATTATGCTCCTATGTAACAGTTTTCAAGATGTGACGATGGGAAGTGTCTTTGAAGACTGCACTTTATTGCCAGACAATCTAGCCTGACACTTCAGACATGCATACTAACTATGCAATGCTTTACATTTACTGAACGAGTGAGTTGATGAGCTTTGTTTAGCATAAGTACAGGTGTTTGAGAATAAATATTTTGTGTTACATTTTTTGGAACCAATTTCCATCTCTGAAGAAAACAGAAGAGCTGAATGTATGTCTTGTATAGCCAAATGCTAGGCTCCTGATAAGGTATATCATTACATACATCTGACTACACCACTTAATTAGTCACAGACAAATGATCTGTCTGACTGACGCAGCGCTGAATAAGCTCTAATTTATGGAAATGTATTTCTGCAGAGATTGCTGCCTAGTTAGGATAGTATCCCAGGATCTTAATCCATCTAGAATTGATGCTAAACATCAGGTCTGCTCTCGGAGACGTGGCATTCATTTTGGGGGAAAGATTGGCATGATGCTGGTGTCTATGAATTCTGCTATAAGAAAAAAGATGCCCTTCTGCCTCAAGGGTGTAGGTCAGCTGCATCATCCACTTCTAGTTTTTCAATTGTCCATATCATGGGGAAGAGGTGAAGGGGACCCCTTTTTTGGCCTGTTAATCCACATTTTCTTTGGATAATGATTAAGTCCTCCATAGTGCATGGCAGAAGAGGAAATGTTGTGCACGTTGATCTCTTTCGGACAGAGTTAAGGCACAGCTGAGTTCCCCTAGAAGGGACAGCGTACAAAACTCAGGAGAAGGATACCCCTTTAGCAACTCTCTACAAGCACAAAACACTTTAAGGTCGGTACTCTCCACCCATACAATCTGCAATTCTACTCCTTTCCTCAATAAGAAGGACTAAGGGAGATGCTCTCGACTGCCCTCATCGCGTTTCAGTACTGCATTTTGGTCACTAGGCTGCTCAGGAGATTTCTGCTGCTCTTTCAAGCACTTTGGAGCAGTAATGGATGAAACAGCAATAATAGAATAGAAGAAATTTTAATAGTTTGAGTGAACTGATCCCATATGTATTTGAATATGTTATTCTTGGTTTATTTTTAGCCTTTTGAGAACTCTTCCATTAAAAACCATCTGCATTTTAATATATTTTAGTAGACTTGCTGTCAAAGCAGGTTATGTTGTGGGTGAGAATACACTTTGGAACCAGTTTGCATCTTATTCCTGGCTGGATGCCTACCTTTCAGATAAGCTGTCACGATATTTTTATCTCTCTCTGTTATACTAGTTTGCCTATGAAAGGCATGTCTAGTGAAAGCAGTGCAGGAAACAAGGTGCTTGCTAAACACTGAACGTGGGACAGCATCCAGGGCTTTCACTTTAAGCTGCTAATACAGGAGCCCGAGGCTATTGAAAGTTATATCCTGAACCCCAGTACTACGAACAAAAAGAAAGCTATCTTAGTTTGAATACAGTCCTTCATGACACTTTCACAACTATTGCTCTCTCTCAATCAAGAGAATTTGTATTACACATAGCGGGTATTAACTACTGTCTTTTCTGACTGAAGTATCCCCTGAGTCTGAATCTGCTGTGCTGGTATTGAAAAAGAGGCTTGGTTCAGTAAACTGGCCATAATAACAAATTTGTTTTTATTTTTATCTATATACACTCAAGCTGTAGAGGAATTTGGCAAGGCAACAGCCAGATATTTCTGTGGGGTTGGTGATTCCTAGCTAGAGATTTGTTTAGTATTTTCTAATGTTCAATTCACTAATTACTTTTTAAAATTCTCAAACTAATTCACAGATTAGTTGAACATGGTCGACAGAGAGGAGTGAGGAATTTAGTGCAATAGATACAGGCTCATTACCTGGCAGAATGAAGGACTATGGAAAACTCTGGTGGATACTTCAGGGAAGGCTCCCTTTTCTTCCTTTCTTGTTTGGTATAAATATCGGCACCAATTCAGAAAGATATCTGTGAGTCAGGAGTTTGATAACTCTAGTTAATGATGCTACCCAGTTAAAGTCAAGCATATTACTCATTATTTTGTTAAATCGGGTTCTGTATAAATGACCTCCATTTTTCTAGAGTTCCCTGAACAGGACATGATTCTTCATTCCCCACTTAGCACAGCTGCCCCTGGGGCTTGTAATGTAACCTTGAAGTTTTATGACACCTTGTCTCCCAAATGACTATAGACTCAAGTCTGTGACATTTCCTCAACTCCCTTTATTTTTAGGGATTGAGGAGGAGCCCATGATTTACCCATAGTTAATTTATATTGACTTAACTGAAAAATACTTACAGTTAATTTAATTTAACAGGTGTAAAATTGTATGGATGCTCACTACATGGAGAAACCACTTGTGTTATTAGATTTAATCCTCCACAATTACAGACTTATACTGTAAATTCAGGCAGGTGCCAGACATCTACTCTGCTGTTTTATGTTTATATGCTACAAAATGACCGGTTATAAATTTAAACCTGGAAGAAAAGACTAAAAAAGCAAAATCTGCATCTATTTCTCTCAAAAGAGTTTAAATACATTTGAACAAAAAGTAATTATGCAAAGGAAAGATCCTAGTGCCATGGTTACATATTCCCTCTCCCACATCCCCCTTTCATTTTGCCCACAGACAACTGGCGGTCCTTTAAATTTCCCTCCAGAGAATAAACATTAATGGACATAGGATGATCCTGGAAATTCAATATTATTTCACAAAAGTGGTCATTTGTGCTAAGTACCAGCTGCACAACTGGGGAATCCGCAGGCCCTGCCTGCAGGCGATTTGCTTATTCTCCACAAGGTGTCTCCAGGTGAAGACCACTGCTCCACACAATCTTTTGCACAAGCTTTTAGAAATCTAGTTTACAGTCAGATTTCAGTTAAACCAATACAGTTCTCGGTTATGAGCAGTATTTTGCATTTCCCAGGAAGTCCTCAGTGCTTTTGAGGAATGTAAATGGTCCCTGAAGAGATGCAGTAGCCCATTTAGCCATGCTGCCAATTCCAGTTCATTATCCTTCCATCAAACTTTTAGAAACTAACACTTTTATCAATTTAACAGTATTTTGTTTGCTCAAGAGCCCTCAGTTCTAAATGAGGATTTATGTATCTGTATGAAACACTGCAGATCCATCAGTATCGCCACATTAGCAAATACATTTGAGCAACAATTTAAATGCAATTGCTAATGTTTGCTAATGTGGCGGTACTGAACCTAAACACTTTAGCAATGATTTTAATGTTACACAACATCAGGCAACAAAGTGGAAAAGCCAATCTGAAATTTGGGCATAAAGGTGATCTAAAAAAAAAATTAAAGATGTTGGATTTGATGGACAATCTGCTGGACAATTACCTTTTTGGCGAAAAGTGTCCTAAAATAAATTTTATCACAGAATCACAGAATCGTTGACATTGGAAGGGACCTCTGGAGATCGTCTAAGTCCAACCCCCCTGCTCAAGCAGGGTCACCTAGACCACATTGCACAGGATCACATCCAGGTGGGTTTTGAAGATCTCCAGAGAAGGAGACTCCACAACCTCCCTGGGCAACCTGCTCCAGTGCTCTGTCACCCTCACAGTGAAAAAGTTTTTCCTCATGTTCAGATAGAACTTCCTGTGTTTCAGTTTGTGCCCGCTGTCTCTTGTCCTGTTGCTGGGCACCACTGAAAAGAGTCTGGCTCCATCCTCTTGACACCCTCCCTTTAGGTATTTGTATACATTGATAAGATCCCTTCTCAGTCTTCTCTTCTCCAGGTTAAAAAGGCCCAGCTCTCTCAGCCTTTCCTCATAAGAGAGATGCTCCAGTCCCCTAATCATCTTCGTAGCCCTCCACTGGATTCACTCCAGTAGTGCCATGTCTCTCTCATATTGCGAGGGAGCCCAGAACTGGACACAGTACTCCAGATGTGGCCTCACCAGGGCTGAGTAGAGGGAAAGGATCACCTCCCTCAACCTGCTGGCAACACTTCCTGATGCACCCCAGGATACCATTGGCTTTCTTGGCCACAAGGGCACATTGCTGGTTCATGCTTAACTTGGTGTCCACCAGCACTCCCAGGTCCTTCTCCACAGAGCTGCTTTCCAGCAGGTCAACCCCCAACCTGTACTGGTGCATGGGGTTATTTCTCCCTAGGTGCAGGACCCTGCACTTGCCTTTGTTGAACTTCATGAGGTTCCTCTCCACCCACCTCTCCAGCCTGTCCAGGTCTCTCTGAATGGCAGCACAGCCCTCTGCTGTATCAGCCACTCCTCCCCATTTTGTATCGTCAGCAAACTTGCTGAGGGTGCACTCTGTCCCTTCATCCAGGTCAATGATGAAGATGTTGAACAAGACTGGAGCCAGTACTGACCCCTGGGGGACACCTCTAGCTACAGGCCTCCAACTAGACTCTGCGCTGCTGATCACAAGCCTCTGAGCTCTGCCATTCAGCCAATTCTCAGTCCACCTCACTGTCCACTCATCTAGCCCACACTTCCTGAGCTTCCCTACGAGGATGGTATGGGAGACAGTGTCGAAAGCCTTGCTGAAGTCAAGGGAGACAACATCCACTGCTCTCCCCTCATCTACCCAGCCAGACATTCCATCAGAGAAGGCTATCAGATTGGTTAGGCATGATTTCCCCTTGGTGAAGCCATGCTGACTACTCCTGATCACCTTCTTGTCCTCCACATGCTTGGAGATGGCCTCCAGGATGAGCTGCTCCATCACCTTTCCAGGGATGCAGGTGAGGCTGACTGGCCTGTAGTTTCCCGGGTCCTCCTTCTTGCCCTTTTTGAAGACTGGAGTGACGTTGGATTTCTTCCAATCCTCAGGCACCTCTCCTGTTCTCCATGACCTTTCAAAGACGATGGAGAGTGGCTTAGCAATAACATCCACCAGCTCCCTCAGCACTCATGGGTGCATCCCATCGGGGCCCATGGATTTGTGGGTGTCAAGTTTCTCTAAATCATCTCTAACCTGATCCTCCTCCACCAAGGGAAAGTCTTCCTTTCTCCAGACTTTCTCTCTTGCCTCCAGGGTCTGGGGTTCCTGAGGGCTGGCCTGAGCAGTAAAGACTGAAGCAAAGAAGGCATTCAGTAACTCTGCCTTCTCTGCATCCTTCGTCACCAGGGCACCCACCCCATTCAGCAATGGGCCCACATTTTCCCTAGTCTTCCTTTTGCTACTGATGTATTTGAAGAAGCCCTTCCTGTTGTCCTTGACATCTCTTGCCAGATTTAATTCCAAATGGGCCTTAGTCTTCCGCGTCGCATCCCTGCATACTCTGACAACGTTCCTATATTCCTCCCAAGTGGCCTGTCCCCCCTTTCCACTTTCTGTATACTTCCTTCTTCTGGTTGAGTTTTGCCAGGAGCTCCTTGCTCATCCATGCAAGTCTCCTGCCCCCCTTGCTTGACTTCCTACTCATAGGGATGCACTGATCTTGAGCTTGGAGGAAGTGATGCTTAAATATTAACCAGCTCTCTTGGACCCCCCCCTTCCTTCTAGGGCCCTAACCCGTGGAATTCCTCCAAGTAGGTCCCTGAAGAGGCCAAAGTTTGCTCTCCTCAAGTCCAGGGTTGCGATGCTACTTACTGCCCTGCTGCCTCCTCCTCGCAGGATCCTGAACTCCACCATCTCATGGTCACTGCAACCAAGGCTGCCCCCAACCTTCACATCTCCAACCAGTCCTTCTTTGTTTGTTAGGACAAGGTCCAGCAGCACACCTCTCCTCGTTGGCTCCTCCACCACCTGTGTCAAGAAGTTGTCACCAATGCTCTGCAGGAACCTCCAGGACTGTTTGTGCCTAGCTGTGTTGTCTTTCCAGCAGATATCGGGGTGGTTGAAGTCCCCCATGAGAACCAGGGCCTGGGATCGTGAGGCTACTTCCAGCTGTCTGTAGAAGGCCTCATCGACTTCCTCTTCCTGATCAGGTGGCCTGTGTAAACACCCACAACAGTGTCACCCATGCTAGCCTGCCCTTTAATCCTTACCCATAAACTCTCGACTTGCTCTTCATCCACCCCTAGACAGAGGTTGACACATTCCAGTTGCTCTCTCACACAAAGAGCAACTCCACCAGCTCGCCTTCCTGGCCTGTCTTTCCTAAAAAGCATGTAGCCATCCATGATGGCACTCCAGTCACACGAGCTATTTCACCATGTCTCTGTAATTGCAAATGGCCCTGCGACCACATACAGATCTCTAATTTTTCCTGTTTATTCCCCATGCTGTATGCATTGGTGTACAGGCATTTCAGAGAGGTGATCAAGCATACAGGTTTCCCAGGAGGGATACAAGAGGATCCTCCATAGCCATGTCCCATACGCACTTCCCCAGCTGCATTTATGGGTTTTGTTTGCTCTTTTTTTTTTTTTAATTAATTCTGTTGTACAAGTCTGTTTTTTTTTTCTTTGTCTTAGCAAGTGACGACTCTGGACATAATTTTGCTTTTGCACTAGGGTTTGCCGGATTTCAAACGAGGGTTAACATGAATTTTTTCACTTTCATTGATGGTTACAATTTTTAACAATGTTTAAGAACGTGTTCTGTATGACACATTACTAATTACATTAAAATCTGTTTCCAAACAGAATTCAATCGGAAAACTCAGTAGGCTGACTATATGGATAGCTCCCTCTGGACTCCCTTGCTATTAGCTTTTCATGGCTTCTCCAGCCATCAGAGAATCCTCCACGGTGACTGTATCTGAATTTCTTATGTAACAAGCAAACAGAAAAGCAAAAAAGAAGACTTCAGCACCCTTATACTTTGCTGGCCAGGACAACCTGCTTTGCTTTGGTATGTGATAATTTTCCATTAGTAAATGCTTTGATCTAAGAGAGAACATGGGTAACTACAGCTTGGGAACTTAGCCTGTATATACTTGGGACTCAAAGCTGCATCTAAAGTACTAGTCAAGAATACATGCTGCTTATACAAAACTCAGAACAAGCTAGGTATTTCATGAAAGAAAATATGCACTGATCAGAGAGCAAGCTAGAGCTGACAATGCAAAACCGTAAGGTCAGGGGCACAGAACTTATGTTCTTGATTCACTGATGGGGGAGGAGGGAGGGGAGGATGCCTTCATCCATCTATTCAAGTCCAATATTTGGAATCCTCCTCAAAGGACCAGTGATAATTGCTAATCTGTCAAAGAACAGAGCTTTTCAAAGCTCTTTATTTATTTTTTTTTTCTCAAAGAAAGAGGTTTTAAAGCTCTTCAATGACAATAAGAAGTCCCCATGGTCTTTTAGGAAACTTCTTACTGCATAGCATGTGAAATAGTGGGTGCCTGACAACCCCACTCAGAATAGCTTTTAGTCTGGGACACTTTTTTAATGCTCTTTTGCTGTACTTCTGCATTTCTCCTTGTTCCTGATGAGAATAAGTAGGTATGGTCTACCACCCTCGGGCTGCCTGGGGACTGAGCTTGCAACTGTCCCTGTCTGTGAGGCTGGAGCTTGTGGCTGTGTTGGTCATGCTCAGGTCTGAGGCAATGCGGGCAGAAGCCTGAGGACTTTGTGCCACTCCACCTACTACCTGATTTTCAGGGCTCAAAGATGGAAGATGAGCACAGAGCTGCTCAGCTTGAGGAAAAGTGTGGCATGCCCAAATTCAAATATAAATATATAAATATATACATATAAATATATAAATAATACATAATATGAAAGGGGCAAGTAAAGACTTGTGGCACAGTTGGACAAACAGGGTACATGAAAACGTGTGCAAGCAGAAAAAACAGAGGAGAGAGAACTGCAGGAAAGTAGTCGGGTGAAACCAAAATCATCTTGCCAAATAAGCAGGAAAAACATCTGGTGGAACCAGAATAACCCTGAAAAACAAGCAAGAAAGATGCCTGGTGAAACCAGAACCAGTCCTGTTTGCAAAAACAGTAGCTATGTCAAGAGCAGATGATAGTAGCCCCTTTTCTTTTCGGGAGTGGGCAAGGGGAATAAAATACCAACAATGAGGGAGGAAAGATGGAGAAGATCTCCCAAGCCTGACCACCTTGATTTCCAGGACAAAGACCATTGAGGACCATAGCCATCAACACTAACTATACAGCATCAACCTCCTGGCATTGCATAATCAAAGCTAATGTAGGATAAGATTGTTAAGGACTAATTGCTTGAATATGTAGTGATAATCTTTGGTAGTAATTAAGAACTAGCCACTGGCAATATGTATTGTTAATGAATATCAATTTAATAAAGTGTTTTGAAGCTTGAAAGTGCCTTAATTTATCAGTCTTTTAAACAGTCTCATCACAGTGATTTCTAATTCTCCAACTCATACATACATACATACGTATACACCTATATTCCATTGCAAAATTCTCTGATACGATTTTAGTTCCATAAATTAAGTCTCAGGTTCAAGCCATCTGAGATATACAGTCAGGACGTAACTTCTGATTCTTTACACACAGTTATCATGTACACAAGCATGTTCCCCACTGAAGACTTAAATCGCTTCCAAAATTTCAAACCTAAAACCAAAGAGAATAAAGCAAGGTAATTTAAGCCTCACTGTTTCCATTTTAAGACTTTAAAATTCGTAAATACCCTGCTCACCAAAGGGTCAAATGAAGTCCCCCATACATTATTAATTAACAATGTGCTAAAGGAGAAAATAGAACATTTTCTTCCCTTTGGATTACCCTTAGCCTGTTTGATAACAGTTGTGTAGCGAAATTCATTATATGCTAAATTAGGTTGGAGAGTTTTCCTAGAAGGAAGAAAAAATGCATGCTAAAGCTTTCTATTTTTCTTCAATTTTAAATATGCCACCCATCTTACTTACAGATCATTCAAGGATTTCTATTGCCGAGAGATGCAAAAAAATGCTGTCAACATTAAATGTCCTCAAAAATCTAGCTCACAGTTATCGATTTATTTATTTTTAATAATACAATCTATATAAGTGGCCAAATAGAAAAAAGTTGATTAAGGAATAACATTCTTTCTTTCTAGTAAGAATTGCATTGTTAGACAAATGATACTTCTCTCACATCTTTCATGTGTTTGTAACATAAAAGTATTTTAAAGATGCAGCAAAGCAGTATAAACATCTGCAGTGTTATAAAATAAAAGAACAAATGGCCTACTGACCAGCAAGTCTGACAATTTTATTTCTAAAACCTCCTTATTTATTAATATAGCTCTAAGGGTTATCATGAAACATGAAACAAATGACCAGCTAAATCATGCATGGGGAGGAACTGTAAGTTATAAACCTTTTTGAGTTCAGTAAGTCAAAAATGCTCAGTTGTTATTTTTTTGACCTACTGACTCTGAGGTCCTGGATGTGAAGGATGGGTCATCATGAAACAAAGCAAATGATCATCTAAATCACATATTAGGAGGAGCCGTAAGTTATAAACTTTGTTGCGTTCGGTAAGTCACGGATGTTTGGATGCTGCTTCTTTGACCCAGTGATTCTGAAGTTTTGGATCAGCCCAGAAACACTGCTCTTTTAAAAAACATTACAAAACTTAGATATTACATAGGGTTCATCTCCCAAGTCACACTGCTCAAACAATGAAGTTTGAAAACTTGTCCAATAAATAAAGTAGAGCAGAAACATTATTCACTTGGTTTCTAGTCACTGTTTCCCAAAGTAACACAGAATCCTCACAGCACCTGAAAAGACTGGTTTTAGCACTTGTTTTTGTTTTGGGCACACTGTGGTTTGCCGCTATAGAAGGCTAAATAAATTATGAAAGTAGGGAAGACAAGGTGAAGATCAGCAAATGACTAAGAACCAGGAGATACAGAACATAGAACTTCCTTTACTAGTGTGACTTTGATCAAATCAACACAGGCTAAAAAGCAAAACCACACGCAAATAAAAATGCTTCTGCATAGGGCTGTCTCTAACAATGAATCTTTTCTAATATATGTTTCAAAGTTTAGTTTTAAGTTTCCAGTCTTGGGCATTCCAATGCTAAACATAGAACTTAGTTTCTCCTAGGTCTAAGATTTTTTTTAAGAATAAATTAATGAAGTTTGGCAATATTCTTTAAGATCCTTGAATGGAAGGTATTAAAGAGGTATGAATGAGGTTTTTTTGTTTCCTTCTTTTAAATTTATGTACAACCTAAAAATTTTTGTTTTCTATATATTCAACTGCACTTTGAATATAGCAGTATTCATTTCCAAGCCTAAGTAGTACACTCTCTCTAGTTACCACTCCCCGTTGCTTTTACAATGTGTATAATAGCTGCTTCTTGCTCTCTGCATTTGACTACTGACTTTGTACACCCAGAAGTAAAATAAAGGCAGCATCTATTCACAGAAATAAATGATGTAAACAGAAAATCTAATCATTACGAACCATAATTTTCCTGTCCAACTCATGGAAATGCAAGCTGGCCTGTGCGCATCAGCTTCTGGATGGATTTTACTTAAATCTTGGAATATATGACCCAGCAGTGGCTAATATATTTACTCCTGGTGATTCTGGTTTTCTGTGAAAGTAAGGCTAGGAGGCGGCCTATATTTACCTTTTTTTTTTTTTTTTTTAATGTTATCCATCACAACAGCCTCTGTATCCAGCCTAACTTGCAAACAAGCAAAGAGTTGTCTTTAATGCCAGACATGGTAAAACGGAAATGTCTAACTTATGGTAGCCCTCATTACAAGATATTTTCATGTTCATGTCTTCTTCCCCCAAAATTATTTCTTCTGCATACATAAATTTGGCCTATCAGACTAAGCCACAGAGATTTAAACTTTTCTGTTTTGCCCATTCATTCTTCATGTATTTTCTATGGGGTGCTGTACCCCTTTTATTACAAAAATAAATTCTTTAAAGATTAAACAGTCATTAGTTATTCCTTATTTTATTCTATTACAGAGGTAGAAGGTTCTTGGAAAAGAGAAGGGGCATCTTGGTTAAGTTTGATTAGATTTTGCCCTACTAAAGAAACATCTATATTCTTAAACTGGGTTATTTTTTCTTTAGAATAGAAGAATTCAAGCAATTTAAGCCTTCAAGCTGAATTCTACATAGTCCCTGTACATTTTCTCTGTGGCTTACCCCTTTGTCTGTCAATCCAGGTAAATCTTTACCCCAGAAGCTTTTATTCATCATTGTGATTGACAGCTCTGGACTTTGAGGCCAGTTTGTCACTCTCCTAAATGTTAGCCCTGACTGTGGGGCCTACGTTATTTATGCATTATAAATGTGGCTTTTTTTTTTCCAGCTGTTCCAAAGGGTGCTTCATTGTGTACTGTACATCATGCAGGTTTGGATAGAAAACTTTCCCCAGGTTAGGAAGTAAAGATAAATAAAATTAAGGGATATGTAAACAATTTATTTTTGTGGGCAGTCTTCTGTTTTTTACCTCTTTCTCCTCTGACCTTTGTAAATGTCCATTAAATAGCTCATAAAATGTTAGAAAGTCATATCCAGTTCCATAAGGAATTAGGTATTCCAGATGGTTTACAACACAGTTGATCTGAGCCATTTAGAAAGCTGTTCATAAACATTTGCCGTCTTAAATTTCTCTATAAATAGCTTTTGTAAAGGGCTTTTTCTGCTTTTGTTTTTGGTAAGGACTTTGTTAACTACATACAATTAATACGCTTAAATCTGATCTTTCCTTCCATAAACTCATTGACTTCACCAACATTCTCACAGTAAAAAATGTCCATATAACTTTGTAAGGTTTCCCATTCATTAAAATTTCAGTTACTGACTATTTCTTCAAGAAAAAAAGATGTGGACATTATCTACTTCAGAAACCATTTATCAGTATCTATGAAGAGAAGTCATATTGTTAATCTCTTAAAAGAAAATGTCATATATACTTGGAGTTACATCTTCTATCTGGAATAACAAGTAATAATATTTACTGTAGCAAAACAATATACTGCTAAAACGTGCTTTCATGTAAAGTAAACCATCTATGTGAAAAATTATTGTAGCTGCACATTTTTTTGCTTTCTTGAGACAGATATTGAACCCTTCCAAAAGATCATTTGATAAGGATGAAAGCAGTTATGTCTAGATTCACAAAACATTTAAGAGCCTAAATTGTGCTGAAAGAAATGAGACTTGCGCTCATAAATGCCTCTGTGAAATCCAGGTCTTATATTTTTCAATTCTGAAATGATTATTTTGGAAGTTTGTTCCTCCTAAAAGTTATTACATGTCCTATCTTGCTTCAGACTGTCCTAGAGTAGCTGAACTTAAACTACTCCCATTTTCAAAGGTAAACAGCTAGTTTAATTTTTTATTTCTGGAAGTGTTTCCTTTAGTTGCCTAGTTTACTACAGAATAACAGGAAAGGAATATTGCTGGGGTAACTGTATATGTAATCATTTTCTAAGGAATACAGGTTTAAAGACAATCCCATCAGTCTGAAAAAAAGATGTAGAAAATTGCGCAGCATATGAGATACTGTTTTGTTAAATATAATATCAATGTAAAGACAAAAAATACATGGAATGTACCAGACCCTTTGCCAGCAGAATCTGACATCTCCGTCTTGACTTCAGTGGGGTCGCACTGATTTATGCCATCTGAGAGAACTGGTTCAAGGCGCAGCACTCATATCAGCGAATACTCATAAGGAAATACTGTGGTGGGGAAATGTGGGACAGGTTAAAAGGGAAGGATCAAGGTGATGAGGCACATGGAGGTTTAGGTCCCACTTTTTTTCTAAATCAGGCATGCACTGCAAGCATTCGGGTGTATAATTGACCAGGTGTCGATGCTGCTGTTCACTCACTTCCCAAGGTCTCTCCCCACAATCATGAAATTTGTGCTTCTTTTATATATCTTTTCAAACTGTCTCCCTCTTTTCTCAAAGGTTCCTTGGTAGTCCCCTGGATACTGCTTAATGCGGCTGATGGTCATCTTTGGCAAACTTTATCGCTGTTAATTCCTCTTGAGTGTTATCAGTTTTGGGGCAAACACCCTCTCAGAGCTCTCAGAAGTCTGGGATACTCTGTTTAAACACACTCACATTCCCATTGTATCAGCTGTTGTTATCTGGACCACATTACCATGTAACTGTGCATATTCACCAATAGCAGAATAGCCCAGTAATAGTTTCTTGGAGGGAAACATCTAAGATGAGGCCTTTCATTCATCTGTGTCTTGGAGTTGTTTACACAGACATAATTTTCGCTTACTTTGTCTCAATAGCCAAGATTGTAGCACATGTGAGATATCTATCTAGAGAAATCCTCACAATTACTTTGTCATGTTAATATCACAGAGATTTATATTTTTAACGCATTACTTACAGAGCCAAATATCAGGCAGAATTACAGCTGTTTGCAAAAAGTGAAAGCGTAATTTCCCATTAAAAAGGTACAGTCTGGGAGGAACTGGAGAATTAGTAGCTTGTGGTTACTGGTCATATGAAAAAGTCAAACTAGGAAATGGGATAATGTTCTTGGCTAAAAGCTGCTCAGGGAAGTTGATATTCTCTCATTCTTCTCAACCCAACATTCCTGCCGTAAGCCGACACCACCTTCCAAAGTGCTGTTGAGAAGCATAACTCTAAACTTTGCAAAGTAATGATATGCACATCCCCTATCCTGACTGAAATACTATGAACACTGAAAAAATGCAAGATTGTCGGTACAAGGCAGAGGGAAAACAAGATCGAAGTGCAGCTGCTCAGGACCCGGTAAGTTCTCCACCGGACAGAGAGGAAAAACCCACAGCTTTTACAGCCCCAAGAAGGCAATGATGTCTAAGTAAGCCAGAAAACTGAATGAGGGCCCTCTTGAATGCATTCTGACCATGGAAGTGGATATTCCTTGAATTTTCTAAATCAAAACTTATTCATCATCTGTTCAGTTGAAGAAGCAAACAGAAATAGTAAAGAAGTTTGCACGTCCTCTGACTAAGAATGCCATTATGTGTTTGTGGATCTTAATAAAAATTTAATATAAAAAAAATTAAGGTGGTAAAATACATCGCTCAGATATAGAAGCAGGACTCCTCCCTTCATAGAGAGAAAATGTTTGTCCCTTTTCTGTTATGTAAACATTAACAATTATTTTTACAAGTGCATAACAATAATAGCTGTAAAAATATGCAGAAATAGTGAATTCGATACACTGAACTGCTGAATAGTGTCTATTCAGACTGTCCTAACAGCATAATTACATGTACTGATAATTTTGTTTAATAAACAGCTAATTAAATATATTTTTGTAGTCATTATAGATAATATTCTTGATAATTGAACTGAAAAGCTTTTCAATAAAAGTCATTTCAAATTCAAATAAATAATGTATGTGTGTATTTTAAAATGTGACAACCCATGGTACTTTCTTGTTTGGCTATTTTCAGATCAGCATATCTGAAAGTAGCTACCTGTTATACAACCAGTATATACAAAACCGTATTTACAGTATTTTCCATTTTTTCTTTTCTGTCTGTTACTACAGCGGACACTTGTCTCTATTATAACTGGATGCTGTTTGAGGAAATAACTGTTTTTTAATAGATATGTGCTTTGCTAAGATTCTTACGGTATACCTCAATACAATGCAAAAATGGCATTTTAGATGTAATTATAATTGTGTACGTATGAGAGAATACTGTTGCCCTAGAACACTCCCATGACAGTTCGAGCTCCAGCTGATCACCTCCTAAGAACAGTGGCTTGGTGCCATTTAGTTGAGGTAAAATGGCACATAGCAGCATGTTTCCTGCATGCAACAGTCCGTATGTGTTCCTTTGTTTGATATCAGCCAATAACAAAATCACATTACGTATGAAGAACCAATGAGAAGAAAATTCCCATTTATGGATGAGACAAAGGAGTGGATAAAAGAGGAATAAACACCATCAAGAGTTTCTGGAGTGTCACTGATAGATGTTCTACAGTTGTTGGAGAGCAGGCACAAGAAGAGCTGTATATCAGAAAAACACAGGTTGAGGATGGTAACGTTTAATATATTTCTCAAATAAAGTGTATTTCTCTTGTAGTAGCTTGGTTCAGATTAGTCCGACTTGCAACCAGGTACACATCTCTGTTTCCATCTACCCTCACACATGAAGCGACAATGTGAGGCCATTATTATTTAGATTTTCTCACTCCCTGGAAGGCAACATTCAAAAAATAATAGCAACACATGCAACAAAAAAACCCTGTATCATTAGGTCACAGATAATTAGCTCTAATATGTCACGCACCCATACTTATTTTTGTTTGGATGCTGACGTGACATCTGAGTTTAAGTTTGAGAGGACTAGCTAGACTGGTGCTAGCTGACTCAGGAACATGTCCATAAGTTCATTAGTAACAGAAGGAATAGAACACATGCAGCAAATATGTTATCCTTTCTATTAAGATAACATGAATAATTGTGGAAAGGTTGGTAAGCAGATTCCCAGATCTGCTGTGAGAAATTATTGTCTTCAGGGTTAACAAATAGCAGCATGAACTTAGTGTCCACAGCAATTAATACAGCTAACTCTCCAACAGGTTGTACCTCCCTCGCAGAAACTGTTTACAATTACAGCCACAAAATCCTCAGGGCATGGACTTCTTAGCTTTGGTAGGTAGTAAAACACGAAACAAACACTATCATGCTAAAGAAATAACATATAACTATGTGTAACTACTATGGGTTGCGACCCTTACTTCTGCCATCGTGTTCGAGGGTCCAGCAGTTTGGGTTTAATATGTAATTCTATACAAAGAGAAACGTTGTAGAGACCCTTGAAGTCAGCTCATTATCTCTGCAAATTTAATTCCAGTCAGAGACAGTTAATGGCAGAGGTGGTTCAATACTATCCATTTGTTTTTAGTATCGGATTCCTTTGGATAAGAGAATCACCAGACATTTACAGCAGTGACCACAGAGTAAGGGAGGAGATCAAACACAATTACAAAGCATGATAGCTATGAAGTGGTGGGAGGTCTTCCACCTCTTCTGAACAAATCCACTAGCAAGTAGGACCAAGACTCCGAGGGAGTGCTGCCTCTGCGCACACGGTCATGAATTTTTACGGCAATAACTGCTATGCGCAGTATTTCCATTTGTCTGTCTCAAAAAAGGTATGATGAGTTCGTAACACTCAGCTGTCCCAAGAGGGTATTAACTTGAAGTTGTTGGAGTAAAACAGTTGACGCACTGTTAAAGATTCATTAAATAAAAGGAGTTTTGGTTGTTGGCCTGTGTTTTCTGTTAGGGAGCAGCAAGGGCTGGCTGATCCCTATGGGACGGGGAGGCAGGAGCTGAGCCAGGCCCACAGTACTCAAGTGAGGGATCAGGAGCTGGGGTCACCCCAAATCCTGATTGCCAGATCTGTTTGTGGTGATGAGGTAGATCCAAGGTCAAGCAGAGCAGTCAATCCACAGGTCAGGATCAGGTCGGGTGAGACACAACCTGGGCAAGTCGCTAGTGACAAGGCAGCTCTGAGGTCAATCTGGAAAATCAGTTTGTGGGTCAGGATCAGCAGGGACCACGGCCAGGCACAGGCACAGCTGCAGTGCTGCTGGAGACAAGGATGGACACCACCTAGCTGAGCTGAAATGAGGGGCTGGGGTGCAGGTGGAGGCCCCAGATGAGGCTGGTCAGGGCCCTTAAGTTCTATGAGTGCCCTCAGGGCCCTGACAATTTTTTTAAAAAGGGAACTTTTACTGAATTTTAAAAAACAGACAGTGCTTCGGTTTGCTGTTACAGCTGTAATACGAAGTTCTGAGAAAGAGGAAGAAGAAAGATGAGCAAGCATGATGAGAACAAGAAAGAGACACTGGGCAGCCAGAAAAAGAAGACATGGGGCAATATTAATCGGCAAACTCAATACCTTCCTAAAAGACAAACACAGAAAAGCGTAGATATAGTTTATTTCAGATATGACAATTTAAGCACTGACAGAAACTGAGTGAACTAAGAAAAGAAAAAAAATGTCTGTTATTAATATGAATCACGTGAAAAACAAACATGCACTGTGCACATTGGGTCAGAAACAGAGTCAAAGAACTCTACTACCTTGGTTTAGAAAAATCTTCTTTCATAAAAGGGGAAGCTATTGCATTTCTTGCATCAGTAAAAGCAACATTCTTGACCATAGGTAATTGTTGCCTTACCCATCTCTCCTGCTCACTTTTTTCTTGAAGAAAAAAGGATATTCAAGTTCAAAGATAAATAGGTCTGAAAGTAAGAGACATCAACATAATACATAACATAAACATAATCGTATTGATTAGTATCTATCATTCCTAGTTCCATTGTTTTATTTTTACACTTCTACGTTAATCAACTGCAGTAAAATGTATCGTTGTAATTGTAGCTTGAAACATGTTACCTCCCTTAATATTCTTTATTATGTACATGATACTGGCCATATTCAATTCTTTGCATAAAAATTCCCAGATTAATACAATTTAAATAGCAAAATGTAATTGATGAAACAGCATGTTAGGGTAGTCATTGCCATAGGCCCTAATTAACATAAAAAATAATTTGATAACCTGGCAGAAGAGACCATATTCATATGAATTATCATTGCTCCAAGAATATTTGTGTCTTGAATGTTGCTTCTTGAAGATGATCATCATAAACTCTTTAAAACAATTTCTTTTTTTTTGTACATATCTTCATTGTATATATGAATACCAATGAAATACTCTGAGACTGAAGGAAAGTATTTGAATTACAGTGAAGAAATGATATGTTTGCTTGCTATGTCATTTACTTGGGAAATATTCTCATAAACACTGCTTAGTTAGGAAAAGCTAGGATGAGGTACAGTACAGCAGTTCTGAAAAAATATTATTTTCATTTATATGTTCTAGATTAAATAAAAAAATATAATGGACCATTTTCAGACTGGAAAAAGGCTCAATAATTTACTCAGATGTGATGAAAATACAAAATAATTTGAAGTTACAATAGCCTGTGAAAATTTATCTTTTCAGATTATAAAAGCATTTAATCAATAGGTGCTATTCATCTGTAGAAGTGAGCTAGTCATTATAAAAAGCGTTTTAGCTGCATCCCTACGCTCTTTGGCTGCGTCTTTACTGTGGGATAGACTCACTCCAATGCATACTTGACATCCTGGAAATCAGGCATAGGGAAGGGTGACATGTACTTTGATATCATCCCAGAATGGACCTAGAACTAAACTGAGCCCTGGAACTGGGAAGCACTTCTTGGGTATTATTTTTTATCTCCTTTTTAATTACAAAGAATTGTCTATATATTTGATATCGCATTAGGGAAAAGAAAAAAAAAAAGTAAGAATGGCTTCCCAACACAAAATTGCTTTTTCCAGAAAACTTGGACAAGTTTGCTAGAACAAATACTAGAATAGAATAAACATAGAAAAATAGAGTGCTAGGATAAACACTGTTTAAATGGTATGTGAAAAACAAAAAACAATGCCTTTATTACTTTTACTATCCTAACATCTGAGAAACGAAGCCATGGACATTATACTGTTATATCAAGTATTGCTATTGAGTCCAAATATCTTAAGAGAGAAAGCATGTTGAAAGGGAACATACAAGGCAATTGAGATCTGCAAGTGTAAATGATTTAGAGACAGGCATGACGAGATTTTCAAATTCTTCTCTAAATGATCTTTCTCAAAGCATGAGAAATATTAAGTAAACTGTATTTTTTTAAAATTCAAAAAAACCCCACCAACCTTAAGAAAGTCAGAGAATGAATTGGTGAAGTATCATATAGGGATAGAAATTTGTTTTTTTGTTCATCCTTTATGTTTATGACATTCTTTCAACTGTATGGGCAAACAAAAAGAAAACTACAGAAAGGGAGCAAGGCCTATTTCAGCATTTCTTGGCTTGGATAAAGACTTCTGTTCAGAATCACAATGGTTTGGCTGTCCAGCTTAGGAGGGAGAAAACAGAAATAGGCATCAGACCCAAGGTCACAAATAGCCTACAGGAAATTTTTGGTCTGATCCTGGTTATGCTAATGATTTGCTGATTTTTGGCAAGACGTATCTCTTCTCTTCTGACTTCTGACTGTCATATGCCACAAGTATTTAAATTGTAAGTTGTTTGAAGTAATATGGATTTCTGATCTCTGCTGTGAGCCCAGGTGCTGCTCTAATTTTGTATTAAAAATAGAAAATAAAGCATATGATTAAAGCATCTGGATTAACCAGAAAGATAAGAGACAGAGCCTTCTTCATATATCCAGCGATATAAATCACATCACAAATTCTTAGAAAAGGTATAGAACAGCTGTCTCCTTTTTTTTACCACCTGGCAAGCCCTGGCGCACAGAGTAGAGATGAAAGGTGGGGCAAAGTGTTATTTTTCCAATTGGAGACACACTCTCTCTATCACTCTCAGGTTCTGAAATTAGAGTACAGTCACCTCCTGAGTCTTAAGGAGAGACTCAAGTCACCAGAAAAACACAAGGCATGGGCTTTTGTGTTATATTAAAATAAGTATGGCATTTAATTTGCCTGCAGAAATATTTCATTTCCTTTAAGAAGCAGCAAAATGCCAACCTAATATATTAAAACCATTGTATTTCCTAATAACAATATAAGCTTTGCATAATAAGTTCATCTATGTGGCAATCTATTTAAATTATTTTAGCAATGATAATATTTGAAATATTCCTTCAAATATACCTCAAGACTAATTAAAAAGCTGCTCTTCATTTTGTGCAAAATATTCAGAACTTCATCCTCCATCTATATTTGAATGTCAGCAAAGATCAACTGAGGTGCTTCAAGAGATTTTTTTTGAAGCTTTGAAGAACTTTCATGCATGCCAAAAAGGAATCTAAGATTAAGAGAAAAATAATACAGAGTTGTAAATAAGTCATACGTAATTAAAAAAAAAAAAAAAAAAGAGAGAGGCAAAGTTAAAGCAAAAGAAATTCTGCACAGGTTGTGAAGTCTCCATCCTTGTAGGTTTTCAGAATTCAACTGGATGAGGCACTGAGCGATCTGCTCTAACTTCCAAGTGAGTACTGCTTTTGAACAGAGGTTTAGACTAGATAATCCCCAGAGGTCCCTTCCAACCTGGTCCATGGTGCTGTGATATACAGAGTCCAGCACAACGGGGCCAAAATCACAGCTGGATGCTACATATTACTGCAGTATAAAAGCCAAAAGCTAGGCAAACATTTTCAAAGTTAGTCTTTTACAAAGGGGATTTGTTCTTTGTTCCTTGGGCCAAGGACTTTTTCCCCCGCAGAGTTCATTCAGTGTTTCGAATCCATAGCTGGTGCTCACACGTGCTACACTAATAATGAATCCCAGAGTAGGGGATACAGCAATTGCCATTGCACTCCACCAAAAAGGCAGGTGGTGACAACTACTGATATATGTGTCTACATATGGATTTCAGGACATATATTATGGGTTCCAGTGTTATAAATTTTCAGCTGTAGACTGCAAATCTACAAGGCTGATCATCAGATGGTTCTTTGCCACACTCCACCAGCAATGATGGAAATTATTTCATTCCTGGGAATTCAAGCTTGTTGTTTACACACTTCTTGTGTGTAAAGTAATTTCGCTCTGCAAATGAGTGGTACTTTCTACTGCAAATGAAAGAAAAATAATTTTACTGCATACCATTACTGGACACAGGGAATGTGATTACCAGAGGCACACACCTGTGTTTACCAGAATTGACTGCTAGATGTCGCTCTTGTTTCACATATACAGCTGGAAAGACAGTTCTCATGCTATAATGCCTCATCACCATTGTGAATGTATACATGGGTAATCATTTGCTGTCAAAACATAAGGTAAGTTGTCGTACTGAAGGAGCACTCTGGAGAAGGAACAGGAGACCACAGCCCAATTACAATAGCTGCAGAGTAAGTTATTCCATAGCAATTACTTCCACAGTGGAAATTGCAATAGGTATAGCAGCATCTTCATCCACAGGAGAGGAGTGCCCAGGTACTTCAGCTTGAAGACTCACAACATTACTCCAGAATGTCAAAAGGCAGCAAGCAGAAGCAGTCTGTAGTGAAGCAACCTGCCCAGAACTGCTCTGCACTGCTCACACAGTGCAAAGGAGGCGCAAGAGAAGAAGGCACAAGCTCTCTGCCAACAACTCCCACCTCAGAAGCAGTAGCAGAGAATTAAAGAGTTAGAGTGAGAATCAGGCTCCCTAGTTTCTTTTTCTTTGCCCCATATCTCTTGGATTACTCAAAGGCTGGTGGTATTGAAGTGAATCATCCTTTGCCAGAAACTCTTCTAAGCTTTATTCTCCTTTTTATGAGCCTTCTGCAACTTGGAAAGGAACTTCTTACCTCTCACTTTCTCTGTTTCTCTTCTGCTGTGCTCCTCTTCTGTTTCTTTTTATGGTGAAAAAGGAAGTTACAATTTACTGCTTTGGAGGAGATCAACCACCGCAGCAAATGTTTTTCAGATGCTGCAAGGAAATTATGCCAACTGATGATAAGGCTTAACCAATTCTTCTACTGAAGGAAAATACTTGGGAAGAATCTTTGCATAAATACAAAAAGAACCTGAAAAGATCTACTGGAAGTTAGAAAAAAGCAACATCTGAATGTTTGCTTGCCCATACCATTTGTAGTCTTTCAAGTCTACAAGAATTGGGTGGAAATCTCACAAGATTAGTTTTTCTTTTGGGGTTTCCGGCTCTTGTTGCTTCCGATCCTAATCATATACAAAGAAAGAAAGAAAAATCCCATGAAGCTGCCTCATTCACAAACTTAACAAAGCTGACTGAAAAATAGCTTTAAAATAAGCATCTTTAATTTCTAACATTTCTGAAAATTTCTAAAATTTCTAAAATTCAGCCATTCCTGGTAGCTTCATTCCCCCAGAGCATTACCCTTACAAGTAAACTACAGCCTGTGATTTAAGGATGTCTGTGAATTACAAGAGTTTCTACAGTCTTTATTTAACATTTAGCACTTAACTTATATACACAGTAAGATCCTCAACAAATGCATTCAAAGATACATGTCTAAAACTAAGAACATAAGTCATTTATTGGATATTCAAAGCAGATCATGTTCTTGGGGATTTAGCTCTCTTTCAGGTTATTATTCACACCCCTAAATATGAATCTGGAAGCCTTTCATTAGCCAGCAGGAAAAATAGAGTGCAATTTGAATTCCAAGAAACATACTCATTAAGAACAAGATAGAGGGAAAATGACATATTTAACAGGTTATGTAGTAAGGCAATTTATTGAAACTGTTGAGTCCTAGCATCACTGTGTTGTCATATCTCTTCTATTCCTCGGACACTGTGTATTCTGCACTGTTGGGTCTCAGGTCTGTGGCTGAAGGTCCATGTTTCTACATGGAGATATCTCCAGCGCCTCCCAAAGAAAGAAATGCAGAAAGGATGCAGTGGCTGCATTTGATTGGAATTAGTTCAGAGTGAATATTCCTTTCATTGCCTTTGTCTGACATGAATGACATCAGGGAGATGCAGTAAAAACAATTTTAGTTTATCTTTTAATGGGAAGGCGGCATACTGTGGCCACTAGCTGTATTTCTTATTATGAACACAGAAGAAATTGGTATTTCTTGCTTACATGTAAAACAGCAATAAAACTTTTCACCGGTGTCTAAGTAGTATTAGTGGTGTCTGTGCCCCTGTGTTATGACAGAAGAATTTCTCACTTCCTTTTAAAAACAAGAAATGAGGTATTATCAGAAGATGTCCGCCGGGTAATGTTATATCTGAATGTTAAGGTGCTGAAGTGATTCTAAGTGACTCTATGCATATTTAAACAAGCCACCTTGGCATTTAGGCATATCCCTGCAACATCATATAGGTTAAAGTGGAAAAACAAGACAATTTATTTCTAGTTGTCAAGCACACTAAATCATTGTTGCTACAGCTCACCTAAGGGAAAAGAAAAATCTGTTCCTCAATAATTTCATACTTAAAAGTAATAATACATCCTTTAGTAAGGAAGCAAATATTTCAAACTAAATGGAAACAGGATCGCTGATGGAAATAGCAGACAGCTCTCCTGGACAGATGCAGCAACATGACAGGATGAATTAAGGTGAGTCTGGGACTTGGCTGGAAACACACCCTACCAGTAACAATGTAGTTATGATGACATGTTCTTTATGAAATGCCCCAGGTCGTGCTAGAGGCGTTGCAAATGAATAAAAATAGGTGATCCTTAGCCTGAGTAATACACAATCAAAAAGGAAGGGAGGAAGGGGGAGAGTGAGAGCAAGTGGGAAAGGGGAGATGAAGAATCATAGTTCTTTATGAAGGTCAGGGGCTTCTCACACCAGTGCAAGTTGACAGTGGTAGCTAGACTGGTTGAAATGATTGGTTAGAAAATGCCTAGGTTCAGACTACAGATTCCAGTCTAGCAAATGAGAGCTCAGGAAAGAATAAAAGCAACACTCAATTCACCCCTGACACTCAGGCGCTTCAGACTGTATCAGTGGCAGTAGCCAGATTCCTCACCCTCTCTGAACAGCAACATATCATTCAGAAGCCTCGGCGTCCGGGAGAGCTGTTTGCTCCTTTTGTCAAGTCAAAAATCAGTTCATACTGTCCGTATGAACTCAGTGCACCAAACACATACAGGATGAGGACAGTTCTGCCTCTCAATAGTCCACTTGTTAATTTGTTTTCTTAATAATCAGAGCTTGCATTGCTCACATTCCTGGAATGAACGCTCTTGAAATCAATATCCCACCTGAGAGTGTGCTTCATCCAGAGCTGCCCGAACACGTTATTCCCAGCGCCTGCATACACCCCTTTCCAAGCAACCAATCAGATGAACCTAAGTTCAGAAAACATTCTTTAGCCTTGCAGTATACTATAGAAAGTTGGCAGATTGTGCTTAATATAGCTCTAATAATAGAGGAGAATTTAGTAGTTATATAGCTATAATATAAGAAAGTTTCCCCCACAGGAAGACTATATTGCCATGGTAACTGAGAAAGGAAGTCAGTTTAACACAGTAGCTCACATTTTCCTCATTTTCTGTATCATCATTTGCTCAAGGCAGCTATATTGTTTAGGGCCAAAGAATTTTAATCAAAGATATAAACTTTCTGGAAGCAATGGGAATTCACTTACTTTCTGTGAAAATGGTATTTCTCCATTCTATTACATACACTTTGATATAATATATATTCTTACTCCTGAATGTGAGCAATTCACAGTGAATTAAACCAGAAAAGCTTTTAATTCATTTTCTAAATTAATCCAGACTAATTTCCTTGTGTAGGCTGGCAAATACCACGCAGGAAAGCAGCTACAAGATACGGGTCTGTATGTTTCAGAGCACCCCAAAGACTGAGCCAAGTGGAAAGGCAGTTTTCGTAAAAGGCATCTGAGAAGGAAGGAAAACAGTGAAAACATTATACGCTGTCAACGAACCACAGAATAGCTGGGACAAGATAAAAAGCCACATTGACTCAAAGGGACTATTTGGTGTGCTGTTTCAAGCTATTCTGTTTTCAAGCTAACCACAGCAGGTTAACTTTTCAGCTCTTACATACTGCTATAGGAGGCACCTTACATATACATCAGCTACAGAACAAAATCTACTGCATTGCACAGAACGGGATGTCTTAAATAGAGCACAAATCACGTAAGTTTGGTAAAGGGTGAGAAAGAGAGAGCACAGAAATTGAAGTCAATGAGCAAAAGCAGCCCGTTACAAAATGAAAGAATGAGAATGCCTAGCTGAGACTAAACAGGATGCAATTTCAAGCAAAATTGGAATAAGTGTAGAGGAAGAAAAATGTTGTACACCTCTCCTTGGCAAGGAAGCACTGAAGACCATTACAGGAGTAGGCAATCAGGCTATGGGGCCACTGTTGGCAAAATGACAGGGTACAAAGATTGGCCAACCAGACCAGCCTCCAACATTACCAATACTGGTGAAATAACTGGCAATTAGTGCCTGGGGAAGGGTGACAGTTTCTTCTGTGACAGAGACCAAGTGTGCCATATACAAACAGCCACCTGAAGATCTGTTGACAACCATGAAGAAGAGACAGCTACACAATCCAAAGTGGATCTGATTTCAGCCACCCATTATGTGAAAGACAGAGATGACTGGTGACTCCCTTTTGTGGACAGTGAAGGAAAACATTTCCTGACTGGGCCTGGAATTTGTGCGGTGGGCTGCATCAGTCGTCAATGATAGTCAATGAAGGTTATCCAGTCTATGACTATTATCTTATGTTGCTCATCCAAGTTAAGCACCGTGTCACTGCCTGGCATTATTTTAAGCTGATCAGAAGTAAGTGGGAGCTCTTGGCCAGGACACGAAGTTTAAGAATTCTGAGGTGTTGTTGATGAATATCTGTCAAAGGATGAGATTCAAGTAGAGCCTAACATATTCTGGAAATAGATGCCTATCCTTGGTGATAATGTTACCATGATAGGTTTTGTTCTGTTGATCACAGAACGATGATCTAGTTCTTGTGTGAAGACAGGGCTGTAAGGGCATGTGGAATGTGAGACCACCTGCTTCATTAAGGTTATCTGATCAAGAACCTTTTCAGTGCAAAAGGGATAAATAAAGGCAGAAGTCATAAGCAAAATACACAGACACACAAATCTGACAGAAAAGTGATAAAGGAGATAATGACCGAAAAGTCTCCAGTCACTAACTGATGGACCATTAGGAAACTACAGGCATAGTTTTAGAGAGCTCCAGCCTGGACTTTGTAATTGATAAGAAGGGGGAAACAAGATGAAAATGAGGATTTGGGATACCTTCTTATTAAATCTTTTCTTAAGTATCTTTCCATGTAATCTCGGTCTCCATCTCATGCATAAGCACTGTAAGGACTAGGTACCAGCGACTGGAGTGACTGAAGTAAGTGAATTCAGACCAGCAACTTGCAGTCAGATGTCAGGTGAAGAGGACCCCTTGTCTGTGGTGTCAGCGACTGGGGTGAGTGAGGGTCCTGGTGTCAGTAGCTGGAGGGGCCACGGATCTAAGGAGTGTGTGTGTCCTATGTGCCAGCTTCTGGGATGAGTGGTGTGAATGGATTCAGGACAGCAGCTGGAGTCAGTGTAGGGGTCCCTGTGTCTGTGATGCCAGCAGCTGGGGCAAGTGGGAGTCTCAGTGCCAGCAACTGGAGCAAGAAAGGTCTCAGTACCAGCCCCTGGAGCAGGACCAGGGGTCATAGGGCTCATGTGTCCTACCGGGGGGGCTGAGGTGACTGTAGTGGGTGTTCTCAATGTCAGCAGCTGTGGCTGGACTATTGGCCATAGTGCCCGTGTGCCTGGGCACCAGCTGCTGGGGAGTGCAGTGGAGTGTTTGTATTTTCCCTTTACTGGTCTGCATGGCAGTGTGTGTGCGCAATTTGCTAGCAAACTTCATGTTGGACTAGCTGGTGAGTAGGAGGGTGCCCAGGATCTGGGCAGAGGGGATGTCATGATGTTCAAGAGATTCATGAATGTGCAAGTGCTTGTGAACTAGAGAGTGAGGACATCTGTGCTTTCACTGCTGAACTTCAATCTTTACCAGCCATAGAGGAGGATGGGGACTTGGCTATGTGTACTTATGTTTTGTGTGAGTTCTGGCGGTGTTATATGTGGGTGTTGTTGAAGACAGCACCTAGTCTGTGGCACTCTGTTTAGTAGTCTAGTATCCACACCTGTTCTTTGGTGTTATGTTCACGCTTTCAATAGCTCTCTGGGTCCTAAAATCAACTTTCGATGTTCCTCAGGTCGAATGGGAGAGGGGAGTTTATGACAAATCACCAGGATCCTCAAGTCTTTACTGGGAGCAATATGAAGTTCATGGCTGTGTGGTCCCTTTTACCTAAATCCTGGGGACACTGGTTAATTCTTATATCTTTTTTAAAAACACTTTTCTTCCTTCTCATTGGTCCCCAGTTAATATTTGAAAGTTGCACAATAGCCTCTGCCAGCCTTAACTGACACAATGGGCTATTGTTTGTTAGGGATGACTCCCTACGTCATACAGACCTTTATCACATATGGTCTTCACAGAGCTTATGATGACAGCAGGTATGAGGCAGCAGGCATCTGACCATTAGACAACCAGCTGAACCAGCTCAGGCCAACACAAGCCCAAAGAAACCCTGAGGTTCTGCAATGTCTGGTCAAAGCCTTTTACTAGTAATTGTAAAAATCATATCAACTGAACCACAAGCGAGATTTCTATTAAGAAAAAAAAAAAAAAAAAAAAACCCTCTCATGTAGAACAAGAGTCTTTTAAAGTAGATCATCATGTTACGTGCAACGTAACTAAGAGTATTTATAACAAGATTAGTTTGACCTGGCACATCTATCCTAGTCCTTCAAACCTTTGTTCCTTGAAAAGATACATTCACAAGGGAAGAGGAGGCCAGATTTTCTCTCTTCTTAAGATGAAAACAAAAGTTTCCAATATTCAGTTGCAGAGAACTGTGCCCGGGATCCATGCAAACCTCACAACCAGATGGAGGAAGCAGGAGCTTCTGTCTCAGAACAACCACTGGCTCTTGGACCTCCCTCCTGAGTGGTTTTTCCAGTATCAGCAAAGCCATCTTCTATACTGTCAACCTTACTTACAGCCAGTCTTATGCAGCCATAGTGCTTGTCCCTTCCTCCTGAATGCCTCAAGGGGAAGGTTTTTCAGTATGATTTTATGCCTCAATTCATTCCCAAAAGCTGTAAACTTTTTCTAGGTCTGTACTTGAAAACTGGCATTTTGCACATCATCTTCTCACCAAGGTTAGGAAGATCTTTGAATCTTTCTGAAGAGAAAAAGTTTCAGGAGTGCACTAAACATGAGTTCTGCTTCAAAATCCATTGCCTCTTCTGTCCAAATTTTGCATTTAATTGTACAATTGTACAATAACAGCAGTACATCAAATCAATGAGTAAGCAACTGTTTAAACACTAACAGTTAGTGATCTGTCCAAAAATCTCAACAAACTAACATGAAGGATACCTACTATATTCAAATAAATCACACTAGAAAATCTCATATAAGGTAAGTGAGAAAGTATTGAATTAAAGCACAGAACGTATTGAAAATTATGTTTTGGTATCTGTGACCTAGTGAGAATGTGATGTGGTCATTAAACAAATACCCAAGTGGATGGTACCTTTGGATAATATCTACCTGTTATCACCCAAGCACTCTGCACAGACATTATAAATATGTACATTGAAATACCCAACCATCTACAGACTTCTGAACAAGCTTATGTTGCTTTCTCAATGTAATTAATATTTATAAAATAGATTGTAGTGAACTCTCACAAGGCAACAACAAGCAGCTCTAGAATGACATAAACTATCAGCTTAACAAAAGCTGACTCTACATGAAAAAAATGACTAAAATGTAATTAATAAAAAAAGGTCAAGTTCTCAGATATTCACACTGGGTACCCTTCTCCTTCCAATGCTCCTACCTATCCATATCACCTTGGGAATCACTGTGCTAGACGATACTTTGATCTGACCCAGCATGGCCAGTCTTACAGTCATAAGTATTTTTCTTTATAAGGTGTCCTTCATGCTTTAAGAGTAAGATCACAACCCAGATAGACACAAGCCACACTGGGAAAGAAAAAGGCAGGTTGTCTTCCTTAAAAGACAGACACTGCAGATATTACCAGGGGAAACCTGCTCACGTGTAACAAAAGCAGCTTTTGACTTACCACAAGCTTTGAATCCTAGTAAATTCTGTGGCAGATCCACTGAGTCCTAAAGTGTAGTATTCCAACAATATTTTATTATAAAGCTAGAGGAGAGGCTTGAATTAAAGGTTCATGAGAATCAGCACAATGGCAAAATTTTGAACACAAAAAAGATGACTCTCCATTGACTATATATTGACTATATTGACTATTGACTATATGTATAGGGTGTCTTCATCAGGCACCTCTCTCAGATTTTTAACATATGAAATCTGCTGCTCAGAGATTGCAGAGACTTACAAAACACTTAATGTTAAATAGCTGCTGATCATTTTTGCTGTTCTTATTTCTTAACGATATTCATAGAACCTGAGAGCGACTCACAGCTCCTCTTCAAGGTGGTTGTAACGGGAAAAGAGTGAGAGGAAAGAAATATCTTACGCATTTTTTATCTTGGATTCTCATGCTACCAAAATGACAAAACCAGATACTAGCATCAATTTCAGGCAAAATTGCAAAAGGCGAAGAGGTGGTAAAGAAAGCCAATGAGGACTTCTACTCTTATTAAAAACTAATCTCTAAACCTGAAAAATGTGCTTGTACATATCTTTCAGCAACTCTGCCCTTTTATTCTGAGTCTTGCCTGCCAAAATTAAGTTTTCATGTATGTGTGTTAGAGCTCCTGACACAAATTTCTCCAATGTCGTAAGATTGCCTGCAGCTAGACTACTAATCGGAGTTGTTGATGGATACATTAAAAATGAAGAAGAAAAAAATAGTGAATAACCGTACACAAACAGAATACAGGAAAGGATTCAGACTAGGAAAAAAAAAAAACTTGTTTCCTGTAGTTCCTGGCTAGAACACTGGAAATGCCTCTGGCATATCTCAAAATTGACACGATATGGGAATTAAGAACATACTCCCAACTGTGTTCAGAACAGCATCATAGTCTAGGAAGCCCTGGTTGATCAGGTTTCTTATTTATTTCAGTGTATAGAGGAAGAAAAATGCCTTCTTAAAGCTGTTCCCAGTAGAAATAGTGCATTATTCTAATACTAATGAAACATGTTTGTTCTGCATTTTACAGTTTCGTAACTAAGTTATTGAGCAACCATTATCAAGGATATGGGTGAAAAGATTCTTGTCTCAGATGGCTAGCAGAGAAAAGTGTCAAAGAAGGGCTGATCCAATATGTAATTTACATAAACTGAGGGTCCAAGCTCTTCTAGAATCTTCTCTACAAGGGGTTGTCTCAAATTTTCAAACAGAAAATCATAAAAATTAACACAGGAGAAGCAAAATTATGATACAAAGTTAAGTGATAGACAAGAACAGTATTTGGAACTCTGAGTTCAATTTAATTGAATATTAATTAAATCAGAAAACCTGAATGATTTACTGGATAACGTCACAACAGCTCCAAGAACAAAATGGGCCACAGAAAGGCACCATTTCTTTGCTGGTTCTCTGTGGCTCCAGAAAACGTTATAACAGTACCTTTGAGGCACAGATTCTTTTCTCAGTCTACTCTCAACCAACAGAGACTGGAGATGACTGTTAAAAAGAGGAAAAAGCATAGGAAAAGTGTCTGTATTGCCAGATCTCTGGTTTACTCCTCAGCTGGAGATCTGAGTAATCTGCACAAAGGGTTAAAGTTGAAGGTTACACATATGAACCCTCTGCCAAGTTGCACTGGATGAATTATGTCCTTGCCATAGTGTTTTATTCCACTCTATTTCCTCAAATATTTCGATCCATTCCTTGCTCCAAGTCTTTGGTGTTTTTAATAAAAATATTAATGATATTTTTTTCAATTCAAATTGGCAATCCCCAAGAGAAATTAATGGCAAAACTGTCAGTTTACAGGCTTGGTTTTGCACATACAACATTCCTATCGCTACATGTGTTCTTACAACTTCCAACACAGAACTGACACATCAATGGACCTCTATAAAAATCATGAAATATCATTTTGAGCTACACCACATGGATAAGAAAAATAAACATACAAACCTTGGTAGTGACAGGATGGAAAACTGTAGTTTGAAACAATTGCAGTTGTTTTCCTTTTGATTTCTAACATCTTGAACTGTGAAATCATAAGTGGAGACGGAAGGAGCTTTCTAACTTGCTCCTCATCAAGCCATTCAATTTATTATTTTTCATACTCTTCACTCCATTGTCTTGCAGGGTTTTGAACAACAGGTGTTAGGAATCACATAGTGCTACTTTTAAGCAACTTGTTTAAGAACAGACCGAAGAATTGCAAAGATTCAACCCAAGTACCTCATTTCTATGTTGGTAACATAAAGAAGCCCTAGCCAAGAACTCTGACAATGATACTGGAAACTTCACTATAGACTTTAAGGGAGCCAGTATGTTATGAGGTTCATGCAGTACCAGACACTACCCCTACAGTCCCGAAGATTTACAGCTTAAATATGATAAGCAGTACTGTCAGAGAAATGAAAATAATTAATTAGTCACAAAACAGCTTGGGGCCAGAGAAGAACATAAAAGCAAAGTTTTAAAACTTCTGTCATAACAGGTAATGTTATGTGCCAAAGGTTCTGTGAGAATAACTTATAGCAGAAGTTAGTAACAAAAAATTATCACACTTAAAATGACCCCATGGAAATAAATATTTTAACTTCTTACTTCTTACTTCTTTAACTTCTTACCCAAGACATTGTAACGTATCCTGTCTTTAAAGAAGACTTAACTGTTAGACTAAAAATAAAAAAAAAAGTTCTTTAGAAAGTATATTTCTGTTATAGAACTACCTGGGATTTCCAACAAGGATCAAATGCATTGTCCAGCATGCTTAGTGAAAGCGAAGTGTCTCATCTGAGGTCACACATTGATTCAGTGGAAAGGTCAGGGATGGACAAAAGATCTCCCATTTCAATTGCCTATCATGGCTACTAGTAATATTTTGCATCAAATGTCATTTACAGCTGCTTCATAAAATTCTATAGTACCACAAAAAACTTATGTTTTAGGTAATTCTCAAAAAGAGATTTCTTAACAATATTAAAACAAGCCCTTCATTTAAAGGAGGATATAACTGTAACCAGAAATAGTGGATACAAAACCAGAGGTACTGGAAACATTTTTGATATGACAAAACAGTTATACAAGATCTAAAACACCACATACTTACTTCCATAAATACTTACTGAAGATTCATTTTTCAAATTAATTTTGGAGTACTCAGTAAGTTAAATTCTCATCAAAATCTGTTCACCACACAACAGCAGCAATATCTGCACAGACATCTCCCTTGATGCGACTCTGAGATCAACATTTCACCCCCAGAAAAAAAAAGGGGGGGGGGAGGGGAAGTATTCTTGACTTCTTGTCTCTATGACAGAAGGCAACAATAAATACATTCAAAATCTTTCTTCTTCATAGACCAAAATTCCTGCAGATTTAGTCTACACTATTATTTTCAAACCAATTAAATTCTAGCTCAAACTTAGTATTTTGTAGGCTGCAGAATGTATTAGTGGGAAAAAAACTAATTTTAGAGAAACAATATTTTAAAAAGTAAACATACATAGTATATGGCCAGATGAACAGTGATGTTCAAGGTCAAGTTTTAAGAAAAATTCCAAAGTTTTGGACATTTCTCCATATCTAGTGAGACCTTCAGCAGTTCAAACAGAATTCAAAATATATAAGCAAAGAGCAGCTCATAGCTTAGATTAAAAGCCATGAAACTAGTCCTCAACCTGAAAAAAATCTTTCTAATTACAAACTATTTCATGCCCATGAGGACAGGTTAGAAGAAGTTCAAAAAACTGGGAAAGATTGCAGCTTTAGAAAGCAAAAGCAAAACCGCTGGAATGTCTTGCCTGTTTTTCAGTTAGCTAATAGTCAAAGAATTAAATTCTAATTCCATATAAATCTAGTATCCATCCTCATCCTCTCAAAATCTTTTATTGAAAAGAGGATTTGAATTACAGCAGTGACCTCAGCCCAAGGCTTTTCCTGTACAATAGATGGCCAGCTGGAGTTAACGATCTTTGGCATCGTCACAGAGTATCAACTCCTACATTAACATTAATCCTGTGAAAATTGCTGTGTGTTCCCACAATTACTGATTGAGTATACTGCATATGAAAATTGTTGCATTCACACTGGGTTTTCCCCAGCAAACAATATTCATGTAGGAAGCAATTATACACTATAATTCATCAATGCAAAACAATTTTAAATAATGTATGAAGTCATATGCTAAAAACACAAATGGTTGGAACTGACAGACAACATAATTTTTTTACAAGCATTTTAATACTATTTAGCATGGTTTTCTATTTGTTCAGCCTCTCCATTCACATACTTCATTATAGAGGGCCAATTCAAACAAGCTTCAAGACTGCATTTCAGTTATTTCAAACTGTCCTAGAGGGAAATGAAAGCTTTTTTTGTACTTTTTAAATGTTATTTACAGGATTGGACCCAAATAGTTTAATAGTCTTTTGTTCCAAAGCCACAAGGCAAGAAGGCACCAACACTCAGTGGTCTAGAACATTTCTTTAGAAGTCATTCTGCCTTCTTAGCATCTTTATTATGCTGCCCTTTTGTTTACATCCTTATCCCTTCCCTCCAATTACATTTTCCATCCACAATAGTTTCTCTGCTCACATCCTCTTCTAGTCTCCAAGAAAGCTTTTCCTTACTGAGATTGCCACATCTCGTTCCCATTTGATTTTCTACTGAATGTTTTGTCTTGTGCTTGCAATTGGAATGTGAATGGCTCCAAAGCCACAGTATCTTCTGGCTTTTTGAAAAAGCCTAGTAACACTAAATAACTTATTTGAATTAACGGGGGGGAAGTAAAAATGAAAATTTTAAATATTTGAATTTTTTTATCTCCCTCTCAGGTTTAAGGCTACACATCATCTGAGTTTAGAGCACTGTTCAGTATAAACAAATGGCTCCAGCACTAAGGGAAATGAGTTTTCCAAATCATGAGAATCTTAAGGTTAGCCTCTAAAAAATGTTAATTCATGCTGAAGCTTGTCCTATGGTTTGACTGTTAAAGATAGAAGTTAAAGTTAAAAAGTAAAAGTTCAGACAATAAAAATGCTGGGCCTCAGGCTGCTCATTGCTGCTCAGGACTGAGACCTTGCAGTTATGATAGACAGCTCAGTGAAGCAGTCAGCTCTGCACTTGACATCAGTCGGGCAGCAAATCAGATGTTAGCAATTACTAGGAACAGCAATAGAAAAACAAAAGTTAAAAGTTCGCTTCCCTGTGGATTCTGGTCTCAAACAAGAACAAACATGTATTTCAAACTTTCTCTCAATGTTAGCAAAATCTCTGTACCCCACTTTTTTTCCTTTGTAGGCATCAAGAACATATCAGTAGGGGTGACACAGTTAATATATCTCTCTGGATTCACAAAGGTCCATCACAATAATCTTCTAAGGAAACTAAGAAGGGATGATGCTTGTCTGGATAAAGAATCAATTAAAAGAGAGGAAACAGAGGATGGGAATAAATGGTCAATTCCCCCAACAGCTTGGAGTTTCAACAGAGATGTCTGCTGGGATCTGAGTTTCTCTACTTCTTCATAAATGCTAGTTTTTTTCACAAATCTTCAGCAGCCTCATAATCTCTTCCTCAAATCCCCTGTATCTACATAAATGGTTTGATTTATTCACAAAATCCCAAATCCTGGTGAGCACATTATGGTTTGCAGACGATATGAAATTTGAGTGGGGATGAATGCATCTTACAAAGAATTGAAGAAAGATCTTATGAGAAGGAATGAACAGGTAATAAACAGGCAGATGAAATTCAGTGGTTAAGTTTAAAGTGAGGGCCACAGGAAGAAAACACATCGCATTCCAAATGTTGGGGCCTGGGCTGCTCATTGCTGCTCAGGACTGAGACCCAGCAGTTATGACAGACAGCTCAGTGAAGCAATCCACTCTGCATTTGGCATCAGCCAGGCAGAAAATCAGATGTTAGCAATTATTAGAGTTGGAAATATTAGAAAAGGAATAATAATAAATAATAAGAAAATGATAAGAAAATGTAATCATCCTACTGTATGGATCTCTGGTTGATCCACATGTTGAACACTGTGCACAGCTCTGGTCCCCTCATCTCAAAGTGATAGAGCAGAAGTGCAAAAGGTCAAAGGTGGACAACGGAGATAATCAAGTGTATAATAAAAGTTTTCATATAACAGATTACTGAGTAGTTCAGGTCTATTCAGCCTGGAAAAGAGATGAATGAGGGCTCATCTGAACTGGTAGAGATTTACAATGTCATGAATGGCATCGAGAGAGTAGATAGAGACTGACTATTTGTCTATTCCAACATGAATGCTAGGATTCATCCAGTGAAGCTAGTGGGATGCTGGGAGGTTCCAAAAAATTCTCAAGATAAGGAGCTCTTTCTCCATAAAATGGGCAGCGGATCTGTGGTGCTCCTTATCAAAGAACGTGTGTGGGTTCAAGGGAGTCAGGATGAGACAGTACAGAAGTCCATTGGGGTTATTAAACAGAAAATAATATCAGGCTCAGGAAACCTTTTCTACTGAAAGTACTAGGGAGCTGTAAGGGTATGAAGGTAAAAGCATTATATATGTGAGCTCTGTTCTTAATCTTTCCTAGGCATTGGCTGCTGAGAGAAAGTACTATGGTGATGGGCCTTCGGTCTGAACTAGAAAATCTGTTCTTATGGTCTTGAGTTATTCAGAAACTCAGTATCTGTAGGACTTTGGCAAGTTCAGGAGATATAATATGCATACAGATAGTGTGTCCGCACCAACCTTATTTCCTTAGGATACCAGGAAAAGTCGCATCCTGAATATCAGAACTGTATACAGACTTCAAAACTTTTCTTCTAGAAATTAAGTTCAAATACTGACAAGAAAGTTTTCAGTGTAGTTGTCTGAAGTTCTGCACCCTGGTGCACATTCACATTCACATACATTCCAGAAACCCCTCACAGTTCACTAAAAGGCACTGATAAGTACTATTAAATGAGATTGCTGGTAGCCTTTTTTATTTTTAGTATGCATTTTATTAACTTTTATTAACTCATATGTGACAATTTTACCCTGAAGCCCAACTGAATAAGTTGCATTGAACTAGATCTCAAAAGAACAACAAATAACACAACAGTTTTAGCAGAAGATCTTTATCCCAGCTCTACCACTTAATTCCTGTGGCTTCCCAAGGTTCATTGCAAAGGTACCTATAAATACATTCCTGTCACTCACCTCTGAGAAGTGATTTGTCCACGCTAAAAGGCCTATATATTATTGAGTTATCAAAGTAGTAAACTAGTTCAGTGATTTAATTTTCTCTTACAGTATATAAAGGAGAGCAAAATACAATATTTGCAAAACTAGTAAGATTCTGCAGAGGGCCAGCTGATAGAGTGACAGCCAAAAGGTGGGGAAGACCTTAAAAGTAGATAGGACAACTCTTGGCTTGATCCTGCAATTGAGAGTGAGCGTATGGGCTGCTGGTACTGCAGTAATCTATGAATTTCAGGTCAAGACTCTGTGGAGGCTACTGTGCCTGATGGATAAACTGCAGTAAAGAATGAAATCTGGACATATGTCACATAACAGCTGCTGTATCTGAAAATAAGTTTCTTCACACTGGAAGCTAGATATTGCCAAATTCAATGACAACAGTGCTTACAGGAAAAAGTGGAATGCATGTATAGCACACCACAGTTGTGTAATGCCTCTTTTTAAAGAGCTGAGCCTCTACTCATCCATCGGCATTCTGTGTCATTTTTCAGGACTAGTTCTGAAATGTTTCAATGGTAGTGAAAATACTTTGAGATTTTCTTGACTTGCTAGTGTTCAGACCATTAAAACACCGGTAAAAATGCATCTTCATGGAAGTAATCCTTTATTTCCATCTCAGCCTTGGACATTAAATCTGACAACAAACCCCACCCCTAATAAAAATGCAATTTTCAAATGGTGAAAAAACAGGGAAAAGAAATCGACCATCACTTTCAGATAATGGGCTTAATCCCCTTAAGTACAGTTATATACTTCCATACTTTCCTCTATGCTACACAGGAGAGGAATCAACCTAATATCTGATGTTGGCCTTGTTAGATTTCATAAATTACTCTGTCAGTTGTCACTTGGTTTTGTTATCCCATCAAACAATATCCACCACAGAGAGTCCTCATTGTTCCTGTTCTGAAGAACATCTCCTTTCTGCTCTGACTTTATAAATTTAACCTCTGAGGTTTTGTTTCACAGCCACAGCTTTCCCTTCAAAAGACCTATATGCTATGGTGACCAGTTACTATGGTGATGAAAGCACATTCAACTTGGAAAAAAAGTAGAGAATAGAAACCATGCAGTGCTAGCCAATCTCATAATTTAATCAGCGGAAAGCATTGCTGTTGAGAACCTTAAGGGTTCTGTTTGCTTCTAAAAAAATGAGGACACAGATTCAGTTTAGAGAATTTCACTCTGAGAACGTTAATGTGGCACAAAGATGACTGAGAAAGACAAAATCCTGAAGTTCAATTTTCACTTTTAGAAAGACTTCATAAAATGATATTCTTCTGAAGTTATTGGTTGTGTTGCAATTACAGCTCAGCCTAATATACAGTATTACTGCTATTGGCTACCATTTATAATTTTTCATGTTGTCATTTCTAATGGTTAATCCTCCTTCTCTGTTAATGAAAGTGGGCCTTGTAACTTTTATTCTCTAAATGCAATTTTGGGCATATGAAATATTTCGATATACAGTTTTGACTACTCGTAACAACCCCAAAAGCTATGTTCATATTTGAAAAAACACTCTTTGATGCTAACACCTTTGCGGCTGGCACCAGTTATGACAATATTCAAAGATGCAGGGCAGACATGCTTGATCCTTAGAGCAGTAGCATTCAGTAGTGCCTCCAGCCTTCTGCTTTGCTTATGGGTCAGGAAGCTCGGCTTTAGACTTCGCAGGCACTAGGGCAATATGTTTACCCTCGATGACATTTTTGTTTTTGCAATTTTTATAAAAATTCTGAACTCTCTTTTAATGTTGTTTATTAGGCTGAAAAGACAAGAATGTGGAAGTCCTAATAGTTCTTCCAGATCCAGATCCATCCTAAGTATATTATTAATATTAGGCATATTATTAAGTCCCCTCAGCCTCCCGGGCTTCTATCTCATTCAGAACATTGGATAGACAAAGTTTAGGGCAGGAATGAGTGCTGTAAAGAACATTTCTTTTGAACAGTTTAGCAAATGGTAGGCTGAGAAGAGGGGAGCAGGGATATAGTCATGGGTTGAATTTCCATAACTTATGAAGCCTGAGGACTTCACATGTGAACTAGCTGAATTGTGTCGTCTGACTAGTGACAGATAAGTGATATGGCATTATGTCAGGTGCCTGACAGAATGAGCATGAAAATAGAACTGTCGTTAATACCTTGCTACAGTTAAATCAATTTTAAATAATCACACACGCAGTTATGATACCAAAAGAGAGAAAAAACAAACAAGCAACAACCATAAAACATGCCCTTTGAAATTAAATGACATAACACCATCCTGCAAGGTCTCATGGACTGTTGCAGAATATACAGAGTAGGCTGAAAAAATCAAAATGAGCAGAAAACACACAACAGCATGGTGAACATTAGTACAGGTGAAAGTGCAACAGAAGAATGTGCTGGTGCTTTTTTTATCCTAATGAGGCACACTGTTTTATAGTACTTTGGTTTTCACAGATAAAGTATTCCACAGTGCCATGTACACTTAAGTATGAGACAATATTAATTACAAGAGACTGATAAAATTTATATTCTATTCAAGCCTTTTACTTTAACATGAACATTTTGATAAGATTAATCATAACAACACCAAAACCCTTATTTTTGGCTTCACTTAGGTTATGTGTAACTACTTTAGTTTTTGTAAATCAGAAAATTAATTAAACAATAGCCCTATATTCTCTATAAAACTGCTGTGAATTTGCTTATCATTGCCTATAAACAATAGCTTGCAATAGTGTTTAGATTTTCTGCTTTACCACATGCCTCTACAATATGCTCAGATTCTTAAAAGGGTAACATATTTTATGTCTGTAATATATCAAAATTATTTCTTTTATTCCCTGGATCCATGCACCTCCTTTGTTTTATCGTCAAAGCATAAAGTTGAAAGTAACAGAGTTCTGATCTTGAATAGGGGGGAAATGTAAGAATCTGCATATATAACTCCTTTGCATTAGATACTTGAAAAATCATTTCAGAAAACCTGAGTTTCCATTTGAATTTGTACAATAAAAAGTCTAATCAAAAACTCATGCCTGCTCATGGCAATACCAATAGCCTAATTTCTTCCATCGCCTGGATTATGCACAATTTTTTTGAAAGTAAGATCTCATGGGAGCGATTCAGAATTTAAATTAATGTTGGGACGATTCTAGAAGAACCTGTTGGTAAAAAAGGTGATCATTATTGGCAGTTTTCTGAATGAGCAAACATGGAATAATGCAAGGAGAGATGAAATGGCAAGGAAAACGATTTTAAGAAAGGAAACCCTTCTCAAAAGATCAGTTCAGCAGCTAACAAGTCATAATTGCAAACATGTGTGTCATGTGACAAACAGAAACATGTGAAATGTGAATTTTATTGTATTTTATTTTTGATAACTCCAAAGAATCAGGGAATAAATTAAGCTGGAAGGGACCTTTGGAGATCATTTAGTTAGAAGCATAAGTCACTTTGAAGTTCATTCAGGTTGCTCAGGGCTTTGTCTGGCTGAATTTTGAAAATCTCCATGGATGCAGGTTCCATAACGTTTCTGAGCAAGCTGCTCCAGTGCGTAAACTGTCTCATTGTGAACATTTTTGTCTTTATGTGAAATCACTATTTCTTTGTTCCAGGGGTCCAAAACCTGGGAACAGATTTTGTACTGTGTCTTCTGTTTCACATGCTGACATTTTGCATTCTGCATTAGAAGAAAATCTGATTTGGTCAAAGCTAATCTCTGGCCTAAGACTCCACTGTTTTTGTACCATAGATAAAAATAGGGTTCATAGATTTAAGTGAATAACTTAAAAAATAGGTTTCCAATACTTTCTCCAGTTAAAATATTAATATTTTCCCTAGCGGAGTACATGAATCATCTGCGCAACTGAACAGAGGCAGCACAAAAAAATGAAATATGCACTTCAGCTCTCTTTCGCTGTAGATAGGACTGTAGGTAGGGAAGAAAAATTCTTAGCTAGTGGTACAAAAATTAGGTGCATAGTCTAAAAATTTTGCCAGGAACCCTAATGAGAACACGAAGTGATCATTCAGCAAACAGAGCATCTGGCAGACAAGATGATGGAAATCAGTAGTCTGAGATATATATATATAGATAGATATAGATATAGATATATGTATATATATACACAGTATATACAGTGAACTAGTAAAGTGATATTTGGCAAAAACAAACAAACAACAAAATCTGCAACTCAGTTTATCCACATTTTCCTTCTTGATTATCCATAGCACAACGTGAGCCTGATAATGGTTAAGAGCAATACACATCACTGTAATAAAAAGAAAAATACTGACAATGCATTATTTCATTTTTAGTAGAATATTTTTACAGAATCGAAAAAAAAACCAGCAAATCATAAAAAGCATCAGAAGTTCAGCCTTTTTTTCCTTTTTGCTTCACTGTTCACTATTAATAGCCATTGAATCACTTAATCAAAAACAAAGAATGTCCTTCTGTATAGTAGTGCAAAATGGATCAATAAACATAACAAGAGAAAGAATAGATCACTTGTTCACAAGACTCTTCCTAGAAATTGAGTAGACAGTTAATTAATGCTGGCCACAGCAAGTTAAGGAAAACATCTTTACAATGCCAGTGCAATGAAATATTACATTTTTACAACTGCAGCTAATGCACTGCTTTTGCAACCCCAAACTGTATACAGGGAATAATAGAAGAGAATTCACTATAACTGCTGGCCAGACCTATTGAGAGAATACTGCAGTTATGGAAGGGCATCCCTGACTGCAGGTAAATCATGGCTTTCACAATATGCTGGCTTAAAAAATATTCTTTTTTCTTTAAAAAAAAAAATCAGAGGTCTTTAAGTGTCACATCAGGTTTAATTAACAGATTTTCTTCTTCAAACTTTCAAACTCCATTTGCTTCAAAGACAATTTTTTCCCTCAATTTGAGAAGTAAGTTATGTTTTTCCCATACCTAATTAGCTTAGAACTTGATTGCCTCCATTTAAAAGAAAAGAAACAAGCTGTTAATTAAAGGCTGTGGTCCAAAGTGTTGGGAACATCGATACTTTTATTGCAATTTTCACAATAAATCCAAAACAACAAAGCCTTCTCCATGCATTTTGGAGGTGGAACAAGCTTTATATCCATTAACATGGGGACATGCTGACTGCCTGCTATGGCATTATGAAAATGCACTGAAGTTTCTAGATCCAGGAAAAGGCTTGCTTAAAGTAGATTTCCCTGTCAATCCACCATGCCTCTCAAAAAATTAAATAAACTACCAATTTGACAGATCACATTCTTCAGTTGGTATATTTTAAAAGCAAAGATGAAAGCAGAACCTGAAGTTTAATAAATTATTTTCTTTAATATCCAGAGATACAGGGAAGATAAAGACAGATCCTCTGGGGCCAAGCTCTTGTGTCAACAGTACATTGAAACTGTTAACATTGGTACAAATTTGTCATTTTCCCTGTTTAATGCTAATGAGAAACATTTAATATTGTGAAATAGAAGAGGTAGCAAAGAAGTTTATACCAATGCATGTGAATTTTAAACAAATTTGTGCTAGCTGCATCCTATCCCATCAACCCCTCCCTACCCCAAATGCACTTACATATGTTCATTTGCACGCTTTTATGCTGAATTACCTATGAAAAAACAAATTACTGTATTTTCCCGTGAGTGGTGATCCAGGAAACCTAATTATCCAATACAAATCATTTAGGCAAAAGCAAAATAATATCATGTGACTAACGTGACCAATGACAATTCAACAACATAGCTTGAAATGGGCCAGAGATTAAGTGGCCTTAAAGTATTAAGTTTGCATACACATGCTCTAATGCCATCCATTTCTCACCTATGTAGCCAGTACAGATGTTGGCAAACTATAAATGCAAAGCTTACAAAATTAACTGATTTATATCCCTTGAAGAGTCATTTCAAATACCTCTGTGACAGTGGATCACATGCTGTGTAAAAATTAGACAAAATATCTATCAATGCAACAGAAATGAAAGCGGGGGGGGGGGGGGAAGGGGGGCTGTGTGGGGTTTTTTGTTGTTGTTTTGGGGTTTTTTTTGACAAATTCAAGGCAAGCATTATAGTCTTGATGGTGCATGGAGTCTATACCTGTGCCTGCTCAGTCCCAGCTGAAACCACCAGTGCACTGTATGTCTGTCAAGGAAACGAATAAATTAGGTATTTTGGGGTAGCATTGTGCTGGGCTTAGAACACTTTTCAAAGGCTGATAGCCCGTAGTTATGATTACCATTCATATAAACAAATAATAACACCTTACTCCGGAATATTTCAGGTTTGCGACTTATATTGTATTCAGTCTCCCTTAGCTATTTTTTCCAAGCTAACTCATTAGCAGTGAGCTGAAGCTACTGGTGGCGAGGTCTTTGATTTGGGTGCCATAGCTACAGATTTATATTCATATAACAATGTCACTGTGAAGTATTCATTATAGTCAATGTGCAACAGCTGAAGAGAATATTTCAGTGCGACACGGTTGCTACAATATCCTTAGCTGATTGGAAATCAAACATGAGACGCCACAGCTTCTTTGAGAGTCCCACCATGGAACTACATGTCATACGACAGCTCTACTGGAGCTCTAGCACAGACCCTGCCCCTCTCCATGGTGGAGTAATGCTGGTAGAATGAGGATTAAATTAATAATAATAATAGCAATAACAATAATACACAGTAAGACACAATGCTTAGAGGAGAGTAGCTGATCCATTACAAAAAAAAAGGATCATTACCGAAAGGCTTATTGGAAGACAACCTTCTTTTGACTACCTTGTTCTGATGTGCTTCACTTCATGTGACAGCATAAACTTCAAGACTTTCCTCATGATTTACCAGCTTTAATATATCTCCTCCTTAACTGATATTATTCCAAAGTATATTCTATATGTGAAGAACTCTAAAACTGCAAATAGGTAAATAGAGCATGTGGCTGCACTTTGAGAAAAATATGTTATGGCCATGTAAATGTCACCCCGTCTTTCAAAAGTGAAATTTCTGACATACCCAGACAGCATGCTGCACATGCATGATGTGTGAGCAATCACTTTGGACAAGTCACAAATAGAAGTACAGAAATGCCGTGTAACCACCGAGAGATTAGGACCTCAGGAGTGCAACAGTGATACACTGGGAGAACTCGGTGCTCAGTGGCCCTCGAACTCATATTTCTTCAGGGAAGCATAAATTAGTATCACAACATACTAGAATATAGCCTCAGATTCGCATGGCCTTGGTATGGATTCCTCTTGCATGTTACTTGAACTTTAATGTAATGGGCTTCAGTGATATGCTCCCCCTTCTAAATTCTCACAGTGGCTCTGGGATAACTTTGTCTCCTTCAGCCTAGACTGCAACTTCAATATAATACTACGGCATTGCAACCGATATATATGTTAAATACCAAGTAGGGAATTACATTGCTTTGATGACAGTGTTTCCAAGGCTGACAAGTCAGACCATTTTTAAACTTTACAACAACACCTTACTAGGTTCATTCATTAACAAAACACTTCATGCTAATAGTCAGTTCTCATACGTTGTTAAATCATCTTTGCTACATATAGAAAACAGCCTTAAAACATCGTAGCCCATATTAACTGCGGGTATACACTATCACAGAGCTGATACCATATAGTTGGCACTGCTGGCTCTCACCCTTCATAATTCTTAGTTGCAGAGGTCAAGGCAATGAGCATCTTTCTTGTGAGAAATTAGAAACAAAGCAGGCTGTTTTCTTTCTCCTCTCTCTTTCCTTTTATGCCTGCTGTTTTTGTGCTACTTGCTCACCTCCTGAAAGGGCAAAACATATACCAGTGCTGGTCCTCTTGTTTTTGGTTTTGCTCATCGTCCTCATGTATTCGTCTGGATGTCTTGCCTATTTGCAGTCTCTCAGTCTTATCCTGTTCTTTCCCTTGCAGCTTCTGTCATTTCGATGCCTCCTATATATAACTACACGTCTTTGCCCTTTTGGCACTAAAATTGTTCAAATACTTAAGTAAAATACTTAAACTTTGCATCTCTCTATGCCGTCATAGTATTACAAAATGCCTATATACTATTATCAGTTATACTGTTTTAATAACTTGTATTTGGGTTCAAGGCAACCTTAATATTGATGAAATCCTGATTTATACCCTTATAAACTTTAGGTGTCACAGGTCTCTGCTTTGGCTACGATGGGGTAACAGTAAATTGTGATTGTCTAATGGTGACTACTTGACCTATTTTGAAAATTTAAGGCTCTGTATTCAGATGCACTCTATACATAATAAAATTATATTGCTATGCATGTGACCCATATTGTGAAGGAATATTGCGACCCACTGTTAACTCAGAAAACTATGATAGAAACTTTTAGCTCATGGAGTCACTGCAATTCCTTGCGATTCTTTGTCAGAGTTGAATGAGGACTTCCAAATCTCAACTTTCTGAGGAAGTAAGTATAGTGGGCCATAAGGGAGTGACTGTAGTTTCAAGGTTTACATTCTGGTTATCAAGTTTTCCAGTATTTTCAGGGGTAAGGGTACAAACGTAAGTTGTTTTGGGGGCTCACTGCTTAGTAATATTGGAAAAATAAGAGCACATGTGATAGAGCATGAGATTTTAAGGGGGGGGAAACCCTCTGAACATTGCTCAGGGTATCAGAAGGAACAGAAGAGAGAGATAAAAGCTTTTCTGATCAAAGTAATAACTATCACAGGTAGGCACTGTGGGAGAGTAGAGAAAAACAGAAATGAGTAATATTCTTATTTTATTAGGAATATCCTGAGGTGTGTCTCCATAGAAAAATGAGCTGGACCCACACACAAAAGTTACTAAGACAACTGTTTAGCTCAAATAGTCATGAACTTTGGACTTGCACAAGATGCATCCTTCCTGAGGCATACAGCAGTCCTTAAAAATGATCACTGATTATTTAAAAGCTCTGTGAACAGAAAAGAAATCAGGTTTCAGTTATCCTGAATTACCAGGCATCACCATCTGTTTTGGCACATTTCTATTAAGGAAGCTGTTTAAAATTCAAAGGCTATCTCAGCCGCTAAGAGTGGTATAATAAATCACTTATCTCCTCTGAGACCCGAAGCTAAACTGATGCAAGTTGAGAGGCACCTCAATTTCTTCAATGAGTTCCTGCAGTCTTACTCGTTGGCAACTTGCACGGAATTCAAGCAAAGGCTCCCACGTATCTCAGGTCCTAGATCCTGAGGAAAATCTCCTGTGTCATTATTTCTGTTTACTGTTGGCTCTTGCCCTCTTTGGTGCTAGAATGCAACTGGATGTGCTCTGCACAGCTCAGGATAGGGACGCTATGCAGATGATGCATCTGCACAAACAGTGCTCATATTCTTCAGTCAGAGAATTAGAATAAGTAGAACAAAAGCTCAGAATGTACATTAGTCCCATGACGACAAAAAGATGAGAATCTTGGAAATGCATCTTCAAAACTCCCCAAGCAAGCATAGACAAGCAAAGGAAAAGGAAAAACCTTGCTACATCTTCTGCTTCATTCACTGTTATTACAACAGAACTTTTGACAGTAAACAGTGCATTGATATTCCCATCAGGAAAATGGGAGCAATAGAAAAGAGTTTGAAATCTGTTCATGAAAGATGCCAAATAAATGTATTTTTATTATAACCAGTGGTGGCTGTTGTAACAGCCATCTTCATCTTAGCAACTTTTCTGTTCATGTACACTGCTTTCACTTTTCATCTCTCATCAGATAAAAAAAAATCCTGCTTTTGACATCAGATGTCACTTTATCGTTAACCTCCCACTGTTGCAATTCCTTTTAAACTCTGCCAACAATTTGAACTTGCAAAAATTCCACATTCAACACCAGGCTTTTAATTATATCAGGACAAGGACGAATGACTAAATGACTGAGAGTTTGAGACTGGCCCAAGGAACATACTGAGATTATACTGTAGTGCCTCTCAGCTGTTGGAGCGCTGGCCATTGCATTATCAGGTCTTCAGTTCTAATGCTATTGCTTGTCCTGAGGCTTTGTTAAGAGCATGAGGCGTTGGGATTTCCCTGAGTCCTTGGGGTATTAGGAACACGATCAGTGATGACAACCAAACAAAGGAATTTCAAAAGAATGCCTTGTACCACATGCCACACTCCCACTGGCATGTAGCACTTTCATAAATGCCTATTGCTGGTTTGAAATGGTCTTAAGGTCATCACCTGAGTCACCAATAATGTTCAATGACTCTGTCCATTAAAGGTCTTTAGTGCCTAACAAAAGATGACAGTCACAATAAGAATGGTTATTTGCCCAAAATAGAGATTACAAACTATGGCAAAAGCAGTTAATTAAAAATATAAAGGAATTTAGAAAAAGTCCTGAAAAAGAAGCTCTTCCTGGAAGACCCAATCAATAAACCTGAAATAAATTTAAAAGAAACCCTACTGCCTTCAATTAGTAACAATTTACTAGCACTGAAGCTTGGAGGTAGAAGTAATCAACCCCAGCAATGCTTTCCTGTAACTTTATACTAGAACCAAAGACTCATCTAAAAGCTTATGATCCTCAGAGCACAGTAGCAGCACAGATCATCTGAAGAAGCATAGGGGGAAACTGCTCTGATCAAACACGTGCTCCAGGCTCATGCATTTCCATTGGGAAGGAGGTGACATGCAGATAGCAGGTATCTGTGACCTGACACCTGCCCAGCATCGGCTTGAAACATCTACTCCTGCTCACTTGTCTTCACAGTCTGAACACTGATCCATCCCTTTTCTTTTGTCTGCAGTTTCTCTCATGTTGGCGCCAGAAACACGGAGCAAGGTTCGGTCATTCATGACCAAGGTAATAGAAGGCCCTCCACATGCTGCCTGTAGCCAAGGCCAAGGCATGTGGACACAACAGCATGGACCAGTTCAGAGGCCTTCAGTTTGTCAAGGAAGACATCCGTAGGGTATTTTCTATTCTGTCCTGTTTCTTAACACAATTCCTGTTTAGCTGCAGAGACAAGGTTATGTTAACATCACACCATTTGTTTTCAGCAGGACTATTTCTGGAGTGAGGGACTACACCATGCAAATTTAAAGTGGCAGAAATGGGCCTGCAGAAAAGTGGCTTGAAGGCTGAAGATTGCGTGAGAATGTGATGTTAAATTAGTGATATTCAAATAAGCTAGGCCATGCACTGATATTGGCGAGAAAATAAGTATAAACCTGAAGCAACAAAAGATAAAGATTAGGATGTGTGGACCTGAGAGAAAATGCATAGAAGGAAGCAAGGAGATGGAATTTAATGAAGGCATCATAAATCTTTATGGCAATTGTTATTCCTATTTGATAAGCAGAGCTTCAGAGGTCACAGAGCAAACTGGTGCCAAATGAAGAAATCAAGTGGTGTGACTGTAAAGACAGATTTCCCTTCATGTATATCTTAATGCATGTATTATGTCTCAGCACAGATGACAATGTATCTTCTTATTGATGAAAAGGGGGGGGGGGAAGAAATTTGTCCCTGATTCCTGGTTTTAAGGAGTAATAAAATGCAGCTTTCTAGAACAGACCCATAGATCTTCCCCAGATTACCTAGCTGACCGTGAAGAGTTCTGGGGGTACAACATATTGAAAGTAAATGTCATTACTCACTACCCTATCTTGTACAACTATTAAAATGAATTCATACTTCAAGTTTTTTCAGACTAATGGGGAACAAAAAAGCAGCAGCTGCTCTAGCACATAGCTCAGTGCCCTCTCTGTGTGTGGCATCCCGGATGACGATGGCACCTAAAAGATTTCCGAACCCTATTGAGGCAGAAGTGTGTGATGTGTAGGATAAAAGAAATTCATATATCAGTAAAAAAAAAAAAAAAAAGGAATGAGTGGGCTGCTAGTGAATAAAAGCTGTGCACGCAAGCACACAATAACCTTTTCTTGCTCTGCCATTAGTTAGTATTACTAATACCCAGCTGGCTCTTCCCTAATTCCACTCTCTGGTAAATTCTGCACAGCATTAAACTCACATAGCACAGGAGGTCTAAACTCAGAAGAACTATGACCCTTTCACATTGCCTTTCTCCTGCAAGAAAGCATCACTTTATTTTTTTTTCTCTTAACAATTTGAAGGCATCAGGCATGCACATAAATAAAACATTGTGAATGCTTTTTGTTTGTATAAGATTCTCTAGGATGTGCTCAGAACTTTTATGTATTGTCCAGCTTTATTGCTTGAACCAGTTTTCTGACTTTTAAGAGAGGTTTTGGGATGGAAGGTGAATTTATTTACTTTTTTTTTTCTTTTAGCTGTAAAGATCAACATAGACCATCAGGAATAAACATCAATACACAAAAATGTAGTCTATTATTTCCTAAGAAAACCTGCCTTTATTAAAAATCTCCTTAAATAAATAAAGAGAAGTTCACATTCCGTGGCCCTTATTTATATGCCAAAAAAAGAAGGTAGCAAGGAGTCTTAACTGGATGCCATCAAGGGACAGGTCCACTCACAGAGCCATGTCCTCTAAGAACTAAGCTGGGAAACATTAATTATCTCATGAATTTGCTTCTTCATTTAAATATTAGCATGACAGGAAAAGAATAAAACTTCAGCAGCATAGATTAGGTGCTTTTGCTCCTTCATGTGAGGAATCCCACATAAGATGTCGTTTCTCACATGAAGTATAGCTCTTTGTTCTGTCTCCAGAATGGGAACTGCATGCAAGAAAAACAGAAAAATCTCTGGCAAGTTCTCCCTTCTTTTTTTCTTCATACAGTATTAAACAGAAGAAAACCCACAAAGACTGCATGGATGCATTGGATTGTGTTGGTGTTTGTTATGTTTTTAATACAGAAATTTCTTTTTCAGAAGAAAGACAATCACAAAACAAGCCCAATTTTACACACACACACACACACACGCACACGCACACGCACATGCACACATATATATTAACCTGAGATCATTATACCAAACAGAAAGCAATACAATAGTGTCTGAGTAAGTGGAGAAATGTTTTTTTGTGCTCCACGATTTAAAATATCCTTAATATGCCCTCTGATGCCTAGGAATTAAAAGAACAGGTAGTAAATTTCTGACTTAACTATGAAATTCCTCATTTTTGCTGGTTTGGGACAGACCATTAACTTGTTAATGTTTTTTTTACTGGGTGACTTAATATGATGGATCTGTCAAGGAGTCAAGGAACACTAAAATGAGATTCTTTTATTCTGAGAGCACAATGAGCAGACACAGATATGAATGCCAGATGTGAAGGATACATCTGATATCAGCAAGAGCACTAACTACTATCAGTGTCTATTACCGACACACAGAAGATGCTTTTTTTCACCATATTATGGCACCTTGGGCATGTTTTTTACAACTGTGCTTTAGGCAAAAATCTGAAAGGTCAAGTAGAAAACTGTCAACTCATGAACATCTCATTCTTAATTAGTCATTTTCTGCTGCATCACAAATGTCAACTAATTTACAAGTTGTTTATAGATGCATGTATTTAATGGCATCAGATGAGAAAAAATAGGCTTCTTTATTTCAAATCATGTTCTCAGTTGATTTGCAGTATCGTTAAATGCACGGTAGTTATTTTAGTAACATGCTGAACTGTACTCCTGATTTCTCACATTTACAGAAAATATATCTATGAATTTTACACCTGCTTAGTATGCAAAATTTATATTTTACTTGTATAATATATATCTGCTGCCGTTTATAATTATTCTATCTCCAATAGAATGAATGGAGCATTAGGGATTTTATTCCATTTGTTCCTTTCTATTAATGTATACCAAAGAAAAAAAAAAGAAAAAAAAGAAACACTCCAAGCTTTGCCAGCACCAACTAAGGATGAAACGCTAGAGATAGACTACACAAAAAGAGAGCCAAACTAACAAAAGAAATGCAAAATGTGGCAAGTATCCAAAAGAAAAATCTTTTAATGTTTAGGATCCGTGTATTTACCTGATTTTTCAAAATAAATACATTATTCATGGAAAAGACAAAGCATGATTTAAAGTCATAATAACAGCCAAAAGTTTGTGGTCAAGCACTTATACACTGTGAAATGTGAAATAAGCAGTTTGTCCCTAAACAAAATAACAGAACATTTTAGAAGATAGCCTCTTACCAAAAACACAGCCAGTTATGAACTTTGGTTTGTTCGGTTTAGCTGTGATAGCAGTTTCTCTAATTGATCAGCTGTTTAAGGCCAATTTGTTTTTATTTTGTTTATCTTTTTGTGGTACAACCATAGCTTCACATAGATAGCAGTAAGAAGCAGTTATTCTATGCAAAATGAGATATTTAAGACTAACACAATAATGTGGTGTAGAGAAAATCCATGTTCTGGCATGACAGCAGAGGCCTTATGAAGTGGAGACCAAGGATATGGCATAGAGGGCTGGTTGGTAAGAGATAAGGCACAACCTTGACACTGGAGACCCCATGACTACAAACAACTCACCAATGGTCAGTTAGAGAAATGCAGATCTGGAGCTGGACACAGCTGGTTTGAGGGGTAACAAAGAGAACCAAGATATTCATCTAACATACATAAACGGCACTATACCTAGAAAATTTGGATGTAACGTGGAGCTGTAGACCTGTGAAGAAAGAGAAAGGTGTAAAAGCGTGTTAGCATGTTTTGGATCCTAGAGCAAGGAAGAAGAAATCATCCATGTGAACAACGCATTCCTCCCAGTGAAGGACTCCAGCTGATGAGGACTTGCCATAACACCCTCCATAACCACCAGAATGAGGTCACCAAGCTTAGGACCGAGAGGAGCAGTGGAAAAGTGAGCATAATAGCAGGAAAAGGGGTAGAAACTGAGAAGTGCATGCACAGCAATTTTAATTGTAGTATTATTATTTCTTATTCTGTAAGAATTAGACATGTAAAGAAATACATATTTGCCATTAACAATAATATTACTTCTGACAGTGACTTTTGTCAGTTTTTTCTTTTCCTCAGTGACATCCAAAAGTCCTTTGCTCTCTTTTTGCTCTTCTCCATTAGGTTGCAAGCAAAGGGTATTAGATGTTAATTTTTGAGTGGCTGTACAGTACACAATATAGTTTACACAACATAGCTATGATGGCTGTTCTAAGCAGTAGAGTGATTTCACAAAATGAGTTTTCTGAATGGGATCTGCGCGCTCCACTAAATCTGATTGCTTCATCACTTCTGTGTTCTATATCCTACTCTGAAGACTTGATGTCTTCATGGTTATGCAAAGATTATCCTGTCTTCTTGGAAAAGTATACATGCTATATGTGCATATGCTATAACATGTTCAGCTCGATGTTCTTTCACATAATCTGGCATTGGTTTTTGAAGAAAAAGCATGGCTTAACCATGATATTTCTTAGTACTTGATTTTCTTTGTAAATGTTACAATATTACTTTCTGCTGCAAAATACAGGGAATAACTTAGATACCTCAATTAACTAAAACTTTTAGCCAAAAAAAAGAATAAAATTCCATCAGATTTTACCAAATTATACACTGAACATAAAGAAAAAAAGTTTTATATGTTCTAAACTTTGACTAAACATGTCACAGGATTTTTCTAAAGCCCCTTGTATTCATCTCGGCTCCCTCGCCCTGTCTGCAACTTTTGGGTTCTAGCCATGAGTGAAAGTGTAAGGGCTTTGGGAAATGCTTCTCTCCTTTCCTCTGAAATCATCAGAAGTAAAACACTCCAAAAGGCTGCAAAAAGGGTGTTTCAATAAAACCACCAGAGTAATTTTATAGACTCAAACAATGCAGATAATCAGAATTAGATACAGATACAGATACATATCCTTAATTAAATATAGCTGCTATCAGATTTTTCACCTTTAGAAATTTTGTGCTTTGCTTTGTGGAAGTACTACTCTGTATTCTCAAAAAAAGCTGAAAGAGAAGTCATTAATACAGTTAATACTATTCCCTATCTAAGGCTTACTGTAACGCAGAGAATATTTTCCTAGCAGTGACTGACTGATTAGATTTTTACACTACAACTCAACCAAAAAGTGCAAAAGACCAGAACCAGAAAATGCATTCACATTTTCTCACAAGGCACCAGAGATTAGGGAAAGGGAGATGGAGAGGGAAGTTTATTTGGAAGCAAAAAGAAAAGAAAAATAAAGAAGATAGGCAGAGGTCTGGTACTAGAGCCATTAAAATCAAAGAGAAGAACTCATTAACGCTGGTAGTGTAAAACAAAGATTTGTAAGAGCAAAATGCATGCTTCAAAGAACATTTCATAAATGTTGGTATAAACTTGGCATTGTCCACTAGGAGTTGGGAAACTGCTCCATTTCTGCCTTTCAGAATATTCAAATTTCCAAAAGACGATTGACATTATTCTTCTGAGTCTTCAGTGAACAGAAAACATTAAAAGCTATTATTTCTCAAAGCAAATTTATACTAAACACACTGCCCTAAACACTGTGTCTGGTCTTTCTTAGTGAAGGGTTGGAAAGAGAAGATGATACTCATAGCATGCAAGCTTTTCCTTTGGATCTCGGTATGGCATCTGATACCAACTCAGGCATCTTTTTCCACTGGGATTTTTTTTCTTTGAGATAATGTCAAAAGGCATTTTTATGTACAGATAGTCACCCTTCTTGCTAAAAGGTACAATTAAAGCTATAAACAAAGTCTTCTATTTAGGGTTCTGATAAAGAGTTCTGTGACTTGCATGGTATAATTACGCTCCCTTCTTTCAGCAAACTGCTAATTTGAAATAAAGCATCGGATCCTGCCATTTAAAGTAATCTTTAAACAATTGTTCTGACATATGAATTCATAACCATAACATGAAAACTAATTTAACAAGCTCGATTTCACTGTGTACCTGTCACAAACAAAGTACTCATATTACACAGAGAAGAACTGGTAAAAGAAAATTCAAGTTGATAGGAAGTACTCATAAATTATAAAAAGTCAGAGTTTAGGAACCTTGTGCAAGGCTGTGTCCTCTTGTGTATGAAAAAGTAGCATGTGATCATGTAATTAATTACTGAATCCTTATGCAGATGCCCAAGGTAGCTATGCAGAGGCATTAATTCTGACATTTCCAAATTCTGAGGGCTTGCCTTTGGCAAGCCTAATCTTCCCTTTAAACCCTTTAACAAAGGTAATTTTCTACAATTTTAAAAGAACTTTAAGCATTCAAAAACAAGTTCTGCACTGAACTTTTCTGAGCCCCTGGGATAATACGGAAGGGGGCATATTTGGGTAAAAATCTTTCCTATTTCAGCAGATGGAGGAGCTAGTAAGAGGAAACGGTAGCTATTCTCTGTGCCAATTTTGTCCTCAGAAGGGGACCGAGAGTTACATTTCTTCAGTAGGCCTCAGAGATTTTTGCTAAGAAATACATAAGAACATAAATAAGAGCAGGTTTGTATGGAAAAGTGGCATTTCTTTCTAGACAAACTCATATGTTTGGACTACATACGCTGTCTTTGGGGCTTGGAGCAGCAATCTGAGAACTGAAGATGGGCTTCTAGTCTGAAGGAGGAACCTAGTTACTCAGCTGCTGAGTTTGCTCACTGAAAGATTAAAAATATCAAAAACATATAAATAAGTAACCAAGCAGAGAACAAAAAAAATACTGTGATTCAGAGAACAAGTATTGAAAATTTCAGCCAGACAGGTTTAAAGCTGGAGAAAGTTATAGCTGTAACTATAAAAAGATCCTGCATTTTTTTGTGTTTTCCACGAGAAGTCTTGGACAATTTGAACTTTACACAAGGCTAGCTGTTCTGCCTATTGCACACATACAACTGAAATATTCAATAAACACAAACATACAAATGATTACAAATAAATAAATACAAATGAAGAACTAAATGGAGCATTCCCCAGGGAAGAAGGGGGAGCTGAGCAACAATGGATAGAAAATCTTCCCCAACACAAAATAAAGAAAATGGAGAAGTTTTAACTGTAATAGACCTGATTTCAGGGTCAGATATTTCTACAGTAAATATTACAGCAACCCTATAACACTTTAAAATGTATTATTTCCCTTGAAATACTACTAAAAAAAAAAGCTAGGATGCTAGATAGCACATAAGGCTTTATGTGATATAACCATAGTGCATTCTGTAATCTAAAAAAAAAGGCATTATCATAAAATAGATGTAGGGAGGAATTTACATAAATAAGCAGTAGAACACAGTTCCCTGACATCTCTTGTACAGTATGTTCTTGGGTGAATATTTGTGAGACACAAAATCTTACACTTGCTGAACCGTAACAATGTATTAGTGATATGCCAAGCCAAAAAGATACCCAGAGACCATGGAAAGGATAATCAAATTAATCTGTTATTATTAAATGAATTTATAACACACCAATGACTGTCCATTGTGTGCAAGTTAAATACACTAGTAGGCAAAGCAAGCAAAATTTAATAACTGAAATACAAAGTTGCAGCACTGTTTTGCTGTAAAGGTGAATAGAGAGAAGTTCTTTCAAATAGCTGAGACACATCCAGAAGATGAGGTTTCTGCATGTTTGCATGTAACTTGTGTGTGGGTGTAGTTACAACATCAGGGTGTTTAGAAGGATGTTTAGAAATTTGTAGGTGCTTATTAACATTTGCAAGTGTCTAGTATTTGGTATATATAGTTTCCTGATTGCCAGCTGATTACATATTATTTTTTTAATCCTAATCTGTTTCGATCCTGATTTGGTTTAAACTACATGAACTGAGATGCTTTTCTGTGTGACGCTGAGACACTGTCGTTCAGTCCTGTCTTCTGCTTCAGGAAATTCAGGTCCTATAAGCCAGCAGCCAAGACGTCATTCTGGGATTTGAATCAAGCTGTGCTTTCTACAGAAATTATGTCACTGTGCAAAAAAAGAACAAAATAATTTAAACCCGCAAGAAAAATGAAAGGAGGAGGCTGATTATGCCTGCTTTGTGTAAAGTGACTGGTTCTGCTGCTTCCCATTCACACCAGCAGCGGTTTTAGGTCCCGTTCTGAGTTGTCTAACTCACCTTCTTCCTGGAAAGAGCAAAACTCTAACTCATACTAATAACATTACTATAATTATACTAATGATAGTAACAAGTAGTTAGAAATGTGTCTGCCACTGGGTGTACGTACATGTCTTTTCCACTGCTAGGTAACATGAATCTCCAGGGACTCTGAGAAACCTAGGAACTCTACAGCAAAAAAGTCTCTCATGCCATAAGTGGCTAAAATGTGCTCAGGCTGTTAAGAAACACATCTGAGAAAACATCAATGAGAGGCCATCTCCTGAAGGATATCAGATTGCTGGAGGATAGCTGTGGCTTGAAAGTGCAGGCATAGAAAGAAACCAGAGGCCCTCAGGCTATAAACACAGATAACCATTTATTGGTTAATTTGAATGAACATGTAGAGGAATGGGTTTTAGACCATAACAAAACACGAGTATGTATGGCTTAGTCGTACTGATGAAGCCAATAGTGATACAAGCAGAAAAATAGCCTGAAGAGTGGTATGGAATAACAGAAATCTTCTTTTGGAAGAAGCTATGAATCTTGAAGGCTGGTAAGGAGGAGCAGGAACTTTCTTTTAAACCTTTTGTCAAGCTCTTGTCAGGGCACAGTGAGGGTCAGCTGCTGCTTAAGGGGTGAGGAATCGGGAACCAAGCATGATACCATGGCATGATACCATGGGCAGGACCCAGCCCCACAGTACATGAGCAAGGGGAGCAGATAAGGCCTGGGGCTGGTAGTCAGGTTCAACCAAGAGTCTAGATTAGACATCTGTGACTATGAGACAGGTCTCAGGTCAAGGCAGGAGCACAAGTCAGAGAGTTAGGGCCAGGATGAGGCCCACTGATACTAACCAAGGTCAGACACATCTCACAGATCATGAGGAAGGTCCACAGTGACGAGGCACGTCCAAGGTCAAGCTGGGAATTCAGTCCACAGGTCAGAGGCAGGACCACCAGGGCCCATGGCCAGACAGGACCACAGCTGGTTGTATCTGATTGATCTGGCTGTTTGCCTTTGGAGGCTGACATTTAAAGCAGAACGCAACAACCTGAGGAACAGGGTAAGGAATGGCACCTTATAAGTATGTAACAGATCCTTCTACCACAGTATGTTTTGACAATGCAATATTGAAGAAATAATGCAACTGTGGCAAGATCCAGATTTCTCTGGAAAAAATTAATATAAATGGGAGATATTTGTGCCTGCAGCTGTTATCTGTGAATCCATGAGCAATCTAATAAAATCTCTGAAGTAGTTTTGCAACAGCACTTTTGCAATCAGTACTGTACTTTGTCACTCTCCCCTGCTCTGAGGCTGTTGTCATAAAGTCGGTTAGCTTTTACTACGTCTCCTGTTTCTTTCCTCTCTGTTGTCATGAGTTCTGCAGCTTAAACCTGTCTTCAACCTGACAGAAATACAAAGCCCATCACTCTTTCAGGTTAGATTCCTGAATCCAGCAAGGTCAACATGACAGGCCAAACTGAACATAGTACATCTAAGCCTTCTCCTCCACAAGAGTACAATAAAGGTTTGGTAGCAACTTAAATAACAAACATTCCTTAAAACAAAACATATGTATAATTTTTCAGGAATAGAAGAATAAACCCAGAAAGAATCCATTTTTCTTTCTTAATCTGTGATAGACAATATAATTTGATTTGCTTTTTTTCAGTTTGTATATTATGTTCACTTGGGAGGAGTGTCTGGGACAGGTGGTATCCTCTGGACAGAGAAGATTTGAGCTTCTCTGAGAGTGACTGAGCATGATCAGCTCGGAGTAAGGCAGGGTGAGAGCTGGGCTAGGATTAGGTAGGAAGTGTTAGCAAGGATCTGGGAACTGGCAGTGCAAGCAAAGCTGAGCAACTGCTGAGAACAAAGAACAGATGCATATTCAGGTCTTGAAAGACACAGAATTAGAAATTCCTAAGGACCCACAGGGGGCTGGGCAGAGTTTGCTGAAACCCACAAAACTGCTGAGCTAACTGAAACCATGCCTGGAAGAACCAGGCTTCAAGCAGACTGTGTGCAGAGGAAAGCCAGGTTTGGGAAATAGGCTATTATTTTTATATAAAAATTATTTTTATATTTTATATTATTTTTATATCTAAAATGGACTATTATTTTTATCCTATCCTAACCTGGACGTTTTGACACTTTACTTCTCATTCTCTTTTCTCTCTGCTTTCTTTGGAAGAAAGAGTCTGGCTCCCTGCAAGAAGTCCTGGCTCACTGCGAGAAGTGCACTCGCTCACTGTCTTTTACATGCTTGTCAGTGCTGAAGTGATATCGCACTCCAGACTTCTCAAGTTCAGTATCAGCAAGGTTCAGGATCCCCTGTAAAACCACGTCTGTTCAATCTGAAAGGGTTTCAGTCTCATTCATAGCTTTTGCAAACCTGTAAGGTCATGAAAAACAAATATAGAAAATCACAAATCTATGGAGCATAACACATTTCACCAGTAGCTTCATGGTAAGTTAGGATGGTGACAAGTAGTTTCAGTGGTGCACAGTAAATAAAAATTTTAGAAAATGGAAGAGAAGGTGTCAGCCTGAGCCTTGAGTTACAGGTCCTTTTGATACACATGGCAAGCAAAACAATTGCGGTACAGCACTTTTGTCATACCCTGTTATGAAAAATAGAGTTTTTTGATGCTGGTAACAAAAACTGAAAGGTGATTATCTTCTGTGGTTGTGAGGACTTTGATCAACATGGCTAAAGATGTTTCAGCATCTTGCACTAGACTAAAATTTGGATGTCTAGAGGATTTCTACCTGGTCTATCAAATACAGATAGCTGGTCTACCTACAGTCTATCAGATGTTGCTGAAATCAGTGTACTGCTTTTCCTTATGAATACCCACTTAAGAAAATAGATTTTTAGAGTGAGAAATAGGAGAAATCCTGCAATAAGTGGAATGCACCGATTTAAATCAAGCAGGGAGTAGTACTTCATTGAAATTACACCTGAACTTTCCTAAGAAAATCATTCAAGTACAAAAAAGGGGAATAAAACTGACTTTTATGTAGGTTGCTTTGAACAAACATTTACATAATGGCAACATTGATCAAAACAGCAAAACTAGAACTGCAAGTGTAACCACAAGTGCAAAGTTTTGTGCTAAAGTAGGCTATGTCTGAAGAGAAAGTAAATGCATCTGATATACTTCCTGGCTAAACAGGATGAAATTGCTTACACTGAAGTCAACTGTAACTTAAATTTTGCAAACAGTTTTTCTTTCATTAAATGTGTCATGTCAGTGGTATAATAATAAATTTTTCTAACTCTGCTATCACTGGAAACGATCTGTGGCACAAATAGCACTGAACATCTCTGAAATTCTAGTCTCACATTACTGTGCCTTGTCACTGTGCTTTTTCTTTTAGGTGCTGCACAGCATCAGAGATGATGAGCAAGACTGACCAGATCTTCTTCAAGACCCTGCACCCTTAGGAGCCTGAACCTGCAATTGTACCAAACAAGGCACAGGCAGAGTCCAAGCTTATCTGACTGGGAATGGAGACTTCCATGATGATAAAGACTGGAAGCCTTTGACTTCTGGCAATGGAGGAAAGCTGCAGATACACAACTGAAGGATAGATTAAGTGCCCTGGTAGCAGAAAAAGGGCTGGGAGCACTGTTGAATGAAGCATCTGAGCCAGCTGAACCTGAGCCACCCAGAGGCACCAGGAGAAGCGATGAGTGATAGTAGTGAAAGACTCCCTGTTGTGGGTGATGGAGACCCTCATCTGCCAGCTTGCTCTGTCATTTAGGGAGGTTTGCTGCTCGGATCTGGGACACTGTGGAGAGACTTCTGAGGCTTGTCCGGCCCTAAGTTTATTACTGCCTGCTGCTCTTCCATGAGGCCACCAAAAATACTGCCAGGGGAGAGCGGGAAAGAGCATGACTACATGACTCTGGGGGTAATGGTCAAGTGCATGGAGGCGCAGGTGGTCTTCTTGATCCTGCCAGTGAGGTGGAAGGGCTTGAGGAGGAAAGGACAGATCTTGCAGATCGACCATGCTTCTGCAGCTGGTGTCAGCAACAGGCATTCAGCTTTACTAACATGGAACCCTCTTTGAGGATTGAGAGCTTCTAGGAAGAAATGACATCTGCCTCAAAAAGTGGGGCAAAAGCATCTTTGCCAACAGGCTGGACAGCCTGAAATGATGGCGAGGGAGGTGCCAGACAATAATCAAGTGAAGAAATGGTGTACTGGGTTAGCAAACAAAGTGTGCAAGTTGATTTGGACAGAAGAGACCTCATAATCAACAATACAGGACTTGTAAAATAATTTATGCAACATGGGGAACAATCAGGAGACATGAGAGATCTGCATGCCATTGCAGAGCTATGATCTCAGTGGGATCATGGAGACATGGTGGGCTAGCTCCTACAAGTGGAGTGCTCAAAGGATGGGTAAAGGCTCTTTAGGAAGGACAGGCCAGGATAGGAATGAGAGGGAATCATCCTTTATGTGAGAGAGCAGCAGGAATGCATGAAGCTCTGCCTAGGGATGGGTGAGGGGCCAGCTGAGAACTTATGGGTTAAGATTAGAGGGCAGACCAACATGAAGACGTTATGATGGGTGTCTGTTACAGACCACCTGATCAGGAAGGAGAAGTAGAAGAGACCTTCTTCAGACAACTGGAGAAGTCTCATGTTTGCAGGATCTAGTCCTCATGGGACTTTAACCGCTCTAATATCTGATGGAAGGTCAACACAACAGGGCATTAGCAGTCCAGGAGGTTTCTGGAATGTGTTGATGATAACTTACTAACAGAGGTTATCAAGCAGCTGATGAGGAGAGATGTTCTGCTGGACCTGATGCTTACAATCAAGGAAGGACTGGTTGGGTATGTGAAGGTCAGGAGTAACCTTGGTTACAGTGACCATAAGATGGTGGAATTCAGTGTCCTGTGAGGAGGGAACAAGACAAATAGTAAGATCACAGCCCTGGAGTTTGAGAGAGCAGACTTCAGCCTGTTCAGGGTTCCACTTGGAAGAATCCTATGGAGACAAAAGAGAGGTCCAGGAATGCAGATGGATTTTCAAGGATCACCTTCTCCAAGTTCAAGAATGGTCCATCCCAACAAGCGAGATGTCAAGTAAAGGAGGTAGGAGGCCTTCATGGATGAGCAAGGATCTCCTGACAAAACACAAACATATAAAAAGGAACTGTGCAGGAGGTGGAATCAGGGACAGGTGACACAGGAGAAATATAGTTACACTGTTCAAGCTTGCAGGGATTGGGTTAGGAATGCCAAAGCCCATCTGTAGTTGAATTTGGCAAGGAATGTGAAGGGTAACAAAGAAGGCTCTTGTAAGGGTACGTGGAATGTGAGAGCATCTGCATTATTAAGGTTATTCGATCAAGGACCTTTTCAGTGCAAGGGGCACAATAAGTAAAGGGGAAAGCAATCAGCAAGACACATACAGACATAAAACCTGGTAAACATGGTATAAGGAAGACAACGACAAAAAGCAAATCCTTCAGTTGCTAATTGATCAGCCATTAAGAAATTGCAGGAATGGCCAAACTGGACTTTGTAAAGAAGGAGGACACAAGATGAACATAAGGATTTTTAAAAAAGAGAAAGTTCTATGGGACTGTGTGAAACTTTCTAAAGAATATTTGGGGGAAGAGGATTCAGGAGGAGCAAGGAGAGGGAACTAGAGAGGAAGGGGTATACAAGGAGCTGGTTGTGTGTAAGTAGTAGCTGGTGGGTACACTTGTCTAACCAAGCCCTGTGCCTGGACACCACTGTCTAGTCTATCTGATTATTAAATCCTTTGTTAATTATCTTTCTGTGCAATCTCACTATCCTGTAAATGCTATAAGAACTAGGTGCCAGCACCTGGGCAGACAGGAGTGAAAGAATTCGGACCAGCAAATGGAGAATCAAGCTGGACTAGCTGGCAAGTAGGAAGCCTGAATAGTGGTAAGATGGTCCAGGACCTGGGCAGGGATATCAGATGGACAGAGGGGCCATGATGGTATTTGAGGGATCCATGAATGTGACTGTTACTGTGAATTGGAAAGTGAGGTCATGTTTGCTCTCACTACTGAACTTCAATCTTTACTAGCCATAGAGGAGGAAGAGGACTGGGCTATGTGTACTTATATTTTATGTGAGTTTTGGTAGTTATATGTGGGTGTTGTTGAAGGCTGTGCCTTGTCTGTGGCAGTCTGTGAAGTCGGCCATGTCAGTGTCCTCTGTATGTGTGTGCATCTGTGTCTCAGGGATCCATGCTCAGCCACACAGCAGGTTGAACCTGTGGTGAACCTGAAAGCCTGCATATGGGAGAGCAGCAGCTGCATCCACCGGCCTGGGACAGAGAGATGTCCAGGTCACCAAGCACACCAGGCTGGGCTCCAGCAGCCGTGTTAGGAAGGATCACTGGGTCCCAGAGCCCACCAGAGTCAGAGGCCCTTATACATCCCTTAACAGCTTCTATATGTTTATTAGAGGCAAAAGACTAGAGATAATGTGGGCCTGCAGCTGAATGGGGCAGGGCACCTGTTCACAAAGGACATGGAGAAGGTTGAGGTACTTTATGCCTTCTTTGCCTCAGCCTTTATTGATAAGACTGACCTTCAGCAATCCCAGGCCTCTGAGACCAATGGGAAAGTCTGGAGCAAGGAAAATTTACCATTGATGGAGGAGGATCAAGTTAGGGAACATTTAAACAAACTGAACATACACAAGTCCATGGGCCCCATTGGGATGCACCCACAAGTGCTGAGGGAGCTGGTCTATGTCACTGCAAGGTCTCTTTCGATTACCTTTGAAAGGCCATGGCAAATGGGGGAGGCTCCTGAGGACTGGTAGAAAGCAAATGTCACTCCTATCTTCAAGAAGGGTAAGAAGGAGGAACCAGGGAACTACAGGCCAGTCAGCCTTGCCTTGAACCCTGGGAACAGCAAATCCTCCTGGAAACCATTTCCAGATACATGAAAGACAACAAGGAGGTTGGGAGTAGAGAGCATGAATTTAAAAAGCAGTAATCATGCCTGGTCAACCTGACAGCTTTCTACAATGAAATGACTGACTTGGTAAACTTCAGGAGAGCAGTGGATGTTGTTTATCTTGTCTCTAGTAAGTCTTTCAACACTGTCTGCCATTACATCCTCGTAGACAGGCTGGTGAGGTATGGGGTAGACAAATGGACAGTGAGGTGGTTTGAAATCTGGCTGGACTTCCAGGCTCAGAGGGTTGCGATCAGTGGCATGAAGTCCAGCTGGAGGCCAGTTTCCAGCAATGAACCCCAGGGATTGATATTGGGTCCAGTACTGTTTCATTATTCATTATTGTTCATGCTGTTTATTATTCATATATGCAACTTCATTCATACTGTTTCATTATTCATTCTTTTCATTACTTCATTAATGACTTGGATGATAAGACAGAGTGCACCCTCAGCAAGTCTGCAGATGATCCAAAACTGCGAGAAGGTGGTTGATAGACCAGATGGTCACACTGCTCTTCAGAGGGACCTTGACAGGCTAAGGAATTGGGCCAACATGAATCTCATAAAGTTTGACAAATTGACCACAGATTGAAATGCAAGAATTCCACTTAAACATAAGCAAAGACTTTTTAACTGTGAGAGTGGTTGACTGTAACAGGTTGCCAGAGATGTTGTGGAGTCTTCATCCCTGAAGACATTCAAACCTTGACTGAACAGAGCCCTGAGATACTTGCTCTAGCTGACCCTGCTTTGAGCCCCTGCTCAAATTGGACTAGATGAGCTCAAGAGATCCCTTCCAACATCAGCTAGCCTGTAATTCTGTGTAATCTGGTAAAACATCAAATCCTTTGCGTCAACAACAACTCACTCAGAGATGAAATATGAGAGTATATGTTTCTCAGACCTACAGTTAGCCTTCTTTTCTCTTTCCTTTTTTCATCTTGTCTCGTCTTGTCTGTCATCTCCATTTCCACCTTCACCTCCACCACCACCTCTTCTATTTTATCTAGATTAGTTCTTTAACATCCTGAGAAGAAATCCTACTTTAAGCCATTTTAGGCCAAGAGGTCTGCATACAAGACAGAGTAAACATTTCCTTTCTGTGAGTGGTTCAGTCTCCAAGTTACAATAGAATTATAGTGGTTTTAGAGTTTTAATATATTGCATTCTTTTGTCTTTTCTAGTTATTTTTATTTTTCTAGTAATGCAATAGCTGTTTAATTCAGAACTTTGTGTTTATATGCTTGTTAGTGTTACCATGCCAACCTACAATAGGTCATAGACAGCAGCAATTGCAAAATAAACCAAGTCAAATTTTGTGGAGAATGGTATCGTAAAGCAACCTTTAACAGAAATTAGTCACACTGGCTCAAACTGCTCAGAGATTTTCCGATAGGATGTTCTTCTATTGTTTAATTCTGAGTGATCAGACTTCAGTTTCCACTGAAATGGGACCACATTCCAGCAGTCCAAGTTAGGTAGGTTGCTTAGAGAATTTTTTCTTGTATTTTGCTAGACCACCTGCCAAACTCCTAAGCAGTGTATTTGAAAAGATATTATAGGAATTCTGAACTTCCACATTTTTGCCTTTTCATTAACCAAGCTCCCCAGGGCTTGCAAAGATCTCAGCTTCAAGGATGGTTTGCATGAAGGTTGTGTAGCCTGGGAAGTTATATGGCTTCCAGACTGAACTCTTCTGGCACCTGAGAAACCTGAGAAGTTGATATTAGTCTTCCCAAGTGGTTTAGCAGTCTAAATGGCAGAATTCTAAGGATTCCAGAAAAAAAAGTTTCAAGCACCAAAACAAAGTGGGGTTTCAAATTTCCGGCTTAGAGTAATTACTGTTTATTATTTTGTTCCTCCGAAGAACTTAAAGCATTTATTTTCTTAATGTCTGAGTTTATCCTAGGAAGCAGGAACACCGCTTTGCAACCAGCTCTAATGATATCTGTCCAGATCTATCGTCATGTGCTGATATTATTTCCTTGGCATTGCTTTCCAACAACAATCCGTGGCACTATCGTAATACATATATACACACAGGATGTGCAGACTTGGACTATATATATTACGATGTGTTTTTCCTGGAAATAATTAAATAGCAAAAAAAAGTACGCCTCCAAACCCTTGAAACATTCAAGCACAGGTGCTTCAGGCATGGCTTGCAGTACCTTTACACACAAGTAGCACTGTATTCTAAAAGTGATCCTCCCCTGAAGTTAGGAAATAAGTGACTAATCACTCCAGATGTTGCAGGATATAACTTTCAAAATCAGATTTTTGAGAGAGAGGTGATTTTTGACTCATGCTGAAATGTATGGAATTTGCTTTCCTAAATATCTGTAAAATCTACATCTTACTAAATAGACTTTGATATTGCTGACTTCCATAAAGAACAGAGAAACTGCATTCAATTAACTTCATTACAGAGCCCAGCAATGATATTCCTCCATCAGCTGAAACCACCATGCACTCTGTACTTCTGTTTGTGTACTCATGCTATGCAAATATTACCTTATTAATCGAACGCCTGCAGTGATTTTACCTTAGATCACAGCATGATCTATTTTATCCCTCTCCTACATTAACCTATTTTTAAGTTTTGTCTTAAAATCACCTGTTTTGCCTTCTGCCTTTATAAACATGTCCCTAAGGTGACTGCTTTTTGTATTAACAGCTGCTTACAAACTAATCCCCAAAACTGTTTCCATTTTTAGTCTGTTGTTTGTAAGCTAGTTTTGTATTGATTATATCATTCTGGTTCTTTTGAAAAAGAAACTTATCTATTTTAAAATAGACCATCAGGAAGAAATGTTTTTCACAGTGTATTCCTTTGTGAAAATCACCACCAAGTGAATCTCAAACTCGAGGCAGTGTATTAAATAGGCTATTCAAGTCTTTTATTCATTTATCTTTCTTAGGCATTTAGGTAACTTTTTACAAGCAGCTTCATGGACATTGAAAAGCTCCTACTCAGACCTAAACGAAGTTAGTGTGAGTTATGTAATAAAATTTTCAGAGGTAGCTAGACACTTTTTTTTTCAGTTTTATTTCAAAAAAGGGGAAGATAAAAATTGGGGTCTGCAGCACCATGCTGAGCAACTTGAGTAATAAATTATACATCTATATAAAATGGTGCCAAAAGCTATCAAATTGCTGATAGCCTCTGAAAAGTAGGAGGGAGTGCAGAATAGACAAGATAACAGGGAGCCATGTCCTTCCCCACACTCCTGCTGCTAAACCCTGTCACTTGATTCCATCATGCCATCATTAAGGAAACAGCCATGGGGAAGAAAGGAAAATACATTCCTGCAATTTCACCTATAGTCACAAAATCCTCTCAATCTGAGGAAAATCTATAGCCAATACATAGGCTGATATAAAGATAGAATCAACACTTCCCTTGCTCTGAAGGTGAAGGAGGATTTATGGTGATTCAAATAACTAAAAGCCTGTTCCATCTTGTACAGAGTACAGGTTAAATTCCCTCTAATGTAGATCAGTGTAACTCCACTGACTTCAAGAAAATAAGTATTAAGACTGTCCTGGCCCGAAAAAGGAATGATTTCTGCAGGAAAAACTTTTCTTTCCTTTGCCTTCTTCCTCTTCCAGCTGTTGACTGTTTCTTTTTCCAATATATTTAGACAGGCAGTGTTATGACTGCACCCACTGTGGGTGAAAGGTTGTTCATGAGATGTTCTTACATTAACTCTGACACAACACATTCTGCAAAATTTTCATCAGCTTCTTCCAGTAGTTCTTAAGACCAGCACTTACAAAACATGCCATCTTGTAAAACAGATGTGAACGCTGTGAGTTAAGCTTGAACTGAAGACACAAATAATCCAACATATTTCCCTGAAATTATCATTTTTTTCAGGCTTTATGCTTCTACAAAATTACCATTTTTCCTCCAAAATAAAAGGAGAGGAATGCTCAAAATGAGAATGATTCTAATAGATAACTTAAATTCTCTCTCTCTCTTTTCTTTTTTTTTAACATTTTCTAGAAGCTAAAAAACCCTGCATCATAAGTGCTTTGGATTCTACTGAACAACTTTCGGCTGCAGTAAACATGCGATGGCGTGGTTCAAGATTCCGAGAGGAGGGAGCTGGGCAAAGGGCAGGATCACAACCCTCGACTTCAGGAGAGCAGACTTTGGCCTCTACAGGGACCTTCTTGGAAGAATTCCATGGGATAGGGCCCTAGAAGGAAGAGGAGTCAAAGAAAGCTGGCTGATAGTCAAGGATCACCTCCTCCAAGCTGAAGAACAGCCCATCCCTCTGAGCAAGAAGTGGAGCAAAGGGAGCAGGAGATGTGTGTGGATGAACAAGCAGCTGCCGGGAAAACTCAAAGGGGAGAAGGCAGCACAGAGAAGGTGGAACCAGGGAGAGGTAACCCAGGAGAAATAGAGGGACATTGTCCAAGTCTGCAAGGACGGGGCTAGGCCCACCTGGAGTTGAAATCTGGTGAGGGAAGCCAAGACAAGAAGAAGGGCTTCTCGAAATCCATGGAGAACAAAAGGAGGACTAGGGGAAAAGCGGGCCTGCTGCTGAATGGGGCAGGGGCCCTGGTGGCAAAGGACACAGAAAAAGCTGAGGGACCGAATGCCGCCTTTGCCTCCGTCTTTCCTGGTAAGACCGGCCCTCAGGCATGCCAGGCCCTGGAGACCGGGGAGAAAAAGTCTGCAGAAAGGAAGACTTTCCCTTGGTGGAGGAGGATCGGCTTAGGGATCACTTAGGCAAACTGGGCACACACAAGCCCGTGGGCCCTGACTGCGATACACCCGCGAGCGCTGAGGGAGCTGGCTGATGTCATTGCAAGGCCACCCTCAATCATCTCCGAAAGGTCATGGCGATCAGGAGAGGTGCCTGAGGCCTGGAAGAGAGCAAACGTCCCTGCAGTCTTCAAAAGGGGTGAGAAGGGAGACCCAGGGAGCTACAGGCCAGGCAGCCTCACCTCCATCCCAGGAGAGGGGATGGAGCAGCTCCTGCCGGACACCATTTCCAAGCACATGCAGGACAAGAAGGTGCTCAGGAGTAGTCAGCATGGACTCACCATGGGGAAATCATGCTTAACCAAGATGATAGCCTTCTCTGATGGGATGACTGGCTGGGTAGATGAGGGGAGAGCCGGGCCTGTTGTCTCCCTTGACTTCAGGAAGGCTTTTGACACTGTCTCCCATAGCATACCATCCTCCTAGGCAAGCGGAAAAAGTAGGGGCTAGATGAGTGGACAGTGAGGTGGACTGAAACCTGGCTGAATGGCAGAGCTCAGAGGCTTGTGATCAGGGGCACAAAGGCTCCTTGGAGGCCAGAAAGGAGCAGTGTAGCCCAGGGGCCAATTCTGGGTCCAATATTGTTCAACGTATTCATCAGTGAGCTGGATGAAGGACAGAGGGCACAGTCGGCAAGCTGGCTGATGATACAAAATCTGGGGGAGTGGCTGATACAGTAGAGGGCTGTGCTGCCGTTCAGAGGGACCTGGACAGGCTGGTGAGCTGGACAGAGAAGAACCTCATGAAGTTCAACAAAGGCAAGTGCAGAGTCCTGCACCCAGGGAGGAATAACCCCAGGCACCAGTACAGGTTGGGGGTTAACCAGGTAGAAAGCAGCTCTGAGGAAAAGGACCTGGGAGTGCTGGTGGACAACAAAAGTCTGCATGTGCATGTGCATATATACTTTTTTATTAAATGTACGCTGAAATGTCCAGGCATCTTCAATGACATCAAGTCATCATTGCTCTGTGTATCCCCCTTTCTCTCTCTCTCTCTCTCTCTCTCTCTCTCTCTCTCTCATTACATAACTCAATATACCATGGAAAGGAAAATAGTAGGTCCCTGTGTACTATATACTGAAGAGAATCAAATGAATATAATTAAACAAATTTGGTACTTACCATTAACACTGACAATGCTTGATAAATGTGCAGAAGTTAATAACAAGAAGTTAGAAAGGTTTTATATTTGAATACTCATACGTATGCATCATTCTTTTACTATTGCTATGTAACTTGAATTTACATGAACACTGAGATATCTTAAAATGCTAAAGTGGGAATGTACACATGACCAGGAAAATATTAAGGCCACCATGAACCTCACTGGAAAATCATCAGTAAATTATCATATCTTAACAGCACATTTATCTGCACCCGAAGAAAAATTTATTTTGATATATGGTCCACAAATGACCAGGTTATCTGAGAATGGACAGTTCACAAGACAAACAGATCACCTAAGAAAATATACACAGATGGATTATCCACAGAATAGATGTGGTACCAAACCAAATGGGGTACTTCTATGGAAACTACAACCCTTTATATACGATCACATAATTTAACTGTGTGCAGAATCACTGAAGATGACCATGACTAATAGACAAGGGGGAGTTTCCCATAGGATGGGTACACAAGACTGCAGCAAATTCCACTGTGTTGCATAGATGCTCCCACTTTGTAAGAATCAGGTGTGCAGAAATGATGTCTGATAGCCTGTTCTGTGCTGCTACTTACATAAGTACTGTCCAATTATCTTGGAGGGAACTGTATCTTAGTATCTTGGGTTTTGCTGGTTGCATTTGATTGACCTGGCTACCTGTCTTTGAGTACTGACTGTTAAATTTTGTGTAACATGAGGAAAATTTAAGAACTACTTCTGTTTCTCCATCCTTCTTAATTATTAGCAAAGGCTAAAAATCAGCAACAGGAAAACTATGTAAGAATTCATACTATGTATGACATTAGGTGATTATTGCTGGAGAGATATAGATGGGAAGTGAAAAGCTAGTGACATTGACACTGACAGGCTGCATCAGAATTTTTTACTTTTTTTTGTAATTGCTATCTAAACTCCTTAACATCTATACATTCTGCATTTTTGTTCAGCTTTTTCTGGCTTTATCCACCATACCAAAAACAGTCAAAGAGCCTAGAAAAGCTCACAGAGCATAAAGAAAGGGGTTTCCACGTGTGTTCATGTACTGGCTTAAATGTGCCTCTCTTAAATTCAGTGGGAATTTCTGCAACAGACTTCAATGGAATTAGAGTTCAACCATTTCAGTTTCAATTTTCTCCCTACAGTGTCGTGTGTAATGAAATGAAATCGAATCAAAGTGTGTGTTCTCATACCTGTGGAAAACTTTCCATCCTGCTTAACAGCAAAACCTTCATCGTGGAAGCAGGTAGTTAATTCTTATTTTTAACCCATGAGTCCTTTTTCTCCCAAAGTTCTATTTACAAATTGAGAGACTTTCCTTATTTTGCGTGACTTTATTGCTTTTGCAAGAGGACAAGAATGGTCTACACAGGTTATATTTCAACACAGAGGACTTCAGAAATGGAGCTGTTTATCATTATCCCTTGGTTGCTGTGCTTGAAATGTGAAGAAAATAAACATGGAACCTGCATTGCAGGGGTAATTCTCAGAATTAAGGGAGAATGTAGTTGTGAATATCTCAGGACATAGCAGATAGTAGTATAGTCCTTGGTCACATTTAACTAATCCTTCAAAACTCCATTTAATGTCGTAGTCTTGCAGTTTCCCCCCCGCTTTTTTTTCTGTAGCAATTTTTAGATGCCTTGCTGATACATCAGCAGATGGATAATACATATGCCAGAACACTAAATTTGGCTCAAAATAAGTAGAAGACAGGGTTTTTTTATGGTCATATTAAAGAGTTATAAAAATGTTCCCATACTTAAAATTCTGCTCGGCTTTGGACAGTGGCTTCCTTGATTTTGATTTTGTGGTATGTGATGCAGGTGAGAAGCTAAGTCAATACCACCCTTGCCAGGATGAAAGAAATCCTGAATTGCAATGTTTCTTCTAATTCCAACCTTTTCTTCATTTTGCTGCCAGGAATCTGGCAAATACCCTATCCATTTCTGAAGTCTACTTTTCTATATTTCATCCAAGCACTTTGGCTTTCTCTTAGCTACTATTTTTGCCTATCGTTGGGATTTCAAGTTATTTTTCTTTTTGCAATCTGCCACCAACATATTTTCATGACTATTTATTGAAAGCCAGAAGTTTCTTGATGCTGTGCTATTTGGGAAGCACTGCTTAATTGCTCAATAGCAGACCAGTTTCAATCATACTCAAAGACAAGAGGGAAATTGGAGAATTCAGAATTTAGCAAAAAGAAACTCTTTTTGCTCTTTCTTTCCTTCCCTAAATACGGTAACATCTGCCTAGGAAACAGTCAGGGGTCATAGTTTCCCATTTGAATGGTTGTCTTCCCATCCAGAACAGCCTGCCCTTGGACCTCCAGTGCTTGAATCCTTTCAGCAGTTCCCACATAGCCTCTGTTTCCTTCGACTGTTCCTTTCTGTGACCCTCCTGCTTGTCCTTCCTATGTTCGTGCTTGCTTGCCCTTGGCTTTCCCTGCTTTTGCAGCCCTTGTCACAGTTAAGTTTGGGTACCCCCGTCTGTTACACTTGTCCTTAGATATGGTTCCTCTATTGCCCGATTTTTGAGGGAGACAGTTCCTTCTGCCTCTTAGCGTGATACAATTTCTCATCTGGTTGTTTTGATATTATTCCCAACACATGGTTCATATGATCCACAAACAATGAAGAATGGTGGGAGGAAAAAAGCCTCCCTTCCATTCTCCAGAGTCCCATATCCTCACCTTTCAGCCCTGTTTCAGTTTTATTTAAATTGCTGGTGCTTTAGTGTTCTCATTCCTCTTGGACTAATTTCTCATCCCTCTTGCTATGTATTTTCCTTCACCTTTTAACTGCTTGAACTCCATGGTGCTTTAACAAAGCAGGGACAATTTTTTCCCTATGTTCACCAGTTATCAGCCACAGAGAACATCACAAGAAGCCTTTCGTAGATTTATCTCAGGGGCAGATTTTTTTGTGCATGTGTGATTTTTTTGTGTGTGTGTACAGCTGGGTAAATAGTAGAAGAAAATACTTATGTGATTGCATGATTTCTTCTTAGTCACGTTCATAAAACATAACTCCATAAATACTTTGAATATATACATATGTAAGTATGGTTACACTATACCTATACTTATACAATGTCCATTTGTATAGGATTAGTGACTTTCATATAATTAGACACTTTTGGCTTTTTATAAAAAAAGTATTTCTAGAATAGCATGTTAGGGAAATTGCTGTACATGAATTTTAAAATTTGAACATTTTCATGCAAAAAAAAAACCAAAAAACACTTGTTGCCCAAACACCAGTGCAAACCTGCAGAATTAATTGCCAACAGTACCCAAGAATAGGATTGGATAAAAAGGATATTCCCAATTTTGAAAAGCTTTAAAACAACAAAAAAGAACAAATATTGTTCTGCCTGAGGATGAAACCAAGTTCTGAGAGGGAGCAAAAACAACTAACTTAGGATTAAGACACATTTCAAACACCTTATGCATTTAAGGCATACATATATACGTTTTCACTAATAAAAAGTATAATCCCCCTGTAAAAGCTTCCAAAAGGAAATCAGACCACTGTGAGTCCCTAAGCAGCTAGGTGGACATCTCAGCATGGAGACTAGAACAAGCTGCATAGAAACTGCCTTAGAGTCAACAAGTTTGGTATTAAGATGCCAAGGCTGAGAAAAACCTAGTATTAAATTCCTGCCACCTTTCTGTCTTACTCAGTGCTCTCAAGGTTTTTTCCACTGTTTTATGTAAAGGCTGTAAATATAGAACATAAGAAAGAAAAAGAAAAAAAAAAGATTTCAGCAAGAGTAGTAACTTAAATGAGTCATAAACACGTAGTGTGAGTTTTTTATTGAAATCTCACTGAAGTTCAACAGAAAGTTGAAAATCAAGTTGTAATCTTTATAGTTAAGTAAGACCTAATAGCATGATGGCAACAAAACTCACATTAAGAAAGACCGGAAAGATGCAATAAACAGATGGATTGAGAAAAGAAATCCCACACAGCAAGTGTTCATCAATGTATCAGGTGCTGAGAAAGAATTGAAGTTCAAGTAACCGTCACAGTTGATTAAAACAAAGAGAGGAAAATGCTATTGTGTAATTTCATGCTATGGGCAAAGGGTCAAGTCACCTCAGGAAAGTACCTAAGATTAAAAACTCCAGCAGGAGCAACAGATCCATTTACTAGCCTGATTGAAAGCAAAATTGTTAATAACAAAAGCACATGTAGGCTCTGACATTTCTGTGATTTCCCTATGAGAATATGAAACCCAATTCAAACAGATTAAGTTAAACAGCATACTGGTGTTACTGAAACATTTTCTGGGCAGAAGATTGAATCCATAGATGTGGTTGCAGGCTATCAGGTCATGTGCTTTGGCTATTACAGTGAACGCTACAGCAGAGACGGTGGCTTGGCATTTACATTACGAAAGCAGAGCATCCAGGTTAGGGCCTGTCTATGGTTGCATTCATGAAATAAATTACATAGCAAAAATAACAGTGAAAAAACAAGGCACCGGTAATAAATGTAATAACTTCCTTTATTTTAATTAAATCATAGTTTCTTGAAATTTTGGCAAGTAGATGATCTTAATTGTTCCTTTGATCTCTTGTTCAAGTCAAACATTACATTTTCTTTCGATCTGTTGTAACAACATCATGAACTGGTCCATTTAAGTCAACAAAACTGCTGAATAAAAGAGTATTCCCTCTCACATTGAATCCATTCTTTTCCCTGGCAAAATAGTTTATACTAAATTAAATATGTAACTTGTGGGCTGTTTCTTGAAAACTAGCAGAACGACAGACACACACACTAAAATAATGCTGTATATAAACAGAGAAAGCTAAGAAGCTATCAAGAAATCATAGCCCACAGAGGTTTCAGAAATCCACACCTCACTGTAAAAAGTAGAAAATGAGCCAGACACATTATTTCAGTCCAGCATGACCTTTCTTTTGGACACAACGCCTGGAAAAGTCCACGCATGTGCACATACATACAAGCACCCATGCTAGAAAAATTCATGCAGATCATACTTACCCATTCCACATCCACTGTCAAACGTCTGAAAAAATACATTTGATTGCTTCTATAGTTACAGAAATTTAACACAGAAATTGTGCTTTTAATGTTAGTAGGCATGTTAGTTATTCTTCAGCATAATTAACCCCAAGCTCTGTACCTAATTACTTATGGCAGGCATTGCTAAAAGACAGTACTCAGAAATACAAAGATCACTCGACAGAGAGAATCTTCTTTATTTATACAAATATGAACAAGACAGTCTTTGTAACAAAATACTACTGATAATGAGAATAGTTTCACTTTTATATTGTCAGGTAAACGAACAGACAATGAGATCTGTTCCAGGTGTAAAAGGCTGGACAAAACTAACTTTAATCAGTTTTCCCACTTATGCAAAGCGCTGGTTTTGAGAAGACTTATGACTGTTCAGTTGCCTAAATCAACACAAGCTTTGGGTGCAATCAGAAAGGAAACATACTAAATCTAATTAAAATTGTTGGGCGTATTTCCAGAGGTTAAAGGGTGTCTACAGGATGCATCTTCCTAAATTTTGTGAAAATAACCAGCAACAGAAATTCAGTAGCTCAAAGTGGGTAAAGACCACCGTTCCTCAGAGTCTGTCAAAATGATGCTTGAAAGTATTTCTGATCATTGAGCTTTGACTTAAAATAAGAACTGCAAAATCCCTCTAGAGAAGATTCGAATTTTTCCCTACCGTTCTCTGAAATTGCTGACTTCACTTGTCTGTCTTTCATCGTTTGATCAGATATCAATATTTGCCTGAGTACATTTCATGAAGACTATACCACTGAGCTTTACAGCTGAATGTCTGAGGATTGTATATCTGGCTAAAGAAACTGGAAGCTTCACTAATGAGTATCATCTATAAAACATGGCTAATCTGTTTACAGCAGCAGTTTCTAGCTCTACATTCCTTTATGGCTGAATTACTCATGGGATAAATTGAAAATAGCACTGTGGTTTAGCTAATGGCCGGACTCTTAAAGGAAAACAATGTAAATAAAAATAATATTCAAGTTACTGCATTTGGTTATGCGTTAAAAATAATCAACAATCATGTAGGCAGCTCCACCTTGATAACTGTGCAAAACGAATAGGATTTGTAGGATTTTGTTCCCGTTTGAATGTGCGAGTAAAGAGAATGACCTTCAAAGGTATCACAGAAGATGGTTTTTAATCAAGGACTAACTTCAAAATGGTATTACCTTAAAGTAGAACATACATAGCAACTCTAAATTTCATGAATTGCTAAAGAGTTTTTTTATCCATCCCTATACTGCCACTCCAGATTGGGGTTGCAGTGAAGAAAATTCATTAAAATAGTGACCTTAGTGAAATACCATTTGCACTTAAAGAATTTGAGAAACAAAAGTTCAAACACCTGTTTTGAAAAGTTTTTGTGCGGTGCATGCTATACAGTAAAAGTTGGAAAGCTGCTTCAGTTTTAGCTTTCCTTCTTCTCCCTCATTTTACAGGAGATTGTACATTATTTTCCAACCTCATTGCTTGTTAGCTTTCAGCTTTTCACAATCAACTTTTGGTAGCAGGTGAAGTTTTTCAAAGTGCTTATGTGCGAATAAAGTCTGTTTTAGCACCTTGGAGTTCTGAAATTAAAACTTTTATTTCAATTAAAAAAGGTAAGATCACATATTTTCTCAGAAATAATTTGTTAATGGGTTTTGTTTGAAGCTTCGTGCTTGGTATGAAGGACATCTCAGTGGGCACTTTCTCTGATCGCACACACGACCCAGTTTAATAACCTGGTGCAGTATGTCTGGCACGCATTCAGCTTCACTCAGGTTTCCCACATTGGGTACATACATTCAGGTCTACCTCTCTCAGGTGTCTCCATGCTTAAAATTTCTCTCTAGACTTTTAATTGAGGTATTATTTTTGTAAGAAATTGCAACTTTCCCATAGAAAATAAGTAAATTCTCACTTCCTGCCTAATGGGTGGATCTGGAAATACCTGTCTTGGTTCAGGAATAAAGCAGTCCTTCTGCACCTGATACAACATGTCCTAGGGAAGAAAATGATTGCATTTTCATCTCCAGCTTTAACATAGTAAAATCTGCACAAAACTCTGTCAAAGCTCTGCTCTGCATATGATATCAGAGGCAATATCTCTTTCATTGGCATACATAAAAGTGAAAATCAGTGCTGATAAGAGATCCCCAGGTGGTTTTATTTGTTTCTTTGGATCAGCTAAAAATAGAGCTCATTATAACAGCTGCACAGGACAGACTAGAGGCTTAATTGTGCCACTCTGAGACGCTTCGCAACCATGGGGTACCTCCTCAGCAAATACAGCCGCAAAGCAAGCATCACGCTTGCAGTGCTCAGAGTGAGAGGCAGCACCAGAAGGGTGGCCATGTAACTGTCTAAAGTACTGACTGTTACCATGATTTCCTTGACCGTTAACCCTACAACAGACTTCTGAGATATAAGCATGCCGGCTGCCTCAGAATTTACGGCACATAAAATTTATGGAACATATGCTCCATTTATGGAACTTAAGACTTTTTTTCATCTCAGGAAAACTATTCTAAAAAATGTTAAGACCCAAGGCTTTTATGCTTTTAAAGGATAGTTGCCAAAATGAGAATTTAATCAATTTTGTCCTTGTTTTCAGGAATCGGAGACTGCAGGGTTTTTTTTCTTTTGATACTTTTATTTCCCTATTAAAAAGGAGAAACAGAGAAACTGAAATCAAATTACATTTTCTTCTATAAATAATGAATTCATGAATATTTGTCTCCTCTTTTTTACAACTGTACCTTTTTAAAATCATATTTACAACAGCTATGTTCTTAAGCTCTTTTCTTCAGCTCTTTTCATTTAATTTCACATCAAAAAGGGAGGATATTAGCCTCCTGTTTTATGTACTCTATTTATGTCGCATACTCTGAAGATGATATCTCCCATTTCTGAGGGTGGTTTCTTCTGTAGAAAGAAAGATGTTTTGAGACAGAACTGTTATGGAGCTAGATAACAATGAAATACTCAATATCACTTAATATGAAATGTGGAATATCACTAAAAAAATCTGTATTTGAAAAGAAATGCTTATATAGTCAAGAATTTCATAATTATGACTAAAACCATAACAGTTGCTCAACTCTTGCATTTATGTCCAAATTAAAGTTAAGGTCTCAGTTCTGCAAAAACTGCGCTGGGAATCATCTGTGAGCACAAAATGATCTTAGTGTATAAAATTAGGGCTAATGTCAATTATCTTTATGTGTGTGCCCAGAAGTTTTGTTGAATAAAAAGTATTTTATGCCTGGACTTAGTTTCTTTGTTGAACTGTAGCTCTAAATGATAACGAAAGTTCCATACTCTTACAATAAGAGGATATAATTTGATATCAAAATCCTATTTTCATTGTGGTTGGAAAAATCATGAATGCATTACTTTTTATTGGAAAAAATGGAGTCCTGCTGAAATCATATCAAATGATATACAAAATAGACACAGGTTCCCAATTGGCTGTTGCACAATTGCCTAAGCCTGGACTTCTGTCTGCCCCTCAGGTGAGAATATGGGATTCTCTAGGAACTCAACATACATTATAGATTTTCACACTTTGATGATGCCATGCTGTAATTGACATGACTACAGCTAATCTGTAAAACAAACAAAAAAACAACCAAACAAAACCCAAACCACTGGAGAGTCATGAAATAGGTTCTACAGTGATAAACCAGTATTGATCAGAATATATTAAAGTCACTCAGAAATTAAGGTATGTTTCTTCAAGATCCCGTTTTTGTCTCAGATGCTATGGACCCTTGAACTCTGGCCACTTATTTAAGTGTTACAATCCATAAATGTTGAAACACCACTGCCTCTGTGAATCAATCTAATGTAAATGGTCAAGGTCTTCCAAAAGAAAATAAAATATCCTAAGAGCTTCAAACCTTTAAACAGCAGGGTTTTTCTTTGTTCATACAAAAAATTGTTATGCATATAAGGGGCAGAAGAGGCAAGAGAAAAAGTGAGACAAATCAGATTAAGATACAAGGAAACTGCAGAATGAAATTACTTTAAAAGTAGTTTAAGTGTTTTTCCGTAATGGATTATCTCACCTTTCCAGAGTTTGAAAGTGATTGAAAAGAGCTCTTATTTAGAATAAACACTGTCTGAATTTTAATCTTAGGAGGCCACATCAATCTAAAGTCAAGAGGAATAGAAATACAGGGCACGTGCATTATATCATATTTTGTGGTGACAGCTGCAACACTAAGTATCACTTTGTGGTTATCCTGGTACTAGTAAAAGATGGCATTCTGCAAGACAAAGATGAAAACTCTCCATGAAATATGACTAAAGGCACAGATCGAATCAAATGACAACTTTACTGAGCTTTTGATGAGGATATAAATGGGCATATAAGCATGAAATTAGATAAAATTTGGATCAAGAAAATAAATGCTGGTAATTCTTTTGAAGGATTCCACTTCATTAAATTGTTAAATCTATCTTCTAAATATTTGCAGTCACAGTTCCTGATTTCACTGTAAAATTAGGAATTACATTCGATTGAGTTTGAGTTTCAGGAAAAGCTTCCTGATTAGTGTTTTTAAAACTTGCGTTTTAACTACAAGCATGATGTATCTACTGCTTAGCTCCTCCTTATAGCAGTTCAAAGAGAATCGCTCTAGAGAGGATTCTGCAGTCTCCTAGGAAATGTCTTGACCTGCCTTATCTCATATCTGGCTAGTAGCTCTTTAGTTAACAATTTCATGCATATTATATGGAACAGATAGTATCAAGCCTGTTAGAAACATTTCCGTTACCATTTTCAGCTGTGCCATGTCCAAAACTATTATTTCAAGGAGCAATTATTATGCTGCCTTTGGTACATAAATATTTTCCCCATTTCCAGTTTCTTAGTTGCCTGGTTTAAATCATTTTTATTAACTGGCCAAAGACTGAAGAGAGGAATTGTGTTATAGGTGTAATAACTAGGCTGAACTCAGTGATTTAGGACTGAAAGGATACACATGGGTTCCTAAAACGAAAATACATTTGCCTGAAAACTTGCAGGAAACAGTTTGTAAATGCACAAGTGTGCAACTGCATTTTAATTAGGAACAGATTTCATTGCACTGCTCTACATAGTTACACAGATCACAAATATCATCAAGAAGAGAAATTCCATATACCTATGGTCTGGCTTAGCATCAGAGATGATTTTTTTTTTGGAAATATTTATGCAGTATTGTGGTACTGAGAAAGGCATTCCCACATTATCAGATGGAAAAAAGATATATGCACAAAAGTGAACCTGAGCTTTGTAGTAAAATACAAATAGTAACTGAAGTTTTCATTACTGAAATTTTTTACTGCTGAAGTATTTGTTTAGAATAAACTGAAGTGGGCATATTAAAAAGGTACTTTCCTCCTGCATATGCAGGTATGTACAAATATATATCAGGGAATCAGTGACTGCTGTGATGGGAGTGTTTATACCCTTTTTTATACCCTTTTTATACCCTTTTTTAAACTTCAAAACTAAGTTTTACTAAATTCATTCATTAACAGCACATTGTGCTACTGTATATAAGTATACAAAGCTGCTAGTCTTTAACAATCATATTCTAAATTAGTTGTGAGTATGCAGTACCATGGAGCTGCATACTATTGCTGTTGCACTGTTTTGGTACACTTATTTTCAGGTTCAAGGCAATCTAATGTTACTTATATGCTGCTTAGTGCACTTTTAAAGTGAAAAGTTTCACAGGCCTCTGCTTTGCATACAACCTCCACTGCCTCTGTCAAATTTGGTTGGTACTTTTAGAGGTGGAGCATTAACAGTTTAGCAGACACATAGACAAACAGCATGATCATTTGAGCCTTTTCTTCCTGAAAAAATAGCCTAAAAGTAAGATCAGATTTGTCTTTATCATCATTTAATTTCCCTGTTCTTAATCTTGACTTCTGACACCCTAGTTTCTAGTGAGTAATTTCGCTGAAACAGAGATGTGGATATTTTCTCCTATTAGATATTCTTTCCCACTGTAGTCATAGCTTGTGCCATTACTTAAACCTGATAAAATGCCTCAGAGAACCTATTTCACTCAAGCAGAGAACATAAGGGCAGGAAAAAAAGCTAATAAAACCACAGGCCATTGTCAAGAAATCCACTATACAGGAATTGAGTTAGAAAATTTTGAGAAGTCTACAGCTTAGAAGAGGTTGAAAAGCATTGCTCTGTGGTACAAAAAAAAGGACAACATAGGAACCGTCTATGACCTCTGCATTTTGTTTGATCTGTAGGGAAAACAAGTGGTCAGCGTTATCAGAGACACAGCTCATAAAAATCATAGTTATGCGCTTAGTGGGATTTTAGGCTCAGTCAGGACAAGAAAACACAAAGCTCGGTCAAGACTAAAATGTTATTTGACACACTCCTGATGAGTTAATGTGTGATTACCTAAGAAATTTAAAACTACTTCTAAACAGTTTGCTAGCAAAAAAAGCTGGGATTTTCTTCTGTGAATTCTATCTAATATTTTTATACAGCGCAGTTACTCAGAATTGCTTAGTTAATATTTTAGTGTGTTTCCTGGACTATTCACCGAAGTGCTCTCTTTAATGTATTCAATGGTATCTATTTTTTGTGTGTGCAGTTAACCCCTTATTCACACCGCACATTTGATTCTGACTGGGTTTCCTAACCTTCATACATACAAGCGGCAAGATTATAAATCTTTACCCATGATCAATATCTGAAGAAAATGATCAATATCTGAAGAAATAATCAGCACTTTCTCAGCACTGGGCGATAAAAGGAATTACTATTTTAGGAAGATGAACATGAGTGTTCGTATTTTAGGTTACATAAAAATATACTATAGCATTTATTGCATGCATTCAATTGAGAAATATGAAAATAATTGCATTGGGTCACTGAGAGAAAGTCATGCATAACAATTTCATGCAAATTTGTTGTTCATGTTTCTCTCAAAATTTTTGATGCATTTTGATGCAAGTGATTGCACTTGCTTGTTCCTGTTTTGGAAGTCACTGCCAAGAGGGCCTGCATAGCTCATCTAGATATCACGCTTGTTTATGAGTTACTTAGTTTTGCTTATTTGTTTTAATATTTATAACAAAATGAGGGATGAATTATGTACTCTTTTTTTTAAAATTCAATTGCATGCAAAATGCCATACATGTTAGCTCTCTCAAAGGATCAATTTTTATGCCTAACAACTAGTGCCCCCTTTATACATACAAATTTACAAAATTACATATTTACACTGTCATTCCATCATATCGGAGCTAAATCATCAGATAAGTACACATAGATCCACATGACTTTAATGTTGACTACCATATGAAGTAAATAAATTATGCCTTTTTATTTATGGTCAAATAACTTAAAATTATGCCATTTCAGCTAACTTTTTAGCCACACAGAAAGAATGTTATCTTTACAGGAAGGAAGAGTGACTTGACTTTGACCTGATTTTTCTAGAGAGCAAGCAGTTCACTGGTTGCGCTCAACTTCTGGAAAATTATGTTGAATACAAAACCCTGTATACAGATACTCCACCTCAAAGACGTATTTTTCTCTAGTTTCCCCTAGGTTTTTACAGATATCTTTAGAAGAAAAGGAGAAGAGCAAAAAGAACAAAACAAATACCAAGGCTATCCTTTACTAAGAACCAAAGACTGGCCAACGAGACAGAGAAGATACCAAGGCAAGAAAACCTAGAGTTTATAGCTTTTCCCCATTTCCTTTGGGAACAGCTCTAAGTTGCTTGATATTGTTCTAGTGTGGTTGATTTATCCCATAGTTTGTTCCCAGAGTGTAGAATACAATATGCTATGTGGGCAAAATTCAGTAGAGCTGGGTTTCATGAGTAAGAAAATCTGAAATTCATGAGAATTTGCTACAAATCATCATCCTCTCTTTATACTCCCTCTTTTTAACTAATAAAAACAGTGCATGTGAATTTATAAATGTGGGACCTCATGTTTATGCATTGTGCATCACACTACTTTGGAAGGATGAAATAAAAAAATCAATATATGTTTACCCATATCCTTATGAGATGCTTTCAGAGAGATCACAAAGCTCTAATGGAGCCAAGCAGATATATTTGTGTCACTAAATAGCTTTTTGTCAGAACATTTTTATTTCCATCTCTCCCAGAAACAATCTCTGAATCCATGCAGGAGCTAGGCACTCTAATGCAGAGGATGCCATTCTAAAAGCCAACGATTATTAGACTGGCCCATAAATCATGATAACAAACAAATGACAGACAAGCAGAACTTGTGTAAATGGAATAAATAAAGTAAATATTTAGGGCGGATCAGCTCTTTCAGCTCTTGCTGCTGTAAATACTCACAGCACTAAGGAGGAACTTGAAAGTACAGCAATTTTCACAGCTGAAAATGCCTTATAAGAATGCCTTGGTGAGTCTGAAAGTACTTCTGTGCAGCCCTCTGCTCATGATGCTTTTTGCATCATCTGTTCACTGAATGGTCATTATATTGGTGGAAAGACCAAATCAGAGAATTTGAGAGCCTTTTTGACTGTCAGCTCTTCCTAAGGCTTACCAGAAATTCACAGGTGAGGTAAAAAGAAACCATCCTCAGTTTCTATTGCATAATTACAGAAAATTCATTTTCACATTGAATGTACAAATACCACAAACTAAGGCAAATAAATATTGTCTCTATGTACAAATCATTCAAGAGGTCACAAGGTCAGGAAAAAGAATATTAACATTATTTTTAGAAAGCACTTTGCTTGAGCTGAATACCATCACAGTTTAGGTATGCAGACTCCCATCATTTCTTTTTACTTAGAAAACTATTTGTTATAAAACAAAGTTTGCTTTCCACAAATTAGTTTAACCTATTACTATGTTGGTGAAACAAACATTTCTACAGCAAGTAGAAGTTGGAATTAAACTTTTGTAGCAGATTAAAACTTCTCACAAAAAACAGTCAGTGCACAGGAATTCTGAAATCTCACCAAACATCTTTAATCTTAAAAAGTAAGAGAACTGGAATAAAATAAATTACATAATTCCTTCCTTGCTTCCTTCCTTCTTTCCTCTTTCTCTCTCTCTCTCCCTCTTTCTTTTCACTCTCTCTCTCCTTCCTTCCTTTCTTGCATTTTTTCACAATTTGTATTAAGGATTTTGTCAATGCATACACAACATGAGGAAAAAAAGGTGAAGGCGAAGGCAAGGGGAGGCAAAGGAAGGCAAGGGAAGAGGAGAGGAGAGGATGAGACAATTCAAACACAGAAAGATCACAACAGAAAAAAGTCAATATCCTCAAATGAATTTTCATTTAAATGTCATTCAGATGAACATTTACTTTTTATTTTTTTGCAATAAGCAGGTTCTATCTATAACAAATTAAACGTCATCATTTTGTTGTTCATTTTGCATACCAAATGTTAATACAGAACTGCTCTGGCTATTTCCAAAAACCAGTGATTTATTATGGTAACTCTGAGCCATTCCCACCCTCTCAAAATCAGGCTTCTCACATACTTCATGGATTTCAGTTGAGAAAAAAAAATGATAAAAAAACTGGAATTTTGTGCATTTAAATACTGCAGAAGACTTACTATACTCCATTTAGTCTCCTTGAACAGTACAGAACAGCTTGTTCCCTGAGGAAATGGAAATGGAAAAGGCAACGCTTCATCATCTTTTGTGTATCTCCTTTATTATTAACTAAATGCCAACAATAAGCTATCAGAAATCATCGTGGTTTATAGCAGAAAAATTGTTCCTAACACAATGGATACAAAGGTGATATTACAAGAAAGTTGTTAAAAAGACAGCAGTCTGAGGAGCGCTCTACTGAGTTTATATAACATGCTATTTGTAATTAGGAAGGAAAGAAAATAAGATTCTATTAGCATCTTTCTCTTTTCCTCTTAAGCTTGATTCTTCTGTGGCATTTTCTCTCACTGGAACATTCTTCATGGAAAAATTTCCACGTATCATGACTTTTGGGTATATGCTCATATTTAGAAGTAAGCATGTGATTGTATTCTCAGGAATTAACAGCTCTGCTTGCTGGTCAACCTAACTGAAGGACCAACTTCTACCAGGTTGAACACATTACTCTCAGGTATTGTTTTTTACCATATAAAAAAGGTATGCCCCACAGTAAATAAAGTTAGTAGAGGAGAAAGAATGTGATTTTTAAAAAATTTATTTTTATTTTGATTATTTAATCAAAATCAAGTTCATTCAAACATGGAGGAAGGTCTCAAAATACCCCTGGATCCAGGCACTGTACTCTGCACAAGTTGAGGCTGGTTACACAGCAGCACTGCTCTCTGCAACCGCGAAGAACTGAGTCTCAGCATGGCAAATTTTGCTCTCAAGCACACAGGTGGATGTTACAAACCCAATAAGAGTGGTTTTGCCAATGCAATTGTTCTGCTCAGTGAGAAAGTGGGAAGAGGAAGGGTTGAGAAGCAGAGCCATGTAGTGTGTCCTATCCTAGCTGGAGTACAGTGAACGGAAAGGACCCTACAGGAGAGTGACTGATTTTAATTCAAACTTCAGATTAGGAAGCAGCCCAACCTTCTGCATAAAACATGGAAGCGTTTTGAGTGCTTCGTCTCTGCAAGAGCCCAAGACAACCTGACAACTCCGTCTCTGGACAATGGCAACAAAAAAAAGTACTTACCTAGAAACACATGGAGATTGTTTGGTGAAATGGGCGTTGCTGAGGAGCTCTCAGGCTTTCTCTCATCTTCCTTTTAATGCTAGGTTAATAGTGTGTAAACTCAGTTAATGACTTCATGGTTCTGTAATAATCCTTAAGCAAAAGAAATAACTGGGGCAACACTGAAATGTCAAAATATGAGGAGTAACAAAATCAAATCAAGTCAAATCACCGCCAGTCACCTCTCTTGTTCTTTTGCAATTCTGTTGCCTGCATTTTTTTAAAGGTTGATAACTATTTGCTAGCTTGCTAACTGTATAAGGCTAACACTAATTTTTTTTCCTTATGTTTCTATATGCTAGGCCAAACACTATTTCACTTTAATTATGTTCAGTCTTCATTTTTTTCCTATTAACAGTTAGTTTTGAAGTTAATTCTATTCTTGTGCACACAACTATATAATTGGCTTTATGCTATAAAAGACAAAGTACTCTTAAGAAAAGTAATTATTTCTATGATTTGGAGGACCTGATTACTTTGTTACTACATGCCCTCAACATTAACTTAGAAACATTTTAAAGCTCAAAAAAAATCAATTGAAGGTCCAACTAGATTTGAGAAGAAAAGATTTGATTATAAATTCTTAAAGGAATAGTTATTTAAGAAAGACATTTAAAAATATTTTATTTAATGTTGGAAAGCAACTCAGCGTAACTCATGATTGATGCAGAAATTTAGCATGATTCAAGGTTTGGACTGCTTCAAAGATCTTAAAATGTTTCTAGATTAATAAAATAAATATAGAATCCTCATTCTTTTTTATACTCATAAAATGGATTGATTGTACTATCATGTTATAAATAGAGAAATTTATTTTTAAGCCCACTCTGGCAGTCTTGAATTCAAGAAACCTCATTTCAGAGCCAATCCTATTAATACTTTTTATAAACCTGAGATCTATTCCAGCTATGAGATGCTTACAAAGACTAAAAAACAGTTTAATCTCTTATTTCTAATACATAAGTATTTGGAGTTCTTGGTGCTTATTTCAGCATTGTGTTCTCTGTCCTTTCACATTTCTGACCCAGAACCGCCTCCCTAAATCTAGATCTTTCTTAATATTGACTCTAATCTTTTGACAGCCCTGATAATACCTTGCTATTTGCACACTATCATGCGAAAGTAATAAAATACCATGTCAAAATGACCTAGGAATGTATAAGGTATCCTTTTGTGTTGTATATTTTGAGCCACTATCAGATAGCAGATGGCTGGAAAGGTAAGAGATTTCTAATAGGTCTCAAGACACTCCGTAGCAATTAAAATGAGTGACCAAGGACAAGAAGCCATTGTTAAATTCCTTTGACATTGTTTACACTGGCAGATGAAAAAGCACTTTTCCATCTGATAAACTTCGGGGTTGGGAGAAGGTTAGAAAGTTGATGAAATGCATGCACTATTTTTACTTAACGTTTTTAGTCTTCAGTACTGCAGTGCCTATTTTAAACCAATTTTCCTACTATTCACAAAACAGGCAGGTCAGACGTTCAATTCCAAGGAGAAAAAAATGATTAACACTAGTTCCAGCCCTCCAAAGTCTGTATTGCCTAAGAACAAAACACAGGGCTAAGCTTGGAGCACTTCTCCCCATGAGGCAAACAACAAAAACCTGAAAGACTTATGGATCTTCCATATGGGAGGATTTTGGCATACTTTTCTTTTTTACCTTATTTAAAATAAGTAGTGCTGAAGCAGGCTGGAAAAGTCAGCTGATTTCAAATCTGTATCTACAAAGTGATCTTTCTTCCATGGAAGTTTTTTAAGTTCTCTTCAATGGGATTTGCACCAAGATCCTGAGGAAGAACTACCACTTCTAGAGCTGAAGAGCCATCAAATTTATAGAGAAGTCACAGAACCAATAGGCGTTTTACAGTACACCTTTTTGATCCTGGAGAGGATGCACTAGTTTCCTGAGTTTAAGGAGCTGCTCCTGGGTCAGCTATCTAGGTACTGTCCAATGCCGAGCAGCTTTTCTTTTTCTTTATACTAACGTTACTGCAGCAGAAGCGTTTCTTCATGCATGTTATCACTGTGATTGGCAAGATGGAAATACTGTTGTGGATGGAGGTCTCTAGACATTAATAGAAGACAAATAGTAAGAGGATCAGATAATACAAAACATTCATATGTATTAAAATACCATATACACATTTTAAGGGGTAGAGCAACGTTAATGAGTGCATTGGAGTAAAAATAGATTATGTAGCATTTCTACTTCTTTCAGCTTACAAACCACTCCAAACAACCCTCAAGACTAGCAGCAGTCTCCTGACTTCACCATTAGGTTGAAACAACAGCTCTTTTCCAAGCCTATGCATCCCTTAAACACAGTATAAGTTAAAGGATTGCAATATATTGCTGCATCTGGATAAAGTTATGTACAGAGATTAGGCATTTGAGTATAAAAATCATTTAGTCTAGATTCAGATTTTAGCCATCTTGTCATATCACAATGCTAGAGTCTGATCACGTCATGCTTTTTATTGTTCTGTCACTGAGTACTGATATGAAAAAACGTAGTGCAAAAATAATGTTGAATTGAGAATATAATAAGTTCTCAAATATAATAAACCAGCTCTTTGGAGGCACACTAACAAATGAAGCATTCAAGCATTTCATGTCTTTTTAAAAATGTATTCTTCCTGTTGCACTATTAATTATCTCACTTCAGAATAAAGGCTGTAATTGTTCCTGAAAAATGAGTGAAAAGAGACTTAAATGTATACATTAGCTTCTTTATATTTAAAGTATTCCAATACTTTGTTCCTAGTCACTGATTCTAACCCATGCAGTACTGTTATCGATAAGATTGCATAGACAACGGTGTGAACTGATTCTTAATCTGGTCCAGTGGCAGCTTCATAAAGAGAGAGAGAGAGAAAAAAAAAGGGATCTTCACAGACAAATATGAGTTGCTATTTCTAATATCCAACAGTGGACTTGAGTCTACAAGGTGTGACAGCATACCGTATGCTATGGTGGCCAAACAAGAGCAGCCACTACATGTCTGGGATAACATGTTAAAACATGGACTGACTTTTTGCAACTGGATCTTTTTTTGCCTGCTGCTTGTCTTCTCACTTTTAACATTAGTGTAAATTTACAGAAACCCCAAAACTTTTCTTGACTTGATCTTCATATATTTATTGTGAAAAGGGGGAGAAATCAGACCTTCTGTATTTTTTTTGGTCCATAAAATGTAGTGCAATGGAAATTCAAACTAATCCTAAAGAAGTTCTTAAAAAATCCACAACATTAGATGTATTGAATAACGTCAAAACACAAAAATGCTAGAATAAGGACTAGATTTTCAGGCTGTGAAAACTAACACAGAGCTTCAAGGAAACCAGCAATGCTGACATCTAGCATTACCTGCTTCCACAGGAATTGTAGTTTCTACCTCTGTCCTGTGTCTCATATAAACATTAATGAAGAAAATATGCAAGGCCAGTAATTTTTAGGCATTTTTCATTGCATTAGCTAATACTATTTATCAGCTTTTGCTCTAGTTATTTGCATATGGATTTTTTAATAGATTAAAAATTCTAATAGCTCTTATTTGTTTTATTATCCGTGTACCATATATATCTTTCTGACACTGAACAATTAAGTTTGACTTATTTTCCCAATGTAATGTATGATGAAGTAATGCATCGTTTACCTTATGTTTACCTTGCATTTGTTCTCCATTCATTCGATTAGGGCTGTAAGATATGTTGTCCCAGAAATTCCTGCATAAAGACCCAGGACCTGTTAAGATTCTTCTTATTCCACTGAGGATAACCAGGATTTTCTTTAAAGGAGGGGTGCCTGAAATTTCCACTATTAAACTCTTTTGTAATCTGACTGCATATGAGATTATAGTTCCAGCAGATCTTGTCCTTGTTTGTCTGTCTCCTCTGTCTCCTACAGTTTCATGCAAATATTTATTAGAAACACAAAAAAAGGGGGAAAAAAATGACTCAGTAGAGAATGGCATTGCTAGCAGAGAAGCCATACTGCAGTAAGTACTGTGCAGCAGAGCTAAGTGGAGGTATAGTGGCATTGCTTTTTTGATCACGGCGCTGGAGACATGTCCCCTTGTATCTTTGGGAATGATGAAGCCTAAAGATAGGCATGACTGAGGCAAAAACCCATAATGGAAACTATAAGGGTTTTTTTATTATATTCGAAGAGCAAAATACACAGCAAAAAGGAGAGTCAGTAGAAAATGATGGGACTGTTAGAAAATGAGTGGTGAATCAAGAAGAGCTGCACATTTAGAAGAAACAAGGAGAAAATGAGCAAATCAGAGAAGGAAAGGAATAAGCACAGAAGATAAGTAGCAGGAGCAAAGTAGAATGAAAAGAACCTAAAGGTGACATAAACAGGAAAATAAATGGGAATATCATCAAAAAAAGAAGAGTGGAAAAGTCTGAAAGACAAATAGAAAATAAAAAGCAGAGGAAAGAGAAAGATGAGAGGCATAAAATATGAATGCGCATTCTCCTAAAACACAACACTGTTTATAGTATTTCAAGATGTAAGACCATCTTTAGGTCATTAATATTCATGACATTTTTTTGGAATTTATTTTGAGGTATTTACTGTTGTCCAGTGTGTTGCTACTAAATAACAAGTAATTAAAAGAAAAAAAATCACGCCAGAAGGAACAGATCTGAATGTACCAAAGCATATGGGGAGAAGTCTGCAGGGACAGAAGCTTGGAGAAAGAAAGGCAGTGGAAGGAATAACAACAGAAAACAACAACTGGAAAGTGAGAGACAGAATAGTAACAGGGGCGGAGAGCAACTGAGAGCCAGAAAAGCAGGCAAAAGTTCTCTGGAATATGAACTTTTAGACAAATGTGCATTTACAGCCAAGAGCAGTATGTCTCTCTCATGTACTGTATTTAAATAAATAATTTAATGATCTCACTTTTAATTAAACATGCTGCTGTTTGTAGAAGGTGCTTTTTTTTAAATCATTAAAATGCTTCCCACGAGTGAGAATTCTGCAGAATTTTTGAGGAACTCCTCAGACTTTTATGCCTTTCCTCATATTGTTCTTTTAATTATTATTAATTTTTGAATTAGACCAAAAGTTCCATTTTGTTTCTTAAAATGGGAATGTTTCTATTCCCAGCAACTAGGTGAGCTGAAACATATCTTGGAAAAGAAACTTCATACCTAGATTAAAAGAGCATACCGAAACCTAGGTATGAGCAAACTTCATACCTAAAGAGCAAAATACAGAAGATCAAGACTAGAAGAGGAATCTCTGCAAGTAAAGTAACCACCAAGGTCACAGAGAGCGCTAATGGAAAAAATAAAAATGAATATGTGCTATTACTCCCAATCTGCAAGTAAGGAATTGAGGCACAGAGGTACTCCAAATATTTCAGATATAGAGGAGTCAAAAAGATCCTGCATTATCATTTAAACTGTAGATGCTCAAAGTCCTCAGTTATCTACCAGAGTTATCGGATATCCAGTATTTTTACCAGCTGGAGTGCACTCATCTACCCCGGACTTTATATGTTCAAACTCTTGCTTCAAGCCCAGGGCCTGAAGGGTCCGATACTGTTTTTGAAACGTCTGCTGGTTCCAGACCTTTGTCTCTGTCTCCAGGAAGAGTTACTAGATGTTTCCGTAGTGAGTCCCATACTAATGTCCTGTTATAACCTGCAGTCTAACAATTCATACAGCCTCCTGAAATACGGAAAATTTCTTTTCAGGTAAAGGCAATGCTTGATCTGGGCAGTTTTCCAAAAGAGTATCTGTAGTGCTATATATTCAGTATTCTAGCATGAATCACAAATTCACCTGCTGGAGCTCTTCTACTTTATTCTTAGAATATTTACTGAAGTAAAAATCATTATGCAACAATAATAAAAGTACCTAGCGTCAGGCAATGCTGTGTATCAAAGCTTTGTTTAATCTTCAAATGATTTGAAGTGTTATAAGCTTCCCCGAGATGTTAATTTGCAAGTTTTCTTTTTTTTATTTTAGCAAGACCCTCGCATAATAACTTCCTGAAGCCTTAACTACATAAGCACTATGATGTTCATTGAAAAAATATAACAAGATCATTAGCATTATTACTGGCTGTTAAAATATGAAGCAATTTAACTATTACTTGTTCAACTGATTAGTTATCTGGCAGTTCTTAAACAAATTCCCTGCTCAGAAAGGCAGTAGTCACCATTCTAACAGCTGTAAAGAAGACCCAATGCCTTTCTTAAGCACCATTTAAATTACTACTCTTTCTAATAATAATGCACACTGCTTTTTAAAGAACATCTAATGGAAAAAAAGGAGATCTCAGAGAAGAAACTGAGAAAAAATTAAAGCTTATAGTCTTAAAGATGTCTTGAAAATTCCCTGTCCAGCAGCAAAGTTCTGACCATTTTATTGAAATGGATACTCACAATATGAGTGACCCTGACAGAACTGCCATGAAGGTTATGGCTTGATGAGGAGGTGACATCTGTTAGCATGTAAATCAAAATATGTTCTTAGAGGCATGTCTTCAGCATCCAGGAAGACTAAGAACTTGAAGACTATGAATCACTCTCAGTTAAAGGAGAAGCTATTCCACTTCCTTCTCTCAACTTCTCCGACATTTCTGTCTCAACACTCGTCTCAATCTGTTAGTCTCATGCCTTCTATGAAAGCAAAGAGCAGCAAAAACACAGAAGGAAATGGGGCCATTTTACACCATTCAGAAGGAAACTTTTAATGTATTATTCATCCTGCAACGTGACAATAGCACAAAATCTTTTACACTAGAAGAAAAAGTTTTCCAAATCACTGTCAAAGAATTGCATCTACTTTTTTCCTGTGATTAGCTTTACGGAAAATTCAAGCACTGTTGTTGCTATTATGTTTCCTGCTAAAATCCAGAATACTTTAGCTTATTCTTCTGTGCTGGTCCTAGCAAACACGCTAACATGAACAGACTAGCCGGTTGCCCAGAGTTGCAGACTGCTAGGAGCAGGAAAAACAAAAACCATTAATGGTCAGCCATTCTGACTCTTAACCTACAGCAAATCCACCAAAGGCTCAGCTAAACAGAGCAAAACTCCATTGTTTTCTCTCTCTGAAGGCAGAAACAGGGTTACAGAAATGACTTTTGATTTACATGGCTCTTCTGGCCACCAGCATTGGATGAGGTCTCCTATCTACTGGTTGCTATCTCAGGAAAGAGAGCTGAGGAGGAGGGAAGGAGGAACACCACCCAAAGAGGGGATCCTTTCAGCAGCTGCCCTCAAAGATAGCAAAAAGGTTGGGCATCAAACAGGCCTCCTACCTCAGAGAGTTGTTTCGACTTCATTGTTGATGTTGTACAGTTCATTTTTATCTAAATTGCCTAAAATTACACCTATTGAAAGCCCATAAAAACTTTTGTGATTAGAACAGAAAGACTGATAAATATCAGGTTCCCTGTTTCAAAAAACTGCATACCTTCTTTTGCATAACTAAATATTTGAATTCTCAAAGGTTTCATCTTTGCTCATTCACAAATATAGCCACAGTAGGCAGAACAGGACTTGTCTCTCCATCACTTTGTCTATCCAAAGAAGAACTCACTTTTAATTATGAGAAACAAAAATGTCGAGCCTATCAGATGCAGTGGGAGAAGGTGGAAGCAGTTCCACAGGAAGCAAATCCATTTTTTTTATCTTTTTTTTTTTCTGGAGAATATGAGAATAAAGTAATCTTTGTATATTCTGTGTTTGTTTACTTTCCCCACTTCGATTCCTTTTTAAAACTAAAATTGGCATAGTTAATAAGCTGTAATTATTTCACTTGTTTTAATCCTGATATCCTTCAGGAATGTGGCTAAAACAGTGAAAGTCACATCCTAGATGGACCTCCCCCCAAAAAAGCCATTTTTGCTTCTGCTATATCTTATTTCCCTAGAGTATACATTTTAATATTTTCTGGAATGCATTTAGTTTGTACTCAGTAACAGTTTACTTGTGTTGAGGCACTAAGACTGAATTCTTATTTTTTGCCTGTGGGATCTTTGTTATTCTTAATATTGCATAAAAAAGAAAAAAAATCTTTCAGAGCTGAAGGTGAATTTGAAAGCACGTTATCATACTGCCAAAATGAACATTTTTGACATGGAATAATTTAGAGGCAAATGAGATGACCCATACCATTTTTAAACCATTGCCTTTTGAAATACAACTGCATTTAAAGTCTTTTTAATACAGCATATGTGACTTTCCATGTTGAAATGTAGCTGCTACAGAATTGCCGTATTTCACTTTCATGGAGCAACACTTCATACTCTATGGAGTTAGGTGTGCTTTGAGAAGGAATTTGGGTTAGATGACCTCCAGAAGTCCCTTCCAACCTGATTTTTTCTGTTGTTCCAAGCCACACTGATAATAAGCCCCACGATTAAGATAAAAACTATTTCTGCTCTGCATGGCTGCTTTTAAACAGAGGCACTCTTCTTCTCTACAGGAGAAAGAAAAAGTTGGGGTAAATCTCTTACTTTGATATCGGTTCAAATTTCCAAGCTTCACATGGCAAATGGTAGGTGTCGCCTCTCCATTTCCAGTGGAAAAATGGACATGGCTTTGCTCTTATTAAAATCTCTTCTGTGGATTAGCATGGTTTCCAAGCGTCCTATTTGCTAGAACCACAGTCTGCCTTGAAAATTCAGAGGTGGCGAGAGAATTCAGTCTGGACGATATGAAGCCCCTCATATTCTCTAATTGCAGATTATAAACAGAACTCATGACTTCAGCACAACTGTCTTTTACACCTCGCTAAATTGTCCTAAAACAAAACAACCCATAGATCAGAGGGGCTTTATAAAAAAAGGATACAACTAAAACAACTGCAAAGAAGGCTGAACTTTACCTCTAATTCCCTTGCTGTCTTTAATTTCATCATAAGGAATCTGCATAGACATGGACATATGCTTGTGTACCTGTGCCATAACATAACAGCTACAAACCCAAGAAGAAAATATATCTGCAAGCTTGATTTCTTCCTTTGAAAATTAGTGTAATTTTTCTTCCAGCCACACAATTTAGAGTATACTTTCCTTATCAAACACAAAATTGATGCATCCTCGAGAAATTATAATTGTTTATATGGTAGAATATTATTAAACTGTTTTTGGGAACCCCTACGTTGTACCAATCTCTTTCCACTCGTCTGATCACCTACCTCAATCTTCCATACCTTATGCTTTAACTTCAGAAGAAAGGCTGAAGAATTGAGGTAATCAAGCATTATTTTAAAATTCATTTTCAGGAAAATGCGATACTGATTGTAGGAAGTTTTCAGTAGATTTATATCATTAATTTCATTACCACCTGCAGCATGTAATACAGTATGTGCTCTGAATAAATCCAATTATTTTTGCTGCTGCTTTTTTAGTATCAGTATGTCCCTTCCTTATTTTTTTCATCATTACCTGCAGTACATGCCTACGTTATCTAACTGAAAAATGCGAAGGCTTGTGACATGATACATATGCCTTTGCTTTAAAGATCTGCATTTCACAGTTCTGTTGATTGTTTTATGAAGCTGGCTTTTATTTTTTATTTAAAAATGTGAATTAAGAATTGCTACCAAAGTATATTCATTTCAGTATCATGCTTTTTATTTATTATAATGTCTGCAGACAGCTTAAAAGTGACATCCTTTGCTGTTATAACAGTGGTACCTTTCTTTGTTTAGCCAAATTCCTTTTTGTTGTTGAACAATAAGAAAAGACAAATCAGTGTAGATATTCTACAATATTTGACTTAACTTTTTTTAGAACTACTGAAAAGTTTTAATTGTTTAAAATGTAATTACTAAGTATGCTTCACAGATGTTACACTTATAATTTACAGTTATGCTTAACTTATAGGAAAATTATATTCTTCTCTGCCAAGTGCTTCTGGCATTCAAAATATTCTGTTCAGTTATCTAAAACAACTTAAAAATAAATAATATTGTTCAATCTTTTATTCACAACTACTATGTGTCTGGAAAGGTCTCCTCCTGTACGCTGAGTCTTTTTGATCATGCTAAGTCAGCGCTCTTCTCAAACATCAAATGTTGTCCAAGAATATCAGCAGATCCATCCTGTATTCAGCAATGTGCTATTCTAAGAGAACTGCTATTTGTCCCGGATCATATGATCACTCTGATGCTGGGTATGAAGTCCCTCAAGGGGACTCAAAGGGGGACTCAAGGGAATTCAAAAGAGCAATATAGATAAGGTTGGTGGTGGTGGTGGTGGGGGTTGGTATAGTAATTCAATATGGATTATGTTGGCAAATAATAGGTAATAACAGAGTATCCAAATATCTTTCATAGGCTCCAAAATGGTGAAATAAAGTGAATAAAGTGCAAGATATGTAAATGAAACATTGTGTGATTCAAAAACAGAATTATCCAATCATAAATAAGTGTTCCTGGTCATTATACCACTTCTGGAATGATGTTTAGATTGACACGCAAGAGCACTAACACTAGTTTTCTGAAAGGTCTGCATAATATATATGCCTTCCCATACATTTTTCAGCATATCGGATCTTGAAATCTTGACATGGCAATATATTATCTACACATATGAGAGTGAGAATTGTAAAAAGAGAATGAAAGGCCGAAAGGCTCAGCAATAGACAGAGAACTGATAAGTGTTTGTTGTATTATAACAAAATACCTTAGCCCATGAGCACAGCATAATTATTTTAAATGACTTAAAAGTGACTGAGCACAGATTTTTAAGATGGGCGCCCTATTTCCTGTACTACCATAGCAGAGAAAGGATATTTTATGCTGATATATCCTTTGCACGCTTTGGATAAATGCAAAGGAAACAGGTATGTTTGAAGTCCAGAAATATCAGCCACTGTCCAGGTGAAGGATATTTGAGAACATTCTGCCTGGAGGCAGAAAAATGCATAACTTTCTTGAAATAGGTGATGGAGATTTTATTTCTTTCCCTCTGATTTTCCTTTCATAAGTAATGCAGAAAGCCATTGTGTAGTCCTCATGTTACTTTAAAAAAAATATATATACATACATACAAAACCAAAGTGAGTATCGCTCATGAAAGTACAGTTTTGTTCTATTTATAACAAGCTGTGGACAACTAAAGACTTAAAAGATCCATGATGCAGACTGTGTATTTGTTAAAGATTCTTAAAGATTCATTAAAGGTCCATTAAAGATGTATTCCCGCACCATTTTGTCAAATTTCCCTAGTGAACATTGCAAATAGGCTGAGAAGGAGAACCTAACTAAGTATTGCCTTGCAAGGTCATCCGTCTTCTGCCTGCCTACATAGTCAAGCTGAGCCATCCGCTGTTACTGGCAGCACTCAAGCAGAGAAGCAGAGTTTCCACAAGTCGTTTCCCATCCATCCAGAAGACCTCAGTCAGGAGTTCTTTAGCCTTGGCAGGATAAAATTATCATGCCTTTCCTGAATTATTGTGCCTTTCCTAAATGCGTTTCAATATCTCAATTGAGCAGTGAGTCACTGATGTGAAAACTGAAGAACAACATGATCAGCTCATTAGAAAATTGAAGCTCAGCCTAATATTTTCATGATATGGACATAAATTTGGTCTGCAAAATATTACTCAGAAGGTTGACTCTCTGCAATATGTTGCTATTTTATGATATTCAGATATCCTGAATAAAAACTTGAAATTTTCTTTGTTTTTTTTCAGTGTTTAAATACTGGAGACAAAGACCAACAAATTTACTTAACTTCACTGGCATCAAAAGAACAGTGCTCTTGGTGGAAGTCTGATTAAAACGTTGTCTCTAAGACGGGCAGAATAAAATATTCATAACTCAGTTCCCAAATGGAAATTGACTTGTTTGAATACAAACTTTTCTTAATATTTGGAAATATTTAGTAGATTAATTTTTCTACCCTCCAGTTCCATGCCAAGGGAAGGATAAATGAAACAATTAAAAACAAAAACAAAACAAAAACAAGCCCTGTTTCTAAGAAAGGAATTGCCAAAAATCTTTTCATAAAGGGTCTTGTCATGAGTTTTTACAGTTATGAGCCTTAGATATTTTCAAAAATTTTTTGCTTTCCCTAATTATTATTTATGATCTATTTTGCAGATATTTAAGTGCTGAGTCTGTGATTAAGTCATCACAAATGTAATATTTAAAATAGAGTAGTTTATTCACTGTAAGCTCTTATTTTGAAAAATAAAAATTGAATGCAAGACAATTAGAACTGAGAGTATTAAACACCTATGGTAGCTATTTTTAATATATTTTTGTATTCGAGATGTCCAAATTTACGTCAGTGTCATCCTGAAACAGTGATTCATGAATGTGTCAAAATAAAACTCAGAAAGGTTACGTTAGCATGCACATAATAAATGTCCTTATATTGCTTTTAGTCCTTAGAGATCACATTAAAACTTAATGACAAATTATGAAGACAAGACAAATTTATACAAGACTCTGAGATTACTTTAAGTTTTCAAAATATGGGGAAAAATTGCTTCAATAAAATTTATAATCTGTAGTTTCTCATACCTGTCATATTTCTAGTATCAACATACATAATAATTCTCATTTGCATCAAAGAAAATTTCAAGTCAATTGTAAATGTAAAGACCTATCAAGACAGTGGATGTTAAAGTAGTAAACTCACTGAAGTGTAATATCACAGTCTCATCCTGAACAACTATTGCAAGTGTGAGACTAAATGGACCTTGCTAATTATCAGAGTAACTATTTCCCATTTCATGTTACCTTTGGGAGGTGCATGTTTTACTCAGGAGGACAATCATTCAAGATCATTTCCATGCCTTTACTCAGCAGATGGTGATTCTTCCTCTTCATTCATTCTCTTTCAAAAAGAAATGGGAGAAGTCGATATGAAAAATAGTCTACAAGAGCCTTTATTTTCTTAGATTTACAGAACTAAAGTGAAACTCCCTTCTCCTGAAAGACTATATAAAATACTCTGGCTTTTGGGAGAGATGTGCAGCAAGAGTAAATCTAAAAAGTTTGTGGATGACCGATCCATAGATCAGATGGCAACAGACATTTAAAACTTTCAGAAAGATGGATTCCTTCTGTCCAAATACATAAATCCCTAACTTCTTGCAAAAAGTGAGCTCCAAAATCCAAAACATACAAGGATTTTAAAAGGATGTTCCTCCTCTCTCTCCATGCTTTTCTCTTCAGCTTACCAGCAAATGGATGTTCTAGTTGGTCATTTTGCGCAGCTCAGCTCACGTAAAAAATGGCAACTTTGCTGAGCCCTAACGAGGCTGCCATGGATTATAATCAGAATATTAACCAAGTGATCTGAATGCCAGTCATACTAGGAAATTATCAACTCTTAAGCATTTTAAAGATACACTCTGTGATAGGGAGAAACGATTTAACTCACATAGTTTAACCAAATCAGCGCTGAAGCAATTTGTTGATTTATTAATGATGCATAACAGGACTGCAGGAAACAGGTCATTGTACCTTTTTAAGTCAAAAAACAGGAACAAAGCTGTCTATCATAAATTTATATGAATAATAATCACAGGATCATGGCATAATTCAGGTTGGAAAGGACCTCAAGAGGTCTCTATCCAACCTCCTGCTCGAAGCAGGGTCACCTAGGAGGTCAGATCAGGTTGCTTAGAGCTCTGTCCAGACTGGTCTTGAAAACTTCCCCTGTTTACTGCTGTGGCCTTATGAAAAATCAAGGCTGGATCCGGGAGATATCGCATGGAATTCCAATGCCAAAGACAAAAATAAAAAGTCTTGTCAAAAAATTTTCATCAAACTCCAGCCAAAAATTTGAAGTAGACCAGGTCTATTCCAAATGCTTAATACATGCATCTATTTGGAGGACTGGGAGGGTGGGATTAAAATGCCCCAGCATATTTTACAATTTTAACTTGTTTAAAAATCGTGTCCCATAACTTTGTCTCTGCCCCCTTGGAATAGACCCAAGGCTTGAAACTAGAATCCTAGAATTCCATCTACTGTTTAGTGGATATAAAAATAGCCATGATCCAGTTCTGAACAGAAACATCTAAATTATGCTGTGTCAGCAAAAGAAGTTGGTCCAAGGAGACAGTCTGAACTCCCAGCTTAACTCCCAGAATTCTTTTCCAAAATTCTGCTGATTCCTTTAATATGTTGTTATATATAATGGTGTCTATTTTCTTCTTGTTTACCTATTTATATTAAATATAAAAAATTAAAGGTTATCTGTTTTCAGAACCTTCTTTTTACGGATGGCACTTTAAGGTCTCACAAACTTTAGAGGCCTGAGATAATAAACAGTAGCTAACTATTCATTTGTCTTTACATGACATATAACTCCATGTAAGATGATCTCGGGACCTTCCTGTCATAATAAACTTTCTGAAATGTCAGCTGGAGCAATCACAAAATGTAGCCCCCCCGGATATATATATATGTATATATCCAAGTCCAGTAAGAGGGAATCAGGGGAAGGAAGGATGATTTGCATGAAAATTGACTAAAAATGGTCTCAGATCAGATTGCTTGGAGTGGTTAGGAAAACTGAGGGACTAGAAAGACAGAGATTTATTTATTTATTTATTTATTTATTTATTTTTGCCATTGGCTGTCTTAATGTACCACTGTGCTCATCAGCTAAGCAAAGCATTTGTTGTTAGCATTGAAGAGTTGCTACGTGGAGTGATTAAGTGATATCAACATTCACATTGATGCTTATTTTGTGATAAACGAAAACTGAGCATGAATTTAAGATTCTAAAGGCATGTCTGTGCTCACAGAGCCAAGGTGGCAGAAGGTATGGTGGTGTCAACATGTAAAAACACCAGAACTGCGTGGCAGATGTAGTGTTCCTTGGAAAAGCTGTTCTGAGATGCTAGCGCTATAAGACAAATTTGTCAGCATGCAACGTCCCTATTGTGATATAATGCTGAGATTAAAAATGCCCGGAGTTTCTCTTGTTTACATATTAACGAGGTTCTCGATGGCAGTACATGCAATTTGCATCACTTGAAGCTTCATATTTTTAAGTTTCTGAGGATTTCATTAGTCATTTGTAATTCCCAGGATTCAGATGTTTGTAGGGATGATAATTATTTTGAGACTTTGCTGATTCTGAGACTTAACCAAATACAGTAAGTAAATCTCAGATTAATAAAATGTAATGTCAATAATTTTGAACATAGCTTTTGGGTCAGGAGGCCAAACCCAGGCACCCAATGGGGTGAGGATGGCGCAGCTCCATGCTCCCAAGTCCAGCCAGTAGCAGGGCTGAGAAGGTATTCCCAGTAGGCACATACACAAACATACATATACAACATGTATGTATATACATGGCCAGCCACTCAGATGAACATGGACAGACACACTCAGCACACTCAGCACTCACACAAGCCCCAGTGGCCTCATCCTGTACCTCTCTCTGGCCACTCAGGAGGAAGGTGTGCTAGTGGGACGTATATATATAAATATAGGTACAGTGTGAATCCCTCCAGCAGCTGGCCTTGGACATGCAGTCCAACCAGTAGCTGGTCCTTTGTGCTTGTGGAGATGAGCCCTTGATGGGCTGGCTGATGGCTCTCCTGGGATGCACATGTGTAGTGCTTGTATTACAAACGTTACATAGGTTTACACAGAATATATTGACACATTGCAAATGTATTTCCTCTTGCTTGCTAGTGTTGTTGAATGCATATAAGACTTGAGAAAGTACAGAAAAATGAGCATTCTTTCCTGAGGTAGTAATAACTCTTTCTGTCTCTCAATGGGACAGGATCTTTAGAGTGAGAGTTTGGGGTGTATTACTAGGAAGTTTGGATAGTGCACTGCTGTTAGAATTAGCTTCATAAATACTAAATATTACTCTTGCTGAAAAATTGCGAATTTAGCAAATAATTTGTTAATCTAATGTATCCCACAATACTCAGTTCAGTTAAAGTAGCAAAAGGTGTTCATGAAACAAATAAATATAACATTCCAAGATTCAAGATGCTATCACTCTGTTTCATTGTTTTTATGTTCATCTCCAAATGCATCATTTACTGTAAGGTTTGCAGGAAACCTGAGAAAATAACCTATAAAACATTCTGCAGAGTGTTTTGTTGAATATTTAAGACAGTCATGAAACACAGACCCAGTAGCTTCACTGTGTTACCAGCAGCTAAGCTTTTAAATAGTGATTGATCATGTGCAAGCTTATTGAATGTGTTATTGTTTCTGGGAATAAAATATACATATGTATATATATATCTTGACATTGGGACTTCTCTTCTGAGCGGGGTTCTTTTTCTTCTGAATAATGCACTATATAATCCCTAACAAATCTACACAATGAAAAGCTAAACATCTAGCCTGTGGCAAAATGCCAGGAATCTAAATCTTCATTTCTTTTTTTGAAAATCTCAGAATCTTCACTCTTGTCTTCCAAATGATTTATCTGTCCATCTTCTCGGCATAACCTTGGGCCTTCCTCTTCACCATGTTCTGGTGATCTGGACTCTTGGCAGAATCTGATTACGATTGCCATGCCTGCCCTGCTCCCCTTGCTTGGGCACCATGGGACTGCATCCTTGCTGGGGAGGCCACTGCCACCACCTGCCTTGTTATCACCCTTAGCTTCTAGCTCCTAGCTAAGCATCATTTTTGGAGCAGTCCCACTCATGCTGCTCCCTGACATTCGGAGCATAGTCTTGTAAGATACTCCAGTAAGAACTTAAAGTTGTTAGGTAAAGCTGAAAGTACAGTCCAGCAAGCTGCAGATTTCTGAATTCACTGAAATTTCTTTATCAGAGCTGTTTTCTTGGGGAGTTAACCGATTAATGAGCATTAAGAATCAAAACAGTTTTGCACTTTCATCTTTTCAATGGGAACCATGAAGCACGGCCTTAGATGCAGAAATGTTCATTCTCTATACAAGAGAGAGCTGTCTAATCTTCACTTACTGTGTTGCTTACTTTGAGTGTTTATATCTTATTGATGTTTCTTTCATTGCTTTTTTAAAGAGAAAATAACTGCTCTGTCTTGATGGTTACAAACGCAACAGTTAACAGGTTCAAACAGGAAGACAATTTCTGCTCTAAAATCTGTGGAATTTGTGAAGTTGAAAGACAAGGTTGAGGCTTTCATCAGACAAAATCTGAGGCATTCAATGGTACAGAAATTGTTGAGGAACACAGCTGAAAAATATCAGGGTTTTTAAAACTTCTGCTTTTCTATTTGACTAATAGATGCTCACTCTATCCCCAAAAGTGCTGGCCAGGCAAATAACGTCACTAAACATCATGTCCTCTCAACGAGATGCTTTTTTGGCCAACCAGCAAGTTGATGAGTCTGAGGAAGAGCTCTGTATTTTAACTAGAAACCAAATTAGTTAAAAAATTGGAGAGTCAGGTTATTCAGTGATGCGTTTCCTAATGTACTGACTAAGACTTCTTCTAACAAACTGGCATGTTGCAAATCAAGTGCTGCTTGTTCATAATCAACTTTTGAAGCTATTTAATGTCAAAGGAACAACCACAGTGGCAACAAGAAAAACACTGGTACCAAGCTTGCTCTTACACACACACACACATAATGCAAGAGTGATTTTATTTAAATCATTCACATTCCTCCAAATTTATAGTGGGGAAGCAGGAGAGCTATCATCAGCTTTGCTTTGTAAGAGAAAAGTTAGCATATTCCAGGATATAATTTCTGCTCTTATCTGCAGCATGATACTCTGCTGAAACCTTAGTGGATATGCTTCACTGTATCTCCATTTCTTTCTCTGGTAGAAAGCAAATGTCACTCCTATCATCAAGAAGAGCAAAAAGGAGGATTGAGGGTTGGTTGGCATCATCTCAATCCCTGGGAAGATGATGGAGCAACCAAGCCAGGAAACCATCTCCAAACAAATGAAGCGTGAGCAGATGACTGGCAGTAGTCAGCATGGATTTACAAAGCAGAAATCATTCCTGACCAACCCGATGGCCTGCTTCAGCAAAATGACTGGCGTGGTGGATGATGGGACATTGGAACAGGTTAGGCAGAGAAGCTGTGGATTCTCCATCCTTGGAGATATTCAAAACCCAACTGGACACAGCCCTGGACAAACTGATCTAGCTGACCCTGCTTAGAGCAGGGGGTTGGACTAGGCGATTGCAGGGGCCTCTTCCAACCTCAGCCATTCTGTGATTCTGCAACTATAAAAATTCAGCATTACTGCATTCCCATACGGATAATTGTTAGTATTACTTTCATTAAAATAATAAAATAAATTATCCTTAATTTTTACACTTATTTTACTACACGTCAGGCTCCTTTGGACATTTTTTATTTGTTTCTCTGAAATACACCTTTAGACCTTCAGTCAGAAATCTTGCCTAGTCTTTAACCTTTAATGCTAATTATTAAGGTTCACAGGAACACAGGATCACAGGATGGTTGAGGTTGGAAGGGACCTCTGGAGATCATCAAGTCCAAGCCCCCTGCTCAAGCAGGGTCACCTAGAACACGTTGCACAGGATCGCGTCCAGGCGGATTTCGAATATCTCCAGAGAAGGAGACTCCACAGCGTCTCTGGGCAACGTGTTCCAGTGCTCTGTCACCCTCACAGTGAAGAAGTTTTTCCTCATGTTCAGACGGAATTGTCTGTGTTTCAGTTTGTGCCCGTTGCCTCGCGTCCTGTCTCTCGGCACCACTGAAAAGAGTCTGGTCCCATCCTCTCGACACCCTCCCTTCAGATACTTGTACACATTGATAAGATCTCCTCTCAGCCTTCTCTTCTCCAGGCTAAACAGGCCCAGCTCTCTCAGCCTTTCCTCCTAAGAGAGATGCTCCAGTCCCCTAATCATCTTTGTAGCCTTCCGCTGGACTTGTTCCAGTAGTGCCACATCCCTCTTGTACTGGGGAGCCCAGACCTGGAAGCAGTACTCCAGATGTGGCCTCAGCAGGGCTGAGTAAAGGGGGAGGATCACCTCCCTCGACCTGCTGGCAACACTCTTCCTGATGCACCCCAGGATGCCATTGGCCTTCTTGGCCACGAGGGCACATTGCTGGCTCGTGGTTAACTTGGTGTCCACCAGCACTCCCAGGTCCTTCTCGGCAGAGCTGCTTTCCAGTAGGTCAATCCCCAACCTGTACTGGTGCATGGGGTTATTCCTCCCCAGGTGCAGGACCCTGCACTTGCCTTTGTTGAACTTCATGAGGTTCCTCTCCACCCAGCTCTCCAGCCTGTCCAGGTCTCTCTGAATGGCAGCACAGCCCTCTGGTGTATTGGCCACTCCTCCCAGTTCTGTATCGTCATCGGCAAACTTGCTGAGGGTGCACTCTGTCCTTTATCCAGGTCATTGATGAAGAAGTTGAACAAGACTGGAGCCAGTACTGACCCCTGGGGGACACCACTAGCTACAGGCCTCCAAGTAGACTCTGCGCTGCTGATCACAACTCTCTGAGCTCTGCCATTCAGCCATTTCTCAATCCACCTCACTGTCCACTCATCTAGCCCACACTTCACTGAGGTGAACATTAAATATTTAATGGTACTTGCTACAGTTGTATTCCTAGAACTAAAATAACTTCTGCATTTGATGAGAGACTTATGAGTTAATGGAACAAAAAACGTCACTAAGTTTGTTAGTTGCATCTGCGATATTTGAATATCAAGGAGTATTCAGGGTATACTAATAAGCTTTTAAAGGCATAGAAATACACATAGAAAACCCGACTGAGAATCACCCAAGCAAGCCATGTCATACATATTATTTTTTCTTTGATTCTATCCCTAGAGCTTTTAAATTCTTAAGGTTGTTTTTTTAACAAGTTCTTTAACAATATAGAGGTAACAATTCTGAGATTTTAGACTGAATTAGCTTTCACAAATGAAGGAATCAAAATATACTTATATACACACTTAGAACACCTATAATCAGTTTTATCGCACAGCATTTCTTAATATTTTGATTACACAGAGACAAAAGTTACTTTGCCTCACTGGACTTTATTTATCAGCCTTCATTGTTCTGAAGGTAATAGTACGTTGGAAATATATGTATTTGACTTACTGGTACCATAGTTTTCTTACAGTTTCTACTATGACTTCTTTTGTTATGATTTGTATGTGATAATTGCTGTTATATTGCCTGATTGCATTATGTTTTTAAGTAGTCTTGAAACAAATGCTTGGACCTAAATATCTTGTAAATTTGGAATACTGCAAGTCTGTGTATTGTTGTTTTGTCACTTTTTAGTATAATGACAAAGACTGAAGTTCATTATCAGCTGGGAGGGAGAGCATGAGAGGATCCTGTAAGTGAAAATAAACAGTCGCTGGTGCCTTTAATGAATGCTACTTTTTATTTACATATTTCAGTCAGTAACTAGTTCATGACCATGACTCTTGTGACTAAGAAATAAGTACGGGAAAATGAAATTAATGAACTGAATAGGCAAAGTACCTCTGAAATTTTTAATATAGGGAAAAAAACTGAGCTCTCAAAGCCTACAGCCAGTAACCAGGCACAGAAGTAATTACCTTACGTCTGCCTGTGCTGTTGGGGGATAGGACTATAATGTATTGCCTTCAGATTATTCTGTAGGGGTGCGATAAGGGAAATTAGCTTAAGTTCATGAGCCAATAACATTACGATGTTCTTAATTTTTCTGCTGCCAATGAGATCAATAAAAGATCTCATCCAGGCGATCCTGTCAAAATGGAGAAGCAGAACCACCCCCTTCCTAAAAAAAACTAGGACCTGATTTTGACATGTTGGTGTAAAGTTAATTAAAGCACCCAGTCTGGGCAGACACACAGGCAAATCTTTCTGGACCTAGAATAAAAAGTACAATACTGGCTAGTGGAATAATAGATATGTTCACCCTTTGTCTGAAAACTATTTTCAGTACAGTTGCAACCAGAAGAAGTTTTGGATCAGGCTGAAATGGAGAACAGAAATGAGGCAGAAAGGAATCTCGGAATTTTTTAATCTCCACAAAGAGAACCTGGATACATAATCAGCTAGACATCTGCTCAGTTGAACGCATGAATACAACCCCATTAGTTACTTTGAATAAAAAGTAATCTTCCTAAGCTCTTTCACGCTTTCTTTTCAGACCAGAGTTTGAAAACAAAAATAAAACAAAGTGAAATAATCCAAAACAAAACGATCAGATGTCATCTTCTGTTTCACTTGCTCAAAGGACAGCAATAGGTCACAACCTTCTTTTACATTACTACTAATGAAAAATTTCTCATTGGTACGTTACCTACAGGCAGCAAGGTCAGCAGAGTTACGGTTCACTTGTTTATTGTCCTCTGGAAAAATTGGTCTACTAGTCACAACCACTGAGTATTAGCAAGCAAGTAAATGGCGAATGCTTATATCAGATATGGGTTTAAAAAAAAAAGAAATCATATCACCACTGATTATCCTCCAAGGGTGGCTTAAAGTATATGGAATATTTCACTGCTATTATGTTACTACTTAAACCTTACCAAATGGAAAAATGTCTCACAAAGGACTGGGATCATCATTATATGCCTGTGAAAAATAGGAAATTATATAAAAGCTATCAAAACTTAGAAAGCATATATTTCTGCGTTGGATTTCCTTCTTCATAAATCACTCTTACTCAGTGCAGTTCATTGACAATTACCAGTGGCTCAGAAAACAGATGACACAAACCATGCCTTTATTAATAAACAACAATCCAGCTGTAAGAAATGCAATATTCTCTGTTCTTTTTACTCTGTGACATCAACATGCTCTGCTTCTCTGTGGATCAAAAGCACAGAAAAAGTTTGCAATCTTCAGCTTAAACTTTTCTATTTATAAACATAAATAAAACCCCACTGAATAACAAGAACAAGGGATTAGAGTTCCTTTTGCCAAATAACTTAGCACAATGCAGTTGTCACATTATCTACAAATTAACCAGTCTAGGTATCAGTTATGTAGTGAGCTAAAAAGCATTTCTAGAGTATGTATAAGGAGTCATCTACATAATAAATCTCAGGACATCATGTTTGAAGAAACAGAAGTAAATTATCCTTCTTGTACAACTAGTTCTTTTATGATCCATGACACTCCATGCAGATTTTAAACCAACAGATGACATGTCTAAATGATTTGCAGCAGGCTTAGCAACCCTTGAGGTACCGTCATCCAGTCCAGTTAACTTACTTTGATCATTAAGGTACTATTTAAGCTAGGTCTTATTTTGTAACCAGATCTCCATGGAGAAAGAACTAAAAAACATGTGCAAAAAAGACCTCTTTCACTGTCTTGGGGTAATATTAGTCCACACGTGAGAGGTGGCACTAGAGGAACATGATCCTATCACTTGTTTTACTAAAAACACAGGATTAAATACCAATGATGTGGTTCATTACTGATGCAAAAAGACAATACACCAGCAGCCCGGTCTAAAATGTAGAGTAAACTTTGAATCATACAAAACGCTTTTTCTCTTTGGGTCTTCTCTGGCTTATTGAGGTGAATAGGAAAGCATAAAGTACTGGTTTACTTTCTGTGTTAGGGTCAAATGTCCACTGGCACTTTGGCACCATGGAAGTAGCAGAAGCTTACTATAGAATGGCATCCCTACTAATCTCTGTTGTTAAATCACTTTGTTATATCCCTAGATTGTTTAAAACCCTGTAGTTTACCACTCAACAGCCAGAACTTTTTATTAGTCAGAATTTTCTGTCAAGTAAGTGTCCCTTCTCAGTTTTTATGTATTATTTCTAGAATACCAGAAATGCTTAGAAATCCTTTGCATCTATAGTTCCCTTCTGCTCAGAATGATAATTAAATTTTACAGTCTAGTTTAGCATTTTTTATGGAATGACATATAAAATGGAAAATTAAACTTACCTGTGTGCTATTAAAATAGTTTCATCCACTGAGAATTATAAAATAAGCAAACTGCTTTCTGGAAATGGAAGCGAGCATTTAATTCACTATCTGATTATCAGGAACTCAATAAATTTTCAGGACTGTCTATCTGGTGGCCATGCAGTATTCCAATTTCCAGCTTAATTTGAAAAAACGGCCAATAATCTTGCCTGCTTCAAAAACAAAAATAGAAAACTTGCTACCACGGATGATCTTCATGCTCATATATATATACTATATATATATTTTTATTTTTTTTAGGGAAGAGGATATCATAATTGGTGTAGCAGTCCATTATTATAAGGCAACTTGACCCACCTTATTAGGGAACTTATTTGCTCTCTGAACTTTGTTCAGGGTTATGAAACATTTCTGATCTTTCAGCTTTATAGAATCATAAAATAATTTAGGTTGGAAGGAAGCTCTGGAGATCAGCTGGTCCAATCTCCCACTTAAAGCAGGGCCAGTTTATACAGTTTCTCAGGGACTGGTCCAGTAGAATTTCTAATATGTCCAAGAATAGCAGTTCCTTTCTTGGCAACCTGTTCCAATATTTGACCACCCTCACGGTGCAATTGTTTTTCCTTGTCTGTAGGCCAGAATTTCCTTTGCTGACACTTGTGTCCATTGCCTTTCATCCTATCACTATGAACCTCTGATAAGAGTCCCTCTGAAAAGAAATTAGAGAATTGTAGGAAAGTCTAGGCTGGAAGGGACCTCTGCAGATCATCTTGTACAATCTGTTGGAAGAAGAATCTTTATCCAGTGCCTTCTCAAACCAAGTCTGGAATATTTCCAGTGAGGGACAATCCACCACATCTCTGGGTAACCTATTCTAAGTTTTAATTGTCCGCACAGTGAAGAATTTTTTCTTTGCATCTAGACAGAATTTCCTGAAGCAAATATGCCTCTTGCTTCTTGTCCTGTCACCATGCATCCTTGTGAACAGAGTACCTCCATCTTCTCTATAACTACTTTTTAAGTATTGGAAGACTGTGATTTGATCCATCCTGAACTTTCTTTTCTCTAAGCTGAACAAACCCAATTACTTCAGCCTTTCTTCCTGCCAAGTTCTACAGCTCTCTGATCATCTTGGTGGCTCTCCACTGGACCCTTTCCAGTTTTTCAATGTCTTTAACTGGGAGGCCAAAAATTGGCACAGTATTCCAGGTGAGGCCTAAAAAGTGCTGGGTAGGGTGGAATAATTGCATGCCTTGATCTGCTGGTCATGATTTTACTAATACATCCCAGGATGCAATTTGCCTTCATTGCTGCAAAGGCACACTGCTGACTTGTCTTCAGCTTGCTGTGCTCCAGGACCCCCAGGACCATTTTAGCTGAGCTGCACCCCAGCCAGTCAGACTCCAGCCTGTAGTGCTGCTTGGGATTGTTCTGTTCCAGATGCAGGACTTCACATTTATCTTTGTTAAATCTCATGCAATTCTAGTTGGCCCAATTTTCCAGCCTGTTGAGGTTTCTCTTCCTTCCAGCAAGTTCACCAGCTCCCACATTTGTCTCTGAACTTACTGAGAGTTCTCTCCATTCCATCATTCAGATCATTAATTACTTTGATTAATTAAGTCATTACATTACACAATATTGGCTCCAGCAGTGATCCCTGAGGGACCTTCACTAGTAATCGGCAGCCAACTGAGCTTTGTACCACTGGTCACAACCCTCTTAGCCTGGCAGGCCAGCCAATTTTCCAACCACCTTATAGCCTACTTATCCAATCCATATCTTATAAATTTGGATATCAGGATGCTATGGGGACTGTGTAAAAAGTCTTGCTAAAGCCAAGGTAAATGATCCACTGCTCTCATCTCAATGTATGTCATCATTGTATGAGTATACACAGGTGCACAGAGCATAGAAAGGCCCTAAAATACCAGTCTAGAACTTCAATTAGTTACCATGATCTTCTTTTTTTAAAATAAATAAACTTGAAATTGTTCAGATCATCAGATCAAGATGATTTTCCCAGTGATTCACTGAATGATGGTAAATTCAGTAGCAGTGAGAAATGTAAGACACAGACTGGTGTTTTAACACATACAGCAAGGTAAATTAGATACCCAAATTGTAGAAAGTTTCACTGGAGAATTTATACATCTGGTGTCTTTTCAAAATTCCAACTCTGACCTAAGCAAATAATTCTCTCTTTCATTTTTGTCTTTTTATATTTCTTCAAGACTTAACAAAGATCAATTCAATCCCTCCTGGAGTGTCCTTCTTACAATTTCCTTCTGTTGAGCATATCCATACATTAGAAGTAGTCTTTTCACTTTGTTGAGCAAACCTGTGGTACAAGCTAATACTAAGTGTAAATAAGAATAATTAAATATAAATCTCAGTGTTTGCAATCCCACTACATTAGGTGCTAAGAAACTTTCAGTGACCCATATTATAGAAGCTTGCAAATTATACAAGTGGTTTATTCATCTTACTGAGATCTTTAAATACAAGGACGATGGAAAAAAATATTCTAGATTTATATAAAAACATCCTTTAAAATGGGGCATACATCTGCCAGGTTTTATTCCATAATAAATTTTTGACTAAACCCATAGGAAAAGAAAGGAGATTTTGTAACTGAAAGCCTTGTTATATCATCATTAGCATAATTATCTCAGCAAGTCATCTTCTGCCTGTGTCATCCATTTAATTCTTCATCACTGTTACCTTCAGAGCAGCAAGTAAAAGATGAGCAAATTTGTTGACTTTTCTCAACTCTCACCTTTTATTTATTCTTGTAGGTAAGCTACACAATGAAGTAGTAATATGCCTGAAGGTTTGTTACTCAGTTCATTCTCTTACCTTATTAGGTCTCTATAGAAATAAACAAATGTATTATTTGTTTTCTAAATAAAATTCATTTTAAGTGGCACTGTCTCTTTGTTATGGTTCTAACTAATTTCATGGATGTGTCAGATCTCATCACTGCTTAAAGTCCCATGACATTCAACTTTTTTCCAATCAATCTGCATGAAACTAGCAATTTTTCTTTACAATTTCCCATCAAATGGTAAAGATTAACCATTTATCCGTCTGCAGTTTTGATCATCAGCATTATTTTAACTCTTTTGGTAGAGCATTTGACATACAACAAGAAATGGGCTGGGGTCATAAAGAGAGCTTATTCTTTATTCCCTGTTAAATTTAAAATTTATTGCCATGTAAAGAGACTCAATTACAACATGTCTGGTCAACAAAATATATGATACATGTATCAGTAAAATTTGCACATGGACACTACTCAGCAAGATCACATTGCAGAAGCAAAGAAAAACGGTGCTCTGAACTTCATTTGAGCTTGCACACAAATACACACAGCACAAGTGAATCATTTGGGTCTTGACTATGCATTTCTAAAATCTAAAGCTGTTTGAACCTGGCCGGTGGCTCACATCTCTCCCCTTTATGATTAAGTAGAAAAGTGTGTGACTTCTGACCTCACAATCTTTAAGCTCATGTCTATAATGAGCCTTAGTCCAGTGTAGATGCCCTGCAACCTGTTGTCCCAGGTCTGTGGGTAATGATTATGTAGGGTTTTTTTTTGTTTTGTTTTGGTTGCTCCTAATAAAAGTATTACAGATGGAGAGCTAGCTAGAGGTTTCTGTTAGGTAAAGGTGTTATCTTGGTTTGTTCCAAAGTATTTGTCGCTGATCAACTCCAGAGCTGCAAATGTCAGCAGAAGGGACCACAGCTGTCACCCAGGATGACAGTGAATAGCACTGTCATTCCTAGGGATGATCTTCTCTCTGCCAAGCTGAATAAGCAGCATGGGGAAAGAGCGATTTATTCACTTTATTCATCCCTCCTCTTAGGGTTAAAGATTTTTGGAAGATGTAAGTACATCATCTTTCAGAATCATATGCACAAAGTAAAAGAGCTTTTCCATTACTTAATGCTCTGCTCCAGATTTTATCCTCTGAGAGTTTTCCAAAATTTCCATTAACATCAACAGCGGTTATGCCTAAGAAGTGGGTGGCAGATCTGGTCCTCTGACTGAGCAGCAGTAACAGTGAGCTGAATGAAAATGAACAGATTGCCAAGCATTTTGGATGGAATGGAAAAGGAGATTTAACCTTGTTAATTCAATGTTGGGGCAAAACTTCCCTACAAAATACTTTTCATATTTTCCAAGAGGATGCACTGGAGTTCCTCCCAGATCTGTCCATTACTAGTGAATATTCAAAGTACGCTAACATCTCAGAGCAAATGTCTGCGATGATTTGCAGACTAGGGAGAAAGCTTTGAGATTGTATCTTCCTGAGATCACAGGTTTCAAAACCTGTTCTGTTTTGTGGACAATATTAAATAATGGAATTCCAGGCACAGTGCTTCAAATATCTTCAAAGGGTCAAACACCTTTAAAACAATGATCTATTGTAATAGGAATATCACTTTTTCCTTTTTTTAGAAGTATTTTTAGGGCCCTCAGGAACAGTTGTGTGTGTTAAAAAGAATTTCAATACCTGAATTAGTAAAGGAAAATATACTTTAAGTATTGAAAATTATTGAAAAGTTGGCAAATACTGTCTAGTTGATTATTATATTTTTGTGCTTAGTCCAATTAAAAAGTCTAGTAGTTACGGTTGTAGTAAGATACCTGTCAACATCGAAAATCTATGTAAACAGTAGTCAATTTTCAAAAAGGGGAGAAAACTGTGGGGTCTGCAAAGCCAGATTCTAAGGACACAACTGGAAAAAAAAAGTAATATTTAAATATAACCTGAATAATAAGAAAAATAATCTTTACAGTCTCTTAGTGTTTACAGAAACTTGATGTTTCACTTCAGTTATTTACATTTCTATAAATTTTAAGAAAACAAAACTAGATTAGGTTGCTTAATGCATTTACGTCACTGTTGTCTGAAGATGTCACAATTAGAGGAATATTAAAAAAATCTAGCCCTTTTGATCAAAAGAAAAAAAGAAAAAAAGAGACATATTCAATACTTCCACATTATTCAGAAGTTTCAGAGAGAAGGAACAGAATGACAAGCAGCTGTTCGTAAGAAAAAATACACAAATAATGTTATAACAAACCTAGAGAACCTAAAATTATAAATTACAGAGATCATTCTTCCCAATTCTCTGTAATTTATGCAAGCACTCTCAATCACATTAATGAGAGTATTTCTGATGCTAATAGTAAATTATGATTATAAATCCAGTTCTGACTGGGAACTGATTTAGGGTACTATTGAACCCTCTATGCTTCCAGACCACCATACTGAATCCTTTATGCCTCTAGAACAAACAAACAAACAAAAAAAGATTAAAAAAAGCGCGATTATTCACCGAAAATTTTGTCCGTTTAGCTCCTTCTTAAAACATAAAACTAGATCTGCGAGTTCATATGTAAATTCCATAAAGCCCAGTATTTTAATTGTCACAGAAAATTGCTTATGCTGTGTTTAAATTGTGCTACATAGTCTCTTCTCATGCCCAGAAGTAGCTTTTCATCTCGTCCTAATTTGTTGAAAGCAGTATTTTACCCAACCAAGGAAGGAATTGTTTTTCAAAGCCATTTGACAATTTATTTCAGGCATTTGTTTAAAGCTGAAAGACTTTTCCATCTCATTCACCTTTATGTACATGAAGAATATTTTTCCTCAGACTTTCAAAATACTTAAACCTCAAAACCCAGACAAAATCTGGAAACTGTCTAAAAAACGTAAATAAAGGTAATTAAAATAAAATATTGAATATAATTCAGAAGAAAACTTATGATTTTGGAAAAGAAGGCAAAATATGTTTTGATAGATCAATCCAGAGTATGTAGTCATATTTTTATTTATGTTTTTCATCTGTATCCATAGGGTTTTCAAGCTATTGTAGCTTACTATTCCATTATGTACAGAATAATGGAAGGGGAAATAGAACTGAGGTAGAAAAGTTTTCTTGTTCTCTTTTTTTTTTGAGTTACCAAATTTTTTTCCTCATCAGTCTAGGATAAAGAAAAAATTCTAGAAACTATTTCTGAGCTGCAAATCAGGGGTATATATATATGTATATATGTATATATATATGTATATGTGTGGGTGAACACATACATTCTGAATGGATGCATTTATGTTTTGGCTTTTTTATTAAAATATCGAAAATAAAAGGTGTGACAACCATTTCCATTTGAAAAGCTAACAATAATAATAATAATAATAATGATAATAATAACAAAACATGAAATCAGAAGACTTCTCAGAATCTGCCAGTTCAAATGCCTATGAATCAATATTTTTTTGTTGAAAAACATGAAGGCAGAATAATGGCATTGCAATGTAACAAGGAGAGCCAGGAATGGAGGTATTAACTTGATGCAGAAGCACACTTGCTGGAAAATAGATTGTATTTGTATAATTAACAGAAACAGCAAGGGCAAAAATCAATTCATAAAACAATAATAGTAATGAAATAGTAATTTAATTTGCTTTTATAATATAATTGTATAGTGAATTAGTAACACAGAGAAGACTTCAATTCACTATAAAATTGCCTCTGCAACTACCAGGGTGCAGAAACTCCACTACTTTCTGGGTTACACAAAATCTGTGTTTTTGTAGAAAATGCACCTTAATTCAAGCATAACTATTATCGTGCTCAGTAGCCTTACTCTAGGAAAAAGAAAGGATAGGGGAAAGGAAAAGGAAAAGCTTGCTTTCCAGAATTTTTCCTCCAGTTTTTCTATTTCAACGCATGCAGATTTTTCTTATATTTTGAGTGGAAGACTCGAACTTAAAGACCCATCTGAGAATCTATTTTATATTCACCAGCAATTATTTGTTTGCAGCACATAGTTTCTGGCTCTTCTTCAGCGTGGGTTAGTAAGCAGCTTTGCACTGCAGTTAGCATTTAAGAATGATGAAGACAGAGGCTGATTGAGGTTAATGGATTTGTCAAGGACATCTTTTACTCATGGAGTTTATTTAAAACTCCTTCTCAAAATTCATAAATGGTTTTTTTTGCCTATTCCTACAGTACTCTTCCTCCTACAAAATACCTGTATTATTCCCATTAAGAACAGGTTAAATCTACATCATGATTAATTATCCCAGTTTAGTTTTCTTTAATTATTTCAGTGAGAACAGTGAACATGAAAAAGCAAAGGCTAAATAGGGATACTAGCAAACAAAACAAAACTTTTCACATTGGAACATTAATGTTCTTTGGTAAACCAAAAATCGTAAGACTCCTTAAATACTACAGAAATCTGCCAATCTTTGCTTGCATTAGCTTAACCCATGTAGCTTATTGCTAATACATTACTATTGACAAATGAGGACAGCCAACTTGTATTTCGAGAAGATTTTATGATAAAGGCTTGGCAAACCCTTCTGAGAAGCCAAAACCCCCTAATGACTAATCCCAGTCATCCAACAGAGGCCCTAAAAGTCCAGTCTTCCATTGAAATTAGATTTTTTTTTCCAATGGAGTTTAAATTGGATCAGAACAATTTCCATATTTTGTCTTATTTGTGAAAGGGTCAGCATATTTCTCTGGGGGATTTTGCTCAAACAGTGCACACCTATTCTTCTGATAATTAACTAAAACCCTTGGAAAAAAACAAAGCTTTCCGAGACACATCCTATTTCACCTGCACCATTAAGTTCATATTAAAGAAGGCAGCTGTTTTCACCTTGTGTTTCTCTTAGAAGCTCCTTAAGAAGCTCGTGCATCAGTAAGTTCTGTTCAGAGAATATTCTGCTCAATTTATCAATAGGGGACATCATCGCTGTTGCTTTTTCTCTAATATTCTTTGCCTTTTGCTTTTTTGTGCTTGTGGTTCAATTTAACAAGCTAGAGGATTAGACCATGACAAGCAATAAGTGCTAAATCAGCAAGCCCTGCAGGGCATGGGATTGTTTTAAAGTTGGATACATCTGCTTTGGATTGAAAGCTGGATAAGACAAAAAAGTTGAGAAGTTCTGTGAATATAAATGAGTCCAATAATTATAAAATAACTGCCTAATTATGTATGCATAAAACATGCATAATATAGCTTTATTTTGCTAAATAAGTAGTATTAAGATTAGATTACTTGCTATTTTGAGATCTGTCCTAAGGGAAGAATAGCGTGATTTGAATTCTCTAAAAACCTCTCAGTCTTTGAAGAAAGCATAAAATTACTTCGTTTAAAATTTAAGTTACTTGCTGTTAAAAATTTTTGATCTCAGTCTAGAATGCTTCTTCTAAATGACGTTTCCATCCGAATTTAGTTCACTTCTGTGCAGAGGAACAAAATACAGTAGATCAGACCAAAAGGGTCAGCCAGCTCATCCAACAGGATGCCGGTCGTGGTTGCTTAAGAGAAGACAAACAAACATACATAAATATCTGGGAAACACGATATTCAGTATAAAGTGATGTTCTATCAGACTGACTGGTGATGTAGAGCATGACACGTCAGTGCTATTGCTTGTATAAACGTTCCTGCTCCTCCTGACTTCATTTCTTTCCATCACTGGCATTTCCCTCAAAACAAAGAACAGTGAAAATGTGGTTTTGAAGATTTTACATATACAAAAAGTAATTTGAAAAATTCGTATGTGTTATATATATATATATATATATATATACACACACACATTAATTTCAAAGGATTGTTACTATTTTACTTTTTATTTTGCATAATGATTGATGGACAATCTGGAGTAAACTGCATTTCTGTCTGTTGGATAGAGTATAAGTTATCAAACTGGTGTCAGATACATTATTTGTTCAATGTGTTGCTTGTGTCATTTCCAAATTTTACAAACAAGCTCCTCAATTAAATGGTCTTATATGATATACTAAAAATGCTGCTCTTATTGCTTCAGGCTGTGTCAGAAGAGAATGGCATATCTCTTCTAAGCAGTATTTTATTAAACAAGTCTTAGAATTGTGCCTAGGCTTGAGGACACTCTTAGAAAACAATATGTCTTTGAAATTGCTTTCGTTCTATCCTATTTAGTTTTGGAGCTCGTGATTCAAAACCATCAAGCTGACAATTATCCAGGGTGGATATAATGCGCAAAAGATGTTTGGATAAGAAGTCACTTAAATAAAACCAATGCTCTAGCTGTTCTAAAGGATGAATAGAAGAAAAGATTGTTAGCAAATAAAGAACTGTCAATTGACCAGGCTGGTGAACCGGGGGAGCATGATCCAGACATGTATCACAGTGACAATTCAACAGCCTCCTGCATTTATTGGAAATATGTAACAATATCAAAGAAAGAAATATTAAGATTCATCCTCTATAACACTGACATAAGGTGGTACGCTTTGCCTTTCAATTCATCATTTTCTAAAGTTACTTCTAACTCACATACTAAATTAGGATTCAAATTTTAAAAAACCTGATGTTAAATAATAAAAGGTTTAATGGGAAAAGCTCATAACACATAAAAGGATATTGATGACACTTCATGAATCTGTGAGAAAAACCTAAGGTTATATTAATACACTGAAATAAGGTATTGTTACTACAGGATTCCAGTACAGTTTTTAATGGAAGAAATGTTGCTCTAAACAGACTGGAAAATAAATATAAAGGTGAGAAAGTGAATGGAAAGCAATCGCAATGCAGAATGTATATTACAAGACAATCTACAAATTCAGCGTTGGTGAAAGCAAGTTATTTTAATGCGTCACGTCTCTGAGTCTGTGGTACCTAGGAATAAAAAATAATCTCACTGTGTTATTTTAGTAATATATGAAATCACTAAGTTGTTATTTTTGCCAGAACATGTGTCAAATGCATCGGGCTCACAAAAAGAGAGAGCCTCACTATACTGATTTTCCTTCTGAACTCAAGAGCTTCTTCCTAGGCTGAAAGTTTATCTTCCAAACTCCAGAGAGGCTTGATCTGAATATAAAGTTTTGGGCTGACTCTACAAAATTCCTTGTGAGGGGACACATCTGTGCTTCAGATCCTCCAATGGTCTTAGCAGGACTTGTACTGTCCACTTCTGCCAGAAAGATTCCTAAGATCAAGGTTTTAGACATAATTTCTGTACTTTTTAGTTTGTGCATATATAAATTCAGTAGTTTTTTTTAAATACTGTGGAAGGACTTCAGAACTTAAATAGCAATTTTGTATCTTCAAAGCACTGTAGAAACATTAACTAATTAATCTTCACAACACCTCCAAGGAAATTAATGGGCTATACAACCGTAACTGTTAATGGAGTATGTTCTTAAAAATCCCTAATGCTCTTCCTCTAGCGCTTCTTAAAATTAATAAAATGTTACCCAAGTGTCCTTAATTCTATAAACTTACCAACTCAATTCCTCAGTGCTTGCCTCAGTCTTACAGGATTTACAAATGGAGAAAAGTGGTGGGGAGGAAATCCTGCTTTGAACCACCTGGGGAATTACACACTGCACTTTGGACTGCTAGATCAAATGTCTAATGATACTAATCAAGGACCCAGCATGTCACAACTGCTTCTTCTGTGAGACACTGTATGTTGGTAACTGTGAAAAACATACATGTACACCCCCATTTTCAGGCAAGTAATTAGTATCTATTCCTAAAGCCCCTTCACAAACATGAAAGTCTGAAAAGAAAGTCCAACTTATTATCCTCTTCTTACTTTGATTAATTAATTAAACGTAGAAATATTTTCCAAAGTTACTGAAAACACCGAAATACCAACTCACTTATCGTGCCTTAAATTAAGTATCTTATTACTCTACAATAATATGTTTTGTTAATCTTGCAGTGGAAACGAGGCACAAAGTGCAATTTATCCAAGTCTGTCTGGCAATCTCCAAGTTCAAAATGTCACAAATAGGTGCCTTTGCCTGGATTAATTACCAGCCTTAATAACTCTGCACTTGGCTGGTAGTAACCCTCCTGAATCAGACTTCAAGTTCCACTGGGGAAAGAGCTCATTAGCAGGCTATTAGGTCGCCTCTGCCACTTATCAGTTCTTGGCAGAAGGCACCCATGGATAATAATCAGAATGGTTCCAAAAATCATTTTCACAGGGACTGGAGAAATATGCAGACTGTAAGCTAGAAATATATCGTATTATGTTTTTGCTTTATTTCTGATGCATTTTACACGTATTTCAATTTATTTTTGTTGTTTTATTTCACAAAATTATTTAAGCAATATAGGCGCACACAGGCTTATCCCCTGGACACAGTGTATAAAGGTATTCTTATATACTCAGATATTATTTTCCTTCAATAAAATATATGAAATATATCTTAAGCATTCTGTCACACTGATTTATATACATACATTACCATAGCATTAAAAATTACTCTTAATTGCTAGTGAGATCAAATCAACTTTTAAAAATGGCTAAGAATGGTAAACAGAAATAGTAAATGAAGTGGGGGAAGATAAGTACTCAAAAAGGATAGCTTAAGCTTGGTTATGCTGATTTCTGTAGGATTCTGTAGGATCCTTCTGTCGACTGTTCAGACTGACTACTCAACACAGTGATTCAGACAGGGAGCTGAACTTACCCCTCTCAACTGTATTTGAGAGGATCTCTCTCCTTCTCCATCCTCTTCCTCTTTCTGGCTATACAGGACAACTTCAGAGGGGACCATCATTAGGGAACCTAATTTTTGTGAACTACCCATCCACATCAGGTTTTATTTAACAAACTTCTCTCATATTTCAAATTTTCAGAAATTATTCTGCTTTAGAACATGTTTGCTTTTATTTTACAAAGGCACAATGAGCACGCTCCCCAAAACATTGTGGGATCACATTAGCAAATAAATAAATGTTTAAGCAGTAAAGAATCCAGTGGTAAATGTACCCTAATGGGAGCCAGTTCCAATTTTTCCAAAGTTATAAAGTCCTACATGGACAGGACACAAGAACAAAAACGCATTGCTCAGAAACTTTAATTGACTCTACTTACATGAACTGTATTAGAAATGTTACACATAATAAACTTGCAGGTCCCTAAAGAATCTGATTCCTTTCATTCAATCTATATTTCAGGTTTTAATTAGTGTGATGGAAAACTCAATTACTAGTGAAATTATATCATTATAATTTGTAACCCAAAAGAATGGAATGTAACGCCTCTTCATTTCCGCATCTCACTGAAAACACAGCTTTACCTTTCCAAGCTGAAAGCTCTGAGGACAGGAAGGAGTGGGTTTACACCAACTCATGTTTATTCTCAGAAGTTTGATCCACCACATCATAATTCCCAGCACTTTTCTTGAACAGCTTCCACAGATCATTTGGCTTGATATTTAATATTATTTCTGTGTACTAACAGCAACTGTATATAATCTCTAAAGACTGCCAAAACACTTTTTCAGTTCTACTTTGGCAGATGTCACTGGGGGAATGGAACATCAAAAACATGACACTGCTAAGCTCAATTTATTCAGCAGACCCAGTGTGTTTCACTCACACTTGCACTTTCACACCCACACCACTAACTCAGACCTGACCCAGTTTCCATTCCTGTGAGCTGGCACAGTTGAGCCAGGGAAAGGCGACAGCTCCCACAGCTCGTGGTGCCACCTCGGGCACCAGCTTCCACATGGCGTTGGTCAGTCCTGCAACAATGCTCCTCTGATCCCAGTTGCTGAAGGCCTTCATGGTCAGGTGTTGGCCCAGGCTGCCAGTGTGATCAGCCTGTGGTGACATCCTGGTACAACTCTCTGTCAGCTTCAGGTATTGCTCTCCTGTCAGGTGTTGGTCAATGGCTCACACCAAGGTTCATGATCAGTTCCTGTTAGCGTTGTCCTCTTGACCATGGCTCATTAGCCCTTTTTGCACTGTGCTCAGCTCTTGGTCAAGGTGAGGCCACCATACTCCCATGTCAGCAGAAGACCTCTGTGAAAAATCCAAACTTCTAGTAAGACAAGGATTATGAGAACCAGCGACAAAGAAATATCATAACCTCATTATTCTGTGGATTAGGAGATAGAAAAGCAACCAGAACACTTGGAAAGGGCCCACGCATGAGAATAGAGACAGAGTTTCAAAATAAGCACATATGCCTGGAGCTAGATTTTCAAAAGAATTTCAGTCTCATTTAGGCAATAGAAAAAGGTAATCAGATTTCTTGACAGTCTCAAATGTTTATTTACCTGGCTGTAAGAGTCCCAGAGTGAGCTGTCATTTACTGATATTTATCATAAATGTAGGCACCTAAACAGAGCTGAGCCATTAAAAAAATTGCTATCAGTTTTGTATGATGAATATTAGAGAGTCTGTCAGACAACATATAACTCTTGCCAAATTGCATTTCACAAACATGTCAATCAGCTTCACTGTAGTCAACTGTTACTTCGAGTCTGAATGCCTTTTTCCAATGGGTGCTAAAGAACTCAGTGTCAGAACATTCATTTTTGGGTGGTGGTGACTATCAGTTCAGAATGATAATGTTTCACTGAGGAGCAATCTATGCTAAATAAAACTGTGACACACCAACTTGCATAAAATTAATCAGCACTGTCTGATTCAATTATGACTGATAAGGTGTTTGAAACTGTTTTCCTTTCCTTTGTTCTTCAGTCTTTCAAACTTGGTTCCTGACATCCTGTTATCAACTGTAGGAACCTGTGGAGCTGATTATATAAATGGCTTGTGCATTTTAGATGCATCTATCTTCTGTATCTCGAGGCAATGTAGGTTTTTTTGGAAGATTAATGAACAAACAATCAGCTGGTACTGACTATGTAGCACATATTGTTAAGGTTTACTTATGTATGATAGGATCATTATGGCTTACACCATTTCAAGTTTACAGCTCTCAGAAATGTACCGGATTTTATTTTTCTTATTTTTTAAGAAATAAATTATTTTGACAGGGGAAGCTGTCATTCTTGCACTCCATGTAGTACAGTATTATTTTTTATGCAGTCTGTCTAAGGATTCTAACATTTCTGTGGTGGAAATGGCATGAATTACTAACAAACTTCTCTCCTTTTCTCTCTGGCCCAGCAGTTAGCCACCACAGCCCCATAAGGAGACAGTAGAGGGTGTGCGGTGTCTCATTGCACCTCTTGGATAGCTTCCAACAGTGGGACTTTCAGCTCATCCAAAGCAAATCTGGACAAGTGACAAAACTCATGGTAGATAGCAGAAGCATCATCCTTTCTCAGGAATGAACATATAAGGAAGGACAAATATATAAGGATATTTAAAGAACATATAAGGATGCTTTACATCACCGTCTCTCACAGAAGGATTTAAGCCCAGCCTAGGATCTCTTTATATAACACACTGATTTATGTATGAGAGTAACTATGGAGAAAGCCTCCTCAATTATTCTGAGATTTAATTGTGAATAAACAGTAGTCACTACATTTTATGAGGCTAATACCCCTCTCTGAAAATCCTCATAATTCTGCTTATATTTGTGCATCATGAATAGTGTGCGATATCTCAAAGAGATAAAACGCAGGGAGGACTGAAAGAAATTGAGATTTGTAAGTTTTAATATCACCCTAAAGAGTCCTCCCAAGCCCCGAATTTCTCTGTAAATATGTAAACAACTATCAAGAAGTTCAATGCATTGTAATAATAGCCACTACATTTTTATCTGCATCATATTATTACAGTCTAACACAATTCTCTGTAACAAATCTTATTCATCTTCAGAGAAAGCAATGCTCTTAGAACACTTCCCCAACTGCAGTAAACTTCAGGCTTGTATCAGTCTTTCTAGCCCTAAGGATAAAACACAAACAAACAAACAAAAGCCTTCAGTCAGATTCCTCAGATCTTGCGATTTGCTAAAATGCAGTAAGTATAAATATAAAATGAGTAGTCTTTTTCTGCCTTCAAGTTTCCGAGCTTCACAAGTTCATTTCCTTCATAAATTCTTCTTTTTTTAAAAAATTTGGAAACTTTTAAGAAGTATCACAAAATCTCTTGATTTCAGGAGCTGGAAATAATCTTTCAAGGACTGGCTTATCTGGATGACTAGATGCAATAACTTCCTGAAAACACTGAAGTTTTGTAGCTTGTTTTTCAGGGACAAATAGCTGTATGGTTTTGTTTGTTTGTTTGTTTGTTTTTGTTACAGATAGCATACACTGAAAAAAATGAGAAGGAAAATTCACACATAACAGTTCCGCATGGTCCTAGAAGTTTCTCTTTACCTTAGAAACACTGAAAGTCAAACGATGTCCCAGGCTTAAGTCCGTGGGGCAGGAAGCAATGCGACAGATTCTCAGGCTAATGGTGATACCTTCTTTAGGCAACAGAATCTTTACACATATTTTGAGATGGTGAGAGAGGAAAAATAATACAATAGATGGGAAATCCAGGCATTTTTCACTTAGACAGGATGCCTTAGTCAAAATCCATGCTCTCCGATCCGACAGAGAGCAGGCAAATGCCCTGAACTCTGCTTATGGAGCATACCTGGGTTGTTATTGATTTCTCCTCTTGACTTTCCTACTGTATTAACTGCATCCCTCATTAGCGCAGGGATCATTACCCAAGGTCCACACCTCCCAAAGAATCTACGGTGACTGAAGTTATAGCAGACTAGGTCAAAGGAGGGAAGTGAACTGGAATATCTCACATAGTAGGTGAACGCTGGGTGGTAAAATGGGGGCATTCCCCATCGTCATTACGAGCCAAACGGCAAAAACTTCATCTGAGTTACTCAACAAAATCGACTGTAATTAACAAATAGGTTCAGGATGACCAAAAGTCCTATTTCTGGCAAATGAAATCTTTTCCTAGAAAACTGGTTTTGCCAGTTTCACTGAAGAGCAGCTTTTTGCCTTGGACAGATGGCATGATGTCATTAAATTTGTGCAGCATGCTCGTGTGGACAATGTACTAAATATCTTCCTGTATCAGAAATGAAGAATACCAAATGTGAAGCATGCAGCATTTATCTAAATAACTGTATTTGTGGTTGGTGGCTGTGCTGATTAAAATATTCATATAAAGATCACACCAATAACCAAAATTATTAAATCACCGCAGGAATTGTATGCTGTCCAGGACTATGTGTTTTGCACAGAAAGCAATAAAAGTATATCAGGGTTAGCATGAAAGGTAGATACAGTGATATACCATTATATATTCTCCTTATATTATCACAGCTATAGCTCTCAAACAGAAGTACAGGTAGCAGATTGCTATATAAGTTCCTGCAGTAGTCATTAACTATATAGAGTTAGAAACGTTGTATGATATAAACCTGATTAATTCCACAAGTCTTTCTTTCCTGTGAGCAGTAATTACATTTTTAGCCATTGCACTCTCCTTTAAGGAAAGATCTATTGCTCTGCACAGAAACTAAAATTAATGTTGCTCACTTCTGCTCAGAATACAGAGACACAGACACAAATTATAAATTGTGATATCACAGAAAAAAGCAGAAATTGTTTTAAGATATATATTTTTCAAGTTGTATTTAAAAAAAATGACAGGCAGTGGCAAGCAAGGAAGGGAAAATATACCTGTGTTAATTGCAGTCATATGAAGAAAAAAACCACATAATCTGGTTTAATTTTAAAATATAGTAGCAGATTCTCTGCCTATTATGGACACTTCATTTCCTTATTATTGCTTTTACCATTTTTGTCAGTCATAATGTTTTCCACCAGAAGGAAAAACACAAAAAAACACAAAACCCAAGAAAACCCCACGACCTTCAAGATTGCAAAATTCCTGGTAGGATCTGAAAAAAAAAGGTCTACAGAGTAATTCTAATGGGCTTTTCTTTCACCTTAGCTTAGATATGTTTTTGCACTAGGACAATTTCTGACACAGGAGAACAATGGCTTCGCCTTGGCCAAGAGCTGAGCACAGTGCAAAAAGGGCTAATGAGCCATGGTCAAGAGGACAATGCCAACAGGAACTGACCATGAACCTTGGTGTGAGCCATGGACCAACACCTGACAGGAGAGCAATACCTGAAGCTGACAGAGAGTTGTACCAGGATGTCACCATGGGCTGATCATGCTGGTGGCCTAATAAACCCAACTTGGCAGTATCACACTGTTTGTGCATATCATGGGCTTTTTCCTTATGAGAGTTTCTTTTGCAGTCAACATAATTGCCCATGAAGACCATGAAAGACATACACTTGCATTCAGAAATCATCTCCTGTCTGCTGGTCTTCTAACTAGGTTCCTGTTCAGTTTACTGCAGGGTTTTCTATGCCAACTGCAAGCTTAAATTAACTAGGTCACATTGAGTTAAGAAGACTCTAGAGATAGTAGTGAGCTACTAAAACAGTGATCTAAAATAGATCATCTAGAGATATGAATGGAAGACAGTTAATTTGAGTAGATAAACCATCCCTGCAAAAGCTGGGTGGTTTGTAATTTTGAAATCATTGTAATTGTGAAAATGGTGAAAACTGGCATTACCAAAAAATTAGTCTCAGCAGTGGGGCAACGAATGTGTGAATTGCACAGATATGTGTTAGGTTAGGTGGTCATAAGCTCATCTGCGAGGATGCAGATGAGGAGGAGCACAGGGAGCAACAGCAGGTGGAGGGACTCGACTATCACCCTGACATGGGTGGTCCAAGTCCCATTGGAGCAGGAGAGTGACCAGCCCATGCAAGGCTCATCTCCCTGTGCACAAGGAGCACCAAGGCGTAGTGGCAGGCTGAGGAGCCCCAATGACCCATCACATCCCTGCCCAGGCCCTGGGCTGTTCCCAGAGAACCATTGGCCCCAGGGCTGGGGACACCTGTTGGTCACAGTGAACCACCAGGAGAAGTTCCCTGAGGACCTCATCAACCGACAGGGGCACTGCCAGATGTGGGGCGTGGTAGATATGTATATACTTCCTGCCTTCATCCTGCTCAGCCAAAGAAGGTAACAGGATGAGGCTGTTGGTGCAGTTTGTGTGAGCGCCAAGTTTTTCTGCCTGTGTTGATTTGCGTGGTTGGCCATGCGCATGTGAACGTGCACGCTGTATACATATGACTGTGCGCATGCCTTTTGGGAACACACCCTCAGCCTCATTCCTGGTTGGCCCTGGAGGCATGGAGCTGCAGTAGCCTCCATTGGGCTACCGGATTTGGCCATCTCTAACAAATTGAGTGTAAACTCAGTGGAATCGAGTTCACTAAAGCCTTACGAAGGATAACCGGTTCATTGGAAAGGTAATGTTCTGGAGCACTTGCAGCATTGAGGTTATTCTCTTTTACCTTTACCTTACTTTTTCCTAATCATTTCTTGATAACAAAATGTCACACTGGGACAAACAAAGCGTTCTTAAGGCTTTGTTATGGGGGGGTCTGTATATTACTGTTTTATAGGTTTTTCTCATATTTCTGGTATTGCATTATTGGTACGTTATCGGTCTACATTTTCTTTTTCTTTTCAGTGTTCTCCCTCTCAGCATCTTTTAGAGCTGTAGTATAGCTCCAGTTCATTTCTACAGTTTACTGCTAGATCTGTTCTTTTCTCGTTAGCTGAGCAAGAGAAGAGCTGAACCCAAAATGTTTCTTTTCTTTATTCCCAAGGCAAAGTAGGGAGCTTGCATCACATATAATCTTGAATTTCCATTGGATATATTTAGCACATAAAATTATTTAACAGTAAAGACTCTGAAGCAGTTTTGGGGAATGAAGTCTCCAAGAAATGTGTAACACATTTCTTAGATTCTTCCTTCTTCCTTCACTAACATTCTTTGCCTTTTGCTCTAACTTCAGCATCTCACCTGCAATCATGAATGAGTTCCACCAAACATCCTAAAACAGACAGATTACTAATCTACTTAAGTATCAGTGCATAACTGCATCTGGTCCCACTTATATATATATTTACCGAATACAGTGACACAGTAACATCCAAGCATCCTTTTCAGTACCAAAGTCCAATCATAAATAGCTATTCTGTAAAATTTCTTTAAAATACAGCTGAAGTAATTAACAATTCATGAGCAAAGGTTCTTCCAAGAGTTCAAACAATATACGGCAGAGGATTCTACTATATCCATACAACTGACTGCCTGTCCGCTTGCATCTGTAGGATTGAAATCTAAAAGCAGTCATTTCCGCTAGCATTTATTATTGCTTTTGAAGCAGCACTGAGAGTCCCCCAGTCAAGACATATTTTGCTTCCTTGAAATACGTCAACTGAAGAGTAAATAAGTAAATAAATAAGTAAATAGCTTCAAAAAAGAGGTTGAAGCATTATACACTTATTTCAGTAAACATTTTTATAAAGCATCTAATTCTCCCCCACTAAATACAGAATCATTTCACCCAATCATTCTGCTGGCCTAAAACTTTGAGGCACACCAGACAGGTAAGATCTGTTTTGTAAAGGCAGTTATTTTACTGTTAATAGTATTTTTATTCTTAGTAGCAGTAGTGACATTTGTTTGTGTTACAGTTATATCGAATGCATCCCTGTGGCTTGGTTTTGTGATATACATGCAGCTCCCAAAGATGCTAAGGAAATAATTGCATGAGCTGCCACATCTCATTAGTATAACAATCTTATTTTTTTTAAGAGAGAGTTTTGTGTTAAAAATTGAATCTGACGCATGAAGATTCTTATGAATCCTTAAAATATATTTACCCGTTTGCTGTTTCGTGATGTGCAACACACACCATTCATATACAACAGAAAATGTTTATGTTGGTCCTTCATTCCATTACCATGATTGCTTGTATTTATCTAAGTCAGTCCTGATGTCTAAGCCTTACACTGTAGGTTAAAGAGTTTAAAAAAGATATATTTTGGACACTCGATAAAATAAAACAATTACATCAGCATCCAATTCCACCGCATGATAGGGAAATGCTGAATATGTTTACATTTGAGATTTTATCAGTCTGTTGATGAAAAAGAGAGGAACTTTCTGTGGACTTTCTTGCTTTGAGTTTCTGAGAGAAGCTACATTCTCATCTGTCACTTTTCAGAAAGCAGCACTCAGACTCTGCAGCGGAGTTTACCATCTGCTCACACTTATGCCCACTGTTCCATTCGCAAAATGTTCAGAATTTGTTTTCAGACAGGAAGATTCAAGGTCATTAAAAAAAAAAAAAAAGAAATGAGTCAAAGTATATAGGAGAAAAGTACTGAACATTATATTCAAATCAGCATTAATCAGATTATGACACACGATTCTACTAAGCTTTTAGACATTTCTATCAAATGTCCTGTTTGTTTTGTTTTGTTTTATATAGAAATTAACTCTGGATCCTAATCCATACTGTAAATACTTGTTGTCATGCAGAATATTTATAAATAAGACAGGAACTGGTCTCTCTTCTTTTCCTGAGTTTATCCACAGAAGTGTCTCAGGAAGATTTTTCTCCTCACCTCCCCACTGAGTGCATTCTGTAGCCAAATCAGAGGCCTGTGACACCTGTAAATTATATATGTGTTAATAAGGATATAATTAAAATTAGCTTGCCCTGAGCTCAAGTTTAAAAAAAAAGCCTAATAAAACAGTGTAACTCGCAACAGTATGTAAGTATTTGTAACTGTGGTGGCTACGCCAAACACAATATATGGGCATTTCACATAGTATGTGAGCATATGGTAGCAAAGGTACGGTGACCACCAAAGTGGCAAAAGCAGATGGATGTTGGCGCGCATAGGAGGCGTTCGAGCAACAACAAAAAAAAGGGCAAGATAAGCAGAAGGGACTGCAAATAGGCAGGGCATCTGGCTGAATACACAAGAAGGATGGCTGGCAAAAGCAAAAAGACAAGATAAACAGTGTCAGGAGCAAAGGAGACGCCCCCACACACTATTTTTTTTTTGGTGAGGGGGTGAAATAGCATGAAAACCTCAGGCATAAGCAAGGAAAACCCAAAAAAGGAATGAAGACAAGCCTGCTTCAGTTCCTACTTCTCTAACACTAGCTTGATCTTTCAGTTTTTTTAATCACTCCCATCACAGCTATCTTTAACTGATTTTATATATATTCAGGTAAGTATGTATGTATATGTATATGTTTATGTACACATATTTGTGTGTGTGCATGTGTGTGTGTATGTGCGTGTTCACTTACAACAATTCTAGTTCTCTACCAAACTCATTTCTTCTCTGGACTGCTTTGGTGAAGGAGGTATGGACTGGCCTGGTGTTTATCCTTGCCACCGTTCCTTCTGCTGATTGATTGAGGCAAACACTTCTGCACAGGGTTGCATTTGTCTCTAGCTTTTCAACCAAGGAAACAGGAGCTGGAGAGTCTTGCTTCATCATGAGACTGTGAAAAGCCAGGGGGGTTCAGCACGTGACAGTCATGCCTAAGTCAAAATCTGCTCCTGCTGAAGATTTCTAAGAGCTCATCCAGAACCTCACACAATTACTAAAAGCGGGAAGAACCCAGACTCAGACTTGCAGACATTTCTCACTTCCCTGAGAACTGAGATTTAGATGACTTCTGTGTTTTTTTTATCTCCTGTGGTTTGTTCTGACCAGAAAACTCTTCAGGGAGAAATCAGGCTCAGCACCAGATCTGCCAAAGGGAAATCCTTCAGGAATAAGAGCATTATAAGAACAGACCCCCACTCTGTAAGTCACTCCACAGACACAGCAGTCGCCAGCGTGGGACTAGCATTGAAATGAGGCTCAGGCTCGAGAGAAAAAGGACAAAGAGTACAGCTGCTTTTATACAAGTCACACTATACTCTAATATACTCTAAAAAAGTGTGATCTGTCCCCTTCTACCTTTCAGCATCTATCAGAATAAGGTGGCTATGGCAGTCCATCACTGATCTTTTATCTTAGAAAATCTAGCCAGAAAAATCCTTCTTTGACTTAGAAAATCCAGTCAACAAGGGGAAGCTTTAATTTAATCTGACACTCTAAGCAGAAGTGCATTTGCTTATAATGATAGTATGCTGTGTTTTCTTTCTTTCATGATAGTCAATACTGTATGCCTCTATCAGCACTTAAACAAAGTTGTAATTAAGCTCTCAGAAGACCTGTCAGGTTTCTCTTCTCTCTCTCATGTAGCACAATTTGGATGTGTCTTGAGAAAGCAGAATCTAAAAGGTTTCATTTTCTTTAGAGATAACAAGGGAGGATCAAATGTCTCCTTTGACACTCAGGCAAGGGAGAATGGTGACTTGCCCTTCAGATCTTGGCTTTCTATACCAGAATCCTTAATTACGTTCCCCTCATTACTGTTTTCTCGTAATGCAAGGAATTCTTTATTGGAACACTTTTTTCATCCTTTATTCTCATCTCAACAAGACCAATCATCAATTTAGTTTCTGCCTTTAAAGTCTACATGTGCTTCCTATCCTAGCAATTCTGAAATTCTTAAAAGCTGCAGGAAAATATACTGAGCACTATTTTTCAGGATACACAAGTCCTATTTGCTATAATGCAAAGCTTTGCTTCCTTGTTTCTTGGAAAAAATTCTGGTGGAAGAAAATGTTTGGCTGAGCATTTTTCTTTCCTTTACTGTAGCAGTATAATGTTTCCGAGTTCCATTGATTTAATCTGTTGCACCAATGACAGTTTCAAAGAAAGTCAGGATAGAAAGGCAGTAGTTAAATCAATGAAGACGAAGAAACAGGATGCTATTTTTGAAAAAGACTTAGCATAAACGCTGCTTAACAAGTAAGAATTCCTCTAAAATGTTCCCAGAAAAAGTTAGCAATCATATGCGAGCTGGAGAGAGCAATTCCTTTAGTACGTGACCAAAGGAAATTGAAAAGAACTTTTTTATATTACAGTCTGATTATCTTCCCAATTGTTTGTTAGTGTTTCTTCTTCTTTGCCATTGTCACTCAAAGCCACTAAAAGTGTAACTCTGAAAATAGTATTCCTCGTTTTTTTCCTTCTCAACTCTTGTTTAATTTTCCTACTCCAACTTTTAAATCCTTGCACAAACTGTTAGTGCATAATACTTCAATGTTTTTAGCCCTTTCCCCAGCCCCATTGTTTTTGGCCCTAAATATATAGATCAGAATAAGGCTACCTGTTACAACTAGCTTACTATCTAAGACTCCTGACTAAAATTTCAACCTATATGTCAGTTGTATTCTGCTATCTCAACTTTTCAGTATTATCTGCTAGTTTATTTTATTCCTCCATTTCTTCTGCAACATTCACCAAAATTCCTTCTCCTCTACAAGAGGTCCTCTCAGATCCTCACTGCCAATTCTTTCTTCATTCAGGTCGCTTCTAAAGGCTCTTCTACATTGTTCGAAGGAGTGACTTGAGAATAAAAGTAATAGATTTTATAGAAGCCCAGCTCATCCATTTCTTAACCTTCCTAGTATGTTCTATTTTCTCTGATCTTTTTACTGAAAGTTTCTCATAGCTGAGATTGTGTTATTCATTTGCTAAGTACAAAGCAACCACTATCAGCAACCATTTCAAAATGTATAAATATATGAAAATTAAAGCTTTGCTCAAATAATCACACATAACTCAAAGTCCTTTACAAATGGACAACAAATCTTTTCTAGTTAACTGCTCAAAATCAAGACATATTTGCATTAATCATTTTTCTCCAACTCATGCATATGGAGGATATATCACTGGATATTAAGCTCACTGGATATGAATCTGTGAAGCAATAAGGCTGCAACACACAGCCTTATTTCTAAGCTTATTATAAGACTGTTCCACAGCAAAAAAAAAAAATTCTTGTGGGGTTTTAAGAAATACTTGTTTGCACTCTCAGTGGATACATGAAGAGCATACTGCAGGGAAACAGGTTTATCATCTGCACTTTAGATATGTGCCATAAAATTAATAAAATCAAGAGGATAATGTATGGTGGAATGATTGTGTTATCATGAAATATGTGAAAATACTTACAGGACTGGCACAATTAATTTTTTTTCTCTTCTATAACATACATGTACACACATACATAACAAACATTTGCAAGGCTGTGAATTTCATGTATTTACATCATTTTTTCAGTAAAAGTTCAAAGGTGCAAATGGCCAAGGAGGTCTAGGACCATACTGCACAGGTTCTTCCTCCTTCCACTTTCCTGCAATGTGAATATATTGTGAAAAAGAGGACTGTTCCTTTCTTGTTTGTCCCTTTTACCTTTAGGTGATGTTGTCCCATACATTGGTTAGTTAAAAAAGCTCAAACCACCTTTATATTCACCTGTTAGACAGAGAAGAAATATGCCTTTGCGTGTCAAATCCTGTGTAGCCCTCAGCAACACTTTTCTTTTACTTCCTGTTCAGGAAAGAAACGTGGGTTTAGCTCTGGTATCCAGCCAGCTCCTGAGTTCACCTCTGAAGGTGATATTTATTTTTCCCCCTTTCCATCAGTTTTATGCAAAATGGTGCCTTAATGGCCATTTAGGTTTTCCAAATGTAAAGGCATAGTTCCAACTGGTTGCTTTTAAAAAGATAAAAATAAAAAATTGAAAATCCCACATTTGGTTGTACCAGGGCATCCCTCGCTGTATCTGCATCAAAACACCACTAGCCCCATAGTGCATAGTCTGCTATTTCTGTATTTGGCTACAATTAATCAAAATATCATCGACACGATTGCACCGGAAAATGAATATAAAAACCAAAGTGTTGACAGAGAAACTTCTATCACTATGATTTCCATATTAGCTTGGATTGTATGGCAGCAAAACTACTTTATAAATAATTAGCTTCCTATAATTAGATGACAAACTTTAATTTTAGAATAGCTGGAGTTATATAACACAGACATGTAAAGTGAAACTCATAATGTCCCATCGCTTAACCATGGAATAGAAACATTTGTGCCAAAGTCTGTGGGAGTTGCCCATATTCTGAGGGAAGAATAAAGTTAAGAATGGAATTTTTGAGCTGTGAATTGCCAAGTGACTAAATTTACAGGCAAAATATATAGCTCATAATTACCACTTTGGGAAGAAAAAAATAAAGAAATACATGCTGGATTTGAAGCATACTGTTTAAAGTAACACTAAATTTAGATTACTTTCATTTGTAATCTCCAAAAGGTGTTTACAGACCAGCCTATATGGAAATAAAACTATCCCTTTGAAAGCAAAATGTGTTGAACAACAAGGGTATATCTTTCACTTATCTGAAACTAAAGAAAATAGGTTAATTTGAAGATATTTTATTGGAAACACACAAAACAACTGAGAAAGCCAGAAAATGATAATGGCAATGAATTCTTGAAATTTTGATTTTTACTAGCAGTACTTTCAAAGTTCCTCAGAAATATTATAATCAGCAAATAATTTTCATTGCATGTCTACAGCTTATGAGCACATTTATTAGGTAGCATTTTTTTGCCCTTTAACAAAAATATAGACTTATGCAACAGTAGGTAATCAGTGATACAACCAATTCAATGTTTAGCTTAAACTGGAATGAAAGGATGAAGAATAGCAGGAATATCATCAAATATTAATTCAAATCAATGACATAAGTCGTAGTATGCAGCATTATGTAGTAGTATATAGTAGTAGCATTGTAGTATGTAGCATGAATAGCATAGGTAGCATTATGAATGAAAACTATGGTCAAGTAATATTTTTGCAAAGTAATCATTTCTTCAGTGCATGCTGCTCATACTCTCTTTTGCAATAAACATTTTCACTTTTATCTTTCCATTCTGACATCCTGACTTTTTGCTCTTAATAGCCACACTGAGTACTTGTATTCAGTTAAGCATTTACACGCATGCTTAGCATAAGGCCAGTATTGAAATTCCACTGTTTTCAATGAAAATGCAGAATGTCTGAAAGTGGGGCATGTAACTAAAGAATAATCACAGACATCATGTGCTTAATAGCTTGCTAAACTGAAGATCCAAATCTTTTAAAATCAAAACCAAATTCATGCAAGTGATCAAGCAGCATTTGCAATGAATAAGGTGCAAAATCAATTCCAAGACAAGTATTTTTCCATTACCTTATGATCTTCCTTCTGGAGCAACTGTTGAGTCCACCATATAAACTGAAGATCTTAATTTAGCAAACATTTCAACACAGACAGTTCCATCTGAACATGAGGAAAAACTTTTTCACTGTGAGGGTGACAGAGCACTGGAACACGTTGCCCAGAGATGTTGTGGCATCTGCTTCTCTGGAGATATTCAAAACCCGCCTGGATGCGATCCTGTGCAATGTGCTGTAGGTGACCCTGCTTGAGCAGGGGGGTTGGACTAGATGATCTCCAGATGTCCCTTCCAACCTCAACCATTCTGTGATTCTGTGATTCAAAGCGTAACATCTTCAAATATACCTAATAACCTTCTGTAGTTAAGCATATGGAACACCTTTCATGTAAATGTTTCCATTCCAGTGGCTTTGAGAAGAAGAAGATGCATTTCTGTAAGGAGGATCACACGCTAGATTGAAAACCTCACACAGCTGGCAAGAGTTAACCCTTGTGAAATTTTATTCCAAGCTGACTCTTTGCAAAATGAATCCAGCAATGGAGTTTTAAAGGGAAAGTCATTGCCAGGGAACCGCCAAAGGCAAGGTGCTCCAAAAGGGAAGGGGAGCTGGGGGATCAGTGGGATGAAAAGGCCAGCAGGTACCATGGCCCCACCGACAAGGGCACTGTCCCACAGTAGCTGAGTGAGGTGAGCAGAGCAGGTCCAGTGATAGTTATCAGGTTCAATCAAGAGCCCAGCCTGTGAAATAAGTCCATCATGATGAGGAAGGTCTACGTTCAAGCTGGGAAGTCATTCTGCAGGCCAGGGTCTGGATTGAGGGGGCACATTGGCATCACAGCCATGCCCATGCTGTGATGTAGCTCTGGCAAGGACCAAAGGCGAGTGTCTCAGCTTGAATGCAGCTCCCAAAAGAAGGGGGTGGCAGCCTGCTTGGGATTCCTCCAGGATATTCCTGGAACTGCCTCAAACAGCCTCAAGGCTTCTCAAGGCCAGGCACCTGCATTATCAAAGCTGGTCCTGAGCCCAGGCAGCCAAATCCCCAGCATGGCAGGGAGGAATGCACAAGTGAATCAAAATGTTGCAATAAATTCATGTAATTCCAGTTTAATTGATAATTTGTGTTAGATTGTGTGTTCAACAGTGGAAAACAATAGCAGAACAGTTAACCCACATAGCACTGTTATATATGCATTTTCATGCCAGAACGTAATAATAACCATCCGCAACTGGGATTTATATGCCAAAAAACATACAATTTAAGTTGTAAACCAACTAAAAGTTTCAAGATTAAAAAAAAAAATCAACAACTTGCTGTAATAGTTAGGAAATGATTATGCAGATAATAGAATTAAAAAACAGCAACGCAAAAACGGTGCACAGCATCAGAAAACAAAACTAAAACGTTCAAGAGAAGAAAGAAAGATATGACTCAGTTTCCAGATATTTCTGAAATTTTAGAAGCTCCCACAGATCTCAGAGTAGTTCTCATAAGCTCATTTTAAATTCTTAAGTACTCTAATGCAGTCTTTTGATGTTCAGGCTATGTCTTCTGTTTATTATTTTGTAGTGGTTTTGTTCAGTGGAATGTCATATTACTTAAACTTTTCCTGTTTCTCTCTCAATTTATAGCTTCCTAGCTTCTCTCAAAAAGAAGCTTTGATACTAATATAATGTGCAACAAGAAAGAAGCAGGATACAATACAAGAGAAAGAGAAGATAACTGCCACTATCAGCTGAAGATAAATGTCCATGACAGCAAAAGCAAGGCAGCACATTGAAATAAGAAAAACAGTAGAAGAAACTGGAGAGAGAGGAAAAACAAGTAGCATCATTCATTTTACTGAGAGGGGACGATTTATAATCTAATAGGAAATTATGGCATTAACAGAGGAGCAGGCTTTGGCATTTGGGGATTAGAATCAGAGTCACCCGACAATCCAGGGACCACCAGACCAGTCTGCAGTGATGAAGCAGGGCTGAGGTGAAGCCAGAAAGTCAAGTCAGAGTCAGGAGTAGGATCAGAGAGGTACATGGCCAGGCACAGGCAAAGACTGTGGGTGAGAGCCGCAGCTTGTGGTCACAGAGAGGCTGCAGAGCCTGCCGGTGCACTCACCGCTTTAACTTTGCAGTCTTCTCCTTTGCTCCCCGAATGCCCTGCGAACGACCCACCACTTCTAGCACCCAGAGCTACACTTCCCCCCCGCCCTTTACTCTCTCTCTTTGACTTTCTATAGAAAACTACTCCACCATGGTGGCGTGTGAAACCATGATGCTAATAATCACCCTCATGCTAACTCATTTTCCTACAATTTACAATCTTAAATATTTAAAAGTCTTTATGAAGACTTTTGGGGAGGATGCCACAGCCTCTGACAGCCATTCAAGGTCTCCTCTTTACTTATGGGTTCTTAACTACATTTTTATCTATAGCTCTTGCATTTTCAAAGCATTTTATTTTCTCTCTACATAGCTGGTCACTGACAGATTGACTGTTGAGTTGCCTTGGTTTTGACCAAGGGCTGACCCATGCTTTCCTGGTGGGCATTTCAGCTTCTATTTAACAGTTTCCAATGACAACCTGTATTTATCATGGTATTTCTTTCTTGTCATGAGCTCTTGTTGGATTTCTGTTGCAAGGACTGTTCATGGAGTAAAGATTTCATTGTGGAGGATGCACAGATAGATGCTAATAGTTAATACCTAAGGACTGCACAGACATTCGTTTGATATACACTATATCATCATGAACACAGCAGCACAGTAGGAAAAGGCATTGCTATGCAAAAGTTAAATGTGAGTCCTGAGCTTTAAGGATCATACATGGAAAATCAAAGAAAAATATACTGGAAGTGAGAGAGAGATGAAACACCATTATTTGTGGTGACTAGGTTTAAATACTTCCAAACTTTAGGAAACTTCTTAAGCTTTGACTAACTGTAAGACTAGGAAGAGAATTATATGGCAATTCTTTGAGTCAGCTTTACGTGATGGGGCTTTCACCTTTGGATATACAGCTATAAAGAGATTCACTGGCTTTTCAGGGAAACAGTTGTCTTTAAATAGACTAAGGTATTGCATGCCCATATTCATACTTCATACCGTATTACTCATATAATTTAGACATGAAAGAAATATATAGTCGATTCCAGAAGTCAAATTTTGGCCATGAGGGAAATGCCAAGAATACAAAAAGAAAAATAAAGAAATAAAAATAGATGCTTTCATTATAATTGCATTTTCATTATATTAAGTTGTTTGAAGGGCTGAACAAAGGAAATTTGGGGACTTGTGAGCTCTAAAAATGCCTTTTTTCGCTTGCAGTGTCAGTTAACAATCACTCCCTACTTTTGACTGTGTTCAAAAAGAAAAGCTTAACTCTGCATTTTTTGTTGTTTTTTTTTTTTTTTAGGGAAGTCTGTTAAATATTAAACCTTTTGTCTGAAGTGCAGGAAGAACTGTTTGAAGAATTAAAACCGTATTTAGAAGGAAATAAATTTCAAACTTTTCAACATGGTACAAAAGTTAGGAACATCTAAGAAATATTTAACCAGTTAAAAACTGATTGATAAATAAAAGAATACACATGAAAAGCACTTTTTAAGAAGTTTTTTATATTCTACCAATTTCTGATATTTATCAACAAGGACACAAAAGAAATACAGATTTAATAAATGGCCTTGCATGCCAATATATGTTCTTTTATCACAAATATGCTTTGTTTGTTCGTGGTCAACAGACTTCTGAGAAGAGGGTTTTTTTCTTTTTGCTATAGTACAATTTTCACTCTTCTTCTTTTTCTTTTTCTTTTTCTTAATTGGTTTTAAACTTGTTCTAAGAGAAGCCCCAACTGAAAACTTGGCTTAATGATATAGATCTGACATTAAACACTCCCGTTCCCCATCCATAATGGCTACAGGACAATAAAACCAACTGTCATATTCAAATGAATTGTAACAATATATGCCTCACCTTGCCATAAGCACTGTTATTTTACTGATGTCATACCACATGTTAGCACAGAATTGCAAGAGGATCTTACTATTGCATAGAAGAGAGGAGAAACTGCAGAGGATAACAGAAAAAGTAATGATGGTATGGGGGCTAGACACTCAGCAGGGATAAATCAGTAATATACTTCAAGGAGATTTCCTGATTTAGACCAGGAAATAGCCAAGGAATGGGGCTTTTACACTGACTTCATTTAAAGAAGTTGCTCAGGTACGTTAGATTCATGCAAAGCTTATCCCGATGATTCAGAACTTTTGGGGTTAAAGTATACTCTAGAAACCGAAGCTACCACCTCCAGTGGTCATGATTTCTTAGTGTTCAGTATTAAACTGCATAGGACAGTGAGAAGCATAGGATGCTAAATTAATTTCCATCCACTTCTGCAATGAGAAAGAAATGGATGAAATCAGGATGTCCTCCTATCTATTTTTTTTCCCCCCTCTAAGAGGATGAGTGGTTTAACAGGATTTGATGATGCTCTGCAGCAGTGATTTCTTTGGCAGGGCATGTAAGAAGCGTTTCAGTGTGGCCCACCGGGCAGAAGGAAGAATGTCTTCCTCAATAGCACTGACAATTGGAAAACATGTATTGAATAACTGCTATTCTCTGATCAAGAATGCATTTAATCGTGTAGTAAGTGGAATACTCTCTGCTTAATTGAGCTGCCTGGTATGGGGAGCTTCTTCTCAACTGGACTTGGGCCAGAGTCTTGCAAGCTTACACTCAATGATTAAAGTGAGAGCAAAAATGACTTCCTAATTTGTGCTGAGTCCACCAGTCAGGATCTGTCCAGCTCAGAAAAAAGTACCCTGCATTTGTAATGCTTCATTTCATGCAATTTGGGTTCAGAATAACCCGTAGGTGGTGACTGCTTGTAGACTTTACAGCTGCAGTAGATATGCTCAGTTTATAAAAAGGATTGAATCAACCTTATCAACAAAAGGTGTGATTGCAGCAATCTAATTTTTCGAAATAAGAGTTTGTTATGTATTCTGTAGCACTCCATCTGTAGAGTGCACCACTTTCCCTCCAAATAAAAATGTCCAAAGAAATTCTCCTACTTTATTTTAATTATAAGTGGAATACTAAGGCCTGGTGGCAAAAGCCGGTGCTGCAAGATGTGGGTAATGAACTGAGCTGAAAATGCATCGAAAAAGCTCAGAGTTGTAGGCTACAAAGCACAGATTTTAAGATCCTGTTGCTGCATTCATAGTGGGTACAGAGAGGAGCAAGACTTGCTTGGGCTTTGGAAGTTGAGGGAAAGAAGCAAAGAAAAAGCGTATCACCAGCATAGGGTAAGAATATAAAGATAACTCTATGTATGATATTACAAAACAGTAATGACAGGCAAACTGATGATATTCTCGAGAGGGAGCATTAGGAGACAGACCAGAATTACTATTGTGTTTTAAGTATGCACAATGCACTGCATAGAACAAAGTAGCATATGGGTGCTGGGCAAATAACAGGGTTTGCAATGCTTCAATAGCCAGACAGACAAATTTGAGCTCATACCTCATAACTGACCTAAGCCTCACTATAAACTCATCAAGGGAAACTCATTAAAAGAAAAGTTTCCTGCAAGCTTCAGGGAACTTCTGGGGAGAAAAAAATATGTTTACTACCGTTTTTCCTATAACACAACATAGATTGTCTGAAGATCTGCACTGATAATTAAACTTCTTCCCATCTCTCAGCCCCTTCTGACTCAGTGCCTAACCATGTCAGCATTTCCATTTTAGTTTTTCAGAAGAATTTTCGGTACAGTTCAAATTTTGCAAAACTTAGCTCATGGTCTTGTTTCTTGCAGGAGCGGATGAAAAACAATCCTCCCAGCACTCTAGGCAAGAGTCTCCAGGCCTGTTCCTGTTAAAACTGTTGTTGCTGTGGCTGTCAGGAACTTTCCACGTCTGATTTTCCGCCTGCTAGATTTTAGTAGCTTGGTCAGCAACTGTGGAAATCAGCAATCATTTTCCAAAATACACATTCGGGTAAGTGCTCATAGGATATGTTGATGCAGAAGGGGCTCGGTTTTGGTGTCCTTTTGGTTGCGAAGCAACAGAAGTAATGTCAATTCTTGTAGCCAGTAAGAGTCAGACTTTGGAGATGGCAATAATTCAGAGGTAGATGTGTGAACGCTGTGCAGTATGCAAATATATAACCAACTACCATTTTTTGTGCTTTACAGCTTCAAGATGTGCTACAAATGCCCTCATTCTTTTTTTTTTTTTTTTTTTCCCCTGCTGGAAGCCTTCACTAGGAAATCTTTTATAGTTTCTTCTTTTTACAATGATGAAAATAAGCCCAACGTAGCTTGTTTATATTTGGAATAGCCTATTTGTCATCTAAACCCATCTTTAAAGCTAACTGGAGATTACTCAGTGATTTTTAACATTCCTGACATGAGTATTGTAAGAAACCCCTTAATGATCATTATTTTTGCAGTTTTTTCCAGAAAAAATTTCCTTGCTTCAGTTATGTCTAAACCTCCTGATTTAGTATGTTGATTAAGTCTCAAAAAGTACTTATTAATTGTTTCTTTGGCATTCACTCAGGCTTTTAAAATATTTTAACAAGGTGAGATTATAGCAGAGGCAAAAAATATCTAGTTTCAATATTCCTGGAAGCAACTGTAAATTTTAAATCTTTCAGTTTCCCAATTTCCACCATGGAATTGTCCTAAGAAGGAAAGAACAGAAGAAAGAAAGAAAGAGAGAGAGAGGGAAAGAAAGGTGGGGGAGGAAGGGGTGAAGAGAGAACATCTTTATAGAAGTGCAGTATGCATAACGGAGATTCCATCTCAAGGTTTCCCATTAAAATTTTTACAGAGAGAAGAAATGTGAACATATAATATGCTGTATGTAAGCAAAATGACTCGAGGTCAAAGGCATGAGTCTTAGAGTGTATACACAGATACCGTGGCACAACTTCACAACTTCATGCTTTTGAAGCAACTGAAAATTGCAACTTGGCAATAACAGATGCCATTTGACATTGATATTTTCTAGTAAACAGACTGAGAAAGTGAACCAATAATTACCATGCTACACAATGCCAAGGAAAAGTATTTTTGGTACTGCTGCTTGTGGGAGGCATTTTAATTGAAGATTATTTCTAATTTAAAACATGTTCACACCACATTTTTGGGGGGCCATTTTTTGTATGGGAAGATCTAATGAGTAATTAAAAAGAAATTATAAACCATCAAATGCTCAACTGAAAAAAAATTACTCTTCTGAAGTGATTTACTAGTTTATAATTTAGGTACATTTTAGATAACTTCCATTATTTTTTCAAGCAAAAATATATTTTAATATGTTTTATAGTGAGGTCATAGAGCATCATTTTCCTGTAGAACTTATGAGAGACAATACCTCTTGAGGACAGATTTTATAAAGTAGTTTTTAAAAAGTTTTAAAGTGTTTGTACCTTTACTGTTTTTCAAGCTTGTATCTTCTAACCTCACTTAGCAGCTACTCCTGCTGTCAGCGGTCTAGAAATGAATTTGTCAATGCAAAAAAAAAGTCAATCACCTAAGTCACTGGGGAAGATGAACACTAAAATAGCCACCTGTTCTTCCGCCCACCCAACCTTCATTTTTACGTGCCTGATCAAGAATTGGCTAGTGATCATTTAAGCTACTTTTCTCTGACCTTTCAGAATTATTACTTTCAGTCACTTCTTTGTAAGTTGGAGTCAAAACAGATCCTTATAGGAAAAGGTCAAGATATTTTGGTGCGTAAATCTGCTATGGGAACATGGTTCCTAATAAGGAGGCTTTATTTTGGTTTCGTATATTGACTGTTCAAAAACAGTAGACAGTCTTACAACTTTTGGGGATGAAGACAGGTAGAATCAATGTGCTTTTCTAGTCTGCTGGTACCAGCCTTAACTGTTAGCTTTTGTTGTTCTTACTACATGAATATTTGCCTTGTGAAAAGACTTCTTTATTTTCAGTTATTTCCGTTCATCTTTAAAGAGATGTTGATCTCATATCTGGATGGTCACTGATTCAAGTCACTTTTTCAATCACGTGTCTTTTGTGTATTTCCACCTCTGAGATGTATTTTTAGAAGACGAATCTAAGTATATCCTAGGCTCGTGGCAGGTTGCTGTCCAGAAAAAGCTGTAGTACCAAATATTAATTTATGTTGCGTGTAGGAGACACCCAGCTACCAAAAGTCGCCAAACAAGGGCAGGAGAGACTGCAAATAGGCAGGACGCTCTCCTGGAAACAGAGAACTGGCAAGATGAAAGAAAACAAGATAAGCAGTATCAGGAGCAGAGGAGGCTCACATTTTGGGGAGGGATGATTATTAATGTGTGTAAGCGTATATAAATCATATATAATGAAAGCAAACTACTGAATCTCTTTGGAAATTGATAGCTGTTTTTATTTCTGAACATTTTTCCTCTCTTGAGAAAGGAGTGTGCTGTTAAGGAATGGTTTTAGTTAAGTTTTGTTTTACAGTTTAAAACTGGCCTGATTTGTCAGTCTTCTGAACACACTCATCACAGCCATGTCTATTCCCTAAAGTATATATAGAGATATTCAATTGCAACTGTCTCAAAAAGAAGTGAAGTTCCTTCACAGCAGAGAGTTGAGCTTACTCCTGCCCAGAACTTGCTGTTTTTCAGACTTTGATACCACGTATCTAAACCAAGGCAAACAAAAGCCATCACATTTCACCTTTTTTTAGATATACTTTACATAACTTTTTTTTAAATACACTATCTGAAGTGAGACTTTAGCTGAGTGCCCTATGAGATGCATTTACTGTGTCCAAACGATGTTACAGATAGCAGGAAAGCACTTCAAAAAAGGCAGGAAAAAAAAAAAGAGAGAGAGAAAGAAATTAAAAGAACACTATTTCAAGTATGCTTTTCCCTTTGAAAAAAGTTTAATGTGCATTAAGTGGTTCACTTGACTGGAATTGCCATATTCTCCCAGAGAAAATATTTCATAGGCTATGAAAAGGCAGGTAAATACATCTCACTCATAAAGACAATACCCTTTCCTGAACACAAAGAAAATGAAAGCATTAAAAAATGAAATTGTCCAACACTCAATTTTCTGCTCTATAAACTTAGCCACTTTCAAAAAACGAGGAGAAAACCTGGATATCCAAACATTCAATTTTTTTAGCCATTATATTTTAACTACTTGCTCTTAAATGAAAAAGAATATTAATTCAACGAGTTTCTTTGTCACAGAACTTCTCCAATTTATATATATATATATATTTATATATAACTCATATATAACTATTTAATCTCTTTGGAAATAGAAAACTGTTTTTATTTCTAAAAGTTTTTTTCTCTATCATCTGCTGTGCTTCAGTTTATTATAAACCAGGAATAGAACACCATTCATTTTTCGTTATTTTTGCTTGGATGCAATAAAAATATTGAACTTTTCAGAAAAAGAACAGAAAGCATTACATGGACTTTGCAAAAGGAGATTAAAAAAATGTAGGTCAAGTTTCAAACAAATGTGCTTCCGCATAAGATCTTTAAAATATTTTTGGAATGGAAATGTATGCAATATTTTAACAAAGAATTACAAAAATCATGTGGAAAACTGACAAATTTTATTTTGAAAAATAATGATACTTTTTAATTGGAAAGAGCCCCAAGAAAGAAGTTTGCTGTGAACATTAGGGACCAGAAAGAAGGGGTAGTTACTACTTAGATAACATTTTCTTGTTTTGTTTTTATCAGAAAAAAAACAACACATTAAAATGTGTATTTTCCTTTATACACGAACACATGCATTACATATCAAAAAGAATAATCCCTGGATAAATATAAGTAAAAATGTTTCTGAGGCACTCCGGTGTTGCTAGGTTGTACTGTATTTATGTTTCATCATCACCTTTCTCTGCCTCACCAGCACACCCTTTTTTTCTTTCTCTCTTCCCCCAAAAGAAACATTTCTGCACCTCACTGTATGCACTTCAGCTATTCTCTAGGAAGTTTTAATTTAAAGGCTTGTAAAGCATTGTGGGACTGAAATTCTGCCTTTAAACTCTGGAGAATTGCTACATGAAGTTTTGCCTGGAGGGCTATTTTTCAGACGACAGCTTTTGTGGTGAAATGTGCAGAGTTTTAAAAAAAAAGCTGACAAAAAAATGAAGAATTTCTATTTTCTACCTTTTCCTTTCCTTCTCGTTCCCCCTTTCCTTTTCATTCTATTGAAAATCCAGATTCTTTCTTTTCTTTTTGCCAAGCATTAGATCCATTAAATTGAAAATTAAAACCAAGAACAAGGGGAGGAGATGGCCTAAAAAGTACCTAATTATCTATTTACTAAAATATCTGAATGTCTATTTATCTTTTATAAAGTTTATGAATGCTTTGAAGTAAAAAAGAATTAAAAGATTATTTCAGAACATGCTATTTCTTTAACTGAAGAGCAGTTATTGATTGTTCTTAAAGAAATCTCAGTAAGTGGGAAAGAGACTTTTGCAATGCATATTTTTCCGCTAGACATCTTCTAAAATAGAAATAATTACTAATTTGTATTTAATTTAATAGTGGTAGATTTAAAGACAGGTAATTTATCCAAAGACTTATACTGGGTTATTGCTAGAGCTGAGCAAACACATTTGCAGTAAATAATTTACTTAATTTCTTTTACCTCCTTTCTTCTTTATGTGGAACCTCTATAAAAAGTTTCTTGCTACTCCCAAAATTGTATTCTTCAAATGTAGTCTCCAGTTTTCAATGTGCCAAAGAGGTGCATGATGAACAATATGCTCTAAGTAGATTTTCCTAATAAATTCAGTCTGGGTTTTCTAGTTGTGAGTAGCCACATACAGGATACAGCGTGGGCATGTAGTAACACTGTAAATCATGAGATCTTCGGGAAACCACAGTTAAGGAACTGTAGGCACATAAGGGGACTTCAAAAATATTAAGAACTTTTGTTTGAATGCAGCATAGGTCCTAGAAGAGCCATCATTAAGGTTATTATGTGATTTGCTTACTGGGCTCCGAGAATGTGTTTCATTTTTTCTTCCTATCACACTTAGTAAATATATGAATCAGAGCTTCACCAAACATATGAGAATCATTACTCACAATGACTCCAGTAAGGATTTTAGAGAACATTGATATTCAAATATCTTTAAAATGTTCTGCATTTGAAAGCCAAGCAAAGCCCAAAAGGTAATTATTATGCAATCAAGAGATGTAAGTTCTGTGAAGAAACAAAGAGGAAAGGATAAGCAGGAGGCAGGCAACAGCTTTTTAATATTTTCCATCTTCGGATGAACAGTGATTTCTTCCTTTTCCCTCCTTCCTAGATATCTTCAGTTCATGGGACAAGCCCTTAAGCTCTGCCTGACTTGCCAGCACTGAGCTAGCCCTGGTAACACCGCAGTCATAACCAGCCATCTGTCTCCCCCCAGGTGAGAGGAGGTGATCCTTCCCCTCTACTCAGCCCAGGTGAGGCCACACCTGGAGTAATTTGTCCAGTTTTGGGCTCCTCAATACAAGAGAGACATGGAGCTACTGGAGTGAGTCCAGTGAAGGGCTACTAAGATGATGAAGACACTGGAGCATCTCTCATCTGAGGAAAGGCTGAGAGATCTGGGACTGTTCAACCTGGAGAAGAGAAGACCGAGGGGGGATCTTATCAATGTGTATAAGTATCTGAAGGGAGGGTGTCCAGAGGATGGGGCCAGACTCTTTCCAGTGGTGCCCAGAGATAGGATGAGAGGCAATGGGCACAAACTGAAACACAGTAAGCTCCATCTGAACATGAGGAAAAACTTCTTTACTGTGGGGGTAACAGATCACTGATTGCCCAGAGGGGTTGTGGAGTCTCCTTCCTTGGAGATATTCAAAAGCCATCTGGATAGGGTGCTGGGCAATGTGCTCTAGGTGAGCATGCTTGAACAGGGGCTTGGACTAGATCTCCAGAAGTCCCTTCCAACCTCAGCAATTCTGTGATTCTGTGAACTGAAAATTCAGCATCCTCAAAGACATCTTGCTAAAACCCACAGACTTTGCTTGGAACTCTATTCCCTCATGAGAGGAAAATGAAGTCTCCAAAGAGCCAGACTTTCAAAGAAGAGAATATGCAAAGTTTTCAAATTGCTGCTTCTTCCTGGAAAGAGAACTGCAAGGTTCAGCACTACACCGGGAAAACAGCTGTGGATTGCCATTTGCCTCAACTCTGCCACCTTCGGCGCTTTCTCCCAGCTGGCTGCTGATGAAGGCAGGGGAAAGAGGACTCCTCGGCAATGAGAGAATATTCAACTAACTTTGATTCCTTTTACTAGATTATTAGTTGGAGTAAAGGATCTGGCCCAAAGACATTAATAGCTGTACATGGCATTTCAGATTTTCAACATAAATAATTTTAGTCATCACACTGATGTGATCTGCTCCAACAGTTGAAGCCACTGCCTATATTCAGTTTACCAATTCTGGTAAATCAGGCCAGTTTTAAACTTTAAAACTGAACCTTGCTAATTCATTCATTAACAGCACATTTCATGCTGATTTTAAATTTTATTAAACATTTAAATGTTGTTAAATGCTATCACTGTGTATTCACTACATGCACTAAAGTGCTGGTCTTTAATAATCGTATTAAGGACATCCGTCTGCCTTAATTGTCAAGACACAAACTAGAGCATGAATAGATGCTCTGATTTGTGGGGAAAAAGGCAATTAAAAACCATCAACTTCCTTTTCAGGTCACATTCAGTTTTTAGTTAAATGTTGTGAATCTGGAAAAAAAACACATTTTACCTGCTCAGTCCTTTACCCTTCTCTACTTTTACAGAGCACGAGCTCTAAGAAGTACTCAGCAAGGAAGCCTGGGTGGTACAATCACAAATTCTGATTAGGTAACCTGCAGAAATCTGATTCAGCTCTTTATGCTTCTTTGTGTATGCATTTTCCCCCATTTAAAATTGCAATGCACATTTCCATTATTTATGCATAAATTGCCAACATGTAAATTAAGTGGAAATATTTAAATCGGTGGGCTTTTAAAGGACCAGCTGTCAGAACTATGAAATATTTTTCCATATGTATAATGAATAAAGATAAGCGGTACTGCAAAAGCTGCTAAGTGAGTACTTCTCAGTCCTGTTAAGTTCTTACAGGAGTTAAGCTGTAATCAGCCTAGTCACAGACACCCCACTACAGATTTTCAAAAAGCTAGTTCCAGGTTTCTACCTATATAGACAGGAAGAAGTCCCCAAAATTCATAAATACCTTTTTTCATGTGCCAGGCAAGAGTTGCATAGCAAATAAAGGGAAAGCTTCATCAGTGGACACCACTGACCTATGTCTTACTGTGAGAGAGGAAATTCTGGAAGCCCAGCAGCTCTAATACTGGACTGGCTATGAACAAAAATTTGTGAACAAAAATTTGGTTGTAAGGAATCAAATCCTAGCAGAAGCCCTACAGCGCTTTGATACCAGTTTCTCTCCCTTTTACCTTTTTTGCCCCCCTTCCCATTTCAGGTGCAGCTTTTAATGAAGCCCAACGCATGGCACACAATTGACTTGTTTGCATTTTGTCTCATCATAAAATCAGTCAAGAGCCCAGATAGTTAATCTAGGCTTATAGCAAAGGGTACAGGAAAATGTCTGGAAAAGAGACAACAGATGTTGGTTTTGAACCACTACCTAAAAGTGCTGAAAATATTTTTGAAAGACAAAATACTTGTTACTGTTTCGCTTGTGCATGTAGAGGTTTCTGTGTATGGAGTAAGTCTAAGGTTTACAGGTTCTGTATAAGCTTTCAAACTGGGCTCTTTCTGCCTCAGTTTCTCTTGGCAAACAACATATTCTCTTCCTGCACAATCTTTTGTCCTCTCTATTTATATTTTAAGTCCTTCAGGGCAGAACATTTTTTTGGTAGGCTACATCCTAGCTAGCACAATGGAGAGATGTTCATAATGTTAAGGTATGCAGGCGTATGACTAGACCCTAGCCTGTGGGGTTTAACCAACTGAACAGACCATGAGAAACTGCCAGGCATGACATGAGGAATTGCTGCAACAAAATAATGTGGTGAGAAGCTGAGAAAAGTTGCAGATCGTGCTGTGAGGGATGGCCTGATGATGGCCTGATGGCACAGATAATAAAGAACGGGTGATGTGAGAGGTGGCTAAGGTTCACAGATAATTGGATGGGAACACTGGGGACCTTTTGGGGAGGCGAACTTAAAAGGCCAACAGCCCCTAGTTAACTGTACCAGTAACACCAGGTAATGCTGAGATAGATGACCTAAGTAATGCCATCAGAAAAATTTGTGTATGGATGTGACAAAACTGGGCCCAAAGGAGAAAAGGTAATTAGGGGAAGGTTGTTTATTTTGGAGGTGGTAAGGGCAGAGAAAAGGAGGGATCAAGGTGGATGGGAGAAGAACAAGCACAGAAAAATGGAGAGAAGGGGGGTTAAGAGGGACTGATCACATGTAAGCAGGAGGTGGTCAGTACATTTGTCTGACCAAGACTAGGGCTTGATCATCACAGTCTGTCCTGCCATCTTATTCAACCCTATTCTTAAATATTTACTGTGTGAGTGTGCTCTTTACTCTCTGTGTGGCTGTGTGTGTTACACCCTAGCAGATTTCAGGCCAGACTAGCTGAAGTACAGGTCAGGAGATATGGGGACTGGATACTGGAGGGACCACAGGTCTGGGCCAGCTACTGGAGAGACCTGTGCGAACATGGTTTGAGATCTCCCAACAAGTTTTCTGTCTGACTAGCTAGATCATTGTGAGATGCCACAGAGAACTTAGACTACTTTAGCTCTCCTTGGGTTCTGTTGCACTTCTCCACTCAGTTACCACAAAACTTATAGGAAAGTATGGTCTTTGAGATGCCCCGGTGAAATCTAGTTGAAATTGCCCAATGAGTGCAGAAATTATCAGTGATGCCCAGACAAACATAAAAATAGTCCCTGTGCAAAAGGCCAGCAAGGCTCTGTTAACTCAACCTGTTTGTATAGTTTCTATAATAACCTCTGAAATGATCACCCAGACACCCAAAGTGACCTCAGCTAACACATTGGAGATGAAGAAATGCTGCAGGAAAACTATATGACAAATGAGTAGCAAGGGGTACTATGAGAAGACACTGAGGAGTTGATAGTTTCATTACCAGTATCTTCAATGAGGTGGTTTGCTGCCAGACTTGTCCAGGTGGCAGCTTCAACAGGCTACGTAACTGGATCTTCCATGTGCTGGTGTCAGAGATTCTCAATAAAGCAGCCGTGAAGATGGAAGCTGTTCCCAGAAGAGGTACAATGTACGTATGCACTGTAGAAGAGTTGCTTTGTTTAATCTTGCAAAAACAGGCAAATTTTACATAGAACCGGTTCACATTTTAGACCCTCTAGGGAAACCCTAGAGCGGGCAGTTAGGTTGTTATCGTCTTTTGTAACTGAGAAAAACGTTACCACTGCTATCTGCCCAGTCTCATGACCCCCAGATTCGTGGATGCCTGAACTTCTTCAGTGATTCCCAAACTATTGCCTTTTTCAGACTGGCATTTCAAAAGAAATCAGTAGAGGTATCACCTCCATTCCTCTTTTTCAAGCTGGGCTTTTATGGAGTCAAATTCATGCAAACTTTCATGGTAGAATTCTATATCTAGTGTGTATAAAACTCAGTCGAGAGTGAGGAAGCCTGACTTCTCATTCTTGTTCCCTCGGCGATTAATGCGTTGATAAATCAATTATGAAGTGCAAAAACAACCATCTGTGATGTTTATCTTAGTTGTATCACAGTCTATCTAGACATCCTAATTAGTAGACACCTCATGAAACACTTGTTTATCTGCTCATCATCTATATGCTTAACTTTTTTTTTTTTTCCTAGCTGTTTGGTGGCCCATTTTTCGCAAGACTAGGAAGCGTCTTTGCTCTGATAGCTTGGTGTTCACAGGCCTTTCCCACAGAGCAGGTTAGCACTGACACGTGCTATTCTGCTGCAAACTACACTAAGAAAAAGTCATAGGACCCCTCCGCTGTTGCAAGTAAGCCTTTCTTATTGGTTACTACCAGGCAAATTGCAAACCCCTTTTCTTAATATATTTGCTTACAGATAATTGAAACGACAGTTTCTATCTATACCCAAAGAAGCAAGGCTGCTGTTACATGAGGATAGTGAAATAGGTTCCTCCATGCTCCATGTACTAAGGAATCATGTTTTTTTAGATTACCAAAACTCAAGTCACTACTAAAAATATAATCTTGCCCCAAAAGAAGGTACTTTGATTAAGCCCTCTGGGGGGGGGGGGGAAGGGGTGTTTAAAAGCCTATGTTAACTGCATGAAAGTTAAAAGGCATAGTAATTTTTTTTTCTTGGATAGCAAAACATGATTCTTCTTTTAAAATGGGAGCAGTCCAAAGATTTCAAGGTGCTTTCTTTGCTGAAAATAGATATCTGAAAATAAGTGTTCTGTTTCTTTGGCTGTACATAAGACAAATGTCTTTGGCATGCTGTTGTGATCCTGTATTTACAAAGGAAAGGCGTTTTTTTCCCACTTTCATTACTTTCCCTTTCAAATTATCGAGGCATTTGCATTATCTCGAGCTGCTCGCACAAGTGAGTATGCAATAATATCAAAAAACGAATATTACCCATAACTCGGAAAGAGGCAGTGTCTAGAAATCATCTTTGCTGCTGCTTGCTAACTGAAGCATAGTGTATCAAGATGAGAAGCTCAGAAAAGGCTTATCCACTTTTTACATCCATGATGCTGACAAAGAGGCAAGTCCTTTTCAGTTTTGCCAGGTTAGAGCGACTTCCCAGAAAAGGGAAAGGCAATGTTAAGTTTTAAATAGGAGCGGGTAAACTGAGATATCTATTAATACGGTGAGAAGTGAAGGATTTTTAATTTCAGAAAAAAAATCCATTTTTTCTTTGTGACAAGCTTATTTTGCTTATTTTTTCTCTAAGTACACAAGAGTTAGCTGTTAAAAGAAATGTGTTTTTAAAGTGCTAATAAAAAACATAAATGAAAGAAATTCATTGATACTGTTTTTATCAGTAGTCCTTAGGATTAGCTTTTGTCTTTTAAAACTATTTAGTTTTAATGTGCATATTACCTAAAAATTTCCTCTTTCAGTTTAAATATATTATCTCCTCTTTATTCCTCTTTCTACCAAAAAATACTGATAACACCAACTCCTCTACTTAAATTTACAGATGAAAATCACCCCTCCTCAAAAACAGAGGAATAATATCCTTCATATGTGCATATTTTAAATAAATAAAAAAAAACACCTTTAATCCTGCTGATTGGATGCCTAGATGTGCCTTTGAGGTACTGAAAAAAATGTGCAAAGATATTAAAATAAATTCATAGCCACAAGTCTTGTTCAAAGTATCTTAATACTGCAGGGAACGGTCTTAGTGATGTCTTGCTTGAGGTGTTCAGCTACATATTATACAAACATTAACACAGCACATAGCCTCACCTATTATCCCCAAAGCAGAATAGCCTTCCAATATTTTAAATTAATATTGTCAATCATTAGTTAAAGCCAGAAATAAAATCACATTCTCAGCCAGAGGATTGCTTCTCAATGATGCATGCCTTCTATGGGATGGCTAGCAGCTACACGTGGGTGAGAGGCTAAGCACAGAAATAGGCTGTAGGATGAACAGGCTGGTTACATAAAAGTGTTTGAGAATCACCGTTTTCCCGTAAGTTATGAAATTCCATCTTGTGGAACAACTGCTGGTCATAAGCTTCACTGAGAAGCCTTTTTTATTTTGCTTTGAAGGAAATAGACTGTAATATACACGTCCTGAAAATAATAATGTGTTAGGAAAGTTTATCTTGAGAAGTGTATCTTTGCAATTCTCTTCTAAACAGGAAAGCTCTTGTTCCAGAAATGGAAACCCCATTGGCTTGGAAGATGTTCATACAATACACTTAAAGAAAGCTGGGTTATATCAAGTCATTTATTTTAAGCTGCATGTCCACGCCAGTAAAGATACAGTTGTGGACAATAAAATAGGAGGGAGAAAGGTTATTCAGTCACCGTAAGAGGAACACCAATGTACTGTCGATGAAGATGCCTGGACAATAAATAGCTCAACCCGTAGACATGATCAAAATAACTTAACAGTCTCAGGCCAGAAACCTTCTCAGAAAAGACTTTCCGACCTTGCAACCCATCAAGAATGAGAATCTAGCCCTGAAAATAGGTACTTGAGTCTGAGTTCATCATACACAGGAAGAATAAAGAGTTTGGATTTCCAGTTATCAAATACATGCAAATTCATTTATGCCAGTGGTGGATGACACTTGGCCTGCTGTGGTGTGATATGAGCCCAAAATATATCAGAGTAGCTTTTTATCATTATTACTTAATTATTCCATTACAGAGTCTAAAAATAATACACACTTCCTCATCATAATTAGCAGAGAATAAAACTAATATCTATCTTCAGAAGATAACTCCTGAACTCCAGTGAGGTTTTCTGAATACTCTTGCTATCACAGCAATCGTTGGGTTGTTTAGTTCCAGAATATTTTCTGTAAAATTTGCAGTAAAATTTTCAGCACTGGTTTCTGATTCAGTGAAGGGGCTGGTAAAATATTCTTTTCTGCCGTAAAACTAGACTCAAAGGCTTCTGCAGGTAAAGAAGTTGTAGTGCAGTACTTCTTACAACTTCTTATAACTGATACCTTCTTATAACTTCTTAATGCTTCTGATAACTGCTATGCCTGTAATTATTAATTCTGAATTGTTGCAAGTGAAAATCTGCAAGATTAAGCAGCCAAATCTGAGAAAAAAATGCTGTTTCTCATGGTGAAAAGACACAACTGAATTTAAAAAAAAGTTTTCAAGTTTTCTCAAGTGAATCCCATTGGCAATGTTCTTACGAACCTGTTCTTCCTTACTACGCAGCTAAACTCTGGCATAATACTTAGCAAATCCTACTTAGTTGTTCCAATGGCTTGTTTTACGCATGGGAGTAGCAGAGAGTGTTTTTGCACCACCCAACAGCCCAAGAAAGAGCTACTTTTAAAATCTGAGGTTCAGATTATGCTTGAACTCTGCCAGATTGTTAATGTAATTACTGTTAATGACTATTAGTGTAATGACTGTTAATGTGTAATGACCTTTAATGAAAGTTAACACATTTTCTTTAAAACTCGACCAGGCCATTACCCTGTTTCCCTCTCAAGTTGCTTTGAGCAAGGTCTTCTAAAGTTTTGCAGCCTCTCAGCATTTTGATATGGAATTAAGTTACAAGTTTCAGGTCTGTCCTGTAGTTACAACCGTGGTGCAGCAGGGCTGTGCCTGTGTGCACACCCAGTGGTCTTAGTCAATAATTCCCTGGGTGATGCAGGACCTCCCCAGCTAGTCATCTAGATAAATGAGGGAATGGTCCAATTTGGAACAGTGGATCGACTTGAAACAAGGTGATTGACGGATCTGCTAACCACATTCACAGCAGAGTATTTGACAGGAGTCATCCAAGGGGCAATATCAGACTGTTCTTCCTGGGTGCTTGCTGGATCAGTCTCACCAAGGCCTTTCATTCCGCTTTCAACACTCAGTCTGATTTGGAGCTTCCCCTCTGCTGTACCAACCTCATCTCCTCCTCCGGCTGCTGGATTTCCTGCTCAGCAGCAGTTCATGTTTGGACCTCTTGCTGGAACAACGGCAACAGCAGGTGGACAACACCTGCTCCACGCTTCTGGCATTTCTCTGGGTGGTGTATAGCGCAAACATCTCATCCACCTCTCCAAGTGTTGCCCTGGGAATAATATCTGCAGGATCCCAGGAGTTATCTCCATGTTCATCACACAGGAGCTCCAAAGCCCCCACACCCCTTGCACTTCTGCCTGAGAGAGCAGTCAGGTCTTCCTTGGGCTTGAGCTCTATCCTTTTGAAACAAGGGTGTGACAATTATTACACCAAATTTCTCCAAATTTTGGAGATTTCTCCAAATCGTTACCTTCGCAAGAATTGGAGATTGCTATTCTTCATAGTCAGTGCTCAGCTGCTGGTTGTTTTTTGGTTGCTCTAAAGGGGAACTGACTCAGAGTACCTTTTATCTAAGGATACTTTACCAGTCACTCACAAACACCAAGAAGCTGTCAGTAAGGTCAGTCTTAAAGGGTTTACGTAACACCTTAAAGGACCAGAAAGCATACAACACTACCTAGGTACTGGGTTTAATAAAAAAAGTTATCAGTCATAATATGCAACCTGAAGGCTTTTAGTCTTACATCATTATAATTTAATAAATCTCTGAGTTAATTAAAATTATAGTTAATCAGCTGATTGAGTGAATGCTTTGTTTAACTGATTTGTGTCTGTGTTTTATTAAAACTTTATTAAAAATCACAGAATTCTAGCTGCCTTTCAAAATTGCAACCAGAATTGCCTTACAGGGTCAAATGTCCTAAATTTGTGAACTGCCTAGCTTTTGTTCAGAGTCTAGCTCCTGCCTAGTTCCTTCTTATCCATGCTTCAGTCCTTCTTAATCCCAGGGAGCTCCCTCCAGTAATTGTTCTGAAGCTTAAAGGGCTCAATGACACACGTTTTCTCTTAGTCACAAACCTACTGTATCAACAGTAATGGGAATGGAGTATCTTGTTCCCCACAATGGTCTTTGCTAAAACCCCCTAAAGATGCGAAAACAAAAACATTTTTTGTCTCGTGCTTCCGATGTGCTCTGTGATACAACATCTCTCAGAGGATTATCTCTCAAATGTATTGTGAAAGTGTGATATACTTAAAAATCTACACACATGCACAGAGAAAACAGGCAAGGCTGTTCGTATATCCTTTGGTTATCACTTGTCTCAGCTTGCTACAGAAACAGGGTGAAAAATGTTATATTCTTTGATCTTCTTCTCCTCCAGAGAAAAACAAGCAAGCATGCAAATGTAAAGGCACATTGCCTACGTCTACATCAGCAAGTTGTGCAGCCCAGGAGGTGTGGACCTGTAGAGCGAAGCAGCTGGTCCTGAGGATCTGCCATCCACACTATATGTGATTAGGGGTTTTACTTCCTACTGCTTCTAGTCTGGTCCTAGGGACTGTACACCTGTTAATAATTCGAGCGTATCTCCCAGGTACGTTTCATCTGAAAGAAATCCAGTTTGCATGCTCTAAAGCTGCTCTGCGATGCAAACCAAAGCATGCAGAAGTGGGAGATATGCTTCAAAAGCATGCTCTTCAGCTGAATGAAAATGTTAGTGTAGACACAACGTTATCTAGCATACATTCATATTTTATGCTAGAAGATAGACAGTGTAGGGTGACTTAGCCATGTATCTGAGGAAAGAAGGAAGACGTCTCATCATAATATCACAGATTTCTGGGCTCTTGTTTCAGTTCTGTGTTTCATTAGTTTGGACAATTCACAGATTGTGTGCTTAAGGATGGGCTCAGGACAGCTATCAAATATTATAGCGATGGGCCGTGGCCAATGACATTCAGTTACTATGTTGCTGCTTCTATTCTTTCACTTACATTTCTTAGATTAATTTTCCAGAAACCTAATTACAAAAATCTAAGAAACCATTAAGTCGGCATTCACATCTATACCAGTCTCTATGCAACTATTTTATCTTGCAAGCAGCAAAATAAAAAAATATATATACCTCTGGCTTCTCAGCTTACATAAAAGTTACTACTTTTATTAAAAATACCAATGTAGCGTCAGAAAATAAAATGCAGGCAAAAAATAAAGTAGCTTACTTTCCTTCCCTCCACCGAGAAAAATAAACATGTCAGGTATGTTAGGATCCATAGGACAGTTGGATGTCAGATTTCCAATGTAACTGATATTCTTAAGGGGAAAAAAATTTTCAACTGTTTTTCTTTGGTGTGAAGGATGGGAACACTTCATGCTGCCCAAATTAGCAAAATCTTTGAGAAAAAAAAAGAGGAAAATTCATTTATTCTCTGAAAATTTATTATTATAAATGGAGACCAAATTCAGTCATTCTAGTGTGAATTTAATTGTGCATTAAGTGCAAATCTTAATGTAACCTGAAGCATGGAGAAGCTAGGGCACCTACAGAATTAGAAAAACTATGTCTTCTGAATATGTGACATTTTGTTCTCGTTTTTAAGCAGGTGTCTTTTCCAACACCTGAAAAAAATGTGAAGATATCTAGTTCGAGACTTGAGGAACCTGATGTGAATTGCCCATACAGTACTAACTCTCATGAAGCTCGTTATGTTGTGTGTGACCATATCTTTGATGGGTAAAGTGGACAAGGTGGATAATCAATATGCACATTGGATCATGAGCATTTAGGGTTGAACCTCCTGTGTTGCATGACATCTATCACTAGATAGAGAGAAGACTATCAAGAAACAGAAGTAATTCAAAAATAAGTACACACCTATTTCGTATTCTATCACATGGTCGTTTGCCATTGTATACTCCTTTGCTGCTTGCATTTAGCCCTGTATTTATGATTTTGGGCCACTATTTATGATCATTACTGGTAAAAGGCCACAGGCTTTCTACTGGCCTGGCAGTACAGGGTCTCAGGATTTTTCTGGGCTTGTGGTGACCTGAGCTGGTTTTACCTTTCTGCCAAGGTCACCAGAGAATGAAACTTCCAACCTACGATTTTTGACATAGACAAAACAACATGTTTCTCTTTAGTCCTGTTTTCAGAAGTAACCCGGTTATTTTGGCTGAAATATATCTCCCCCCAAAAAACAACCCAAGTCTGGTACCAGGGAAATAAACTGGAGACTAAATTGTTAGAATCTAAAAAGTCAAGTTAGTGACAAAAGGGGCATAACTGAAAATACAGGACAAAGGTAATAACGGGCAGTGCAAACAGGCTCTTCAGTAATCTATGGCAATTTTACTTCTGCAGTTAGAGGACAGGAGAAGAGAGGGGCAATTCATTTTGGCTTTTGCTGAGATGAACACGAGCTTTTTCTACTGACACCAGTGATAGAAGGCTCTATTTAAAAAAGCGTTATACAGAATGCATAAAATACGCAGAATTTCTTAAAATGTAGGGTCTATGCTGTTGACTTAATGCCCTCAGTTTTTTTCTCTGCTCACTCCTGAAACAGGATTTCTGCAGGAAACTGAAGATTTTGCTGTGTGTTTCAGTGCAGCCCTCAGAGCAGTAGCTATAGGGTATCATCCATAAGCCCTTATTCAGCCTATTACACATGCCAGAGAGGGCAACAGTGCCTGTGGTCCCCGTTGGGACCCTGTGTGGGAATGGGGTTGCTCAGTGCAGGTTTCTGGAGGACGGGGAGGCACTTTCCTATATGACTGATGGTTTGCTGGAGCACACAGTATTGCCAGTTCATGCATTTGTAAAGTCTGATGATACTCCGTATTTTTAATTCCCAGTGAACACCAACTAAGTGTGCAATTAGCAACAGCTCTGAGCTTTCTTTTAAAACTTTGGAGCCCCCGTGGTTATAAGGAAGGTTGTTGAACCCAATATGCAAGTGTATTTTGAAGAAGGGAATAAAAAGACCAACATGGACATATCTATTATCTGGAGGAAGTGTCCAAAACATTTCATAAGTTTCACCTCTTTTCTCCCGATGACTATTAATTCAAGGGACAAACTTAGGCTACAGGTTTTCCTGCTTTGCCATACACAAATGCTGTGTAGTTCCATTGCACGGAGGAAGAAGGGGGAAAAGACTTCCATTTATTCAGTGCATTTAATCCAATATTTCATTTTACATCCATCTCAGAGTTCTGGAAGGCCAACCAAAGATTTTTGAACACCTGGGTGCTGTAGCATTGGACACTTGTTTACCTAAACTGTCACCTTTGCAGATGGTAGCTAACTGAGCAGTGGCTCATTTAGGTGCTCAATCTGCTGAGGATCTGCGATAAACAGACTGAAGGTGAAGGCATTTTCATAGTAGTATCCCTCACCAATGCAAGCCACAAGTTTATCCTGGGAGGCAGGGGAAGGTGAACCAAGCTGGCTATGAGCCATGGGGCTTTTAGCCAATTTCTATTCCTTTGACATGCTACTGGCACTACTTACTTTTCCAAATTAGCATTACAGGCTTTTTCTAGGTCCTTTACCCATTGTCACATGCAGAAAACTGAAGACAGGCAGCTGTGCTGTGAAATGCTGTACAGGATTTTTGCCAAAGCTTTAGAGTTATGCTATGCTAATACTAAACAGCATAGCTTTAAATTGGCTCTACTGGTATGGTCATTTAGGAAGATATAGATAGAGAACTGCAAAAGTACCTCATTGTAGACCATCAGCTTCAGATGGTGCAGACGTCAGACTGCTGAGTTTTGGTTCTCTTTTAGTCTCCTAATCAACTTTTGCATCTTTCCCAGTCAACTTGTGTAGTGCAGAACTATTCTGTCGTATAATCTAAAATGAAATTTGCCCAATAGACAAGATTCCCTGCAGTTCCCCATTAATAAGAGAGCTATAACCTCCACTTCTGACATGCGGCTAGGGACAAATACAGGAACTGTTTAATTAAGGGCCCTGGTTTAGGCCATAAGGGTTCTAGTTGAGTATGAAAATAGACTGATGTTATTCATTTACTGTTATAAAGTTTTAAGTAGCCAAATATTAGGTGGCTTTAATGGGTTTTGTTGTTTATTTGCTTGGGCTTTGTGTGTAATTTTTAAACAAAAAAGAGGCATTGGCAGAAAAATGTCTTCCAAAAATGTTTTATGGTGGAATACTACAACAGTTACACACATTATAAATAGGTTCTAAAGATTATTATTTCTGTTTACTTTAGCACTTGTCATATGACGACGGCACAAGATAAGTTCTTGTAAGAACAACCGTATGTGGGTGCATATACGTTGGAAGGAAAGGCTGCATAATGGGATTTGCCCTTCATGCAATACAAACTAGAAAATAATCACACTGTTAAAAGGTTTACATGATTTTTTACACAGATAGAAAAGATTAAACTAAAAGTAGTTCTGTAGTTATGGAATGTTTTGCAGAAAAAGCAAATTTCCATGTTATAATTCTCTGTTATTAGAGAAAGTAAGATTACTTTCAGTAGCAAAAAACCAGCATGAACATTTTTTTTTGCTTTTAATACGGAAAATAATGCATGATCTAAAATAACAGGTAAACATTTTTAACACAGAAGTAATGATTAGATATTCAGCCTGCTTCCGCAGATATCTAGCGATTCAGATAGCTATGAAGGTATATGAATACCTGGAAGATAGTGAAGCTGTTGTAGTCCATTGGTGTGAATTTTTGTATGCATTAAGCTGTCGAGGTTCACTCCTTAATAGCACCCACTCAGATTTTGCACGTTTGCATATAAAATCTGCTGAGATCCACCACCATCATTAGCCATCCTCCTTCACCTACCACCAGTAAAAGACATTACTGCCTAAATTAATCAGTTATGTTCTGAAAATGGTGATCCTATCAATTTTATGCCATCATTCATATTTTGCAATGCCTGCACTTAGTTCAAACTAAGAATACAAAATGAATATTTTTAGAGGACATGTTAAGAAAAAAATACGGAAAAAAATGTTTAGACAAGTGACAACACAAAAAAAGAATACAGCATTAATTATCAAGAACAAAATGTAACATAAAGTATGGTGAAGAAGGCTTTGTTGCAAATTTTCAAAGAATTTAGTAATAAATATTCTTAGCAGAGAAAGAGAAGGAAACGGTTCTGTCTCTTTGAGAAACATCCAGGCTTCTAGCCACCATATTGACATCTATTTTGTTCAAACACAACGTGTTTCCACATAAGGCTGCAGTACTGAAGGAAACAACGGCTTCCGCATTGCAAGATCACGGTTTAATTTTCCATGTATATTCTTCTCCTGCATCTCTAGTTGCAACCCATAATATATTATGCATCTTACAGGATATGTAATAGATGGATACATCTATTTTCGTGCATAACATTTGTATCGCTCATGTAATTTCTAACTGGGTGTTTCCCCACCAATGTGTGGTGCCCACTATCACTTGCGCATACTACCCACACATACCTTCATACTCACCCCAACCATAATCCTCAATGACTTCACGCATACACTTAACTTTTACTCTGTTTATCCTTAAACCTCAGGTTTGTACAAAACGGGTATCAAGTCAGCTTAAGGGAGGCTTGAGACCATCATACCCAGGTTATCCTAAGGATCTTTATCCTAGCAGGTACTTTCCATCGTGATTTAAATTTGGTTTCATTAGATAAGCACTGCACAATGCATCTGATAGATTAGCGAAACTGGAACTATGAATAAACCCTGGGAGATACCTCCCATGAAGGAAAGCTACAGGCGTACATGTCCATTCTCACACCACTTCCATCAGACAGTCCTCATCTCTGTGTCTGGCTTAATGCAGATTAAATGTCCTTTCAGATGCTCTCTTCATTGCTAATCAAAGCTCCTCTGATAAGATTTCTCTAGTTCCTTTGTGTTCCTCCCTGCTCCTCTCACCCGGCTCTCTCATTCTAGGTCTGCTTAGAGAATATTGATTTTCCAGCAGCGAGGTGAGAAGTACTCTCACTCTTGAAAAAAATTAGAAATGCCTTTTTTTTTCAAATGCCTGTGAGAATTAATAGCAAAGAGGATTCTCATGAATCGTCATTGGAAAGAAAGGACATACCAAGCGATAAAATGAACCTGGGGCTTGGAGATCTGCTTATCAGCCGTTGTATACAGGTGTTCATTTCTACAATGTGTAAAGAACTATTCAAAATTTGAAAGCAAATGTTATGGTTTGATTTACTTAGTGGCTAAGGGGAAATTTAGGGGCATTCATGGATTGCTATAAACACATGATAATGCACAATGTATTTCAGATTCTTCAGTGTGGTTACTACAGCAACAAACTAATATTTTTTTAAAATCTGGGATGAATTCTATTAACATTTGTTTTTTTTCTTCTTTGGGAAAGATTTTTTTTTATTATTAATGTATAGTCTCAGATTCTGGAATGAATCTCTCGAATAAATTCTTGAATAGTGTTAAGGACCAACATAACCCTTTCCTTGGGTATTGCTGACACTTACCTGGATTGAAACCTGGGGAACAAGCTGTATGGAGCAGAGCGCCTTCTAGTCCCACTGTACTGCTGGTATACGTGCAGTAGCTATATATCTGTGTCTCTTCATGTTGTCGCTCTAAATGCACACAAAAAAATATTTATTAGGCTGGTGGCATTTTCCACAGAAGTTTTGACTGCAGGAGCATGACAATTCCTACATGTATTTCTGTATGGGGTTCACTCTGTTTCCCTCTGGCAACTAGTCTTTTATTGTTTGTTGATGTTATCAACAGTCTTAAATTACTGCGAACTTTAATAATGAGGCTTTTTTTTTTTAGTCAGAAAGCAATTTGTGTGTAGTATCTAAAATTCAAATGATTTGTAGAGTTAAATTAATGAAGCATATTTTAGGATGATTAGTCGTTATTTTTCTGGAGTTTTATGTAAATCATATTGCGCTGAACTGTGCTTTGTTTATAGTAAAATAATTGCATGTGTCATAAGCAAAAAATTAATCTCCTGTATACACACATAGTGTGATTCGTCAAGGTGCTTTGCCTATGTTTTTGACGGGACTACTTAACACAGTTAAAATTAGGCAGCTGATTAAGAATTGCAGGGGATTATTAATACACTTACTCTGACATAAAATTTTAACAATGCCGTTGTGAGGCAGGACCAAGATAGGCCTATAAGGGGACGCCTGCAGAGCTCACCTTTGGCAAATGGCCTGGATAGCACCAAATGGTGAGATTAAAAAGGTGAGCATCAACTCTGTGTGTGTGTGTGCATGTGCGCCCCAAAATAATCATATCCAAAAGGAATATGACCATCAACTGGGCTAAGCAGTAATTGGAGAATTAAACAGGGACTTTTGCAAGAAAAAAGTTTGAGCAGAAGTGTAACAGAGGCAAGAAAATTTGTAACTGGCAGGATAGACATGGAAATGGAAATGCCACTGCCAGACGTCACCGTGCCAGCATTGCAACCTCTGCCCGGGCCAGGCAGAGCATCCTCCCCCAGGCAAGCCTGGCGGCTGCTGGCACAGGAGGTGTCACTTTGTCTGCGTGTCCATGCGCGTGTGTGGGATTAAAATTATAGGAGATTCGTTGTAGAAGGGCCTTTAGAAATTGTTAGTTGCTTGCTAGATTTTGGGACGTTTCTGGTATTACAGTTTATCCATTGTATTGCTGATATTGATCCTGAGTGTATAGCTCTCTGACTACCAGTTAATTACATGTCTTTAACAAATCACTAACCCCTTTGATGCTGATTAGGTTTAAGCTGTGCGAGTCGAACAGCTCTTCCCCACAACAGCGTACAGTAGATGCTGTGATGCTCTGCTTCGGCTGTATAATAGGGCAATTGAAAAACGAGCTCCAATTTGTCAGACTTCAAATAGCTCAGAATAGAGCTCAGAATAGTAAATAAGTATTCACGAGAATTTACACTAAGAGGAGTTGGAGTTTAAACACTATGCTATATTCAGTAAAATTATTTATGGATTTTAATGTAGATATTTTACAGTTTATGTGCTCTAGAGCTGAGAAGTGAGGGACAGAAGTAAGGAAAGGAATACGAGAGTCTATGGTTAAACAAAACCAAAGTTAACTATATTTGCAGAAATACTTTATTGTTATTCACCCGGTGTTTCTACATATCCTTTTCAGAATGCAAGACTATGTAATTGCTGTAATAAATAAGACTCGGTAGATAATCTTATAACTATCTACACATTTTCACGGAAATAACAGAACTACAAAAGTTACATCTGGTCGAACTACCTAAACTGGTTGTTTACTTAATTTTCTAGGCCACTAACTTTTCGATGGAAAAATAAAATGCCTGAAAAGCTGTTTCCATTTCCCTAGAGCATATATTTCTGCTTAATTTTAAGATAAAGGGGATGGTTATTACATTAGGAGAGGTAGACTTTAGCCCTAGAATATAAACTGCAATTTTAATAATTAAAATAAGGATATTTCAGGAGAAAGGTTCTTTCTGGAATTCTGAAGATTTGTGTCATAGGAGAGGTCATTTAAACCCTTCAGCTCAGTTCCTCATCTGGAAATATTTTACAATCAAAAAGGAGGTTCAGCTTCTGCTGGAGTCTCTTGCCATTACCATAACAAAATTGTAACAAAAACAGCTTTCTTTCAGACTTAGAACAATAGGGTGACTATCATCTACTTAAAGAGATATCGATATCTTTTTTCCTCAAAAGCTTACGTGAAGAGCCCTTGGGGTCTGGTTCATATCTCTACTCCCATCTGACTTCTTATTTTCCCAGAAACTTAACAAAATTCCCTTGCACTGATATTTTTGTTAACCTGAAAGTACTTTCACTGTTTTAGACTTGGATTTTAATTGCTTTGATAATTTTGTTGCAGTCCCCAAAGACGTAAGGAATCCCAGAGTGTCCGAGCAATCAATCACGTTTCTGCTTTCTTTATTAGTAGGAGGGAGCTAGTTTGGCTGGTTTGGTTTGGTTTTTTTTGTTTGTTTGTTTTTTACAATGCTATAACAGTTTTCGCTTCCATACCAATCTCTGATTTTTCAAAAAGTATGCTTTTGAAGTTTGCATAGATTCTGAACGATAGGGACTCTCTTCTGTGTCTTTTTATTATAAATAGCATACAGTTGCACTTTCCTAAGTTATCATGAAACCAATTTTTTTTTTTTTTTTTTTAGATACCATAGAAAGTGGATGCGTTCCCTTTTAATCTATTTGTTCTGCACTCCGGGTTTCCCATATCCTCTGCATATAAGGCGTTGTGTCAGTTTATCATGCGTGTCAGAAGAAGTCATCGTGAATCAATCACTGTCTCCAAACCCTGTTGCAGACCTTTCTCAACATCACAAGCTAGCAGAAGATCCTGCCATCCTGTCACAGCCGGCTAAAAAGTCATTACATCGTCTTTCGGTTTTGCATTTTACACGTATGCTGTCTTGCCCATCAGGGTTAGAGATTACATCAGGAACAATATCCTGTTTTGCATCAAAAGTTATTTGTTCCTGAAAGTCTTCAGGCTAAAGAAGTGGGAAAGTGGCTTAAACCCATCCACAGATGCCGAGCCCCGCTCTGGCACAGCTAAGGACAGAGCTGTTCATACAGCTCCACAGTGATTTAATTTTTAAATTTGTCATGAGCACTACAGGCTATTTTTTTCTTTATAGCTGACATGATGATATTTTGTATACAAAATAGGGTGTAGCCAGCTGCATCCTGATGGGTCAAAGCAGAGGCGAAGAAGGATCAAAGGACTGTTCTGGCTCATTTGACTCCAGATTTGCTCCCGTTGACGGGAATCGAGCACTGAGCACCATTTGTTACCGAACAGCAGACTGCACGGCCAGCGGCCGGTTTCCATTACCCACGCGGCGTACCTTTGCACAAAGCCGTCCTGACAAAAATCTGGCTTTGTATTATTCTCGCGTATTTTCAAGCAGTAGGATGAGGGCTCAGAGGAAGGTCCTCTTTGTCTCTGCGTTACATTTCTGCACATCGTGTACGCTGTGTCTTCTCTGGTACTCCAGTCCTCTTCTAAGTGCCTTTTTTTTCTGAACGGCAGCGTGCCAGGAGCTAATTTCTTTCCATTAGTGCATCTATCTCATAGATCACTGTGTTGAAGCACTTGATCTTTTTCTGTTAGCACATCTCCCTCTTGCATAGCATTGTTCGGTACTTGATCTTTGCACATTAAGGTAGCTCTCGCCTAGGTAGCTGTTTGCTTTTGTTTTACTTTACTGTCGCTCTTTTATGCCTTCCAACTGCCACAGTCCAATTTACCTCTTCTTTCATTACTCTCACTCCTTTCTAAGCGGCTTTATACCACCTTGATCTCTGTCCTTTTGCTGCTAGTGTGTTCTTATTTCTTGGCACTATATTCCACTGCTCATTTCTCCGTAATCATATCTTTCTCTGCTGGCAGCTTTTCAAGTGTACTGGCACATGTGTTAATAAGAGATTCTGAGGTGATGCAACAGACAGACAAATGTCTAGCAACTCTTTATTTCGCACAGTCCTGCAAATAATTGAGCTCGAGACATACAACCGTCTTTTATTCTTTACCCTCCAGCTCGCTGCTGCTGGGCTTTCAATGTACAGAACTGCAACTATTAGGAAGATAGCTTAACAGCTGGCCTGGAAACAAGTCGTGAACTAAAGGAGCTGGGTTTCATCTCTAAAAGCAGAAACAGCAGCAAACAAATAAAATCTGCTCACAGTCCATTTTCACCTTCATGTCACGCTTTATATAAACACTCAAAACAAAGTGATTTGGATGGAGTCAAAACTGCGAGATTCAATAATATGCCTATAATAGATTACAGTGAATCCACTTGTATTCCCTATTTTTTGGAAAAAAAGATTTATAATCTTAAAATGTCAATCATTATTACCATTTCATTCTGAAGTTAGAATCACTTTAGGTCACTTTAGCTCATTTTAGACTTTGTCTCTGTATTGATGAAGTTCATACAAAGAATCCCATAAACCAAGAGACTCCTTTGTGTGCAGCAAGCTGCCTTAATAAGCAAGAACAACAAATTGCCATGTATATACTGCTTATAGATTTCTCTCAAAGAGACTATACACAAGTAACATAATTCCTGCATTTTTTGCATCCATTCCAGAAACAAAGGCACAGGCTTTTATTAAATACCCTGAACAAGCAAGTCTCTTCTAAGGAGAACTCTTGTTCTGGCGTTAGGAAGATGTAGGTTCCTGTCAGAAAGAAAAAAGGTAAGGAACATCCTAGGAAAACACAGCAGCGCAAAGTCACCGTGACATCGCACAGGCTAATGCAGTTTCCCAGCAAAAACCCTGCTTTCCACCTCAGAAGCTGGATGGCAGACCTCATGCCTTAAAAAAAAAAAAAAAAAAAAAAAAGTGGAAAAAAGTTGTGTAAGGAAGCTGAGGACAGAAGTTCACAAGAAGGCTTTGAGTGGGTAACTTCCTCTCACTAGTTAATGCATTATTATGCTTAAGGTGTAGAAACATCAGACCTTTTCCTCTAATCAAGCTGTTGTTTCAGTTGTTCCATGACAAAGGAATGTAACTGCCTCCCTGAGAAGTGAAGAAAGCCAATTCTCACTGCTTTGTTAATACCATTAGGCACCCTTATACTCAACATCTGCTGCCTGCTGTGAGCTGGGTCTATGGTCTAAAATCTCACAGTTAAAGTTCATAAAGATACTGCAACAAAGAACTGAGAAGTAATTCATTGCGGTCACAGCTACTTGGAAGGAAAACTCAAAAATTATGACTGGCACTCACTCGTTAAATAAATTTCCATCACAATGCTCAATACCTGAATTTGAGAAGAAGAATAGTTCAAAAACATGTAGAAAAATATTAAGGTAAGCAAGTATGTTTCAAGCATACAATATTTTTTACCCACTCTCTTCTCCTAATCTACCAATGAAGTATTTTTGTGCAATATGACGTATACACAAGACGTGTTTTTCAAAGTTACAGAACTTCATGTGACCCGGAATAAAAGTTAGCATGATTGGCATCATTGTTTAAAGCATGACTGCCTTAAGACAATACATTCATAGTCTCATTTTTTTGCCTTTCAAAATGTGAATTTCTATACTGAAAATTATAATTATTGTGGCTCATGAGCACCACTAAAATCTCTGGGATTAAATACTTTGCCTGGAAATTCTTGTTTTTTTCATAGCATTGTAAAAAACAACCTCCCCCCTCTACCCCCCCCCCCCAAGACCCAAACCAGCCAAACCAGCTCCCTCCTACTAATAAAGAAAGCAGAAATGTGATTGATTGCTCGGACACTCTGGGATTCCTTACGTCTTTGGGGACTGCAACAAAATTATCAAAGCAATTAAAATCCAAGTCTAAAACAGTGAAAGTACTTTCAGGTTAACAAAAATATCAGTGCAAGGGAATTTTGTTAAGTTTCTGGGAAAATAAGAAGTCAGATGGGAGTAGAGATATGAACCAGACCCCAAGGGCTCTTCACGTAAGCTTTTGAGGAAAAAAGATATCGATATCTCTTTAAGTAGATGATAGTCACCCTGTTGTTGGGATTGTGAGGGTCCTATCTGGAAACACTGGGATGCAAAATTAGTCTTTACCCCCAGAACAGGGTCCAAACATGTGGACCTCATAAGGAAATGAGACCCAGATCTTCCTTATATGTAGGCTATCTCTTAATCATCTTCTCCCTCAATGCATAATTCCTCTAAAATAGCATATAAAGGAGTAACATGACGCATCTACAGCCAAATGAGACAACTGTCACTGATTTTTAATGTTCTTGTCTCAGTTTGAAGGTATCCAGACTCCAAAAATGTGACACAAATTTTAGAAATGCTGGGCACTATTGACTACTATTAATCCAGGGTTACCAACATGATTAAATAGTTATCCATTGCGGGTTATGTACTGCTGAGGAATCCGCATGATGTTCTCTAGATGCCTGAGGTCTTCCAGAGGGAAATACATAGACTGGAGTTTTAAGACATAGAGAGGAAACTAATTGTTGAACTATAAGGTGATTGAATGAAACTAACAGCAGAATGCTCTAGTCTGCCAAAAACTGATGGCAATTGGATAAAATCATGGTGAGATGAATGAGGGAATATCTGATTGGCACCCCGTATGACACCAAGACCAGAGATAGCCAACATAAGCATGAGTTGTGCCAGGTCAAGTCTGGGGGAATCCTTTCAAAGACCTGGAAGGAGACTCATCAGCGGACCTAGCTGCTGGCCGGATAGAAGAAGACGCTGCCCCTACTATGTGCCCAAGGCGGAGAAGCTACATGTATGGATCCTGTTCTGGATCAGCAAGAAAGTACCCTCAAACCGGTGAGAACTGCTCACCATCATCAGCATGGGCACCCTTTGCAGTTAGGCGGTGTGCAGGAGCCTGGGACATCCCTGCTGTTGCCATACTGACTTGCCAATGGGTAAAAAGAAGGTGTTACTGCAGGAATGGGGCAATTTGCATGAGAATGAGTGGATGGGTTTGCATGACCGTGTACATTTTTTAGGCTAGATCTTGTTTGTGCACAACTGAACATCTGGCAATGAGCATAACATTAGTAGTGGAAACATTGTTCTATTTACTAAAGGACAGTTTAACTCAATATTTGTCTTAGCGGTTGTTACCTGAGTCAACTGCTAGTCTCTCTTTAAGTTCCAGACCTTTAGATGCCTGGAGATAATTTGCACGTTCAAAAATCAGGCATTCACAGTTACAAGGTGGTTTGTACGTTGAGGCTGCCTATATGAGTATTTATGCTGAATCAGCTCAAAAATGTATTTCTATTTTTTTTCCTTTGTATTAAGAAATGTGACTGCTAATTGGCATTCCTGCACTATCTCAGTTTCAAAGAAAAATTGCCATACTTGTGATTATGTTATTTTAAGAAGGTCCACATCTCAGATTCCTGCACTAAACCCTGGGGAGTGAAAATTTTGTCTTTTTTTTCTTCATGCAATTTAGATGGACAAACTGGGCAGTTACCCTTGCCATGGCATATACAGGCAAATGTCATTATAAATATTGATATTTTGTCAGGGGAAAATATATGGCAGATATTATATTAAGTTGACTACAACGTGGAGGAAGTTTGCTTCCGAGAGGCAACCAGACACAGAAAACTGAAAAATCACAGAAAAAAACTCAGCTGTGGGAAGGAGCTTTCCATCCTATCTGTGAAACCAATTCTGCCAGTCTAGCACCTGCTCTGTTTCTGAACCACATTATATCATCATTAGTGTCTCTTCCTTTACACATAACTTTACAAAAACACTTGGGGAGAAATTTTGAGCAGCAAACAGAAGCCAGCTTAAAATCGCAGCTTCATTATTAAGTGACACTAGACGTTTGCTCTTAGAGAGTGCTCAACCAGATTAATATTAATCATGCAGAATGATGATTGAGGATGGGGAATGTAAAAACACATTTATCAGCAACTGCCATATTTCCTTCTTTATTCTGATTTCAAACTTCATGAGCTGCATTATTTTTAAGGCATTTTTCAATGCCGTAACACTTTTTAGCCCTGAGTTAATCATATTGCCAGTCTTCTCCTAGCTATCATAGAGATAATCTTTTTCTTTTATTATGGGAAAACAAGGTGTTCATGACAGCTCGGGCTGTTCCCCTCCCTATTTCCCTGATGTACTGTGGATCACTGGAAACCCAGGATTAGGGAATAACAGGTTCTCCTTGAGCTATGCAAACACGTTCTGGTTGCGACTCTGGCCTCTTCAGCTTTTGGATGTAAAATATGTGGTATTAAGGCTAAATATTGCTGTCCTATCTGCCGAAAGGTGACCACATAATGCCAGGATTTTATTTTTAACCTCAGTTTTCAAGGTTAATTTAAATATTGTAAAAACCAAGGTAGCCGAGCTCACTGCAACAATCTATAGCTATTTATGTCAATCTGTAAATTTTATGCCATTGCTTTAATATGTCCCTAACTGTGAATTTCTTCAAGGCTCAATAACAGGATACCTGCCTGATGAAAGCTCTCATTTTTCACAGATATAGCCTTAATGCCGTTAATTTTCTAAGCTATTATTAGATGCGATACATTGGTTATCAGTCAGCCGTGAATTTGACTCCTGCTGTGTTTTCCTGTAACACTACATATGGTGCTTCGTCTTGACTAACAACCTGCTCAAAAATTTGCAGAATTTGAAAGGGCGTAAATCAGACCTGAATTTTCTTTACAGCTCTAAATACTGAGAAGAGCTAACATGATTATTTTTGGTTCCTGCTATGTTCTCCTACACCTGTGAGCTCCTGGGTATTCTCCTCTTCAGCCTTTCATCATTTGTTCGGAGCAGCATATCTGCTTAGGTAGTGTCAAAAGCTCTGCCGAGCAGAAACACAGCAGCAAGAATGATCACAAACAGCATTTTAAGAAAAGAAAAGTAAAAAACAGAATAATGATCAGCATTATGGTTGCTCCCACTTGTCCCCACTGGCCTGCCCTGCTCCCTCATGGGGGCAGTGGGATGGGCCCAGGCGGTGAGGACCTTGTCTGGCCAACCGGGCTCCCCGTCCCTCAGGCAACAGCTGGCCCTCGCTGCACCCGGGCGACTTGCAGATGCTGTTTTCTTGGGTGGAAATAATCAAACGCAATCAAGCACGTCAAGCCTCATGGTACGACAAAATTCAAAGTGAACATCTCAATGGCCTCATTTCTGCAGGATGCATTTCCATGCAAGGTCTCCTCATAATGTAATTAGCAAAAAGGAAGTTTTCCTTAGCCCCTAGACTATCGTGATACTAGGAAGATAGCAGAAGGCCATGAAAGGTCATTTTGAAAAATATGGAAATATTATAACTCTAAATACCAATCAAGTGAAGTTGCAATCTGTAAAAAAAAAAAAATAAATAAAAAAAAAATAAAAGCCAAACTTAAAAAAAGCAACATGAAATTCGTAAGATGTAAGCTACAGCTAGAAGAAAAAGTCATTGCTGAAGAAAGATCACTATAAAAATAGGATAGAAATATCTGTAAGACAGATTGGTGGGAATTTCACGATGAATGCAAAGTCACAAACATTCCTAAGTGAAGAAAAAATAGAGCTGAGTGAAACTTTGGCTGACTAATAAGTGGAGTTCATTTTGTGATTTTTGCAGCAAGTTTTGTTAGCAGTTTTTGGCCCAAAGAAGTGTTTTTAATGGAGTCTTTCAAATCAGAAATGTGAAAATATTTTATTTTGCTATTACCTAAAAAAAGTTTCCCCCTTTTTTTTTTTTTGACTCTCTGTGGGCTTGTTTTGTGGCTTCCTTATGGTAAGCTGAAAATAAAAGAATAATAATTTCTGAAGAAAAAAAGGATATGGAATGAAACAAATTCACTTTTTTGCTTTTTTCTGGCAATGAAACAAAAACCAAGAACATGAATTTCAGTTAAATTTGAGTAAAATTTTTCACCTTTCATTTGGGATTCTGAACCAGAAAACTTCATTAATTCAGCCAAGGAAACATCATGTGCAGTTATGTCTCAAAACAAGGAATTATCTAACAGTCTGAAACTTTAAAAGTTTTAGAAAAACTGACTGGTTTCCAAGCCTGGTTTAGTTATTTCTGATTAATGAGTAGCAGTCTTTTATCAATTAATCTGCAGAATCTGTATGATTAATTCATCACTTATTTGTAGAATAAATACACAGCATTTCTAAGACTATAATCCACATATGATGAATTACTGAAATAACATTTATAGATTTTCACTGAATAAAAAGAACATGCAATGACATTTAGATAAGTAGCTATGTAGTTTTCCAGCACTGCTGGCCTATGGACAACTCACCTGGCATTTCAGCTCTAAGCTGTATCTTTTGAGGTCATTTCTGCCAGTGTGAAAAGTGTCAAAGAACATACAAAATGTTAGACTGTGAACACCAAAATGACTGCCGCTGGTAGAATGAGATCTTTCATCTTCATGCTTTTTTGGTATAAGAATGTGAGTCAGTAATGAAAACGGGTAAGGATGGTAACGGGAATGGTTTTATTTAAATTTTCAGGAAAGTATACCAGGCTGCAGTAGTTCTCAGAAAGGGATCTAACAGCCTACATAAAATACTCAGTATGAGCCGATGTCTCCACCACAGCAGCAAGAAACACCCAGCAGTAACTAACACGCAGAAGGATACTAGGATTGCCTTCACTTTCCAGGCACTCATTTCACTCTGGAAGTCAATGCTAAAGACGGGACAGAATTATCCTATCAGCTGTAAACAGTTAGGGCATTCCCTTAAACAGAAATTTTAGGTTACTGGCTGAGCAGTTCTGGTCTGCTGTTTTTTTTCTCCACATCAGCAGTGCAAAGCAGCTGGAGCAGGAGTCGAATTTTTCTGCAGAGTGGACTTCAAAGGTTGGCATCAAAGCCACGGATCTCTTTGCTACCGCTGATAAAAATGGATGCTGATTTTGGGATTCCAAAACTTCTAAAACTGGGCCCTGTAATATTTCAGAAAAAAAGGCATGTTAATTGTTTGCATGCATTAGTAAACATTCTGAATCAAAAAATACATATATTTTTTGGTTTCTTCAGTCCTAATTTTAGTATTATAACTTGAGTTTTTGAAGTGCATGAAAAGTAGCTGATGTATGTTACTATAAATTGCACCTATCCACCATGGTTCTATTGAATTTGATTATGTCTGCAAAAAAATGATAGCTTTATACAGAAATATGTATTTTAAAGCACAGAGATTCATCCTACTGTAAAAGAATAAAATGAGATATGATATACTGCCAGTCTGGTATCTACCTTGCATTTCTAGAATTTCACTGTTAGTAGAATTGCACTAAAAATTGCCAGTTTTATTTTTCTACAGCTATGTTTTCTGAACTTCAATTCCTTTACAACTGTCAGGTGACCGGTGCAATTCTTCTTATGTCATCCTCCTTTTCTTAGACCCTGGAACATAAGACCTCTTCAATTTCTTCCCTTCTGCCTTATGTTTTTGAGGTGCTGGTGTTTTCTCTTCCATTTACAACCTCTCTCTGCAGAACATAAAAATCCATCCCCATTTCTCTTTTCCTGTAAAATAACCATACTCAACACATCATGACTCTGTCACTCTTCTCTACCCACATACTAGAGATTGTAGAAAATTCAAAGTGAAATCCAGCAACTTTTTCAAAATATACCAGTATTTACTGGTGTGTTCAGCTCTAACAGTCTTTTGGTGGAAAAAAAAAACAATGCAAAATACACAGAATATTCTATAAATCTGTATTTTCTATAAACCTCTCCAATAGACCACAACTTTGAAAGACAGATACCTCTATGTGCCGCTAGCTCTACAAGTAGTTCGGGAGGGCTCCATGCATTTTATAGCTTATAAAAGTAGCTTCTTTAGCTGAAAATGATGTCTAACGGTGCCCATCTCCGAATTTTTCACATAATAACAATGACCTAATGTAAAATTCTGTTCCAGTGAGGAGGTACTATCAATATGTTAATGTGGGTAACTTCAGAAGAACATTCCTATCACAGATAAACTGGGTCAAACTCTGTTAGCGGTAGTTGTCCTTAAGAATAGGAAAGCACAAGTACTTCACCTGTGAGAGAAGCAGAACTGATGTTGAACTTCTGCACAACTGCTGTCATTAAGAGAAGTTTCCTGCCCACTCCAAATAAGGAGTTAACTCTGTGGTACATGTTATAAGACAGTTCTTGAACTTGATCCAGCATTAATAAGCTTGCCTGTCTATGGGATTAGAACTCTTGGGGATAAGTTATAGAAGGAGGTTTAGAAATTTGTAAGTGAGCATTAAGATTTTATCAGCGTCTAGAGTTGTGGTTTACCTGGTTTACTACCAATATTGATCCCGAACATCTAATTCCTGGACAGCTGTTTATTTATGCATCTTTAATAAATCAGATAAACACATTTGAACCTGATTTGATTTAAACTCTGTGTATTGAGCAGTTTTTCCCTGCAACAGCAGACTGCAACACACAGTTTGTTAGTTTTTTTCTGACTAATATTTAATCAAATTCAGTGCAAAGACGAAGAGGAGATCTTGGGAACACTGGCAGACAGAGGAACCCAAGTTCTAATCAGTGGAGACTGAAACACACTGAATCAGCTGCAATCTTAGACCATCGAAGGAGAGCGATTAGACCATTGTCCCTGACACAGGAGTAGAAACTGCCTCTCTGGAGTGCCAGGCAAACTGAGGGGCTTATTGTCAAATGGGCTGTAGGACTTGTGAGATGCAGGGGAAAGACTGTTGGGATTGGACCAGAGATGATTTTGGGACCGTACAAAACCTTTTAGAGGAATAACCCCAAGTGCCAGTACAGTCTGGAAACCGATCAGCTGGAAAGCAGCACTGCAGTAAAAGACTGGGGGATCCTGGTGGACAGCACGTTGAACATGGAAAGTAGCAATGCGCCCTTGTGGCAAAGAAGTCCAGCAGGATCCTGGGCTGCATTATGAAGACCTTTCCCAGCAGGTCGAGGGGTGTGATCCTTCCTCTCTGCTAAGCACTGTTGAGGCCACATCTGGAGCACTGTGTCTAGTTCTGGGCTTTCATGCATGCCATAGAACTTTCCCCATAATGTGGTCCTGCAGGCACTTCCTTATTTACATGCATATGTTTGGAGTGATTCCACTTCAGCCCTGTTTTCTGATTAAGAGACCCCTTCTGTGTACACCACCCCAGACCCTTTGGTTGCCAAATCCGTCCACCACTTCCTTACTTTACTGTTGGTCATTCTCTCCCTCCCCTGCCATTCTTAGTTTAAAGCCCCTCTTTACCATGTTGGCCAGCCAACATGTGTGGATTTGTCGGGTAGATCCCACCTATACCAACCAGTTGCCAATCCTTGAAGAGGGTCCCATGGTCATAGTAACCAAAACCCTGTTGTCGACACCAGCTGTGCAACCAATTGTTGACCCACAGGATCCATTCAGTTCTCCTTGGGCCCCTTCCCTTATCAGGATGACTGAGGAGACACCACCTAGAGCCCCATGCCCTTGACCATTACCCCCAGAGCCATGTAGTCACATTTGGTGCTTTCCAGGTCTTCCCCAGCAATATTGTTGGTGGCCACATGGAAGAGCAGCAGGGGGTGATTGTGGGCCAGACAAGCCTTGGCAGCCTCTTCACGACATCCCGAATGCAAGCCCCAGCAAGCAGCAAACATCCCGAGATGGCAGGTCTGGTGGGCAGATGGGGGCCTCCATCCCCCCAGCAGGGAGTTTTCCACTGCTAGCACTCATCACTTCCTCCTGGTGCTCCTGTTTGGCTCAGGCTGAGCTCCATTTGAGCCTGAAGGAGCTGCTCCATTTGAGAGTGTTTCCAGCTCCTTGACAGAAACAAGGGGATTGAACCTACTGCAAAGTTGTAAGTAGCTGGGGTTGGACTAGACGATTTCCAGAAGTGTCTTCCAGCCTCAGCCAGTCAGTGATTCTGTGATGCTATTTAGGGGAAGGAACAGAAGATGAGGAAGGGAAGGCTCAAGAACTGGACTAGCTGGAGACTCAGACAAGAGGTCTGGGTGCTAGCAACTGGAGAGAACGAGTGTCTAAGATCAGCTATTGAAGACAGCCATACTGTGTGACTGTGCATTTGTGATCTGCTGGTGGACCTAAAACTGGACTAGCTGACAAGTAGGAGATCAGAACCTGGATCCAAGGAATGAACCAGCGTAAGTAAGCATCCCGTGATCCAGGCATGGACACTAGATGGACTTAAAGTCATCACTACTATTAAAGAGGCTTGCGACTAAGAGTAGGATTGTGAATCAAGAGAGTTGGGGTGGGGAGAACTTCAGTCCCAGTTAGGCAGAGAGGAGAAACAGGACCAGAGCATCTGCATTGCTCATGTTCATGTGAGCACTTTGGTGCTCATGAGGCAAGTGTGGCTGGCCCTGTTTTGTAGTGTGTGTGTGTGTGTGTGTGTGTGTGTGTTTACAGGAATACGTGCTCAGCCTCACTGCTGGCTGGACCTAGGGACAGGGGTAATCAGCAGTGCAGACTCACATCTATTGGACTGCGGTGGGAGTCTGGTTCTGCTCTTAAGAGTCCACCACATGGTTTTGGATGTTTTTTTTTCAATTGTTATTGAATTTTGCAAACACAGCTGAAAAGTAGGGAAAAATTGAGTAGTAAAAAAATGTTAATTCTGCATCAACCCCCCCCCCCCAAGAAACCAAAACCATTTTGACTTTTCTATGAATAATATCTCGGTTTTTTTGTAAAACATGTTAAACTATCTTTTAAATTACCAAGTCAACAAAATCAAAATGGATTATTTTATAACATTATTACCCAATGTTTTGGTTGGGGAGGGCCCGTTTGTTTTTCCCCTGGTTTCACATTTTGATGGAGTCTAATAGTGTCACGTAAAAAGACTGGTGCAAAGCCTGAAATAAATAGAATCAATTTATCCCGGAATTCAAACCACTGCCTTAATCACAAGATAACACATTGCTTTTTTTCAACTTCATTCACTGTCCTCAGCTGCATTCAGCGTAGGCTCTGTTAAGCAGTATGTAATTAAACACATCATGTAGAGATGACATAACCTTAAATCTGGCAGTCCTTAAGTTTGGAGTGGTTGACCTTGAAACCGTAATGCTCTTTTAATGAAGTTGTTAGCATCCAATATTCATTGCATGAACTAGGAGATTCTAATAACCCACATACAGGTCATCATGAAGGTTTGAACTAGGGTCCTCAAGAAAGATGGACCCCAATCAGCGGGGTGAAAGGAAGACATAGCAATAATAGGATGTTTTCCTCTGCTCCCTATTAAAAGGAACATTATGCGCTTCACACAGCTATTTGATAGCTAGCAATGGAATGGGCATATGGAATCCTGACCTTTACTACTCATTAGAATTAATTGATTTTTTTTACTTGGAATTCAGAAATAAGAACTAAATAATGTGCATACATTTGCTTCCAGTAAAGAGAAAAATGGAATGTCATGTAGGGGGTGGAAGGCTTGCTAACTGGAAAAGGAGAAAATGTATTTTTTCTGAACCAAAATATTTATGTCAAAATAAAGCACTGTGTTCTGTTCCCATGGCATGTAATTTTTTCCCCCTTTATTAAATTGGGATCATTTTTTAATAGAAAAAGAAAAATTTGCAACAACTTGAAGACTGCTATTTAAGAAGCACTGAAATGAAAAGGTTGGCACATTTTCTTGATTCGTTCAGTGTTCCACCTCTTTTGGGGGGGGGGGAGGATGGCTAATTAGTTTGTAAAATTATATTTGAATTCACAATTATTTTCAATTTTCTTTAAACTCACTGGAGGGAATGCAACAAGGAAGCAAATGTATTAACTGTCAAAAATATCTAAGTCACTTCTTTTTCCTTATGGTTTAAAGCGATATAATTGTGCAATTAAGAAGTTGTAGTGCAGTAGAGATCCAAATGCCTTGATCCTCTAGAACAAACAAGCAGTCTCCTGCTCTCTCCAGGTCTAGAGGAGAGGTTGGTTATTAAAATCTTTGAAAGGATGTAGCATACTTTTCCTATCAGACTCAGTCAAAAAGAAGGGGGAACATCCAAAGCTGAAAGTAGGAAGGAATGGAGAAGAAGGCAGCAGTGCTAAACACTGACTGGTGACCTAGATTACAGATAGGTCTGACAAAACTTAGTGACAAAACTTGTTTTAGTACTTATGTATATCATTTCTAGCCTGAGTGAAGTGATCTGCCTGTAATGAACTTGCGGATTTGATCACTTTCTGAATTATTTGTATTTCTGTGCTTTAACAATTAAAACAAACAACAAACTAAATCTTCTGCTTAACATAGTATAAGTATATTGCATTGTTAGATGATTAAAAGAAATGCTTGTACCAGCAACTTTGCAAAAGGAGAAGGAAATCTTTCTTTCCATACTATTAATTTATCTATCTGTGAACAACAGCTAGTGAATCCAAACTGAAGTCCTTTATATATTTTGGGAACAATAGAGCGAAACATTCTGTCATCAAATATCATGAGGTTTCAAACACCTATTGTGTACAAAAAGTTGTAAACGTTCAGTTTTTAAATATAAAATTTCAAAGGCGAGGCATGATGTTAGAGAGTGTGAGTATATTTATTGACCACATCAGAGAGCTGGCTGTTTAACTGAAGTACTTCATAAGCTGTTTAATGTTCTAGTGAGTTGTCATCTCAGGCAAAAATAACATTCATTGTTTATTGGGATATTTCTAATTAGCGGTAGAAGAAAGGTAGAACAGAACAAACAAGTTCACTGAAAGCGATCTTGCAGAGGGGAAGGGCTTGTGCTCTCATATGTTACAAAAATTCTGCAGTATCATTTGTTCTTTTACCACATTTAACCCCAAAACTGTTTTCCATTGGACTGGGACTCAGCAAGTCTTCTGGCCACAGTATTTGACATTCATATATCCTACATTCATGGCCAAGAAATGGTTGAGGGTTGGCTTTACATTAGGCTATAGTTTGTGATCTTGGATTGAGGAAAAACAGATCAACATTAAATCCATGGCAATAAAAGAAATGGCTATCTGGTATAAGACTAAAGGTCCATCCTATCTTCAGCGGTGGCTAGAAACAGATGTCCAGGAGATGGTCTAAAGGCAAATGATGAAACTTGTCCTGGGAATTTCTTCCCAATCTCTTGCAGCTTGTGACATAGGTGTTGTTTTTATTTTTAATGGCCTCCCGTTGAATTTTATGACATGAACTTGTATAGTTATTTTTTCAACCAATGGCATCCTGCAGTAAGGATATTCAGAGGTTAGTAACCTGTGTAAACAACTTCCTAATGTTTTGCTGTAGCTGCTACAGAATAGGTTCATTTGATGTGCTGTAGTTCACGTGTTGAAGGAAACCTTTTACAGGCGTTCATTATTTGCCCTTTCCGTGATTCTTGTGTTTATATAATCTTTGATTTGTGACTCCTCAAAGCTTTTCACAGCTGAAGAATCTAAGTATTCAACATCATTCCATATGTTCCATCATTTTTGTCTATCTTTGTGAACCTTTTCTAGTTTTCTTATATTTTTTGTGACGCTGCGGAGTCAGACCTGAATACAGTACTCAAGATATGGATTCAGAGGATTTTCACCATGCTGTAGTAATGCCTTCTGTTTCATTCTCTCTTTCATTCTTACTAATTTCCAACATTTGATTTGCTTTTCTGACAGTCAATATTTTTTAACCCCCAAGTCTCATTCCTGAGTAGCAAAAGTCATCTTAGAATCCCCCACTGTAAAGTTCAGATCATTTTACCCCACATGCTTTACTTGACATATCTGTTTTGAATTTCATCTGCCATTTTATAACCCATGCATTCTAATCATAAGATTATGTGTCAATTCTTAATAGTAAGCCCTTATTTTTAAGAATACTGTGCTACTATGGGCAAACTTTGTCATTTCACTCTTCACCCCCTTTCCCAGATCTTGTATGAACAATTTGAACTCAGCACAGCTCATTGTGGGACTCCACTAGTGACCTTTCTCCACTCTGAAAATTGATAATTTATTTGTACCATCTGTTTCTTATTCTTTAACCAAGTTTTTATATAATTGATAAGAAGATCAAAGAGTCTGAAATAATACCTATTGCAGTATACAGTGGTGGAAGGCTTATGGAAAAGTCTCCTAATGATGTCATCATCTTCAAGTTTGGATTTCTTTCCCTCTCCCTCAAAAGTACTGCCTGGAGATGAAGAACCCAGCTTTAACTTCAGATAAAAAATACAGTTAGATTCATGAGAATGCTTTACAATGTGAACTGATAGTGTATTTTCAGATTTATTTTTGTTTAAAAGAATATACAAATTTATTTCTAGGACAATACTTGTTTGGGACCATTGTCATGTCCAGGATTTTCAGTAACAGTCTTGTGATAACCTTTAACACAGGAATTAACTTCACTTGGCTGTAAATCCAGGCTAAAATACATTCATTTCCCATCCACTACTGTTTTGTAGTGCTGCAAAATGTAATGCTTCTCTGTTGCTAAATGCATTATCAGCTGTTCCATAAAAGCATTTGAAAAGCTTCACATTCTTTCTTGTCACTCATTTTCCCCATGCCAGTATATTACTGTAGGCAATACAGTAAAATAGCAGGTTTTTCTTGTATAGACACAATAGTGTGTTAGTTTTGTTAGGAAGTTATGAACTTACAGCATCCACCATTCAAAAGAACAGTTGTGGGGGGTGCCTTGGCAAAATGTCCTGGATAACAACACCTAATAAAAATGCAATTGTCAGCAATGTGCTTGTAGATCAAACGCACCAAACCGTCTGGAAAGCGTTTGCCCAAAACCAATCACCTTGAAGAGGAAGATGACCATTAGCCAGATTAAATAGTAAACCAGGAATTGCACAAAGATTTTAAAACAAAGAAGGCAGCTTGAAAAGAAATGTGAAAGAAGCGTGAAAATGTGTAACAAGACACTGGGGTGCAAACAGCAGTAGTCAAAACCCATCATTATTGCAACCTCTGCCCGGGCCAGGCAGAGCATCCTCCCCACCGGCTGCTGCAAGCAGCCAGCATCCAGCTGTGGAGTGACAGCATGGGGCAACACGTGGGGACCCCACCTTGGGTGTGCGGCTCTGACCTCCTGGCGGCTTTGTCACCTGCCTGTGTGACACCAGAGGGGTGTCAGGACCTGATCACTGATTGCTGTTAATTACGTGGCTTTAATAAATCAAATAGCTTCATTCCTGATTTGATGTAAGCTATGGGAACTGAGCAGCTTCTCCCTGCAAGAAACAATGAGAATGAAGACAACAAAATCAATTTCTGATGTCACAAAACTGTGGATTTGACCCTACATGAAAAAGCTACAAAACAAAGGAATTCAAAAAAGATGGGGACTGCTGTGAAAGCTTTTGGTGGCAGTCTTTTCCTTCTTTCAAGTCTTGCTACTGAAACAATCATGCAGATGTTTGCTGAGAACAATCAGTTCAAAGTCAGTAAATTTAACTGTACAGGAATCTTACTCTTCCATCACAGACAGTTTCAAAATGAATGTTTGTTTGCACACCTATTTTAGTGGAAATAAACTGAATTTGAAGTATGTTGCCTTATAATGAAAGGCAAGGAAAATTGCAGTGTCATTTTAGTTAATTTGTGCTTGAATTTTTGGGTTTTTTTTGTATTAAAAAAAGAGTCCTTACATGGTACACTGAAATTCATAGAAATAATCTGCAAAAATGTGGTAATCTAATTTTTTATTCAATTTTAATTTGGAAGAACAATATTCTCACTAATACGGGACTAAGTAATATATATTGAACTAACAAGTAGTCTAAATTTACATTAAAGAACAATAGATCAGATATTTTTCAAGGTAAAGGGAGGTCCACCTGGAATTCATTTATCTTTGATGCTTCTGTCAGTCACAGTGGACTATTAATTTGGCTTCCATTGTTGTAGGCATAAGCCTAAAGCTTAAAAGCAGCTTTTTTACAATGTAATTTTGCAACTCAGAAGTGTAGGTTCTACTTTGGAAAGAAAGGATTTTGACTAGAATACTTTCTTCCTCCACAAAGAAATGTGAAAGCCATTTTCCTTTTTAGAATAATCATAGTTTAGCTGAAAATAAAGAAATATCTTCTGCCCTATATCGTAGGACAACTTGAGAGGTACATGTCCAAACTACACTTTCATCTGACGCTTTAGAAGCAGCTGAAAATGGCTTGCCATTATTGAGGCAATGAGAATGGTAAGAGAAGTGTAAGAGTTGAAGAGGTGATGCAGAAGAAATAACTACCAAAAAAAAAAAAAAAAAAGATAAAGCAGGAAAAACATTATTGTGGGAAAAACAGAATTTATGAGTGTTTCAATTTCAATTTAAGCAAGCAGTTTACTGGAGAGATTTTATTAGGAACTTCCTCATCTTTAAACATCAATTATAAAATATACAACATACAAAGAACTAAATAGCTGACGACTACCCTCCTGTGAAGAGATTTGTTTGACAACAGGCACGTCCTCCAATCAGGAATTGGTCACATGCCGGGTGCCATCCTTGTCCTTCCTGCGCACATCAATCTACAGCCTCCCAGTCTTTGAGGGTCTCCTTTGACTCACTGATGTCCAGGTGAGTCCAGCTCCCTTTTGGACATTGCCAAACTTGGTCCTCAAGCATTCCCGGGTGACTCCAGTGGCTTCCCCAGAATACAGAGTATGAAAGACTCCATACCAACATGTCCCATCCATTACAGCTTGCCATGTGGATAGTTGCTTGCTAGAGGACCTGTGACCCTAGCCTTGCAAGACAGCTTCTAACTGTGTAGGGCCGGATCGAGCCACCAGGGAGAAAAGTTCATCAACCTCAACAACAAAAGCCTTGACAAACAAGCAATGCATTTGTGCATCCCTTGCCTCGTTACACGCGCAAACTGAAATACAGAAAAGCAACTCCAGCTGAGTGAAATTCTGGCCTGTTAAATGGAGAGTCTAAGAAAGACAGAGAAGGGCATCAAGAGAATTGAGATGATGAGGGTGAATTAAATGCTCAGCTCTGGTTTCACTTCGCTGGTTATTAGCAAAATTCTCATCAAGTTGACTGAGAGTTACAGTAGGTCAGTGCTTTTTGAAATACTTTTGAAAAGTCATCCCTTAAGAACACAGTTTCAAACTGTTTCTTACTGTCAAAGTAGAGACGGTAGATTTTGAAGACCTATTGCTTGTTTTAATGCTTGTGTCTTCATTAATTCATTTAAATTTTATTTATTAATTTTTATACTTGTGAACTGAATGGAATAATATCAGTTAGAGGGGCATGGATCATGTTCATACAAACCTCAAACAATGTTAGAAAATGGATGGGATAACAGATATATTTGTAAGGGGAGATTTTCAAGATGTTTGCGACAACTGGTTTGGTTTAATGTGTACAGACTTACATTGACAAAGTTCTGCTCTACTTGAAGATAAAGAGTGATTATATTTTGCTTCAGTGTGAATAAAGATTAAAATGGTGAATCATAATTAATCGGGATGAATATTGTTTCATGCTCTTTACTCAAGAGGAGGGGCAAAAGGATGAATAACTTTACACAAGCAGATAAGCAAGCAAGGGAAGTGGGGAATGCCAATTAACTCCTGACCAATGGGTCATAACTGACTGTATTTGGGAATTTTACATTACAAACAGCCATAGCGCCTGAAGAAGTAAACCTTCCTCAAAAGCCTTCCTTAAAGCTTCCTAAGAACACTGCAGTCAGTGGTTGCATTTTGCCGTATGAGATGAAACAAAATTAAATTCAAGATTAAGAGCTGGAAGAATAGTGTCTTAAACCATTTAGGAACAGGTTCATGGTAAGGTAACCTATGGACAGAAAGTATTTGGTATTACTCCTGTGTTCATCATCCAATGCATTTATATTAGTACCTTTAAGCACTGGAGTGTGTGCAGGGGGAATTACTTTAAAACGTCAGCCTTGTAAAATAAATAATTCTGGGGTTAAACCAACCCCAGACAAGCATAGAAAGGAATGCTTTGGTCTGCAGCCCTGGGCTTGAATTTTAACCTTGAAATTAGAGGCAAAAGCAGTGCTGCATGCACATCTATCATGTAGCTATGACAGGCATCAACAGATAGCACTGTTAAAATTTAAAGGTTTTTTTTTTTTTATTTCTGTTTGCTGTGGTTTTTGTTTGTTTGTGTAAGCATGCAGGCATATATTTAACCTTTAAGGAAATTCCTAGTCTTGGTGGGTAGTTTTGTAGCAAATTCCTTGGTGAAAGAATTAGTCAAATTTTGGTTATAAGATTTGGCTAATATTTATTTCTGCCTGCAAAATGAGTATAGCTGAATTAGTTCTGGGAATTTCTCTTTTACTCTCCACTCTTCACAGACTCCAGTGAAAACAGACTCCTCCCAAAAAAGAACAGTATTAGCTTTCCTGTAAAGGTTCAGAAGCACCAATTTTTTCCTGCCAAAACTGAAAACTGAGGTTTGGACTTCTGCAAGACAGAGGTATGAAAACACACTGAGCTGCATACCAGCGCCTGGCTTAATTAAGCCTTGAAAAAAACCCCCAAAAGACCATATGTAATGCACCAGTTTTGGAAAAGTATATATAGAAGATAAGTCAAGGGCTGGTCACCCTCCAGCTGCAATCAAGGTGGAGATCTGACCTGAACCCTCAACCCTCCATTTCTTCTGGCCATCATCCTCCCCTGAAGAAGGGACAAAAACTGCTAGTTTGGGGGAACAAGGGGATGAGAGAGCAATCCATTCTTAATACAACTTTCTTTTCTGGCTTGCTCAGGCAACAGGATTACGTCAAGTCTTATTTGGAAGACATGAAGAGGTGGATAACCCACCACATCTCTATTCCAGTGCTTGTTTGACACTGTCAGACTGGAGCTAAGGGGTGACTTTCTGTCTGGCTTGCAGTCACATGCTCCTTTTTTTTTTTTTTAAACTAGATTAAGATCTTACATTATTACACTTTTTGGTGAACATATTTCATTTATCTTATGGAGGAGCTGGCACAAAGTTTGCAAAAGACAACCATCAGCCAGATTTAACACCGACAAAGGGGATTATCAAGAACCTTTTGAAGCAAAGAACAAATCGGCTTGAAAAGAAGTGTAAAGGGGGCCTGAAAATTTTTAACAGTGAGGAGAGACTGAGTGAACAGGGGGGTAATGGAGCAGCAGCTAATACCTGGTTTGACACCATCAGATTTTGCCCCACCAACATCGCAACCTCTGCCCAGGCCAGGCAGAGCATCCTCTCTGCTGAAAACCATAAGAAGGCAGCATCCAGTTATGGCATGACGGTAGAGGGGCAACTCATGGGGACCCCCCTTCGGGCATGTGACTGTGACCTCCTGGGGGCTTTGTCACCAGCACGTGAGTTAGCGTGGTGTGGAGAGCGGCAGAGGCGCACGTAATATGGAGCAGCCACATCTCCCACACAGGGTGTGCAAGGAGGGGGACCGGTGCCAACAACCCACACGGCCTCTGGGGGGGGGGGGGGCGTGAAACCCTGTGTGGGTGTATGTGTGTGTGAGATGGAGAGAGAGGGAGTCTGGGGATTAGTTTATAAAACAATGCTCAGAAATTCGTAGGTGTGTATTAAAATTTCTTAAGTATGTAGTGTTCTGGTTTACCTGCTGTATTGTTGATACTGATCCCGAGAGTTCACTTATTGGCAGTTAATTAGTGCTGTTAATGAATTGAATAAACTCCTTTGATCCTGATTTGATTTAAACTACCTGAGCTAAGCTGCTTTTCCCTGTGACTTATCTCAAGTATAAAACCATTTCCCCAGCTCTTAGGCTATTTGCTCTTCATTTAAGCAGTTTCTCTGAGATGTCAACAACCATATAGCAATGTAGCCAATAGAACTACATGCACTATTCCAATTTACTTTCCCAGATAATGAATATGTAGTTAAAAATCATCTTTCTATTTCTACGGATTATTTCCCACTTATCCATGCAAGATCGCATAATTCTTTTTTTAACTCACTGTGGCACTGGGAGACATATGCACTTTTTATTCTTTCTAACCCTTATATTTTTTTAATTAGTGAATATGAAAGTATGATTCCTTGTAGGAATGGCAACTTTTTACGGACAGCTTATTTTGAAACTACTCAGACACACCCTTGTAGTTTGAAGCAACAGTAAGGAAAAGGGTAGGAGAAAAATTCTATCTGTTTCAGGGAAAAGAGAAAAAGAAGGAAGAAGAAAAAGAAAGAAGAAAAAAGAAAGAAGAAGAAAGAAAAAGAATGAAGAAAAAGAAAGAAGAGGAGGAGGAGTGGAGGGGAGGAAGAGAAAAGAAAAGAAAGAAGAGAAAAGAAAAGAGAAAAGCAAAGGGAAAAGTGAAGCAAAGCGAAAAGTGAAGTGAGAAAAAAAAGAAAAGAGAAAAGAAGAAAAGAAAAGAAAAGAAAAGAAAAGAAAAGAAAAGAAAAGAAAAGAGAAAAGAAAAGGAGAAAACACCCTGGATTTGATCCCGGACTTAAGTTACGAGAACCAGAATACCCAAAACAGCACATACCTGTAGCGATAGAATGCAAGAATATTTTCTCTATTGCCTCAAACTACAAAAGTCCTTTATAAGCTTCAGCAGGAAAGTAACTTGTCAAAATCATCACCTGAAGAAATAGGTTTCAGCTAGCCAGAACACTGTTTATTATATGCTTGACTGGAGCAACAGAAAGCTGTGAAGGAACATGTTGGCATGTACAAGATAGGCAAGACGTCCTCCCTCGAGTTCAAATCTTAAAGTGAGGTAGCTTGCCCAGTTCTGTTTATTTGGGATTTCAGTGCCGATAACACATCTTTAAGCTAGGCAGTGACTTCTCTAATATTTTTAATACATGTCTTTTGGATGAATAATTTACAGCAATGTTAAAGAGTGGGTGATAGTAAGAATTGAATTTTAGTAACATGGTACAGCAATGATATCCTGACTAGCAAAAAACATAAGTAATTTATTATCATCCACCTAACATATAGCCAATGGGGTACTTTATCATCTCCAAAGAAAAAAGCAAAGTATATGAAGCAAAGTCAATTAACTTTAAGTGTAGTTAAAGAGAACAAGTCAATAGACATATATTAAGGTGCTCGCTCTGTAAAATCCAATACAAAAAATCAAAGGAACATCTTGTGAGTATTTTTCTTTTCTGCTAGCAACTGTCTTCTGTAAACACCATTTCCTCTACTATGTCAATAAATTTTAGCCAGAAGATAGTTACATTACTACTGCATATACTCACACACCTGGCAAATTGAAGTCAAATTCAAATTTACCAAAATAATTCACAGTAAGGCAGAGATCAATGTCTGTAATTTAAAAAAAAAAAAAAGTTTCCTTCTCAATTTTTGCAAAAGTGAAACCATCTAAAACCAGAGTTCTGAGACAGACTAACTATAAATTAATAGTGTTTTCATGTATGCTAAGTGCAGGAACTACTTATTTATTAGACTTTTTGGCTATATATTTTTGAGACCTAACCATGTTGAGAAGATTGCAACTGGGCAAGCAGCAAATGGAGACCATAAGCTTCACAGCTGTTTTTACTCAATAAGCAATTCAGATCTCAAAGAGACTAATGTGAAGTTATCAAAATGTTCCAGGCTGCCTCATCAGCTTCCACAAAAGTCTGCTGGAGTTCTGCTCATCTCAGTAGAAATACAGCTACAGCATAGCTGACAGCTTCTGAAAAAAGCCATCCATTGCACTTTGTGAGAGTTGCCCAGAGCTATAAATATTCATATTTGACAAAGGCTTTTGTTTTCATGTAAATTCTCTGTTTCCTGTAGTGAAATTCCAAAGTCTTAACGGTTACCATGGAAATGAATGGCATCATGCCTCAATGATGGTTGCTTCACTGCACGATAAAGTAAAAGTGGTGAGCTGGGAGAGAGTAAACTCTGACTATCCATCCGCAAGTTTCTTTGATAATTAGCAAATGTGACAGAAAATATGATAAATAGCAGAAAACAAATGACTTTGCCTGCTTTGATCTGGAAGGACTCCCCCAAAGATGCATCTCATGTGGATTTTATTTCTTTCCAAAGACTTCCAAATACTACAAATCAAGATTTGTCCATGTGTATAAAGAACATGGTTTTACTGGTGCTTTACCAACCTTCTCATCATTCTTTCTCATTATGGAGTCTTTTCTAATGTCTAAGCTGAATCTTTCTAATTTTAAAATTTTAATTCATCACTCTTTCCATCCACCACAGATATAGAGGTGATTCTATTCTTTCCAGTAGTCTTGCATGTATTTGGATACTGTTGGCATATTACCTCCTCAAACTTCTCTAGACTAAGCAATCCCAGTCAATTCATTTTGGCCAAATTTGCTGTACACTGCTCTTATTGCTTTCTGCTGGACTTGATTGGTCCACATCCTTCTCAAAGGTCACTGTCCCAAACTGTGCAAGTATTTCAACGTAATCTGCTTATGTTATGTGCAAGAATTGCTTACATGTTGTTTCACATAATCTTACTGATTACACTTAACTTTTATGTAATATATTGGCATTTTTTTTGTATGAAAATTATTGGCACAGGTTTACCATATTATTCTTCCTTAAATCTCAAGTATATTCTTAAATACCCTGTGGTTGTGTGGTCAACCTTCTAAATATAGTTCCACGTGAAACTGTATCTTTAAATAAAGAATTGTTACCAAATGAGAGAATTACGATTGAATGAGAGTCCTGAAATAATAATGTCTGTATTTATATTCAAAGGCAGTACAGGTGCATTAGTTCACCAGCTAATTATTCATGAGTTTCACAACTTTATTTTTAAAAGAATTGATTCTGAAAAGGAACAAAACTTCAACAATGTACAAGTAGCCTTACTTTTACTCATATTTTTTCCTACATACAAAACTAAGTAATGCTTGGGAAATAAGGATATCCTCTGTTCAAATTAAACTTCAGCTCCATCTTCGTCCTGATTTATTGTGCAGCCTTACGAATTACTTGAGAAATTTCTTAAAATCTCTTAAATTTCCTAATCTTTGAAAGTATTTAAAGATTCTTTTTTTATTAGGCAGCCTAGTAGATTTTTCCAAAATATGAAAATATCCCTTCAACTACTTGAAAAAAGTGAGAAGGAACAATATATGTTCCCTTCAAATCTGAAAAAAATCCATCCACATATATTTAGCCTACTCCAACATGACTTTCCTTTGCATTGTCAAGTAGCTTCACTCAATTTTTCTGTGTATTTCTGTGACACCTGCAGAAATGTATTTGCTAAAAGTCAAAATTCCAAATTATGATGAAACAGAAATGTAAATAGATCTGACTGATGTGCATAATTAATAGCTTTTTTTTTACCTAGCTAAAAACTGGAACTAGATTTTTTTCTCAAATATTTCTTAGACCGGGGTAAAATATACACTTAGAAGATGAAAGATTTATGTGGAAAGAATATTGATATGTAAAGTTCCCTGGAGTACCACATTAATAAAGAGTATGATCTTCAACCTTCAATCTTTTTGAGGCAAGGCGATTTCAATGATTTTGCACTATATAAATCCCCTTGGTGTGAAAAAGGAAGCAACTTCATGTATGCATTCTTTACTCCTTCCTTTTCCATGAAAAAATGTACTTTTATAAATATGAGTGTGGTTATTTCATAAGGTGACTTTCAATACCACTCCATTAGAAGAGGACATCTGAAGTCTTTTGTTCCCCTGTTCCCCTCATTGGTCCATTTCTAATAGGATCTTAAACTCACATTTTTAAATTCTAGGAAGAAATATCTATTTGAGCCAGTAAAGTAGTTTATTTCTCTCTTCTATATTTTTGGTCTTTGTCTATTACAACGTATAGTCATGTGTGGTGTTCTCTATTTAGTCCAAAAGAGTTCTGTTTGCATGGGAAAGGCAATTAGCAGCAGCAATGTCTGACATTTAATAAGGAGCACACAATGTGTGACCTTAGTGTGATAAGTGGAGCAACAGTCTGCTCTCACTTCTTTCAACATTGTTCTACATTTGAAGCTTAGATAATTAATAAGAATAGTGTTTCAATAAAGTACCCAGGTAGTTACTGAGCAGTTCTTTCTACCAAGCAAGCTAATTATCATAACATTTAGAAGACATCAGACTTTGACCCATTTGCTTTAGATGCGAGACCAGAACAGTTCTTCAGCTTTCCCATCACATCCTATGCCTTCCCCTTCCAATGCTGAAATGGCAATATACATCACTTGATCTTTCTCCTTCCTTATATACTCAGGAATATTTTGATTTACCATGATTTAACCTGTTTTCAGACAGTAGAGATTAGGTACAATATCTTTTCCCCTCTTAAAAAGAAAACAATGGACACAAAGTATATTAATTTCATGTCATTTTTATCTTTTATTCTGAGATGAGTGATGGAAGGCAATAAATATTTCCTCAATATATTTGCCAGTTTGTTTTCTAAACTATGAATGCAACTGATTCACCAAGTATTTCATCCACAGCAAATGATTCTATTAAGCTGTTTGTGAGACAAAAATCTTCTTACACAACTACAAAGGTTTTTTATGTTATTTATTGGCCTATTCTTAGAAAGACAGCATAGCTATGTAGTAAAAGGAAGAAGGAAGATAGAAGTTAAATGTATCAGAATTGGTTGCACTTCATTAGGATGAAAGTGCCTTATTCGTGCAAGAATATGAAGTAAGGCAAAGTATTTAAAAGGTGGCATCTCACAATAAATTGGCTCACACACTTGATATCTCTGACATTTCTTGTGTTATAGTAACACAAAAGTTCTTACTAATGAAGGCCAGAACACAATGCGCTGTGGGATGCTCACACAGTAAGTAACAGACTTTGTCCTGAAAGTTTTGTGGTCCTAAAAAGGAAAGGCAAAAGATAAAATAAAGAAAAGATTATTATCCCATTTACCAATGGGATAATATAATAATTCCTTTCATAATATATAATATATATATAATATATACATAATATATAATATATAATAATTCCTTTCATAAGGAATTCATGATAGAAAGGAACTGAACCAAATTTTTCAGTCTAACTTAATATTGCAGCTCAATTCTTCCTCCTCCATAGACATAGACATTATAAGTTGTAAATAAAATGAAAAGGAAGCAAAAGCAGCATCAGACCCCGCCTTGCAAACTTTCTGTAAGTGATCTCAGCTTTGTATGAATTCTGTAGAGAGAAACACTTGACTTGAAAGCATACCTTGTTTCAAGCAGCAAAATAAGAAAACGGGGGAAAAAAGGAGAAAGAACAAAAACATAGAGCTAATATGATCTGCGCTGACCTTCAACAGCCGGCTGAAAAAAAAGAGAGGCTAATGTTAGAACTTGACATTAATGCCTTACTCGTTAATTCAGCAATTACAGGAAACAAGTATTAACACATTAAACACCTCCTTGTTTATCGCATGTAAAGGGCAATCAGCCAGTTGTGCTGTCAGCAGTGCATTAGCCAGTTACGTAGTCCTTTACCACCAGCAACAACGAATCTCAAATATCACCAAAAGTTACAAAAAAAAAAAAGGAATCTTCTTGGAATCAGCCTGAGAAGAAAATCAGAACATACTCCAACGTCGGTCATGAAAAGAAGAACATATATCTTTCAGATCTGTTAGGATGTATTCGGCTTCATGAAGACAGATTAACAGCTCACCACATCGATACATTGTGGGCACAGCAACTTCTGCAGGCCACGCATAGATCAGACATAGTTGTTCCAGACATTATATTACAGACACTGTAAAGATTTTCATGCAGAAGCTTCTGAGAGATGCCAAATCCCAAAGTACCTTTCAAGATCTCACTCAAAGTCCAAGTTCCTTCCAACACAAGAAAGGATCTCTCTTGAGTATCTATATTTTATCTATCAATTCATATCTTAAAACCTTAACTTTTTCAGATAATCTAAGTAGTCAGAGATACTGACTTTTTTTTTCTGTTACACTCTTAACAATAATTTCCAATAAATCTCCATAAATATTCCAGTTATATCACATAATGTCCTCTCACTGTCACTTGTAGCTAACACCAAACATTAGGCTTCCTATGTCTTTATGTAGACTCAATATATTCATTCTGTCAGAGTCCTCATACAAAATTGTAGTGGTAAAAATATGCTTAAAAGGTACAGTTTGAATACAAAGCTTTATTGATAAAGTAAGTAAAGGGAACTATAAATCACTCATATCAAAATCCATTAAATTATCTTTGCATCACATGACGTTAGCTCTGGACCTCTATAGAGAAATTGCTTCCTTACCCATATCTTAATATCTACTAGAAAAAATGATCACAATTTATTCCTACGTTCTTACCAAAACAACTTCTGAAGTGCTCCTCTCCAGCTCCAGAAACAGCTGAATACATTAGACGATAATATATTGGACCCTGTGTCTTAATAGGCAAACACCTCCAACATAATTTGTTCAGCATGTATAGACAAACATTCCCTGAAATTAATCTGAGACTGAGCTTGCTTGAAATGAGTATTCACTTTAGTGTAGGATACAGATATACTCCGCACAGATCTTCAGCCAAATATTTTTTCAACATTTTAATTACTTAAATACATCCATATCTATCTGACTTGGTTTATCATCAAGCAATAGACCAGTTTGATAAAGCTTTTCCATTTCTTATCTTTGCTCTGTGGAAAATATTTCATATAGCAGATCTTGCCATGCCACCTGCAACTTCTGTTTTTAAAGGTAGTGATTATTTTGGACTGGTGACTTTATTTATTCATAAACAAGTTGTTAAAATATTAGCTGTTAGAATAAATTAATTTACTGCCATTAGTGTCCTGAATTTTTCTCCTTCTGGATGCTCAGCTACTTTCCCGTGACTTGTTCAACAGCAACTTAGATCAAATTCAATCTGTCAGGGGTTTACAATTTCTTTCTAGTCATCTGAACTTCCAGTCTGTTGCATCAGAATGATTCATTTGCTAAACTGTGATGATATATTTGTTTGAGATTGTGTAAAATTGTTTGAAATTTTTAAGTAAAATTAGTTTTTTTTCAGATTAGTATTTAGATTAAATTAAGAATGTTAGATCATTTGCTTTCTCCCACTCAGTGATGTAACTATTAAGATGGAAAACCTAAATTCTTCTGACATGACCCCTCCCTCTATGCTCTTCCCTCTATGCTTTTCCTCTGCTCTAATTTTACTTCTTTAGGATATAGAACTTAAATCCCTAGAAAGCGCTTGCAGATTTATAGAGGACAATGTTGTGTGAGAGAGAAAATATTCTTTTTAACACTAAGTTACATTTATAAAGAAAGAAAAAAATCAAGGAGAGAAGAAAAACATACAAAATTAATCTTACATTTTCATTATTTAGAGGGAAAGCATTAGAGATTTAGAGTAATCACAGTCTGCTTCATGCAAACATGATTGAAGACATGATTGACTTTAAGAAAGTTAGTGCTTTGATTGAAACAAGCATCTTGGAGGAGAATGTTATTGCAGCTCTTAGCTACCAGAAGTGGCGTTCATTGCCTGAGCTGATTTTTATAGGTTGGGAACCAAGAATGAGCTGTTGTGGAAGATTGCCAAAGCATATAACAGAAGTACAGGCTTTTTTTTTTATTTTCTAGGAAAAGAAACATTCCTTCTCTGGTCTGATTTAGTACTGCATGAAAAATAAAGTTTGCAAACTTGAATACTGAGATGGACAAAATGTTTAACCATTAGCCTTTGCATGGCTTTAAGACAAAGCGTACAAGCTGTTTACACATTATGAAAGCCTTACCACTGTTGATCATCTATAACCTGAAATTAAGCTTATGTGCTACTCACCAGAGAATATTTATGTGACTATTATGTCACATAATGCAATTTTTACATGTATGGAAAAATGTTGATGGCATGTGACACAAAAAGGATGTTGAGTTCACATACACAAAGATTTCTTAGTGGGGTCATTAGTTTATGGCATACATTGACTCTACCAGTGAAAGTTACTTTTGGGGAAAAAAAATAAGGGGAGGAGAGTGGGAGCAAAAACTGGAAAAGTCTCCCCCGTTTATGGCTGGGAAGGGCAGTGACAGGCATCTCAGACAAGCGTCCTTGTCTGGATAGTCTCTCCAATGCAGCAGGTACACAGCCATGAGAACCATGCAGGAATAATAGCATGCAAACAATCTGCACGGTTTGAGAAAACAAGGCTTTGGAAAACCCTAACTCCCCTTCAGCATCCTCCCATTCCATGTTACAACAAGTACAGTGGGGGATCTACTATGATCATTTTGTCCTTTCTCTTAACCCTTAGCTTCCTCCATTTAATTGCTCTTTGAAGCAGAGTGTTTTGCTTAAAAATGCCTAATTCAATTAAAAAATGTTCTGTATTCTTTGTATGGTTTGCCAGTGTTTAGTTACTTTGATTTGACACTTTATTTCTCACTTAGCTATAATTCTTGGTCATTGGATCTACTTATACTTTTGCTTGTTGGACTAAATATATCTTTATAATCAACTACTCTGTTCCCCAGACTTTTCAGATTCTGATCAAGTCAGTCTTTCACTGATGAACTGAACAGATTGAACTCTCTCTCAAGCCTTTAAATTACTGCTCTGTTTTTCCCCAAACTCCTGATCAATTAATTACTGGGGCATTTTTTTATATGCCACTCACGTATCTTGTTCTACTATGCCGGACTTCAGAGGAATTTGGAGATTGCTTGCTTCCCGCAGTAGTTACCAAGGCTTCTTGTGTTCAATGTGTTGATAAAATTGATTTTGGCCAAATGGTTTTACAATACTATGCTGAAATGTTTGGTAAGAGAAAGGAATCAGGAGCCTTAGATATGATGTATAAAAGCTCCGAAAGACAAACATTTTATTTTCTATTGACATATCTTAAAGACAGTATGGAATTCCCAGCTGATGTTATGTCATTTGGATTTTCCAGTGTATTTTTTCACATGTTAATATGTTGAGAGAGAGTTGCTGGATGGAACAGCAGCCACTGTCAGAGTGGCTTTGAACATCACCAGTGAAGTATACAGAAGAATACAAATAATGTAAATAGCAAGTAGACCCGGTTTTCTAGTTGTTTAAGACATAATAAAGCATTCCTACAACACTTGCATTTTGAGGCTACTGATTAAATTTCACTGGTAAATTTGAGCTGAACTGCTGATTATGATCTAGAAATCCTTGAAAAGGAAACTCTGCATATCATTACCAACTTCTCATGCCCAAGCTAAAGAATAGGTTGCTTGAATTACCCCACCAGTTTATCACATTCAAGATCTTGTGATAAAAGGGATGAACATTACAAGGCTTTATTGTTAGTCTAATTAAAGCCTTAACAGTCTAATCAAAGAATTATTCATCCAGTTACAATGATACTAACACTCATAGTTCAAATTGTACACAGGTAAAATCATATATTCACAAACTTCCTAGAATCTATGCCTTTTTTCTGGTGTTATCCTTCCACTGTCCCTCCAGGTCCTAAAGTCTGATATCAGTTTATTCTACGCAGAGTAACTGCACGTTATAACTCACCATTAGTTACAAAATACATAAAACAGTAGGCATTACATCAGATGATTTTACAAAGCAAAGCAAAGGCTAAAACAGTAGGTAATAGTTACTCAGCCATTAGATAATTGCAGTTACAACCTAAAAGAAGTCTCCAGGTTGGCCAAGACAAATCCAGACAAAGCCCGACAGGTCTAGAGGCCTATGTTGTTAATATAACGCAAAGCCTATGGCCTGTTACTAGCAATAGTTCTTATTTACAGGGCTACAATATAGATATTTTAATGGACCGTAACAAAAGTGTTCCAAACAGTTTTATCTGTCAAAGGCAGATATAGCAATGAAATGCAAAATGACAAGAAAGTTGAACACTGTAGAAATTGTGATAGTCAAAATCCACAGCTACTTGCAAATCTGTGCAAATCGTTAAATATATTGATGGTCAATATTTAATCTAAGCGCACAATAGATCCTCACAAGTTAAGAGAATTTGTAATTGATATCTCGTTGCAAATATCCTACACTGACCAAAGGGAAACATTTCCAAGCTACAGCAGTTCAGCTCTGCCAATGCACCTTTCCAACATCAATTCACAGGAGATATCTGTTCAAGTTTGATTGCTTTTAGATTGCCTTTTTTATTCAGTTTTTGGCTCCACTCTGATAACTTTGACAAGAAGGGAAACTATATGTAAACAACTTACAGGTGAATCCTAGTAAATTTTATGGAGGCTAGGAAGCACTGGCTTCTGACATTGTCACTGCATATGCAACTGTAAAATTTCCAAATACAAATCAGTATAGAAGGCTGGCATGTATGAAACAAACTTTACCTTTATCACCCAGGTAAGGATGATAGATGACTTGGCTTTTCCTGTTGAAAAATATACATATAGTTGCCATCATTCTGTTTTATTATATTTTAAGACTCACGTGACTTGGGGAAAAATGGTTATATGCTATGAGAACACAAGAGAATCAAGCAAAGAGTGTTCTTCCCCAAGCACAGGCTAGGATGCTGCAAATATGTTCAAAAGAGCATTCTGGAAGTGCTCAGTCTGACAGTTCCCAATCTTAAGTTCCAGATTCTTCACTGCAGGAGGCATCACACACACATTGCTAAAAAAAGTGCATTGGCAGGTAGCAGGGTATCTCCACGATGATAATAAATATTGTGTATAACTCCAGGGGAAGGAGCAGCAGGTGCCTCCACAAAACAGAAGGGTAATTCCTGCTTGAATTTTCCACACATGGGTACAGTTGTAAGGCAAGAATTAGCTTCCACTATTGCTACTTAGAACATAACAGAACGCATATACCACTGAACAGCTTCCTCCCATCTATCTAGGGAGTTATTTAAAACAAATGAAGTAAGTTCAAAGGTGGAAACTTTGAAGCAGGTGAAAGTCTGATTGGGATCACAGAAGAAGTAGCTGTATGAATATACTCCCTGCTGCACAGCTTCCAAGGCTCAGAACTGCTTCAATTTGGCAAAGAGACTATGGTAAAAAGAACCCTAGTGTTTCATTATTATGGCCTCTTTTTTGTTCTTTTGATGCACATCACTGGACAAAGAAATCCTAGTTGTTTCTGAATGTATCTTGAGACACCACCATTTGGGATAGCAAGTTCACAGGGGGAAAAAGGGTTCAAAGGTAGACTTGGTGTGGTAGGCTGCCTGGTGAAACAAGAGCATTATAAATCAGTAACCCAGTCAGAAAACAGCGATGAACTGTGGGTATCTATCAGGACAGAAGTCATTAGGTTCATTAGCATCACTTTTGAGCAATGAAGACAAAAAGAAGGGTTAGAGGTTCCAGAATTATAAGATATGCTTGGATGACCTTTTGAAGGCACAGAATACCTACCAAGAAGCATAGACACATTAAAAATAAAGTTTTAAATATAAAAATCTGGACATAGAAAAAAGATTCAATTTCTCTTTGATTTGACTTATAGACAAAACTTTGGGTCAAGTCTTATCTTCATTTTTTTTATTTCTAGAAAAGTCTGCTAGCAGAAGATACTCCATGTGATGACTAGAGCAAGCTGCATCACAGCTGATAGTTAGTCACCAGTTCAGTAAAATACTCGGGTATGTGTTAAACTCTCCGCATTGCGGGAACTTTGCACAATTTCTTGTAACCAAGAACCTGCCCTACATTTAAAATGTTTTCTGAATCAGTTCCTGGACTAGCTTCCCCTTCTGTATGTCATCACTTCACTGACTTGGGAGGTCTTGGCCATTTTTTTTCCTTTTAATAAACCTCATTCACCCACGGGATGCAAAAGTAAATGTATTTTAATGAAAAATGCCATTTCAAAATTACTTAAAGGGACAAAGGAACAGGAAAAAATGTGTATATTTGATTCCACCTATCAGATAAGGAAATTCAACCAAACAGTAAATGTCTCAATAGAGGTAAAAAGAATAAAACAACATAATCAACTGCATTCAATTAGATCTGTATTGCTTAGACAGCAGCTACAGCAGATGCTCATAAAGGAAAAGCTCATATCTAAGTTACAGCAATCTTATTGATCCCCATTGTCTGTTTTTGGTTAATATATCACTTCTTTCTTTCACAAAGGTTCTTTAAATGCACCAGAGGCAGAACAAGATACTGCCAAACATGTCAAGATACCGAACACTACAATATACTGTTTTCTTTTTATCTGTAAAAATGCACCAGCTTTCAGCTTTTGCTGTCCATACCAAAAAGCATGACATGCTAAATGAATGAGACAAGCAGACCAAGAATGCATGCTACGTCACGATACCAACTCCATCTTGGTTTGGAGGTGATGCTGGTAACTAAATACCAGCATCAACAAGGACTTGTTTGGTTTGGCTTTAAAACATCCATAATGTTCTATCAACATGAGTTACCATTGAATCAATATTCCCCACTGTTTTCTACTGGAAACAGAAGAATGAGTTAGACAATAAATGAAAACTACTCACAAGTTAATTCATAAATTTTGCCCTTGTTTGCATTCAGTGAAAGCCCCTATTGCTGATTCAATATAATATGTCCTTTCTTTTTTATATACAAGTTTTAGACAGCAGATTGTTTGCATTTGAAATTAAAATCCAGTTAGTCTGTTGTTCTCAAATGGATAAAGAAAAATCCTAAGCTTGTTTTCAGAGAGGACAAATTCAACTGGAGAAAAGATGTCCACCCATGAATGTATTTCAGAAGTCTTCTCACCCAGACTCTACCAATTTGTTTTTCATGAATTTGCTTTCCCCAAACACATTGCCAAGTGAATTTCTGTTTGCAGAACAGAAATGTAAGAGGGATTCTTGTAGGGCCAGAGATGTCTGATCATTTTTCTACAGAAAATAAGTTGTTGTCTTTTGTTGAGCTCTAATTATGACAGCAATAAACAAAAGATTTAGTATTTGCAGCATCGCATTTTGATGGTGATCAAATTAATCGATACGACAGACTAGAACACAAACTCCTCTTTCAACAGTCGTGTTACCGATACAGTAGCAGGATTCTCTTATGAGGACAGATTTATTACAGTAAGAAAAGCCCATTTTAACAATGCAGAAATAAATTCACTTGTGTAAGCCTGACAGCATCTTTTCACAGCACTCTGCTGTTCTGAGGAGCCTCAGACTGCTAAGAGGAAAACAAAGTAATAATAGAACATAGAGAGCAAACTTTGTACAAATAAGTCTTGTTCGCAAATCTATGCATTAAAAAATAATATATTTCTTTAGATGTAATCAGACTATCAACAAGAAAACCTCTCTCTGGTACGCTATATCTAAGCAATCTACCCATGGTTAGGATCAGTCTGGCACAATGAGGAATTAGGAGGGTTATTAGCATTCCAGCAACTGAAATATCAGAAGGAGGACTAGAAATTGCCATGTTTCTCATTGCTGCTAAGTCAAACAAAGCCAGTATGCCCCATTTCTGCCCCTTTCTGACTGACCTGGGAATAAGAACAGACAAGGAAAATTTGGTCATCTGTCCGCTGAAAGTGAACACAATGTATCTGGCTCCCTGACAAAGGACATAGTCATCCCAATTTTTGATCTGAGAGTTTCAAGCATGAAAAAAAAAAAAAAAAAGCTATCACAATGCAACTATTTGTCGAAAAAATCTCCATTAACATAACTCTGCTGCCACTGTTACCAGGATGGCTAGAAAAGAGATGGTGCAGGTATGCTTATTCAGACTGCAGTCACCCCTTCATTTACCGAGTAGATACATTCAGAGCAAGATGGTGAGCTAATGCCATTCATATTGCAGTGAAATCATCAGTAAGTAATTAGGTATAAAATCTCTTTCTGGTTTAAAAGCTGTATATGATTAGGGAGCATTATGCTAATTCTTCTCTTGTGCTGCTGACGTTGACTGCAGACTGTGACTGTTCATTAACATATTTCCTTCTCGTTTCCTTTGAAGCCAGTAGAGAAAAGCCTAAGAGGAGACAAGAAACATCTGCACACCACCAAGTTTGCAGTGTGTTCTGGGCCATACATCTATATCCCTTTACTAAGGTTATACAGTCCCCAGTATCACAGTTTGATGTACTCTGTTATCTTTGTCTAATGGATTTTGTCTTCATAACATGATGGAAAAGAAAGGGAGTCTCAGTGAAACCCATTTTTAAGATGATAATTGGAGATACACTGACAGATTAAGATCAAAATCTCAGTAGACTCTTCAGAAAAAGTTATTTGTACCTTGGGTGACAGACACATGGATTAGGATAGATACGTTTTCTTCCATTTCTATAAATATATCTAAAACAAATTAAGCAGGGAGATAATGACTAAGATTGTGAACACTAGCTCACTCATTGAGCCATACTGAAGTTAGTTTGTCTGGATATCATGGACATGCTTATTACAAATATGGTCCAAAATATACCACTCTAGGAGAAATTACAGTAGCCTGACCCATTTTGAATAAAATTCTCCACCAGAAGACATTACAGTAAGTCCATGGAACTGTGCTTGGAGTACAGAGGTACTGAGTTAACACTTCAAATGATTATTTAAACAGTTAGCAGATTTTAAAAAATGGAGAGTGCTGATCATGGCAGACAAATTTCTGCTCCACTTTTTCACAGACAGCAAGAAAATGACCATTAGAATGAATAGGACAACTATGTCCCAGGACCTGAAACCTTTCAAGACAAAACGTTGATGTACACAGTCGTTATTTAAACATTCAGTGAAAGCATTTTTTCCTTTGCTCTTAGTATTTCTTATTCAACATTAAATAACGTAATAATTCCCATCCAGCCAACTGAAAATTCTCTCCAGGAATTAATAGCATTTCTCATGAACTATGAGAAGGCAGGGAATGTCTGCTGAAAAGAAACAAAAAGCAACTCCTCTCCAGACCTTCAGCGAAGTAAAGCTTTTCTGGTTTAACACCTCTCCTCTTGTTTTCTTTTTGGTTGCAACAAAAGGTCTTTACATTTTGCTCACCTAGTCGACAGCCCTTTGTCATGTTAGAATCAGCCTTGAGGGAAAACTGAAAACAAGTAACTGTAAGAAGACAGGTTGGAAGAGGTGCTCAGAAGTCTAAACTCTGACCCTATATAAAAAATGACAATCTAGTCACACTCAGGGAATTGGGATAACACTGGCAACTCAAAGGGCAAGTAGACTTGTTTAACTACTTCATCCTCCCCATGGATGCATGGAAAAGCAGAGTTCAGTTTGCTCAGCTCATCCATATGCCATTCATTCATTCTCTTTCCAGTGTTAAATACATCAGTGCATAGAAGATACAAAAAGATATTCCTGTTTATGGTGGCGACTTTTTCTTTTTAAATAGTCCAGTAACTGTCAGAATAACGATTCATCTCAGAATCCAGAAATACTTACAAATACTATCAAGTCTTGTCACAGACTTTAAAATACGTAACCAGCGAACAGGTGTATAACACTAAAAGTCTTGACAAAATATAGCATATAAGGGATACCACCACCAGAACATTATTTTAAGGCAGATGAAGATTGTACATGATGAACTTCGGAGCTCTGATAGACAAAAGGGTGTTCAGTACAGTCTGAAGCCATATGTATGACAGAGGACAGATGATATCCTGACTGGCAAGACACTATTAGCCATAGGAAATTACTAAAGGCAAACCAGAAGAAAACAGACCACATGAAGCATGTCATGATAGGAAACATCATAATTAGGATGCCAACATTTAGAATAAAAGGAGATGCTGCAACAGCATTTCCAAACTATTCTGGCATACTTCAGACAGACTAAGAGATACTATTACATTTACTTTTTCTCCAAGTCTTATAAAATGACTGCAGGGAAAGCTCTGCTTCCACAAACACTTTCTCTTTGAAACATGTATTAAAGAGCATATCAGCTGTCAATTCAGAAACCTGATTCTTCTTTCAACCACTTCACTACTGCTTAATGGGAAAAGACTAAAAATAAAAGATACTGAAAAACCAGCTCTGAAAAAAACAGAAAACGTAGGTGAAGATATTCATAATAACAAGTCTTCATCAGAAAGAGACCTTTGTCCAGGTCTTTCTGCTTAAAGTTTCAATATAAAGCATATAGGAACTTTTGGTGTAACTAAAGACATAACTAGGCTAAGTCTAAATAATGTGCTTAATTAAGGAACAAATACAACCCCTGGGCTTTCCAAGCCCTCCAAACTGCATGTGTTGTGGCAAACTTATAGACGGAAAGCACAGAAGCTCAGCTGGAGAGCAGCTACTGGCAGTACCCACTGCACACCGAAACCACAGGCTGACAACTTAAGTTCTCCTCTTCTTGGAGTTCATATAAACTGGCAGTAGCTGGTCTCAGTTTAGAGGCCATACTTTTAGCTGTCACTTCCAGAAATACGATAATCAAATAAGAAACCGTACTTGGTATCACCTTGGAGTTGGAAGCAAAGATGTACTTAGCAAAGATGCTAAGTCAACAGTTTGGCTAAGATGTTGTTAGGAGCAGCTTCCAACACTACCTTTTAGTTGTGATTTGCCGTGATGTGTAGGAAGATGACAGAGTAGCAAGTCCTACAGTCACCTGGTGGCCTGGAGGGTTTCAAGACATAGGGCAGAGGGGATCATTGCACATGATCAGGGGTTAAGCATAGTAGGCATAGGCATGTAGGAGCCTAAACCAAGTTTCTATTAATGCCATACAGGCAGCATGGACATAGCTAGCATTGCAAATGCTGCTGCAAAGCACAGGAAGAAGGTATTCGCTGAAGTTTTCAGACAAACTGTAACAGACTCCAGTACGTAAAGCTAAAGAAAACACTCTAATCTGTTCCTTCTCTGGAGTGAAGATACAATATCCTTAATGCAAAAGCACTGCTACATAAAAGGGTAGTAACATTCATTGCCACATTAAGTTTTCAAGTGATCTCGAGAAATGACCTTAAACGTAGATTGTCACTGTAACATAAGCACTTGGTAACAAAAGCTTTGATAACTGTGCATTGACCTTTAAATGGCACCCATCATTCATCAAAAATACTTACAATGCCAGCAGGTTACTATTCAAAAATTAAAAGTGCAATGGCAAACTTGTCTAGATTACTATATGAGGCAAGGAAAACAAAGATGAAATTGCAGTGACCATCTGGCACTGCTCATCATGACTGGATTGAATGACCTAATACTTCTCTCCACCTCTACATTATATGAAAACTCATATTCAGAAATAGATGATACTGCAATGATATTTTTAACAGCTGTTTATATGCTGTGCTTATAGCCATTTGAATTTTCTGCTTCTGCACTCTTTAGTTGCTGATTCAGAGCAATCTAAGAGGTAACATCCCTCTTCCCTCCCTCTCTCTTTTTGGGCTGCTGTTTACCAGCAAAGGACAGGACATTACTGAGCTTGCAGTACAGTGCAGAGGTTTATTTGCATCAAATTCTCTTCTCTGATAGACAGTTACTTTTGCTGCTGACCAAGAAGCCAAGAGCCACAGGGAGACAGCAAACTATGGCCTGTGAAATATTTTGGATTAGAAAGGAAGGGAGTAATGTCCCTCCCAAATAATTTCCAGAGAGAGAGGAGCGTGATAAACTCTGAAGGAAGCAACATCATCCCTGTCCAGTTATGGCAGGGCTACCACGACAGAGGCTTTTGAAATGGAGACATGGCTCAGAAGGTACTGAAGGTGATGTGGGAAAAAAATGCCATGCATTGTTTGCTGGAATTCTCTCACATAGAAAAGACATGTATTACAAATCTTTCAAGCTCTGCAATTGCAAAAAGAGCTATAATTACTCCATCATGAGCCATAAGCAAATTAACATCAAATGGCTTTAATGAAGAAACAATTATATTTGTAAGTATTTTATTGTTACACCTCTATGATTATCATCTGTTATGAGCTCTAACCAATAGCAGTAAACATCTCTGTTTAGCTCTCCAGCTCTATTTAATCTGAAACATAAGTGAGCAACCAGCTTATGCTACACTTCAATCTTTAACTGTTACAATCCATTCTTATTTTGTGATGATAAAGCAGGAAACAATCTGCCAAACTGATCTCGACAGCAACAAAACTATTAGTGTTGCCATATCCACAACTATTGGAGATCTGCACTGTAATTTTTGCCCGCAGTGCTACAGCAATTAAGACCTTGACTGGACACCAGTCTGAATCTCTCCTCTCTATACTCAAAGATCTACGTTATTTTGTTGAAAGGTCACAAAGAAAAGACACCCTCCATGATTCTGCTTTGCAACTAATTAAAACTAATTTCTAAATGCTTAACATATTTCAATTTACTTGCAATTAAAGGCATCTAATCTACATCACATGGTCAGAATGAATGATTTATAAGTGTGCCACCATGGAAATTAAATAACTCTTCCATGTCCTTTCCATATGCATTATATTTTAAATATTAAAACAGTACGTAAAGCTAGGTCCACAAGAGAAGATAAAATAGCCAGGAATGCAGGGCCAAGAAAGACTTGGATCAGAGGGAATGCAGGACTTGCTTTAATGGGTAAAAGTGGGTTCCTGTGGACAAAGAAATTTGATGAGAAGCACTAGAGACAGAATGCACCATCTGACAAGAACTAGTGTGCAAGAGAGTCCAAACAGGAATGTTAAGAGTCTACAACTGAGTTTCATATTAGCTCAAACAGTGTTATTAAATAACCACTAGAATAGATCAACCACCACAAAACAAGGCTGGATATCAGAGAATCAGAAGCTCAAATAATTCTCACTTTCACCAGTAATTTTGGTATGAGCTCCCAAAAGGTTAAAGGTAGAAAAGAACATGAAAATCAAAAAAATGCTCTTGGATCAGTGCTGTAAGGAAGATTAGAGACAAGTTGGGCATTAAAAGCCATTAAGAAACAAAAAACTTGACTGAATGGATTCCATCTGAATACCTGAACTATTGGCTGATGAGAGGAGTTTTAGAGGAAAAGATGTGGAAGAAGAAAGGGTTACAAGAGGCATATAAACATTTTGCCAGATTTTAATAGTAAGGAACAGATAAATTACATAGATAAAAATACTGCAATAGATAAAATAACACCTAAAGATAAGAAGGAAGACACAAAGACAGAGAGTTTTAATACTGATGTGAGCAGAAACCTGTATCGTAGAAGTACGGTGCCGCATGTATATGGACTTACAGTACCTTACCTAGGAAGCTGGGTCTGAGCGATAAAGGGTCAGGACCACTGGGTTTGATGGTTCTGGGCTGGGCCAAGGGAGACTGGTGTCCCAGGTAGAAATTATAGAACAATTGCTGCTGAAGCTGGAAGGCTCCAATCTTTCAGATAGTCTAAGAATTAAAGAGGGTAAATGGCAGCATAGATTTAGTTTTACTAAGTGGTAGGCTTTGTAGAAAAAACTGCTCATTGACTGTAACAATGGATGAAATGGCAAAAATTGATTCTGTTTAAGACAAGTTTTTGTTGTTGTTGTTGTTGTTGTTGTTGTTGTTGTTGTTGTTGTTGTTTTTAAAGGGATTGTAACTAAGGTTTTCCATTTCAGAGAGGCAACCTTTCAGAGTTCCCAGGAATGAGCTGATAAGTAAACTAAGGAGCTGAATGTCATAAAGGATTTTTCATTTCCAGACAGATATTGCTTCTTTGAACTCATATCCTGAACCACAGGGAAAACAATGCAAAAAGCCTCTCTGAACTTGAGAAGATGACTAACTCCTCCAGTAATCACATTAGGAGTAAATTGAGTACACAACGATGAAATAAATGGCTGAAAAGCAAAAAAAGATGTACCTTAAGAGTCAAGAGGAGAAAGAGAACTTGCAAATTTCCTCAAATCAAAGCACATTAGACTTTGCAAAAGATATTAAAACAAATAGCAAAAGATTCCACAATCATATAAAATTAAATAAATAAGGAAGAAAAGAAGATGGCCTGCTATGAAATGGCACTGGAGAATGAAGTTAGCCTTTAAAATAAAAGCCTCCCAAATCAATATTTTGCTTCCATTTTCAGTACGGAAGAGGTAATGAGAATAGAGTACGGAAATGACTGCACTGGAATAAAATTCAAAGATCTCAGTGCATTCAGGTAAAGGAAGTCTATAATCTCCACCCTCAAATTCTGAAAGAATTGGTATGTGAAAACATACTCACATAACAAGGATTTTATATATGGAACATTTTAGGGCAGATGACAAAGTGTTATAGTGATATCTAAGAATTTGTTTAGTTACTTTTATAAAAAAACCCTCCTTAATAAGCTTATAATATGAAGAACCATTGTGTCTGAGGCTAATTATTTAAGAGGAATATGCAGCAGCATTAAAAAGAAGATGATCATAATAAACTATCCAATTGGGAAGATAAGTTTTTATAGAAACAGATCAGCAATTTTATAGACACTGGTCACTTTTTAAAAAAAAAACATTTTCCCCTTTTTCTTGGGCCTAAAAGAAGGATGAAAATAGATGAAGGTAAGAATTAATAAACAAATCCTAACAAACATGATACTGTTATTACAGATACATTTGTCTAAGTTTCTGCAAAAATAATCATTTATTCATTGACCACAGAGCTCCAGATGAGTGTATTAAAAAACAAAACAAAACAAAACAAAACCCCAAACCACTATTATGCATACAGGGATCACAACAGAAAAACCAGTACCTGAAAGAAAAGGGGATTGCAGTCCTCTAGTAGCACAGAACATAACATGTTTTACTAAATAGTGCAGCTCCATGTGTGTGGTAGTTCCAGAACAGGAGTAATGAAAAGTAGGAACACAACACCAATCAAATTTACAGACATGGGACGCTTTTGGGAGTCCCATAATAGGCCAAAGAATAGTTGAAAAAATGCTGTCTTCTAGCACTTGCCGTTTAGTTTTTGTATAAATGTCTTGAACTACTAGCAGACATTCCATTTTGCTTGTTTCTTTAAACCATTTTTTATTACGATACCGTTTATAGGTTTGTAGACCTATTTCATCAACTTCCTTTTCATGATGGTCTAATCTGACTTCCCACATAGCACAAAGCATCTCTAAGATGCTAGGTTTTGATTTTAAGACCTAGAATAATGGAAAACCCCCCATATCTCTTCGCTTGACTCACCAAAAGTGAATCAGCCTCAATAGTAAAAATCAGCACTTGATTTTCAACATGGACTTCTTTAGCTACAACCACGAGTCTGTATGCTTTTGTCTAATAGATTAAAAACTTCTGTATCTTTTGCCATCCGAAGTCTCTCACAACAAATATGTAAGCTTTGTTACTGTAAGACCTTACCAAGGGCTGTGCAAACTCTAGTTGAAATCAGTCAGAATCTAGGAAGTTATGAATTTGAAACACTCACAGAGCCCACTTTGGTCAATGCCTTCATCCAAAGCCACAGGTACTATGGAGATCCTATGGAGACAAAAGTCAAGCAAATGGATCAGTGAAGGAATGGTTCACTTAGAATACGCCATATAAAACAAACCTGACTGGCTTATTACAACCCTAGGTTTCTTTACTAGAACAATTAAAAAAAGGGGGGGGGGGAAGACATTGCCAAAACAAATAAACAAACAACCCCCCCACACACACACAAACGAAGCAGTCTATTTTCTGGTCCAAAATATATATATATGTACTGGTTAGCAGCAAGGAACAGCAAGGTTTCCTTGAAACAGAGCAGCTAAATTAGAAAATGTAAAAATCAAAGGCACTAGGTATGAAATTGAGTGCTTGATAATATTGTTTTTACTGTAAGTTTATATTAACTATGTTCTGTTTGCAAATATCTATAGTGGTTTCCTTGTATTTTGCAATATTTCATTTTAGAAATGTCATGGGATATTTTACAGAAGGTTTTTAAGTCATGTTGGTGTCAGTGTTCAAAATATGGCATTCACCTATTTTGGACTGGTTAATTTACCACTCTCTTACATGAATCAGTTATTTGGGAAGAACAAGCCCCCTATAGGTTTCTTACTGCTGAGATAAGCTGTGGTCAGCTCAGCAGGGAGCCTCAGCATGCAGACTGTTTCTTGCCTAAATTGCACTTGAGGATCAAAATACGCTGTCCCTGCAAAGCATTTTACCTTGTCCCATAAATTCAGATTATATTCTGATGAGAAATATGCTAAATACTCCACCTTATTTGTTTGCATGAAAAGGTCACTGTGTATATATATCAATTGCTACTCATGAATTTACTCTTGGCAGCTCACCTACGCAAACATAGAGCCTGCATCACATCCACTGAATCAGAGTGCTGAGGTTGGATCAAAGATTGATATTTAAACAGAAGTCCATGTGACTGCTCTATTTGTTACAACAACCAGAAGAACATGCAAGTGCAACCACCTGTGTTTGCCTAGCACTTAAGCCATCATGTTTTTAGAAAAATTTTTGCAGAACTGTTCCTTACCTCTCACTGCCAGATTATTTAAAAAACAAACAAAAAAAACTGCCTACTGATTCTACAGTCTGTCAGGGCCCTGAGGCCACTAATAAGCCTTAATGGCCCTGACTAGACTCACGTGAAGCTTCCACCCAGCCCTGCCCATGGGCCAGGGGATCCTTTTAAGTCAGGCCTGGGCCTTCAATCTTTGCCTCAGTTATGATATAGGAGTGTTGGTTTTCAGCTCAGCTGTGTCTGGCTATGGACACCATTGATTCTGACCTGTGGACTGACTTTCCAGCTTGATCTGGGACCTATCTCATCCTCATGAGCCTGCCTGGCAGTCACTGGGCTGTGTGTGATTGTGGTTACATTCATTAGACCTGATCCTGATCCTGGTCCTGACCCTGACCTGCAGATTGACTTACCTTGAATCTGCCTTATCCCCACAAACTTGTCTGATGATCTGGACTCTTGGCTGAACCTGGCTGCCACCCTTGAGCCTGCCCTGGGTACTCAGGGACAGAGCCCTGGCTAGTGATGCCCTTCCCCGGCCAACCATGGTATCATGCTTGGCTCCCTGTTCCTTGCTGCACCTTGATGCAGCTACTCTGCCTTTACACTGTTCCTTGAAACAGAGCACAGTAATCAGTGCTTAATTAGCTTATAATGGCAAATATCTCCACTGCTACTATGGGCTTTAGTCAGCAGTTACAGAGCATTTCAATACCTCTGTAAGTTAGAAACTATTAGGTACTAATGGGTTTAAGTTTTTTTTTTTTTTTTTTTTAAGTATAGTATACAGAACCTATGGTGGCAATGAAGCTGAGCTAAAAAATGAAGAAGGGTGATAAACCCCAAAACAACTAGTAAGAGAAATTTGGAAGAAGATGCCTTTTCAAGGGACATGCTTTAACCAGGTTCAAACTATTTTGCCTCAAACACAAATTGTTGTACTCAGTATAGGAGTAAGTAGATAAAAGTTAATTGTCTGTGATGAATGGCCAAATTAAATAATCTTCTGGAATTAGACACTTTAAATCTAAAAGAACTAAATATTTTAGGTACCTAGATCTGGCTTTGTCAAGCACAGTACTCTGAAAGAAAGTGTGATTAAAATCTTACTTATAGGGAGTGATCATACTACAACCAAATCTTAGCCTTCAAAAGCAAGATTCAAAAAATCCACAAACCTGATTTTACTGTCAGCCCTACCCAGTAATCACTCCGAATTTCAGGCATTAAAAGTCCAGAAATGGCTGGCCTCACTTCCTGGTATATCTTCATTCTTCCCACTTAGTTCCAAGTCCTTCTTCCTGGCAATCCACAGTTCTTCTGCACGGTGGTTAATTGCTAACATAGGCCAGCTGATTCTTCCCCAAGAACTGAGGCAAAAAGCTGTAGCTGTAAATGGACAGGAACAATGTGCAGAAAGAAGTAAGGGTGATAATCACACTGTAGCTCTAGTCTGTTTACTAACTTCTTGTACAGCCATATCCTCTATAGGCATAAGACCTGTCCTGATATATCACTCCCAGTTAAAGTGCTGTTTTCAAATCAAAGCGCACCTGTCAATTCTCCATGCCCAAACCAGATCAATAAGAATTTTTTGAAAACTTGCTAATATATCTCAAGGGGGTATGCGTTAAATGTCATTGTAAATATTTCACTAAGCTCTGGCTCACGTACAACTCATGCTTTTTTAAGAAAATGAGCATCTCAATCCCTGATATAAACAGTGTTTTTCAAGAACATATCACAAAGCTCTATTTTCATCATGCAGAGATGCAGGTGCCTTAGCTCTCTGACTTTTCAGATTCGTGTCTAGAACTGTGTATTTCACTATGTAGTGGCAAAATAGTTGGTGGGTTTTGGGGTTTTGACTTTTTTAATATTGAGAAATCCTGCGTATCAAACTTTGTGCACTCTCAACAGGAATCTGAGCAACTGTCACCCACTGTCTCATATTTTCTAAGGCAATAAATTCAGTTACATACTTATTCAGCTTATACATAGTCACCGATGCCTGGTGTGCCATTTTTAACTTTTAATTATCCTTCTGCTAGCTTTGCTCCTTTTCTCTGAGCCGCTTCTTTTGTTTCAATAGGAGCTGCAGTGCTGCAGGAAACCTGCAGCCAGAATGAAAGACTTCACGCTCTGCTCTGGCACGATGATACAGCTGAATATTCTGTTGTGTCTGGTAAACAGACTGAGAATGCCACCTTCACGATGCTTTCAACAGCTCTTCTGCTCTGGAAATCGGAGTTCCCAAGGTGAGAGACTGACATTTCCTCATGTTCTGTAACAGGGAGCAAATTTCTCCCCTCTGATCTGCTGCTTGCTGGGAGTCTGAACTATTATATGGCAAAATTTAATACACTACTGACCAGGACTGCAACTTCAAAAATATTACATGACCTTTCTACTATCTTTATCAAATAAATCAATCTTGGAAAAAGCAACACGCACGCACATTTATTCCATGTTTTATTCCACATATTTATTCCAAGTTTTGTCTACAGATGAAATTCCTCCAAGTGTTTTTCAGACCAAGAATACAAATATATGAAACAGAAAGTTGACTCCACACAAGCATTTTTGCCACCATGGAACACAACTCCCTGTAGTACTCTTGGTACTGCCATGCGTAAAAGATATGGATATATAGTAATGACAGGCATTTTCAAAATGCTAGGTAAACAGCAACAGATCAGGATGTTTAGAAGAACATAGCTTCTTCAGGTCCTAAACAGCTATGTTTTGGGGTCTCTGATTTAAATAAGCAATCAGTACACAGTGACAATTTCAAATAGAAATGCAGAAGTCATGCTAGTCACAAGAACATTTAAAAATTCTGTGCATGTAGTTTTAGATGCCATTCTAATGTATAAAAAGTGCATGGAAAACCTAAGTGAAGTGAAATTCAGAAGTTGTCAAAAGTTCCTGATTTGTTCTGCTGTTTAAGAATAGAAAAAAAAACCCAAACAATTAATGCAATTAATCTTTCTAAATGGACATTTCCAGTCCCCTATGTGGATTTAATCAACACTTATTATTTTGGTGGCCAAAATAATAAGCCAAACCACAAATGGAGGAAGCATAGACAAACTGAAAAAATAATGTTATCTGTTAAATGAGCAAAAATCTTGCCGTATTATTCTGCTCTTGCATTTGCAGACGTTTGAGCTATCTGTACTTACAGCATGGCTTTCAGTGTACTACAAGCTCTTTATTGTGTTTCTTTTCTTCAAACTGTATTTTATATTATAAAAAACATAACAACAGTTAAGCTATTTTTTGCAGTCTGTTGTTGAAAAGTTTCAGTTCAGAGCCTGATTCAAATATATGCTATCATGCACCTTTAGAATTCATACACATGCTCTGCGTTATCGAGTAAACGTGAACACCACACTCAGACACTGGCTGCAGGATTCTGAATTACTAGAGTGAATGGCAACTGAGTGGGAAGAGGAAGGAAAGAATTTCTCAGTATGTCTTTGTGATCAGGACTCATAAAATTATCAGTAAGATAGCTATGAAATTAGCATACATTATAATTGTGATTATTCTAAAAGAAAAAGTTCATTCCGTGCACAATATAGGAGAGGGTGGTATACATTTGATACCATCTTATCTCAAGGAGACATTGTACACCTGATCAAAATCTGGGATCTTTTGGATCGATGGTTTAATTGGAAAGAGAAGGAGCAAAACAGAACAAAATGTGTAGGAGATAGATAGCTCTAGGAATGGAGTTAAAGAAATAATTTCAAAACTTCATTGTTCAAAGTTGCTATTCAACCACTACCTAGCCTGAAGGAGACTACATTTCTATCAGTAAAGTTCCCTAGCAGTTTATGTTCCTGCCAGTGCAAGTACACAGGGTCCTAGGAGTCCCTTCATTACTAATTGGCTTGAACCCTGGTGGGCAAAGCAAACACTGTTCTGCCCCATTTGTCTAAGGAACTCAAACTGGGAAGAGTTCCTACATCACAACTGGTATTTGGCTTCACAACTTCCTACTTCTGTCCTATTGCCAACGGTTAGAGTGCTCAATTAGGATGTAGGAGACAAGGTAAAATTTATTTTGTCTGATCTAATGAGCAAATTTTAAATGACCATCTCCCCACTTCCTAGGGGAAGGCCGTAGTCCGAGCCTCTATACTGTACTTCAGTGAGTGCCTCACTTTCTACTGTTGAAACTTCCGTTTTATAGGAACATAGGCTAAGTCAGGCTAGAAGGGACCTCAGGAGATGGTCAAAACAGGGTCAGTTCCGAGGTCAAGATTTGAGCCAGCCTGGTTTTTAAAACCTCCAAGGATGGAGATGATACTCCCACTGGGCAACTTGTCCCACTGCTTGACTGTCCTCATGGTGAAAAAGGCTTGTATCCAGTCTGAGCCTCCCTTGTTTCATTTTATACCTGCTGTCTCTCACCTTCGTCTTCTCATACACCACTGCAAAGAGCCTGGCTCCATCTTCTCAATGCCCTCCCAGTAGGGGTGGGCAGGCTGCTATGAGGTACCCACAAAGCCTTTTCTGCCCCAGGCTGAACAAACCCTGCTCCTTGGCATCTCCTCACAGGGCAGGTCTCCAGCCTCTGACCACCTTCGTTGCCCTTCTCTGGACTTGCACTGATTTGTGAACTTCTTTCTTGTACTAGGGGTATAGAGGACCAAAACTGGACACAGTATCTAGATGTGGTCTCATGACCACAGAGTAGAGTAGAAGGGGATAAGCCCTTCCCTCAGTCTCCTGGCTGTGCCCCTGTTCGTGCTGCCCAGGATGCTGTTGGCGCTTGTTGCTGCAAGGGCACACTGCTGGCTCACGCTGCACTCACTAACCTCAGGGCCTTTCCCACAAAGCTGCTTCCTGGCCAGGCAGGCCCCAGCCCATATCATTGCCAGGGGGTCTGCATTTGTCCTTGATGAACTTCATGAGGTTTCTACAGGACCACCCTTCCAGCCTGACTAGGTCCCTCTGAATGGAAGCCATGTCCTCAAGCTTATGGATTCTTTCCCCAGTTTGGTGTCGTATGCAAACTTGAGGAGAGTGCACTCCATTGCCTCCTCCAGGTCATTAATAAAGGTGTTAAATAGGACAGGTCCCAGGATAAACCCATGTGGTACTCCACTTGTCACAGACAACCTGGTAGACTGCAACCCATTAATTAAGAACCTCTGACCCCAATCATCCAACAAGTTTTTTACCCAACTAGCTGTCCTTCCATCCTCAACACACTAGCAGCTGCAGATCCCTTTCTTTGATGAGATGTAATCCTTGGAGAACCTTATGGCTGCAGTAATGTACCTACCAGGTGCATGTTGTGGTGCTCATGTTATGCTCCCTGTATGGGGCATAATAGATAGAAATTAAAGAGGATACTACATTAGGAAACTACTGGCATGAAACAAGCAAGAAAAAGAAGGAAGAGAAGAAGAATAAAAGAAGATGAACTCCCAGCAGGTGAATCTACAGTGTAAAATATTCTCTTAAGAGTGATTACAAGCATTATGTTTTTAATTTTGGTCAAATTACATTCTTTTCTTGAAATCCCCCAAGGTAGAACAGGTACACCTAAACGAAACAGTTGTATTTAAAGTGTACTAATTATATCACAGCAGGTCTCCATAACAGCAGTTCCTGTGGCCACACAGGATATAGTGTACACCACCTACTTTCTTCCTCTATTATAGTGATAGGCTACATTATGTATAGCTATCTATACTCTTCCAATGCAAAGTAAGTTAAAATTAAATATTGATTAATCACTGAATATATGCATAACTTTTTTGATTTTTGTTTTTATGGACAGAACCTATGTAATTATCAATTTACAGATGAAGCTAATCTAGGCATTTCTAAGAAAAACAAATAAAGGGAGTTAGAGCACAAGTAAAAGAGTAAAAGAGTGTCTTAGGTTAGTCTGCAGCAAATGGAAGAGCTATTCACTCAACACCTTAGAAATTCAAGCCTTGATGATGTAGAGATAAAAGGCCTTGTTGACAAATGTGTTTTTCCCTAAAGCCAGCAGAAATCTACTACTAATGCTTTATCTCTTGTGGGTAATGAAGATACAGCATTAAGAAATCTTCTACAAAGAAACACTTGATAACTTCATGTTGTAGTTTATACCTGGAAAACACCAGAAGAAATGAAGTTGCCTTTTTAAGGCATGATTGCTTTACTGCAGCTATAATTTGATACAAACTATTAGCTACAACATCAATTTCTAGTTCAGCTATATCAAACCACATGTTACCAATGGACTACCTAATCACAGGAAGATTCAGTGGCTGGCAAAATCAGTTTTCCGGAGAAAGCTGCCATTAGTAAAAGCTTTACGCTGTTTTGTGTTTCTACTAGACACAGGAACTTTGAGATCTGAGATGCTGTTATGTGTGTAAAGGTTGTTTAATGTTTCATGGTCTTATTTCTTTTTTTCTTGTGAGTAGAATGATAATTTTATTGCAGTTAAAAAACAAACAAACAAACAAAAACCACACCTAAATGTCACTTTTTCAATCTACTGTTTTCTCCAGTGAACTGGGTATGTGTTTGCTTCACAAATACTGATTTGCACAGTTCTCATTAGCCTGTCAGGTTAAGTCATTACTGAAGTTGAAGTTTCAGCATGACTCTGTTATTAAGTATGCTTTGGTCATGCAAGTACTTCCTACGAAATATTTTCCTTTTATATAGTCATGAAAAAATGTTGGCTATGCTGGTGCTATAGGCTCTGTTTTCTTTGTCAAAAAGTTGAACAGGCTTAACTTCAAAAATATACCTAATGCTATTAATAACACCGAAGAGAGTTACGCTCTTCAGTTTTGGCAGCACATCTCAGATAATGAGTTACTGTGGTGTTCCTTATGATCCACCTGGACTCTTGTAAAAAACAAAAATGTGACACTGGTAGGAGTTAGCTAGTGAATAATTACACTGCATTAAGCCATATTTTGCCTTCATTATTCTGCATTTAACCTACTAGAAATGGAAGAACTTTGCCCTAGTTCTTTGTAGTTGGTTCACAAGATCTTACAAGAGATAATTGCTATCTGCAAGAATTATTAATCTCCATCACTGACAGGTCTTCTTAACTTTTAATCGAAGTGTCATGCCCAGCCAGTTTTGGTTGAGCCTGATGTGAAACCTGATAATGGAAGCTTTCCACTGACATCATTGATTCTTGGCTTAGGTACTTTCTGCTGTTTCCTCATTCTTCGACACAGAGCTCTGTGCCCTGGTGTCTACCAGAAAATATTTCCAAATTTCTGCCCTGATTTCTAGACTGTGCATACCAGATGACTGTGTACAGTGCTATGCCATGTTATGAGGTTCACTGTTTGCACTACCAGCACATAGTATTATCCAACATCACAACTGGAAAGCAAAAATTGGCTAGTTTTCTGTATCATCAGCAGATGTTCTTGAACTATGAGATCTGATGTAATATATTTTTTTTAATTCTAATTTGATTTGTTAATTTTTTACTCTCACTAATTTTATTTCACATTTCCCAAGGATAACCCTACAAATTTTAATAGAGACAATTAGACCCTATTTTAATTGCCCTCCTTAGAAGGCATGGAGATAAAAGAGATTGGGTTCGGACGCAGGGACTCTGCAGGTCAGCAGTAATTTCCCCATAACACATAATTGTTTCAGAGCTACTCTTGATAATGGAACTGTAGTTTCATATGGCATTCTGAACAGCACAAAATCCTGCACCCCAGAGTGGTATGATGACCTTCCATATTTGCCTCATCCCTCAGGGATTAGGGGTAATCACTAGAACTACAAAACAGTTTCTAAACTTTCCTGCTTTTAGGTCCTGGCTCCTTCTTGCTGTTAGATCAATACAAATGGTTTCAGCACTGAGTCCAAAATTGGATGGAGAGAATGTGACAGATCTATGACATGTCTTGAAGAGCTGAGCGTAGCTGCTATTTCTTTTGAGAATGGAAAAATAAGCCTTAGACTGTTCTGGTTTTATGTTGCATGTAGCTTGTGTGGTATCTGGGACTTTCTACAAAGTCAAGTATCATCAAGATCAAACATGTGGTTTCATTCTTAGAACAACTAACAAGTATTTTCAGAAAAAATGAGACCTGCTGTTCATTGAGCCTGAAGAAAGATATTTATGTAAGTATCTGAAAGAAAATCTTCTACATCTGTATATGGTGTATGGTGTATTCTGGCTTAATTTAAGATTGCTTCTGCTACCAGACTCAATTTAGTTAATCATTTCAAGTATGGTCATTAAACATAAAAGGGGGAAAAAAAAGCTAATGGTTTGAAGAAGTCTTCATCTCAGAGGACTTACTAATTTGGCTTTAGTTTTCCTTGACTTTCAGGCACAAGTCCCTCATTGTCAGCTAAGATATGATAGCAGGCCTCGGGTATCCATTAACCATCAGGTTAGCAGATAAAATGCTTTTGTTTTGTTTTTTTTTTTGCGGGCAGATTGCATGGAAGGTTTTAAATGCAGCTGTGAACAAATAGGGTTGTTTCAATAAAACAGCAGTCTTTAGTTAAAGACAAAGATAAAAAAGAACACGTCATTTAGCCTGTTTTCTCATTTTGATAAAACACACTTGAAAGGCCTGCTGTACACAACTAATTGCCTTGTTATTGGTTAGTAACTAAATTAACCTTAACTCTGGGGATGCATTCTTTTATATTGTCTTTAACTGAAGAAAATTGTTTTACTGAAACAAAATAGTTTGCCCACAGCAGTATCTAAAACTTCCCATAGGAATTCATGCCGTCTGTCCCCATAAAATGCATTATATCAATTAACACTATACACACTCACTAGAATAATATTGAGATTAGAACATATTTGTGCAATGCATTATAGAGATATGAATGAGATGAATAAGAGATGATCCCAGAACAAAAGACTAATGGATGGAAAAAAAAATGGGAAAGAACATAGAAGCGCAGAAAGGTGATCACCCTGTGTTACCAACAAATTAGCAACAGATGAAATTGAGAACCAGATTTTCCACATAAGTGCACCAGCAGCTTGAGCTCCTGCTTTATCCTGACTTTAAAATTTGAGTGTGTTACAGATGCAAATTTTGAGTTTTTTTTTAAATTATTATTTTTTCTCCATTATGGACTGTTTTCTCAGTTATGTTAAATTACTTTCCAGATATTTATAATACATATTTTTGCCATATTGTTATTGCAAATTATTGAAATTAACAGCTGGTAAGCATGGAAAGTTTTTATAGAACTATGGGGTGTATTGTTGTGGTGACAAGTTGTATTTCATATGATGGATGTAGTTCTTATTCTATGTTCAAACTGAACAATTAGTGTATTTTTTATGAAACACATTGTGAATTTTTATACTTTCAGAAAATATAGTACAGTGCATTATATTCACAAAGTTACACTCATTCACAACTAATATTGTGGTTTGTTAACATACAACGCAGCTTTAAAAATAGTTGGATTAAGCAGTAACTGACAATATAATAACTAAGACCTTCACTGCATTTTTTGTGAGGAGGAAAAAAATTATAACATTAAATAATTTATTTGTCATCTTGAAGTTTCTGGCTAATATTTTGAAAAGCAACAAAATAAAAGATGGATTCTAGGGATTATTTGTAAGCTACGAATTGTGACTGGTTGTATGTAATGGTACATTATCAAATACTGTTTTCTTTAAACTCACATCTAACTATTGCAGGTTGTATAGCTTTTGTATACATGATGTGCCTCCACTAAACTATTTTTTACCAACTGTTTTCTTCTGGTGCCTTCCCCATCTGTCCCATCCACTCTAGTTTTACTTGTACTACAGGAACTCATTAAAATTTCTGTCATGAAAACTCCAAGTCCTAAGTCATGGGCACTGGTCACAGAACAGTTGAGGCACCTCCAGATATCATCTAGTCCAACGCCCTGCTCAAAGCAGGCTCAGCTACAGCAGGTTGCTCTGAACATTGTCGAGTCAGGTCTTGGATGTCTCCAAGGAGAGACACTCCAGAACCTCTCAGGAAAACCCCTTGCAGTGCTCTATCACCATTATAGTAAAAAAGCTTTTTCAGACGCAATTTCCTGTGTTTCAGTTTGTGCCCATTGCCTCTTGTCCTGTCACTGGATACCAGTGACAAGAGTCTGACACTGGCTTATTTACAGCCTCCCATCCTTTCATACATATGGATAAGATCCCCTTGGAACCTTCTCTTCTCAAGCTAAACAGGTGCTGCAGTCCCTTAATCATTGTTTTGGCCCTTCGTTGGACTCACTCCAGCAGGTCCATGTCTCTCTCGTACTGGGGAGTCCAGAGCTGGGCACAGCACTCCAGATGTGACCTCACCAGTGCTGAGTGGAGGCGAAGCATCACCTCCCGCGGCCAGTTGATAATACAGCCCAATGCAGCCCAGAATACCACTGGCCTTTTTGGCACAAGGGTGCATGGCTGGCCTATGCTCAACTTGTCCACCAGACCCGAAGGTCCTTCTCTGCAAAGCTGCTTTCCAGCTGGGTGACCCCCAGCGTGTCCCGATGCAAGGGATTATTCCTTCCCAGGCAGGGGATGCTGGTCTTGCTAACAAGAGGTCTTGCTAACAGATTTTTTTGCACTTATATAAAAGTAACATAACTCTCTGTTCTAACACCAAAATGAGTAGTTTTTTGAGGTCCTTTGTGGTTTTGCATTTTGGGGGGATTTCTTTGTATTTTTAGACCTAAGGACATTATTTTTTGTTTTGTTTTTGTATTGTTTTCTGCAGGGTTGTAGTGGTAATGGTTTGGACTGTTCTAAAGGAAACAAAGTAAAAGAAAGGCTGATAGTCTTGGGGAAAAGTTATTTTTAAGAGACAATCCCAAGACCTCAGTACCAAGACTGAATACAATGCAGATGTACTCTAAGTGATGCAGAAGGAGTGGAATGACTGAGGATGTTCATGGACATAGAGTGACAGATACTGTAGTGACTTTGTGTATTCCTGACTTACTTGTCAGGTCAATAAAGATCATAGCTGAAGCTTTAAAGCAGATTGACTACCTGACAGATAACCAAAAGAAAAAAGCAGAGTGTTGAGGTGCTTTTGGTATGGAGCATCACATGGAGGTTATAACGTGTTTGGTAAAGAGGCATACATCTGCATTCTGGATGAAGTCAGCTCTTGTATTGCCGCTGCCTTTAGCTAATAACCAAGACCAAAAGTAATGATGAAGTGCTGTTCACTTTGTAAGGACGCTCAGTCTCTCATGGATACTTTGTGAGAGAATTTTTTTTGAGAAAAATGTCATCTGCTTTGCTTGAATCTAAGCTCTGAGATACCACATCTCAGACTTCACTGGTCTCACAATGAATCAGGGGGTTCCCTGGGTTCATTGTTTTTTTGTTGTTGTTGTTGTTTTGCCTTTCAACTTAACTGTAATCACTGTCATGTAAACTACTGAACTGAATTAGTTCTGGTATCACAGCAGGTAACTCTCATTTTTCGGTCACAGGCATGGCTAGTTTCTCATCTTTATTCTAGCTATACTGCTTTCGCTTTCCAGACTGACTCATAATCTCCAGTGGGTTTAACTGCAACCACTTAAGATGTAACTGAAGATGTAACTGCCTGTCTACCTCACTCCATGACACAAACAAACTTTTGCTATCTTCTCAGTGCTGCTGTTTCCAGCCTGTCCTATGATATGAAAAATTGCAAATTTCTTATTTTTCCAATCACAGGTCAGAAAGAAATAAACCATCTTTCTAGTATGTGAAGCCCTAGGTATATTCCCTCTTATGAATCTCCCTGATACTATATCCAATTATGGAACAGTTTTATTGCATGCAATATAATTTCTGAGCAAGTCTCTACAATGTTTTCTTCATTTTGATTTTTTTTTTATTTTTATGCATGTTTGAAATATATCTTTTGTCTCTTGCTGAACTTTTCTTTAGCATTATTATCATAACCACAGAATTTGCAATAACAGCAAAACATAAATTGTATAGATGCCTGGTGATGCTACATTTCAGTTTACATATTTCACTGTTGGTTTTGCTCATCCATTCTGAGCAGACAGACTAATAAGGCAGGTAAGATATATTTTATAATACTTACATGTAACTGTAAAACAGATCGATTATTTTACAATTTAGGTCTTCTGGTAAAATTTTATCTTTGTGTAAAATGCTATTTTCCATAGTACTCTTTAGGATCTGAAAGTATTTATATAGGATCTTTTCATATTCCTAGCATGTATTCTCATGGTTGCTTTGCTCCTCTTTGCCAGGCAAAAAGCCTGGAGCAGAATAAAAACATCAGTGAAAGACCTAGCTCCATGTAGAGGAGAATTCCCCTGGAACATCTATTGGAGAAGACGGACAAAACGTGACTTCCAGATGACCTTTTTGTAAGCTGTTCTGTAGAAGGTGGGCTATAAAGGGTCTGTAGTACACAGCACTGAAGTCTGCAGGTGCTTCATCCTGAGGGGCTGCCAGGACTCACACGGGGTCCTAAATGGCACAAGGAGCCTATTTAGCCTCAAACAAGCTCAGAATTAAAATGACCAAATGTATTCAAAGACATGCTATTCCCATTCTGTTTGTCTTCGATCTCATCACTATGCTGCAATCTTTTGGCTTCGTCTGCAAAAATCGCATTTCTTTAGGTCTCACTGTATTACTATTTTGATAGCTAAAGTGAGTCTGTGGCTAACTTCTTTTCAGATAATGCAGTTTTATCACCTTTTCCTTTCCTCCTGCTTCTGACCCAGACTTTTTAATGTACATCATTTTTTGCTCAAACAGGCCCACCATGGTACCAACTTCAATTCTCCTCAGAACACCGCACACAAAGGCAAACTAGTCCTTTCCACATAAATCCAGGCAGTGTCTATATTCACAGCAAGATATTCAATAAAAGGAAAACATTCTGAATGGTGTTTTACAAGAATAGCAGTTTCTCTTACTGTGAGATTACAGGTTTAATATCCTCACTTCTCAGTACTCCCCGAATCCCTTTAAAATGTTTTTCTCCAAGATTCTTTACCATAGTCCAAAACCTTGTGCAGTCCTTTATATCAAGGAAGGTGCAGCATTGTTACATCTTGCAAAATCAGGTGTGTTTTACTTTCAAGAGCACTCTGTTAGCGTTGAACCTGGTTTAAAAGAAGGCATGTAGTTTTTATCATGTAGTTGCTCAAAGTAAACACAGGTAGAAGAGGGAGGAATGAAAAAAGGTTCACTGTAGCTCCCTTCATAGATGTAAAAATCAGGATTTTACAGCAAGAGAGTTATTTTCAGTTATCTATTTCACTGTGAAGAGAGAGCCCAAGGAAGACAAGGTGATGGCTTTCTGCTAATAAACGATTACAAAGGAGATCAAGCACTAGGGAATTCCGAGAAATCAGCACAGTTGGCTGCTTCTCTGAAGTGCCTGTACACTAATGCATGAGAATGGGGAACAAACAAGAGGAATTAGGGATCACAGAGACATGGTGGGATAGCTCACACAACTAGAGCGCTGCAATGGATGGACCCAGACTTTTTAGGAAGAAAAAGCCAGGAAGGTGAGGAGGAAGAGGTTGTGGAGTCTTCATCCTTGGAGATATCCAAGACCTGACTAGACAATTTCCAGAGCAACCTGCTCTAGTCGAACTTGCTTTGAGCCAGGTGATCGGACTAGGTGATCTCCGTAGGTCCCTTCCAACCTCAACTATTTTGTGATTCTGGAAAATAAGGCTCAGTAATCATGGCAGTGGCAGTTTTGCAACTGTAACATAATTGTTTCTCTTGAAAAAGAAAAGAAAAAAAAAGTATATATTTTTGTGACAGTATTTTTTCTCTTTTATTAATATACAGAAATATCAAGAACTTCAGTCTACCACATCACACATCTTCATTTATTAAGTGTCTTTCATGACTTGTCTCAACCTGTTCTATGAAATAGCCTGTATTAAAAATAGCCTGAAGAGCTCAGTCATACTAATTAAAAGCCTCGAGTTAGCAAATTACTTCTGTCCACTTTTGCACACTGTGACAGAATCTGCTGATCTACATCTAATGTCAAAAGGTAGGAGTCTTTAAAACCTTAGAGTACAATTGACAAGAACTCTGGCACCTGCCATCTTCATATTTGGAGCTAGTTGGTAAGATGAAATGCTGGCTAAAGGGGTACAAGTTATCAGTGAGACAGACACAGCCAAGACTGCCAAAGGAACTCTCCAGGTAAAGAAGAATTCCTAAATCAGTTCAAATGTGTAAAGGAATCAATGCAATGACAAAGATATAGAAATACTGTCTCTATGGCATTTGCAATGATAATTAACCTTGACCACAAAAATAAGCTTCTATGTAATTCTGGAATATAAGAAGTAGAAAAGCATTTTAAGTCTGAAATGGTAAAGAAGCTCTGTTTTGCAAATAAAGAAAAGAAACATTCAGCCTTACAATATATGCTTTAAAGTTAACCACTTAACAGTTATTTGAATTTCCTATATACATAGACTACAGTTCTTTCTCTTGGAGTGTTTCTAAGCACTTTAACAGCTGTAGTCCCATACTGTCCATGAAGTGCTATTCCTGTTTTAAAGACATGGAAAACTTAGCATGGACACACAGCAGAACTTCTGCAAGACCAGAACAGTGTATGAAATATTTACAAATACAAATGAAGTTCCTTGATCCTGGTACTTCAACTTTAAACACAGAACCTTCTTTTTGGGTCATATGCATAACATTTATAACCTTTTCTTTCCTGTCATCTACCTATTCTAAAGGCAAAACTAACAGACTACGTAGAATATGGTTTCCTGAATTTCTCCCTACAAGTTCAGGGCATGAACTTGAAAACTAGTTAGATATTTAATTGCTTAAATTCGAATTGCTTAAAAAAAAAAGAAAAGAAAAGAAAAAGCTTTCATCTAGTTTTATATCTTTATTGACACATGGACCCAATGAACTGAGTGGGATCCACATTTGATTTAGCTGTATTATTTGTATGGGAAGAAGAAAAATCTTTTAAAAGAGAGGCTCTGTAATACTCACGCCATCCTTGTTTCTACTTCTTTGCATGGGTAACAGTTCGGGGGAGTGTTTATGGCTGCCTCCCTGTAATCTTGTTTCCTCAGTTCATTGCTGTAATCTACTTCCTTCCCTATAAGGTAATTCTGATCCATCTCAGTCTGAGTTGTCTTGAATTTATAGAAGGGAACATATTTTTGGAGTCTGATCTAGTAACTTGGTAAATAAATAGAGCTTTCTGTGGTAACTGGATCCTTAGCTAGACTGCCCATGACTCTTGCTTTTAAAGACTTCTTTACAAGATACAGGAGGATTGTGCATTATTCAGTTTCATTGACCTAGAGCATCTATTTATATCAACAACTATTAACACACACGTCTGTGGCCTATGTACTGTGACACAGGAATGTGTTTTCCAACTACTTATGTGGCAAAAGCTGATTTTCAACAAGTAAACATATTCGGCAGGTACAGAACTTTCTAAGCTAGTATTAAAAACGGTTAGTTAATCAAATGAACCACCCATTTAGTTTGACTGGAGATTGATGCCAGTTGTTGCTATACACCTAAATAGGCCACATGCTTTCATACATTATTCAGAAAGAAGTAAGATAGGAAAGAAAGAATTGTTCCAGAAACAAAAAAGTTCAGGTAAGTATTTTAGCATGTATGTGAGCAATGGATTTTTCAGCTTTGCATCAGAATTAAAGATTCAATAGACATTTTATTTCAGGTTGATACAAAAAGTTCTACTGGAGAATAAATAAAGAATTTTATTTAGATCTTAGCTAATTTAGCCTGGTTTATCGTATCTTAAAAGACAAGGCCATACTGAATCATATTGAAAAGAAAAGTTCAAAATGTATTTTTGCGTGGAAAACATCCAAATGAAACATGTCAACTCTTCCAAAATTTTCTAATTTTATCCCCCCGCCCCCCAGAAGAACAAACTATCCATTGAAATCTCTCCATATTTGTCGACTTTAGCATTCAGTTTCTGACTTTCCTTCCTGACTTCAGTATTCAGTAAAAATAATAATAAAAAATAAAATCCATCATTTTTGTCTTTTTTATTATTTAAGGCTCTAGATTGCATTATGATTCTTTTCCTGGTCCTAATAAGAAATGAATTATGCTATTGCCAAAAATTTTTACCTCTGGAAAGAAAACATATACCTGTATTTATGTGTTTCTTCTCCCATTTTTAAAATGGGACTTTTTTCATACCATCTTTTCATAGTTAAGGTTCTCTTAAGAGACTTTATGCCCAGGTCTAGCCATTAAATAGGCCTTCAAATACAATCCCAAAGGGGGGAAAAAAAATAGCATATTTTTTCCTCTATGTTCTTTATTTTAGGGAAGAATCCATGGCATCTTTCTGAAAATAAATGCTTTATGAAAATACTTCCAAAGTACACTTTGATCCTTCATTAAAATATGTCCTCCTTTAAAAATACAGTTTCTCTCCATCCTCACATTTATACAGGAGAAAAAAGTAACAAATAAATTACATTCCAATAGTAATGGCACGGCTTGTCCACATCTAAGGTCTCCCAGAGTCTCCCCAAACATTATTTTGTTACCGTGTCTCAGTTTAGCAATAATTCTGTTTCCTATTTGGGGAGAACAGAAATTTGACACATAACTGGCACTTGAACAACCAGTGACAGTCACATTTGCATATGTCAGAATTTCCCCATTTGCAACACAAAAGAAGCAAATGGATGATAGGCTTCAAGCTGGAGGTCCAGGTGTGATATTATTACAAATATAAAATTAAAATCTTAACTAGAGAAGAAATGATGCAGGTCTTTTATAGTACTACAGTTCTACTATCCATGCCTAGACAATGTACGCTGGCTTTATCCAGTATAGCCTAAATATACTTTATACATCTTAATATTCCTTCTGGGTTGTAAGACATGTCCCTTCAGATAACATCACAGAAGTACACAAGATGGCAGTAGCCAGCAGCAGAGGCATACAGAAACATAATGACTTTCCAGTTCACAGCAGTCCTCAGGAGTTCAAAGAAATTTTCTAAACAAGAAGGAAAACCATGCTAGCTTTTACCACGACGCATATTCTGAGTTGCTAATATTACCTGAAATTGTTCCTCTTACCTATATGGAGACTTAGTTGTATCAAACTGTTATGTTGAAATAGAGACCTTTTCTCCAAAGACTCAAGTAACTTAGAAAATAGTGGCTGATTTTCAGTCTCCCCTTAGGGACACTATGATCTTTAGACTCTAAAGACATATATACACACATGACAAGCCTTCATTGAAATTCTATTGAAAGCTGTCTGCCTAGCACTTCTGAAAAGTATACAAGGTATTTATCTGTAGTTTTAGAAACAGAAATACCTTTAGAAACCTATCTTTATTTTTATTTTTAATTACACTGGGGAAAGTTTGAAAATGTCATGTTCGCTTTTAGTGCTGATTTTTTTAGCAGGGTTCTGGTGGACCCATTAGCAAAAATACATGTTGGGAACATCAAGAAGAATATTTTAAGGGCATACTTAAAATGTTCTAATCCCAGTGTGTCAGGCCCTAAACACTAATAAATTCAAATACATTAATACGATTTCCTGCTCTAACAAATGCATCGAACTTGGTAAGAATGTATTTAATGTACTGCTGGATTATAAACCGAACTGCTGAAACGGCCATCCTTGTCATACTTAGACAAAACCACTTCTTAACGACAACAAACCCAGCAGAATCTAGCCTTAGAAACTTTTAAATAAAGGCAGCAATTAATTCTTCAGATGCCCTAACCTCTCCCAAGAGTCTTTGGAAGCATAGGAGATAAGAAAGAGATAAGTTGACTTTGCACTATATTTTGTAGTAGCTCGGTTTTTGCTTCAGTGTTCCAAAGTAGGATTTAGTCGGCATAGACAAAACTTGCACGCTGTGATCTATCAGATTCTAGAAGCAGCTTGACTGATGAAAATCAGCTTTGGCTGACAAAAATCAAAGGGCATTAACTTACTGTGGATTTAATGCTGATTCAAACTGTGGTAAGTCCAGAAAATGCCTTACAAAAGTGGGTTCTGCTGTTCAGTTGTATCAACCACTGCTAAATGGCTCCTGCCCTTGCAAACAATAAGCAGCTGGGCACCGAGTGCCGAGCTCAAACACCAGCCTGTGTTGCAGGCTGCTGTCTCAAGTACCTCTCTATCCATGCACGCATACCACACGCAGTCAGAAAAGGGTATTTTTGCCTCTTCTTTTGAAAGATACATTCCTGCAAACTTCCCACATGCACCCTAGTGATTGTGAAAATCCTGTAACTTGATTAATATGCAGTATCCTTTATACTTGTGATTCTTTACTTCTGTAATTTTGAACACATGCCTTCCACTGTGTAACATAAGATGCAAAAAAAAAATTGAAGCCTTTCCTTTTTAAAGGGGGATACTTCATACAATACCAATAGCATATAACTTCACTTTATAGAGGTTGTTAACATAGCTTAAAGTGTGACAGTGCATTGACTCCATTTCTTGCAGTCAGTGAAGGGTGGTGAAGAGAAAGGAACGGTGCTTTGTGTTTTAAAGATTTTATCTCAGCATCTCTCCAACTAAAAAGTGCTATTCTCACAGTAACAGTGGGACGGATTTCCTCGCAAGAGCCAAAAGACTTGACACCATCAAGCTGGGGAGTGATCTGCTTTGTAGATGCCCCTCCTCTAACAAAGGATCAAACTTGGACTGAACAGTTTTCAGTTTTAAATAGATCACTTGCTACCGACACTTCTGTTTTATACTGAGATTGTGAGGCATGTGGGGAGAATGCTGCACCTACCTCCTACTGAAAATGACTCAAGACACAAAAAGGTGAATGCACAGTGAAAGTCAATGCACTATCAAAGCCATTGGGATGCCCATTGCCACCAAGGACTGGGTATTAAACATCTAAGTCGCTCAGAGAGTCTTTTACCCTCCTGCATATTTCTATCATGTTGGAAATTCAGTCCAAGGTTATTTAATGACATCAATAACTGTTCAATGTGACTGTGTCTTTAGTCAGGTATCCTTTCCCAAACAAAGAGAGAAACTAACTCTTTAAACCGATAGCTGTGAAGTGGAAAAGTCATACTTAGACAAAAAGATTCATCAAACATTTGGCCAAAAACAAAGGCAAATTTGGTTTTCCCAAATGATTCTTGCTTTAACATTGAGACACTCTATATGTACAAGGCCTTCCACAGTCAGAAATGCAAAAGGTGCACTGAACAACTAAACAGGGATTTAGAGCAATTTCTGAAACTTTGATGGATGATACATTATAATTTGCTGATTTTGAGAGATACTTGCTAATTTCAATGTCAGAATGATAGATCTATAGATTACACCATCAAGTCAGAAGGTTAATGGTTAGGGAATTTTGCAGGTATTAAATTAGTCATCTTTGGAAGCATCTTTTATTCCAGTAAATGTAATAAAATATTATAAGCTGAAAGCCAAATTTAATTAAAAACAAAAAATATTCAGGTTTGAGCTTCAGACAAAATGTACACTTACTGCATGGAGCAATTTGATTTTAGGTACAAAACAAGTATTAAGATTTCCTATTTTTTATTACATAGGAATATATAATATTTTTGCACAGCCTACTTCATGTTATACTTCAGTTATATATTATGTTATACTTCAGTTGTATAACTGAAGAAGTCACTATCTATATAATTTTATAGCAATATGTCAGTTTTCCTGCTAAGTTTAGAAACTTAAGTGCCGTGTATATATTGTAAGGGATGCTTCTGTTCTTGTTACTTACACACATTGGCATACTTCTTAATCGTAAGACTAACGGGAGACAAATTACAGAAGAAAAATTAGGAGACAACAATACAGGCCTATGTAAACAAAATCATCCCATGGTCTGTCTGGAATCTAGTAACTGTGGCAATTAAGTATTAAATGGTATTGATGATAGCTCTGGCCATGAAAATAGCAATAATAATGAAATAAAATAGTTAAACTACATACTATGCAAACAAGCTATATCTAAGTGTAGCAGTTCACATTTGTTTATCTTCTTGTTGCCTTCTTTCTACTCAAAGATGGGGGAACAGTCACTGACTTGATGTGTGCTCAGATAAAATGAGCCCTGGATTACATCTGCCCAGCTCTAACTGTTAAGATTACTCAGGTATGCACTGAAAATAAATAAATAAATAAATAAATAAATAACTGTTTGTGCAAGAATCTGTGCAAGAAGCAAAGGTAATTGTTATGGGGCAGACCTATCCAAAAGCACTGCTTAATGAGACCTGGACTACATCTGCTGTTCTCTAACAGTTTAGATTACTCTTGTGTTTGTGGGAGAAACAAAGAAGCACAGATGTAACTGCTAATAATTTTACATTCGTGTAAATCATTTGGAGCAGGAGGCCAGAAGGCAACAGTAACTCAACTCCAAACCTTGAAGAGCAGAGTTTAAACGCAACATGGCCGAACAACAAGATGATACCAAAAGAAAAGGGAAAAAGCTACTTTATGATCTAATGGTTAATATATAGCTATTACAGCTTTTCCTGTTTTCATTGATTTCACAGAAGATGTGATGTGTGTAAATGCAGCCAAGGATGTGGCCAAACCAAAGAGCTCTGGGAGTGGGATTGAGAGAATGTAGTTGCACACTTTCTACAGTGAAGAACTAATACTCTATTTCTGCACAAAATAACTAGGAAAATCTAGATGGAAGCATCCTTGATGTGCCTTTTTGTTTTTCTTTCTGTTGGTTTCTATTTGATTGGAAGGAACAACTGTGTAAAGGAGGTCTTCCACTCTCTCTGTAAAGTGAATGTCAGATTACACAAGTTCTATGAATCAGAAAAGGTTCCCTACAGCAAATAGTTGGGACATTAAAGGCTTTACATTACATGCTTACTTCTGAAGATGGTGTTGTAGCTATAAAACAAAGCCTTTTTCTCTGCATCCACAAGCCAGCCACAGCTGTGACTTGACCTCTGATAAATCCATCTTCTTCAGCTCTTTAGTAGATCAGAGTTGAAGCACGTCATGCTCCTGAGCGTATAATTTTGACAGCTATGTTTCAGATTGCATATCCTTAATTCAGTTATGTTTTCAAGTCCCTTTCTTACATATGATTACATGTTTTTTTGGAATACTAGCTAGAAAATTCAATACACCAGAGATTATCAGGCATTCATGCCCACCTACTAAAGTGTTCTCACGAAATAAATTACCAGAATAAATTATGGATTAATGCACACAGATAGAAGGACTGAAGTTGTCCATGGAGAAGAGAACCATCTTACAGCAGTGATAGTCAGGGTGGTTCATTTTCCAAAGTTTCTTTCAAAGTCAAGGCCGTTACAGCCTGCCTTTGAAAACCATGCAACTTCAAAGTTACATATACTTTTGTACTTAACTGATCACATGTTTGAAGGAAGCAGGTCTTCCTAGCTGGCTGCAAAGGTTTCTCCAAGAGTGGTAGGTCATTCCCTATTTTAAAAAGTTTTCAAAAACTACTTATCTGTATGATTTTCTTTTTGATGTGTTGTATTTTCCTTATTTGAACACTTCTGTTGGAATAAACTTTCAATAGAATTCATTTTTGTTCCTAAGAACAAAAATCCTTTGACTAGCTTTCACTGTCATTTTAAAAAGAATAGTTTTCTTCAAGGCTTCGAGGTGAAATGTCTTTTAGTGGAAAATGGAGTAAAAGGTGAGTTTCCTTGAAATCTTATGCCTAATTAGAATAATGTTTAGCTTTCTTCAAACTTCTTTTTAAGTCTGCAGACCTAGAATCACATGATGCTAACATGTGATTATGACTTTTCCAGGTGATAGATGGAGGTCTATTATCAGAAACAGATTTTAGGAGAAAATAGTGCATCCTAGTAAGATTTTCCTGTTCACTCATTACATGAATTTACTCATGAAAAGTACCAGAAATTAAAAAAATAATAATAAAAGAAATAATTGAAGTTTACCTTAGAATCTATTCATCAAATTAAATAAAATAATATATGTAGTTAAGTTTTAAAACAATTTGCTAGTTTAAATTTATCTCAGCTTATCTTTAATGCTTTCACTGATCTCTTAGAAGGAAATCTGTGATTATGGGTACTCATCCTGTGACCTTCTGCTAGTGCAATCAATTAATGATTTCACTCTCTAGCTACCTACCTGTTATATTAACCCTTCCATGTACATTTCAACCTGGAACAGATTAAAGCGCGGTGGAGGTAAAGAACAAAGTTTAATACTATTGCCAGCACTGCCCAGGATGGTACAAGTTATGAGGCACAAGGAAGAGGAGAGCCTGCCCAATCTGCCTGTCACCATGACGTCCACTCTAATATTCAAGAGGCCTGTAAATGTGACAGTGCTTGTGAACTCAAGAGAGTGAGGGGGTGTGTATGGTCCACTAGCGAACTTCAGTGCCATCCAAGACACACAGAAGCAGAATCGAGACGGGATGCTCAGGTTTATGTGCTGTTTGTGTTGACATGGATGCCAGTAAAGGCACTGCTTTTTGTGTTGATCTGTGTGTGACCAGTTGTGTGTACTGTGTGTGTGCGCATATGTGTGTATCTGAACCTCTGGGACTGGTGCTTAGCCTTGCTATTGGCTGGGCCTGGGGACAGGGAATCGTGGTGGCCTCGCACCCATCAGACTGGGATAGGATGGAAGGTATCCCCTGGGTCTGAGAGTGCACCCAAGCTGGTTCTAGCAGACTAGGAAGGAGAACTCCCCTGCGTCCTGAAGCCCACTGGATTTGGCTTCCCTACAGATGACACCAAACTGGTGGTATGCAGTTGACATGCTTGTGAGAAGGACTGCTACTCAGAGGGTCCTAGACAGAGTAGAGGAATGGGTCAGTGGGAACCTTGTAAAATTCAGCCAAGACAAATGTGCAATCCTGAGTCTGAGCGATACTAACTCCCTGCAGGGGAGGCCCTAGAGGCTAGGCACTGACTGGGGAGCAGCTCTGCTGAAAGGGACGTGGCGGGTCCTGGTGAGCAGTAGGTTGGACACATGTCAGCAGTGCTAGCATACCACGATGTATCAATAGGAGCACAGCCAATAGGTCAAGGGAAGTGATTATTCCCCTTTACTTGGCACTTCTTGGACTGCAACTGCAATACTGAATCCAATCCCTACTCTCCCCTCTCTGAAAAAAGAAGCTAAAAAGCTTTAGTGAGTAAAATGGAAGGCCACCAAGATAGTTAGGAAGGTTGAACACATAAGCTATGAAGAGAGGCTGAGGGAACTGGGCTTGTTCAGCCTGGATAAGAGGCTTGTTCAGCCTGACCTCAGAGTTGATCCTGCTTTGAGCATGAGGTTGAACTAGAGACTTCCTGATGTCCCTTCCAACCTGCATTATCTATGATTATGAAGCATTGGAGAATATTCCAGGAAAGAGGTGAGGGTGTAGTCCCAGGATGTAGGCTATGTTAATCTTCCTGTGATTCTTCACTTAGCCTCAACGTACAGTTCTGTAAATACACCTAAAAGCAGAAGCTGGACTTTGCTGTCTGCCCGAAAGCATCAAAGTATTCAAGTGAAAGAATGCAAAGAAGCATGATGGTATTACATACTATACAAGTACAATTTTTAACGTATATCCACAGAGCAAAACCTCCATTAGATTTCTTCTGGCTCTTCCTAGAACAGACAACTCTGGCTTTGTTCTTTCTTCTTCCTCTGCCTCTGTGTCCATGTGTGCTTAAACAACTGCTGTTCATGACGTTGCCAGCTATTGAGTAGCTTATTTATTTGTGAACAAGCTGGAAATTTCAGTCCTTAGTCTGCTTGTCTTTTATTCTTCCCCTCTGACCTCTCATCTCTTTTGCTTGGGGCACTCTCTGTAGCCTGCATCTTTTTTTCTGATCCCTGCATGAAGTATCACAAAACCATTCAACAAGTTTGAAAAGAGCAAGTTTAATAAAATAAAATCAAAGAATGCAAGAGCAGATTCCTAGAGAAAGCTGATATACTGTCATAAGATATCTGCTTGCATGCATGCATACACAGGCATACCCACAAAACTATTTAAACAGAATAAATTCATTCTTGATATTTGTGAAATACCGTTTTCCAGCAATAGAAGACTTTTTTTTCTGTCAGGACTACAACCATTCAGTAAATGTCAAAAAGAGAAAATAGGTAAAAATGTGACTCAAAAATTGGAAATTTGACTGAATATTTACCTTTTATCTCTGATGAATCATGTCTAGTAAAAAGGTAAAAAACGCTGCCTCCTTTCAATTCTAAATCTGTCTTTCATATTTAAATACCTTGAGTGAATAAAATGAGGGTCCTTGGTTAATATAAGACAAAGAAAAGTATCACTTATTTTTTTTTCCTTTTCCAATCACATCATATGCACACATGATAACTTGTAGGGATTTAAATCCACATACAGATTTGGAAATTCAACTGTCAGTCAGCACAAGAGCAAATTTTACCCTACATAGAACTGTTAACACTGCTCTTAATTACGATGCGCAGTTCTCAAAACAGTCTGAAAAGGTGCCAAGGATTGTGACCACTTCCATTTTATAAACTGCATAACAAGGGGGCACCAAACTTGCTACAAAAAATCATATTACCCTTAGTGGGAAATTTATTGACTTGTTTGTTTCTCATTTACCCAAACGATTGATGAAGTTTAGCTCAGAAAGGAAAGAGGAATATTATAGCACTGCAAGGTGTCTCTTTTGTTCACTTTCAAACTGATAAAATAACCTTGTCCCTTTCTTTTGCTTTTTCAGTGAGTGCCATGGTATCTAATGTGACTACTGAAATGTCTTCAACCTCTTCAGAATAATGCAGCTCACTCCTTTCTCCTCCTGATTTCCTACCACAACCATTAGCTCCATGAGTGAATCTTAACTCTCATATGTTAAGATTAAGGAAGCTCTTGGAGGCATTAATTCATTGCCTCAGGCTCATTTGTTTTACATTTCCTTATTCTTGTATGGTATAACCATAGTTTTTACATAGATATTAGTGACAAGCAGTTATTCTGTGTAGATATTTATGACTAATGCAATAGTGCAATGTGGAGAAATACAGGCATGGTATGATAACAGAGACCTTGAAAAGTACAGACACAGGATCCATTGTAGAGGACGGTAAGAGATGGGGGGCAGGCTGACCCATCTCTTATCATCCACTACTGGAGGGTCTTTCACGGGAGACGGGCTTTTATGGGCTGTGAGTAACTCATCTATGGTCAATTAAAAAAAATGCAGATCTGGAGCTGGAAAAAAACAGCTTTAGGGATGTAAAAGAGAATAAAGTAATTGGATCTATCATAAATAGATGGCACAACATATAGTAAAATCAGATGCTGTGTGGAATTGTGGACCAATGAAAAAAAAAAAGCAAGGTGTAAAAACATGGTAGTAAACATGTAAAAATGACCCCAAGTAGATCCTAGAGTAAGAAGAAACCATCACACTCCTCCCAGAGAAGGATTCCTATTGGTGTAAGCCCCACTCTCACACATTGGACTGAAGCCATCAATTTTAAAGACCCGGAGGAGCAATGGAAGAGTGAGCATAACACCAGGAAAAGGGGTACAAAACTGTATTATTACTGAGACTTTTTCTGTAAAGCACTACTTTTTTTTCCTTTCTTTTGGTGCAACTGGACTAATAATAATTCTTTGACTAGAATTTAAGATTCCAGTTACACTCTAAGGTCAAACCATGTTGCTCAGGGTCTTCGGTCATCCAGCTGGGTCTTCAAAGCCTCCAAGGATGGAGACTGCATAACCTCTTTTCACAACCCGCTCCAGTGCTTCACTATCCTCATACTGATATAATTTTATCCTTATATTCTTTTGGAATCTCCACTGGCATTCAAGACACAGTGTGCAAGCATATAAGCCTTCAAAAAACTTACAAATAACTTGAAATGTGAGTAATTCCCATTGCAGTCTCTGAAAGCAGTGTTTTGTGAAGTGCAATGCCTGCATAAGTTTCTGTGCTGGATAGGGGTCTAAATGAAAATGTTTTCATCAGTTTTAACATAACTCCCATTTTCACTGAGGATCAATAAAATGCTAAAAGCAAAGGAAAAGACAGATGCTTAAGTACACATTTTCTGGAAATATGAGAACATGTAGTTTTTCTGAAAATACATTATTCAAACATTCTGTGAAATTTTAAGATAAGCTAACATCTATTCCAGAATTGAAAATTCCATTTTGCAGCACTGAAAGAGATAAAGGAAAGATTAATAGGAAGTATCATATATTTGATAAATATCAACTGACTTTAGGTTTGTAATAAAAAAACCCCCATACATTTGATAGGTCCAAGATTGGAGACAATCAAGAATGAATGAACTTGGATACAAGATTTAAATTGTAGTCTAAGATTTGCAGTAACAATTTGCCTTTCTAAATTAAATTTACTTGATATTACTGGAAATAAATTTTATTGGAAAACGCGTATTAAGGTCATTGCTGTAGATATTTTGAAATGAATGTTTAAAAGCATCTTACAGTGTTTTTTAAGAAGACTAATTTAGAAACAAAAAGAACCAAATAAGTGAACAAAGAAACTGCCCAGATCATTTACTCAGGTTTCTTACATTACTGAATATATAATATTGTTTATGAAATGGCATGAAAAAATTAAGGATATAAAACGTGCACTTAAAAGTCAGGAGAATTAAGATTGCCAATATATACCTTGACTCATTTTCCCTTAGCTTCCCCAGTCCTAATGCTTTCTCCTGCCTTTGTTCCTTTTCTCCAAACCTCTCTCGGCTCTTCATAAAATGTATTCATCATCTGGCCGTTGATCCTAGTCTGCTCAAATCTGCCTGTCCTCTTATCTCAATCTCCTAACATTTTTGTCAGCTACTATTACCTCTCTGTTTACCTGATTCTAATGTCTGTATTGCATCTGAATAGTATTGGACACCAATGTACAGAGCATATATAAGAGTATTTCACTATCTTTAGCTAAGAGAAACTGAGACTTATGTCCTAGTCTGACTTTGGGTATTGAGTATTCTGAGCATGATCACAGACTTCAGCCACAGTTTCTGTGTTGGCATTTGGAAATCTCTCCCAGTGAAAGCATTCCTGTAAAAACTTGTGATTTCAACAATTTTGTATTTCAGACAAAAAACACACACAAAAGATGTTGCCTGGAAAATTCTGGTATACATGAAAAATACCTCAGAAGTAGCTAGGTGCATGTCCAAAACAGTTTTTTTTACCAGTGGTGCATGTCAACAGGGACCTCAAAGTAAGATGTTATTTATATATAAACCTCTAGCGAGAACAAGGATTTAAGTGCTCCATCTTTCACTACACTTTTCTCAGGCAAACTAAATAGACAGTGCTTAAAATGAAGTCTGTTGTGCTCCTTCTCCTTAACAAACTTGAAGAGGTGTAGAAAACATGCTAAATTTCCTGGCTCACTCTGTACTGTCATCACACTTTTGAGCTTGGTTTCTTAAACTATGTTCTTCTTCTGAAGAAACAGCCAGAATGAATGGGACGAATCATAGTGTTTTGTCTTCAGTTTTGTTTTATTTCTAATTTTTACCTCACATACAGTGTTTCCATTGCTATTAATTATCATCATGAAGCTTTTAAAGCAGTCCAAGAGAAATGTAGAAAGATGAATTACAAGCTCTAGCAACATCCTCTAAATATAGGTGTGTTTTGATGTGTAAAAATAACAAAAATAAGGTGCAGATGAGGTCAAAAAAGTAATAATAATCATCTCTGTTCACTACAGTCACTCCTAGAAGCCAATAAAGATTACAGTTTGCAAGGGACTACAGAATAGAAACATAGTTGTAATAGAAACAGTCATTTCCCAAACAGTATAATCAAACACAAATTAAGGTACTTTTGCTTTGCGAAGCAAAGATTGGGGAGGGCCTCAGTTGAGTCCTGCATATATTCTTTTTCTACTGATTTTTAATAAAAATTGTGACTGACATATTCTACAGGGTTTTCTTCAGAGAGGATTAATGTTAGTCCTGAAAGAACTGTTGCCAGTTGGTAGCAACACTGAATCTGCATTGGGAATTCTCAGGTCCTCTTGCATAATTTGCTTTAATGCTAGGAAAGGTTCTTTCTCAAACATTGAAATCATTCCAGCACGAGTATTACAATACTTCTAATCATCATCTTCTGTTAGCATTTTAATTTCAGGCTGGTACCATGCCTAGTTCTATGGATTCACAGTGATAATCTTCATAAAACTAGTTGGCACAGATCCCCTCAGTTTTCATCTCTGGGGTAATTATTCCTCTCTCCATGTGTTTTCCTAGAAATCTCAGTTTTCCTGCAAGAACTGTGCGAGTTGCTCATCTGCTCTCTCCAGTGGTAACCCAGCAGAAATTTTGTTGAGAACAGCAGCAGCAGTAACATTCCCTCTTTGTACTTTTCCATCTTTTGCCTGTTTTTCAATCTAATATTTCTCAAGGAAGTGCTTTTTCATTTCCTTTTATTGATATAGATGAGGGGTCAGTCTCCTTTATTCAGTGCAATGGAGCAGAGTGCCTTCCAAGGGCTCCCCAAGAGAAGGAGCACAGATTACACTCACAAACTGTACCTCAATGATGGGTAATATATGGAATTTTATTATATATGATTTTTGTATTCTCAACTTCAGCTTTTATTTAAACCTTTACTTGACAGGTGTAGTCACTCTTGACAATATTGCTAGCACTATCATTTGCTAGGTCTGAATTCTGAAAGGGAGGATATTTAATACTGTAGTTATAAGTTAGGAATACCTTAAATAGGCATAGTAATCCTCTGGTCTGTGACAGTGGGGAATTTAAGTACCTGGAAGCATATGATTGGGCAAGCAACAATACAGTGACCTTGAAATATCAGGCCTAGTTCTGATAAATAATAAAACCAATCCTTATTCTGGAAGCAGTATTACAAGTTTCACGGGTCTATTCATGAAACAAGGCTCTCTTCACCTTGAGAAGTTCTGCTCATTAAACTTCATCCTTGAGTGATAAAGTGAAGACTGGTATTTGAATCTTCTAAGAAAAGATCTCAGAAAAAAGATCAAAATGCGCAAAGCACCAGCTGAATGCCATTTCCTGAACTTTGCACCCATTAGAAAAAGACTACCACTAATAATCTCATTCCCTACCAACACAACATAGTATTTTTCTTTGTTTATTTAGCCTTTTTGCCCACATTTACTAAAGAATGCACTCATTAGATTATTTTAATAGCATACTAAACAGCTAGGGAGAAACTCGCTTCAAAATGCAAAGAAATCTAAAATAAAGGGACAGTTCACAATGTGCACTTCTTTTTCCCACTAACTTGAATCTTTAAACGATCTTTAATTCGAGTGGGTACTTTTCTATGAATACAGAAGTAATAGCCCTTTTACTGCATGGCAGCTGGAACACAACCAAACCTTCACACCATTTGCTGTTCTCCCTGGTAGTATGGTTGATTACGCCAACTGCAGTCAAAATGCACAGAATCACTGAATAGCCACTTTCTCCTACTCTCTGAATCATAGCTTCTCCCACACATGTATTTTAAATGTCTTAATTTAATGAGGTTTCTAATATGAAATTAATTTTCCAATTTCCTGCTCATCAATTACATTACCAATGTATATTGTATATACACACTATCAATGTATATTTTACTACAGTGTCCATTTTTTTTTCCATTAGCAACGTGGCAGTATGAGTCATTTTTCATGTCTTCACAGTTGCATCTAACATTCTAACATTTCTTTTTCACCTTAATATTTCTGAAGCTATTCTGATTTGTTCAAAACTATCCAAATGAAGGTGAAGATTAATACTAAGTGAAAGAAAATGGCAGTGCATGTAAAATAGGCCAGTCTGTCAGCACTGAAAATACATGTCCTCTATCTACAAAATAGGTTCAAGCAGAGTATCGGCAATTTAAACTTCTCGCTGTCATACAAATCAGCTTCAGATCAGGATTGGTTTCCAGGGATCAAAACTAAGGGAAGTACAATCTCTCTGCCCACTAAATAAAAAGAAATATGTCAAAGCAACAACTAAAATTAATGCAAGTGTAAGATTCTAAGTGTAAGAAATAGAGATTTTTTCTCACATTAGCTGATTTTAAAGAATAAGGAAATCTGAGGGTTTTAAGCAGATGTAACAAAATTACAACATTGAAACATGTTTCTACTACAATTGATATACTGACTTTCCTTGACAAAGTAATCCATGTTCTGCATAGTATGTACATGCCACACTGCAAATATACATTCCTCAATAGTTTATCTTCCTATATTTTTAAATGTACAAGTTATTCAGAAATCAGGTGGTACAACAATGCATTTCACCCTTATTTCTTGACTGAACTGGTTTACGAGGAAGATTGCCTAGAGCAATCTATAACCCTTGGTCCTTTCTATCATAATCTATCCTGCATATCACCTTCATACAGGTGAGGCTGTTAATCAGCTATAGTTGTTAGGAGTATGATTTTTTAATTTTCTTTACAACCATGACAGCAAAATCATTAGTTTAATTGCAGTTATACTAGGATAGCTTATTTTTATGGGAGATAAACAGAGAAAAACTAACCAATGTGATTGCAGTAAAAAGATTAAAAATGTGACCTGCAAAACAATAAAGAACATGACCTGTAGGCGACAACAGAGAAAGGAGAAAGAAGCCCAAATAAGACTTTAAAATTTTAAATCTCATACTTACAAGCCAACCTCAAGACTACTGGTGACTGAGATTCTGAACACTTTATATTAGCAATTGTGCTTTTGGGGAAAAAAGATGGCATTATTTCTAAAGAATTCTGAACACCTGAATATTTCCTTGAAGTTATCCAGTCTGCATCCCTGAAGTTGTCCAGTTTCTGTAGTTTTAGGTGCTTAAGAAAAATATTTTGAGCTTGTTCATGCACTCACTGAAATCAATTCTCTATTTTGGTCACTGACTTTGTGAGTGAATTTCACAGTTATCCTTTTCGTTGCTTAGTCAATTTTGACTATAATTAAAATTAATCAGTTTAGACATTTTATATAATAAATTTGCATTTTAATGGTATATTTTATTATATTTGAATGAGGATAATCCAAAGAATAAGTCCGTCAGCCTGGGAGTCAAAGCTCTGGTTTCATATCCTGTTCTATAACATGCAATTTGATCTCACACAAATACTTCTTCTTCTCTCCTGTATTAAAAGGAAATTTTTCATTTTCATAATTTCATTGTTTTGAGATAAATGAATGGGCAGAACTATGTATAAATATTGTATAAATATCAGAAAGGTAAAAACTGTATATTCTATATGGGAGTACTAGTTAATGTACTGAGATACAATAGTGAGTGAATTAGAAACAGGAAACACACTGTGCAGAAGCAGTGCAATAATATGTTTGGGATAATACTAGACAGTCAGAAAAGAATGCATTTCATTCAAGACAATTTCTGCTACTGAATTTTTAACTGAAAATAAATTTGTTCAATTACCCTTGCAGCTGTACCTACAAGTCTTGCTTTGCATTGGCTTTTTGTTAAATTTAAAACTGATCTTAAAATCCTACTTTAAGCTGTAAGAGATTGAAAGGGATTATTCTGGGACACCCTGTGAACTGGTGTCTCATTGTACTTCCCGCATTCCTGACCTAAGATCTGCAGGTTAGTCTTTTTTATTCAATACATCACAAGTCCCAGAGTAACAGGGATTTTGACTGTTTGGCTACAGTCTTCTGAATAAAACAAAATCAGAGGAAAAAAATCTACAATTCTGATTTTCTATCTCCAGAAACAATAAATAATTTTCAAGCCTAATGTACTGAGAAGAGGCTGAACTGATCTGATAGGTCTAAGCTTACCAGTGATGCTGCAGTTAGTAAGTTTTGGAAGCAGTCAGTATCTCTCAAGCTCATCCCACTGTTTAGATGTCTAATTAGGAGTCTCAGCACATAAACTGAGACATCTAAATGTTACAAAGTTGGCTTAAATAGGAACAGATAGCTCAGTAGTATGCTTAAAACTAAATATGTGAATTAGTTTTTACTGGACAAGGGCTTATCATTGTAAAATCAGTGGAAATATTTTGCATAGTAGTCTTACAATATGACATCTTGGAAAAAAAACAGAGTTTTTGCTCTCTAAAATTTAGAGAAGGAATCTGAACAGGAAGAATGGATAATTTCATGGCTTTAAAAGAAGTTTGATTAGAAAGAGCTTATGTTGAGGCAGGAAGAAAAGAATGCCTTACAAATGTCATGGAAGACAATGTTCAATGAAAGCACACTTGCAGCAGGAAGGGTCATGCTGGGGCATGCTGCATCTAAGGCAATAGTAGAAATATGACATCATTTGGTGTGGATGCCTGGTCACTGAGGAGAAAACTAACAACAACCAAATGGCTCCTTAGACTAAAATTTTTTAAAATATAAAAAGCAAGGTAGTTAATTTTGTTAAGGTGAGGATGTAACAGAAAAAAAAAAATCATTTCTTGAAGTGTAAACACCTTGAGATCCCCCGAAAACAGAAAATGCATATAATCTCCAGATCACTTAGGCTGAGGAAACATCCCAAAACATAGCAAGTTCCACAGAAGGGTTAAATATTTTAGTAATATGAATGTTTAAGTGTATTAATATAATGTTTTTACATTAATACTGCTTAGGAAATGTAAAACAGGTGGCATATTATCCAGAATTGTCAACGTTTATGTCCGCTTTTGACAGGTTGATTACATCACTCAGAGGTTTTTTTGTTAGGTCCAACAACAGATAACACAAAATTTGGAAGCACGTTGATCATTAAAAGCAAAATTACAAAATGTTAGAATGTCCACTTTAGCTTGGGAACAAGGAGAATGGAAATCACAGTGTTACAACTCTACAGCACACTGAAATTATACCTCTGCATCTTGAGGTGAAAAATAAACTGGGAATATCTGTTAAATGGAGAAGAATGAAAGAGGTTTGTGAAACATCAGGAAAAGCAGTTAGCCTAACACACAAACGTGGGAAGACAGGAAGATGGGTGTAGGGCATTGTTACTAGGAGAAAATAAATAAATCAGAGACAAGTATTAGCTCTATAAGCTGTAGATTCTTCTATATCCTACTTGTCTTTCTCCCTGCACTGTACTTCAGATTTGCAGAGGTATAAATATTACACACAGTTATTATACTGGGTTTCAGAAATTAGCTTTATGAAGATTAATATAGTGAAATTACTTTCCCTGAATAAAGAAGACAATTTGTAAAACCTCACCTAATTGATGATTTAAAGATAGATGACTTGATACTACATGTTGAACTACATGAGCAGTTATGCATGTGCTTATATGCCTTGCTGAAATAGTGCACAGCAGCTGATAAACTAGATTGATATTAAGAGAGAGACAGAAGGAGTAGTTTTAAAAATAAAATAGAAAAATGTATTATTGTCAAAATAATTTACATAAAAAAACAGGTAAAAAACAAAAAACAAGTAATTTTTACAAAGCTTAAAAAATACTGAATGAAAATCATCAATATTTTATAGGAAGTGTGTTGTTACTCAAATGAATCAGATAATTTGGCTAGAAGCAATATTAATTTATTGTCCCAAAAGGAAATCTTCATCAGATCCAAACAACCTCTCTGACTGCCAGATCAAACATTCTCTATTACAGATTAAACTGCAGATCTTACCCTTAGTTATTACTGCTTTCAATCATGCCAGTGGCACTAAGTATCTATAAAACCTGAATAGTTGTTCTAAGATTACTCATTCCATTGCTCTGCTATAAGACTCCAGTAGTATTCAGCCAACGTGGTGCCTACGGCATCAGGCATTACTGCACAAAACCTTTTTCCATTCAGCTACCTGAGTGGAATCATAATCAATCTCAGCAAGCCAAAAGTTCTTGCACGCTAGCTATTTCCTCTCAGCCTGTGCTTACTGGACAAGGAAAGCTTCCTAGCTAATTGCTAGGAATTGTCAGGAAACCCATACCTATATTGTTAAAGAGATAGTAACATTGCCCTGTGAACTGATCTTTGATGGACAACTAGAAGGGAGCGCGTGCAAATATGACACGGAACACTTGTCCCAGAATATTTGAGCTGCAAATACATCTCAGACTGTAATCTTGGGTGAACATGCTCCATAGGTATATGTATGAGAATGAATACTTCTTGATTTGTGGTAAGCTGCTAAAGGCTGATATGAGATACTCCCTAGGATCTCCAGCGGAACAGGCTAGACAGGCAGATCTAGAATGAACATCAGAGCTTGTGTAGAATTTCTTCTGCCAAATGAAAGGATCTTTAAGACATCAGTATAGATTCCACTACATGCCCCAATCTAGTCCAGCATCTACCCATACTTACCACTAGAAAGTTTTCTCTAATGTCTTAATGTCTTTATTTCTTGACTGAATTTAACAGCACTGCTTCTAGTACTATCCAGCATGGACAGCTTCTTGCATACTTGAGATGTTTCCCTTGAACTTTTCTTCATAAGGCTACTCAGCCCTAACTCTTCTTCTTTAGCTATAATTACTCTCACTACTCTCCTCAGAACTCTCTTCAAAATACCGCACCGTTGTTCAGCTCTTTTTAAAGTTATCTCAGATGAAGTCCACCAATCCCAGACAATTTGAAAACAACTAACATCAAAATACTGTCATCTTTCCTCTCCCCATTGTAGTCACAGTTCTATCCTCTTGTTCCTAGTAGAAATCTTAACCTGCACTCAGAAAGCAGGAGTCTCCATCCTTGGAGATATTCAAAACTTGACTGGACATGGACCTGGGCAACCTGCTCTAGCTGATCCTGCTTGAGCGGTGAGGTTGGACTAGATGATCTCCAGAGGTGCCTTTCAACTTCAACTGTTCTGTGACTCTGAGTGTCTAAGACCAGGTACTGTATATATGTATATAAGTATTTTCCACTAACAGGCTTTCATCCTGATCAGTAAGAGAGGAAAAGGATCAGGCCATTGGTGCTGTTTGTGTCTGCATGAGTGCTGTGTTGTCTGTGTTGATCTGTGTGGCTGGCCTTGCATGTGTATGTGTGTGTGTGTGTGTGTGTGTATGTGTGTGTGTGTGTGTGTATGTATGTGCATATATATATATGTATGTGTGCTTTTTGGGAACACATGCTCAGCCTCACTGCTGGCTGGACACTGGGATATTGAGCCTTGCCTCTTTTGGGCTACCAGATCTGGCATCTCCTAACAAAAACCATAAATGTAAAACAGAAGGCAACATCTTTACTTAGCAACTCTTTGCAGTTATACAGTAAGTATTAAATTGGTGGGAAAGAGGATGCCGTTAAGCATATCTAGCAGTTGTAGACAACCACATGCTAAATTCATTACTTGCTTATCTAATAAAACCATCATGAACAATAGCTAGAAACTGGATCTGACATTTTGTAAAGGCAGAAAAATCCCAAACCCCCAAGAATGTAAATTGACAAAACCCACCAACATTAGTGTGACAACATCTCATAATAAGAAGTGAAAAAAGGCAATTTTTACAACTGACCCCCTGGACATAAAGCAAACAAAAAGTATGGCAACAGCAAGACATGAGACAGAAGTATCACTGAAAGAAAAAAGTAACATAAAAATATATTCTGCAAAGAAGTCTGAAAAAGAAATTATGGAGTCATATCATGAAAGAAGATAAAAAAACTATACTTCAATCTGAACCAAAACATTTTTGCTTGAAAATTTTGTTCCACTTATCAAAACAAATAACTATTTGCATACTGCTGAAGATGAAATAATGGAACTACAAAACTATACACGCTGTAAGGATTCTTGAAAGAGAAATCCTACAAATCTGAGAAGCCAAAAATCTATCTAATCTATCAAAGAGAAGAAGGCCCTTAGGACCAAACCTGAAAATGTATCTTAATACAGGTAAGAACATGGAATTCTTTTTTTAGAACCCACTCATTCAGAAAATAAAAACAAAGCTTAAATGCCTGAGTTATATGCTCACGTTTCCTTAATGAGGAATAATTCCTAGAAATTAGTGACTACACCTGAAAAGCTACTAGAACTCCTCACTAAAATCAAACAATGATATTTTGACCCCGATTTGCAAGCTTTAAAGTATTACAGTACAATATTTACAGTATACTGGACAGCTCCAAAATTTTTTAAAGAATTTTAAATCCTTTAAGTAATAATAAGTAATAAGTAATAATTTCTTTTACAATAAAACCACATCCTTTACGAAACTGCACAATCTGCCTACACTCATCTCTGAAATCCTGCTATATATGGTACGGGAACAACAATAATTAATCACCTTTGCACAAAAAAAGTAAGAATCCATAACTTCATACCTTTAACCACCTTATCTCCTTCCTTCATGTGAGCAGTAATGTTCTTGATAAGGTTCTGCCACTAGGTCATCTCTTCCCTCACTCCCTGCAATTAGGCATACGTATCGGCTTGGCTTCAAACATGACAAAGCAGGTAGCAACTGTTCAAGGAGCCTGATGCGTTAGCCAGCTTTCAGAATAGCACCAAGCCAATCTGCTCATTCTGCTCCATGGCACTGAGGTGGTTCATCAGCATTCCTACAAGCGTTGGGTTGGGAAATGTAGGAACCTTTCACTTTGATTTTAAAAGAGAGACATCCAGCTGTCTGTTTGCTCATGGCATACAACTAGCTAGTAACTCATGATCTGCTTGAAAGAGGCTTTCAGTTCCTTAACTGTGCTTTGTAGCCCCTTCTTTCGGCAGCAGTGTTTGAACACTATTTTGAGAGGTTGACACAGATTTCTGTCTACAGAGACATCTCCTCAGTTTGGCTACATAATCAATCAGCAGATCTATGGTGGTGAGAAAGGGGTGACTGGGCTTTAAGCTTGCTTTACCATAAACAATGGTGTGATACAATGCTTTAATACGAAGAGTATTTCAGTATAAAATTTTCCATAATCTTCATGAACATTGTAGATAAAAAAATCATTGTCATTAAGAGCCTCTGCCTTTAGCTCCTCGTTTTAGAACCAGAATAACATTTTAAGGATCTAATTCTTTTCTCATTAAATTTAACAGAGCCCCACAGGATTTGGTCCTGAATGTGTTAAGGTTCTGTTCTTTTTATTTGTCACTTAATAAGCTTTATATTTTCCATTAATTTTAAGCTTTATTTATTCTTAATTGCCTTTTTTATCTTGTCTTGTTAACATGTCTGTTATAAAGACATTCTTGCCTAAAATGTGAACAGTATGTAAATTGAAGTCCATTTTGCACACAGTCCTATATATCTGCTTATATAAACTTTTGTTTAAATAAACCCAAATAGTGGCATCAATGCAATCATTATACAGTCACCAAATCCTGAAGCCACATATGTATAAACAAGATTGAATTAAAAAAATGAACCAATGTCCCAAATAAACAAATAGACACTAGACATAATCTATCTAGCATGGTATGTATTTGATTTGTTTAGTTTTGTAGTTTGGCAGATGATAATTCACATGGAAACATCATTAACAATTGCCAGTAGTTCTATTTGGAAAGACTAATTTGTGCAGAAGATTTTGCCTTAATGAGGTTCCACTTGAAAATGAACTAAGATCTGTTGAGTTGGTGCATTTTAATTAGTACTCTAAGAGTTAATGTTCATTTTTGTTGCTGTTGTAATTTTTGACCTCTAATATAAATGATCAAATAATGTACAAAGCATAGGTTCCATTGAACCTTATCACCAGCTTTTAAAAGTGATTACATCATTTAATTTTCTGTGATACAGTCTAATGTTAAACATCAAAATGTAGACCCATCTCATCTATACTGATATTTTATATGCTAATTTTTCCACAATTATAAATATCTAGCTAAAAATAATCCCCATCATTATTAACATATTTTCACTCCTGCAAGACAAATCAAGAGAATGGCCCTCCATTATACGATGCCATGGTTTAGAACAAAGCTTGACATTAACTAGGCTTTTATGAAATGATACGGCTGCAGCCACCGACTAAGCGGACCAGGGAATAATGAATGCCCTGATGAAAAACTCATTTCTCCCATCGCACCCAGTGACAGAGAAAGCATCAGGGAGCAGTGAGAGTGGGGCTGCTCCATGAGGGAAAATGACCCAGGAGCCATGCCCTCCCTGACCAGGCGCTGCCCCACACGACACAAGCAGGACAAGGGTGCTGGTCATGACCAGACCCATCATCAGTCCCAGAAAGGTGGACTGATGAGTCAACTCCAGGATCCATTCAGGGAGCTCAGTCAGCAGCAGGAGAAGACAGGGCTGAAGACAAGACTACCTCTAACATAGGTCCAAGGAGACAAGGTCAGAGACAAGCCTGGAGATAGGGCTGGAGACAAAACTACCTACATTGGACTTGTTGGTGCATGCAAGGCCCTGACACAGAGGATAATTTAGATCACCGTGGAGTGCCATCCCTCATAAATATCCCCTGACATCTTTTTTAACAAGCTTGCATTAAAAAAAAAGAAATTCAGTTTTCAGTCTTGATGAAAAGTTATTGACCTTATTTTCAAGCCAAAATAATGTTGATGTTTCCTCTCTTTAATCTAAAAATGTAAATATACACTGTTACAAAATATTAAAAGTCAAATGAAAATTTTCCCTGCATCTGAATTTTTAGAGAATGTTTTAATTTACCTATTTTATTTTACTTTCTGCATTGTTAGTGGAAAAAAATATGCACGATTTGAATAGCACCTCTGACACGGACCAGAATCTGTTAATTTCAATTAAATACTATGGTTATGAAGAGCCAGCACTTAACTGTAGCAATCTTGTCTCCAGCCTGTGTTAAAAGGTACTGCCCTCATTTATGGTCCTTTCACATTTGGAGGTTACCTTCTCACTTCTAAGAGTCAAATCCACAATATGACTTAAGCACTAAAGTTGAATTAAAACAGAACTGAAGTACTTACATGCATGATCAGATCTGCTACTGTCCCAGCAGGCCTGAGAGGTTCAGCAATTGTCTAAAATTCTTGGACTACATCCTACAACTTAGGCAATGCATTCTTATAGACATGAATATTGTTTTTCTGTTTCTTGGAAGAGGATGAATTCAAAACCCTAGAGACATAACATATTTGTTTTATTTTAAAATCTTTTATACAGAAGACAAGATACAGCATTCCATTTACTTGGAGTGACTGTCACAAAGCAATAGTGTCTTTAACACTTTCATAATGAGAGAGAATGTTGTCTTCCTGGTATTTCTTGATTCTGTTGGTTCACTGATGCAAAGACCATGGGTCTTTAATTTTTCCCTTCCCACTATGTTTAACTAGATTGCTGCATACAGTATATTTAATCAGTGATGCACACACATTACAGACAATACTGAATTCACCAAATCTGTTTTGGCTATATATACACCAACAGAATTACTGTTCTGACCTTTTCAAAAAATTTCCTGGAATTCACATTAGAATGAATGGAAAATTACATTACTGCAAATATAAACAGAAAAAAAGGGAAATGGTTATGTAAATAGAGAATCCTAATGATAGAATTTAATATGGATTAAAATGTCATCAACACTTAGAAATGATTTTTTAACGCAGATGCTGTTTTTTAGGTTTTATTTGGTTCAAGGACTTCCTGGGAGTCATCGACTTCAGTAAAGCCATTTACAATACCATTTATTTCAAATTATTCTGTAGGAGGGATATAATTCTCTATTGAATTCTACAACAGGCCTAAAGAATCTGCCATGAGACTAAGGTCTATTATATGTTATGAGGCTCTTCCAGAGAGTATTCTCTGCATAGACTTGAAAGCTAGGGACGAGAGCAAATGAGGTGAAATATGCAGTCCCAAGATGTTTAGGAAAACATCTTGACAACAGCTTCAGTATTTTCCTGGAGTTAATTTTTCAGCCTGCTCTATTTCGTTCACAGAAAAAGAAAAAATGAAGAAAAGAACTTCTCATTGCTTAGTTGTATTATGCTCCCTTCCTTGCTATTGCAAAAACTAATTTTCAAAGAAGCAATTTCTCCAGTGTTCAATTACAGTTTTCCTAAGCACTGCCATTAGAAAATGTTTCAGAGATGGCAGAATTCAGGACGAAAATGCTATAAATGATGGAGCTGTAAGGTATTAACAGGAAGAACAGATTAAAAGTTTCAGCTTGAAAAAGCAGCTGGTGTAGTAATGGGAACTCAGATAGTTCACAACATGTTCACTTCTAATTAATTTTTTCATCCTGTGATAAAAAACAACAATTTAAGTTCTCACTAGGAATAGATCCTGATAATTCATATCTCTAAAACCTCCATATCTACATACACAAATTCATGGCTACTCTGCATTCTACTTCTGAAATCCACTTTTCATCTCCTCCATCACACACAATGATCTCATGGGTGGAAGTTGTCACCAAACACCCATGAGGGCATGATCATGTCATGGCCAGTCCTGCCTCTTTAGGGGCACTGTTTGCCCTAGTTTCCCTAACTTTTCTTTTTCTTTACATCTTTTAAGAGGGACTGGTCCTGTCTGATCTCTGTGGATGTTCTTCCAATATATTTTTTCTTAGCATTAATAGGGTTGATTCTAATGTTAATTTTCAATAGCAAACACAGCTATGAATAAAATATTTGGGTCAGCATTTTGGAAATTGTTTTTTCTAAGCTTTTTAAAAAGTTTACTTCATAGTCATTCGATTTGCAAATGCTCGCCTAAAAATTACAATGGTCATACTCCAGTTATCCAGGATAACAGAAATGGATATATGAACATATTTGGCATATACACCTTTGGAAAAACATGTTGGCAGGTACTGTAAAGAGCAGAGCATTTAAGCAGCAGCCGAAGTCACTGGGCATGGTATGATGTCCCTGGGGATGCAGCACTGTGTCAAGAGATGGCAGGACGTGGTTAATCCCATTCATGGATAATTAAAAGCTGACTGCATAATTATTGCTGTAATAGAGATTTCAACCGAGTCTCTAAACACATTGTGCTGAGCACAGAGCAAATAAATAGCAAGAGCTAGTCTCCATAAGTGAGATCTCATAAAATAACTAAGAAAAAGGCAGACAGACATGGCAAGAAGGAACAAAAATGTGCCTTGTGCAGCTGGCCAGAGTTCACGTTGTCAGCTCTCCCTTGAGAGGGGAGCACACAGGTCTCCTGAGTCCCAAGAGTACAGTCTGTGAAAAAAAAATGCACACAAAAAACAGATTTTAGCTTTCTCCGATTTGCATGATTCTCCTTGCAAGAATTCTTGCATTTCACACCCCCCTGGTTCTCCTTTACTTTCAATCTTAATATATACCATGCTGTCAAGCTCAGGGCCCACTGAAGTCAGTGGGAATACTTTGCATTGACCTCATTAAGTCATGGAATGGCATAATTCTCTCCTATTGCTTGCTGCTGCCTTACTTGCCACCTAAAGAAATGGCATAGGCAGCTTATACACGTAAATTGCCATACCTCACTTGGGCACAACTGGCAGGGTTTGGGCAGCGGGGGCTGCCGGGTGCCTCCGGCCCAAGGAGGCGGCGAGCTGCCCCGCGCCGGTTCCAGCCGGTTCCAGCCGGTCTGTCCCGGCTGTGCGCAGCCCCCACGCCCGCAGCAGCACCACCCAGAGGAGCCAGCGCGGCAGCTTTAGCAGAGGGCGGGAGCCGCGGGGCAGGAGGGGGCATCAAGAGGGGTCGTGTGGGGAGAAACAAAATGGGGAGGCAGAAGAGATGAGGAAGGAACGAGGAACAGCGAAAGCAAGAGTAAACAGAGTGAGAAGCCAGGCATGGCAGAAAGAAACAGTGACATGCACGACCCGCACCTCCTGCACCACCTGTCGCCTCACAGAAGGAATTGGGACACACAGCAAAAATAAAGGAAGCTGAAGCTGGTGCAGGGGGGGAGTAGGAGACGTGTTCGAAGTCAGGGCTAGGGTGGGAGGAGGAAAAAGGGTTTCCTTGTTTCTTTATTTGTTCATGTCTTTTTTTCCTCAATACATGAATTAGTAATCAGAAATCTGTGTTAATTGGTAATAAATTACATGAAGTAAAATTAAACGAGTTGAATCTGGTTTCCCTGCAGCACTCACAGTTCTCAAAAGGTGTATTCTTATTTAGCATTCTGGCTTGGGAATTTAAGAGCCTTAAATTGCTTGCTGGAGTGATACTACCCATAGTAAAATAGCTTTTCCCAAAGATTGGTCTTGCTCTTGTCATTAACATTAAAGAGCCTGCTTTAAACCTTCCAGAATGTAGGCTTCAAGGTATTTAATACTTCCCTTATAAAGAGTATCCTAAAAGTTTTCACCCTACAAATTGAAATGCGAGTTCATTGTATCAACTTGCCAGTGCAACAAAAAGGTAAAGCTCACCTGAGCTTAACATTACTTTATTTGTGGCAATATCATTAAATAGGTATTTTTCGAAAAACTTTGTCATTGTAATTACCTAGCTGGCAAGACAAACAAAGCCACCAACAGTTACCTTTATTGTTTATTGGGAAATATATGCACAGTTTCCTCCCTGTTTCAAATGTTTAATTTTAGGAAAAGGACATTTTAGACTACCACGATTTTCACTGGAAAAATAGAGCAATAACTGATTCGGAAGGATTTATAGACTAATGTAACTGAAATAAAGAGAAATCAAAAGAGAAAGAGAAGACTTCACTTGTTATCTGCCTTCTCCCCATGTCCCATAAGCTCAACTTTTCAAAGCATTTCTCTGCTTTGCTTTTACTTACAATGCAGCAGTATCATTTTGCAGCCCTACAAATCAATGCATGTTTGTGCCATGACTACCCAAGGGAAAGCTTTTCTATCCTGAAGAATTGATGAGACATTTTAGAAAATGAATGTCAAAATACTAAACAAAATTTGACCTCAGTATCATCATCATGCAGTTTACACAATAGTCCTAAGCGGCCCTTGAACTGTATGTTACTGAAGTACCTCTAGATCCCTGACTATTTTTCAGACTGCAAACTTAATCTTATTTTTCAGCATCAGACTTTACTGTGATTTCAGTTCAATGACACTTTGCTCCTGAAAAGTTGCTTGGGTCAGTGCTGTGACTCGGATAATTTGCATTCAGTCCTATGATTCTCCTATTCCACTCATATCAGGTTATCTGCCTTTTATTTCTCTCTCATCCACCCCCCTTCACTTTCTGTTGTTTGTTTGGCACTAGCATCTCAGAGCTTCAGCAGTGATAAGAGCTTGTGAGGTTATGGCTGTAAGCAGATCTGACCTGCCAAGGTGAACAAAGGCAGAAAGCAGCAAAGGCAGACCCTTAGCTTTCAGTGCAAGATTTAAGCGCTGTCTATAACGTTGTCATCAGAGCGACAAGTTTCTTCAGTGACTAGAAGTTCAGACTCAAAACAGAGAAGTGAGCAAGAATCCTGACTGCAGGGCCAGAGAGCTGCCTAGAGGTCCCTCCCTCTACACAGCTATCAGATTGCTTCACTAGTTCAGGTGTGTTGGTGGGACTCACTTTTTGGAAACCAAGTACTCTTCCGGAAGTTTAGCATATATCTTTTTGTACCAACTTTTAGCTATCAGTTTTTAAATGCTTCTACTACTACTTGAAAAACATTACAGCTCCTTTCACGTGATTCTTACTCATTTTCATCACCTAAACATATATTGTTCTGCACTGATGCTGTTTAAGTAAGGAGGGATGATGATCTGCCTGTAGAGCATTTCAGCCTGCTGGGATTTCATTACTGAGAGCTCATTTCACAAACAGCCACTGGAAAAACTGAGGAACGGATTGAGATTGTCAAAAGATATTGCCAAGCTATGATCAGGCTAATCTGGCTTTATACAAACCATGAGTGTAGTAGAAAGATTTTCAAATAATTTAATTAGTAAGGGAAACAAATCTTTAAGAGTCTTAAATATAAAATAACTACTGATAATGAACGAGGAAGCTATCTACTAATGCATCTTGGTGTGCCAGAGGAAGCTGAGTCATCGTTCAAAATATTTTGATAGCATTTTTTCAAGTAGCTCAAGACTTTAAAATTAATTTAGACTGTATATAAGAAAGGCATTTGTTACATTGAAAGTATAGAAATATATTCTAAATTATATTTTAATGTTAGTATTAATTGTCATTTTTTAATATGACCAATGTCTTTTTTTCCTCACACATACTCTTCAATAACAAAAACTGCATCTATACTGACAGACTGCTATATCTGCTGTTTTGCACAGGATCCTAATTTTCTGATGAAACTATATGAAACACTATACATTATTTTATACTGAAGTTATGGCCTGAGCTGCTTTCTTAATTAAATTTATGACTTCTTGTGGGGAGATAATGGCTCTTCATACCCCAGCACTCCCTATAGCTCCAGATCCATAAGCATCCAGCTATAGCTAAAATGCCAAACAGATGTGTAGAATATTATGGAGGAACTCAGGAATATAATGGAACTCAGGAGGATTTGTGGGCAGATGGGCACCATCGTCTAGATGGACTTTTGCAAGTGCATCTTCATTTCAACTTCCTGCAACAACAGGCTAGAAAAGAGAATCTTCCCCTCCTGCAGTGGATGTTCAGGAGCCTGTCCCCTCCTAGCTGCCTCTGTCCTAGCCCCAGTTTCTGTGCTTGGTGGTCTTCCTATTCATTGTCCTGGAGAGGTCACCAGCTGTCCACAAGGAAGAGAAATCAGAACTTGGATACATCGTAGAGGTGCCCCAGGATGCTCTGTGAAAGTCTCTAGACTATCAGACAATACGGAAAGGACACAAAAATTGTTCAGATCTGAGGCATCGGTTGGTATTTCTTTCACCTTGAAATATCAGACAAATCCTGTGATGGTTGTGCACTATTGCAAACGACTGAGTAGCAGTAGTACTCGTTTCTTTGTAGCAAATGTTACATGGAATATGTATTCAGAAAAGATGATAGGACATGGTGATCTAAAGACTGTATCAGCAGAGGTTTAAGATTGTTCTTAAGAGTACAATAGTAGGGAGCCTCAAATAGAATATGAAGGCTGAAAGATCTATTGTTAAGATCATAGTAATAACTAATGAATCACGAGAAATACTTCGGAAACTTTTGAGATAAATTGAGTACCAGTTCTGTTTCCAAACCCATAAACCCACAGAGCACAGTTCCTAATTACTGCATGTCAAATTCTCAATTCAAATAAATCACCTTTCTTTATGAAAGTAACCAAAACTACATCAGATAAAAATCTGAACCATAAATCTGAACAGACTGAAGATGGAGATTAAGGTGTTCATGCCACTGATTATTTCTGTGGGCCTCTGTTTTTTTTTTCATAACAGAATATCATTTTCCAAATCATACCCTTAAGTAATATGTTTTATTTATTAAGTTAGACCAATTCTTGATTTTCATTAAAAAAGGTTATTAAAGTGTAGTGAACAGTGAATTAGCATTTCTAATAAATCACAATTATACTGATTATATTGTCATTATTAAAATAATAACCGTGACCCTTTGTTGAAGTCATTTTATATTGAACACTCAGAAATGTAAGCCCTTCACAACATGAATAATGATAGTGTGACTAATAATGATAACTTGACTGTTAATAAGCTAGGTGAACTCAAAGTTAGGAAGCTTGATAGGAAAGTACCTAAATGAATTCTGTTGTGCATTATAGAATTATAAATGGCCATGAACAAGAACTTCTAATAATAGTAATGTAGCATGAACTAATGGACACAGCGTTTGTCAAATTGTTTGGCCAAGTATGTCATCAAAACAAAAATCACTTTCAAAAGCAGAACATTTTGCAAAGTATAAAATGGCCTAACTTGTTTGTTTTCAGATGTCTTTTCAAATGTGCCTCATCTCTCTCAGCTGAGTCTCTGTTTTTCTTTTCTTTCCTATGACAATCGAGAACATGTAAATAACAACTCGTTATTATTTACCGCTACAATAAGAGTGTCTTCAGCCACTGTGGAGTAAGGATCTGAGCAAATGGTGATTCAGAAGAGCTGTAGTCCTAGCTGCCTCCTACTAGCAGGCACTGCTTTGATTGCTGAGTGGAGCAGACCTTCCTGAACTAGCTTCAGATTGACTTCTAGTATCAACAGCAATTTTAGCTGAGCAACTGCTGAAAGTTATACTTGCTCGGTTCTTTAAATCGGTCTTTCCAGTGAAACATGTAACTCTACTTACTGTTTTCTTAAACTTGCCAGTGTGTTTTTTTGTATTCCTCGAATTTCTTTCAGTCTTGTAAGTTCCTTTTGGGGGAGTCATCTGGGAATCATGCATTTAAGCAACAGCTGTTAACCAAAGCTCAAAATGTTACTGAAATGAGACTCTTCCCCAAAAAAGACCTTCAGAGGAAGGGTTTATTCATTCCATTATGTCCTTTATAGCTATTTTTCTTGGTAATCTTTTAGGTGCTATATTAAGCATCAGTCATGTTTACAAGTTTATAAAGCAAGATTAAATGGATAAGAAGACCAATTAGTATAATAACAATGCCAGAGAAAATTAAAGATGGTCAGCTCATTATAGGCACATCAAATTTAGCAGTGCCACTAGAGTAGGATTATGTGTAATGTTTGTTAGCTCATAAACCCAGTGAACCACATTCAGATATTTGATCTGATGTGTACTGGGCCAATTATACTGGCATCCAGGTACTTAAATGAGTAATCCAACATCATTATTTTGGTAACAGCTACTCACAGTCTGGAATAAATGGCTGATAATCTATCTCTAACCTAATAAACTGTAGGGAAGACTTCTAAACTGTAGGAGTTCTACAGTTCAGCTGCATTGCCCGTGAGGGCCTATCTGAACTAACTGCAGTCATGTGCCATGATCCCACAGCACTGAAGCTGTGAAGGCATGGTTAAAAGGTAGTAGAGGTTTGTTACCTGAGTAAGCAGCATTTCAAATAGGCTTAAAAGAGGTCTTGCTGGACACCGTAAAAATGCTCTCTTGATTGCTGTTTCAGCCAAACTAGATTGCAGGTGAGACATATAACGTAATAATAATTGCTACTTACAAGCAGAAACACAGTTCAATATTCAGAAGTGGATTTAAGTCTCATCGGGTCGATTCTGATCTCAGCTGTAACAGCGCAGTTCCAGAGGTATTTCTGTATAGCTTCACTGCATTTACTATAAGCTTGCCCCAATAGAACCAAGATTAGAATCTTCATTCATTCATTGAATCACAGCTCCATTGTAAGTAAATCACTGATAAGACTGGGCAAATTGCTAAAGCTCAACTATATTTACTTCTTAGTATCATTATTTGTTTGTAAGTTTGTATCAACTCTTTTAAGGAGTTCAAAGCACTGGAAAAGAGCAAACAAAATTCGTTTGCAGAACATACTTACCTAGAATATATTACAACTCAGACAGTTAAGCAGATACATTGTCTGTGTGATCATTTTTTAGAATAAAGAAATCAGTTACTAGTGATTCATTGAGAAAGAACCAAGCTTTAGTTAAATGGTGCTATCGGTTGTTAATAGTCTGTAGGGCAATAAAGCTGAGAGTGAACAGGTAATGATTACAGCAGTTAGTACTTCAGGAGAACGCGAGTATAGTGACTGCAATCATTACAAAAATTACTTCTTAAAGTAATTGTGCTGTTAATTACAGTTCAAAAATAAGCATCTGGTTGACGTTACCTGTATGCAGCTATAAGAAACTGATAGTACAGGAAATTTCATTTAAAGAACCCTTAGCCATAACAGAAAATGTGCTGAGCCCAGAGCAGGTTTCAAATGCTCATCTGCAGCAAGTTGCATCTGCTACTGTTTTTTGAAACATCACTAACAAAACAAAGCTTGCTATAGTCTATTCCTGAGATGAAGGCCAAAAAGCAGTATTACATCATGTTTTTTATCTTTTTTTTTCCTAAATGTGTATTATTAATGCTCTCAAATTACATGCTGTAGTTATATACATCCCATAATTTATGCAGTAGTACACTGATTAAACTTTATCTACATCCATATTTATTGGGTTAGTTTTGTGCAGATGGTCATATTCATACACTCATAAATATGCCACAGAAAATTAAGGATGTCACAGAATTTTATCATCTAATCAGACGCAAAGGTGAGCTTTTCAGTGATGCAGTTCCTTTCCATTATGCCTATCTTACCTGGATAATCAATACACAGTAAATATATAAAACTCTTGGTGTTGAATGCCTGTGTTTCTTCTATAGACTAGCTTCTTCACCCAAAAGATGGCACCAGCATTGAAAAGGTTCTGTACCTGAGGATGTCAGGGACATATTACACAGAAGTAATGATTACAGGGCTTCTTTCTCTCTCTTGTTACAACTGGGGTATGAAGACCTATGGTCACAAAGAAAACGTGCATCAGTCAGAAAACAAGCTAAATCTCGAATTGCAGTTATCTGTCCTAACTACAAGGCTGCAGCTGGTCAGAAGCTCTCAACAAATGTTCTGTTGTTGGAAAATTCAGATTTGCCAAACCCAATTTTGTAAGAAATGATAGATTTCAAGAAAAAATTCATAGATGAGTTTTCTTTATAAGCAGAATATATTTTTTTTACCCAGATCAGGTGATCAGTGATTAGGACTCTGGTCTAAGTCCTTGTTCCCAGACTGGACTGCTTAAATATTAAGCTTTTTTGCAATGGTGTTACAGGGAGAAAAAAAAAAAAGGACACTCCCATTATTCCAAGAAACAGAAATTAATAAAAACAAATTTAGATTATTCTCTCAGAGCTCAGTAGAACAGCTATTTCAAGTACCTTTTATCTAAATAATTAAATCTCAAGAGCCAAGAAAAGGCATCTATCTACAGTTTGGGCTTTTTGTTTCTTTCTCAGGAGTGTACAATACTTACTTCGCTGAATGTTGATTTACTGCTTAATTATCTGAAAATCTGCATTCCCCTCATTTAGCATGTTACTTCGGTTGCATATAACATAAATCTATATTCTATGGAAAATTATGTCAAGAAAACAAATTTGCAACATGGAAAATTGTTATAAAAGTAGGCTGATTGGATATATACAATCATAGTCTGGGTTCCACTAATGTTCTCATCTACAAATAGGGGAGAAACAAAAGTGTATTTGTTTAACAGCATATGAAGATGAGAACTGTAACTAGAAATTATGTACTCTGGGCTCATAAAAACACATTGTTGAAAATAATACGGTTATTATCACAGACACATACTCTCAAAGAAAAAATATCCCACACTATTTGCAAAACAAACTGAAATAAACTGTGACATTTCTGGATATGGAAGGCAGATGGAAATCTTTTAATAGTAAAAATTGATGATTTAATTCAATGTAATAAGATACCTATTCCTTGCAGTATCTTTTTGACATTTATTTTATAATTGTGCATTAAACAAATGATTTTAATATTGTTATTAAAGAGCACAAATTGCATTTTAAATTTGGAAGTTAAAAGCCTAATAAAATGATTGGGCCAGTTCACATCAAAAAAATCATTCAGAAGTGAGTTTCCTTGGGTTTTCAGGAGCTACCAAGATTCTCTTCAGTCTTTGTGGGGTAACCAAGCATATGATACCCCTCCTCAGGTCATAATGCTAAAAAGATTGATCCTTATCTCCTTTTGAACAATATTATTAGAGTAATATTCCAATATTATTGAAATAAAGTTATTAGAAATTAGATGCTGGAAGAGAGGGATAATGGTCTGGACTGAAAAATTTTAATGAAAATGCTTACAGATGTTTTACCAAAGTGTGATTTTTATTTTGTTAGTTAAGTGTAATTTATTAAATTCTCCCATTCTCAAAAATCATGAATGTACCTTATACAGCATAACAGATGATCTTCTCCCATCAGGCTGAAAGCACAGAAAATAGAATTTGCTCTGGTATCAGTTCTGTTTCTTTACACCTCAATGGTCTGAAGCACATATCTGTCAATTTTCTGTGTTAAAGGCTCTATTCTTTTAATAATGATTCCTTGTACTGTTTTGTAATTACTTATTTTCCATTCCTTTGGTTGAATTCAGACATATATCTATTTTATCTACCAAAAAGGCACAAATTATCTCCATATTTCTTAACACTTATGTCTAAAAAAATTACACTTAAGTAATGCTCAGGTTTTGACATAAGTCAAAAAAAGCAACAAAACTCAGGATGAATCCTCGTCCTCAATAGATGACATTATAAAATGTGTGTGGAGGGCAAAAAAGCCAAAGTACTGAATACAGTCAATTTTAATATTCTTAGACCTTTCACTGAAAGATCTCAAACCAAATGGCAAGACATTAACCAACCTTCAGAGTCCCCTAAGCAAGCTGAATGTTAACGTGCATCAACTGCCTCAAAACTTTACCATTACATTCTGAGGAACTATTTTTTAACCTATAAACTAAAATGTTAACAAAAAAGATACAATTATTTTTCAATTTAAAAACTGCAGTTGCTCCTGCAGTTAATAGTCTTCCTCTTCATTCAACACAGGGTATAATATTATCCTTAAACCAAAAATATCAAATAATACAGTACTTTTTGAACTTTATCAATGTCCTAGATAACATAGTATTATTATCTCGCGAATTGTAAATGTGAAAATGATAGTGTCTCCATTGTCCTGGGCAAATAATATAGACTTTCTTTATGTTCTCTAAGGACAGTTTAGTTTATAAAATATTAGAAAGAAAAGAGTGCATTTTAAGATAAAGCTTCCTCACAGAACCGGGTGGAAAGGTAGCTGACCAGCATTACAGTGCACTAGCTGAATTAAATCACAGTTTTCTCAGTTCCACTGTATTGCTTTTAGAATGTACATGTAAAAATACTGGAAACAACTTAAAATTTGGATGTTTTTTGATGATAAGGATTATATTACCATGCAAACATTCAAAGACTGTGCAAATAAAGATGTGGCTTGCTGTGAGGGAGAATAACAAATTGCAGTCACTCAGCTCTTTTGAACAAAGCACTTTGTTTTCTATTCTTCTGCTACAGTGGCTGCTGTAACTACCTGGTTCTAGAGGGAAAATTTTATCCATGCTAAAAGTTGTTCTTTTGCAATCAGAAAAGAGATCAATTGGAAGACTATGATCTTGTTTTCTTTGGTATTAATCAAGAAAAAGTTAACACTATCACTTGTGATCATTTGAATTTATAAAAGAGAACAGAGTCAGGTCCCAACTTGTGTTCTGCTAACAACTTGATTTATTTAAATTTAAAGGTTCATGAAATTCAGAGCTACCAGCTCAGCAAAAAAAAAAAAAAATACTTCCAACATAAACTCAATAAATTATGTCTTAAAGTAGGATTTGAGAACAACTGTTAGAGGTCCTCTGATGTACTCCTCTCACCCTCCCCTCCATCGACACAGGGCTGTTCCCTGTTTCACATTTCCTCATGCTTTTCCTGTCTAGTTGTAAAAGGCTCAAGTGATGGAGTTTCAATTTCTTTACTTGCAAAAGCATTCTATAAACTTATGTATTCAATCCAGAAAGGCTGCTTCTGATATTCATATGATTTATTTATTTAATTCCATCTCCTTACTTTTAGATATAAGATAAGCAGCACGAGGTTAAATAATTCCTTTTTATCTTTGGTGGGTGTATACTTTAAAAGTGAAATTTGGAAGTCTAAATTCCTCAATTATACTATTTCCAAACCACATATTTACTGTAAATTTTGTCTATCAAAAATTTTTATCAGGCTGTTTTATATACATTGGAAGCGAATGAGAAAATATCACTTTCTTCAAAGTCCCCAAATATACTTGTAGATATGCCTATGCAATATTTATACAAGCATTTCAACACTGACTTCAGTGTGCATATTTCAGTGTAAAAATACTATCTGTTTCAGCTAGGTCCTATATTTGTGGTCTGAGGCATGGTTGCCAGAGAAACTGCATTTACGCGTTCAGTATGTCTGTCGTGCTTCCTCAAAATAACATAAGCTTCCAATGGAAAAAAAATACCTAGGTAAATCTTAGTTGCTGAAAAAGAAATTCTCTTATGATTAAAGATGTATTAACTTATTATAATATTATAGCATTTGACATATTCTCAGTACAATATGACGAGAAGAAAGAGAAATCTGCAGTGAAAGTATCTTTCAGCATCACTCACATGGTCCTAAACATCAGGCAGGAACTTCTTCATTTTTAAACATTTCTATACTTCACCATGTATCAAACATTTATAATAGCACAGATGAAACATATGAGATAGATGTTTTTCAAATAATTGAACACATGTCCTTAGCGGTAATAATAAACCATCTGTTGAACTACAGTCTGATTTTGCTCAGGGAATAACTAGAACGTATTCTGAAGGCAGTAATTTACTGAGCCAGAAATTTATACTATATTAAGTTAATTCCAACACTTTAACATGCTTGAATCCTTCTTACAGATCCTATTACATGCACAGTTGTTTCCGTATTTGTCAGTGAACATATCTGTGCCTTCTTCAAATATTCCATTACTCCACATTATTTTTGCAGTCAAATTCAGATACTTTTAATTGCAGCTTTAAGAAGACATCTTCAAAGCATGTAATCTGCCGATGGCAGAGCTTCTGTTAAATTGTTAGGACTTTGCATTTTACATGATCTTACAGAGTTCAAGTAATTGCCAGACACAATTAAAAAGTTAAGTCTCCTGTTAAAGTTTATCAGTGGAAAATGATGGCTTTCACAGAACTACTCTGATATGCAGTTGTAAAAGAGAAAACTCTCCTCTTATTCTAAAAGCTTTGTTCTTCTCTCTAAAACCTTGTTTCTCCAACTGCATGGTTTAGGGTGGATTTTTTTGCCAACTTACTTTCAGTCAAATAGTTTATATCAGTTCACTTCATTTCACATTTCAATAGAGAAGCGTCCAGCCACATCATTGGATAGAAAAATTATTACCTCATTTAAATAAATACAGAGAAGCAAACATAATAATTTTGTTCTTCTGGGGCATGATAAGGTGCCTTCCCTCCCTGGCAGTGCTCAGGGTGAAATATTCAAAAGCATTCAATATTTGCCTCACTGCTGTCAGTAAAGTTGATATGGATGAAAGCGATGGTTCCTCACTACTGAATGCTTTTGCAAAATCTTCCTCAAGACTGTAGAACTCTAATTTCCATGTTTTCAATAGTGACTTCTCCTATTTATTGCTTTCATAAAATAAGAAGAAAGACTGTGCAGTTGGCACAAAGTATTGTGCAGTTACACTGTCTCAGCAGAAGTTTTATCTTCAAGGAGCAGGTTCTTCCAAAATATCCTGGCACTAGCAGGATTCTGCAGACTGCATTGTTCATGACAGTGGCGTGCCAGGCCATATCTGTAATCCTACAGCAGCAGGAAGAAGTGTGCGGAATCAGACAGTGCCGTTTCTTTTTCTGAACCACGACATATGCTAAGAGTTCTGCTGCTGCACTATACTAGTGGTAAAAAGCCCCTTTCAGCCCCTTTGGGCCTATTGAATACTTAGGCAACTATAAATATCATCTTAAAAGTCTTCTGTGGCTGGCAATGAGTAAAGGGAGGCTCTACCAGGAGAAAATTTAGAGTGTCTGTTAGGTTAGAGAATGTGAAAATCCCTCTAGCCTACCAGTGCCCACTGTTCTGTACCACACTGCTACCAAGAGCCTGCTGTCATCTCCTATAGACTATACAGAAAATATGCAAGTGAAAGCTTTCTCCTATAGACTATATGGAAAATATGCAAGTGAAAGTTTTCCAAATCATTTCTATTGTATCTTCTCAGTTTAACTCTTCTGATAAAAGAACAGGAAATATAAAACATATGACAGAACAACTTGCAGAGTGTTTACATCTGATTTAGGACTGTCTGATGACACAGGTTGACCTTTACTAAAAGTTAATGATTTTGCAGAAGAACAAATAGCTTTTTTTCTCAAAGCTGAATGGTGACCTATTTTATGTCATTTCTTTCATTGTCTTCCTACCTCCTTCATTTTTCCTGTGAGTCTATGTGAAGTAATATGGTCATACTGAATGACTAAACTGGATTTAGTACACTGTATTGTTAGGCTAAAGCTTGCTGAACTGTACTGTGACAACTAAAAACAATATTGCTTTCTCTGTACAAACTACTCCCTGATGTTCAAATCAGCCTCACTCCCATTAGTCATGAAGCCAGTCCGGCTAACAGAACTGTGTTTACGTGGATTGAAACTTTTAGGGATGCTGCAGTCAAATTCTGTCATCTACCCATGAAAATCTATACAGCTGTACAGTGGCATGTTTCATACTGAGAATAAAGGCAACATATCTGCTAAGTCCAAACTGCAGTAGCTTTACTGATACTGAGTGGCACTTTACTGCAAAATAAGACCTACTGAATCCAATGAAACTGGAATAAGGAGTGATGCTGTACAGAGCAAAAATAGGACAATCCAACCGTTAGGAGACAATATTCTTGTTTCCTTGGCTATATATTTGAGACCATTTCAACTCCTCTTGAACTCATTAAGAATCTTTTCACCTGCAGTAATCTAACCCTGACAAAAATAAACACATATAGAAAAAATTGAGGTATGATGTTTTCAACAGATTGTCCGGTCACTGATAATGAGCTGCATTTTGTTACAGGGTCCCAAAAAGAGATAGCTAGGAGCATCACCTAGGAAAAAAAAAAAAAAAAGAAGATTCTGGTAAATAAGTTATTTTCTTTGAGCTATTTTTTCTTTGAGCTGTCTTGGTACCATAGTTCACCTATTGCTATTACTGTCAATCCTAGCTGAGCAGCTCCCAACAGAAAACAAGTTAAGAAAGCTGGCCAGAAAGTAGGGTTGAGCCAGTCTTCTGTTTACCCCCTCTATCTCTCTAGTGAATCTGTGAACCCCAAGTTGCTATTTCGCCTATTTTTTTCTTTTTCTCTATGTTATCCCTGTGTTACAACCTCTCCAATATTCCCCAAAACAAGGGTTCTAATGAATTCAGAGCTGAACTTTTAGAGGAGCTTTTGAGAATCCTGTCATCATAACCAAGTTTCCCTTACATCTTGCCTTTTTTTGTAATTAGAACATAATGAAGTTAGTCCATTCAGCACTGTCCAGACAAGCTGAGAAAAATGACACATGACCACATCTCCTTCCACCAGTAGAAAGAGTATTTGTTCAGGCTGATAGCTAGCACTGATTCTGGGTTCATACGCTTTTGGTGGCCAAGATCAAAACAACGACTGTTATTCTTAGTTGGAAAAGATTTTCCACCAGTCATGGGTAATTCAACTTTTCACTTCTGTTAGTGATTTTATATTAAAATCAGCTAATACTTACTACTAGGGCAACAAAAATGCTACTTGTTCAGAGTTTATAGTTTAGATATATGACTTTCCTAACAGTTCAGTGGTAGACAGAGTCCTGAGAAAAATCCCTGGCATCATTTATGTAGTATTGTGTGAAGTCACAGAGATTCTTGCTTCTCCTTGCCATATAAAAAGCTCCAAAACTTGGGAAGGAAGGACAAAAGTTGTCTCATGATGGAGGCTGGCTCTGAGTGGTGGGGGTGAAAATACAGAAATAGATATGGGATTGGGTTTCTTGGGTTTGGGTTTTTTTTTCCCCTCAAAGTACAACTCCCCTTTGAAGACAGGTTAAATTTCCAACAGAATTTCTGACTTGAATGTTGAGTTATTCAGACTTACATCAACTTTGCCTCTGTGCAGTTATATCAGAGAGAAAAGACTTGACTGACAATACAAGGCTAATTAATTTATAAAAGCAGTATTGATAAGACTGTGTTACTTGCCAGATTTTGGTAAAAGACAGGAGAGTGGCAAATAAAACCACACTCCTCTCAGTGACTCGTTAGAACTTTTCAGTTTGTATTTTGCCATCATTAACAGTCATTGGGATGCACTGGGCTTGAAGTACCAATATCCTATGCTGATGGTATAAGTAGAAGTGATGATGAAAATGTAAAATAGAGAAGGATTTGCACCCACAGGTGGGTTTTCTTCTATGAAGGAAATATGCATCCCACTGATCCCACAGTCATAAGCCATACATTAGAAAGTGGAATAGTGTAATATTTATCTCATTGTCTGTGTAAATGCCACTGTACAAGCTAAATATTGTGAAGAACCAACCATATTTTTCTTTCTGAAGGAGAACTGTCTGCAGAAAAAGACCAGGAGCTGTTCTAAGTTTGTCACTTGTACCTTGTGTCATCACCTGCATGTGAGAGACTCCCCAGATAATTTAAGGCCATTTTAGAAAAATGAAAAAGAAAAGAAGATAGCCTAACAAAGTCTTAAATTTCAAGAAGAGAGAGAGCAGTTATCCTGGATGAATCACTGAGCCTGTTATGTATATGATATATTGCCATTAGTGCCAATGAATAGGATAAATCTCATTTGCACCTTCTCTCTCCCCAATGGCTGTGGCTAATTTATCCTCTTCCCCTAAACACTGCTCTGACAAAACATAAAATTAAACAGCTGTGCATGCCAGAGTTTCATGTACTGTGTAAGGGTTGCTGCTGAGCTTTGCATATTCCATGACTTGTTCTGGTTTCATTATTTAGAGTGGGTGAAGAGGGTGATCCATTAGAGGAAGAGAAACTGCTCACCACCATTACTTAGACATTAGTCATTTTTATCACGTAGTGATATTAATATCATTTGTGCAGCAAAAGATCATGGCCAGCTGCACAAATGCACCTTGCTTTGGACAGTACTTGAACTTACTCATCAAAGACTTTTCTCATGTGATGGCCAGAAAACTAGGATAGAGACAGACACTATCTGTTGCCCCCTTTTCTGCAACTTGTCCTGTAATATACCCTCTTCTGTTCTCTCCCAGTTAGGGTGCAATCAAATGTATAGCATTTAGAATACTTCAGCTGATTTTCATGGGCTTTGAATTAGGTTTAGGCAATGCAATTGTACCCCATACAAATTTTCCAGTATTTTTCTAGGGATGGGAATGGCTTTTAAACAGTTAGGTGTACTACATTTCTGCTCCTGAGTTGCGTTACCTAATTAGTTAAGTCCCATGAACCCAGAATCTCTAACCTGGCTGCCCAAAGCTAATCCTTTAAATACCTAATCTAGTGCAAATAAAAATAAATGTAGATATGTGTAGTGATCTGTACTCACTCAAGTGTAAGCATTTGGCCTTTAGTATAGAGTGTAATTTGAACATACATACTAATAGCTAATAGTTAATATAGATGTTTTTAACTGTAAAAACCTTGTGCATTGTACAACAATACAAATAAACCAAAGTGGATCTTCATATACCCCTATAAGTACTATTTGTGGTTTAGCGTATTGAAATATGCAGAGTTTGTGTACACTCCATTAACACTAGGAAATGATTTATGAAATGCAGTGATTTTTTAAAATTAATATGTAATTAGTTTCTTCTATCTGTCCAGAAGATTTAATTGACAACAAACAACACAGCCCTTTATGTGACTTTCATCTACATGCATATTTTCAAATGAAAGTGAGGTGTCACTTGAAAATTCAATACAGAGCGTGCACTTTACCATTTGTTTGTTCACAGTGAAGTTTGTACTGTAAATTAAAACTATTCCAGAGGTTAATCTAAATGCTGATGGAATTAATATAATTTTGCATATTATTTATGTATAAATTATGATCCTATTTATCCTTTAGTCCTGGAGGATTTAGAAGCTTTTAAATAAGTGCACATATCATCCCTTAATTGTCTTTGGAAAGATAATATCCAATAACCAGATGCTGGAATACAACTCAGTCCCAGGGAAAACAGAAACAAACAAAAAAAAACACCCTTGTTTTTTGCCTTGGGAGTTGTTAAGGAAGATAACATCCCATCAGGGAAGGCATCAGAGACAGCTGATCTTCAACAAGGTGTCCACATCAAGAAGAGAAGGAGGGTGGTTTTTATTAGAGGCTCTCCTGCGAGGTACAGAGGCAACCTCCTGCTGACCTAACTTAATGTCTTGGGAGATGTCAGTGAAGGAGAAAGGCTTGGGTTGGACTGGATGGATCCAGCAGGTCAAATCCTGGCTGCATGGTTGGTGTCACAGGCCTTGGTTTCTACAAGCATGGGGCCCTCTTTGAGGAACAAGGACTGCTGAGCAGGGATTGGATCCATCTGACAAAGTGAAGCAAGAAAGTCTTTGTCAACAGGCTCACTAATATTGTGAGGTGGGCTATAAGCTACGTGTGTTGTTGAAGGGTTTTTGTACTTTGACAAGAACTGAAGGCATGGTAGGCAGTGAGAAAGTTTCTGGGGGACAACTCAGTGAGGAAGACTCTAACACTCCCCTTTTGAAAGTAGCACGATGGGGGATCTGTCTCAATTTTCTGTACGTAATTCATGCAGCATAGGAAACAAGGAATTAGAAGTCTGTGCACAGCTGCAGATTTTCGAACTCATTGGAATTACAGAGACATGGTGGGATAGTGCACAACCGGAGTGCTGCAACGGAAGAATAAAGGCTTTTCAGGAAAAAAAAAATGGGCTGAAAAGGTGAGGAGGAAGAGTTGCACTCTATTCAAAGGAATGCTTGGAAGGTGTGGATCTTTGCCTTGGAGCAGGGTGCTGAGCCACTGAGAGCTTGCAGGCAAGGACCTGAAGATAGATCAACATGGATTATGTTGCAGGAGATGTCTGCTACAGACAGTCTGTCAAGAAGTAGTTGAAGCCTTTAGACAGCTGGGAGAAGCCTCATGATTACAGGTCCTGGTACTCATGGGGGACTTCAGACACCCCAGTAATTGCTGGGAGGGAAATATGGCTGGGTGAAAGCAATACAGGAGATGTGTAGTTTGTGCTAAAGACAGTTTCCTGACATAAGTGATCAATGAGCCCAAAAGGGGAGATGTTCTGCTGGACCTGTTGCTCACATACAGGAAAGATCTAGTTAAAGATGTGAAGGTTGAGGGCAGCCTTGGCTGAAGCAACCGTGAGGTTGTGAAACTTAAAATCCTGAGAAAAGTGAGTGAGAAAAAAAGAATAATCACCACCCTGGACTTCAGGAGAATAGATTTCAGCTTATTCAGGTGTCTAGTTTGCAAAGTCCAACGGGAAACTGCTCTGGAGGGCAAAGGGGCCCAGCACAGCTGGGAGATGTTCAAGGACAACCTCCTCAGAGCACAAGTACAGTCCATTCCAACATGTAGGAAGTCGAGGAAGTATGGCAGAAAGTGAGCGTGGATGAACAGTGGGGAGCTCTTGACTGAGCTCAAAAATGAGATGGAAGTACATGGATGGTGAAGGCAGAGATAGCTTACCCAGGAGGAATATAGAGACATTACCCAAATGCACATGGATGGAATTACTTTTTAATGGCTTTATTAATGTCTTGGTGGGGGGGGGGGGGATGGGATACTGTGCACTCTCACCAAGTCTGTGGATGATACCAAATTGGAGGGAATGATCAATAGACTGGAGGGCAGTGCTGCTATTCAGAAGGATTTTAAGGGAGAGATGGGTTGACAGGAACCTCACGAAATTCAGAAATGCGAAGTCCTGCATCTGTGATGCAATAACCCCATGCAAGCGTTCAATCTGTGGTGTAGAAAGCAACTTTGCAGAAGAAGACCTGGAGGTTTGAGTGGACAACAAGTTGAACAGGGGTCAACTGTGCCCTTGTAGCAAAGGAGGCCAACTGCAGACTGTGTTGTACTGGCAAGACTCTACCCAGCAGGTCAAGAGAAGTATTTTTTACGTCTCTTTGACACTTGTGAGACTGCATCTGGAGTACTGTGTCCAGTTTTGGGCTCCGTATGAGAAAGGCACTTGCATATTGGAATGAGTCCAGCAAAGGGCTATCAGGATGATTAAGGGGCTGGAGCACATGACATATGAGAACAGGCTGAGAGAACTGGGTTTGTTCAGCCTTAAGGATTTAGCTAAAGGGAGATCTTATTGCTGTTTATAGCTAAATTGGGTGTAGAGAAAACAGATCTGGACTTTTCTCAGAGGCTCACAGCGGAAGGAAGAGAGGCAACGGACAAAAGCTGGAACACAGGAAATCCCATCTAAATATAAGGAGAAACGTACTACCATGATGGTGGTCAAACCCGTAGTTTTGAATCTTCATATCCATATCATCTGACATGTTAGAAAGCCTAGCTACTTTTTTAACAACTAAACCTCACAGTGAAGTAAGTTAAAGGGCAGATTTTAAACTAGTGCTTTCTATTACTTTAAGGCAAAAAAGACACTAATTTAACATTGGCTTTTCTCTTCTAGTGAGCCCACACCTTAATCTCCTACAATCTTTTGTATTCACTAAACCTTCATGGCCCAGACACTCAATGTTCAGGACAGGAGAATTTGATGGCAGTCTTCAGAGAGGAAGTTTATTAATGCACTCTGCAGCTTGAAACAAAAAAGAGCAAAAATTGATGTTATGTTCTCAGAGCAGTCTCATCATGTTGTCTCCAAATCATTTCCATTTCTTGTTCATCCATCGCTGGAGACAATTCTTCATATTGTACATATATATTCTACATATAGTAGTGCTATTATGCATAATAGACCAATTTCCAACCATTTAAGATCTCAGATGTTCTGCAGGAACCAAGATTGATATTATTCGCGACACAGAACAGGAAAATATTCATAGTAGCAGTAGAATTTTAAGATTCCTGAACTGTCTCTTTTTTCCGACAGTATGAATGTGTATATGTATTTCCTTTAAAATCTTTTATAAGTGATAGAAAGACATCATCTTCCTGAAAGACCCTGAGGGTCTGATCAAAGCATAAAGCTCAAAGAGTGTTTTGACTAAACTGATTGACTTCAAGTACTTATGTATCCTATAAAACCTTATTAAAGCCATTAGTTCACACTGATCTTGTAAATCCATATGAATGTACATATTTCTCCTCACGGTAGTTAACAATCATGTGAATGTCTTTATCATGCGACTGCATCCCAAAATTTCACTGTAAATCATGTAATTTTAGCCAAACAGAGTGTAACACTTTGAAATTAAAACAATCAGGCAAATACAAATAAAAGCAATGCAAAATGACCCATTAAGGGAAGGGTTTCTGAACAAAAATATACCAATAATTTTGGGCTGCTAGTTTATGTCTAAATCATTGTGCAATAATCGTGATCACTGTCACCTAAGACTTCAGAGCTAAGAATCTGCGTTAGAATGAAATCAATCTAGTTATTTTACTTTTTTCTTCCAAAAAAATTTAAGTCACACAATTAAACATTTCAATATAGCATGTTGTTACAAAGCACTTTTTAAGTTAAATACCTGCTTTTGTTATTTATATAAAGAGTCCTAAAATTGGACAGAATTTTTAAAAGATATGTCATTGACTGGACTTTTCTTTTGCAGAAATCTGTGTCTTTTTAAAGGTACCAGGATTAGGCCATGTGAGAATTTAAGGTTGTCTATTAGTTTATAACAAATATTGATTGTATTATGAGAAGCATAATTTTCATCTATGACTCCCATGGCATATGACACCAGGGTAGCATGAATGCTAGCACTCACAGGATTGAAGTGATTTTATGTTGTATACTTGTCATCTCATCACAACTAGTCTAAGAGTATTTTATCGCAGTTTATGGCAGTTATTGAGTTCACCACAGAGGTACCTGTGTATTCATTTCTCTATAATATAGCACAGTTACATTCCTTGTGTTCGGACATGATGGATGAACATTTGAGAAATCTATAGCATTATTAGAGATGCATTTTTTATGTACACCTCACCACAGCCAGTTTAAGAGGCAGGTCAGAGAGAAGTCCTTCATCCCCATTATAAGATGTTACTATGGCAAGCCAGTTTTCTACAAGAGAAAATATGTAGAGGGAATTCTCAATAAGGGACAGTTACTGACTTCTGAGTTTTCAAAGTATATTACCTCTTCAGCTGCCTCTAGGTCTCACAAGCAAGTGAGATGGCTCTGCAGAGATATTATCCTGAAGAATTTTCAGACACAAGTGAATATCCTTTTTTAACCTCTTTGTTTTATTTCAAACTTCATGAGAACTGAGAATTCATCATCAGAATTCTAGCTGGAAGTTGTTTGGGTTGCAAAATTAAAAAGTCTTTCAATGGGAAACACTGACATACACTCAGTGCTAGTGTTTCCATAGCCAATCTTGCTTTAATAAAAGAAAGGAATGAGTTTCCATAGCAACAGTTCAGTTCTGTTGTATTCAGATAACTGTAAATATTGGCATATCTGAATTTTCCAGGGAAAAAAACTGTTAACTAGCAAAAACAAATTTCCATGGATACTTAAATTTATATATATATAAAAAAAGAGTCTTATAATTCTTGACGATTTCTTTAAAATTGCTATTTGCATGGTAGGATTAAAAATATGGAGTTGACCCTGGTCAAACAATGTTGGGGCCTTCCTTCTGCTGACCCCTGATTCAACAGGGCCAAGCACCCTTTTACCCAGAGTTTGGGAGAGGCCTATATAAGAGTCAGGCCTAGAGCACAGCTCTTGGGGACTAACTGTAGCTTGCCGGGACTTGGAATTTTTGGATGTTTTCCAGCCTTCAGACTGTTACCCTCTGTGGCTCTTGCATGTGAGCACCACCGATACCGACAGAGGACTTTCCAGGGGAGACCTGGAAAGTATTAAACGTGACTACGTGGCTCTGGGGGTAATGCTGAAGGGCATGGACAAGGATCAATAGCCAAGGAGACCCAAGTGGTGCCTGGTTGACCCCGCCAGTGAGAGGAGGGACCTGAAGAGAACTGAATGGATCTGGTGGGTCAACAATTGTTTGCACAGCTGATGTTGACAACAGGGTTTCGGTTTTCTCTGACCAGGGGACCCTCTTCAAGGACTGACAACTCCTTGGTAGAGATGGGATCCACCTGACAAAATGGGGCAGAAGTATCTTTGCCAACAGGCTGGCCAACCAAAGTAAAACTACTTTTACCAAAATAAAAGTACAAATATATATGGGTATAGAGACCCTCAACCCTAAAGGTCAAAGGTTTTTCCCCCTAAAAAGCAAGGCGATACTATATGTGCATTTATTGAGTGAATCACAATGGTAGTCACATCCTCAGTTAAGAGCAAGTGCTCTGTTTCTGGAGTTGTAGTGGCAGCATTGTCCCCTAAGCTGTATACAACAGAAAAAATATATCCATAGGATTTTGTCATTTTAAATAATCTTTTTGTTGTTCTTGTTTTCTTGTGATAAATAAACAACTGTACTGTTGGACTGGAGAATAAAATAAGGCTTAATAATTTTTAGTTATTAATCTACCGGTAAATGCTATAGTCCAGTGCTTTTTTTGAAATATAAAATCATATTCACTTCTGGTTTAAGTATGTACCATTTGAATCAATTATGCATTTAAGTCAGCTTACAGCCTGGGGGTAATTTAGATTCTTACTGTTCAGAATAAAGATGTACCTGAACAAATTACCTATTACTAGAGTACTGTAGGTACATCACAGGGCCTAAATAGGCTGAAAATTTCACTTTGTGATAAAGCAAAGCTATGAATTTGCCATTAAGAGTTTTTAACCAGGTGCATTTATTTTGAACAGAATTTTTCTCTTCCTATTTTTGTTACAATTTTTATGTCTTATGTTTTTATATGGTATGTTACACTCAATTTGTTACATGGAAAAACTGAACACCCCAATTAGTGCTAAGAATTTATTACTAACTAAAGTTTAGAGAGGTCAGGCAACAGTCACTCGACCACTGGGCAACTGTTAAAACACAACCAGCTCAGGTTGAGGCAAACCCAGACAAATCTTCATATCCTGCACTGTCTGGTCAATATAGTAAGAGTAAATCTTAATAGTAAGAGTAAAAATCATATTTACTGGGCTACAATTAATACGATCTACAAAATCATTGACAAAGTTTGAGTGGTAAGTCATTCCAGACCATGAAAAAAAGCCAAAATTGCATACAATTTTCCACACTATTGCTCTACTTTATTTCAAACTGGATCCATAACAGCTCTGTCTCATCTTTTCATGTGTTTCTCTTATCCGTTCTGCCTTTTGAAGAAAACGGTTCCTTTTGTTGTTCTCATACACTTATGGATATGGCTCATATCCAAGGAATTCTTGGATTCCCTTGCCTTTACCACAGATTGTATAACAAAGTGTTTCCTCAAAAGACAACAACTTCATAGACTGATTGTTTTTGAAGAAGCTGATTGATATGGGATTAAGACAGCTCGGTGGCCAAGGAGCTTTCTTGCCCTGAGACTGCAGTTATGTTGCCTGTCGTAAGGGTCGGAGACATGCAAATCTGTAGCCGTCGTTAGGTGCCAAGGTGCAATTCAGAACGACTTAGCGCAACTGTCAGGCTTTCATATGAGAGCTTGATGAAGTCAGCACTTTTTATCATTAAAAGTCAGTGGCTGTTACTGGAGGTTTTATTATTTACTTATTATTATTATTACTTATTTTATGATTTATTACTGCTTTCTGTGATGGAGAAGAGCTTTTTTTTTTTTTTAATTCCAACTGAGTAAATACTTCCCCATGACTTTCTTTTTCACCTTTACTATGCAAATAAATGAGCAGGAAATAGGGATGAAAATCGTTTTTTTCGTGACACACAGCACAAGGGAGGACTGAGTAGACTGGGCTTTCTCTCCTGATTCTTCTCTGGCTTGCTGATTTAATTGGTCAAGAAATTTGAGCTCCCTTTTGTTTTCCCAATGGGTAAAAATGTTAGTAAGAATGACTTTTTCAAAAGGGCTGTTCAGATATACAAATGAAAAGCACCATATAGTTTGGATATTATTATTATTATTATTGTTATTATTTTTATTATTCACTACAGCTGCTCCTCATAAGTTATGTTTTATCTAGAACTCATTTTACAGATTTTTCTTCATGCATACTTAATCTTTTTTGCTTTAGAAAGATACTGTGTTGGCAATCAAGTAAGTAGACCAGGGAGGAGAAAGCAAGAAATTTATCTGAGAAGCTCTTTCACTGAGTTTCATTGTATTCTAATGTCTAGCAATAAAAGCTTGGTTTAAATGAGCTGATACTTCTATAAAGTACAATAGGTATTAAAGCAAATTGTTGTGAATTTATATGATTTTACATCATCTAAATAAAATTTTTATAGTTAAAGAGTCATCATTAATGACAGCGCAAGGCATTATTAATACCAGCACATGGAAACTGTATCGTAAAAGTAATTCTCACAAATGCTTACACTACACGTTATGCATGGTTAGCATGGGATAGTACAGCTGATTTCACTGGGACTGAGGATCTCTGAATTAGGTAAGGAGAGTGACTAATAACTATGTAATTTATAATTTACATTTTCAAATGATACAAAAATAAAATTTGTAACTGTTTCTGTATCTGCGTGAAAACAACGTTTTATGGTTAAACCCCGTAGCTTTCTGAAGACTGATGGGAATTGCAAGTAATATCCTTATTTAAATCCTGGAGAATGCTTAGAAACACCACATACACAATGCAGCCAAAACACTTATTCTCTCTAATTTTAGTTAGAGTCTCTCCGCTCTGTTAATATGGATACGATCACTTGTGACATTTGACATGACATGGCCACCAAGAAAGGCCACTTCAAGTTCATTTCATTTAGATACTCTCCCTGGATATCCCACTGGCCATTCAAGCACCAGCAGAGCTTGTGCAGGAAATGACCAGGGCAAAGAAGAAGGGATTGGTTCTGCAACTCTGTGGTGCTGCTTAGTAGGGAGGTGACTTCTTTTTAAGACTTCTCTTAAACTAATGCTCAGGCTTTACTAAAGATACCTGGCAATGTTGTATGTCTTTCTCCAGATTCCTGCCCTCCTCCAAAGTAGTTATTGGGGTTAAAGTTTCAGTACCTAGTCCTGGGAGTTACCCAGTCAGCACAATTCTTGGCTTTCCTAAGACAAGAAAATGAACATTTTAAAACTTTTTTTCAAGCTTTGATTTGTTAGGGTAACTGAAAGCTCTGGCAGCATTAAACTAACTCAGGAGATGACTAGAATCTGGCCCTGCTTTGTGTGCTGTCTCAAACATTAATAATTTATTTCTGCAAATGACCGCTCAAATAAGCAGATCACACAGTTCAAAGTTTAAGAGTAAAGGTAAGTGTGCATAGAAAAGAGTGCAGCCTTGGACCAGGAATAGATGAAGAGTACCATCCTTTTTATATATGCTTCCAAAAGGGAAGCACCTCACCCACCATACCTTAAGTGGACCAACTCACCTGGTAAATCTTACTTGAATATCATTTCAAGTTGCTCAGAGTGAAGACTTCCTTGGGAGGGGTGGGGACTGGTGATACCTCTCAGAACTGTTCTTTTATGTTGTCAGGAGGATCAGAAAGGTATTGATGTATTAAATTATACCTGCAGTATATTCGGACATCTTAGCAACCAACATAATTTTGGTTCAGGGAGATGATACGTAGTGAATTCTGTCTCAAAGGGTAATGTCAAAGAACTAAAAAACTGAAGAAGGAAATACACTGCAGCCTTACAATGTGGCATGCACAGAGGTAATGCTGTCCCTATCCAAATCCAATGGTGTTCCACACTGCCATCCCATAAGCTAAGAAACCTGCAGTACTGTCGTGTCTTATCGATGTATAATACTGTGTGTAAATGGAAAGTAACAATGTAAATCTCGATTTTTAAAATAGTATGAATTCTATTTGCAATGGAAAATATATATTGGCAACATTTATTTAACTTTTAAATTTTACAGTCTTTTTTAGACTGAAATTCAACACATTCAAATATTAATCGAGTGGATTCGTATACAAAGGAAATCCAGTCTAGACTTTCATCACATTCCTAAGCCAATCTTTAACAGTAAGTCTTAATAGCTCTTATCTAATAAAGCCTTTTAAAAGATGCATTAACTGAGGTATCAGAATATTTCTAAAAACATAACTGCAAATATTGCACGATATGTTCCAGCTGTGCTGGTCCTGAAGTATTTGGGCTTGCAAAGCCTTTGAGACTGTCACTACTACCTTCTTTCTCAGAATAATCTGCCAGCTACCAAAGTTTGAATGAGATCCCTAGTAGTAATACAAAAACTGGAAAGAGAGCACATCTTAAAAGACAGCTTCCCTCTTTAGAGAATAGATAGTTATTACATGATTTTGTATCTGTCTTCAGTTGAAATTGTGAGTGTCTAATATGAATCTGATATAGCAAACAGACTGCTTTTGTGTTTTCTAAAGTATGATTTCCTCACGATTGGATTTTATTTTATTTTTTTAAGAATAGAAGTAAGACACTGAGTAGTATTCAAGTATTCAAAATCTTGAATATGAATTCAAGATGCATATCTGAGCTTTTGAGAACAGAGTGAATCTTTCTTGTGTTCCAGCAGGCCAGCAGGGAAAGGGGAAAGTATGGAGCGATTTTTTCCAGAGAAAGACTTTTTTCTCTTAGTGACATTAATACATTCAAGCCCAATTAGCAAACTTGCTTAATATATGTGAATCGGTATGTTTGATCAAATACGAAGTTCATCTACTCCATATATTCTGCTGTCAGTGAGAGATCAATACAAGATGCTTCTGAAGAAAAGAGAGCTGAAAAGATGCGACAGAATCATAGTGGCCTACCATCTCAATGTGGTCTCAAGAAGTTACAGCACAGTTTGAGGTCTGAGGCACAAGATTCAACAACTTTTCCAAATTTTTCTGTTTGCTCAGAGTAGAAAAAGCATTGTTTTCTTTCCTTCTTTCCTTCTTTTCAGTTCTAGACTGTTTTACAGGGAAACATAATTAAAGTTCTTTTTTTTCTATTGCCAAAATTGATTCTGGAGCTTATTTATGAAGGACTTGCATATGAAATTAGAGGCCAATCTGTCCGAAGGTCCTTGACCTTCAGATGTATGTATTGACAGATTCCACTGGATCTAAAAAAACAGAATGAACCTTACTTTTCCTGGAACCTGTTGTTTCTCTTGACCAAGAATAGCCAAATGGCCAGATCTTACAGGTGTTACCTGCCTAGATAATGCCTAGAGCTGAATATATGATTTGTAAAACACTGTTTCATTTGGGAGGTGGGAGGTAGAGGGAGGAAGAAGAGGAAGAACATGTACTGACTGGTTACGTAGCTTACCTGCAAATACAGCAAGTTGGTCAATCATTTTAAATTTCCCACCTCTCTCACTGTCATCTGCTCCACCTGGTGCTCGCCTTCTCCCAGCTCCATTCTACTAATTAATGGAGGATGGACTGTATTAATCAGGAACTGTGACAGGAAATTTATGCCATGTAAACATAGAGAAACTTGGCTATACCTGCTTCAGTCTCCTCAGAAGTCAGTTCAGTTTAGGTAGTCTTTAGTTCTAGCTAAAGTCAGTGTAATTTCTCAACTGATCCTTTAAAATTGTATGTTATTAAAAAGTGATCAAATCTGGATTAAAAGTCATAAGATTTAGGGCATGTTCTTTGTCTCCTCTTTTTTGAACCATCAGGGTTCATGTTTTGAAATTTTTCATTGAACTATTAAATATCTTTTGATTATGGGAGGCCTCAAACAGGAGCCAATTTCAAAACAACTAACGAGCTGGTTCTTGGTGAAGTGTGTGGTTAAGCTGTGGATGCTGAAAGTTTCCATGGGGTCAAAGGAAGGCTGGACAAACTCATGAAAGGCATATCTGTTAAGAGTTACTAACAACATGCAATTCTGCTGGCTCATCATTTGAGGAACTGAAAAAGAGGAGAAGCTGAGAAAATAGCAGGGGAAATTATTATACTCCTTCCCACCACTTGCTCCTTTACCTTCCCTATAGATCTTCTTATTTATGCTCTTGGACATTGGATACTGAACTAAATGATACTTTGTCCATCTTTCTCTTTGTCAAGTCTGTATCTCTTTCCATCTACGTCTGTGAGACAGGAAGTGAATAAGCAAATCTGAAACCAGATCGTCTCTTATGAAGACCTGACCTCAGAAGACGGAAAATTAAGTAAGACACAAAGTATCATGAGATGTAATTTAATTCTGGTCTCTGACAACTATCAACATATGCTTCAGTGCACATTTGTGACCTAATTGGCAATTACTAGAGAAGATCTTTAAACAAACCAAAAACAGATACAGGGACACAGGAAAAAAAGTCCCCTAACCAAGCCAACATGCAGAAAACCAGAGAACGAATCCAACATATTATAAAGCTTGGAAAAACAAAAGCTCTTTTGCAGATCTGGGATGATTTATTCTCTAATCAATCCAATTTCCTCCTAGTCTAAAACAACTGCATAAGATTGTATAAGATGAGATACAAATACATAAAATTGTGCTTTTTTTTTACTAAGGCTACAAGTCTGACCAAGATGCTACCACTAGGATCATCTCACAAAAAGTAAGTATATTTAAAATAAAAAGTGTCATGATTAGTATCAATTGTTGTGATGAACTAAAACTAATCCAGTTATTAAAGTTAAAAAATTAAACTGATTATGCAAAATAAAAGTATTTTATGTGGTGACTGAAATTGTTCTAGCAGAGAAGAATAGCATGCTTTTAAATTGGGCTTATATATTGTGTATTTGTACATTAAGTATTCTAAGTAGGATTATTGTTGAAATAATAACATATTAAGTTTAGGAGCTAAAGGACTGAAATATTTTATCTCTGTAACATAGGTCTGTAGTGTCTTCATTAACAAAAACAATATTTGTACTTCCTGAGTCATTTCAAAGGGGAAAGTTCATGCACACATGAAAAGCTGTTTGGCGAGTGAAGGGACATACCTAAATAAACTTATAATACTGATAAGCTGCATATAAAGCCTGAGCAAAAGCTAAAAGAAATAATGGAAATTATTTCACCGACGCCTGTTTGCTTTCTGTCTGGTTCAGAGAGGAACAGAATAGAACTGGAAGACCACGTGGTAAAAAAATAGCCGGTCACATGCTAACCTTGAATTCTGTCCCACTAGTTCACCAAATGAGCCCTATTCTCTCTGAACATGATAATTGTCCACAATTAGTCACAGAGAGAATAGTTAACAAATAGACATGCAGATTATGGAAACCTGAGGAAAGAGAGCAGAGAATGTACAGGCTACGGTGAACAGTAGCAGATGATCTTTTCCAAGGAGACCAGGATAATGTTAAGAAGAGTAATATTTTTGGGGTCCTATGCAAAAAAATTGGTTCGGGTTTATTTATTCTTCAATATGAACTTGAGTTTATACTTTTCCTCTCAAGGATAATTCTTACAATAATTTTTCCGTTAAAGGAAAGAAATACAAAGCACCTTCAGATTCTGGGCTCTCTTTCAACATTTTTCTTTTAGAATGGGGAGATAGGGACTCAAAAATATTTGAAGCTACAGTTTTCATAGTTCAGTCACATCAACACAGGACAGGAATGATGACTTATCATTCGATGGTGACTCTTCTGGAGAGGCCGTTTTTCACAAAAAGTGGGAAGTTCGTCAAGTATCTTCAGAAATTAATAGTTCTTAATGTCTGTGCCATTAGATTATTGTATAAAGAACCAAACAGAGACGTCATTGTTTATCATTACATGAAAGATTCAGTGTAGGCATGAGACAGAGCTCACAAGAGGAGAAGACAAGGTGCAAAGAAATGAGAATACTACTTTGAGACTGACAAATAACTGCCAGTGTAAAGTTGTGCCATGAATATAAAAGAAAAAAGGTGCGTTGCCTGGGCTTTGAACACAATGGTCTCTGTTAGGAGGGAATAAAATTACCCTGTGACTGAATTTTTATGCAACAAGAAGAGTGTACTGACAACAAAAGGGGAAAACGAAGGATACGTGCTCAGATTAGTGATCGTTGACTTTAGCTGAACTGTAGCTGCAGGAATACAGTGATCTTCCAAGGACCCACAGGAAAACTGAGTTTAGCCAGATTGATAATCCACAAACTGACAACAGTTGGGCCTAATAATTTTTCATTAGCACCACTCTCACCCTTCTGAATCTGTGGAGCACAGTTCAGTGAAGGTTCCAAGGCTGCGTTTCAAGCTTCATTTCCTTTCTGAAGGTCACAGATACTCCACCTGAAGCTGTTTGCTTGCTCTGCAGGGCACCTTCCCCTTGCACATGGGCAGAATCCCTCTGTCCTCTTCCAAGGATGATCCCAGAGATACCTTTGTGGTGAGGAAGACTGCTCCCAGGTGACAGCCAGCTCTCCGCTGTCTACCTCAGCATGAGAAAACAGTCAAAAAACACTCCCAATCACATTTCCACAATGCAAGAAGGACTGTCAGATTCACAGAGTGCTTTCCCAAGAAGAACAAGGAAGACAAATCCCTTGTGATGTTAGAAACCTCACCCACACAAGAAGAATTTAAAATAAAATATTTTTCACTTCAAATACTCTTTCTTTGCAGTCCTGTGAGGACAATTAGAGCATCTCAAGCAGAATGGAGTCTATTTGTCCCAACATTTACATGCTGCCTCTATGGATCTGGCATTTCTGCCCTCTTTTTCTCCCTTCTAAGAAAGGGAGCTATGACTTGCTTCCTATGTTGAGATACACTTACACAGTTCCACTTGTTTTATTTTACTTTTAACCTTCTAATTATTTTCAACAGGTTCGATGTCGGTGTGATGTGCAAGGCATCAGAAATCTAAGGGGAAACAGTTTGACTCAGATCTCTCCTGTTTGAGTGGCTGAGAGACTGAATCAAAATGATAAAGAAAGCAAACCAAAAGATGTATTTTGAGGAAACCTGAATATTGACAAATATATTAAATGGTATCAAAAAAGAATTTGCAGCTTTGAAAGACTGTCATGTGTAAATACAGAAGGTTTCAAACAATCAGAGATATGGTAAAGAAAACCGTAAGATAAATCCTACCAATAAGAACAAAGAATGGTTTGATGAAGACAATAAAAAAGCAAGGAATGAATGTCATGAAAAACAGAGCACCGGATTTTTACAATGCTAATGATTAAAGCATTAATTGTTTAAAACAAGGGGGCAAAAATTTTACGAAGAGGTTGATGCGTGGAAGTTTGAAAAGAATTCTAAAGGATCACAAGGCATTCATATGTCCAAAAAGGAGAGGAAAATATCTTGACACCTCTACCACCCATACAAACTTCACATATTTTATTTTTAAACAAACACACAGAACTTGCAAAGACAGGAAAGTAGCAGAAGACGGGGTTTAGGAAAATAAATCTGATATATGTTAAATAATTTCAATTAATCAGCTACAGGAGAAAAGACACATAGTTATTAAGGGTTTTATGGATTTTAGGAAAAGCATATGATATTAAATTGGAAGATGGCCTAAAGCTTCAAGGACAAACTTTGAAATTATGAACTTACAGGCCCAACTGTGAGTTTGCACTACAAAAAATAAAGCCAGAAAGTGTCGGAAAGTGTCTCCTGGAAGGCCAATCCTATAGTGTTTGATTTTGTAGTTGACAAAACTGGAGATACAAAAATATTGTTGAGGCGGACGAAAAAGCTCTACATGCAAAGTGGTGAATAAAAAAAATATGGCCTTGAGAAAAATAATTGAAAGCAATTTCAGAGAACAGCCAAAAAGATCTCTAATATCTCTTCAGGTAATAAAGGTCATACAGAAATGCGCGGTCTTCTTATACTGGTTATCTTCATTTTTTCCAGTTAGTTCTTTAATCTTGTTACATTTCTATTAATCCTCTTCTATTTCTTTTACTCAGTTGTTCTCTTTGTATTAGAACCTGTTTGTCTCAAACTTTGGAAAATAAACGGCAAATTAAGTCTGCAAGGAATGGGATTATGAGGAACATTTCCCAGTAAAATAAGTTGTTGCATTACTTTCAGTTGTCCCTATATATTTGCTACAGTAAATATCACAGTTTTTGCTATATGCACTGTGTATATTCTAAGAAATGCCAGGGAAAGTCTGTGTTTTCTGTGAATCATTCTTAGATGACACAAAATATTCAAAACCTGGAAGAGACACTGCTCAGTAAATCAAAAACAACATATATACAAGCAATAAATGCAGAATGTTTCAGTGACCTCAGAACTAAAATCTTTATAAAATGTTCTTAAACCAAAATACAAGTAAGAAGAAAACATATCAGATATTTTTTTGTGAAAATGGCCTGTTGGTCATTTTGCTCTGAAAAAATTCTGCTAATAAAAGAGGATAACATGGGTATTTTGCCATACAGAGATGATTTTACTCATGAATTCTAATATGCTTAATAAACTCAGCAGATTACAGAATATAAAAGGCTGCTTCAAACATTTCATTCAAACATTCAAACATCTTTAGGCTGCAGTTAGTACCCTTTTCCTGGACAGACGGAGGCTAAGTGTTTGTTTTCCTTTGTATTATGTTTAGTCCAGTCCTCCTTCCTCTTCACACTATTTTGCCTTTTTTTGAGCAGGACTGCTGGTTTTCTTCCTCTCTATTTTGCTACCATCTTTCATTCATTTGGTTCTAGCTTGCCTTGTTGGTCTCTCTGCCCTTACCTCTCTATCCAGTCACCAGCTTGAGCTTAATGTGCCTAAAACTGGGATAGTGTTCTTCCTCTGCTAGCACCTTCCTACCCTCTTCTCTTGATCATTGTGGACATTTGTCACTAACCACCAAGACTGTAAAACCTGAACATCATCCTCATTTTCTCCTCATATACAGCTTATATTTAAATCTTAGCAATTTTTTATATATCTGCATTTCTAAGTTATAGTATATTTGACTCTTTTTACAAAGTTCAGATAAGTGTTTAACATCTTCGTTGTGGTTTCTTGTAAATGATGTTCTTTCCAAGACTATGTCTTAGCAAATAGAGTTTTGTTCCCCTCACTTTCATTTTCAGAAGAAATTCTCAAAATTCATTTTCATCCATCCCTTGGATGCCTCTTCCTCTATCCCTTGACCTAGAAAGTTTTCAAGGTCTAAGCCTTTCTTACTGTTCTTTGTTACTTTTCAGGAAGTCCCATCCTCAAATATTCGATAATGCTATTCTACATTGTTGCATTTGGATCAAACCCAGACCCTATAAAGGAACTTTTTGATTTTTCTACCCAGTATTTGTGACAGATTGGGAAATACAGGTGTTAGGAAAAAAGAGAATCTTCTGCCCATAGTCTGGCAAACAATGTTTTTAGCTCTTTAGTATAAGAAGTTGCTTGTCAGCAAACTAATGTCATGCAAAAGCCTGCCGTGGGAGAGCATCCATTTGAGTATGGATATATCTCATATTATTTTTAAATATCCTGCATTCATAAAAAGAGTGTCTCTTTCTCAAGCCAGAACAACGGCAGCTCCCCATTAGCACATGTATGAAGTAGGTTCATCTTTAATAGGAGAACCTGGTCTCCTGTCTGCAACCCTAGAGGTAAATAGGAACTGTTTCTTCCCTATACACCATCACGTTTTCGATTTTCCTCTTCATTTGTCAGTACTCTCCTGAGGGGAAGGGAATTGAGTGCACTTCACAGTTTATGCATTCTACCTTTCTCTGGCTGACAAAAACAATCTATGTCAATGTCATTAGTTGCCATAACATTTTAACTGTCTTTGTGAGGCGAGGCCTTAAAACACTGGCAATAATTAAAAAAGCAAATGCAAGGTAAACTTAAACTGTAGCAGGAAACAATTAGAACGCCAGGAGTCTAAAAGCATGCTCTCCTTTATTGATGACTCTTTCAAGAATCATTAGGCAAATTCCTTTGTTTCATTAGCTTCATTACATTTTATCTGAACAGCATGTTTGTAATCATTTTCAACTGATGCTTTTTAAAATCAGCTCCCTCCAAAACTTACATGTAAACAGGCATGTTTGGAAACCTTCGCGACTGATTGACCCTCAGAATTCACAGAACCACAGAATGGTTGAGGTTGGAAGGAACCTCCAGAGATCATCTAGTCCAACTCCCCTGCTCAAGCAGGGCCATCTCGAGCATGTTGCCCAGTACCCTATCCAAATGGCTCTTGAATATCTCCAAGGATGGAGACTCCACAACCTCTCTGGGCAACCTGTTCCAGTGCTCTGTCACCCTCCCAGTAAAGGAGGTTTTCCTCACGTTCAGACGGAGCTTCCTGTGTTGCAGTTTGTGCCTGTTCCCTCTCGTCCTGTTGCTGGGCACCACTGAGAAGAGTCTGGCCCCATCCTCTTGACACCCTCCCTTCAGATATTTATGGACATTGATATGTTCCCTGCTCAGGCTTCTCTTCTCCAGGCTGAGCAAGCCCAGCTCTCTCAGCCTTTCCTCAGATGAGAGATGCTCCAGTGTCTTCATCATCTTAGGAGCCCTTCACTGGACTCACTCCAGTAGCTCCATGTCTCTCTTGTATTGGGGAGCCCAGAACTGGACACAGTACTCCAGGTGTGGCCTCACTAGGGCTGAGTAGAGGGGAAGGATCACCTCCCTCGACCTGCTGGCAACACTCTTCCTAATGCAGCCCAGGATACCACTGGCCTTCTTGGCCACAAGGGCACATTCCTTAAGAAGCAGTACCAACAACGGTAATGTTACAATCTGAAAACACTGCTAATAGATGTACACCATACCTTTTCTGAACTTAACTCATTACAATAAAGAACAAAAAAGCAAACCTTTTCTGCAGCAGATATTTCAGATGGATGAAATATAATTTTAAAAACTCATTAATCATCTCATCATTAATCATTAGTCTCTTTCTAAGACAACTTCCAGGGTCTTAGAGGAGGTAGAAAAAATATTGCAGAAGCCATGTTATATTTCAAGGGGAGAAAATTCTTCTGAAACACAGATGATAAATGGAGGGTCTGAAACACAGGTTCAGTATCATATAAATCTGATGTAATCAAGTAGGAATTCTTTTCACATGCACTTGGAGATAACAACACATCTGGCAGCCAAACACTTTCATCACAGATTTCTTTTTTTTTTTGGGAAGTCTTAATGAAGATCTTCTGTATTCTTTGAAACTTTTATTCTTTATATATTCTGAAGTGATATATTATTAAAAATGAAATCCTTGGGAGAGAATATTTTCTTTGGCTGTTCTTTTTTGCTTGCTGGGTTTCTGTTTTATATTTTAAAGCATAGTATAATAATGTAATTTGCTGGATTCATCAACAGCAACATCAACTAATGTTCTCTATATTTCCCTTGAGCTAAAGCTAAATGCAGTATGGGTGACTCACTCTCTCCAAAGAAATTTAGAGAACACCAATTGGGCTCTTCATACTTGCAATTAATGTGCTTACATTTAAAGTCTTTGGGATTGCACCCCAAAATGAAAAGGCTTAAAAAAGTGAGGAAAATCTAAAGTTCTGATTGACCATTGTGTTACACCACTCCTGTGCTGGTGTGGCTGCACTGATTTTCTGTGACTGATATAGCATGTAGCTACACTAATGGGGCGCTGAGCAAAGCTTAATTTGAGGAGCTGATTGGTACAGGAAGCAGAGCCAAATACTAGGGCAGATCTTTTTTCAGCTGACTTTTTTTTTTTTTTTTAAAGAAAGAAAATGTCATGATCAATAGCAATTTATATAGCAATTTATTCTGAGGTCAGGTACTCAACTATTATGATCCAAGGCTCATCATAGCTTTTTAGCTGTTTGTACATTTTATCAGGGAAAAATTAACATGGCTTTGTGAAGCCAGCATACTAGAAAAGGTACTAACTATCTTGGGTTCTGAGAATGAGAGTTGTTGAAAAAAAGAGCGTAAAAAACAGTGTTTTCTGGTTAAAACTATAAATGTTGATCAGGAGCAAAAAGTTGCACATGCAAGCTTTCAGAGATATTTCTAAAATAGAGGAGGATCCTTTTCTAAAGCACCAAGATTGACAGAGATGATACAGGAGATTTGACAATACACTTGTTTGGTATAATATAGCAAATTATATGTTTATTTGAATTTTGAGACCAGATCATTTTTCTAAGCAAGAAAAACATTGTGATACAGAATATCCATTTGCCAAATGTAGTTTACTATTGTTTTATAATGAAAATGCTAACTGAAATTTAGTTAGAGAAAATGATGGTTCTAAATTCTACATATTTATGTAAACGAGAAAAAAGAAACAAACACAGCCTTTCCACATTTTCTTACTTTTGCTCAACTTACCTGCAAAGCTGAAAAATTCTGCAAAGACTTATTTCTTCCTTCTGTCAGAGTAAAAAGAAAAGGACCTACCTGTAGATTATGTGCACTCTTTAGAATATTAATTTGTCAAGTTTTAAATGTTCTCATCTAACTACTTGCCTATTTTCTGTACAAATGGAGGGCTAAATAAGTGTTCTAGTCAACATTCACCTAAACTAAATGACTGAGTGAAAAGGGAAGAAGAGGAGGAGGAGAAAAAAACTAATGAATTATATGGATTAGCAGGAGAACGAATAATAGAGGATAAGAAAGTGGGTGGCCATATTTCATCTCTTGACGAGTCTGTTGCCTAGGAAACAAAAGACCAAATGATTGCATAAATGACCCTATGCCTGTGGATTTAAATTGATGAAATTATATAGGACTGCAATTTATGCAGAACAAGGAAGTAGATTGTCAGGGGCACTGTTTATTAGGTGAAACAGAAAAGCTTAAAAAGCCTATTTTCATTCCAATGAGTTTTTAAAGCATTTATTATCTAAGTCTTCTGTCTTTATTATCTAAGTTTCTGACCTAACAAAGCTATGGAATTAAAAACAACCAATCAACCCATCCAGCTGATTAATCGCCCTTTTTAAAGATTCCTGTATAGGATGCTAATCATTGACTGAACTCCAGCTCTCATCAGCAGGACTCAAGTTGATGCCAGCAGACATCCAGATGGTATCATTAGGAGAGCGTTTTGACTAGTAACAAGGAGTTCATTAATTTGCTACCTCTACTGGGCTTCCAGCAAAGGCAATCCAGTATAAGAAACCATAATGTGTTCTCACGTATGACAGTGAACAGATATCTCTCATTACTTTTATAATACAAGAAGGTGGTGATGGATTGGCTACTATTGATATAACATCCTTGCAAAAATATGAAGTGATCACTAAAAGAATGATGGTGTTTGCTCTCTCTTGACAAAATAATCCTGAGACGCTCAGAGAAACACTTGCAAGAATTCAAAGGGCATGTTGTTCCAAGACGGCAAAATTAGTTCTTTTAGATGTGCTCCTAGCAACCATCTAAAGCATTAGAAAGGTTTGACTATTTCCAGTGATTTTTCTAGCATACAGTTTCTTTATTTTCTGTGCAAATGAAAACTTCTAAGCATCCTTGAAATGAAGAGGGTACTATACAGATAATCAGATGTTTATATATTAAAAAGGCCTAGGAAATAAAATAATATTTGTAATGAAATTCAGAATGGTCAAACTGAGTCAGATCAAACAGCCATCTCACAGGTTGGCCAAAAGCTGATGTCTTGGAAAGAGAGTAAGAATGGACCAAGTATGTAGTGAATGGGACCTGGATCAAAATCTTAATTTGTATTTGCTGCTTTTTTTAAAAGTACTTTGTCTGTTGCCAGTATTAAAGTCATCAGCAGACTCATCTTGAGAATGAGGTTGCAGTAACATTTGGATTAGCACCTTTCTTCAGAAAAGGATGTGACATCCCACACTAACTTTTTGTTACAGTGAACTGGGCAAATATAATTCTGGTGTAAAAAGAGTTCCAACAACTTCAGTTTCAATATTTCCATATATTTGGAAGAAACAGTATATTTTGTCCCAAGTGCAGGGATGTTTGTAGACAGGGTTTTATCACAGTGGAATATACAAAATGATAAATAGCTGATATCATAATTGTGTCAAAACCAAGCTAAAATGCTGAAGAGAGAAACAGCCTGTTGTGTATAGGTCTTAAGCACTTGGACTTTATTCCTACTGTATTTCAAAATAAAGGAAACAGAAGCCCACTGCCTTTATCAAAGTCTACTATCCACTGTAGGACAGGAGCTGAGAAATGAGAATACGTTCATGTGATGGTGACATTTGAGTTCACTGATGCCTGCACATGAGTTTTATTGTGCTTGAGTACAAGTTTAAAGCAGAACAGCTATTTTCACTAGCTTCTTATATGCATATTTCTTCCATATTGCAAAATTCTTTCACTGGCTTAGAGGAACTCCCTTTAGAAGCATATTTCAGCTAAGAGGCAACCCCCCCCCCCCAAAAAAAAAAAAAAAAAAACTCACTTAGAAAAGAATACATGTTTTCACAGGAAGCTAAAGCAGAACTATTTTGGATCATTTCCCCAAAGATGAATGATAAAACTCATTTATAAGTCAACCCATCTTAAACGTTTTTGAAAAATAAAATGTTAATTTTTTCAACATTTCAAAGAGAATCGCATGGAAGTATGGTTGTAATTGGCCAGTATGGCCAGTTTTGACCCTGGAGAAGTTGGGAAAAATTCTGATGCCATTTATCCCTGTCAATCTTGCTGTCATGACAGCTGTATAGAGGATTTCATCCTGGTTATCATGAAAATGCTTGCATCCTTTCACTCTGGTTGTCTGAAGCTGTATTCTTTCTGTAGGCTGTAATCCCTCTTGCATTTCCTGGGAGACTTCCATCTTAAGGTGCCTTGTCCTCACTCCAGTTCCTTCTACCCACGACCGTCTCCTCGATTGTAACAGAACAGCTCCATATGCATCACAGACTGAGCCAGAGCAGACAACTATGGACAGTCAGACAAAAAGTAATTATTTTTAGATGTGTCAGTTACAGGCATAGGATTCATTAAAAAAAAAAAAAAAAAAAAAGAAAGCTCTGCTACTGCAGTGGGACCAGAGCATAGCAACAAGCAAATGCCAATGGGAGCAAGGGACATTGCAGCTTGAATACTAGAATAATTCAGTTTGGAAGGGACCTCTGGAGCCCTTTAGTCCAGCATCAAGCTCAAAGCAGCAGCAGCTTCTGAGTTAAATCAGGTTTCTCAGGGCCTTGTAAAGTCAAGTTTTGAAAGTCTGCAAGGGTGGCAACAACCTCTTTGGACAACACATTTCAGGTCTTTACCACTCTTATTGTGAACAGTTTCTGTAAGAAAACTGATTTTAACTTATATATAAATTAAAATACATATATATATACTATTACTATCAACCTGATAACGTTGCTAACAACATTTACGACCAGATTCTTCATCTCAGCTACCAATCAACTCTTTCGGTCCTCTTTCCAGTTCAATTCAATTAGCATTCCGTAGGTTATGTATGGCATAAAATCTTCTCTGCTTTGGTTATTTTCATTTTTTATTTCATGCCTTGCCTCCTTAATTGGAGCAGCTAGTCTTCTATTATATGGGACTTGCTAGAAAGAAAATGCAGGACAAAATGTTCTACTACATTTCAGCAGTGGGTTCTCATCTTCTCTGAGGGTTTTTTTTTTTTTTTTAATTATGCCTTCAGTCATTGACAGTTTAAATCATATACATATATATATTTCTCTCCAGATTAAACCTGATTTTACAAGTTTAAAATCCTTATTAGATGAAATTATTACGTTATGCCCCTTTGCAGATAAATAGTTCAGCACCAGACAGCTACCATGTTTGGGTCAGCATATGGGACTCGATCAGTATTCGCAGTTGGGCCATGATTAGGCAGGCATTTAACTATAATGGTAAACAGCAGTAAAGATGGAGAGAGACTAGTCTGGAGGAAAGAAAATGTGAAGGTGACCTAGAGCTTCCTAAGAGTACTTCCTGAAAGGGTTAACTACAAGAGAAATTGCTTTTGGAAGAGAAAAGATATGGATCCAAGAGTGAGACCACCACACCTGTTGTGGTATGCCCCTCAAAACCCAGCAGGTCATTTTGCAAAGTGACAGAAGCATAATAAAAATATGTGATATGTATATTAGGAGAGGAAGAAGAAAGCTGGCTGGTGGCATGGTTTGGCATGAGGAAAGATAGCGGGAGGAAGACTGCCAGTAAAGAGAGCTTGGGGCAGCCCTGTGATTAGCATGCATTTTGCCCATCATCCATGACTCGGCCAGGCTTCCTTTCACCATCAGCTTTGGCAGTTCCAGTTTGGTAGTCTTTGACTCTGCAAGCACTGCAGCTGGTCTTAATGACAAGTAAATCTGCTCTGAAAAAAAAGCCACATGTTTCACCTCGCCATTTAAAGTAATAGACATAAGCCATTCATACAGATATCTGAAAGTGCTCTCACAAGTTAGGAACAAGCATAGACTAACAAGGAAGAGAAAACATCTGCTTGCACTTAAGTCACCCACTTCTACTGAGCATCAGTAGACTGAAAGAAACAAAAGAATGATGACACAGCTTTGATGTTGCTTTCTTTAACTTCAAAAAGATCTGCTTGGGTATGTCCCTTTTATCCACTCTGCAGAACACCACAAACGTACAGATCTCTGAAGAAGACTGTCTGTGAAACCAATGAAAATGGAAGATGATAATGCTGTCAAAGCACGTAGGGCCAAAGCAGATGAAATCCTCTCCTTCTTTCAAAGTCTGTCTGCTAACCTGACATGTAGGTAGTCAGATACTACGGTGATGACTCTGGTGTAAATGTCTACCTTAAGAGGCAGATGTGGAGTATATTCTGTGAAGGTGATACATTTGGATCACAGTCTCCTGCTTTCTTTGATGTGCCAGGAGAAACCTGAATATTTCACCATGACTATCCACAATTCATCTTAGATCTGTTGCAATGCTCTGTTCTCCCTTCTTATCACCTTTTCAGTAACAGGCAGTATTTTCCCTTCTATGGAAAACTTGCTGGTAAGGATGTAACAGCTGAAATGTCTTTTACATGATCGCACAAATATTTTGTTTGTTTCCCATAGCTTTATTTCATATCAAACAGTTATTTAATTCAATAGCCCAAATTTAGTTCAATAGCCCGAATTTCTTATATAATGAAGAGCTCACTGTGTGAAGTTTTTAATTGCTATTGTATATTACTTGTATTGTATACTACCTGTCTCAATGCTTCCCTTCACATTTGATCTGTCTGATCAAATCATTCCTTATGTGCATACCAGCTCTGTGCCAAATCAGTTCTGCCATTCTCTTGGTATTGCTATTGAGCCAGTGTGCCGGTGAAACTTGCTGTAAAAATAATGACAGCAGGCTCCTGACCGATGCTCAAATTGTTTTTTCCTCGTGGATTCAGTCAGTGAACTGGAACAGTCTGAAAAGTGGAAGTCTTGATTCTGCTGACAAGCTTTTCAGGCATGATGTCCCAAAGACACAATATTTACCAAGTTTATCATTTTATGGATGACTGCTCCACTGAAGAGAAAAAATAAACAACCTTTCAGAGGAAAATGTAAAACTGTCTTAGAAATAATAGTACAATTCTAGCAAAATGCTTAATAAGAAAAACAAGTAAATATTCCTATGATGGACAGCCATTGCAGCTTGTGACCAGATTAATAAAGAGTCTGCATTCTTCATGAGTTAAAGGCTTAGGTCATGCTCCCATTAAAAATGAAGTATTCTCAAATAGCCTTTGGACATATGCTCATGAAGCTGATTTTTAACATGCAAGAATAAAGCATTCCCTTCTCTTTATGAGGTATCTTCAGATCTTCCGTAAGGTTTTTGCATGCCAAAATTGCTTCTACTAGAAATATTCAAGCAAATGGCTATGCCTAATGAATATGCTAGCATGTCACTCACTGAAGCGTGCCCTGTTGACAAGTTATTTTCTAAATGACTCCATTGCAGGGTGGGAATTCTTATGCCAGAACTTGTTACATTTCAGCAAGGACATGATCCATTAAGCCTTGTGGTGAACTGGGTGGTGATCTCTCATTTCTCTTCGACTGTTCATAAAAACATCAGTGCCCGTTATGATGGTAAATTCCCGAATGAACAACACTTGTTTATACAGTGTTAAGACAAACTTTACAGCTTTACCGCCATTTACCTTGTTCAAGAGATGTAATTAACAGAAGAGTTAATGTGAACTGGATCTCTGTTTCTGAGTCACCAGCAGATTATGAAACTGGGCCTTCAGGAAAGCAGCTTTGACCTTTACTTCTTTAAAAGAGTCACACCATCGCTAAAACTTAGCTAGCTAGAACATCAACAGACCATAGCTATTTTATCACACAGTCAAATTACTTGGACTCACAAAACTTCTTGAACAACCATTGTTGACTGTTTAGCTTTTGTTGAAAAAACAAAGATCATTCAGTGAAGCTTATCTTTAAACGATGTATCCTCAAAATTACATCAGTGAGGTAACACAGTATCCAAGTTTCCCTCCATAGTGAAGCACATATAGGCAGAGAGAGCAGATAGGAATCAACTTTTAAGTTGATGCATGTTTCAACAAGACCTGGAGATTAAAAATACCCAATGTTCTATTTTTAAGTTATTCAATATTACAGATATTGTATATCATGAAAGTAAATAATGGCATCTGAAATGAATACGGGGAAAAGTGGTGTGGGAAAAACCTCCTAAAACCAGATTCTTATCACAGGTAATGTCTCAGAGACATCACTGGACCAAAAAACTATAAGGAAAAAAATCAGCATACGATAATTTGATGGGGTATTTGTCTTTGAACTGCTCCCCAAATTTAATCATGGATATAGTTTACAGGTCTTTCAAAATGATTGTGATTTTTAAAAGGGAAACTTTGGATAAATCCTCAACAAAGTATGAAAGCATATTGTAACTCTACCATCTCAGAGACATCTGCATGGACAAATAAATTCTGCGCTTTTTAATTACCAAAGGAAAAATTATCTATTTCAACTGTGCCATGAATATACAGTTAAAATCTATGGAACGTGTACCTTTACATCTGTGCTCCTCATCACCAAAGAAGTTATGACAACACATTGTCAGTGGGAATGTGGGCCTCACATTCAAATGCAATATCGAAAGGGTCATAAACGGCGACTGTAGCACAGCTAGTCACACAACATGAGGAAGCACAGCATATTGCATCCTGTTTGACAGCATTTTAGAAGCAACCCTAGGATTTCAGTGACGAGTCAACATAGTTGCCTGCTATGGAAAACGATGTGTGGTGTTTCTGTGATACATATCTAACAGCAAAAAATCAGTTTCCTCTTCAGCACTGGAGCTCTCCATGCTGAGCTCAATCACAGATGTTTCAAGTGATTGCACCCTTAACACTTAGCAGGCAACGAGGGTCACAAACTATTTTGATGTGGAGCGTGAGGAAAAATTGTGCTCAACCACCTAACATTTATGCTTCTTTTCATTTTGTAAAATCTAAAATGCGTTCCTTGCAACACAGACAGAAGACGGCTTTGAAATTCACCCCACCGCTTCTGAATCCTTCTCAAGCGAAAAGTCTGATTTACAAATGCAATGAAGAGACACTGAAAAAGGTCAAATTCGATAGACCATCTTCAAATTCCCTAGCATGGTCTTTCTACTTATTCTCCTAAGTGCTCCTCATTAGTGTAAGACAAAACTAGGACTGTATAAGGGAAATGAGTGGCAACAGTGAATGGCAATAGCAATGAGGCAAAATAGTACCTAATATTCCAAATATGTGTTTTGTTGAATTCTTCTCCCATCTTAGGAGAAGAGGCAAGGGGAGAAACTGATACTATGAGACTTTCTTACCTCTGTTAAAATATACTGCGTGCATTCTGCTTATGAAGTGGGGGATTAACCCTGCAATTCGTATGGTCTGGACCTCTATATGTTGGTATGTTTGGATTTTGGTTTTACTTTGAACAAAAGGGATATAAGGGAAGGTACATAATTTTTTGGCTTTGGTAAGATTAAAAGAGAAATGTAACCTCTGGTTGCAGGAAACCTAGCACTCCCTCTTTTGCTCATTAAATTAGGAGACTAGTGACAGCTCATCAAATTAGGAGAATAGTGATGGGAATTTAGGTAGGATTTGAGATTTTTTTTCTTATTTATCACCAAGGCCCAGATCCATACTGGCAGATCTTCGTCCACCATGTATCTTCCCCACTGAGATGCCTGGAGAATGAAGTTGTAATTGCAGGCTGAAATGAGCAATTCAAATATCCTCCATGCAGGTATGAATTTTTGCACTGGTTAGAAAAAAATACATTTACAATATGAAGTGAAAAACATCAGTAAGGTGAATTGAGCTGCCCTTAAATACCAGTTCATCCTTTTACATCAAGAAAATGTATATCCTCTTAGAACCTTGAGAAAATTGTAGAATAAAAACCAAGAGATCTCTGGAAATTATGTGGAATGGTAAGGGGTATTACTTTAAAAGTGCTTGAAGAATAATAAAGGAAATTGTATTAGTTACGATGTGCCAAGGAAAAACTGCTCAAGTGTGTTAAATCAGATCAGGATCAAAGCAGTTTATCGATTTACTAGCAACACCTAATTAACCAGCAATCAGTGAATTAAACATTCGGGCTGGATATCAGCAATACAACAGATAAACCACAATTCTAGACACTTACAAAATCTTAATGACTGTCTACTGATTCCTAAACACCCTTTTATAATGAATCCATGAAATCCACATGTTGTTACATCCCCCACCAAGCCAGGGGGGTTTTGCAGCACCAGTCCCCCTCCTTGCACACCCCGAGCGGGAGATGCGGGTGCTCCAACATTGTGTGCACCCCTGCCAGCGGTTGCGATGCTGGCGGGGCGACGTCTGTACCCCCTGCTCATTCCAAGGCTATTCCCCACAGGCTTTTTATCCTGCTTATATACGTTTTTTCAAGGGGAATCCTCCTTTTCTCAAAAGTCCCTTGGTAGTCCCCCGGTCCCTGTTTGATCCGTCTGATGATCTTTTTAAACAAACTTCATCATTAATAATTTCCACTTGAGCATTGTCAAGAGGAGGCCGTGTGGATTCCCCCGCAGCAAAGGTTTTCATTGACTCAGAAAATCCTATACTAAACAGATTTTTATAAATTTCGAGACGGCATTTCTGTAAGGCTGTTCCGGAATTAAGTCTGCCAGTGCGATTTTAGGACTATTACAGAATCACAGAATGGTTGAGGTTGGAAGGGAGCTCAGGAGATCATCTAGTCCAACCCCCCTGCTCAAGCAGGGTAACCTAGAGCACATTGCACAGGATTGCATCCAGGCGGCTTTTGAATATCTCCAGAGAAGGAGACTCCACCACCTCTCGGGGCAACCTGTTCCAGTGCTCTGTCACCCTCACAGTGAAAAAGTTTTTCCTCATGTTCAGATGGAAGTGTCTGTGTTTCAGTTTGTGCCCGTTGCCTCGCGTCCTGTCGCTCGGCACCACTGAAAAGAGTCTGGTCCCATCCTCTTGACACCCTCCCTTCAGATACTTGTACACGTTGATAAGATCTCCTCTCAGCCTTCTCTTCTCCAAGCTAAACAGGCCAAGCTCTCTCAGCCTTTCCTCATAAGAGAGATGCTCCAGTCCCCTAATCATCTTTGTGGCCCTTCGCTGGACTTGCTCCAGTAGTGCCACATCCCTCTTGTCCTGGGGAGCCCAGAACTGGACGCAGTACTCCAGATGTGGCCTCACCAGGGCTGAGTAGAGGGGGAGAATCACCTCCCTCGACCTGCTGGCAACACTCTTTCTGATGCAGCCCAGGATACCATTGGCCTTCTTGGCCACAAGGGCACATTGCTGCCTCATGCTTAACTTGGTGTCCACCAGCACTCCCAGGTCCTTCTCCACAGAGCTGCTTTCCAGCAGGTCAACCCCCAACCTGTACTGGTGCATGGGGTTATTCCTCCCCAGGTGCAGGACCCTGCACTTCCCTTTGTTGAACTTCATGAGGTTCCTCTCTGCCCACCTCTCCAGCCTGTCCAAGTCTCTTTGAATGGCAGCACAGCCCTCTGGTGTATCAGCCACTCCTCCCAGTTTTGTATCGTCAGCAAACTTGCTGAGGGTGCACTCTGTGCCTTCATCCAGGTCATTGATGAAGAAGTTGAACAAGACTGGAGCCAGTACTGACCCCTGGGGGACACCTCTAGCTACAGGCCTCCAACTAGACTCTGTGCCACTGATCACAACTCTCTGAGCTCTGCCATTCAGCCAGTTCTCAATCCACCTCACTGTCCACTCATCTAACCCACACTTCCTGAGCTTGTCTATGAGGATGCTATGGGAGACAGTGTCAAAAGCCTTGCTGAAGTCAAGGGAGACAACATCCACTGCTCTCCCCTCATCTACCCAGCCAGACATTCCATCATAGAAAGCTATCAGATTGCTTAGGCATGATTTCCCCTTGGTGAAGCCATGCTGACTACTCCTGATCACCTTCTTTTCCTCCACATGCGTGGAGATGGCTTCCAGGATGAGCTGCTCCATCACCTTTCCAGGGATGGAGGTGAGGCTGACTGGCCTGTAGTTCCCTGGGTCCTCCTTCTTGCCCTTTTTGAAGACTGGAGTGACATTGGCTTTCTTCCAGTCCTCGGGCACCTCTCCTGTTCTCCATGACCTTTCAAAGATGATGGAGAGTGGCTTAGCAATAATGTCCGCCAGCTCCCTCAGCACTCGTGGGTGCATCCCATCAGGGCCCATGGATTTGTGGGTGTCAAGTTTGCTTAAATGATCTCTAACCCACTCCTCCTCCACCAAGGGAAAGTCTTCCTCTCTCCAGACTTTCTCTCTTGCCTCCAGGATCTGGGGTTCCTGAGGGCTGGCCTGAGCAGTAAAGACTGAAGCAAAGAAGGCATTCAGTAACTCTGCCTTCTCTGCATCCTTCGTCACCAGGGCACCCACCCCATTCAGTAAAGGGCCCACATTTTCCCTAGTCTTCCTCTTACTGCTGATGTATTTGAAGAAGCCCTTCTTGCTGTCCTTGACATCTCTAGCCAGATTTAATTCCAAACGGGCCTTAGCCTTCCTCGTCGCATCCCTGCATACTCTGACAACATTCCTATATTCCTCCCAAGTGGCCTGTCCCCCTTTCCACTTTCTGTATACTTCCTTCTTCTGGTTGAGTTTTGCCAGGAGCTCCTTGCTCATCCATGCAGGTCTCCTGCCTCCTTTGCTTGACTTCCTACTCATAGGGATGCACCGCTCTTGAGCCTGGAGGAAGTGATGTTTGAATATTAACCAGCTCTCTTGAACACTCCTTCCTTCTAGGGCCCTCACCCATGGGATTCCTCCAAGTAGGTCCCTGAAGAGGCCAAAGTTTGCTCTCCTGAAGTCCAGAGTTGCGATCCTACTTGGTGCCCTGCTGCCTCCTCGCAGGATCCTGAACTCCACCATCTCATGGTCACTGCAGCCAAGGCAGCCCCCAACCTTCACATCTTCCACCAGTCCTTCTTTGTTTGTTAGTACGAGGTCCAGCAGCACACCTCTCCTTGTTGGCTCCTCCACCACCTGTGTCAAGAAGTTGTCACCAATGCTCTGCAGGAACCTCCAGGACTGTTTGTGCCTAGCTGTGTTGTCTTTCCAGCAGATATCGGGGTGGTTGAAGTCCCCCATGAGAACCAGGGCCTGGGATCGTGAGGCTACTTCCAGCTGTCTGTAGAAGGCCTCATCGACTTCCTCATCCTGATCAGGTGGCCTGTAGTAAACACCCACAACAGTGTCACCTCTGTTAGCCTGCCCTTTGATCCTTACCCATAAGCTCTCGACTCGCTCTTCATCCACCCCTAGGCACAGCTCAATACTTTCCAGTTGCTCTCTCACATAAAGAGCAACTCCACCACCTCGCTTTCCTGGACTGTCTTTCCTAAAAAGCACGTAGCCATCCATGACAGCACTCCAGTCATGCGAGCTATCCCACCATGTCTCTGTAATGGCAATGAGATCATGGCCCTGCGACCGCACACATATCTCTAGTTCTTCCTGTTTGTTCCCCAAGCTTCGTGCATTGGTGTACAGGCATTTCAGGGAGGTGATCGAGCATGCAGGTTTCCCAGGAGGGGTAAAAGAGGGTCCTCCATAGCCACATCCCATGCGCGCTTCCCTGGCTGCATTCACCTGCTGGAGGCATCCTGACTTGAGCTGTCTTTCGCCAACTACCCTGTCACTATAACTCTCCCCTTCCCCCATCTTTCCTAGTTTAAAGCCCTCCTTACCAGGTTGGCCAACCTGTTGGCAAAGACCCGCGTGCCCCGCCTCGTGAGGTGGATCCCATCTCTCGCCATCAGTTGTCACAGAATCACAGAATCACAGAGGTTGGAAGGGACCTCTGGAGATCATCTAGTCCAACCCCCCTGCTCAAGCAGGGTCACCTAGAGCACATTGCACAGGATTGCATCCAGGCGGCTTTTGAATATCTCCAGAGAAGGAGACTCCACCACCTCTCGGGGCAACCTGTTCCAGTGCTCTGTCACCCTCACAGTGAAAAAGTTTTTCCTCATGTTCAGATGGAAGTGTCTGTGTTTCAGTTTGTGCCCGTTGCCTCGCGTCCTGTCGCTCGGCACCACTGAAAAGAGTCTGGTCCCATCCTCTTGACACCCTCCCTTCAGATACTTGTACACGTTGATAAGATCTCCTCTCAGCCTTCTCTTCTCCAAGCTAAACAGGCCAAGCTCTCTCAGCCTTTCCTCATAAGAGAGATGCTCCAGTCCCCTAATCATCTTTGTGGCCCTTCGCTGGACTTGCTCCAGTAGTGCCACATCCCTCTTGTCCTGGGGAGCCCAGAACTGGACGCAGTACTCCAGATGTGGCCTCACCAGGGCTGAGTAGAGGGGGAGAATCACCTCCCTCGACCTGCTGGCAACACTCTTTCTGATGCAGCCCAGGATACCATTGGCCTTCTTGGCCACAAGGGCACATTGCTGCCTCATACTTAACTTGGTGTCCACCAGCACTCCCAGGTCCTTCTCCACAGAGCTGCTTTCCAGCAGGTCAACCCCCAACCTGTACTGGTGCATGGGGTTATTCCTCCCCAGGTGCAGGACCCTGCACTTCCCTTTGTTGAATTTCATGAGGTTCCTCTCTGCCCACCTCTCCAGCCTGTCGATCTTCAAACAGGGTCCCATGGTCATGGAAACCAAAACCCTGTTGCCAACACCTGCGGCGCAGCCAGTCGTTAACCTGGAAAGTCCGTCTCCTCCTCCTCTCATCCATCCCCCTCACTGGCAGGATTGAGGAGAAGATGACCTGGGCTCCCAGACCCTTGACCACCATCCCCAGAGCTCTGAAATCCTGCTTGATGGTCTCCAGTTTGCCCTTGGTGTCATTGGCGCCCACATGAAAGAGCAGCAGTGGGTAATAGTCCGAGGCATGGACAAGCCTTGGCAGTCTTTGCATGACATCTCTCACACGAGCCCCCGGCAGGCCACAAACCTCTCTAGACAAGAGGTCAGGTCGGCAGATAGATGCCTCCGTCCCCTGTAGCAGGGAGTCCCCCACAACAATCACCCGCCGCTTTTTCCGGGTGTTCCGGCAGGGCACAGGGTCTGTTGTCCCAGGTACTTCCCTGGCAGCCATGCCCATCTCCTCCTCATCCTGGAGGGCACTAAACCTGTTCTTCAGCTTCAGGTCTTCAGGAGGAGTAGGAGCCTTTCTCCTCCCACGAGCAGTGACCAGTTTCCAGCCTTCTTCTACGATGTTATGATGTACCGTTTCACATGGCACAGAGCCCTCTGGCAACTCCACTGCTGCAGGGGGTTGGGACTCCCGGAGCTGTACAGTCTCCGAGAATACCCTGTCTATCTCCTGCTCTGCTTCTCGGATGCTGCGCAGCCTACTGACCTCCTCCCGTAACTCCCTTACCTGACGACACAACTCGTCAACAGCAGCACACCTCCTGCAGGAGAGCTGGCTGCCAGCCCAGGCCTCCCGGAGAGGCCCCAAGCACTCCCTGCAGCCTGAGACCTGTAGAGCTGCATCTACTGTCAGAGGGTCGGTCTGGGTCCAAGCCTCTGACACAGCAACTCCAACAGCCGCTGGGGAACGCGCTCTGCGGCATGTCACGACCATACTTGAGGAAGTGTACACCACAGGGAACAGAAACAAAGGTCCCTTCGCACGCCCTTCTGCGTGAACTGCTGTGCAAAGTGCTGCCTCTGTTCGCTGCGCTCTAGGCCTGGCTCTTATATAGGCCTCTCCCTAGCACTGACTCACAGGGTGCTTGACCGCCCAATCAAGGGCCACTGGGATCAAAGGCCCCAACCCCCTCTGGTCAGGGGCAACCCAGAGAGCTCGTTAGCAGCAGCCACTCCTAGCTGGAGCTTTTCCCACGAGCTTTTCCCAGGAGAAGTCAAGGCATCCTGCAGTTGTCCTTGCCTAGCTTCCCCTTTCCTGTTCACAGCGATCACCTTCTAGGTCCTCGGGGGTCCTCAGAAAGCCCACAACTTCCAACAAGATCCTCAAGTTCTAGTCAGAGCCCAACCACTGCTGTGCAAACTGCTGCGTCTGTTCGCTGCCTCTGTTAGCTGCGCTCTTACAATAATCTTTACGTGAAAGGCTGCAAGAAGGTCATGAGAGCACTGTATAAAATCTTTTACTAAAACTTACAATCCTGTCAGCATTTGAAATCTAGTAAATTCTGAAATACCAGTGCAGGGTCATGTGTCAGTATCAGTACCTGGCCCAACAGCCTGTCACATTTGTGTCCTGGTTTGTCTCTGGATTTAGCCTTTTCTTCTACCTTCAGGTTCCAGGTTCTACTTAACATTTACAAAAACCTTAACATTATCTCCAGGAAAGCAAAATACATCTCAGTATAAGCCTAATAAGCAGTAGAACCCCTTTTCCATCATAGTCCAGTGACTGAAATGTGAAAAATAAATGATGACAATATCTAGCAATAGGCATTTATTCAATTATTTTAGCTACCTTGCATAGGTGAAAAAAAATTTCTTTACCTACCAGAGGGAAGTTAATAATGTACCGTTTGACTTGAGAGATCCAGAACTTGGAAGGTAACGTAATGGATTCTCCAAACTTGGATTTCTGTAGAGACAGGGAGAAATGAGTTCCAGATAATCCTTTACTTCATATGAGCCTGTGATTTTCCTGGGAAGGAAGTAGTGGTGTTGTTCCTTCATGTGACTGATTGATTCTCCCTGGAAATGATAGAAAGCAAGATGTGCTCTTTCTTTGTTGTTCAAAGGATGAATGAAGATCTCAATGTTCTTCATGTTTAACTCATTTCCTAAAAATAATACTTAGTATGCGCCTACATTTGTTGAAATTTCTGAAATGTTGGACATACAAGATTTTTCATAATCTCCCAAAGAAGTAGATGAAGATGGTTTAGAAAAAAAAAGAAGAAGTGAAAGGAGACCGTGAGGACTGAGTGCCAGCTATCACATAAAATATTATTGGTCACAACCTCATGGGTGAAAATGAACACCAGATTTGGCACGATGCTTAAGACCACTGAGAACCTATTTATGTGATGACACCTGTAGCTACCAGTAGAAATAAACTAGCATGAGCATTAAAAGTGAAGTTGACTGGAGACCTCTGATCTTTTTTTCTTTTCTGTGAGATTTCTGCTTCTTTGTTTTCTTGGGGTTTTTTTTTCCACTTTTACTGGAATACTAAATAGCCTGTCCCAAAACGTTGTATGAAGGAAATTGTTATACAGTGTACATTTGATTCCATTTAGATTTGTACAATCTACTTCCTTTTTCCACCTATGTTTAATAAACTTTAAAAGCTTGCTTTCTTCCTGTTCATACTTCTGTTTCTTATAGCAAGTCACAAAACACTGAAACCCCAGAACTGACTATATTATTCTGAAAAAGGTCATCTATAACATCTTAAGTGCCATATGCTTTTTTACTTTCAATATTAAAGAAATCAATATATTTTTCCCATATTTGCTTATCTGTATTTTTAATGATCAGTTACACAACTGCTATTTTTATATGGTATCAGAGCCATTATGACTGGAATTATGCCACAGAGAACACCATTTAATTTTCTAAGCATGACAAAAACAATCAGTGTTAAACCCAGAAGAGAAATGAATTTCCACTTTCATTTAGTGCTATTTAATATCTGTAATTCCAGATTCAGCAGGCTTTCAGATGGCAATGGAAAATCATATCGTTCCTGAAACTGCAGAACCGCTCTTGTAATATCTTTTTCTGGGGATCGGAATAAGATTCACAGAAATACAGTTTTCTTTATATAACCAACAAACTCTGTGTGATTTCAGCTAGCTTTCTTGCTTCTGAGCTTAGCCTCAGCTTTCAGCAACAGCGGGTACATTAATTCGGGTTGAGGGCAGCAGAACTGAACTTAATCAGCAAAATATTTTATACCCAAGAAATTTCTCTTCTTCCATGACCTTCTCCTTCTTGTTAGACCCTGTCTACTGTTCCATCTCATGAACTAAATTTAGGATCAAATTTCTAACTTCATACCTGTATGTATCTATAATCAGAAAAATAATGATATGTATCTTCAAATTTTGGTGGATGTTGTCTTTTTTTTTTTACACATATATTCATTACCTCACAAAAATGAGATTAGCAGATTGGTACTGGTCTTTCCACTTCTAAGTTATGTATACATATGTTTTTAAAAACGATATTCCTAGAAAATTTGCATTTGCTGGGAAACTTGGAAATAAAAAGCTATCCCATTCTTTTGAATTTCACCTAAGTTAGAATCATTGAAATTGAAAGAGTAGATCAATAATCTTTACATATAAATTGCATCTAGATTTTTAGTCTTAATATTTCTTTTGTGAAACAAGAACTTTGATTTTCCACTTCTCATTTTCCCTAATAACTATTTCTTACCCCTTTGAATTATTTCAGAGAAGACAGTTAATGAAATGCAAAGGATATAACAAACCTCTTACTATCTATTTTAATATGAAGTCAGAATAGAAGATAGTAAATGTCAGAAATAGCTAATTTCATGATACGTCTGGTGAGCAGCTGTAGTTAGTCGTTATGAGTTCATTATATGGCTATCATCACTATAGAGTTATAAACCGAGAAGTTCTGGAGAACTCACCAGAGTCCCAGTCCAGTGCGACAACTTTACTGATCTTGGCAGCAGAAACGTTCAGAGAAATAATTACTGATGATCTGAAAATGATAATCTAATTCCAATCACTTGACCTCATAACAATTCCCCACCATGAATGTCCATTAAGTCATAATAATTAAATAATGAATATTTTTTCTTATTAAATCTTACTCAGTTTAATAATAAATAATTAAATCTTTGTTTTCCAAGAACCATGCTTCTGGAAACACTGGATATGTACTGAACAGTAACGATACATTCACGGACAATATGTCCTGTTAGAGACAATCAGATATTTCTTTCCATTTTACAAAGTCAGCTAGAGTAAATTCTGTGAAGTTTTCCTAATGCTGAGAGGCCATGTTTGAACCTTTGTAAAATTCTGTCTTTTTGGAAGTCTAACATCCAGCTTTTATATAACAGTCCTATCTTATGCCAAGCTGTAATAGAATAGGATTTGACAAACAGTAGTTAAGACATGATTAAACCTAATGCATTGTTGTTCTGCTTGAAACTTCTTCAGTTATTTTTCTCTGAATTTGGCAAAGTCTACAACACCCAGAATGTGAATTTGTTTAAATTTACGCAAGGACATTTTTACTCTTTTACATTTAGATGTGAGCAGTTGCGTTAAAAGCACTAAGATTTCTGAAGAGAGACGAAATCCATCCGAAGAGCTGATCCTTCTGCAAATCAAAAAAAAAAAAAAAAAAAAAGCTGGCTTGACACTGGATTAAAGTTGTTTGAATCTGAATCAGACTTTTCCCACCTACATCACTGTTTATGAACTCTCAGTATTTTTAAAAGGGTAAAGACACTACTAGATTTTACCGCACTCATTTTACTTGCTCCTTTCTTTGGGTAGTTCACATTAATACAAGATTAATCAGCGCTAAGATTTCAGCATTTCCAGACTTGCACTGATGTGTGTCACATGCCCTGAAACCAGGAGAAGGGTTATTTCGTTATGGTCAGCATCACTTGGTCTGTGGTCAGACAGCAGTCTAACTGCTCTCAGTTTTTACTATTTTAAAAACATCAAAGAGAGAGCTAAAAGGAGAGATAAACAGGAGAGAATTTATAAGAAAAAGGTTAAACACTTTAGAGAGCTAAGATTTAAAGGTCTGAGAGACAAGTTCAGCCTAAAGAACAGAAGACTCGGTGTAGACATAAATATCTAAACATGCTTTAAAAGGGTGCCAGAAGGATGGTAAGAGCAAATCATTCTCAATAATCAAAAATGGAAGCTGCAACAAGCGAAAATCTGGTTAAATATTAGTAAGGGGGAAATAATTTCACAGATCTGGAAGCTGTGCTGCATCTTTCACCTTTTTACAGTTTTTTTTTAGAAATAGACACTGTGTCGTACTTTACTTTCCACCCTTTGCTATGCAGAAGAGCTTATGGCTTAATGGCTAATGTCAAATAAAAAAAATCCTCCTTTCCCTTCATTCATTTCTTACTGCGAAGCTTTCAGCAGGCCCAAGGAGCCTTGGACACTTTCTTAGAGACCTCCTTCCTTGAGAAATACGCAACCAGCAGATGTCTGGAGTTACCTGATTATAAAGGTAAATTAAAGGCTACAAGGGCACATCGCTCACCTAACTGTTTTGAGGAATCTTTTGATTTACCTTGGCCTGAAAAAAGCTGTAAGACTTGCAGCAGAACAATTTTCCCTTACCGTCATTTCTTTTTTTCTTTTTTTTTTTATTGGGAGAATAGTTCCCTTTTCATCATCCACTCTTTGCTTGAAGTTCCATTATCAGCGGATGCTTGCTGCATCTACAGCCATGCGTGCAGACAAAGCCTTTAAATATTTCTGTTCATGCCAATTCAATTTAAATGCATGTCTTGCACACAATCACTTCTTCATTTGTTAATTGGATCCAGAAAAAAAATGCAACTCATTCAGTGGCCAGATAGTATAAAACCGACACGCAATTTCTATAAATGTACAGGTTTCTCCCTTTTCTACATAAATTTATAACATCTCTGTAACAGAACAACTGGTGACTGACTATGCAAAATCATTTTCACTGGAGATGTAAAAAACGCTTATCAGTATGGACTACAAACATATAAATCCTATCCTGATGTAGGAAACAGGTTTTGGCTATTATTCATACCTGCCACTTCAATAAATGGCTATGAAATCCTGGAGCCTCCCAACTTATATGACCCCGGTGAATATTCCTGCAAACTTTTTTCTTCACGATCCTCTGTCTAGCAATATTGTACATCATGTGGAGTAAGCACCTCCCTCTGAAACTTTTTTTTTTATTTATATTTGAGTGTAGACATACTTTGTACATCTGGGCATGCAACTTGATGGGAAATAATTTGAGATAAGTGATTCGTATTGGTAAAAAATAAATGCCTATAGAAATGAGCAGCATGTTGTGAAATCTTTGACTGAAGAAAAATTACTCATCAGTAAATGGCCAATCTTTAAAAATCCTTTTCATTTCCTTTATAGAAAAAAAAAATCTTTTTAAAAGAAAAGGAAAAAGTTATTTCTTAAAAAAGAGAGAAAAATGGACTGTTTTAAAACCAAAATAAGTGACCAACCAAATGGAAAGAAAAAATAAAAGTAAGCAAGAAAAAAGAAAAAAACTATTTAAACATGACTACAGAGGACAGATCAGCAGCAGACCAGGCTGAGCTATGTGGTAGTGACATGCAAATTCTTTTTTTTCATCCAGTCTTATTTCCAATCAATATAATTCCTCCTGTGCCCTTAAGATACTGTAACATTGTGATCACATTCCTAAGGTTACACCAGCATTTCAAACCAATGAGGTACTTTCCTTTCTATATTCTATGCCATGAACACTTTAAGTCTCTTTCAGCACTGTACATGAATACAAAGTAATAATTTTTCCAGTGAAATTTATTTTATGATGCATTATTAAACATATTTTAATGTGGAACCAACCATGTGCCAGAAGACCTTGTGTTGTTACTTATTCTCATGCAAAGGGACATAGACTCTATTCACCCTCGAAGAGAAGATATAGTCATCCTTCTGGGAAACTATGCTGGTTTTGCAGAGGCAGATAATATAGCTAATGCTATCTAAATCTACTAAGATTTGTTCTTTCTTCCTGTACCCATCGTTTATTTCTTTTGACAAGGTTTCCAGGAAAAATTAAACTTTGACTTTTAGAATTGGTCAAATTTTGTCTTACACTGATGGAAGATTAACTAACTGCTCTACTGCGCTAGGAGTAATCCTCATTAGATACTGGAATACATGGCATCGTGTTTGCAATTCCTTAATAGCAAATGCCATTTTCTTTCAAAAAGCCTTTTTTTTTTTTTTAACACGAACAAGCATACAATAAGGGCACGCAAAATGCAAAGTAAATGTTACCACTGTAAAGTCTATTCAGTGAGGTTGAAATAACAGTTTAGTTGCCCTTAACAGTTTAGTTGCCCTTTTCCAGCTAATTGGGCAGACTGTTTGAAAAAGTCATTGCTGCTTTTTGCAACAGCTACCAGGATGGAATAGAAACCCTCTTCATCTTTTTTTTTTTTTTTAACCACATGTAAAAAGAATATTTCTGAGCTTATTGTTATTCACAGGTGAGTGTCGTGCTGATTACAGAGCAACCTTCAAATTTTGTGGAAATACTATGCGTCACGTGAGAAAAGGAGCACTTCCTCTCACTTTTCAAAACCAGTGCACCTGAAGATGCAGTCAGCTGCTCCCTCCAAAGCCCCAAAATCATAAGCTCATATTCATAAATCAGTAATTAACCTCCAGGTACCGGACAGCTTAGAATAGGGAAGGAAAAGCGCTTAGGGTCACCTTAAAGCATGGTTGCAAATATGAGAATTAACTCTTGAATGTAAGTTTGTTACCATACGAATTTTGAAATCACATGCATTTAGATATATAGAAGAATCTCTTTGAGTATCAGTCTCAGGTTTTATGTCAGTAGAAATCTGCACACTAGCTCAGGAAAGAGTTAAGAATTGAAACATAAAACTTTGGCCTCTCTGGGCAATTTCCAGAAGCATTTAGACAGAGGTATAAATTGGTTCAGGATAAGAAGTCACTTCCAATTTTGTTTCCATTTTTTGTAGCCTTTTAGTTGATTTTCCCTTTTTAAATGTGCAAGTGCAAAAGCAGGTGATGCCACAATGCTATTTAAATATTTGAAAATATTTTTTTTTAGCTAGTAACATCAGAATATTCCCAGTGAAGTCAGTGGAAATTTATACAAGTTGAGAGTCTTACTATTAGAATTAGTTCTTTCCTTTCTCCAAACGTAACTAACATTTTAGTTATTTGCAGTGTAATCATAAATGATACTACAGATCTATGTATTCATTCAAAAATCCATATAGTACAAAAAAACATGTATGGGACATGTTTTAAATGTATCATCTATTCCAGTAGGGGGGGGGAACTTTGCATTAGGGATTCTGAAAAAATAAAATTCCCTAATTAGGGAACCCTATTCATCTCCCAAAGCTTGTCCTTTAAAGTATCTACTTTTAACTAGGAAATTTAAAGTGCTTAAGCATAATTTTAAATAATGAAGTCAAATTAAAAAAAAAAAAGCTAATCAAAGGCATCACTTTAGATGACGATATATTGCATTCAACATTTTGATGAACTTATGGGCAAGCTATAGTTTTAAAGATGGCTAGCTGAAATGATATCTGAAACAACAGGATTATAGTGTTATAACTGTAGTCTAATTAAAAGGAGGCGCCATGAGTTCTAAAACATTAAAAATGAATTCTAAAACTCTAAAATACTCCAACCATTCTCATATTTCCCTGCTTTATTATAAGTTATTTTTTCTTGATTTTTACTAATTCCTCTGCCTGTAGTTTTAAATGTTAACACTCTTGCCTCAGAGGGCTCATACACCCAAAATGTACCGAGTTTGATGGTGTGGAATGTATTTTAAGGAGACATCCATTCAGCAATAGAAAATTTTTATAGTTTTCTATAATTGTGCCCAATTATGGGCACAAGTTATTTGAAAAAAAAAAAGAAGGAATGCAGCCAAACAAAAATAACTGTAAGCAACCAACAAAATAATCAGGATAAAATGCTAAAAATTGCCTTACCTTTTGGCTGCCTGATTTAAGTTCCACTTTTTTTTGTTTGTTTGTTTTGCAAAGTGCTCATTCTCAACAACTGAAATCAGAAGTCAGCGAGCATAAAAGCTGTTAAATGTGGTATAAAAAAAGAGAAAACTATTACTGAAACTTTTGTTCTAAAGCAGCTAATCGGTTACTGCTTGTTCATCCATTATTTTCATTTTAAATACTCCAGTTTATCAGGGTATAAAAAGCAGTACTGTAAATTTCTAAGATGACAAAAAATTGCAAACTTCTTTCCTTCATGCCCATACCAGTAATTTTATGAATTCCTATTTACTGTATGGGAAAAATGTGTTTAATTAATGAGGGATAAGGAGGGAAACTGGTAAAAGTATAAAATAACATTAATAATGAAGCCTAACATGCAGACATTTGCCTTTGAAGTCTGTCAGTCTTATTCTGTGGTTACTGTGTGAATGAAGATAAACTCAGCTTAGGAAAGAAAAGAAAGGAACTGAGCTGTTTAATCTTCTTATACTGATAATTGAAAGCTGTGATAATTCTTTATACTCTGTGCTTTTAGCACTTTCATATGAAAAGGCTTAGAAAGCCCACAGTATTTTACTTTAAATACATTGTTATTTTTAGAGGCTGCTTCCAATATTTTTTATTGCCTTTTACTGATCACCAAAATTGGGGCAAGGATAGAAATGCTGTTATGGTCAGACTTACAGAGTCACAGGCAGTTTAAGGTTTTCTTCTTTGGTATAATACAGAAACCAAAGAGTTACCTAGTGCATATTTCACTTGACATGATCTTGTAAAGGCATCAAAACGTGAAACTTCTTCTGAGCAATGGTGTTAAGCATCTCCTTTAAATGCAAGAGCTAATAGTAAGATCATTAATATCAGCCTGATTAAAAACAAGTTTATGCCTGCATGGTTCTCCTGGCAGTCCATGCATTTTCCTTCCCTGTTACTTCTTCAGGAAACAGAAGAAGCAGAAATATTACTGTTGAAAAAATGACTCTTCAATCAGGGCTTCTTCTTTTACCATATATGCACAAGTCCTACTGCATGTGAGTATTTCTCCTTTGAAGGAAGGGGCAATTATCATCTTGGAACAAGAATTATATGGGAAGCGGTGCACTAAATCTAGCTGAGCATACAACTTCTTAATTCAATTGAAAATAATTTTTTTTCAGAAGGTGTCTGGACAGCATTCTTCCTCCCTAATATTGAACTTTCAGAGAGGCCAGAGTAATTAATGATAAGTACTACTGGGAGACGACAGACAGAAAAGCCAAAATAAAATTTATGAGATCAAGGCTTGTGCTTATTACAGGGTTTGGAGAAAAGGGTTCGGTCTTGTTCCACGTGTACTAAAGTGAACATGCACAGCAGAATCCTCCCCTTTTCATCTTCATTAGTTTCCTTCTTAAGTTTCATTTATCATGAGAGAGGGCAGTAGAGGCTTAAAAGTGGCCTTGGCCACCTTTAGATAAAGTGTGCTTTAGTGTAGGAGTTCATTGCTTCTCAACTGAGGACATCGCTTTTACTCTAATTTATGAAGACCTTATCAAACGTCTCCATGGAAACAATCTTCAAACCCTTCCCACATGCTCAACTTTAAGCCTTATTTCTGTAGAGCATCCATTCATCTAAATGGAAAACCAGAGCACGACAGGCTCACCCCAGTGCACTCTATGAGCATATTAGATTGCTGTTTTGTTTGTAATCACAAGGAAAAATTAATCCTGACATTAAGTTCGACAGTCTCACCAGGGCAAATGGAGAAGTTTCATATATCTTATTAACTTGCTCTTAGAACAATATTTTCACATCAGAACAAGAACTCAAGTCTTTCATACTCAAAAAATTTAGTCTGAAGCTCACATCCATTATGCTATGGTTTCCATACACAGGACATAGAAAGGTCCAGCTTCAAGTTGCGTGCAGAATGGGCTCAAGTGGACTTCACAAACATGTGCCGCATTAAACGCCACATTAAGTGTGTAAGGTACGTATCCTTAAACGTACACATGGCATCTGGCTGACCACAGGGGCCATGAGAACAACAGAAGCCCTTACTCCTTTCCTTGCAACAACCGAGCACGCTCGATTGGAAGAATATTTTGACATGCAGCGGTTGAGAAAGAAAAGGCCAAGGCTGCAGCATTGGCACCAGCTGAGCAAACGCCAGCCTGAGGGAGAGAAAAGATCCAAAGCAGAGCTGGAGTTAGCAGACTGTTTTTGTAAATCGAGAGGGATCTGTATGATATTTGTTTACCCCAGAAGCCATTGAAAGTTGCCTGAGTGGAAAGAGCTGAAAAAACAAACCGTTCTGGAAACCTGAATGATGAGAGATTACTTCCAAGTATTCATTTTGTCTCTTCTAGCTAGCTGTTCCAAGGGTTTTTTTCTATTGCTAGAGGTACTGTGTACCCCTTTTTTTTTTTATGGTTTTCTCAAAATGTAGCTCTAAAGTTTGGGATCTGATGCGTCTTTCGGTGTGCTCACTTGGAAGTAAAAAACTTAAGCAATTGAAATATGTAATAAACACAAGAACATTGAAAATAAAAAGAGCCATTAAAATAAACTTCAAAAGCTATTAAAGGGCTCAAAGAAAAAAAAAAGCACACGGGTCAGAGTTAATGAACAAACTTTATAAATCTGAAAAAGGAAGCAAGGAAGAGGAAGATGTTTTTCTGAATATGGCTGTGTATGCCATCTAATTCCTTATGCTGGTAAAGACCTGTTCCTTCCATGCGAGATAGCTGTTTGCATTATTGTTTTGGATAGGCCCCATGAAGGATCAGAATTTATGGCACACTATATGAACACTTAACACTATATCTAGCTCGGAAATAGTCGTGCAAACACAGCGGTGTTTGCTGCAGCTTTCCTTTCAGCACGGCTGCCTAAACCCCGCAGCCCATTTGCCATCTGCCCTTCAGTCATGGAGCACAACCTTCTCCAGATGCACTCGAACTGTGATCTTTAGTGCACATAGAGGATCATCACCAGATTCCCCTTTTTGGGGACTTTCCTGGACTCATCTTGTTGCATCCAAACCTAAAGTGCAACTCTAAATTCTGCAAAATTAAAACTCTATTTTAAATTGTTCTGCTTCTCCCCAGGAGCTCCTAATTTCTACAGTGTATTACTATTCCAGCTCTCATAAACTCTTAAATTGAATGGCAGGCACCCTGTGTTGCCTTCAGTTCATTTAAGGTTTAGACATTTTAAGGCATTGTTTTGAGATTTAATGAAGTTTTGCCATTATCATTCTTATCCTGCCGCTTGAATTTGTGACTTTCACTTCTTGGCCAGCTGGAAATAAGGATGGACAAGCTTGATGAGCAAGCTCCTTTTTTGGGAGGTAGATAATTGAATGAAGAGCACAGAAAACTAAATCATGTATATTATGTATGAATGATTAGGTCTCCAGCAGATATTCTAATTCATTGCCTGCCTGTCTTAAGCATGACAATATATTGACATTTTATATTAAAATATTTCGAAAAGAGGTTATCTCAGCTGGTGTTTCTGTAAGGAGAAGAGATGCAGTAAAGAAAAAACATGTCAGATGATATGCTGCCTAAGAAACTGCCAGAAACTGTCTGCATTTTGAGGTCCCTGCCTCCCAGCTGCTGTTCAAAGATGAAGCACTAGTTAAAATTACACTGAATAGTCCAATGTTTCTAAAAGGCTTTTCATTCCTTTCTGTTTCTTACAGGGTGCTGTGCTAATGCATTAGGCCTTTATGCAAATTAAGATATACAGCATGAAAGATAACAGTTCAGGCACAAATTACATTTTGTCTGTTTTTTCTGTTTCTCAAGTGTCCACATTCGTGGATGTTTTATTTATAAAGGTGGTATGCAGTATGTGTCACTTCTCCCAGACATCATTTTAAAGAGTTGGATATCCTGTGCCTCTTGAAACTTGGATTTCCAGAATAAATCACAACTTCTTTTGAAGTTGTTTTGTTTAAACATCTTGGAAATTAATCTTACTTTTGTCATTTTGTGACTCTGCTCATCAAGTTGCTTACTCCATAGAAAAAGAAGTTTTGTTCCAGAAATACTTAAATTGGAGAAACCAAGTTAAGCTTTAAAAAATGCTTAATATTTTACTGTAAGGCATAGTATTTCTTCAAGTGATTTAGGATACCATATTTTTTTCTTGAACAAAATTTAGCTTATAGAAAAGTTACGCTTGAAAACATACAAAGGAAATGCGATAAGTTATGAACAGCAAATATAAATGTTTGCATTTAACAGTAGCTCACCATAGTTCAGTACCATTGCTGTGTCAGAAAAAAAGTAGGGGACTATGCAATGGAAACCGGTTATTCAATGGGCATTAACATGACTTTTGTAACTCATGGTCTTCTCCAGTTCTATCATCTCCAAGTCCATCAGCTGCAAACATAAAGAAAACATTCAAGAGGAATACATAGGTACTTGCACAGATTTGCACGTATGCTAAATACTGACCATGTACCTCCTCCAGTGTCTAGCTGCCAGAGTTCAGGAGTCAGCTACTGACTGCTGCGCCTAGACCTTTAGGTCAAGCAGAAACACTTGTGGATCTTGGAGGCACGTCCCGAGAGTTCGCTCCCTGCAGGTTAGTGACGCTGGAATAAATACCTTATAGCCAGAGGACCTTATTCTCCTCTAAATTGTCAGAAAAACAAATGAGTGGATCTGCATGGAGCTTCCCACTTGGAAATTGCAGTTTCTTCTCCTAGTGGAGGCAAAGTTCCTCAGCTGCTTTCTCAGGCAGCTAATGACTTAGTAATCTATCCAGAAATAGGGACCCTCTTGGACATCTTGGCGGTTCTACTACCACTCCTAATCAAAGAATATTTTTTAATTTCATGACAGATGCATTGAGAAAAAGCGATGGGTCTTTACAGCAGAGGGAAGATCCTTTTCTGCCTGATGGCAGAGCACCATGCAGTAAACTCCATGCAGCCAAACTCATTGCTGAGAGCTTTGCTTGAAGGCATCCTGTGGGCATCAATGCTGCTGGAAGTCTTATTGGTTTTTGGCAGTTTTCATTCATACATCTCCAGGGTCAGGAATATGGTTGCTCTGACACCACAAAACACAGAAGCTTGATGTTAGTTACCTTCAGCCCATTACCTTCAGCAGAAAGTTTCTCTATAATTTTAAACAGAAGGAGCCATTGGTGAGCTGCTTCTGTGTCCCAGTAACATGGTCCAGCTCTTTTGCTGCCTATTCACTTAATGGAGCAAAAAAAAAAAAAGTTTTGTCACAGTCTGCAAAACTTCTTGTTGCAGAAATACCATGTTCAATATTTAAAAAGTGCTACCTAAATTATTTCAATATTTGTTCAATAACATGGAAGTATTTATTAGCTATTGATGAAATACCATGTAACATCCTGTATTGCACACTGTCGCGTGAAAGGGAGGGACGGAAGGCCCTTCCTTATCTTTATAATTTACGTTTGCCTGCCAGAGCCCCCCTGTTTGAGGACTTTCCCTGAGACAGTTTCGCAAAGTAAAAAGAATAAGATTTTATTAAAGCGACAGATACAACAGGTTCGGAATTGCCATTGATAAATGCACTTGCTGCTACAAATTTTCTTTCTATGAGCTCAAACTAACAATTAAGCGCTTTCAATAATAATATATTTTCCCGGGTAACGTCCAACGTTTGTCGGAGGCGCAAGTCTTACCAAAGAGGCGTCCCTGTTTGGGGGAGGGGAGAAGGAGGCTCGCTCGTCAGCAATCTCCAGTGAACAGGTCGGCGGTTCAATTTTCTTCCCTTCCAAAAACTTTAGTGAGCTATCCTCTGTTTTATAGTTGCTGAAGGTGGGATGTGGAAGTGCGGCAGACATACTTCATTGGCTAGATTGCCATTTGCATGGTTGTTGGGGGTATACTCCCCTTATTTACATATCATTATGCAGCAAAGGGTGTGATTTTTAATATGGTAATCAGGGATAATGAGGCTAGGGGTACTATAGGTCAACAGTTAGTCTGTGAGCAGCAATTATTTTTTGGGATGCAACCCTTTGTGGTCAGGGGCGGACCGTGATACCTCCATATCGCTCCCTCCTCCGCCGTGCAGCTGGAACAAACTGTCTGGCCTTCACCAGCTAGTTCATTACTCATGTTGCAAAAGGGTGGCGTGCTTTGGCTGCCACGTACTGTTTTTCCCTTGTGCCCCCTTATCTTTCTCCTTGAATTCTCTCTTGTTCCCACACACACAGAATATTATTGCTTTTAAAAAAGGAAGAAAAAAACCACTAAATATACAACACAAAAAAGTCAGAACTTAAAATAGCTAATTTTCTAATATAACGTTACATAAAATAAGAAACAAGCAAACAGCAAAATTAACTGGAAAAGAATAATGGGAAGGTGTGTCTTTTCCTTAAACTGAGGGGCAATTAAATGTTGTATTACTGCTAAAACAACGACAACGTGTGTCTTAATCAGAAAAGGCTCTACTGACTCTCGGTAATTTTTCATTAGAATGATCCTAGAAAGTCATTATCATTACAGTACACACTGGATAACACACACTTTCCTACAAAGCTCTTAAATGAGTTATCCGGGAATTAGCTCAACTTGTTAGGTGGCTTTCATGCAATTACTGTAAATTGGATGTCTTACAGATTTAGCTGTAACCCCTCCTCTCCTTGTGCTGACCCTGACAGTCAAGATCAGATGAGGCAGTTCTTCTCCAAAGACTTAAACAACTTCAAACTGGGGACATCATTTTAAGAAAGATACGTGTAAATAATGAAGTCACCGCTCATGCTAAAATAGCATCACCCTTATTGTCTGATTTGGAAAATTGTTTCCAGCTGAGTTTAACAACAAAAACTTTTACTCAAGGAAATATACGGAAGTGAATGAAAGGTGAGCAAGAGTAACACGTGCAAAACTGGAACTTGACTGCTATTGCAGTCCTTGAGCAACCATACCTGTGAAAAAAAGATGAGGCCCCTAGTATTGAAAATTAAGGTCCTTGAAGACCTCTACAACTGGTGTTAGTGCTTTAACAAAAACTGCACTGTTATTTTATTTACCAAGCTCATGTTTTGTACACTGGTCACAGAAATTTCCTATGAACATTTTCTCCAGCCAGAAAAGGTACCTAAGAAGGAGTTATATTTCTTTGCAGAATGTTCCACATGGATTTTAGAATTAAATTCACACTTGCCAATGACATTTGTACACAGTGTTGGTAGGACAGTAAGGGTCTTTGGTTAAATAGTGTCTTTATTGTTTTCCTGAGAATCACAGGAGAAAAACTGAAAACTCTTCTTAAAACTCCTGTGGATTAATGATCAGATGAATGGCAGATAGAGGTGGTTGAGCTTGTTTAACAAGAAGAAAAAATGAGGTCACGAATCAAACTGATCCAACAAACAAAATTAAACCTACAAATTACAAATTACATGTTAATTGACTAATATTGTCCTTATTCCAATCAAATAAGTAGTCCCACTGCAAGTCAGAAAGTGACAAAAAGTACAAAATCAATGTCAAGTTTTCCACTAATATTGATAGGAACTGGACGCCATCCATATTTATAGTGTAGTACTGTTAAATTTAGCACGTAGTCAGGCACAGCGTAAGAGTAAAGTGTGTTTTAAAAGAACACAATACAAACAGGAATGAGACGCTGAGAGACTGGAAACCTGCAGAATCTTGAAGACACACTAACACATGGAGGATGAATTATTGGCCAAAAAAAGGATATTCACACCATCTGTGCGAGAAAATTTAGGTGCAATTTAGATAACTACAACTTAGAAGCCTGAGTTTTCCATTCAGTCAATGGGAGCGCTACCAGCAGATAATTCAGAGCACCTAAAATGGATGTGTAAGGAGGACTTACGTCCCCAGGCTTATCAGCTGTTATATACCAAAACTATTTTCTTCTTCAACTTAGAAATAGTCCACTGGTGGAATTCATAAAGACCGTACAGCATCTGGAAAGAACAACAGCGACCTGAGTGAGACGTATCGTTTACAGACTTGATTATTTAGTGTGACGTGAAAATCATCCAGAGTTTGTCCCTCTTGCAAGTCAATCGCCACAGAGGTGGAAGGCAGAATGAATGCGCCAGCTTTTCCGACCTAACACACCGAGAGCAGAATTCTGCTGTCTTGCTGGTATCTTATCTGATTCAACCAACGTCATCATTAACTCAGCTTTTTTTCCTCTGAGTCCAATGTAAAATGAGGGACTGTGTTATCAGGAAGCTCTTACGATTAATTTCCAGGAAAGTGAAGTACTAAGTACTAAGTGGGGTTTTTTAGAGTGAGTAAAAATACAATCTGTCTGCAACAGCATAGCTGCATTCACTTTGAAACATTTGGGTAACTAAGGCAGAAAATGAGGCATTTTGATCATTTCAGCCCAGACTGCCTCTTTATACCTTAATCGTATTAAAGCAGGCTTGAGCACTATACAAAGGCAATCTGCTTCCACTGTTAAAATAGAGCAAATCAGGAAAGGTGAATAAAAGATATCCTACTCTTATAAAAAAAAAAAAAAAGCAGAAGAAAAAAACCTAATTTCACAGGGACGCTGTACATTTTGTAGAAATGGCAGAGACTGCCATATTGCTATGCTGTTTCTGAAAAAATGTGAAATATTGATCCAAATATTGGTGGGGAACAATGATTATTCTCTCTCTCTCTCTCTTTTTTTTTTTTTTTAACTGAATAAAGCTGTGAAATAGCTATCTGGAAAATGAAAGAAGCATGAAAGAACATTAGCCTGTGCGAGGCATCATTTTTCTACTGATGCTAGAAAATTTGTGAGCATTACTAATACTGAATACTCAAGCAACACATGCACAATCAACCAAGATCACAAAGCAACAACTCTGAAAGCAACTCTGTCCTTGCATCTCAAGTTTTAGAGATGGGAAGTACAAGACCTGCACATGCTTAGGCTGAATTCTCAGTCAGTGAGTGACTTGATACTCAGGAACTGCATGGCCTTTTTGAGGCCTGCTCCACTATTAATTTCTTGCTGAGATTCTGAGTTTGTTGTTATGGAAGATGCAATGCAGATAACTCTACAAGATCCTAAGGCAAAGCCTTGGCAGGATCGTGTTTCCAGGAGATAATTTTTCTGTCCAGAAAAATTGATGAATTATGAAGTATATTCTCTAGCTTTCCTGGCCAAGAACAGAGAGCTGATGCTCCAAGTGACCAGAGAATCATTTTCATCAGGAGCTAAAGTAAGATGTAGTATCAAAACTTCCAGAGAACTTTTCAAAAGGGCATAAAACACATGATTTGTGCTGCTACTGCTACTTTAAAAATTATGACTCCTTTGCATTTGAATACCTGTCACCAGCCATCTACTGATATGATGGATTCTTCTCACCACCTTGAACATGGTCGTTTATATAAATAGTGACATATGTAGTATGGTCTCAACAATTTTTAAAATTTCATACAAGGTTGGGATCACCATGACCCTGCTCATGGTCACCCAGAAAACTGGGTATATGAAATAAAATACTAGTCTCATAACATATAAGCTAGACCACTAATAATGTTAAATTTGAAAAACAAGTAGTAACTGTCTATAGATACTGTTATTTTTCACCATCATTGCAATGGGATCTACGTCGTGGTGGAGAATCTCTCCAGATTTTCTATAGCTACTTCCTCAAAGAATACTAAAATACTTTCAAACACACTAAAGCCAGATTTTATTAGAATACTTGATTCTTCTAGGAGGGGAAACTCAAAGACGTTACGCAAGATAGGACAAAACTGAGAAGGGCTTGTATGTAGCTTTCCCCCTGTACACTGTGTCCTTGTTAGGCAGGACCTCCCTTCCACACTTCGTTTCTATTAAGTCAGTGTCTTTCTTAGATGGATCAGTCTCTGCTCTGTTTTCATTAGATGCTGGGAGGTTTATTCTGTCATCTCTAAGCCCTCATTGTCCTCCCTTCAGCCTCATGGTTTCTCTACAAGAGCAGAGAGAGCCTTACTATTTGCCTGCCAAGTTTGCAAACTTCTAAAGCTACTCCTCAAGTGTGGTCAGTATTTCCCCCATCAGTCTCCCCTTTCCCCCCACCCAGGGGGTTCCAGGTCACTCATTGACTTCTAAAAGAATTTACCATTCCACTGAAAACATACAAATAAGACAAATTCCATGCATCACAGTCATGTCTGACTATCAGTGAATAGATAAAGCATCCTCTTCCAAATCACAGATCTCAACTGTAGCAAGTAAAATTTCTTAGGCTGTTGAAGTAGTGAAGTATAGTTTTCTAGGTGCCTGCCAGTCATCATTTGGATCATCATTTTGCCTTCTGTGCCTTAAGAATGCTTTTGTGAAGGTCCACAAGGAAGACACAGATGAAGAAGTGCTCATCTTAGGTGACTTCACTGAAGTCCACAGTTTTAGTGGATCTTAACACACCTAATTAAAGCTGCATATTGGATAGCTGTATGAAATCCATACACTTAGTCATTCATTTTTTAAGCTAAGCAATGTCAGGCAGAAAATATGAAGAATAATTCTGATATACAATAATTAAGGCATTCCAGTCAGCAATAGAAAAACACATAAAATGCATAGTATAAGCATCACTGCTATTTGATGTACCTTAAGCTATGAGCTACTAAAACTGTCTGCAAAATGAATGCTGGAGAATGACTGTAAATACACACTATACCCAGAAAGTTCATTGCACGATCACACTATACATTAATTGTGTAAGTTTTCAAAAAAAACCAATCATAACTGAACAAAACTGAGTTTACTAAGAGACAAAAAAATCATTGTTATTCAATCATTTTTTCTTTTATATATGAGTCCTAATATTTATATCCTTTATCTTCATGGTGCCTATTTCAGCTCTAACCTTTGGACAATAGTTATTTTTTTTCCAAGCTGTTAAGTACCTGTCAAATTGTTGGTGCTATATAAATAATATATATAAGCTAAAGCTAAAATTATCACTATAATGAATAAGAAGAAAACCCATGAATGGACATCAAATTATGGGTATTTTCCTTAAATAGGACAGTAAAGATGTTTAACATACAATAATAAGCTCAAATCATTGTGTGTTACATTTTTTCTTCCCTGTTACTTTTCCCACCTTTAGCTTTCCTTATTCTCTCTTCTCCCTGTTTAAACTTATCTACTTAAAACACACAATACTTATATTTTTCTACTTTAAGTGTTAAAAAGTATCTCAAGTCTGAAACTGTGTAGAACAGACTGGAAATAAAGCATTAGAGCTAAAATCAAAAGATTAAAAAACAGGCAGTCAACCAACCAAAATGAAGTAACATATGTTAAGGTGGGTTGTCTTAGCATTTCATCCACCAGATGAACTTTAATTTCACTTCTGATTTAGATGAAAACATGAAGTTATTCTGAATGCATTTACTTTCTTCTCCAATACTTTCTTACCACTGTAGAGAGAAAACTCTCCAAACTTTATTTCAGACGTTTCTCTCTTTTTTGTTTCATTCTATACTATTCTTTGTTTGAATTATTCCTGAATTAAAAGCAGATTTTGTCATTGTAGTATATATAGCAGGAGTGTAATGCATCACATTTCCACAAAAATGATTTCAATTTTAATAAGATCTACATCCACTGTGATTTTGAGAAAATTTGTGTGTGTGTGTGTGTGGTGTTGTCACTGTACCATCAATGCTAACATTTTAGGACTATGATCGCTCATATGCCAGATATACCAATTCAGCAAGTCCATCCAACACTTCTGCACCCTGCAACTGTGCTGTAAAGTTTCAGAGTGAAAGTATCTATATATCATATATATATATATATATATCTCCTTCAATATATTTTCACCTACATGTTCTTCTGTAAGAATACTATGTTGCAGTATGAGTTTTTCAGGCTCTTGCTTTTCCTCACAGAATCAACCTAAAATGCTCTAACAGAGATTTTATATGTCTGGGATGAAAAAAGAGTTCAGCTGAAGAGATCGTCTAAGTTCAGCTGAACTGGATGATTTTGGAGCTCCCTTTATTCATGAATAAATGCCTAGATTTTTGGCCCAGCCTATCAGAAAACACTGTTTTTCCCCATATTTCATGTAGCCTAAGCAATGTCTACAGGAGAGTATACTACCACATTGGAAAAAAATACTGATAGTACTAAATTCGCTTGTTTTTTTCTGCTATTTTATATTCCCTAAGCGAGCAAAATCCAGGAGAAGTAATTCTTAATATCTGAGTAAAGGCAGTATATGAAGGTATCTCCCTTTACCAGTCAAAATCAGAGAATGAACGTTATGATTATTCCAAAGGAAATAGAAGTAGTGTGTGTTCAGTGAGGTGAGAGGGCACCAGAGACAGGGAGGAAAGATAAAAGACTCTCTTGGCAGTATCAGAACAATTAAACAGTGAAAAACTCAGGACTCTCAGATACCTACTTGCCACGGCAGAAGATGAAGCAGATGTTCCATGAGAAGCCACAGAGGAAATGGGTAGATAACACAGAGGAACACCCAAGGTATTTTTATATGATTTACACAGCAGGTACTTTTTCTTAATGGCTTTACACAAAGCATTTTGTTATCTATAACCAAAATCAAAATGGGCCAAACAGAAGCTCAAGAATAAGAATATTACATTTCCTAAATACATAGTAATCATTTGCATCCATAGCAGTCTCATCCATACCTCAACAAAGTCTGTGCTCTTAAATGTGTATTCTTTGTCCAGCTCAAAGTACCTGTAGATGTACATCAATTTTCAAAAAGCAGCTTTCACAGAAAAGTGACAGAAAGAAATGTTCTAAATTTCTCCTGCAGAACACCATGAGCTTCTGCATGGTCAGCGTCAGCAAAATGAACTTGCAGCTTGTTACTTACTTCACATGGGAAGAGTACGTGTATTTTCAGCCTTTTCCACTTCAAAATGAGAAGATATGGAGTGGAGAGCTGTCTGGATTTTGTGTTTTCCCAGGGTGTTTGTAAGTTCTGTTTTGCCTCCTGCTGGATTCAAGGGAAAGGTGAAAGAAATATTTTCTTGCTTTTCAGAGTCTAAAATAAATTAACACTGTCAGAGAATAATTCGGAAATTACTTTTTTAAAACTAATTATACTCAACAAGGACAGTCTCTGAAGTGCCATTAAACAACTAGTGTTTTCTCTTGCTTATTGTGACAGTACAGCTTGTAACATTTTAGAAATGAAAGCTGGAACAGCCACTTATCTGTCTACATATGAATATGTGCATCTGCTGTGGAAATACTGAAAGAATTACTTTTGCATTTCCAGCAAACACACTATGTTTCTTGGTGCCTGAACAATTTTCTCAAAGCTTTTAAGTATTTTCACCATTTGGTCACTCATTTTCAGAGAGTAACAATTTCCCACTTGATTGCTTTCTTTTCTATAGAGTATTTCTTTCCAGTGACCTATTTTTGTGATATAGGGCTTTTCCAAGAGCTGATATAACCAGTCGTCTTAGGTGGCACCGCTCTGTGTTAGGAAGTGTACAAAGAGGAAAAGATGTTGATAGTAAGTGGCATAATAACAAGTTTTGTAGTGGTATAAGGTATTATTATAACATAATTCTATATATATATAATATATAATACACATGTATGATATATATTATAACATAAAGGTATATGTGAAATCATACACTGAGGTATATTATACATCAGACAAAACCATTTCTAGAATCCAAACTTAAAGTAATAATATCTTGTTACAGAAATATCTTTTAAGATAATGCATAACGTTTTGGTTGAAGGTAAGGCATTATACTGGAACACTGCACCATCTTCCCAGATGTATTTGACCTCACACTACAGTTTAAAAGGAGTTGTCATGAAACATGCCACTAAAATACTTAGCCTATTATCTCTACAGTGAATTTAAATCTTTTAGTTTAGCCTCAGGCATTACAGCCTGTTTTAGATGCAAACTGGGTGCACAACTTAAAGATGTCACATTTTCTTCATTTTCTTAATTACAGTTGGAATTTAGGGTTGGATACTCAGCTTCACTCCAAGGAGTCATTTACAAAAGCTTATAACTCAGCCAAACTTTTATAGTAGTACATGAAAGCTAGCACAAATTCTTAATTGCACCTTAAACAAGAATTAAAATTTGAGGACCAGTTGTTACTGTATTTGCAAGAGTTAAGAAAAGGGCAAGTGCCCCCTTTGAAGTAAAACAGAAAATAACGGTGTAACCTTCTTAGAAGAGTTTGTGACGGCACTGAAGGAGCATGCAGATCTGCACAACACACAGGTGAAAGCATTTAATTAAAAATTGTATCACACTGTATATGCACTAGGGAGGGGAATTAAACAAGCTACTAGCAACATTAATGCTGGCATTTCTTACTCCTCAGTGATTTAATTTTGCATTGGTACCTTTATTGGAAGATCTCGGCTACTGTTTGCTTTTACAACAAGCTAAATAAAATCCTTTCTGAATAATAGTTTAAGGTTGCTCCTTGCACATGAAAGGCATAATAGGGCTAAAGAGACAGCTTTATAGGCCAGGGTCCTTAACTGTTAAAGTCATTATAGTATCATGTTAAATTTGTTATAGTATCATCTCCTTTGCTGCTGCAGTCAGACCATCCAACCATCTCCCTCGTCACCCCCATCTCCCCAGCCGCTCTCAATTTTGGAAGCTGTTAAGCACATTTCAGCCATGTGAGAAAGAAGGGAAATCTTAAAGGTGGTTTAATCCCTAAATCACCTGTGAAAATCCACAGCGGCACAGGGGTGGCCGATGATGGCCAATGTCCATTCTGCTCTGTAGTAGCCAGTGTCGCTGATGGATGTATAGCTCATACTTCATCCTGCTGTTTTCAGAACAATTTACATTATAGCTTGCCATAAAAGGCACTGTTCCTTTTCAATCTAGCAAAACCTTAACTCTTTAAAAGCAGATAAACAATACCGCAACATTTTTTACAGCGTGAAGAGATTTTCCCTTTCACGCTGGTACACCCCAAATCAGGCTTGCTTCCCAATTTCATTGCCTTCCTAGCTGATTCAAGAGCTGCAAAGGCAAAATAGTGATGACTTTTTATAAGACTCAGATTTGACCAGCAATGGCAAGGAAAAGCTATTCATATTCAGTTTGGATATTTCTATTTATATAGACTGAGTAAACTGAGTAAAGTTGTATTCGAATCATCTGCTGTCCTCTTTCCATGTATAATTTCTTGCATATAATATAGCTCCAACCATGTGCACAGTGATTTATAAAAACAGATGATGTTAAGGCACAGAACAGGACATTCAGAACCATTAATGAAACGCTGATGATTTTAGGTACAGTATCAATGGATGAAGCCTACCAAAAAAATGACTTTTATATAGAGATAAAAACAGAATTGTTCAAATACACAGGGAAAGAACGTGGAAGAAAAAATCCCATACTTTTGAGGCTCACAAGTGTCTCATTACAGTCAATGTTAACAGTCACCATTTTCATCAGAATGTGAGGTTGACTTTAGAGCATTGTGAAAAGGAGACTTTATAAAGAGGTATTTCTCCCTAAAAAGTTGTATTTTGGCAGCGTGTAATCTACCCAGTGTTTTCACCTGGCACAAGAAAGACTAATGTAAAACACTGCAACCATTTCTGAAGAAGAATTTAAGTTGCAGTGGAAATCACGTACAGAGACTGAGGAAAAGCCTAGTTCTGTGTGAACGTATCAAAGAGCAAGCGAGAATGAAGTGCGAAGAATATATATTAGTAATCTGGCTAATTCATTGGGATAATTATAGCTCCCGAACAGAAGGGCTGAGCACCCAGACCCAGCTGACGATCATGAGGGAGCCTGGGACTTTGGAGCCGTGGATAAATAAGCTTCTTGTTTGTGGAGCTTATCACAGAGATGTAAAAGCAAACAAACAATTCTGAATATCACACTAGAAATTTCGCACATGCAAATTTAACCATTAATGAGGACAAGCTGCAGGATTTCCCGGTTTGAGACGTTTTTATAAATAATTTAGAGCCTGTGTCTGACAAGTCTAGCGTGAAAGGACATAGAAAAGCAAGGAAAAAATGACAGACCGTGGAAGAGAGCTTGATCTATCTCTAAAGAGAGCCCAAACTCCAAGTTACTCCTTCCTCGTAGGGACCAACTATCCAAATTACATGTTATTGATCCTACAGTTCCCTGTGGTCTCCACTGTATTTAACTCTTTGCAGGTAATATGGCAGCAGAAGCAGTGATTTTCTCTCAAACATATTTCCAGACATATTTCTTCCTGGGTGTAAATCAGTTTACATCTCTGCTGCATGTTCTACAAGGGCAGAGCCTAATGGAAAAACAGAATAATGCTGTGTAACAATAAAACTTCTGTGAACACTAGAAATTACTAAAATGCGTGTAGATGTGACAAAATTAAACAAGCTAGACATTGATGGGATTAAGTCTGACATTTATTCTAGGATGTGATCAGCGCAGCCAAATGAACATTTTGACAAGAATTTCTGTACAAATATAACTTCTAAACTATGAGTAGCTGTAAGTTTATTTCTTTAGTTACTTTTCAGACAGCGTAGATTTTACAACAAATGTGGGAAGATTCTTATTCTTACTTCCAATAGTTATGATCACTGAGACTTGCCAGATTTGCCAGTTTATATAAGACGGATTTTAAATAGCCAACATGCTCTGCAGAAAAAGAAATGAAACAAAATTGTTTTTTTCTAGGATATGAGATCTGACAATGCCATGGATTTAGGTACTACTCACAGTAACACTAATATCATGGACCTGAAATTAGGAACTTGAAAATAACTCTTTTTTCCTTTGGCATTTGGAATATGCATGCCAGGTTTTTTTCTGCTTTGAAGTGCTAAAGATCAAATACATCATGCTCAGAATGAAACCCAAATTTGTACTTGCTATAAAGACAAGCAGACTTTCTTCTGCCTTTGCCTTTTATTGGGAGAAGTAGAAGATTTTCCTATTTGAAAAATGGGCAGGGGAAAGGCGAATGGCATTTCGCTGGACTAAGTGTTCTCAGGTTAGAAAGAACAGGTTGAGCATGTTAATTTATTCCTTGCTATTGATAGACTAAAATATATAATTATGATTCATGCCAAGTATCTCCGAACTGTCTCCAGTATTGATTCAGACTATTTGTATGGAGATCCCAAAATATCTCTTCTCCGCCCCACTCACCATCTTTCTGCCTTTGCTTAACAGCTGTTGCAAACGACAAAAGTTCCAGGGAGAAAAAGTTGCCATCAGGTTTCTGGATTTTTAAGTAGAAAAGGCACAAGTACATTTTCACTTCCTTTCTTGGATATTACCACCCATGCCTGTACAGAACAGACTTCTGCATTTTATAATTTTAATAGTCACCACTATTTATTGCTTTTTCACGCGTTCATTTTACAACTTTATGAGTCATGCCACAGTGTATATTTTGTAATAGAAAGCATCACTGCTTCTTAGGTGTGTATTTCCAGTCATGTATTCCAGTCATGATGTTTTACAAATATATAAATATTAATGCCAATACTCTATTTTTCAGTGTCAATAAATACATTTCTCCCATACTAATCGCCGGTATAACTGACCTATTTCTGACACCGAAAAATAAAGTATTGAGCTTTAACAGCATTTATCCTTTATATCTATCTATCTATTTATAGCTATCTCCTGTAACTATCCGGTTCTGTTTTCATAAAAGGCATCATAGAAGCCAACATGTATTAGATACAGCACACCATAACAACAACCTCATTTTCCTGGAGCATTTTTCATTAGTGCTCTTCAAAATTTGTAATATAAGACAAAGTGCTATCCTATTTAGGTGAAAGAGGCAAAACAATTTGCTTGAAGACACCTACACAGTTGGAAGAACCAGCAATATAACTTTGTATGGTCATGGTGGGATCCTTCTGTTCCTGTAATATTATTTTGGGTACCACCTGCCCAAGCTCCTTGACACCACCTCCAACGTGGCTGTGCAACCTCTTTCCTAAGCGGTACCTGCAACTATTAGTAGGACTGGGTCATATTTACTTCCTTTCAGTACACACCACATCACACTTGATGTAGTCGCATTTTTTGCCAAAACTGAGTCCTCATCTCCTAATTCCCATACAGTCCACAACTTCAGCATTATACCTTCCATGAGCTAATACACATATTTAAATAAATGGTTGAACACATGATAGAGTTGAATTGGAGCAGAATTTCAAGAGCATACAATTAAATGCATGTCAAGCTAAATTTCGTCTCTAAAGAACGAGGGGAAAGTAAAGAGTCTCTTTTTTTTTCAAGTCAGAGTGAAAAAAAATGAACCTATCTGGGGAGCCTGGCTAGCTTTCCCAGACACAGTGCAAGTACCTGTGGCCTGGAGGGCTTCATACGAGCACTGCTGAGTGCACGATGGCAGCACCATATGCTGACACAGTTATTACACAGCTCATATCTACCCAATTACTTTGAGATGCACTTTGGAGAATTAGATGCTCTGACGAGCAAAGTCCATAAAGCTATTCTATTTTATTCTAATTAGTTCTGTGGACATTTAAACCCATTCTTATTCTGGCAACTACTCCAGCTTTTGAAAGAGCCAGGATCTCCCTTAAATCATCAAGAGATGCTTTAAATCATAGTGTATCACACCAGCTGCCAAACTCAGATTTTGACATGCGAATGACAGTTAAACCTATTGATGCATCTATGTTCTAGTGAATATAAAAACATCTATTCTGAATCAGACAAAAGATACATCTAATTTATTATTTACAGTAGTAGCTAACAGCAAATGATTAACATAAGTCGGACGGGTATAGGATTCCTTACCTTTGAATTTCCTTCACACAGTTTCTGAAAGTCATCATTTTAAAGATTTCCAGCTCAACACTCACATCTTGACTACCCACCAACGGACCTTGCTAATTCCTTTTTCTGATCCATTTATAATTTTTCCTAATCCATTTATAATTTTGACCACAGTAACTCTCCATGCCCAGGAATTGAATTTGTGTGGTTTTAAAAGATTGTTCTACTGCTGCTACCTAACAATTTCATTGAGCAGCCTCTTGTTCTGTGTTAGGAAATAGGTAATTATTGCTCCCTGTTTGCCTTCTGTGCACCAAGGATTATTTTATGGATATTTACCGTAATTTCTATAAAATACACCACCATTATCTTTATTCCTGGACAAAAAAAATCTTGTCCGTTATTTCCTCCTTGCTTTGAAGTTGCTAAAGTATTTTTGATCATCTTCCAGAATCAGTTACAAAAGTTTTCTAGATCCTTTATTTATGGGAGACCTGAGTTACATTTTTCATATTCAAAATATCAGCACTCCCTGGAAGTATATAGAGACCTAACATTTTCTGTTTGGTTCTTGATTCCTTTTCTAGTTATTTGTGCCATTCTAATTGTACTTTTTGCCTGTTAACTAAGCACAGATTTGGTGTTTTCAGAGATCCAGCTACAACAGCTCTTTCCTGAGTAGTCACAGTCAAGGTGGAATCCACAAGTGAGATCATTACGAACCAGAAAGGGAATATAGTGTTCTTGGGTTTAAAAATGAATAAGTCAGTGAGGTAATTTCCAAGATGTTGGAGGTCTCTCCTGTTGTTCATGTTGTGAATGATCTGAAGAGACTGTTATAATTTATGCAGATGTTTCATTGTGGTAAGATTTCATTACCTAACTTAGGAAGACTTTACACATAGACAGAACAAAGCCTACCAGTGAAGCAGAAGATAGTGAAGAGTGGTCTTGGAGCAGTATTTGAAGAAACCTGTAGGTGTTTGGGAAATCTGTAAGAGAAAATGGAGATAAATGAGATAAATCTAGCCCCCTTAGCATCAGGTAATATTATCTAAAGCAAATAAAATATGGACTTTCATCTCCAATAAAGTGTTTTCTTTTTTTTCCCCCCCACCATTTTTCGTATCCTATTTCTTCATCTTCTCTCCCCTTTTCTGGAATGCCCGTCTCATAGTATCTTCCCATATCTATCGGAGAAAGATAGGATCATAACTTAGATCTGCTGCATGCTTTGTCAAGAGAAGAGGGAACAGTCCTGATTGTGTTCAGCAAAATGGGATATTTAGTTTACAGCTCACCTCTGCCTTGACTTTCTTAAAAGTCCTTGATACACAAGGAAATGTACGGATGGTAGCAAGAGTCTGTTTCCAAGAAACTAGGGGAAACTTCCTCGGGGAGCGCATTAGCAAACAGAGCAACCCAAAAACTTGCAGTGACTGTTGTCCCAAATGAGAATGGCGGAAAGGTCAACGTCTTCTGCCTTTAGCTCTGTTTCATGCAGAGTATTGGTGCCTCAGTTTCACTGTATCTCCAGCACACCCAGTGACACCTGAGTGACATCTCCGAGAACTGACACACAAAATCCTGGTTCCTTTTATTTGCTTTACAGGTCTAGTCATGTTTGAGAACACAAACCTGCAGGAGTGTTTTCTTTCACATTTTTCTATCAAGTTGCAAAAATGATTGGGCAACTGTTCACCCCTCTGTTAAATTTCACTCTCTCTCTAGATAAAAAAACTATTTTTCATCCTTAAAGACCACATATTTAATGCAGAACAAAGTATATATCCTTGAAATGACCTGTATTGCATTAAAGTTTTTCTTCATATAACAGAGAGAAACAATTCTTAGCAGTATAGTTCCTTCACTTGTTTGCCCAACATCATTGTGATATTTAAAAAGCAGAACAAATTAATAAAGATCCTCAATTTCTCCCTTGTATTTTGACACTTATTGTAGACTAGAAGAAACTTGCTGTGGGAGCATCTGTTAAAATATCTGTGCGAAAGAACTGGCAAAACAGTCAAATGAACATAACCACAGCGCTTCTGACTCACTTGGAGACAGTCTATCCAATGCTTTGATTTTGACAGACAACCAGAAATACTTGTGGCTGCAAGCTTCTCTCTTAGCGGTTTTGTCGGAATAGCAATCAGCTCACAAAGGAGCTGATGTATGGCTTTATTCTCCCTGAGCCCACATTACCCAAAGGTTTCTTAGTGGGATGACATTATCAGCTTCTGAAGACCCTACAGCAATTAGAAAGATGCAAAATAAAATGGGCCTAAGCAATCGGAACTTGCTGAGAGGTCATTACGCTACTTTTGCAGCTTCAGATGAGGAAATCGCACATACACTTGCTCCTGAATAATTCTCTTTTTTCTGGAAAGCAGACTATTTTCCTAAAGTCAACAGCTTCAGCCTGATTCCATTATATGATCTTTGCTCCATATGGAAACACAAACAAGTTAATTCAAGCAGCGTCCATTCTGCAAAAAGTACCCTATATCTCAAATGTTCCTTGGCATCTGGAAAGGTGACTGAGTTCCCGACAAATACCGATACTTAGAGGTGACACAGAGAAGAAAGTGTGGTGAATTAACTCACTCTCAGAAACCCGAATACCAGTTAAACAGAAATGATATAGCACCTCCAAATCTGATATTTAGCTTGTCTCAAATGTCCACCAAAATCAGGGAACAGATTAAGTAGCGATCTGGTCCTCTGCTGCTTGCCATGCTTCATTTTCTGAGGCTACCATGTCAGGCAGTGAGGTTTTAAGAGTTGGTTATTAAACAAGCTCAAGCTTAGTTCTCTCCTTTTTATTCTTTAAGAAGAATCCCACTTCCAGGAGAACTGGTATAAATTCTGCGTCTTCTGCACACTGTACTTGCACATAAATGATGTCAGATTAACTGCAGACCAAGCTGGGAAATACATGAATTTTCAGTATCATTTCCCCTCTTTCACTAGCGAGTGCCTCCTTTAAAAAGCCTTTATTTATCCCCTTGGTGGCTGCCTGGATTGCATCAGGGCGTTCGCCGCAAGCCAGTCCTTCCCACTGCCTGAGCAGCATTTGGAGACTGGCAGCAAGCTTCTCTGTCAGCCAAACTCCAAGGCCACCAAGAGCTGATGGCACTTATGCAGGTTTGCCCCACAAGTCTCCCCGGCACAAGATGAACTCCACTCTTACTTTTAAAACCGTTGTCCTTGACCTGGAAAGGGCTTATTAGGAATTATTTAAAAAAAAGCTTTTCTTTAATGTAAGCCAATGTGTCTCAAGGAATTTCAAAGATGAAAGCAATGAGCACAGTAGTTGGTGGATGGGAGGCCGTGGGAATAAATGTGCTCAAAGCAAAGCCGCCTTTTCCAAATGAAGAGAAATGAGGAAACAGCAGTAAAGACAGAAGTGCCGTGCTGTAGCCAGCTCTGCTTTGACTCAGCTTATTTTCCCCATCACTGAAAAGGGGCAGCTGCACCATCAATCACAGTCAGAACACTTTTTTTTCCTGTTAAATAGACAACTTGTCAGGCAGGTAGCTAAATGTACGCTGTGCTTCAACAAAGTCACTTAGGAGAAGATTCAACACACTAAGCATGACTTTCACAATAAAACAATTCTTTATTAAGACTGTTGTGGCTTCAAATAAAGCTCTGAGGGTGATTTCCCAGCAGCCATTCGCTGAGTCAAAATCAGCTGAACCTTAGTGGAAAAGTGTTAACGTTACAGAAAGTAGAACTGATTGAAACAAAACCTTGCCAACACCCTCAACTTTCCCATGTTAGGATACCAGATTAAAGGAATGTGATTTAATATTTCCTCAGAACCACCATGTCAATGTTGATGTGAGCTAAAACAAGAAGGCAAAATTTAAAAAAACCTCTAATCTAATCTTCATCAGGTTTAAACAATGACATTTCTCTGCATACTGCATACAGTAGAACAGAAGTAACCACATTAGATGATCTTCTAAAGATAAATATGCAATGGAATTATTTTTAAAGTGCAATAATTTAACATTAGAAAAAATATGGTTTAGGAAAGAATTACTTTCAGTGTAGCTTGTCTGCAGCTATTGTTGTGAATCCTTAAGGAAAGAAACACATGTAATTGTTATTATGCTTTTTCAAGGTATAAGGCATATATTCTTACAAACATACTTATATTCTTACATCGACATATCTTACAGAATTCTTACAATACCATTTTAACTGTTAACCCCCCCCCCCAAATGTATTACCGATGTGAACGCAAAATGGGTGACAAAGCCCACAAGTTTTCGTAAAGCAAAATTATCTACTTGTAGTACACAGTAAGGACCTTAATTTTACAATGATATTTTCTGGAACACAGCAAGTTCTGAAGACCTTTATTAAATTTTAGTCGTAAGAGCAGCATATTATTTATATATATAAAAATATAGAGAGCACTAATACAGACATAAGCAGTCATAACAACAGCATAGAATTTTTATAGAGAGTATGGTGTGTGTGTATATATATGTGTATATATATATATATATATATATACTCTCTGTGTGTGTGTATGTGTGTGTGTATGTTGCGTGTATACATTTATACATAGTATTTAGTCGTAAGAGCAGTGTTGAATAGGAGATAATGACAGGCCTTCCTAAACCTTCAAATCTGTTCATATTTGCCATGCACATTATTTATTTAAGCAACAGCATCAACAAAAAAGAATGGATACAGCATGCGTGTATTTGTCCTGGTAGCATTCTTCATCCTGAGCCTTTGAGTGTCACTTTTGTAACCCAGCCATCCCCATAACAAAAATCATCACTTTGGCATTCTCAGTGCCAAAGACATTCAATCGTTCATGGAGTAACTGTCCTTAGAGAACAAGTTCACTTGTTTAAATTGTCATAACAGAGTAGATGCTCCCTCATCAGCTTCTCTTTCAAGGTTATGTATTTTGTATCATTTACACTCCTGTATACCCATACTCCTCCTCACCTTCAGATTTGCATATACCTAGTATTAACACTTATAAGGATGATTTCACAGCGGCATGCATTATTCATGCAAGTCCTCTTCTAAGCATCTGTCACATGCCTGCCGTTTTTCAGAGCCGAACGCATTATAGTGTCTGCACACCACATACAGTTAAATAAAAAAAATCTATAATGCAAAATACTTTAGTCTCTGACTGCTTTATAGGGCAGCAGGGAAAGAATCAGTGTCCTCCGTTTAGCTAGAAATTAAACTGGATGTACAAAACAGTCCCTAAGCCAATATTTGCTGGCTAACTTCTGTGCAAAACTTCATTCGCATCTTGGAATAAAAAGTTAGCCATTTGTTAAAGGCAGCGGGCGTTAGCTTCTGTGAAGTCCTTTTTTAAGTGGTTCATTTATGCAGCTTAGGAACAGGACTTTTGCACTGATTAAAACTGCAGTGGTGAACTCAGAGAAGTGCAGTCGTTCTGTGAGATCCCTCTGCGGGAAGCAGGAGGGAACCATGTGTTATAATGCAAATTTTCTTTAGACCTTTACAAATCCCTGCTACTGGGATTTCATTCTTTGAGGGTCTCTCTGGCACTTGTAGCTCTATTGGGTAAATTGTGTGTCGTGGAGCCAGGATTTTTCTATGCAACAATGTTCAGGCTCATTCTTGAATGATAAATGGATTTTTTTTTCCTTTCTTCCCGCGATGATACAAAACCAATACTGTACAGCTGTAGTTACAAGAACTTTTCTAATGTTTGCCAACTGGCATTATTTTAGGAGTAATCCCACCAATTATCCTTTATGCATGGTATTTTCAAAGGTATACAGAGTGAAGAAAATACTGATGTAGAACTTAAAAATCTCTGCACACAGGCTAAAAAGTTCCCCGTGCAATATATTATCTTTAGAAACAGAGTCGAAGTACGCAGGATTTCCAAAACCACTTTTTAATCTTACCAACCAAACAGGTTATTAGTAATTATTCTTCCTCAATGCAATGTACTTTCAAGTGTCTAATATAGAGGAGATGCTCTATTCTATATAATCAAATTGATCACTTTGATCTCATAATAATAAAAGTCAAAACAGCGTCTAGGATATATTCAAGATTCCTGAAGTATTTACTGTATTCTGAGAATGCAGGGAAGATTATCATTTTTATTCCATTCCAGATAGTTATTAGATGCAGTGTAAAGCCACTTCTATTGGAAAGGCATTAAAAGTGTCAAGATCATCACTCTTATACTATTTTCCTCTTAGTCTTCCAAGAGGCTTATAAAATTTCCTTACAAGCACAGAGATTTTCATTTCCTCATACATCTGTAAGCTCACACATTCAACAGTTTTATTTCTGGAAGAACTGACTTTCCAGCCAGCTTGTTCCCTGCTAGGATGAGAGGCAATGGGTACTATTTGAAACACTGGAAATTTCTCTTAAACATAAGAAAATTACTTCTTCACTGTGAGGGTGGTCGAACACTGGAATAGGTTGCCCAGAGAGGTTATGGAGTCTCCATCCTTGGAGATACTCACAACTCAAATAGACACGGTCAGCCTACTGCAGCTGATGCTACTTGTGCGGGGGGGGGGGGGGGGGGGGGGGGGGGGCTGGACCAGATGATCTCCAGAGGTCCCTTCCAAACCCAAATATTTTGTGATTATGTAATTATTTCTACATTGTGGACATTCTTGAACTTTGAAATCCAGTTCTGGGCTTTTGAATATTCCCTTTCTATTTATTTAGCTTTGTGACTTATAATTTCTCATTAAACGGGGAAAATGTGAATGTATGTTTAGCTTTTCTGTTTTAGTATTTTCCCATCTGCTCTCAGGGACTTGGGATTCCTGAAGGCCAGTCTTACCAGTAAAGACTGAAGAGAAGAAAGTGTTCAGTACCTTTGCCTTTTCTGTATCCTTTGTCATCAGGGCCCCTGCCCCATTTAGTAGTGGTGCCACATTTTCCCTAGTCTTCCTTGTGCTGCTCATGTACTTTTAGAAGCCTTTCATGTTGCCTTTCACATCCCTTGCTAGGATCAACTCTAGATGGGCTTTAGCTCTCCTAAATCCATCTCTGCATGCTTGGACAGTGTCTCTGTATTCCTCTCAGGTCACCTATCCCTGTTCCACCTCTTGTACACTTTTTTATGCTTGAATTTAGTCAGGAGCTCCTTTGTCATCCATACAGGCCTCCTGCCACCTTTGCTTGATTTCCACCTTGTTGGAATGGACCATTCTTGAGCTTGGAGGAAATAATCCTTGAATATCACCAAGCTCTCCTGGATCCTTCTTCCATTCAGGGTTGTATCCCATGGGATTCTTCCAAGACGGTCCCTGAAGAAGCAGCCAAAATCTTCTTTCCTGAAGTCCAGGGCTGTGATCCTGCTTTTTGCTATCCTCACAGGATCCTTACCTCCACCACCTCATGATCACTGCAGCCAAGGCTGCCCCTGATTTTAACATCTTTGACCAGTTCTTCTTTCTTTGTAAGTGTGAGGTCCAGCAGAGCACCTCTCCTCATTGTCTCCTCCATCACCTGTGTTAGGAAGTTGTCTCCTAGATTAGGAGACTGATTAGGCTGACTGCCTACTAACGGCATGAGAGCTTTCCCCATAATGTGGTCCTGCAGGCACTTCCTTATTTACATGCATATGTTTGGAGTGATTCCACTTCAGCCCTGTTTTCTGATTAAGAGACCCCTTCTGTGTACCCCACCCCAGACCCTTTGGTTGCCAAATCTGTCCACCACTTCCTTACTTTACTGTTGGTCATTCTCTCTCTCTCCTGTCATTCCTGGTTTAAAGCTGCCCTTACCATGTTGGCCAGCCTACTGGCAAAGCCACTTTTGCCCCATTTTGTTAGGTAGATCCCATTTATACCAACCAGTTGTTGGTCCTTGAAGATGGTCCCATGATCATAGAAACCAAAACCCTGTTGTAGACACCAGCTGTGCAACCAATTGTTGACCCACAGGATCCATTCAGTTCTCCTTGGGCCCCTTCCCTTATCAGGATGATTGAGGAGACACCATCTAGGGCCCCATACCCTTGACCATTACCCCCAGAGCCATGTAGTCACATTTGGTACTTTCCAGGTCTCTCCTGGCAATATCATTGGTGCCCACACGGAAGAGCAGCAGGGGGTGATAGTCTATGGGCCACACAAGCCTCTGCAGCCTCTTCACAACATCCCGAATGCAAGCCCCTGCAAACAGCAAACATCCTGAGATGGTAGATCAGGTGGGCGAACGGGGGCCTCTCTCCCCCCCAGCAGGGAGGTCCCACTACTAATGATCACCCCTTCCTCCTGGTGCTCCTGCGTGGCTGAGGCTGAGCTGCCACAGACACTCCGTTTGCGAGTGCTCCCACCTCCTCGAAAGCTGCACGAGAAATGAAACTACTACGAACTTCTAAGTCTTCCAGTGAAGCAGGAACCATCCTCCCAGTGCCAGAAGTCACTGGCTCCCAGCCTTCACTACCGTGGGAGCTTCCACTCTCTGACCTGGTAGGCACTGACTCTGCCTGCCGCTCCAAGTATCTCTGTGTCGATCTAGTGCAGTGTATTCATTTCTAGTGGCACAAGTTCAGCATTGTTTGTATCTGGCTGGCAGAAATAGAGAACTACTCACACAAATAGAACTTAATGATATGATTTTGATATAAAGAGTAATTATGGGTTAAACTTTTGCTTGGAAAAAAAATTTACCATTGGATTTCAAACTATATCTCATATCCTGATCATTATTCTCTGTGCCCTTGATTACAAAACACTCCCATAGATAGTACTGTACTAGCTTTCACATTCTTTTAGAAACATCTTGACCCACAGCTTTTCTGACCACTGTCCTGGACAATCAGGAAGAAATAAAGACTGACTAGCGAGAAATGGTACTTGCATGCCTCAGCATAGCCCTTAGGAAGTCAGTCCCTCTACAAGGTACATGGGCAAAGGACAAGGCTGCAGAAGAGAAATTAATGGGAATCAGGCATCGTTTACCCCCGGAGACTTTGAAAATCTCTGCTTAGGACTGTCACGTTGTCAAATTGCCTTCTAAGTACAGAGGGATTTTTTTAATGTATGTGGGTCTTTCACAACTTTCACAACCATTTTGGAGAACCGAAGCAAAGTACTCACCTTTTCTCTTACGAAACTTGACAGTAAAATGCAAATAACTTATGTGACTTCCTGACTTTAACTAAATACTTGTTTTATTACAAAAAATCATTTTCTTATTGAGTGCTAATTATGCCTTTTGCAGCATCTCTGTGGATATATTTCTTGCACATATTTTAACCTGAATTCCCTATTGTAAATGCCAAATAGAGTGTTTCAGATTTACAGCAAATGCTGGAGTGACTCACATTTACATTAAATGTGTACCCTTATGAACAATGTAGATTATCCAGACCATATTTCCTTTATTTTTTGTTAGGACAATATATACCTCACTGGGAAACAGACACTTCATGATGATCCAGGCTACTGAGAACTTGGCTAAAGCCTAATTAGAAACTTTCCTTAACTTTATTTTAATCTCCTTCTCTCTCTCTCTCTCTGCTCAAGGGTCCTTCTTTTAATGTATTTAATCAATTTTAGCAAAGACACAAGATCTGTTTTGAAGAACTTGAGGGGTTTTACGAAGATGAAAAACATAATATAGCTAACAGGCTTCTCTGGCCCCAGAAAACTAACTTAATAAAGCCTTATGGGACTCTAACTCTAGGTAAACAGAAGATTTGCAGTCACATGATCTATTTTTCTCATTCTCCACTACTTTACCAGTGAAAGTGCGGCATTGTAAAATTTATTTATAAGCATTAGAAGAAGCTTTTAGTGAATTCTCACAGCCTTTGAAAGGCAGGCTGGGCAGCGCTTGAAATGTAGGTTAAGATGGCATAGGCGTTACTGCACAGAAACGGCTTTAGCTACACTAGCAGCTCCCTGCAAGCTGAAGCAATAAGCGCGGAGGTTGGACAAGGAAACCATTGCTACCTGCTGATGAATGAAGTGAGATCTTTGGCAAAACAGTATCTTTTTTTGCCCTTTATTTAAAGTGATCTGTCCAAAGCTCGGCAATGTCCTGTTAAACACGGCGTTAGTACTGCACCTGCTTTGGCACAGGACATGAGTACTACTTCCTACTTGTTTAGACAGGATATGCAAGCATGTTTTTATGTGTGTATATATATGTGTGTGTATATACACACACACATACATATTATACACTATAAATAGTATATTTTCATATGTGTATTAACAATAAAAATGATTTTTTTCTTTAAAATCATTGCTGGATTTTGAACAATAAGAAATTTTAATCTCTACAGCCCGTGGTCTACATTGTGCTGCTTCAGAGTAGGGAAGCAGATAGGTCATGATGTCATGCTATGAGTTTCAGAAGGAAAAACTCAAACGACGAAGGACACAGCAGAGAAATAAGCAGAGTGTGGAGTCTGTGCTAATTTCCATCGGACCCTTACGCCTAGCTAGAGGCCTCCTGGCCAGCTCCTCTACTTCCTCTGCCTTCTGCTAATTCCCCAATTAGCACTTTATTAAATACTCACCCAGCACTTCCTTCCTTAAAGGGCTTCATTGTAGCTTTTAATTAATCACTTGCACAAACATCTTTACACCCTCCACCCCTGCTTCACATATCAAACACAACTGGAGAAAAATAACCATCAGGCTACTCTTAATTTTTTTTTTAATGGTGTCTTGAGGACTAGCAGGGCATCCTATGAATTCCAGGAAGGAGGACAGTATTAAACTTCAAAAATAAATTAGCGTGTTGAATTGATAGTTCAGTATGCTGCATTCTTACAGCTTCACTAACAGCACTATTATGCTTTTCATCGGACCTTATTCTACAGCCCTGCAGGTGTGCATATGCCCCGACTCAAAGGTTTTGTTTTCAGAAGGCCAAATCATGTAAAGAGTCCTAATTTTGATGATTTCACTGGAATGCTGTTAATTTGTTTTGGCTTAGCAGCTGAGCCAAGATATGAAAGCACAATCAGAAAATACAACTTTCTGTGCCGTAGTGACTCTCTAAAAGTTAGCATATTTTACAGTTGAACCAAACAGTGCTTAGGATAAAAAATAATTTTAGGGGACCATCCAAGGTAAGTGTGATTTTCCTTTCACCATAAAATTTCAGTGGCTGCATAACCTCCATATAAAGACAAAAAGAAAGATGAGGAAAGAAGACAGAACTGGAGACAGTGGGGAAAATCTTTTTCCTTCCACAGTGATATAACTCCAGACTTAGACACCTTTCAGTGAAAAGCAGGATTTAAAAAAAATCTCTATAATAGGATATTTCTGCAGGACTCAATATTAAATTTCAAACTAAGCATAACTTAAATCAAAAGTACTATGTTCTTTTTAATAAGCAGTAGTCTCAAGATCAGTGTCCTTGCCCCTTTTTCTTCTAGGAAGCTCTCTAGGAAAATCACATCAAAGGCACGATAAGGGTTTCTAACCAAATCCCAAAGTGCCACTCTCTGGGGGGGGAGTCTCAACATATCCCTCCACTCCCTTGGATTCCCAAGGAAATCCCATCTCCAGCTGCCCCTAAATGCTGCACAGAGCTGGCATTGCCAAGAACCAGCACCTACACCGACAGGGGTAGCATGAAAACTATATTCCTACTCTTGCCTAGCTAGTATTTTAAATCTCCAGGCTTGTCAGAAAAACAACATAACATTGGACTAGGTTACCTGGAGTCAAGGAGAACATTGCTCGGTCACACAGGGACAAATCTGCTCATTTCAATTCTGCAAAGGAGGTGGGATTAAGATCTTTATCTTCGCAAAGCAAAACACAAATATTTAATTCCAGCTTTCGTAACATCTCACCTGTGCAGCTTGTTGAGAACAGTCATTAATATAAAAATAAAAAGGATGCGTCCGCAACAGAAGAAATATTCAGGCTACTTCATAAATATGGACAACAATGGGTGGAAGAAGACATTAAAAGCCACACAAGTTTTTCTATCTTTAATAATTTAATATTAAAAGTAGCAGTGAAGTCAGTCAATGATAGGAAGTTGAAATGCTGTACTGTGAGCAAAAGATAAATGCATGCTAATGCTTTCTTTGTGACCAAACACACATTTTACACTGCAAATCAGGTTTATAAACTGATTTACATGTTTACAGGGTTTCCAAGAGAGGAGGAGTCCTGATTTTGCCCACTGATGCATTTTTCTGAATATAAAATTCAGAAAATTCTATTTTCTGAATCCGTAGGTTCTACAAAACCTCCCTGTATGTGACCTAACTCCATGGAATTTTCCTTTGAATTAAGTCAGACAGTTTCCTTTGTAAAATTATAGAAGCCTGTAGAAATAGAAGATATTAATGCAGAGGAGAAATTTCACATCAGCTCTAAGCAGCAACACAGTGCTGTAAACAAAAAATGGTGTCCAGCAGAAAATGATGATTTAAAGGAGGTGAAACAGCATGTGGAAACGCAATCCTTTTAGTTTATTTTCTAAAGCGCTTGCTTTCCTGCTAGCTTACTCCTGCAGCTTCTCGGGAATTTTCTGGGTCTGAGACACCTCAGAGCACTGAGGACCTGCAGATCCGGGGCAACAGTATTTTGAAAACCTTCAAAAAACTAGCCTGGAGCTAGTTTCTGGTGTTAGGTGGTTTGAGAGGCTGCCCAGCTCCCTCGTGTTAGGAGACTGTATTTTCCTGAAGCCTTGCTAAATCCGTGTTTCGCACCTCTGGAGAAGTCCATGGGCTGATCTGAAGGAAGATGCAAATTCTAGGTTCTGATAACTAAGACTATGTTGATTATTTGCAATTTCACTTCAGCCCACTGAATAGAGATATTAGAAGAAATTCAGCAGAGATTTATCCATCACTAAGCTTTTGTTCGTTTTTGGTTTGGTTTTTTTTTTGTTTTTGTTTTTACTAGGGGGTTGATCCTAGGACTTGTTGACAAATTCTCCCAGCATGAACACAAACTAGCATTAAGTGTTCTGCTATAAATTGATTGATTCATAACATTGCAATAGAGATTACTTCACAACAGTCACAATGTTCTCGTCATTCGTATAGCTAATGCTTTCTTTGATCACCCCAGTACTAACTTAAATTCTGGAAAGAATTTTGGAGGAAAAAATCCTTAGATGCCATTAAATGCTACTATCCGGATCCTTTAGGTCCTTCAGAAAATCAGCAAACAGTCAAAGCTCTTAATAATTCTCTTCATGGTTCATTAACTAAAAAGACTGAAAGATTATGATAAGCTAGTATTAGCTCATAACATAATAATAACAATAACAATGATAATAGTTCCAGCAGGAGTATGCTTTTGTACATTAGAGACTTGATCTTTAAAAGCATAATTCTTTTAAAGATAAAAATGATTCCTACACTTGTTTAGGTTTATTTTTTATGTATATTATCAAAGAATCAATCATATGAGAAAAAAAAAGAGAAATATTTCCAATCTACCCCAGGACACTCCTTGACAATTAACAAAATGGCATAGATTTTTCATTCTTTGAATGCCTGCCAAGTCACAATGTGTCTTAGGTAGGAAAGATAGGAAATAATAATCTTCATCGTAGCCGGTATCATTTCATCTAGTCTAAAGCACGCAGAATAAAACCACTGGCCTCCATCCATGTCAGATGTGCTTCAGTGAGGGAACAATTTGTCTCTTCAATGTAATAACAGTCATTATTCAACAATAAACAATCAACTAATTAAAAAAATGAAAATCTGCCATCAGAAATGTATCCCATCTATAGATCTTTGCAATGTTTTACAATATGTTGTGGTCTTTTTAAAAATTGCAGCTTAATGAAAAATACCATTTTGGACTGGCCTTATTTTCACTCTGCAGCAAATGACATGATTACTTTTTGAAACACTGGTGAAAAACTCAGTCAGCAAATGAGATATAGCAAATGTTAGTCATTGCATAAGAAAAATAAGACCCACGGAAGACCTCATCTTTTGAACTACAGTCAAGGTGTAAATTAAGTTTAAGTAATCCCAAAACAGTGACAATGCCCTACAAATGTTGCCACTGAACACTCCCAATTGGAGAACATTGTCTAATCTGGAAATTTAAATTCCTATATTTATGCTAAGGATACCTGTTAAGGATACATGTGAAGGATAAGGATACCTATCCTGTGTTAAGGATTGCTCTCTCCTACATAGTAAAAGAAAGTCCAGTGCCACAGCATGTGCCTGGACAATGGTATAAAAATAATCCACGAGAGCTGTCATGTTAATAGTGATGACTCCAGAATGAAGAAGTAAACTATGTTCTGGAAAGTAATGCTTAATTATGGGACATTAAAAGCGAAAGACAAAGCAAAACGTAATGGAGGCATGGCAGAACCAACCTATGAATTAGGGTAAAAAATTAATTGATAAGAAAGAATTGGCCAAAATAAATTGTTAATATTTTACTAACCTTGGAGACACCAGGACATTTAGGATGAAAACCGGGAAGAAAAGATGAAAAGAAATAGCATCTGTTTTTTGAAAATCTCTTTTAGGCTACTGTGCCACTGAAATTTTGGGTTTATTACTACCAACTTATATCAACTGCAATAAAAGATGGTATGAAATACAGTATTTGCTCTTGCAGGCAATCATTTTTCTTCAACTATATCAGAAGAAAATTACTGCTGAAATTAAGTGCTGAAAGAGTGTGGCAACTTCATTATATCATTAATAGCAGGTGCAGATAAACCACAAATGAAATGTTGCCATTTTAGTTATGCAGATAAACAGTATCTATTTCTTTGAAAGGACTGTCAGGTATGGAAATAACAACCTGGATTTAGAAATAACCATGAAAAAGCAATTTCACTCTTTCAAGATTATTTTCAATTCTCTACATCCAGTGGCCACATTTTGCAAATTTGCCACCATTGGCTGTGATTTTTGTAATTTGTCACAGCTATTCTGCAGATTTGTCCACCTCCTAATGAGATATTTTGAGCGCATGCAGCACTATGGTAGCTAAGCAACAAAAAAAATCGACAACTCAGTGCTGGCTCAAAATGACCATATTCTGTGTTCGGTAGGTGTTTGAAATGCTTCCCACTGCTCATAAGATCAAATGCAGATTTGCACCGGATGTCCAAGCGATCTTCATTCAGCTGATGGGATCGTATTATAAATGTTGTGGCTTCATGTTTGGAAAATGGAGCAAGATCATTATTCCAGACCGTGGCTGCTTCTGCCACAAGAGGTCCTCAGGTCACCTTCAACCTTTCTGGAAGGTGAATCTTCAAGTGTATAGTGAGAGAGTGCATGGTGGGTCATACCCTGGGCTTCAAAGCTCTCGTGATCAAGTCTTGCATGCATCCTTGGGTAGCTGTGTAACATTGCAATCTACTCCAGAAGAAGAGAAAACATCCTGTAAATCTGAAGAGTATATACGCTACTGCAAGTAGTCCAGAGCAGACAGGAAAAATGAGGAAAGAGAAACCAGATGGGGGAAAGACGTTCCTGCTACCACATAGATAGAAGATTGTTTTGAAGAAAGCAAGTATCAGATAATGCCCACATCCACTGAGGTTAGGAGGAAAAAAAAATCCTAAGTGTTCTAATTTGCAATCAGAAAAGATTAAATTTATAGTAGGGAAATATTTCTAACTATGACGATAGTCAAAGTCCAATGACAAAAAAGCGGAGCCTGCAAAAACTTGATCAGTGGGAATTATAAAAACAGATTATATAAATATCTGCCAGGGATGTGCTCAGTCCTGCTTAAGAGCAGGAGAAAGGGCCAGCTGTCCTCAAGTCTCTTCCAGCCCTAAATATCTATGAATAGCATATGAGGCTAGATTGACTTTTCATATTCATCCACAAAACTTGTCTGAGGCAAATTCTTACATTGGTATTTTGACAGAATAAACTAATTTACCTATGTAAAAATTGAGACTTTTTTTCTTTTTTTCCACCACTTAAGAATACTCATTTCCTCTTAAAGCTAACCAACAGGTTGAGTTTTTGAAAGTTGGTAAGAAAACAGATAGATATTACAAATACTAATGATTCAAATGACTTTGGGAAAAATGTGTATGAAATTCATGACCAAAGCAAGCCTGAAAACCTTGGCTACTGGTACTACTACTTGTAGTCCCTGTGCCAAAAATGCTATTAATGTATGCAAACTCATATTCATTACACTTTTGCCTCAAATTGCGTATAATCTCATTGCTGATTATGAAACAGCCTTCAGTGCATTTTCCATTTTCTTTATTGTCAGCTTCTTGTGTTATGCCTGCTAAAATCAATACTAACTTTGTTATTGACACAAATATTACCCATAAATATTTATTCTGAAAAGTAATGAAAAACTGTTTGGATTCTGTCAGTCATATGGATATCGAAAAAAAAGAACAGTATTTACATGTAGCCCTCAAATACATCAGAACTGTCAAAAAACAATCAATCACTAACAAAAGAGGTGTGGTTTAACAGGAAATGCAATAATACAACAGCACTATGAGATCTGAGACATGATAATATTTCTTGTCTGGTACTTTTCCGTTTTGGTCACTCATAAAAAGTATCATTTGGAGAACTGAGATTTTCATATAAGCAGACAGCATCTTTGCCATTGTGGTTTATGGAGAAAACTTTGTGAAGGCTATATAATATAAAATGTCTTGAAAAAATTCAATTAAGCTTATAGTTTTTCTTTCATGTACAATCAGTAAACAAAAAAGAGAAATTTTATTAAGGGCTTGATTTCTTCTTCTTCTCGCTTCTCTTTCACTTGAACCATTAGAAGCACCACCAGCAACAGTGGAGTTTGTTTATTAAGTTTTGAAAGTGTTGAATACAACCTGTGTTGGTATTACTATAAAATAAAACTTGTATGTCTTTAAACCTCCTAGAATAAGAACTTCCATTTTCCCCCCCTTTTTTATATCTTTCAAACTGTACAACTGTAAAATTTACCTTTGATATTTTGTTTTAAATTAAAATATAGAATGAAAGGCATGAAGAACTAATCTGCTTGATCAATTACTTCAAAAATCAAAGTGTGTTATTTTGAAGTAGGATTTTGTCTTCAATGCATTTGGTCCTGAAGGTCGAGAACCATACAACTTTGTGATTATGATGTGAAAGAGGCACAGAGCCAAATGCTGCAGGAGAGCCAAATGACAGAAAAGCTTGAGCCTCCACTTATAGACCAAGTGTCAATTCATTATTAAAAGAATTCTAGTGCAACTTCTTTTTTCAGGAAGTAAGCAAACCAGGTTTTATTTTTTCTAATCAATGAAAATTTTCTAGTTGATGAAAATTCTCCTCAACTGTCATATCTGATGATTAATTCTCATAATTGGATTGCTTCTGTTAAAGCAAACCAATCAACTAAAAAATATGTTATTATAGCAGATGCGAGGAATTAATAGGAGAAGGTTATGATACTTTTATGCAGCCAGGATATGAAAGGATAGAAAAGTGTCCACCAAATATATGCAGCTCTTATAATTATTACAGTATAAAGTCCTTACAATGGAATTTTTCACTTTTTTATATGATCTTTTGCTGCTCTAGAAACCTGACACCACAAATAATTGAGGCATAAAAGAATAAAACCAGAAGAATGCTCTATTCTTGATCCTGCAGAACTTAGGAGCAGCTAGGTGATGAGCTGGTGCAACCTCTCAAGCATGTGCAAAGCCCCTGTTATAGGACTGCATGAGACTTTATCCAATTTAGGTGCTGGAGACTTATCACCTGATAGGTGAGCGATTTTTCCTCACCACAGTTTGGACTTAAATACCTAAATTCTGAAATGAAAGGAGAAGGCTCGAACACAGTGGGAAGGACCATCTAATAAACAGATTAACAGAACTATTCTGGATGGGTAGAAGACACAGAAGAGTCAAGATCTAGAGAGTGAGGACAACACCAAGCCCACTAAAAAACAAAACATCCATTTTCTCCTGTTACCTACAGTCTTTTGTTTTTAGCATGTTGTCACTAGAAGTATTTTTTTTTTTTTCAAGCACAGATACACGTAATGGAAGCAAGAGAAAGGGTGAACGGATTAACCCATCGAACCAGAAAAGATTAGGTGGGAGTACGCTGCCCCAGAGAAGGTCTTAATGACTTAGTTACACATTCTGATAACTTCACTGAATAGATGCGCTATGAATTACTTTGTCATTCCAGATGCTATGTAGATATCTTATTTTCCAGTATTTAAAACTCCTCCCTCGGTCATTAATATTTCCAGATCACTTACTTTACATCTTCATCTCTGGCATAACTAGCTTCAGTACATCTGACGTACAGTTCAACATTTTCTCAAGCTAACACAGTCAAAAATAAAATTAGATTTTATGCTGTCATCTTCTGTTTAAAAAACAATTTAAAAGCTCGACATGTGGCAGGTTTTGCATTTTATCTCTTTGTTCTTACAGTTTCTTGTTCTTCTGAGATTAGGCCCCTGCTCTGACATGGACATGTCCACGGCTGGATAACATTCCCTTCCCAGTGAAGTTATTGGGCTGAAAATTATCTGATAGTTCCTGGAATACAGTTAAAACGTCTGCAAAAATGTTGAATGAACGACCTTCTGTAATAAGTATTTTCTTAAATGCCGAGCTCATACACATTTTTATTTGTATTGTATCACTAAACAGCGTCTTTCAGTTCAGTCAGACATTTAAATACGACCTACTCAAGCAGTGCATTCGTTATTGAGCCCAGTAAGAAAGGCACTCTGCAAAGTATTGATTAAAGCACCTTTTATTGACGATAGCACAGAAAATCTTATGTTCCTTCTGGGACCTCCACGTTGTGTGGACCTCTAGTCAGGGCACAGCACACTGTGCAGAGCCCGTCCATGCTGAGGTTCATTGGCATTGAGGTCCTTAGAGCTTTTATAGCATTTCTTTAGGAGCAAAGAACTCTGTTCTTCATTTCTACTGCCAAGCAAAAGGATGTTTATATGAAAATGTGCTGCTTCAATTCAGGATAAAAGCACGTACGCGCCGGTGGCATCGCTGCTAGGTGCCATGTGGGAGCCACCTACAGGCTTCTCCGCCAAGATTAGCTAAGTTTGTCCTGCAGCCAAGTGATACGTGCAGCACAGCGCTGGCCTGCCCCCACTCAGGTCAGCTGTTGGGTGGATCGCTGACTCCCCGACGTGCAACAGCCTTTTGGTTGCAAAACACGGCAGTTGCAGAAAACTGTGTGTTGTGGTGTAGTTGTCCCAATAGAGGCAGCATAAACTACATCATAGAGAGCAAACTAAAAGCCTGAGCTGTCAAAATCCATTGATCCAGTCAAAGGAATTTAACACTGCAAATCAGAAATTCTGTGTCTCAATGCAGTGATACAAAAATTGGTCCCCTGATGCAAAATAAGAAGTTTGTACTGAAAAAACTTAAAACAACAAACATGCTTTCATTCCTGTCTTCTCATTCATGATTTCCTGATTTTTGCAAAGTTACCTTATTTCCTCCTCTTTTTGTGCTAAGGATTAAAAGTGCTGAAGTAAACATAGATACATGTTTGTTTAGTAGAAGAAAGAAGCAAAGCTATAGTTGCTGATTAAGACTAGAAAAGAAATTTATTTCAGTGGAACGTAGTTACAAAATTTGCCATTAAAAAATCAGCATTTGTGCATACAAGTAATTGCCATAGGCATATGACCTCGCACTGCTCATCATCTGGGGAGCCCACCTGCTAAATGCAATCAGTCAGTATTAGTCATTAGGCGTGTGTTGCAAAAACTCAACTCAGAAAGCATTCACCGGGAGTACCACAATAAAATGGTAACAGGGACTCACTTCAACAGCCCCACACTTAATTGGTGCCTGGCTAAATTCAAGGTGTTCCAGGACGTTCAATATAAAATATTCCCCTTTATCACAGAGAAGTATGGTATTTTAATGATGCCAGTCTTTGTTAAAAGATGTCTCTTGCCTGCACACGAGGATATACAACCAAGCCCATTTCCTAAAGCAGCTGAGAAGTACTAGAAACATTAACCAACCTGATTCGTATTACTTCTGTTCTCAGACAAATTCACCCCACAAAGTAGCATGGATGAAGACACGTGGGTAAAGTCAATTAATAATTGGGAGTATAAAAAAACAAACAAAACACTCTCAATTTAAAAGAAGGCAGACAATACAGAATTACAGATTTAACATAATCTTAAAAATTACAGGGAAGCCAAGAACCAAAGACTTTTAGGGAGCTAAAAAAAAAAAAGTCTTAAATCTCTAAATGCAACTTAGAAAAATATGGCAATTTTATTTGCGATGCTAAAGCGTAGTAAAAAGCAAGTAAACAAATACTTTCCAAATCTTTCTTGAGCTGGCAATGCTGGTCAGTCATCTACCCATCTTCTAGACATCACGGTTTCCTAGGTGCAGGGCGGCTGGACAGCATGCAGTGCCTCCAACCCGTCTAAAGATCTTACATAAATACTACTTCTGTGTAGCAACTCCTTTCAGCACATGGTAAGGATTGCTAAAATACCATCAGCTCTTCTCACCATGGCTTTGGCTTCCTCCCTGCCTTTTCCAGATAATGTCTCTATCTGCAGAGTTTCAGGAAAGTCACAAATATTTTACGAAGTTTTAGAAAGCTCTTCCAGCATTGCCCAGATCTAATGGCAGTAGGCACATCTGAAGACATCTATGTTAAAAGTTTATACAGACCAAGCCAGATAATAGAATACAAGGCTATAGTATGAATAGTCATGCACTAAGTATAAGTAATGCAATATCAGCTCTGTATTAGTGATATGAAAATATTCAGATGTAGGTGTGTTTGGTGAGTAATATTAGTTACAGTGAGATGTACAGCAGCTTTAAAAACTACTTACTACATGCATTTCTGCAAGCTAAAAAATACATGCCATCAAAACAAATTATTTTTATGCCCACTGAATGCAGTCAGCAAGAAGCAGTTGGCAAGAAGTATCCAGATGGGTTGTTTGTCATAAGTAAACAGAAAGAGATTAATTCTGCTGTAAGAGTGTTGACCATTTTGTAGCTTTTTCCTCCCCCTCTTTATAGGATAACTTATGGGAAAGTCAGCTTTATTTACTGGCTTTACTGAAAGCATTCGGCTGAAAATCTGCAATACTAAAACAGAAAATACGTTGTTTGAATAATTAAAAACAAATCATATTTTAGGCATCACAGTGATATCTAACAAGCACAAGAAAAGAAATGACCTAAACAGAGGGCTGCTTTGGGTAGTGATTTATATAAAAGAGTACATAAAAATCCCAAGCCGTCAGATGCATGGATGGTCACTCAACGGTAAACATGCAAGAGATGACTTTCATGCTAATCGATATACTTTTAGTGGACAGCTTGTCAAAAAGTGGCAGAGAGATGAAAGCATCCATAAATTAAAAATGTATTTTTGAAGCATGCTTAACAGCATTTAGAAATTAATTCTGCAGCATAACAGCCTAAATATCTGGGAGGGTCTGTGGGCAGACAGCACTGGGACCTTAGAGCACGTTTAATGCTATTACCGGTGTTTTTAATGAGACCTCCAACTATATCTGTATTGCTCTTCCATGCTTCAGTGCTGGCACACTGACTCAGCTCAGGTGGGTGGACCAGAAAGGAGTAAGGAGTTTTCTCTCCCTCTTTTCCTGCTGTCTGTGTGAAAGGTAAGAAGGGAAGATGTCCAAAGACAATAAGACTCTGGAAATATTTACTGGCAAAGCAAGAAGCTGTAGAGCATGAGACAACACCCAAAGGCTGTGTAAAATAGAGATGAATGAAGGAACCTCATAGGAACCTCAGTTTAGGAAAGCAGCAAAATACCTGGAGGGAAAGAGAAGGCTTGGAAGACTCGTAAGAAGGGTATGGAAGCCACCTCTCTCAAAGTGTAAACACTGAATTTCCAGGAAAGGGTTTTTATGCTATAAGTGGGGGCCCTAAAAATATGGACGGTCTACAAATGCAAACATCTGAAAACACCAGTCCATGAAATAAAGCCTTGTCACCAGTATATCGGAGAGGGCTCAACAGCAGTCCACCTGCAGGCATGTAACAGTCCTTTATTCCTGTTCACTTTATATTGCATTAATTATTCTCTCATCCAGCCCTGGGGAAGCAGAAGTAGTTGAATCTGCATTTAATTCATGAAGATACAGTATTGCAGTGGCAATACTTCTTTGCTTTCTGCTCCCTCAGATTTCCACCCACTGGCACCAGTCCCTACGGGCATTCCCATCGGGATATCACCTTTTCGCACTCACATGGTACAGATAACTGCATTAGGAAAGACCTCATTGAAAGAGAAGGGTCCATTTATGCCATTTCTGAGCACTCCTGGTGTGCACAAGGAAGAAAGCTTTCAATAGGAGCAAATTTAAGGGGAGCTGTGAGTGGAAAGTAATTTCCATCCATACGTTATTTTTCAAAGAAAGTTGTTTTAGACTGCAGGAGGAGATGATGAATCTTGCATGCAATTTACCCACCTATGCAGAAATAATGAAAACTGGGGCAAGCTGTTCCACAAAAGGATTAGACACTTACCCAAGATTGGAAAACTGTCAGCATCTGTAAACATTTTCAAAAGTTTACACTACACCTGGGAATCCCACTGTTTTGAGGCATCTTGGCACATACGCTCCTTTTTTATGAATCATTTGAAAAAGGTGTAGGAACTTCCATTTCCATAATTTGCATTTTTTTTTCCTACAAGAAAATGATTAAAATGTCAAAATGCATATCAGCAAATGTATTGTGGAGAACAGGGGAGATTTCTTTTCACCAACTATAGGGAATGCTAATTATGTGCTTGTAATACTTTCTACAGATCAAGAAAGAGTGGAAGGTAGTTCACGTGTTCCTTTTCTGGGGAGCCTTTTTCTTTTATGGTCCATCTGTATGTATCACAATTAAGATTTTACCCTTTGGGTGTCTTTAGCAATAATTTGTGGCAAATGCAGTATACACCAGAGCGAGCCTAACCTGCCTAGCCCAAGTAATAAAAGCTGTGGAGAAATTGCAGTTTCAGTTTTCTGTGTACTGGCAACCAGAAAGTGGGAACTGTAGTCCCTTTAGAACTTTATCTATCATTACCATATGTCGAAATCTTCACTAAACTAATGCTAGTGAATATTACCTATTTTGCTGCATAGCAGCTACAAGATACCACATTATGCATAGGGACTTGCCATGATTCACAGGCTATGGGTGGTCCTGGCCTACATCTTACAAGACAGGGGTGGTTTTGTCAAAAGGCAAAGCAAGCATGGGTCTGGCCAGCATTGGCACCATCCAAGTCTCAGAGCAATTTGTGGCAGGCAAATTGCAGCAAAAGCTTCACCGCCCCTTTGCTCTTCAATAAGGGAGGCTGCTCTAACAGCACCTTAGAGATAATCAGTAGATACTAATGTGGAAAAAGCACAAATACCAGTAGAGGCACTGATGTAGAATAGTCTTTACAGGATACATCCTCAACCAGTAGAAGCTGTTCAGTTTTGTTCCAATGATACTACATCTGCAACAGTAAAAGTTTCGTTGAAGGACTGTATTGCTACAAATCTTCGGAACAACTTTGCATCCCTTTTGCCGATTTCCAAATTAATGCTGACATAGTTGCTCAAATGGCAGATAAGGTAACTATATGCAAGCTCTTCATATCTGCAATGTTCCTTGCTAGCTGGGTACTAAAAGCAGTATTGCAGCATTACCACAGAGCTCTGCGTAGGCTAGTTTTACCTATTACACTGCTTCCGATACAGCTCGTAGGTGGTATGTCTCTATGCACAGCTGCATCATACAATGCAGATACATTCCTCCCTGCAAAAGTATGGAGATTTTGCTAATACACAGCTTCAAAACACAGCCGTTTCTAAGCTGCCATGATTTCTAGGCCAAACCTGCAATATTTTGCAGATATGTGCTGGGTTTTGGTATCTATGCCCTTGGCAAACCACTAGGTAAAAAAGCTACAATTTATTTGAGTGGAAAATATGTCTGCCTATGAATCTGTTTAAAGCTTGACAGTAACAATTAAACAGGATGATTTTAAGCTTAAAATCTGCAATGATTAAGACTATGCTCATGAAAGTTCCTACAGTTTCTTTTTTCTTGTTAAAATGTTTAATGAATGTAGCCATAGTAAAAATGAGAAGAAAATTAATGTTGTTTTTAATTCTCCCAAGATTCAGATTATCTTTTTGTGAAGGCAGATTTGAACTGCAGAAGTTGTTTAAATACTGTGCACAGCAAAAAGAAGCTGGGTATGTAGATGCAGCCTTTATAATGGGCACCTCTACTGGAAATAGATTTTGTACCTCACACCTGTAGTCATGGATGAGGACTTTGGAATTTCCATGGTAAAAATATAGCAAGCAGGAAAAATAGTTGGAGGAGTGATTTTTGCAGTTAAAATATCAGGGAAAAGATTCGGGAGACATAGGTCTTAATTTGGCATTCAAAAGACTTCATGTTTTCTGTTGGGCAAAATATTAAGAAATACATTTTCAAAAGACCTTAGCAGATCTCAGAAATCCTCTTAAGAAAGACTCCAGCACACTAGGGAATGCCCAAGTGACACTTAATGGATTTTCCCATCCTTTGGGAACATCCATACACAGTTTAGCCTGGACGTATATAACGGCGTGCTGTGCATTCATCTGTTCTCATCCTCTAAGTTGCACAAGGCTGAATCAGCTCCTGCAGGAGCAGTCTGCAAGGATCGCTCATGAAGAGGTGGTGATGATTCTGCAGGTGCCACAATAACAGCAGGTCATATTCCAGCCTCTGAAGGAATAACTCCTGTGATGTCCTCTGAATAATGTCTCCACTGAAGCACTGACCATCTGTGTCACAACAGGTTGCTTTGTTATAACTCAGGAGAAACAGTCAGATCAGTGGCGTGGCTAAATGTCGGTTCTGACAATTATATTCCACCTGACAGCTTTCTAACGCGGTCTAAAATTAATTTTCTTTGCTTCATGTCTTCAACTGCCAATTAACTTTGATCTCAGAAGTGACGGCTTTTCAATGGAAGGAAAAGCAGTCTTAAATAACTGATGTAGTGATGTTGCTTGTCATGTCTTGTATGATAAAATGTATTATAAATAAATATATATATCAGCTGGTGAAATGACTTGACTCTTCACTCAGAACTGAGTCGCACATAGAGTCAGACTGTGCTTCAAGCTGGAGTAGTTGCTGGGCTCTAGGAAGATATCATCACCCCGAGACAGGCAGGTAGATATAGACATCTATGTACAACCAGTCCTCTTGTCTTGTGTTTTATCCAGTATTTTAGAAGCATTAGTTATTCCTTGATCTTAGCGTCAGACTTGAAGGACTCGGACTGTTGGATTGAAACATTTAGTACTATGTAAGTCCATAAGTTCTTAATGTGAACCCTTAAGTCTGCTTTCTTTTAATGTGAGTATACGAGTGTATTCTACTTGTAGAGTATCTTCAGATATGTTCTCCATGCAGCGCGCTGTGATCAGTATCTTCTGACTCTCTGGTTTGAATTCTCTGCATGTTGCAAAAGTAATGTTGGAAAATGTCAGAATATGTGAAAATCATTAGCTGAAGATGCAGCAACTTCTGATAGGTAACCTAATACATAAATGAGAAATGAGATGACAGTGCCCCCGGGTCAGAATTTGACGTGTAGACATAAGTATCCACAACTATCTGCTGTTAAAAAGAAAAAGAAAAAAAGAGAGACCAAGTCAGAGCGTATCATCTGTTTGTTTTTAGTATCAAGTCCGAGTCTGAGTTCTAGTGTTTGTTATCTAATCTAGGAAACATTGATACATCAATAGAGTAAAATGCAGGTACAGCACCAACACACCACACCTGCTCTAGTAGGCCAAACTGCAGGTTCACCAGTGCCAATCTCCTCCCCTCGGGCATTGGCCATGAGCTGACTTTTAGGAAAAGACAGCATGTGGCATGATGAAGACGCCGTTCCACATTATATTCTCTGAATGTCTAAACCCAGCAGAACTTGATAGGTTTGAAATTTCCATTCATGTCATAATTTTAACAGCACCCTTTGATTCATTTTCCATGAATTCACCTAATCCCTTCCTTAACCTTCTCATGCATTTGATCCCCATGACACCCAGTCACAAAGATTTCCATAATATAACCAATGCACTTTGTGAAAAAGTAGTTCCTTTTGTTTTTTTTAAAGTTCCTGCTTACTCCACAAACCACAGCGAGCTTAATCCAGTATTGCAGATAATGAATGGCATTGAAGTTGTGGTATTGTGAGCGCAGCAAGCAACCCTGTAAGCTTGTAAAGTGTGCATTTTTGCTGCTTCCAACATAATCATACCAGTCTGGCTTTATCACTTTTGATACTCTTTAAACTGGAATTATGTCAGCAAAGGTGTATTTCATACACTACATTCACATTTTCATTTGCACTCGCTAATCTATGCAAGGGTTTGTAGAACTGTTTTTTGGGTTTTAAAGACTCATAATGTTCAGAGCATTGCACGTTGAGAAAGATTGTCACGTTCTTTTTGTGGAGTTACTCAGAAAGGACACTTTTTGATATGTTGCATGCAGCTTTTCTTCATCAAAGGAGAGAAGACCTATAGGAAAAAAACCTCTACCAATTCTATCTGTTTCAGTAGAGGATCTGTCAGATATTTTATGATGTATATCAACGTTAATGGCTTTAATGGCCTCACAAGGCATAGAAACCCAGTCCTAGAACTATGCTGCTTCAAAGTTTTATTTAAAAACATCATGCTAGAGAGAGGGCCACATTCCTCAGTTGCCTTTGAATGTAAGTCTGTTTGTGCTCTCTTCACACGCCAGCAACCTTTCATCTGTTCCAATTCTGTTACCACTGCATGGTTGTTTAAACTAGCCTCTTGCATTGGAGTTAAGCTTTATATAGTACCACAGCATGTTCAGAAACTAATCACAAGGAAAGGATTGAACAAGTACTTTGCCCCAAATCAGAGAACTTTGCAGCACTTCTGCAACATCACACTGCAAAATAATAAAATGCAATATTTTGGGGGTAATTCTTTTAGACAAATGGTTATAGCATGACTTGGACAACATACTTTGCAGGACAGAGAAAGTGAACTTGCCCTGCATCCCTGATTTTAGATAGCAGGGCTGGATGAGAAGCTGATGTAGTGTGCTTATGACAGAAGCAAAAGCTTTTCCTCTTCCATCCCATCCTGAGTCAGAAAAGGGGGAAAGAAGAAAATGAACTGTAAGTTCATATAAGACATGTTGCAGAGGCTCCAACACCACCACCAAGGAGTTTCAGGTATTAAAGTCAGCAGTGCAAACATGACTGAAGAAACCCACCATGCAAGATCATCCTACCCAACCAATGCAGAGCTGTTTATAAGTTGTTTCAAATAAAGCAGCAAATACATACTCTTCTGTAATATATTCTGTAAGTTTAAGATGTAATCCATATACTGGTAGAGAGCTGAATTATAGTTTTGTCTCGATGCCCCCTCAACATTTCTGGTAACACCTATGATAACATTAGGACAAGTATTAAGCTAAAGAGGTTGAGAAGAGGAGACTCACAATAACCTGATAAAATCCAAAGAGTGACGAAGGCATAAAATAATCAGATATCTTACCCTCTTCTTTCGCAGGCACCAATCTTGCTCTAATTCTCCTTATACAAATTGGAATTAAAGGACAAAAGGAATTTGAACTAATCATTTTAGTTGGTCAGCACTTGCTGTTACTTGGAAAGAGAAAATAATTAAAAGAGATCTAGCAGCAGGTGAATGGGTGGACAATTCCTTAGGAAAAACAAAAAGGAGCAAAAGGAAATTTGTAGAGATAGAAAATTGTCCCAGCTTATGGTCTCCCCAGCATACACTGGAGCATATTCTACTGGCCAAGGCTGTAAAAGGCTCTCGCTTGCCAGAAAATTGGGTGAAATTTGAGCATTGCTATCAATGAGCAAGCCTGGAGTAATACAACTTCCGTGTTACCATCAGTCCTTTATTTCACTATCAAATGGGAGGGGAAGAAGTCTCTCATCTGTGAAAAAAATAAGTCTTTGTTGACAAGGTGGAGATGCTTCTCAGTCTCATATGTTACAGCTTAAGCTGAAAACCTGATTGAACACACTTTTCTAACGACTTAAACAAAACTTTCATCCCCTGATTCTCTAAGTCCACCTCAAAAATGCTTTGCAGTGCTTCACTTCCTCCATCAAGTCCCCAGCATATATCATTGCCTAACATACTTTCATCAATACTACTGAAAGACTTTCCCAGCAGCCTTCACGAATTTGAATACATAATCATCGCTAGAGTTTCCAAGATGGGATTTTATTTCCTGAAGACAAATTGGCAATGTCCTCCCAAGAGCTAGCAAGGTTCCGTGATAATTTTCAAGCAATATTAAAAAACCTACAGAAGTGGGCAAGGTAATTTATTTTTTTATCTTGTGGTAGGGAGAAAAAGAAGTGGTAGAGGCAGGATGATAAGGAAAAAAAGACAGAGAGAGACATTGGCTTAGGCTTCCTGCCAAGTCCTGAAACCCCATTGTTTCAAAGTATACCCAGGCTATTATACGCTCAGATTATGTGCTATATGTTGATCTCCTTCCTCAGATATCTTCCAAATGCAGTTCACATTCAAGGGTAATTCTGTCATTTGGTCATTAACTAGAATGTGGAATTAATTAATTATATTGTCAGCTGGCAATATTGCAGGTTATTTAGCAAATAACGAATAACCGCCTTATAAAAACTGGACGCATATAACATTTATGCATCCTTTTTCTGCTATTTATATATGGATGAATAGTAAGTGTTAAGATTTTCATTCTTGCTCAAGATTGGTGCCAATCTGGTGCAATACCTTACATCATGGTATAAAATTGAAGTGCATGAAGTTCAACAATTTTTATACAAATCCCTCTGCTTGATTAAGTATTGTCATTCTAATCAATTTTTAAACTGAATTATATTGCTCATGTCTAGGCTTTTGATACGTATAAATTTTGTCAAATGCACTTAAACTAGAATGCATCACATTAAGGTCATGACACTCTGGCAATTTGCTTTTTACAGAAGTAGCTTTCATTAACAACATGGTGGTGACCTTAGCTTGGAGTTTTTTGATGTTGTCAGTTTGTGCTACAACTTTAATGGGATTTAAAGCTCAGCTTTTCAGTATTATATTCTTTAAACCGTGTTCTTAACAGATGCAATTTCATCTGCACAATCAATGTACAGTTCTTAACCTTTTCTTACTTAACCAGTAAAATACATTCTTTTCACACTCTGACATCCTTTATGAGATGTAGTCATAAATGTTTCTGCACAAGTAATGTCATTTAGTTTGATTAATATGCAGTCAGAGCTGCAGACAGCTTTCCGAGTATTTTATAAAATAACATGAACATCAGGAAGCATACTATCAGAAATCCTAAAACACCCACTAACCGGCGTAAGAGAATATGCTACCACTATTTGCATTCGTTTCACTTACTGTTTACCCTGTGCTCTCCTGAAAAACACTTGTTTTTGTGTAAAGTCAAGCTTATGTTTAGGTGTAAGTGAGAGCAGATGGAAGCTAAAGTTTTAGTAGCAGACAGTGTCTTTCTAACATGCGTACAGAAGACAAAACATTGTTTGATGTCAGAAACAGATGGAATCTATTAATATCTATCAAAATATAGGTATTACTGATTTTCCATACTAGAAATATGGCCCAGCCATAGAAAAAAATCTTAAGAAATGTCCAACTATCTAAATTCTGTGGGTATATTCATACTGTTTAAAATATCAACCAATGGAACACAAAAATCTTATGGTAAACTTGAAACCTGTTTTGTCAAGACTGAATGTGTATTCTCCTATATATTTTACTCTTGATTCAGAAAAAATAAGACTCAGGAAGAGCCACTGTGATTGTCACAGTGCATCTTGCAATGCAAAAATAAAAAAAATAATAATAAAAAAAAATAAAATAAAATAAAAGCAAGTCAGCAAAGTGTAAGACAAATGGAAAGATAAGGGATAAAGGATCTTCTGGCAAAAGCTGAGAAAGACTGTAGTTCTCCAAAAGTCACTACGTTTTGAAGAAAGTGTTTTGGAGAAAAACCCTCCAAACCAAAAAATTAGCCTAAATATATAGTCTCAATATGTACAAAATGGTGCCAACACATTAATAGCCAGAAACTGTTAAAGAAATTTTGTTAAAACAAAAATGTCCATTCTGTTCACTATTTAGGACAGTAACTAACTATGCGGATAAAAGGGATAAGTGCCTCTTTCACTTTTCTGCTATACTTGATTTATGCATTTGAGACTTCTAAATGTACTTAACCAACACCAGTTGCACTTTCTTCCTTAAGTACCCAATTAGTCTCCATTCTGGAAATCAGATGAATTCGTTCAAATTATTTTTTCAAAAAAATCTCTAAACCTTAGTCCAAACTCTTTCTGTGGTTTTGAGAGCCCACATTTTTTTTCCATCCTCCTTTTATCTTCATTGCTTTTACATAGACTTTCTTGCTTTATATAAAGTGTAAACCTAATACAGAATTTACATAAAGTAAAATCAATAGACTACAAGTCCATTTGCATAGGTTTTTAGTATTTACAATTGTGAAAGACAACAAAAATATGCCCTTAAGGCAGACCCACCTAAAATGAGGAATCTTGTCCATATGATGACCTAAAAATAGTGACTTTTTTTTTTTAATTTAATGTCTGGACAAATTTAAATGTGTACCAAAGAAGTATTACATGAAACACTACAAAGAATATAACTCAGATGACATTAAAAGAATATGATTGCCATGTGAAGCATTTCTAAGTTAGGAAATGCTAAGCAACTTTAAACAAACTAAGCATATTCATTATGGTGTTGTCATATTATAAGGTTTCGCATATTACTGATATACAACTTGCATGCGTTGTATTGATCACACTGATTGTTAGGGTAGGATTCAGCATTGTATGCAGATGTCCGTGCACATATGTCTCAGCAACTGGAAATTATATCAGCATAGAGAGGCAGAGGACTACAGAAAACATCAGGAAATCTTATGGTCTTGCCAGGGAATAGCTTGTACCTCTGTTAAATGGGAAGTCTGTAAGTCACAGAAGAGGCAAATTCTTGAAAAGCATCCGACAGTGTTCATTATTTTCCAAAACAGCTGATTCACAAGTTCTGCACGACTCAAAACTGCTGCTGATGTCAATGGGAAATGTGCTCTGAAGTGCTAACAATGCAGCTACCCTTTAGAAGCAGCAGGGGAGGAAGGAATAAACATTACAAACAGGTCCCCAGTGTTAATATCTCTATTCCCACACTATGCAACAAAAAGAATGATAATGTTAGTATCTCATGAGAACATTATGTGAAAGAAGCATTCAGATAACTGCCTTAGAAAAGGCTGGGAAGACATTAATTTTTCTGCATTCAGAGTAACAGTTGAAAAGACTGAAGTAAATAAGTATGGTTCAGAGGCTGAGCAAATAAAGCAAAATATAAAAGAGCTGATGTGCTGGATCCCAGAATTTTGAGGTTATACGGATAACTTCTGGAAAAAAAACACAACAATCCCTTAAGTCACTCAATATCTCAACACACAACTTCTGCATTTTACATCGATGAAGCCCTTCAAAACCTTGTGCATTTGTAAGCTTGTTGTTATGCAATTTCTATAAGCCCACTTAGGGATATGAATATCAATGTAAAAACCAGAAGCCAGGATAAATCCTGAGTCCTTCTTTCCTCAGAAGAATCTTCCTACCATCCTTGGATCTAAAAATGAACATGGTTCTTTAATGTTTACACTTCAATCATACATGAAACTCAGCTAAGGACTGGTGCTCGTGATACCTGTGAAAAAATACTTCTAATACACACCAGTTCTTCCATCAGCATAATTTCAGTGATTTCTTTAGAAATGAAATCATAGGGAGCCATTAGCTTTGAAGGCTACTGAAATTTTGATGAGAACATATATTTGCTCCAGAATTGATGATCTATACATGTCTGTTCAGTATTTGGAGATCCAAGAGAGCTGTTCATACACTTCTTGAATTTTATTCCAATGATCTGATGATTAATCCAATGATTCACAGGAAAATGTCTCAAAATACTGTTCCTCCCTTCCAGAATGAACTTCATGAAAATGAAATCATACCATTCTGTCTGCAGAGAAAAATCTCAGTAGCATCAGGCAACCCACCCTCCACTTTAGAAGTCTTACCAATTTTAAAGCAACTGCCTGATTTTTTTCTCCCTCTTTTGTCCTGTTTTCTGGTAAAACAGTATCTGTCTTGTAAGACAGATCTTGGGTGTTAGTTCACAACCTTCATGTGAATGGAGTCCTAACAGATGTAGAAAAAGTCACTGGCATGGAAACCCAAGAGGGAATAGCTACACTTCAAAGTAACTCATTGGTTTAACTTGCCTGAAAGAATCCTCATCAATGGAAGTATCATTGGCCTTGCTGCCCAAAATGTATATAATTTATGCAGCACTGCCTGTTGCAGCATGTTCTGGGATAAATATGTCTACAGCTTCCCCATCATCAGGGCAGTACCCAGTTCTCTGTAGCAGCATGGCTCTGACTTCCTACAGAGCCTGAGCTCCTGCAGAAATGAGTCCAAAGCTGGACGTTAGGAAGAGGTGGGTAGGCACCGATGTTGTCAGGGCACTGACATGGTGCTACCAGGATGCTTAATCTGTCTGTCCAGCTGTTTTCCTGTTAGCCAGGGAGAGCACCCCACTCTTCCTGATCCTCCTGGCCACAAAAGCAGGTTCAACTCATGTTGTATGGTCAGAACAACAGGTTTAGTTCATTGCCCCAATTTAGGCTGCAGAGATCAAGGGCATGGCTGTCCAACAGCCTTGGATACCACCCAGGCAGCCCTGTACATCTTTTGCCTACCTTATTATCCCTCTTCCTTTCCTTTCCAAGGCCATTTTGATGACCTTGTACTTCCATTTCTCTGACACAGTTTCCTCTGTGATAAGCAACCTTCCCCTAACTTTCTCCCCATTGCTCCCAATTTTGCTACATCTGTAGCCAAATTTGAAGCTTCTGATACTGTTAACTAAGTAATCTTGGATTTATATAGCATTACTGATATGGCCAGTTGGGGGCTACTGGCCTTTAAAGATTGTACTCCCCAAAAGGTCCCCAATGCTCCCCTCCAGGCCATTTCTTGCCTAATTTCCCTTAATCATCTGTGAGATCCGGCCATCCCTCACAGTGCTGTCTGTAACTTTTGTCAGCATCTCCTGCTTTTATCTGTCACATTCAGCAATTTCTCATGCCAAATACAGCAGTATCTCATGTCCTGTTCTGCTAGCGAGAACAGGTGAGATACTGTCCTTCAGGCGAGAGCCTAGTCAGCGGATTAGCCATTCACAGCCCTAGCAGTATGTCATGGCACTATGAAAAAGTACATTTATTAGTTGAACAGAGCACTAGCTGAAAATGCATTTACTTATTTAATGGACCCAGAAGTACATTTTTACCACCAAGTGTTTACCTATCCTACCCCTGACACAGGTGAGTGACTTGATACAAATATCATCACACTACAGTCATTTATTTCACATCCAAGAGATACTTAGAAAAAAAAAATCTTTATATTCCAGAGTAATAGGTGATCGGATGGCTTGAAAGTAGCAAAACTAAATTTGGAAGTATCCTTAGTGCCTGGCATTTGAGCCCATAGCTGTAAACTCACATTTCTTTATACGGACTTGCCATTTACCCCGTTAGCAAAGCCCAGCAGCAGTTTTGCTTAAAACATACACACACACACACACACACACAAACACATGCACACTTATACGTGTACATACAAATAAGTACATAAAAAATACTCCTTCTCTTCACTCCCTCTAAGGTTGTTTTTTTTTTTTTTTTCCAATGAAAAATGGATGTCAGATGGCTGTGAAAACCACTTCATCTGGCAGCAGTGTTTGGGCTGCATGCCCAGAAGAAAACTGTGTACCACACGTATGGAGTACCAACGCTAGGGCTGAATAAATATGAGTACATACATTTTGTCCCTTGAAAAGTCCTTTCTTCGACACTTGAAGTTTTCTGTGGAGCACACTAGATGTTACAGAGTCCTTACAAAAAAGGCTATAGCATTTATTTTTCATGAACAAAGAACCAGAATTACAAGAAAATGTTAGAAGTGCAAAGTACCAGCCATGAATAATCTCAGACGGCTGATTTTCCTGTGAGTAAAAGGCTGTCTTAGAATTCATTTAACAGGACCCCCCACGCTGCATTGGTGAATAGCTGTAGCCATAAGACTGCTGAAGAGAGGATCTTACAAGTTAATGTAAACCAGAAATTATCTTTATGCATTCATTTGATTTCATATCTAAAAGGTTCTTAAATCTATACTGCGTGTTTTTGCACTGAAAAGGTATTTTAAGTCACTTCAATCAATACAAGCTCATTACTGAGATAACAGAGCATGCAAAACAAATAATTGTCCTGCTTGATTGATTTTTTTCACTCTCTGCTTTTGTAATAAAAGGCTTTAAATTCTTTCTATGTCCAAGGCAGGTGTCAAAGCACTTCTTGAACAAGTGGTATTCCAAATGCTCTCAAGTTTGTGGGCAAGAATGAAAAAGTAACAAATTAAGCAAGAGAGGAATAAAAAAAAATTAGATAACTAGAGAAGGTCACTAAAGAATTTGACTAAGACTATTGACTTTCAAATGCATTTCGTTATTTGGAAGTAACCAAGCTTATACAACTTCATATGCCATGAAATCATAACATGGCACCGATGTCTGGTGATGGCCTGATGTAACATTTGTATATTATTGCCAAGAAATAATACTGGGAGCAATCACTTCAAACGGACTGACAATTTTTGACCAAACAAATCTGTCAGTTGCTACGTGTGTTGCTTTCCTCTGGCCAGCGGTTAAGAAACAGAGAGATGAAGTTCTTCTCAGCGTGTGTCTTTGTCAAGATACGTAATTTTATGACTAAAATTTCTTTTTTCTTTTTCTTTTGTGTAATAGCAATGAGAGGCCCTGATCATTTTGTACTTTGTTTTCAAATTAAAATTTTTGCACAAAGAGTCATTGCGTTTTCGCTAAAGAAATGTTTATATGGTTTCTTTCTTTGTTCCCTTTGACATGTTACCTGGATTGAAAAATACCTTACTGCCTTGATGCTTCCCCTAGAGGATTAGGTGGACAGGATGCAGGACCCCAAGAATCCTTGCAAGTCACAGCAAGTCCTCAGAGAAGAAAATCCAGTGGATGCCTAGTTGTCCAGATTTTATTCTCTCTTCTAATGGGTAGTCACTGTTCTTTACTCTCTCCAATGGGGATTATCATAGACCCTCAGCTGTGTGAGCTTTAAGAAACATCACTTTTGCCCATAAAGCAAAATGATGTCCATATATTTCTCCCAGCCTATCTATGATCCAACACAGATCCCCACACTTATAAGAAATCATCAAACAGCGAAGAAGCAGCAAGAGCGGAAAAGGGAAAGATGGTACTCTGTGAGGGTAGGGTATGTAATTACTAAAAACGTTTTTTATAGAAACTTTTATTGCTGAAACTACACAAAAGAGCTAACTTTCTTTTTTTTGTTTCTTCAATATGCAATTTAGTTGCATAATCTTTCATAGGTTGTTGGACTTCCCCAAAAATGTGATGAATTTTGTCTAGTAAAATTGGTGACCAGTTATGGGCTGTAAGCCCTCCAAAGTCAAAGCGATCATAAGACCTTTATTATCAGTATCCTGATTTGTGAGCCTGCTTCTTATAATTAATGGTGATTCAGTATTCATCCTTCATCCATAATAGCAATGCTGTCCCACTTGTTTTCACTGGTGTTACTGTTTCTTTAATTTTCTCAAGTAGGAAACATTCCTTATTAAAGAAAATAGTCCCATATGATGGATGGAAACCTAATCGGTCAGACCTCTCCATGCTGTATCAGATACAGCTTTTTAAGAATATAATGCTTTCCTGAAGAAACTAGGATTTCTAAAATACAGTATTTGTTCATCCCCTTCAAGTTAGAAAATTTTAACAAATGGCTTTATTTTAATTTATATTTTATATATTTTATGTTTTCCTAACATGTCATCAGCAGGCTGTAAATTCAATTTTAAATGTCTGTTGGTGGGAATCCATATTAGATCTCTGTGTGCTTAAATCACAGAATCACAGAATGGTTGGAAGGCAGCTCTGGAGACTGTATAGTCCAAACTGCCACTTACAGCAGGGTCAACTAGAACAAGACGCTCAGGACCACATCCAGTCAGGCTGTGAATATCTCCAAGGACAGAGACTCCACAACTTCTTTGGGAAACCTATTCCAGTATTCAATCACTTTCACCATCAAAAAAATTGTTCTTACGTTTAAACAGAATTTTATGTATTTCAGTTTGTGGCCATTGCCTGTTGTCCCTTCACTGGACACCACTGAGAAGAGTCTGGCTCCTTCTTCTTTATACACATGAATAAGATTACCCCCAAGCCTTCTCTTCTCCAGGCTAAGCAGCCCAGCTCTCTCAACCTCTTGTAAGACACATTTTCCAGTCCTTTAATGATCTCTGTGGCCTTTCACTGGACTTGCACCAGTAAATCCAGGTCTCTCTTATTTTGGGGAGCCCAGAACTGGACACAGGACTCCAGGTGTGGCCTCACCAGTGCTGAGTAGAGGGGAAGGATCACCTCCCTTGATGTGCTGGCAATGTTCTTCCTAATGCAGGATGCTGTTGGCCATCTCTGATGCAAGGGCAAATTGCAGGCTTACGTTCAACTTGCTCACCATGAGGACTCTCAGGTCTTTTTCTGAAAAGCTGCTTTCCAGCTGGTTTGCCCCCAGCCTGTCCTGATGCATGGGGTTGTTCCTCCCCAGGAGCAGGACCTTACACTTCCCTTTGTTGAACCTCATGAGATCCTGTCTGCCCATGTCTCCAGCCTCGTGAGGTCCCTCTGAATGGCAGCACAACCCTCTGGTGTTTCAGCCACTCCTCCGAGTTTTGTATCATCTGCAAACTTGCTAAAAGTGCTCTCTGTCCCATCATCCAGATCATTAATGAAGATGTTAAACAGTATTGGACGTGGTATCAATCCCTGATGGGCACCATTAGTGACTGTCTCCAGTGGGACTTCATGCCTACAACCCCCTGAGCCTGGCAGTTCAGCCAGTTTTCAATCCACCCCACTTTCCACTTATCTACCCTGTACCTCTTCATCCATGAGGATATTATGGGAGATACTGTCAAGACAGCCTTTTAAATTCAAGATAAACAACATCCACTGTTCTCCCATCAACCACTAAGCCTTTCATTTCATCATGTAAGGCTATCCCATGCTGACTACTCCTAATCACCTTCTTGTCCTCCATATGTTTGGAAACGGTTTCCATGAGGATTTGGTCCATCACCTTCCTAGGTATCGAGGTGAGCTGACTGGCCTGTAGTTCCTCAGATCCTCCTTCTTGCCCTCCCTGAAGAAGGGAGTTACCTTTGCTCTCTTCCAGTCCTCAGGAGCCCCCCATGGTCACCATGAACCTTGAAAGATAATTGAGAGTGGCCTCACAATGACACTGGCCAACTCCCTCAACACTTGTTAGTGTATCCCGTCAGGTCCCATGGACTTGTGTATGTCCAATTTGTTTAAATGTTCCCTGACCTGATCCACCAACAGTGAGGATAGATCTTCCTTCCTCCAGATTTTCCCACTGGTCTCAGGGGCTTAGGATTCCTGGAGGTTGGTCTTATCACTAAAGACAAAGGCAAAGAAGGCATTAAGTACCTCAGCCTTTTATGTGTCCCCTGTCACCATGTCCCCTTTTCCATTCAGCTGCAGGCCCACATTTTCCCTAGTCTTCCTTTGGCTGCTGATGTACCTGCAGAAGCTTTCTTTGTTGCCTTCCATGTCTCTTGACAGATTCAACTCCAGGTGGGCTCTGGCTTTCCTAACCCGATCATCTCTGCACACTTGGCCAGTGCCCCTACATTCCTCCTGCATCACCTGCCCTTGCTTCTACCTCTTTATGCTGCCTTTTTATGTCTGAGTTTGGTCGGGAGCGACTTGTTCATCCATGAAGGCCTCCTGCCACCTTTGCTTTTTTTCCTGCTTATTGGGATGGACCATTCCAGAGCTTGGAGGAAGTGATTCTTGAAAATCAGCCAGTCCTCCTAGGCTCCCCAGGGCTGTATCCTATTGGATTCATCCAAGATGAACAAAAGGCCAAAGTGATTGTGACCCGCCTTTTGCTTTTTGCCCTCCTTGCAGGATCCTCAACTCCAGCATCTCATGGTCACTGCAGCCAAACCTGCCCCCAGTCTTCGCATTCCCAACCAGTTCTTCCTCGTTTGTAAGTTCAGCAGAGTTCCTCCCCTTGTCAGCTGCTCGATCCCCTTTGCCAGGAATTTATCACCAGTGCACTCCAGAAACCTCCTGGATTGCTTGTGCCCTGCTGTGTTGCCCTTCCAGCAGATATCGGGATGGTTAAAGTCCCTCATGAACACCCGGGCCTGTGAACGTGAGGCTTCTTCCAGTTGTCTGGAAAAGGCCTCATCTACTTCTTCCTAATCAGGTGGTTTGTGGCAGACACCCACAACAAAGTTGCCCATGCTGATCTGCCTGTTAATCCTGACCCGTAAGCTCTTGACTGGCTCATCATCCATCCCCAAGCAGGTCTCTATGCATTTCTGCTGCTCTCTCACATAGCAGGTAACTCCTCCTCCTCGCCTTCCTGGCCTGTCATCCCCAAAAAGCCTATATCCATCCATTGCAGCCCTCCAGTCATGTGAGCTATCCCACCACATGCCTATGACCCCAGTGAAATCATAACCTTGCAACTGCACACAGACTTCTAGTTCCTTCTGTTTGTTTCCCATGCTGCACGCACTAGTGTACAGGCATTCCAGGGAGGCACCCAGTCGTGCTGATTTCCTAGGAAAAGGGCAAGAACTTTCCCCATAATTTTGTCCTGTAGACACTTCCTTATTTATGTGCATATAATTCAGGTGGGCCCTCTTCAGCCCTGTTTTTTTGGTTAGGAGGGCCCTCCTGTTTATATCGACTCACACAATTTGCTTGCCAATGCAGGCGCCCAATGTTTCATGCAACTGTGGGTCATCATCTCCCTCCCCCGTTGCTCCCCATAGTTTCTCCACTGGGTGCTTGGGATGGTGCTGTGTAGTGTCACCACCACTGCTTAGCACATGAACACCATCCTCAGCACAGTTGCTGGCCTCCTTCTGTGCGCCCTTCTGTGCCAACTTCTACATCTGTTGACTGACTCTAAAGGACTGTTATCTAAAGATGATTTTTTTTTATAATTTTCATAAATGTAGAAGTACTTTTTTGCTTATTTTTAATGTAATATATCCAGATAAATACATAAATAACACTGACAAAGTTGGGCTCTCAGGTAGCTATAAAGAAATGTTATTTAATATGTAATCACATTATAGTATATAAATAATCATGTTAGAATAAGAAATATAATATTGCATTATGCTTTTGTTTTTCAAATGTTTTCTAGGATCTCTTAAATTAGACAAACAGTTTATCACCATGGACTAAATGACATTTCATTTGGAGGGGATTTGAGAAGTGTGACATTTCTGCCTTCTGTTAAGATTAAATCTACAAGCCTCTTCTGTCATCTGGCTTTTTATATGAATGGACAAAGGCGATAATCCCTAACATCTTATCATTTCTAGTATTAATTATCCACTGTGGGACAAAAGCAAACAGCAGCAAAATGCAGAAACTAATGAACAGATTAATATATAGTTAAATCCATCCATTTGCAAAAAAATAGTTATAGTACCTGAATTTGTTGGCCGGCTCCACTAGCATGAGAGTTTGAACATATAAAACTTAGAAAATGAGTAACTTCTGAGGCAATCATGTAATCGAAAGGAACAATTAAAAAATTGCACTAATATTGAATCTGCACTTGCAAACAATACCAAAACATGAGTGGAATAGATGCAACAGTAAATAGTTAAAAAGAAAGCAAAGGACCTATGCTTTGAAACAGTGGTTGAAATGGTTTTGCTAACAGATACATTGAATATTAGTACAGGAGGTAGCCTCCCCTTTGAATGTATTATGCTACGAAAAAATTCTTGTATTGTAGCCTGCTATTTTTTTGGAACAAAGCACTTGGTTGAAGAAAATCTTAAACAATTAATGAAAATCAATATAGTCATATGCAAGATTCATAGAACAGTTATGGAAAAGGTTCTGTGTCATTTTACTGAAAAAGGTCTAAGGGCATATATCTGACCCAACAGATTCACAACGGTATATTAGTTGACCTTTGGTAGAAAAGCGCAGATCCTATTCTCCTTCCGATAAGCCTGATCTTCAGTATTCCAACTTTCTGTGTTGTTCACCCCTGTCAATTTATTGTGAATGACAATAAATGAGGATGACTATATGTATGTCAAACCCAAATTATGCTACAAGGCAGTGGAGAATCTGAGCAAAGGGCAAGGTTGTTTTTTACTTTGGGAGGGAGGTGTTTTTTATTTTTTTGATAGTATTTCTCCTCCCACCAAAATTCACGGTAAGTATGTATCCAGAAGTAGCATTTTGTACCAAGCTAGATAGTTCTATTTGGGTCTGATCCTGTTGTCACTGAAGACAAGAATTTTACTGTTGAAGTAACAGGGAATCAAATCAACTTAAGTAGTTACCAACAATTTCACATGCACAAAAATAAGATATTTTAATGGGAAAATATCTTTCCTGGCAACCTGGTAACAAACTAAGCTGCCTGTTTTTTAAGCCCATTTTTCTACAACTTCATGCATGCTTCACAGCTTTCTCTGGAAGGCTGACACTCCTGAAGACTATTCTGTTCTTAAACAAAGCAGTAATAATAAGAATGCACCATTTGGAAATGGTCTAAATGACTGTACTAAAAGGAAAGGCAGTGGAGAACCTCATTCTTAACCATAGCATTTTATATGGCTAAATATATTCCACAGACAGACCCTGTTTTTTTTAATACAATTATCTTCAGCACCCTTGAAGCCTCTTTACCTTTTGGTTAGACTGAAGCAGAGAAAAAGAAGTTGATTAATTAAAGGCCACCCAGAAATGGCAAACTGAACACCAAGCTGTGTCAGAATCTCTGACTGGTCTTGTCATCTGTATCGTTACACTCAAAATGTTGCTATGGAAGGAAAAGGGAATAACATATAGAAAGCAAAGATTTTACTGTTAGGCCTACTGATGTCTAATCTGTCTAATAGTCAGAATTATTTAGCTACTACAGAAAAACCTCAGTAATAATATTAAAACTATTATGCAAATCACCTTAATATGTCTTGGTTCTTGCTGGTGCTCATGCTTCCAATGTCCCACTGGATCCTAAGGTTGATAATATGAGTTTTCCTCAGACGGAATGGAGACAGAGGGCTCACAAGTCGTCACCATCCTGAGTTTTTGTGCAGGGAGAAGTATGATGTGCATGTTTCTTCCTCAGTCTTGGTGTTCACCTGGAGCTATTTTATGTTTTCTTAAAATGGTCTACTGCTTTCTCACCATCCTCTATTAGCAATGGCAAAAAATTATATTTACTGGGCTACATTATATGGAAATCAAGGGGTTTCTTTTCCTTCTTGAAATCAGACAGAATTATATTTTCTCCATCCTTTTCCCTCAACCATTTAGGACAGGGTAGACTCAAGCCCTAAACCCTAAGCCTGAGTATGTCATGCAACCAAAGAATTACCAAATACATCATGTCAAACTAGAAAAGTGTAAGGTTCATAATTGACATTCACCAACTATTTTTAGGACAAGATTGCTTACTGACTGCTAATGGGAAAATCTGCCCTTAGAATTAATAAAGTGAGGCAACTCAGATGAACAAAAGCTGAGGTCGGTCAAGTATGCAGAAGAGACTCAATTATTTTGTGATAACGTCCTAGTGAACAAGTGCTTTGTTTTACTGCTACTTTTTCTTTCACCTAATTAATTTGTTAAAGTTACAACTGGTTTTAGGCTTGGCGTCAGGAGTGAAAAAACCTTAGTGCACTCAACCCCCACCAACTTACTGATATTTCCTTGCATGAAGCAGATGTCAAATATATATTGAAGACCTGGTGAGTAGAAAAAAAGATACATAGTGGAGTTCAGGGTGGATAATTTTGCCCTTAATAAAGTCATGAAGGAGAAATGACAGAAAGAACTAGGCAATATAATTAGACATTCAATATCACAACTGCATCTCTTATTTTTTATGCTTTTTTTAAATTTTCTGATTCTGGAGTCAGTATTTAAAAACCCGAAACACATGTTGCTCTCATACACTTCTTCCTGCAACCCAGCCTTCTGGAACGGGACCTATTAATATCTTGTCAAATTGTAGCTCAGCCATAGCATTGCCTTCAGAACAATTACCATATAGAATATGCATGAACAATAGGACGCATTTCAGAAACCTGGATATGAATTAGGGCTTGCAATTAGTAAAGTTTGATTAGTCTTCCAAATACGCCTTCAAAGCGCATTGTGTATCGTAACAGCTCCTATGAAGCTTTTTGAGAGTATGCTGTGAATTAATATTGAACAACAGCATAATCTTCTTATTACTGATCTATATTATGTATCTAATACATGGCGGATCAGAACACCAACCTTGTGGTAAAAATCTTAAGAAAAGATGTAATTTTGGAAACATTTACTGCAGTTGCATTTTAAATCTCAATGTTAACTGTTGTATTTTATCACCTTTGAAGGGCTAGACAACATTTGAAAGTATGAACCTATGCCACTACATTTAAAACTATTTTCTAACTAACTGAGCATTTTTTTTAATCAAAAGAAATATACTTTGAAATACACTCTTTTTTTACAAAAACTGTGTATTTTGATTTAAAACATTCTCCATGAAAGATTTTTCAATACTGAAATGAAGCTGCTGCTTACAGCGAGAGTAACATATATTGCAGGAAAACAGGCAAGCCACAGTGATTAGGATATTTGCCCCTCACTCCCCACACACATTGTAAGGTATATATATTCCAGTGTAGAAAACTTGTTTTATATCCTTAATAGGTGGGAATTTTTAAAGTATCTATTTTAAATGAAAATAATATATGAAAATAGTAAAGCTAATTTAATATTTTCATGTGAAAATGTTATTCAAAAATCCATATTTTCAGCTTATCTACCAAGAGGTGGCAGACATATTTTGTTTTCCAATACCATTAACAGCACTCAGAGGATATTATCTGAGCTTCATCAGTGCTTCAGTTTATACACCCAATTTGCTTTTGGCAAAAGTAAAGTGCTTCAGTGAAGTGCCTAAACCACTGTCATATACTTAAGCATATATATATATATTTTTTTTGCAAATGTTACCCCTAATATATGCTATTTTCCCTGTATATTTTAATGTTACTCAAACTGGCTTTGTGCTACAACCTCATATTCTTTTTTTACAATATAATTCATGGGCATATATGCTCTCTGAGAAGAACTAACTAATAAGCTCAGAGAAAACACTAGCTTGACTTTCAGCAAGATATGGGCCTCCAGCAACAACTGAATTAAAGCCATCTCTGATACAGTGAGATTATTTCAAGACCTACAGCACTTAAAATCCTTTCCACTAATATTACTACAATTCTGCTCCAAGGAGGTGCCCTCCCCCAGCCTGTTGGGGGTGAAATAGTGATATTTCCAGGAAGGATTTTATGAGGTTTAAGTCAATATAAGTCAATAAATCTGATGTGAGAGACAAAGAAGTGTTCAAAAGCTTCAAAGGCATTTGTGAAAAAAGCCCACACTCAAAGGTAAATATCAGAGGAAACAGTTTTTATTTTTAAATAAGCATAATGACTCCTCAATGATAATGTGATTCAGCAGCTGAGATATTGTCTCAGGAAAATCGTTCCCATTAAGATGTTCCTGGGAACATAAGCATTACACAGGGCAAAAGATGAAACAGGATGGATGTCCCAGACTATATTTTTCTCATTTTGTCAGAGCTGAACACTAGCAGCAACATTTTCAAGAACAACTGTAAAAAATACTTCTGCTTTTTGTTCTTTAAATGGTTATGAATCAAGCTTGATCTTCAGGAGAGCTGAGGTCTACCTGATGTCAAAGGGATCTGCACATGCTTAGGACTTGTTCAAGTCAGGTCCAACCAGGAAATTACAAATCAGAGAAGTCCCCAAAACACTTTTGAAGTGTTTTAGCCTAAATATACTAGTTTCCCACTTTATCATGTGTAGAAATTATTTTGCAGTGACTTTGTCTGAATCTAACCTTGCCCACCCAATTGAGAGCTTTTAGTTTTGCAGAAAGGGGAAAATTCAGGCTTGCTGATGTGATACAATGGCACTGAACATACATTTATATATAGAAAGTGCTCTATCACCCAGAGAAATTACAATAATATTGTTTCTTAGTAACAAAGGAAAAAGAAAAGACATTTTTAAGTTAAAATGTTTGTGCTGGTTGTGAGAACTGTTTTTGATTAGCAAGGAAATGTGATATGATAATGTAATTGCCTGTTAGAAAGTGCTACTGTGATAGATGAAAGTGGCATGTGTAGCAAAAAAATGTAGTATTTTACTGTATTAGCCATTGTGGTTAAGAAGTGTTTGAACAATTAATATGTGCAATAGTTAAGTATATAAAATAGATTTGCTATATAAAAGACATTTGATAATGTGGTTCCCTAGAATTCCCTCAGATGTTTGGACTTTCTCACCCTGCTTCTGGCAAGCTGTGCAACTGATATCTGTATTTGAAAATGAAAGGACTGGACAAGCTATTTGAAATTCATGGTTAATTGTGATAAGTGACAAGAGATACAACTATGTTCTCCACAATTGTTACTTGCAGTTGTTATGTGGCCTTCTCTGTACTAAATAAGGTATGCACTGTATATAATATCAGTATTATTTTTCCTAAGTTATTTTCCATTGTTGCACTGGGTAACAGAGTCGTGATTTTTAAGTGACCTTTTTATCTCATGCTCTAATTACTGAAGTCAAACATACACGACCTCAAATCTTTTGACCAGTGCTGGTGTGCTAATGTGTAGTATATTCAAAAGGCCATTAAGTCATTGCAGAAAACAGTAAAATTATCTGTAGACTGAGTGCCTAGGACTATATTATACCCTTGGTATCTTTTATATCTTCAGAATTACCAGTTTTATCTCATCATAGTCTCACTCGTTGCTGCACTGAACTGATGTGATGCCCTTTCTCACTATTGACAAGCAGATCAATATTAATTCACCAAGACAGGCTGGTTCCTATATTTAAAGATAGATGTTCCTATCATTAATATAGTATAATAAAACAAATAACAATGACTGTGTATTCATAAAACGGCATTCAATCAAAAGACTCCCAGAATGCTTCCCATTCTATTATACAGAATGACGTTTAGACAAAAAGGAATATTTGACAGCTGTTGTCAAAAGAGAGTCATATTTAAGGCTAAATTAAAGCTCTGTTAAGCCACAGAATTTCTGTGCAGATTTGTCCCAAACTTTTCTTTTTCTGACCTTCTACCACTATAATAATTTTGCACTTCTGAGTTTCAAGTTTGAGCAAACTGAAAATCACTACTGGAAGCATAGAGGAAGCAGCTACTAGATTTCACCTATATTTCAGAACAAAGTTTTCAATTCACCTTACTTTAAAGACTGTGATGAAAAGAGGTAAGTAGATCACAGGAGCCTTTGTTCTGAAAAGGATTGAAGCATTCTGCCTACAAAAATTATGGAAGTAGGAACAGAGAAGTGACAAAAACCATTCTCAGTGAGGTGTTCTGCAACAAAGTTGATGGTGTGATAAGCCCCACATAGAGTTTTAACTTTTTTTAAGCAAAGTTATGATTCTGTGAGACATGAGGATTACTTAAAATGTTCATAATTTTTCTTAAAACTTGGGATAATCAAGCATTTGCAGATGACTGTTTTTCCTTTGATCTGCTGTTGACTGACTGTCACATCTAGTTAAGATGTAACTGTACTGGCTGTATTGTCACATGCAGTTAGCTCACGATCCATAATATAAGAGGATGTATTTGACGCACAGATAATATTGTACATAGTCTTCATAGATGTCTGGTTTCATTAGGTCTTCTGATATCACCTACTAAATCAGACAATGATGTGGTTCAACATAGAGCAAAATGTTTCAAACTAGTTGTGTTTTGGCAGGGGGACATGATCAGCAGATAAAGGTATCAAACTAAGCAGTTCTCCTGCCCCATGAATTAAAAATAGCATTTATGCTACTAACACATTAGTGTTCAACTTTGATTTGTATTGGTCAGGAAAACCCTAGTCCTCCTTAGATAAGGGCAACCATCTGTTGTACCTATGTTGAGCAATAAAGTACCATAGCTATTGTAATCACTAGCTAGCAGATTGTTCCATGCATTGTAGGAAAGTCTTAAGTGAATTCTATCCTGCTATAAAGTAATATGATGGGTAAGCGTGGTTTGGAGCTCTTCAGTTTAAAAAATGTACTGTAAAATAAGTTATTTTAAAGATAATTATTTTAAAAATTCAACATCAATTATACGTTACCCTTCTTTTAGAAAGATAATTTTAAAATGTGTTTGTAGAAAGTAATAATGTGTCAAATATGATGTGATAAACATTTATCCCTTTTTCTCTCCTACCCCCCAAACCACTGCAAAGAAACAGGTTACAGAGTTTTTCACACTTCATTCACTTAAAAAACAAAGAAAACAGCTTGGAAAAGTGATGAACATGTTTTAATTTTCCCAGTGTATGCATACACATACATGCATATCAAGAAAGCAATATTTTTCCCTCTGAAAGCTTTCATCTTTAATCTTGTGCTAGTAGAAAATGTTCAGACAGATAATTTCATCATACAAGAAATGGTGACCCATTCATAGTATCACTTGGCATGGGTCAGATCAATCTTTGTACTATGTTGCCCTGTCAATAGCAGGGGAAAGTATTAACATATAAAGCAATGTAACAGAGTAAGTATGAAAAAATACTGTATTTATTTACTATACCACTTACAACCAACTAATTTCCTTGTTAGAAATTTGCATCTGATTTTGGTTCTGAATTTGATTTTTCATCTTTGATCTATGTGATAAAGTTAAATCCACAACTTTTTCTGCTCTACTGAATAGCCTTTTATTGCTATGTCCCTTTCCATATAGATAGATACATCCTGTAATCAAGTCATCTCTTTATCTTTTTTAAGACAAACAGATGGAGTTCTGTTTGTATGTTTCCAGAACATACTAAAGACAGATCTGAAGTTGCCCATAAGTGCATGTTGCCTTGCTGAGGCAAACAGTTTGATAAAAGGCTGGTGGAACACAAAAACCATATATTCTGTGTTTGCGACCATCACAGAATTTCTTTTCAAAACAAAATAGACATTCAGTAAGCTAACCACTTCTATTTAATGGTTAGGTTTAGCAAGAAAATGAGGGAGAAAAATATGGTTGGAGAACGGAAAAAAATCCAAAATCTGTCCCAGTCCACTACTTAACCACTAACTGTATACTCTTATTAATTTTCTTACCAGTAAAGGCAGAAGGAGAAGAATAAAACATCAATCTTTTTCATGACCGTATGAAGATCAGCATTTCTATAGTACTTCTAAACAGAAAGATGAATCAAAGATTATATTTTAAGTTTAAAACATAGGATTAAGACATAAAGATTAAGACATAGATTAAGATATTACATTAAGACAGTAAAATATCAGATTAAGACATAAAGTCTAATTGGAGGCCTATAGCTAGCGGTGACCCCCAGGGTCAATACCGGGTCCAATATTCTTCAACTTATTCATCAGTGATCTGGATGAAGGGACAGAGTGCACCCTCAGCAAGTTTGCTGATGATACAAAACTGGGAGAAGTGGCTGATACCCCAGAGGGCTGTGCTGCCTCTCAGAGGGACCTCAACAGGCTGGAGAGGTGGGCAGGGAGGAACCTCATGAAGTTCAACAAAGGCAAGTGCAGGGTCCTGCACCCGGGGAGGAATAACCCCCTGCAGCAGTACAGGTTGGGGGTTAACCAGATGGAAAGCAGCTCTGCAGGGGAGGACCTGGGAGTGCTGGTGGACACAAGTTAACCATGAGGCAGCAATGTGCTCTTGTGGGAAAGAAGGCCAATGGTATCCTGGGTTGCATTAGGAAGAGTGTTGCCAGCAGGTCGAGGGAGGTGATTCTCCCCCTCTACTCAGGAGGCCTGGTGAGGCCACACTTGGAGTACTGTGTCCAGTTCTGGGCTCCCCAATACAAGAGAGACATGGAGCTACTGGAGTGAGTGCAGCGAAGGGCTACTAAGATGATGAAGTGACTGGAGCATCTCTCATCTGAAGAAAGGCTGAGAGAGCTGGGCCTGTTCAGCCTGGAGAAGAGAAGGCTGAGAGTGGATCTTATATATATACCTTACATGTATAAGTATCTGAAGGGAGGGTGTCAAGAGGATGGGGCCAGACTCTTCTCAGTGGTGCCCAGTGATAGGACGAGAAGGAACAGGCACAAACTGCAACACAGGGAGCTCTGTCTGAACATGAGGAAAAGCTTCTTTACTGGAAGGGTGACTGAGCACTGGAACAGGTTGCCCAGAGAGGTTGTGGAGTCTCCTTCCTTGGAGATATTCCAAAGCCGTCTGGACAGGGTCCTGGGCAATGTGCTCGAGGTGAGCCTGCTTGAGTCAGGGGGTTGGACTAAATGATCTCCAGAGGTCCCTTCCAACCTCAACCATTCTGGGATTCTGTGAAAGCAACCCTAAAATTTCAAGGTGAAGTGATAGGCAGGACTGAGCTGCAGATCAAATGAGGGTAATAGCTACACAGGACCTCATTTCTTGCAGGGTTTTTCTTTCGAATAATTCTTTACTGTAGTATCTAAAAAAGCATGAGTTCTCATTACATTTTAGGATTAATGTATGAACAAAGGAGATTTTTAAATGAGTTTGTGCTTTTCAATGATATATAGAAAGAAAAGTGTTTGCGAACTTTGACATAACTGCAAAATTTATCATAATATTTTCAGATGGGAGCGTTGTTCTCAATAGTTAAATTTACATTTTCATGAGGGACAGATTTGTGTTTAACTTGTGCTGCATTCCAAACTGTTTGGCAGTTCATTTGTAAAAGGTAAAAGGATACACGCAGAACAAAAGAAGTATTTGTAGATCTGCATTTTTAGCACTTACAGCAATGCACTTTATAGTATTGTGAAAAATGGCTAAACTTATTATTTCAGCAATGTAGTAAGCTTTACACTTCACCTCACCATGTTTGTTTATCCCTGAGGTATATGCTGAAGCTGATATCGTAGAATATAACAGCCAACACCCACTGAAACCATTGTAGGATATGTTTACATTTCATCTAGGATCAAAGCCCTAGATTCATATTTTAACTACCTTTCTGTTTACACTATAAAAACCTAAATAAAGACTTTAAAACAATACAAGCACTAAGAAAAAAGAGAGAGAGAGCACCAAACTAACACAATGAAATTGAATTCCAAACAATTGTTCTCAGTCTGTATTTACCTTGAAGTTTGTTGCTTCTGTTTCAGTTGGAACAAACTGGCCCAGCTCTGTTAAAGATAGATTTTTAACTTATATCAGCTGAAGACCTGTGTCTACATATACAGAAATCTACTAAAAGCAGTGATTAACATAATAGGCACTTAATGAGGTGTGGCCATACAGTAGATCTATATCATGCAACTGGTGACAGCTCTGTAAAAGAGAATACAGATGATCAAATGGTATTAATAATGGTAAGGTCTACAAATTAGGTTTTAGAAATTTATTCATCGCATAGCTCCAAAACCAAAAAACAATGATGGCCTTTGATAGATGTTGAGGATCCGGTAGAAGATTCAGGTCATAAGAAATGGATAAATTGGTCGAATTGACTTCATTTAAGAAATAAGCATACAAAAAGAGATTCAAAATCAATAAGAAAGACTGAGAAATTAGGAAAGCTGATTAGTGAATTGAACTGCATTCAACATCTCAAGGAATAAAATAGGAAGAGACAGGGAATCTATTAAAATCTAAATGTACAAAAATAGCTAGTAGGAAATGGTCACCTCAAAAGAAGGTACAGGAAAAAGCAAGGAGGCCACTGTGAAAGACCAAAGGACTGGATATTAAAGACAGCTATATCCTAGAAGTCACAGAATGTGCTGATAAAGGGAGAGTGGCATCTAATTACCTGAGTTAGCCTGACAAAGAAAATAAAAAAACAACTCATAAATTTTGATTTAGAATGATAAACAAATATGCTAAGAAAAGAAGGCTATGTGATAAGTTTGAGCTCGACGGTATGCCAGCACAGCACACAAACAAAAAGGTGAGTCTGAGGCGTCCCAATACTTGTTAAATGGCTAATCTTATGTGCTGCTCCCTGAGGTGGAAACCTGTCTTCAGGAAGGCCATGAGCTTCACACTCTGTTGATGAGATCTAGTGGCTGCAGAAGTGTGCAGCCTGAACTAGCTTCATGAACTCTTGTTGCCTTGAATCATGACTCTGATCATATCCTAATTCACTGCCTGGCATGAGCTTACTCCTTTCTTTAAAAATACACCCAGAGACAAGTGGTTTTGTCCCCAGTAATTCATGACTAGAGCACCCATCTACCTTATGCCCTCAGCTTTCCACTCTCTCCTGCCTTCTCAGAATGCCATAATCATCAGAGCCTGCTCTGGGGCTGCACATTCTTCATTTCAGTCAGGCAGCTGTGCAACTTTGCAAAAGAAAAGTTCATCAAACCAGAGAAAGGTAGCACAGGTCTACAGTACTGATCAGGGCACTATTTTTGGTGATGAGGCCTGGGTCCTATTCCTTCCTCCAAAGGTTGTTTACAAGCATGAGAACAAAAATAAAAGCCTGGGATCAGGATGAGAAAAGAAAACTCACCTGTAAATGCATTATCTCAAATCAGGCAATTACCAAAGGAATAAAGAGGGTTTTGCCTCTACATATTTCTATCCTGAAATGTGCAAATACCTCTATCAAAAAGAGATGTCCTTCACATTCACCAGCCTAGCAGAGCAAAACATTGTTAAGAGCAAAGTGCATTTATAACATTTTAGCTGGTAGTGGAAAGGAGATGGAAAAGCCATGTCCTCCATTTACTTAACTGCAATTTAAACTTATTTTTCCCTATAGCTCTGGATTTAATGAGAAACTAAGATTTAGTGATAAACATGCTATTAAAACACAAAAAAATGGTATGGAGAGAGACAGAGACAGTCATTACCATGAACATGCAGATGTTTTCTGTTTATATTATAGTGTGAGCTTCCATCAGACTCTCCTAATTATAGCCTGTACACTGGTGTTCCTGCAATGCTAGCCATTAACCTTCAACTGAATCACCAGTTTTTGCATAAGGTGCATTGTCATTGCAGTGCTCTCTTTATTTGAAAGAGTATCAATGCACCCAGCAAGAAAGGTCTTTTTGCATGTGGCTTACAGCACATAGTCTTTAAAAAGAAAACAACAATAAAAACACACAAAAAAAACAATCCTAAACTGAGCATAAGGTATTTAGCCATTTACAAGTAGAAGGAAAACAAAACAGAAGAAAGATCTCGTAATTGTACCATCAGTAATAGTGTGATTTTGAAGAATGCATTTGCTCAAAGTGAAGGGAAATACAAAGAAAATTGCAGGAACAATTTAGCTATTTTAAAGGATGTGCAATTATAACATACAATTAAATTCAAGGCTAAGCTTGACAAAAGGAAAGGGAAAACTGTATGGTGCAGTCCAGGAGTGCATCATTTAACAAGTAAGTGCTGTACCACTAGTTTGCCTAATTATTAAGATTCAGATTTTCTCCTTGACTGAAGAGCAAAGCAGTGTTAAGCCAGAAAATTTACTCATTTATATATCCACTTTGAAAATGCTCTCTTTTATTCATTTGTGTATTCTTTATCTCAAGGAATATATTTCAGAAAATGTTTAAATACACTGAAATTAAGAAAGCTGTTCAAGATAAGAAAAGATCCAAGAAATAAACTACAAGTCATACAGATGAGCCTTTTTTAACTTTTAAGACTTCATTAAAGCAAAAGATGTTAAAATAGTAAAAAAGATGCAATATTTTAAAAACCTCTTACCTTAACAGACTGAGGGGCTTAAACTTTCATGTCTGCAATTAATTGTAACAGAAGTCATCTTCATATTTCAGATTCTGTCATGCCTTTCCTAAGTGCCATGGCATTAACCACTTAAAGACAGTTCTGAAAACCTCCATTTGATAAAGTTCTGACTCACTTTAATGTTACAGATATAACTGTGCTATATTTCTGAGTGTCCAGGAATGCTTCAGTAGATAGGCACCATATCCATAAAATACACTATTGTCTTCACTGCTATGAGATTTTAACTTATTTCTCTTATTCCCAGTCTCACGTCTAAAACTACTTCTAGAAGATCTGGGCAACCCTGAAGCAACTTCTTTAAGGAGGGGCAAAAAAAATCCTTTTCTGAAGTAAGCTTCATGCATCGTGTAAGATGGATGTGATGACTGTGTGTATGAGACCTCAAAAGGCTAAGAAATTTTTAGAAGGGTTGTGAAACATACAGGAAAGGCCTTTCAAATACGATTTCTTTATCTTATGAAATGAGTGAACCCAAAATTTGCATATGTTTTAAGCAGAGATTTAACTCTCAAGAGGAGATGTCGAAGACCTGTGAACATCTGTGAAGCACAAGTAACAGGAAAGAAAGTAGAGGAAGGAACAGAGAAATAAAGCCTGAGGATCTCACTCATAAAAAGAAAGACGTGGAGGGATTACTAAGGAAACAGAAAACCATCAGAAACATCAGAACAATTCCAAGTGCTCAGTCCCACAAAACACATATTTCAGTGATGTGCTGAACATGTAACTGAGAGAACATGTCTAGGCCAAGATCACAGCAATGGACTAATTCAGCCAGCTTTTGGGCACATTTTGACATATACTCTGATAAAACGTGCCCATACTACTTGAGCCAAGCTAGGAGAAAGAGGAATAAATGAGCGTGTCCTTTCCTGTAGGTAACCTGACATCACTACAAACATTGGTCAGAATGACAGGAGGGATGAGGTAATGGATTTCTCTTTGGAGAAAATGACAGAGTGAGTAAGAAGAGTAAGATCAAGGGGAGAAGTATGGAGATAGGAACAATTAGAAGAGAAGCCGGAGAGCGGACAAAAAGAAACTGAGAGTCAAAGGATTAAAATCTAAGTCAGTTTTAGAAAAAGTAGGTCTTAAAGCTATCACTACATCCAAGTTCAATCTCCTGCTTCTGACCAAACCTTCTTTCATTGACACCCCCCAGGAAACCTGCTGATGACCAGTGGCATCTCATTAAATGATATGCAACAGAATTATAAACAAGCTTTTTGGAGACAAGTAAACATTTTGGGATGATGATTTAAGGCTAAACAAACAAGTCAGTGGCTATAAGCGTGGCAACTAGGTAGTGTAGTTTTCTACAAGGTGTTGTTTTGTTTTTTCCCTTAAGGGTGCTTCTATTCTGATTGCGCAGTGTCACATCTTTATGTCAGTGCCTTCATATTTTGTGATTGGCCTATGTGTAAAGAGATTTTTTTCTTTACCAGTACAGAAGAGATCAACAGTAAAGAAAATCGTATTTGAAAGGCCTTTCCTGTATGTTTCAGAACCCTTCTAAAAATTTCTTAGCCTTTTGAGGTCTCATACACACAGTCATCACATCCATCTTACATGATACACTGAAAGCAGAGAAGAAACTTTTTTTTCATTTGTAAGTGCTAATTCATATGTGCACCTGTATTTCCTGCCAAGAGTTGAAGCCAAACTGAAAAGCTAAATAATAACTCACTCTCCTAAGCTGAGCTAAAATGATAAAGAATCTTTCTTCCACAAAAACAATGTGGAAGTAAAAAAGACCATGGCACAGAACTTTCTAAACTGCAAACCCTCATTTTAAACCAATGAAAATGAGCATCTCCTCAGGCTATCCCCATTTATTCTATGGAACTAATTCTGCTGCTGAAAAGCAAGAAAAGCACTAAAACTTTTCTTATTTTTTGTCTTATTTTTTTTTTTTTTAATTTCAGCTTCTGTGCTGTTTCCAAAAGCTGGTACATTCTGAATGTGGAAATATTTCCTTCAAATATGGCGCATATATTTTGCTCGCAGAGCAAAAAAGAGGAAGAATGCCACTGGCAGTGTAGTTCAGAGTTAGAATGATGTTTGTTTTATTTCTTTGTTAACTCAGCTGTTTTTGACATCTTTTGTTAGTTATATGGCGACATAAAACATTTAAAGTACCATTTATATTCATCTGCTTGATCAACTGTGTAGTCATTTCATAGATCTTCCTTTAAATAATATGGAATGTCACTTAAGTGTTCAACCTCACCACATGGTGTGCGTGTTTCTTTACTTGGCAACGAGAATGAAAGAATATAAATAAAGTAATGTATTTTTAATGGTGGAAAGGCTTCCTAAATTGTTGCTATCACTTCCAGTTAATAAGCACTTCTGTTGGCACAAGAAGATGTTATGGACAGCATAAAGATGGTTGCAATGAAATGTTTTGGCTACCCTTCTTCTGAGAATATGTCTACAGAAGCAAACCCAAGGCACAGTGTGAACTCTGACTGGTTCAAGGACTGAAGGAGGACAATTTTTTTCTACAAGATTGTTTCAGGAGCCCCCAGATTCTTTTTTTTTTTTTTCTTTTCTTTCTTTTCTTTTTCTTTTTTTTTTTTTGAGATACTATTGGCAGAGGAGAACAGATTTGTTGTTTTAGACTCTATCATTATTTATCAAAAATAAATGGGAGAAATACTGAAGGAATATTCTACCTCGTGACTGTGACTTGAGGAGAAGAACATTCTTCAAAAATCATGGCATCATTTTGAAAAGGAGCAGGAAGATATGCATTTTAAAAACACAGGTTATTTATCCAGAGTAATTACACCAAAACAAGCTACTAGAAAATGTTGGTATTACCACCATGAGCCACATTAAGAAGAACTTTACTGTTATAACGAAGTTTGTGGTACTTTTCCCCCACTGAAGTTTTTCCCCTATTAAAATTTCTACTCAATTTTGTTTTCAAGTTTCTTCCCTTGTTTCTACACATGAAAATACAGCATCCAGTCTGAGTTTCTCAGTATCGAAATTTTAGTAGCTTGAGCTGGTAAAGACGCTACATCAGTTTTAAAACTGAAATAATGGGGGATGTACCCTCCTTACAGATTTCTACCATTCTCAGCAGCAGAATTTGATTTTAATTGCATTGTTAGAGTTGGATTTTTTTGGCTTGGCTGCCTGTACTTTAGGACATTAGATTATCCTTAAGTTTTTTTCTTGAGTAAGAAAAGGTAAATGTCCTTCAACTAACCTGATATTGCACAATATTGTCTGAGGTGAGTAAAATGTCAGAGCAAAGCACCAACACAGGCTCCTCTCCACATTTAAATCTTATTTTGAGAAAGTAAGTGGTGCATTGATTTTGCATCAGCCCTCTACATGGGTTGAACTCTAGCCAATATAGCAAGAAAGCTCAGTTGATGTATAAGGTCTCACAAGATTAGTCATCTACTCTCCAGCTGGGTTCATTTCTTAATTGTCATTGTTAATTTATCAAACCAGTAAAAATTATACATGATTAACAGTTTATGAAGCATTGCTGACAAAAATCTATTGTATTTTCCATTTAATAGCTTCATTTCTCTATTTATCTGCAAAGAAAATTTAGAAAATTTATGCTTGGCATAAAAAGAAGGACCATGCAACTTTTGCAACATCCTTAATGCATACACATGTAAGATAAGCTGCCCCAAATTTCTGGATGAAAAAGTTTTTGGCTGACAGATGAGTTATAGAAATTATCAACAAGGACCCTTAAATGTGAACACATTGTGACCAGACTCCTCGTCAATGTTTCTTTGAGTTTCATATCAAAATAAGAAATAGCAAGTTAGGAAATGGTTACTAGGTAACCTGTTTTGTGTGAATGAAACTTTTCCTTAGTTTATTCCCAGTCTTTCATCCAGGGATGAAACTTTTTCTCTGTTTTGCTGAACCAGGTTTCCTTTCTCACCCCAGGTCTCCGCTTTAAGAAGAAGGCCTGTATTCTTCTCTACTATTGCTTAGAAGGAATAATCAAGAGAATAGTCACTCCCCCCAAGTGAGGCTTCTGTCTGATGCCTCTGCAGCAATTCCATGAATACCAGCTTCTAAGGCTACAGGGTTTTAAAGGAACAGAAAAAAGAAACAGTGCACTGTAGGTCCATATGAGGCACAGTGCTAACGAGCAGAACACATCACCGATCACATTCTTGCTGTAAAAGTCTCTTGTGAAGTAGGGCAAACCAATGTACAAAAGAAAAAAAATTGGAAAGTCATTCTGGGATTTCAGGAAAGTTTGCCAAGAGGGATAAAATGCTGATCTCTGACCCTCAGAAATATACTGTGCCTTCATATGAAGATTTGTCCAAACTGAGAAAGCATGTTACCATTACAAGAACTGCAAGAAGGTAACATTTGCTTAAAATGGTTGATTTTTGAGAATTGTAATTATTTTGACATATTAAGCACCATCCTGAGGTCGCCAAAGCAGATGACCAATTTGTTGTTAACTGCACCGGGTACAAATGAGATTCTGGAGTCAATAACATTCCTGTTTCTATGTCAGAACAATTGCGTACAAGACAACCTGATTTCAAATGCACATAGAAAATGAAAACTTTCCCTGCACAATGAATTCATATAGTTTGTGATGTTTGCACTGTCTATTGCATAATGCTTACCCAATGCTCATTTCTTATCTCACAAAGGCCTGAGCTGGGTCAAAATACATACAAGTGCTTGTAACTGATATTACACTTGCATTAGACATCTTGCTACTAAGGTAGCAAATGTACCATCAATATTAGGCAGTGTGTTTAATGTTGCTTTGCTTCTTTACCTAGCCAGAAGTAAGGCTATGTATTAAACAGTGAACTTGTGCAGAAATCTTAAGCCCACACCTCCAGTAGTCTTTGTCTTTGACAAGTGGGTTGTCACAAAGAAGGACAACGTGAGGTTGAGGACGTTTGAGGACAACGAACTAGCTTGAAAAGGAAACTTTACGCTAATTGCCTTTTTCTTTATCACAGTAGTCACAGTAGCCTCCAGTATTTAGCTTCTTACATCACCCAAAGAACTGCAGTAGACAAAGGTTTTGACATTTGACCACCCTTACACTCCCGGCACTAATATTTACAGTTTCAAATTGAACTCCAAACTGCAGAAATTATGAGCTACAAAATCCAATATGTTTGGAAGAATATTAACCAAATCCATACTCTTCCTTAGCCTGGGCCCTTGGCTGAACCCAGCTTCCACTGCTGTCCTTTAAATGAAGATATAATTCCCAATGAACAAACCACATCTTCCCTGTTAAGTCTAGTACTAAAGATGCTGACTGCAATTGTATCACTGACAAGTCATATAAATTGGGATAGAGATAGGAACGTTTTGCTTAATATGAATGCACTAAAGCTTTAAAACTAATCTTCTACCTATAGCTTATTAATCCCACTATACCTGCTTTCCTGAGGCAGATTCTCAGGATCAGACAGGGATTCTTCTGTGTCTAGAAGAGTGTCTTCTACTGGCAAAGAAAAATCTTCCCATCAAGATCTCAGATCTGTCCGATCACCAAAGAATGACTTCACCTTAAAAAATTTTTTAAAATTACCTATCATAATAGTTGGAAGTTTAGTTAAAATTTATGTTTTGACATAAAAGAACATTGTGAGGAAGCTGGAAGCACAGCCATCTAAGCAATTATAGTAACAGAGGACAAAAAGAGATATCACTGGCCAATTTACTCTCTATTTTTATATACCATGGAGGTAAAAGTGGAAAACTTCTGAGTGCTGCTACTGTTGGGAAGTTCTGAATTGATTAACTTTTATATTTTTCCTGAATAGCCTAACAAGAGCTCTCTCTCACACAGACTCTGGCTTTTCTTGCACTATCTTATTTTTCAAGGCTTTAAATTGTAGTGCACAGAACACATTTTTGTGTATAATGATTTATTTTTGAGAGCTCCTAGAATTGGAAAGAGAGCTCAGGTTCATGGTGCAAATTGTAAAGTTTGCTTCAGGCAAGATGAATTTGAGCTTATTTGCCCAAATTCAGTGTGTTCCTGATCTATACACACTGTTTACAGAATGCCCAAAGCGATTATATTTGCTTAAAGAAACAAAATAAAGAGCTTTATTGAGTGAAAAGAATTGAAAGAGTTAACACACGTTCCCAGTATGAAAAATTTACTACAGACCAAAAATGGTCCTACTGATATACATTCTCTGTACCTTAATATTTATCTACAAGAAATTGAAAAATCTGTCATCCTTCAAACTTAATTAAAAATATTCAAGGGCAAATAAATCTACATGAACATAAACTTTAACATTTTCTCTAATAACTCAGTAAAACCTGAGCCTAAGGGGATGTAATAAGAATTAATTAAAGTTATTCTTTACAAATAATTTACTGAGAGGATCTTTTGAAAACTGGAGAGTTTGCTGTAATGTATTGCCAGAAAGAGAATTAAGTATTTTTTCTAGGAAGGTCTCCATTAATTTTAATAGTCTGATAATATTACCATTCTCCTATCAATTCTTTTTCCCCTGCATGCCTGTTTTTTCTTCCTTAGTACTGAACAAACAAAAAGAAAGATCAGAATTCGTAGCTTTTCCTGAATCTCAGAAAGGATTCTCCGCCCAGAAGTAAATCCTAAGTTAAATGATCACTACCAAGGTTACAAAGTCAAAAGTTATACTCCGGAATTAAAAGGTGTCTGCCCTTTATACTCTGATACATCTACTTGCCAGAACTCCCAAGTCCTAGCCACCTTTTCCTTTGGGATCTCCACCATAAAACAGTTCTTGTCTCCATGCAACCAACCACTGGACCAGTTCCTCCCTCCCATTGAAGCAATGTTGGAGATACAACAAGGAGAAGCTGACTTCTTTCTAGCACTAGCTGGGAATTCAGTGAGTCAAATAAGGCTTGCTTACTTAGGCATGAAATGTGTCTTGCCTATTGATATACTCTTACTGACCTGACAGGGTTTTTTTCTGACAGTCAGGGAGTGGAAGTGTTGTAATTCAGTGTTTTTTGTTTTACATTTATTTTAAAAAAATAAATGAATTTATGGGGCCAAATCAAGGAGCCAGTCTGTGACATTTTTCTTATGAAAAGTGGATATTTGTTAAATTTGGGCAAATTCAGGTTGTTTACATCGATAAGAACCAAACTGTTTGACACACTGCTGACTTGCTGTGAGAAGCCAGGCAGATTGCAAAGAAATGATCTATTAAAGAAAGGCCAACTCACTTAATTTCTTGCTGGAAGAAGAGTGAGACTTTGGCAAACTTCTGTAAAGTGAAACTTGTAATTATCACTCTGCAAAAGGTAAATTTATCGCACTTAGAGCCAATAAGGGATTTTTAAATTTAATATATCATCTTCATGCTCTGACAATGGACACTATAGAATAATACTTGTAAAAAAAAAATACCCTGCACAACTTGACACTGGATGTATTACCTCAGCACTAGATATTGATTGAACAAGATCTCACTAACTAGAAGTTGAAATGCTTCATCAGGCAAAGACAACACCAAAAAGTGAGTTCAGCAGACTTACCTGTGCACTAATGATAATAATTGGACACAGGCATTGTGATCAGATTACTAATCTATCCACTAAAATCTCACTCATTTACAACAATCAGATTTTCGTTAGAGGGAATACAGTTTTTCTAAACATTTTATTCCTTAAACTACATAGAAAGTAATCACACGGAAGCTCTGCCAACACAGCATAACACTATTTAAAAAGAGGATGTTGCAATGGATATTTATGAAATGTTAACAAATAGTGGAGAACTGCCATGCACAAGGCTACTAAAATAATAGCCAAAATATAACATCTTAGTGAGCAATGGCATCTTCATTTCTTTATTCATCAGAATATGTAATTCTTAGGGGTGAAATGCCATAATCAAATAGGAATAATTGCAAAATAGACTGGGAAGATGGAACATGCCAAAAACATAAAGGAAGGCTGCTGAGTACAGAGAGATTATTGGTTCCAGCCTTCAGGCTTAAGGGCTGTACGCAAGCAAGCAACAAGAGAATCGAGATTTGGAGCCCTCTTGTACTTGTTACCATCTTTCCCTTCTCACCCACATTCCCAGCAGCCAACTGGTGCTTCCAAAGTGAGCTGCACCAGTCCTGCATCCTTACAGCAGTCATATGCCTCCATGCCTGCAGTAACTGACCCACCCAGTCACCTCTTTCCTCTTCATCAGCTGAAAGAAAACCTTCTCTCCCATCAAACTCAGCTGCAAAAAGGTGGGTTGCTCTTATTCCCACCTTCAAGCATCTACCCCCTCCACCCCTTTTGCAACAACAGCTATTGGAGACATTCTCCTATGCTCTCCAGACCACTGCTGGAATGACAAATCTGAGAAATGATGGAACCAAATTAATTTAAGGATTTAAGAACTGCTTTATTGCACATGAGGGTGGAGGCAATCATTACAGGGAGACCAGGCTCATTGCACTGAATACTGTATCCTCTGTTTGCAATGGACATAAATTGTTTATGACCCATACAGAACACAACTCATTAAGTCAACTCAACATGTCTCACTTTCTACGAATAGTAAGCACTAGTCTCTTCTTTTATTATGAATGAAGAAAAAGATGTACAGGAAACTTGAATTATTCAGCAAACTATTTCTGAAGATCACCTTCAGTACAGGTTTTGAAATGTTTCTGACCTTTTTGTTTTTGGAAATTCAACCAGGTATTCATCCATTTGAAAGAGGTGCCCTGCTTTAGAGGCACATTTATGTGTGCCCACTCTCCCACTACCCCAGCTGCTATTTGCTAGCAATCATACACTGAATTACATACCTTCACTCACTCCAGTTACTGGTGCCACAGGCACAATGGTCGTCCAGCCTGCGGTGCCCACTCCAGTTGCTGGCATTTATATTTTCATTCCAAGTGCTGGCACCAAGACACATGGATCCTGTGACCCTTGGCTTCTTCTCCAGTTGCTGGCACTTAGCTCTCCATATACAAGAAAACAGTCAGAAATGGAATTTAATGAGACGACAGCACAGACAGTACTGATCAGGCATGCAGGGCATGGCCAAACAAATGTACTGACCAGCAAGCTGTTTACATATGACCAGCTCCTTTTATCCCCATTTCCCTCAGTTTTCCCCAGGCAGTAACGCCCCATCAGTCCCTGAGGTGCTCCACAAAGCCTTTTCCATTGACTCATTGGGATGGGTTTCACATCCAGATAGACGTATTTCTCCCCAGGAGCATGGGATTGATCCTCCTCCTGGGACAGCCCTGGGAGGAGCTGGCGCAGGGTGGCCATTTCAGTTATTGGGACTCCCCTGCCTGCAGTTTAGCCTCTGTGCTCCTTTGCGTGCATGGGGAGGAGCCTTTCAGGGGCTGGTCACTCTCCCAGGATGGGCCTGGGAGGATCCCAGACTGTGAAAAGCACTTTATAGATAAAGTCCTGGCTTCATTTATAAAATGTTTCTTTATGTATAGTTATATTTTTTTGTAAATTTGAAGCAGTAGTTGGCTAAGGCTGAAAAGAATTATTTAGGTGGATTTAGCATGTATTAGTCTGATTATGCTTATTATGCTGATTATGCTGACAAGGGCAGTCAGTCTATTTTCACTAGTTCAAATTGATTGAGCAAAGCAGTGAATTTTGGAAGGTATAATTTCTCTTTTTTTTATAATGGAAATAGATAAAAAGCTGTGATAACCATGACTTTCAAATTTTGCATCATTTCCCTCGCAACATTTAAAAAACATACGGCAACACAATCTCACCACTAAAATAATCTTCTCGATTTAATGCTGAAAAGGTGTCACCCCTGGCAGCCATGATGAAGAAAGCCTTATGGATTTTAAGCATGATGAAAATTTGCAAACACATGTTGCCTGAAAGCTTCACCCACCTCAAACAAGAAAATTTTCTGTGAAGCGAAACAGGTTCAACGGAGCTAAAATCATTGGACAGCCTCCCAACCTCCTACGTTCTTGCCCATCAGACTTCCTTTCAGTCACTTTTCTTCCCCCCCCCCTTTTCTTTTCCCAGACATTTCTCAAATTATCTTTCATCCTCTCGCATCTGAAGGAACTGCTGAGACGCTGTATAGAACAATGGCCACTGATGGTGATGAAGCCATCAACATAGCTAGAAACGGAAGACTACAACAGAAGCTAATGCAGGTTTGACAACTCTGCCGAGTGCTGGACACTGTACTGCCTAGATGGAAACATAGTGATTGCCGCAAAAGTGTGCAAACTACAGTCCAGTGTTAAAGAAATCATCATAAATGTATCCATTTTGAAAAAAGTTATAGATAGCTAAAAATCATCTTCATGCCATCTTCATACAGATATGGGTGTGATGACAGTGAAGCAAAGTGTACAGTGCATGGTGGTGTTAAATCACTGTCTACGTGTTTCTGCCTGTTCAGACATCTAAATGTATCTAAGGCATGTCTGGCAGATCATATGAAGCCTTTCTCTAGATATGTAGTAATGCATTTTCCAGCATTCAGAAAAGATATAATGAACTTCCCCAAGTTAATACTAATTTATGATAACTTAGTGAGCTTATTAAACAAACATGCAACTTTTTGACTAGTTTGTTGCACTAGAGTTTGTATTTTGTAATTATATCTTACAAATTGTTAAAAACAAATGAAAATAAACCTTTATATCAAGGATACCAGAATATGGAGTATTTTGTTTAAAACAATGACAGTGAAATATTTCCGCAAAGATGTGCAAGTTTTTCAAACACAATTCTATTATGATTTGAAAAGTAATTATGAGGCTTTGTTTTAGTCTTTCCAGTCACATACTTAATAGAGCTTAAGTATAGTTAATACTTGTCAGTACAGGCTGACTGATACACAAAGAACTCAATTCTTAGAATAGTTGTCTTTCATGCAAGCTTCTTCATACTGTTTAGGCAAGAAGTCTGCATTTTCACTTGTAGAAATCAGCACTAAAAGGGAATTAATAGCTTCTACTACCCATGGACTCGCATTTCTTATGATGGCACAGCTAAATAGCAGACATTAGGTACTGAGAAGTTAAACTAAGACCATTAAACAACTTTAGATGAATTACCAAACAACCAGCACATAATAACAAAGGGATTCACATCACCACTGTAGGACAGCATCCCATATCTAATCCATGGAGTCATCCAAAACAGTACATTAGTTTCAGTTATAAAGGGTTTTGTTACACTTCAGGTAATTTTTCTGCTTGTGCAATGCGTAGGATAGAAATCTGCAAAACTTGGCACACAGATGAAACCCATTGATTTAGGTAGACTCCATCCAAGCAAAGCTATTTACACTACGTAAGTGTACAATAGATTTCTTGCGACACTCTGAATTCATAGACCTATGAGTTGCTTAAGCTGCTTCAGAAGAAAATCATGTCATTCCTTATGCAGTTCTCTCCTCTGGCTACAGTACAGCAAAACACGTAAAGTGAAACATATAAAGCAAAAATCAGTAAAATCTAATCTAACACAGGACGGGTAACCACCCACATCTTCCACCAGAAAGCTCACTGCTTTAGCATACAGGGCCTGTCAGACAAAAAGTAAATACGTCTGTGAGCGAGAGGTCCTGATGGAATACTTCTTTAAAAAAATTTGGGATTTACTTTTTCAATCTACAGCAATCTGTATTAACAGATCTTAAAAAGCCTTTGCAAATCACTTACGCTGCCAAAGAATCTTCTAGCTACTAATGAAGACATCTATCATTAGATGGAGGAGAGAGAATAACTTGCATCCCCACGTGCAAGCAGTCCATTGCAAGAGCCAGACAAAAGTGTAGTCCCTGAAAGGCTAATAGGTGCTGTTACCGAAAAACAACAGACAGAACGATCCTGTGTCCCAGCACCTCTGTCAGTGGATATGACTTCAGCTTCTACTCACAGAAGAAAGAATCAGGCATCTTCAGGAATGATACTTCTCTGAAATGATAAGAGTTCATCTCTCTCAGGCTATTACAGGTTATTTTTAAATGGACGTTTTAAAATTACATCAAGGTCAAGGACTTTGGCTGTTCACAAGAACTCAGCTGTAGGGATTTTAGGGATGATTATAATAGATGGGTGGTAAATATGCCATGATGCATATTGTTTAAAAATACCCTTTTTTGAGACATTTTATAAAACATACTTCATGGTGTACACAAACTATTTATAAGTCAAACAAAATGCACATAAGAATGCTACAAATGCTAAGCAACATTTTGAAATTATATCTAATTTAAACACAGGTATGGATTCCTATAGTACACAGAATATGATTCCCTGTACTGATCAGAAACAAGGAACCTTTTCTATGCAACTTATTTTTATTTTTCAACAGACTTGAAATTTGCCATTAAACTCACATTCAGTCAGAATCATGCATGAATATGTATATTATCCCTTCACAAATAGGGATGGGAAGGAAAAATTGAAATATATGCCTGTGGGGAAAAAAAGAGAGAATGCAGAAGACAGTAAAATACTACCAAATGGCCACTTCAGGCATGCAGCTGTTTTTCACTGCCATATTTAAAAGATAAGTACTGGAAAAGCATGTCGGAAAAAAAAAGACCTTAAAACTGGATATATGGATAGCTAAGGAATCATAGAAAATGGCATTGTTAAGGCTAGTATTATCATAGATATATGAGTTATTTATAAGAAAGACATTAGCTTTAACTATAATTAGACTAAGGAATCTAATTACTCCCCCTCGCAAAATACAAAACTTTGTTCACCGTGTAAATAAATATGCTATATGTAGAGCTTTCAAATGCATAGGTACTCTGCTCAGATTGTAATCATATGGAGCACAATTAAGCCATTGCTAAATACGTCTGAGAATTGCCTCTTGCTTCTATAAGCTGTGAAGTATATATACATGAATATATACATATATGAAGAACATTTACATATACACTTGTATATCTGCCTACCAGTAAAGTTTTATGCCTCTTAACTTACACTGTTTTTTTCCAGGTGAATTCTTTTGCAAGAAAACTACTTTGTAGCATGCACACACTCATCATCAGCTAATCTTTCCTCTTTTTTTTTTTTAATAGAAAAAAATCAAGAGAGGTGACTTTTCCCTTCAGGCTTACACTGCTCCTGAATAATTGGAATTGTAAGGAAGCTCAGTTGGTATATAGGAAGTATTTCTCTTTTTATATGCAGTTTAAAGTCTAGGCTGATTCCAGTGAAGGACCTCTATACCTTCACCTCTCTAATATGACTGGATTTGTTCCTTTGTTTTTGAATGCCACATTTGGGTAGAATATTCCATCATCTGAATAACTGATAGCACTCAGATTTGTGTTTCCTTCTGATTGCGCATCAGATGTGTTTTTTTACAAAAATATTTACCTCTTGTTAGGCTCTGCTATGCAATAACCTTTCTTTTGCCGTTCACAAACCTTTTTCAAATGTTAATTTGGCTGAGGACAGACACTCATTTTTACTTACAAGTGGCAGAAAATTTAGACTCTAAGTAAAATCTACTTTTTGCATAAAATATGATAAAGTAAAGAGATCTACTACTCAATTAATACAAAATTCAGCAGCTATCACTGGGGACTTCCATGTTCCTGAAGCGAAGAATACATAAACTCATTTCATATCATTTTTCCTCTACAAGTTATTTAATTAAATATTTTCTTTTTAATTCCATCAAAACTCAAAATCCTTTTAGCAAAGACCAAAATGAAACCCTCGTTGGATGCAATAAAACAAAAAACAATATAAAAGCTAAAATTCAAACTACACAGCACCCCAAAATGTATGTCCTAATGTGACAGGCTAGTATGTTTCCACATTATGCCAAAATCACTGCTTTGCAAAACTGTATTGGAGAGAATATTCTAAAGGATTCTACTTGAAAAGGAAAAAGAAATTGAATCAGATAAAAATAACTTTAGCTTTTTTACAAAAGTGAAACAAGGTGGGGGGAGTAATCATTATTTTTTAGTCTTGACAACAATTTAGCTCAGTCTTCCATTCCATTATTTTTCTTTTTCAGATGCTCTTGCACTTCTGTGTTCCAGCAAGAGCATTTAAGGCTCAGGATATCCAAACATAATTCCTTTTTCTGCAAATACTCTAGGCCAATAAGAAACAGAAAAAACGTTACTTATGTTGACCTTTGTACATTCAGGACATGTTAAAGGCACAAATCTGCTTTCCAATGTGTTAGAGTAAATGGGGAGTAGCTCTATTAGCTTAATAGTGTTATGTGAAGCAACCCATATGAGACTTACACCTTTTAAATAAGCATGGGAAATGAAGACAAATTGAAATTATTACATTCTCATTTTTGCCTTATCTCTCAGTAAAGAAATCCAAAATGGAGACTGCTTTATTTGCCATTTTATTTCTAATGACAATTCAAGGAATTTAATATTTTGTAGATGATGACAACAAATTTGAGAGTGAAGTGGTCCATTCAAAAAGAATGTGTTTTCTAATATCCTGTTCAATGCTTACATGATGAGGGAGCAAGGTACTCATTTTTGGATTGGTATTAAAGTATTTCTAAAAGTATAACAATAGTAAATGAATGAACAAAATGGAAAGTGAGTGTTGCTACTGAGATTTTTTGAATCTTAGAGCCTGCAAATAAGGGGAAAAAATATCACAAAGTGCCACAAAGTATCAGCTACCTACAATTTCTAACAACAGAAGTGGTGGGACATATGCATATTATGTCTGGGGAAGACAACTACAGATGTTGCTGAGGTCTTATTATTCATTTCCTTCCTTTTTTGGAGTTTGTGTTGTAGGCACGTGAATTAGAAGCAACAATATTAGTTTAACAGAAACTTTGGAATTATTTCCAATAAACATATTCAAGGTCAGAAATATTATATGGACAGATCTAAACAATACTGTGGAAGACTCCAAATGTTAACAAAAATCATTTAATAAAAGAGGAAAATAAATTCCTACTGCTTTGGTGACATTAGACTCTGCTGGGCGATTTGCCAAACGAGAATTGGCAACGCTGAGTTTGAAATATTGAGCCCCCTTGTGGAAGGCTTGCCACGAACTTATCCATTTCTGAAGCTTTCTACAAGCATAGAAATCCTCATGCTGTGTGTGTGAAATATAATAAAACCATGAGGGTCACATCATCAGTCATAACTCACTGCAGTTTTCTTACTTTTTTTTAAAGAGCCAACTATGCAGCATTTGGAGAAAACATTTACCAATTTTTTAATCACTTCTCTGTATCCTGGTAAGTAGAGTGTTTTCAAGCATCATCTATTAGCAAGCACTGTTATCTCATCAAACAGAATGATATAGAATCAAAATGACAACAAAATAAGTATTTCTGTTTGGTTGGCTGGGATTATTCCTTCCTCACTAGCTTTTAAATAAAAAAAAAGATAAATGCTATTTACTTATTTCTATGATGCTCTGTACTTAATAAGGCTGAAAAAAGAAATCACTTGCTAAAACTAAATAATAATAAAAAAGATCATCCGGTGTTTGCAGCATATTCAAGCACTTACTGAACTGGGAGATTAAGAGAAATGTATATCAGTTTTGTGTGTGTGCTTTTTTTCACTTACTTGCAGCTTGTATGAGACTGTTGAAAAGCAATTCAGGAACAGTAAAGGATGATGAGTACAAAGTAACATGAAAAGTACAGAAGTATAAGTGGTATACTTTTATATAGTACTGAACATTTTTTTAAAATACATTTTTACTGCCTTATCTCCACTTCACCCACTAATACACCTCCAGCTTTGCATTGAGTACAAAATCCCTGAGCAGGAGCAGCAGCAGCAGCAGCAGCAGCAGCAGCAGCAGCAGCAACAGCAGCAGCAGCAGCCATTAAAAAAAATTAAACTTTTACATAATTTTTCCTTTCCTGCAGCATGGAAGTTGCAAAGTCAAATCTGGTGTCACCCTACAGTAGGTCAGGCAATATTCATTCTTCGCTATTAACATTCATATGGAGAGCCAGCTTTTGACCAACAGAAGTAGAACAGTGTGTGGAAGACTTGTAGACCTTTCTACCAAACCAAGACTCTCATAACATATATTCAAAGAAACACTTAGTTTGAAAGATTAACTCAAAGTTCACATGGTTCGCAACCATGACAACTCACCCATCTTCTATCCTTTTCTCACTTATGTCTTATTCTCTTTTCTATACACTATTCCTTGCCATATGCAACCTCCTCCTTTCCCTCAGTGGTTAAAAGAGAAGTTTCATATTGCCCTTTCACAGAGCCATCACACTTGTACAGACAATGACTCTATTAAGGACAGTCTCCAGAACTTCCAGAAAGGAGGAGTGGGATTAGATTTTACCTTCTCCCCTTAAACCCAACCCCTTTTAATTCCAACTCCCCAAACCACCTATTAAAAAAAAGGGGGGAAGGGGAGAGGGAGCAGGAGTCAGGGGGGATGGAGAGAGTGAGGGGGAGAGGTATGGATACACAGGTGGAACTGTGGTTCTAACCTGAAGTCTTCGCTCTAGGATGATATTAAAATACCATCTATTATTGGCCACACAATGCCTGTGTGGAGTACACCCAGCTTTCCCTTGACACCTGATGATTATTACAAAAAGGAAACAAACTGGAGCTTTATGGTGATTGGTATAACCGAAAAAGGTAACTAACTGTTGATTTGTAAGGTCAAAGCTAAGAGTAAAAGAGCATGGTTTGCAGAAGACTGGTAATAATTGGATAAAATCATGGCATGATAAGTGAGGAAGTATCTCACTGGGCAATCCATGTGACAGCTAGACTAGAAATCACCAACCTAAGCACAAGCTGTGGCAGATCAAGTTTGGGGAAGTTCCTCGGAAGACCTGGGAGGAGTCCCTTTAGTGGACTTAACCACCGTTCAGAGGGACCCATTGGCATGCCTGACCACCAACAGGAGAAAAAAGAAAAGGATCCTGCTTTCACCACGTACCTGAGGAAGAGATGTGTGGATCCTGATCTGGATCAGGGAGAGCTGCCCACCATCAATGGCATGGCTACCCTTCCCCAGGCATCAGCCAAGCAGTGCATGGAAGCATGGGAGTTCCCTGATATTCCTACAACAAGAAGAGGATGGCTTGAAAGGTGGCAGCTTTGTAGCAATGAGTCAATTAATGTGTGAATGAATTGGCATAATTCGTGCTTGTATGACTGTGTATGTTGTTGTTGTAAATGTTAGGTCAGATACTGTTTGTGTGTAATTGTACCATTTGTAATAAAATTAAAAATGATAGTTGGAATATTGTTTTATGTAATAAAGCATGTCATAACTCAATACTCTGTGTTGGTCATCATCTGACTACACCGTCTGTCTCTGTGCAAATTGATCCTTAAGTTCCAGAGCCATAGTTGCCCTGTAACAAGTTGTTATATGCAAAAACATCATTCCGGTATCTACCTCTTATGTTTTGCTCACCTGCCAGTGTTTCTCTAGGTCTTAAGGCTGATAATTAAAGGAAAAAAAAAAATAAGGGAGATGGGAGATGTCATGATGGGTCATCAGCATTGTGAGGTCTTTGCTGGACTAGATATGACGTTCATGTTGGAGATTTCCTCCTTCTCACTTTTCATTATGTTTGGGAAAATTTTTACATATTTTCTTAACACAGTCTACTTCCTTCTCACAGGTTGCAAGTTAAAGTTTGAAAGTTGCACACTAGCCTACCCCAGCATCAATTGACACAAAGGTCTATGGTTGTTACAAGGGACTCCATAAGTTTGTCAGATCTTTACCACATACAGTATTTATATAGCATAAACAACAACAGGGCAGGCAATAGAAACTTGACCAGCACACAATTATTGCAAGTTAAAAGCAGCCCACACCAAGGCAAGTCCACACAAATTTTGAGACCCTGCACTGTCAGATCAATATAGAGATGTGGCCTTTTACCAGTAAAGCAAAAGTTATATTTACTGAGCTACAAGTGTCACTTACTCTCTAGACACAGGTTTAGTCCATAGGATCTACAAAATATAAAAATGATTACACTGGGTCTGGCTAAAGGTCCACCTGACTAACCTCCTACCTCTGACAGTGGCCAAAACAGGATACCTCACGAGAATATCAGAGCAGGGGAAGATGAGTCTTGCAGGACACGTACTTTGGGGATGCAGTTCACACAAAGTGATATGAACCAGCACCTCTCTTGCAAGGATGAGATGGCTGTGAAACACCCAGCAGTCCTAGGCAAAGTGATGGAGCACAAGAACTCCTAATATTGGTGGAGCAGTATTACAGCTCTGTACATTCAGACATTGCTGGAAAAAAACCTGGTAAGTACCATCACAACCGTCTTTCTCTTGACCCTATCCATTGCTCATCCCCAGATCATAAGGCATTTAAAATCTATTTAATTATATATCACTAAAAATGTGAAACTTTGGGCAGTAGTGATTAAAGTTCAGTGAATATAGCACTAAGGTGTGATTTACACAAGCAGAGAGCTTCAGGAACTAAATAGATGACAGGTTTAATGGCAGGTAAATGATAGCTTGAGGAAGGGCTGACAATCTGAGATTGCTTCTCATACAAATGGATCCATGTTTTTCAGTAACAATTTTCAAGTGGCATCTTAGCATCCAGAATTAATAAGCTTATTTTTCCCCAAGGGACAGTAAGAGATATCTCATTTCTAAAATAGCAAGTGAGATAACACCTACCAACTAATTCAGCTGTGCATCTTGGAAATTTTGCAGATCTTGCAGAGATGTCCTGTTAAGCCCAAAATCTTGCTATGAGTACATGTGAACATGTGAAGCCAAAAAATTATTGTTAATCTAATCACAAGTTTTAGCAGTGCAATCAAAATACAAGAAAAAGTTGTTAAGTAGTCGTCCAATTCAAATGATAGTAACACTCAAAGTATGGTATTAATTATGAAGATTAAATACAGTTAAAAGTTGTTACACAAGAAAACCTCCTAATATATACCATTTCCTCTGATGTTTTGCTCAGCCTTCCACTGTCAGTTTGGGTCCTAAAGAGAAAAATGGGGGTTATGACAAGTTGTCAGTATCCTGCCTTCACCAGAAGGGCTATAATGTGGTGGTGGTGGTGGTTTCTTCCTCCTCTTTGCTGGGAGGAACACTGTGCTAACGTGGATGCTTTATTCTTCCTCAATCTTGGGTCCTCTTGAATTTGTTTCTATATGTGTTATAAACACAACCTGCTTACGTGTTTTTTTCTTTCCATTAATTCCCAGTTATTCAGGTTTTCTGTTTCTGTTCTGTAAAACTGGTTCACCTGACTCATAAGATTGCACTGCTGTAGTGACCATTGATTGACTATCATAGTCTGAGACTTCTGGTACCATCCAGTCTCTGCACTCTTTCTGTAACACATTTTATTCTAAACTCACAGACAATTTAATCCACAGGAAACTAAAACAAATTTGGGCAATAGTTATCTGACTGCTAGACAACTGCTAGCGCAGCTAAACAAGCTAAGATCAGCTCAGACTAATTCAGCGCAAGCCAAAATCAGCCAAGACAATCCCAAAGAAATCCCAAGACCCTGCACTTTCAGGTCTATGACCTTTTAAATAGCACTGGCAAATATCATACCTACTGGGCTACACTATCATCCCTCAGCAATGGTTTAACCCTACTGGAAAAAATAATCTTATATAACCATGAAATAAAACAAAGAAGTATAAGCTGTGTTGTAAAGCCTTGCTTCTGGCCAATTCAGACAAAACATCCTTAAAAGAAGACGAATGCAGGAGAAAAAAATAATAATAATGTCATCCACACTAAACAAAATGGATAGTGTAAAAAGAAAATGTATATACTGCCAACATCTAACATATGAGGTTTAACCAAAATCAAATGTTTCCAAGGAAATAAAATCATATGGCAGGGTTCTAAAAAGTTATGTATCCCTGGCAAAATTACACCAGCTGCTGTATTGGTAAACACAGTTAAGCCGTCCCGTAGGATTAGAACTAGATGTGTAAGGGAAAGAAGCACTTCTTTGAGTTCAAATGCTTTTATTAACTGTTCATGTTTCATTTCCTGCAGGAGTTCATAAACCTTAACAGCAAACCTGTAAATAAAGATTTCATTTTTTCTTTAAGAAACTGAATGATTCTATATATTAGAAGGCACTATATTATTTGTCATGAGTTCTTTTGCCACTGATTGATAGATATTAAGCATAAACTGAAGTAAACTGTCTTTTAGGACAAAACTACTACTTTACTTGCTATGAAAGTATTGTGGTTACAAAACAATTGAAGTTCTCTTCTTACTGTCAAGCTACAGATTTGTTACAGTGATCAAAACTATCTATGCCTCAGTTTTATTACTTGTAAGGGAAATGTATCATCATTAAAAATAATGAATATGTATGCCAAAAGACTCATAATATTTTTGATTGCATAAGCAAACACTCCTGGAAAGAATTACTTGGAGTCAAGCTTTTGTGCTTGTCGTATTACCCTATGTGTTGAAACATCAGCTGAAGGTAAGAAATGTAAAATTTGGTGGATACCATTTTCTGTGTGCTACTAATAACACACTTGGCTGCTATATTCATTGTTTGAGAATATTGGCAGGATTGCTCTTCTAAACATCTGTTTCTTTGGGGCCATTCCTTTATGTGTGAAAAGAAAGCATATTTGTAAGAGGACAAATTTTAACAAGATTATTTTTGAACTATTAGTTCTGTCACACAAATTCATACATCTTGAGTGAAAGAGTGAATAAGCACTACAGACAGAAACAACATTTGCAACAGCATTTAGTTTTACTGATCACAGCTTATGGCCATCATACAGCTAGACAAAGATCAAGCTTTATTTTCCTGAAGAGACTTCTTGTTAATAACTCTGATTTCTTCTTTTGTAATTATCAGTGCAAATTTAATAGGAATTAAAAAAATGGGAAAGGGTACTATTGAACTTAGATTAAAGAAATGAAGGTTTTAGAATTTAAAAGGAGTTCAAAAAATAAGATTCCATGAAGAATAAAGGTATCTCTTTTCTATAAGACATGTAAAGCCTTTACAGCATTAAGCTGAGAATTATGCTAGGGAAGTCTATACTTCTATATACATGAAAATACCTCAGCATTCAGGTTAACAGCATATTCCTAGTCTATTAATATTTTTTCTACAGAACAGAGCTTGTCAAGATCGATGCTTCAATTCTACACTTTCTAAAGCAGAATGGTAATGTATACAATTCATTTAATGAAAAGCCACTAGGGACACTATGATATTATAGTCTTCTCCAGTCCCATTCTCTGTCCTCTCTGACCAACTGATTCCTCAAATGTAAAATAGATATAAATAGTTCTTGTTTAAATTCTGGTTCTGGCAAAATAATAGATTTATAGATATATATGATGAAGAGAGTTGCTTTGCTGAATAACCACTCATTTAAATTATTCAGAATTCATCTGGTATTGACTGGTTCCTAATTTTAACCCTGACACACAGTACAAGTTCACCATTCTTCCACAGCCCTCTAAGAAGTGGATATAAACAGTGTCATTTCCAGGAACTGGTTAGAGCTCTGAGAATCCCAAATTGTATTTATAGGGGCTGGAGAAGAGAGATGGTTGCTTTTTCTCTCTTCTCACTTGTGTGCAAGTACCCAATGTGTTGACAGTACATTTAACAACCACTTGGAGCCAAGGAGTGGGACAGATCTTGTGTCACCCAGTGTCTGCAATGTAGCTGATAATGCCTGCATACTGTAAATATCTGCCTAATAGAAATGGGTCCAGTGGGATTGTTGAAGAGTACCTTTCCCCACCACCCTAATGTCTCCTTCAGTTCAGAGTTTTCATCATCTATCAAATTTAGGCAAATGTGCTCTTAGAAGAGTGCTCTCTGCTCATTGTGTGCTGCCACATAGATGCATCTTCCTATTTTATAGCCTACTACAGAGCCTCATGCCTGTAGTTCTCCTGACTCTTAGCTCCTAGTTGGAACTAATCATTGTGTCCATGCAAAGAGTCTAAGGCCCTTGTGGACCTTAAAGGGGTTGTCCCTCCTGTTGCAATAAGTTGTCTCCAAAATTAACGATGTGTATTAAACAGCATAATTTTTATAGTTGCAGACTCAGACATTCAGTATGCAGAAATGCCAATATTACTGTTGTCTGCATAAACTTCCCACCCTGCACTTCTTGTGTGTATCCTATAATGTCATTTTTAACCATACAATTGCATGCTGTATTTCCCACCAGCTTCTTCATTACATGCTATGATACAAGCTGCTCACTGACTGTATTTTACTTCCTCAGCCGCACTCATTTCCACTGCTTAATGGGAACTTCAGAAGTTTTCAGACCTGTCCTATTTATCTTCCAGTGAGGATTAAAATTTGTTTATTACATACCAAGTGCCCTAATTCATTATCAAAGTTAGCTATGAACATCCATTTATATCTGATGATAGAATAGTTCTTAAATGGAGGCACTTAAGTACCCATCAACTGCCTCTTTTTTTCCAAAAGACACTATTTGTTTTCAATTATTCCCAGCATTTTGAGCACAACCACAATGAGATGATTATGGGACTGTTTTAGGAATTGCTTGACACTATCACTCACAGAATTTAAGAGTCATTAGATGAAACATGATGGATATTATAGCAATCTGAAAAATAATTCTGTGCAACCCAGCCAATACAATTTTAGTGAGGGAATTTCAAAGCATTATCCAAATTTTGCTCTTGTTAAAATTAGTCCAACTATTCAAATCCAGTGGGAGAAGCTGTAAAACTACTGACTTTTTTGCAAAACCTTTCCATAAACATGTTCATAATATTAATTTTCATGAGCATTTAATGATTTGTGTGTCTCAGAAATGAGTTCCATGACTGCTCGAAGACAGTACACACCAAAGGCAAAATAATTATGAAAATACGTATGAAAAAAAATACTGGTAGAAACTTTTTGCCGACATTTGGACATCCTATTAATTATAACAACCAAGCAACTTTTAAGATTATAGAAGTCCTGATTTGCCCAGCTGCTTTCCCATGTGTTTTAACTTTACTACTGGGAGTTTTCTGACTAATTTCCACTATGCCATGAAGGCTAGTAAAGTTAAAGCACATATATGTCTTGGTAGATTTATGGTTAAATGGGTGAAAGATTGCAGACATGCAGTAAGAATGTCTGACTAACATCAGATAGTTGCTTTTGAATTATGGTGGTGTAAACTAAGGTGTTACAACGATGACATAGCCCAAGACATAATTTTGAAGAAAGTGACTTTCGGAATAATTCAGCACCAGGTTAACATTTCTCTGCTCAATACTTAAACTCTTACTGGCTTCAATGGGTGGAGGATGATGATGGAGCACTTCTGACAAGAAAGTGAATACCTAGATAGTGACAGGCTTAAAAATAAAAGCAACAATTTCCAAAGTGTTAGGAAAAAAAAACAAAAAAAACCACTAGCAACATACTTTGAGATTAAAAGGAAATAGGAATGCAAAATGTCAGTGCAGCAAGTCAGATGTAATTATTTATATTTTTAATAGTAGCAACCACCATGCAGCTTGCCAGTTATTTCATATTACAAAATAAAATGCATTTGTTATTGAGCCTTTCCAGCCCTCCTATTCAGCAGTATCTAAGGAAGGTCAACTATACTAACTGATTACTGGGGACTGAATGCTTCTCTTCTAAATATCTTCAATTGTCTATCTTATAAGGGAATGTTAAGGAGTAGGAATGGGACACAGCTTGCACGTTGTACAAGCTGATGATGGTAACTAATTCTGTTCCAAACAATTTAAAACCTTCTGATGAAACAAGACTAAAAAACAATGAGAAAACTTTTCAAAGTCATGCAGATCGATCTGTCATCATTGCCAGAATAATATAGACAAAGTTTTAAACTTGGTATTAAGTCTGAACTACCAACTGAAGTTTTCATCTGGAAATTCTTAGGAAAAGAACAACCAGCATACAAAACCAACAAAAGAAGAACTACAGCTTATTTGCTAAAGAAGTAGCTGTTCATAAATAATTGATTTAAGTTTCACGAATACTATCTCATGCCAGGGAAAGACAATTGAAAGCAATCACGTTGCCGTATGTTAGTGAGATAGTTAACTCAGTTCACCAGATGAAAACTTAGCTGGAAGCAACTGTGACATAAAATAATTTGATATAAAGCATCTTAAATGTTGGCAATAATAGTAAACATCTTAAATCTCGATTATGGCAACTGAGCTGACAAGCAGTTTTTCAAAGCCATGGAGCTTGATCACTTGTTGTAATTCACTGATATCTTCAAATACGCTCTATGGAAAAAGCAGATCTGTTGGGAGGAATGGTTTCTTCTGCTCCTTTATTCCCTTATATATTATGGAGTTCAAATTTACCCTATTGTTTTTAATTCTTCTATTCATGTAATACAAAGAAGTCTAATTATTGTGAAGAAAGTCAGGTCTACAATTAAGTTATTTTGTTTCACTGAGAAGTTTCACAGGAGCTTTAGATGGATTGTCTTTAGCTAGAATACAACTGAAGTACTAAAAAAATGTAGGATCTTCTTTCTCTAATTTACCAATATAATTTCACCATATCACTATTTACTATGCATCTCTATGACTTTTTTGCAGTTAACTTTCTCTCTTACCTGCATCTGAAATGACAAAATGATTTAGATAACTAGTGAGGGAGAAATCCCACTTTTCTGTTTGGACAAACCTCATGTATAAGTTAAAGTTACCGGAGCTACTCTTTCAGCCCAAAGCAGTTTGAAAGCAAAAGAAAAAAAAAGAGTCATTAATACTGAATATATGCATGTCTATATATAACTTAGGGATATATTATAAAATGCTCTTATTAGAGTTACAAAGTTACAAAATGCATTACAAATGTTAATCTAATGAAAGCACACTAGAATATGTCTGGCTTAAGGTAAGAATGTATTAATTACATCTTGCTTAGTGCACTTTTACCTCTGTGGGTCCAATAGGCCTCTGCTTTGGCTACACAACAGAAACAAAACAGTAAATACCATTATTACAATAGTGTCCAAATGACCCAAAAGCTGGAATACATGAAATAAATTAATAAATTTATTTTTTTAATTAATATTTTTTAAATTAATTTAAAGTGGTTTTTTTTAATAGGCAGAATTAAACAGGAAACTAGGAAAAGAAATTTGAAAAATCTTACCAATATTTGAATCATACCAGTTTTCAGTAAGCTAGCCAACAAATAAAACCTGATTATTTTTAATCTTAGATTATATTTCTTTGAGATATTAGAAGATTGGAATGATAGAGATTGGTGCTTTGTGTTTTATGTGAGAACTGAAGCACAGAAAAAGAATATATTGGAGCAACAATTGCTAATATTACAGATCAAGAAATAAAAAAGAATAGCTAGAACAAATCAAGTCTCATATTCCAGGCAAGAAAATACTTTTGTCCTCATCTGAGTCCTTTGACACAATCTAAAATTTGGAAGTTTACAGATATTAAAAAAGGCTTCTAGGCTGGAAGGAAGGAAGCATCACTTACAAGAGATGCTGATGGTTATTAGTATAAAAAAAGCTCCAAAGCATTTGAAAAAAGAAGGAAGGAAGAGAATTGAATGTTATGTTTGGAATGAAGAATGTAGAGAGAAGCTAGAAAAAAACAAACTCTTTCCTTAAGAAACATGTCAAATATGTGATCAAAATGTAGTTTTTCCTAAGCTTCAGAAAAATTGATCTGGGTTTCTCCCAGCTCTAACAGAAAAGTTAGGGCATGTCCACAGTAAAAGTCAGATTGACCCTGAGTTTGATTATCATTTGTTGACAGGCAGCTGAAGTCAGAAGAATTATATCATAGATATGTGATACATTTACCTGTCATCTACTGAGACCTGTCTACCCTTTCATTTGAATCGGACAAGTACAAATCGCCTCAGAAATTAGGTGAGCAATAACAGTATATACTGTACACTTCCATGACATGCTAAATGATAAAATAAGAAGGATGCTATTGTGCAGAATTATCCCTTACTGCTAGGTAAACTATGCAGTTTGTCATCATTAGGGCAGTTTTAGATAAAGTTATGTGTATTACTTACTAGCAGAGTTCTTCTACCTAGACAGCTTCTTTTTTCTCCCAGTTTAAACTGTTTCTATTTTCCATCCTCTCTTATTTAAGTGTTATGACTACTGTGGTTCACACTGGACCTACTGAGAAATTTTCATTAGGTGATACCTTAATGAGAAAATATACTAAATGTTAATCTTATGTTCCATACCATACTCATCTATGTTTTCCCCAAGAAAAACGAGATAATTAACCTTCTTCCCACAGTCAGATGGAGAATGCACTGAAAGACCCCAGAACCCTGCTAAAGAATTTTGCTAGCCATTTACAAAGGAGAAATCAAGCCTGACCAACCTGATAGCCTTCTTCAGCAAAATGACTAGCTCAGTGGTCAAGGGGAGAGCAGTGGATGTTGCTTTTCTTGGCTTTAGCAAGGTTTTTGTCAGTGTCTCCCACAGTATCTATATAGGCAAACCAAAGAAGTACAGGCTAGATAAATGGACCGTAAAGTGGAATGAAAACTCGCTGAACTGCTGGGCTCAAAGGGTTGTGATCAGCAGCACAAAGTCCAGCTGGAGGCCAGTGACTAGTGCTGCACCTTGGGGGTCCATACTGGGGCCAATACTTTTTAGCATGCCCGTTACTGACCTGGATGATGGAACAGAGAGCACTCTTAGCAAGTTTGCAGATGATACAATACCTAGAGGAGCAGCTGACGCACCAGATGGTTGTGCTGCCATTCAGAGGGATATCAACAAGCTGCAGACGTGGGCAGACAGGAACCTCATGAAGTTCAACCCAGGAAAGTGCCAAGTCCTGCACTTGGAGAGGAATAACCCCAGGCATGAGTACATGCTGGGGACCAGCTGGCTGGGAAGCAGCTTTTCAGAAAAAGACCTGGGGGTCCTCGGGGTGAGCAAGTTGAACATGAGCCTGCAATTTGCCCTTGCAGCAAAGACAACCAACAGCATCCTGCATTAGGAAGAGTGTTGCCAGCAGGGGAGGTGATCCTTCCCCTCCTCTCAGCACTGGTGAGACCACACCTGGAGTCCTGTGTCCAGTTCTGGGCTCCCCAGTATAAGAGAGACCTGGATTTACTGGTGCAAGTCCAGTGAAGTGTCAGAAAGATGATTAAGAGACTGGAGAATGTGTCTCACAAGAAGAGACTGAGAGCTGGGACTGCTTAGCCTGAAGAAGAGAAGGCTCAGGGGGATTTTGTCAGTGTGTATAAATACTTGATGGGAGAATGTAAAGAGTACAGCACCAGACTCCCTTCAGTGGTGCCTAGGGACAGGATGAGAGGCAATGGGCACAAACTAAAACACAGGAAATTCCATTTAAATATAAGAGAAAAAAAAATTATGGTGAGTGTGGTTGAGTATTGGAACAGGTTTCCCAGAGAGGTTGTGGAGTCTCCATCCCTGGAGATATTCACAACCTGACTGTACGTGGTCATAGGCAATCTGTTCTAGTTGCCCTGCTTTGAGTAGGTGGGGATGACTATGTAATCTCCAGAGGTCCCTTCCAACCTCAACCATTCTGTGATTCTGTGATAATGCTAGATAGAAATTTTTGCTTTAATCTAGCACTTTATAGCTTTCATACTTCCTTTTCCTCCAAAACTTCTGGTTGTCCTAAAGGCAACTTTTTATTCTCTTTTAGTCTTTGTCTTTTTAGACTCTGTCTTAGGCAGAAAAACACCCCTCAAAATTTTGTTTCAGAATTATCCAAATTCCTGTTTGACCCGAAGTAAAATGCTTCATAAAGTTTTTCTATTAACTTTTCATCAACCCACTTTTAATGTTATAGATCACATTCAAATCAAAAACAACATCCCAGAATGAAATTAAAACATTTTTCCCACATAATTATTAAATATTACCATTTTTTGAAACCATTCTTAATTCTGGAGGAAATGGTTTATTGAATGTGACCTAAATTCACAGAGTCTAGGTGCTTTCCAGATTTTTTTTTTTTTCAGAAAAAAAAATTGTATACTTTAGAAATGAAAAGTTTGAGTTATAACAAAAGAGCCCGTATTTTTCAGTAAGGATATTTCTGAAGACTGGATAATGACTGTGTTGTCTCTTTATGATGTTGTCATTCTGTTGTCTCATAAAGCATTACAATCTTTCACAGTAAGAGCCTTGAAGATGGACCTGCTTAGGCTGCCATGATTAAGACACTGATAAGAACATGCATTTTGGACCTAAACCCGTACCTTTCCCTTCTACCAATTTATTTAAAATTTCCATTGACATTTTGATTTTAGTGATTTTCATCCCATATGATGTGTTATAAAAAATTGGAAACTAATTTAGTAAAGCAAAATGCTTCCAGTATATAATAATACAGTTGGCAATCTCAGGTCAAGCAATTAGTAATATATAACCCTGGCTAGGAATAAAAAGATGCATTAAAGTAATAGAAAAAGTAAGTAAAATGCATCTGATTTTAAAATGGTTCATTTAGTGAAGAACTTACTGAAATATTAAAGTGGTTCTAATCTGTGTGAGGACATTAAACCATCAATTGACAGCAAGGGTCAAATTTAACTGAGATTTCCTTCAACTGACAGAGTCAGATTTCAACTTAAATAATTTGCCATCATATCAAACAGTAGAAATGTAAAAATGTGGTGTTTTGAGCCAGAACTGAAAGGGGACTTGGATAACAGAATGTGATTAATCTTTGGAGGCATAATTAATCAATATGAGATTTCTCCAAAACTTTCAAGCCTGTCAAGACACTTAGCTATATTTTAGAAGGCATTTGGAGACACAATTGAAAATTTACCAGGGAGATTTACGAAGAGAATTGTAGAAGAGATTTGTAGAAACTGTCAAGCAGTTTCTTAAACTTGGTGATAGCATCCATTTAGGTGAAATTCTCCAGACCTCATGTTTCCTCGCAGTAAGAGCAAAGAACTGTGCATTTTTGGAAGCGTGTGTGTTTAGATGCTACACTTTAAGTCCTCTGGATTTTTGTTGTCCACGAACAACAGTTCTTTTTCACACTGTTCTCTGGCTATTTTTATCAAGGAGAACGGGCTAAAGCAGGAAGGGCTATCGTCACAGACATTAGCAAAACCCTGTTATTATTACCTGATTTGCTGTTTGTATGGTATTACATTGACCTTTGGTAGGGACTCTCATTAGAATCAACACAAATCAGTTTTCAGATGGAGCATCCTGCACGAGTCTAACATTTGAAAACCGCTTAGAGCTGTGTAGGTAGTTGGTAAATAATCAAACCACATAATACACAAGCTCCCTTTTCAGACAGGTTTGCCCTGTTTACTGCTTTGGAATTAACTTTTAATTAAGAAGAGGGCATCTTCCTGAAGTTGCCTGAAGATGAAAGTATAATTGATTTATTGCGTTGTGGCCTGGTTAGAGGGAGCTTGATTTGAACTTTGAGCCCAGCAGTAAGATGTAAACTGAGGCAACCTGAGAGTGAGTTTCAGAAGCGATGTGCCTCCTGCAACACACACATTGCATTCTTATTATTGCTTTTAATACTTTACTTCCAAACCACCGAACAGAGAGAAAAGCCTTTGCACACTTCATAGCTCACAAGCCCCTTCATAAAAGGGGCTGCCATTTTCACGATGTGCTGAGCGTTGAGTCCTGGTGTGGAGCGGGCCCAACTTGATCCGTGCAGGAAATTTTTATCAGGGTGTTTTGGGCACAAGCGGCAAGGTTTGGGTGGTGGAGGTGCTCTAGTGCGGAGGAGGCGGCGAGCTGCCCCATGCCGGTCGCAGCCGGTCGCAGCCGGTTCCAGACGGTTCCAGACGGTTCCAGCCGGTCTGTAACGGCTGTGCGCAGCCCCCACCTGCCGCAGCGGCCCCGCCCAGAGGAGCCCACAGCGCCGGTAGCTTCAACGGGGGCTTGCTGCTCGTTCCCGAAAATGCTCCCAAACATTCAGCGTTTCACGTAAAAAGGTACAAAGCAGCAACCGACTAAATCACGGTGATCTTAAAAAGATTTTCCTGCTATATAAGGGCACAGTCCAACAACCTGATAGTCTAGGTTAAGACAGTTAAAACACAAAATCCAGTAAAAAGAAATACATTTGCTCACAACAGATATTTAATATTAAGAGGAAGGTGAAATTTCTCTTTTGTACAGCAAGATCATTTCATATTTTTCAATATGTCCACCAGTTCAGAGGCCACAACATTGCACAAATAAATTTTATTTCTTTAAAAAGGACTGCGCCCTTACTAGTTCTGGCCTGAAACAGCATGCCAATGTTTACACGTGCACACCTGCATGAATACAAATATGAACCAGCTTGGGAGCTATGAGAAAAAATGTCCTTTAATGTTTTCTTCATTAGCTCCATTGGCAAGTGGAAGATAGATTTAAGAGGAAAATATATTCCAGCAATAACTAAAGCTTCAAAGACGCAGTAGGAAAGGCAGTTGTTCAAGTGTTTTATCTGCTCTCTGACTTTTTTAAAATGAGTAGAATTCAAAAGAGAAATAATAATGTTAGAGTACATTTTCTGAGGCCAAAAGTGAATTCTCTTTCATACAGAAGATTTTACATAACAATAGTCATAATATACATAGGAGCAGAAGGCTCTGTTTGTTGTTGTCAAATGTTGACTAAAACATAAAGACAGAATGAAAATAAAACTTCGGCAAAAAGTACTGAAACAACCTTAAATGAAAACATCTTTCTGAAGTACATTCATCCATATTATACGGTGATTCAAATGACTATTGTTGAATTTTCATTAGTTTATAGAACCCTTAGGCCATGCGAACAGCACTAAAAATCCAGCCACAGAATTCAGAGAAGCCTTTCTGGTTATATCATTAATGCCGCATTTAATTTCTGTTTGTGCCCTGTAATTAAAGCTTTTTGTTCATTTTCCATAATTCTAAGTCTTACTTACATATGCCCATACTTACAAATTCATGCTTACAACAGGCTTAATGAAGCATATTGTCAAGGAGTTAGACGGTTTCCATCTACGGCTGCCAGCACCCCTCTCAGGTGCTCATTTTCAACAAGCTGTGCTGGATAAATTCAGGCCTATAATGCAACAAAACCAAGTACATATTCTGCAAGGGTTATTACATAATCTGCTCTGCAGATCCCTAACTGTTTCACCTCTATTGCCGAAACATTTCACTGTGCTGTAGAAAAGGTCTGTACTTTTTCCCGTTAGGAATCCATCAAATGCGGGCTTGCTTTTCACATTTCACATTATTCAAATCCGAAAATCCTTACCACCATTGCTCTCCAAGGAGTATTTACTTGAAAATATTACTGTGGTGTTAAATCCTCTTTTTGAGTTTAGAGAGAAGCATATATATTTATGGAGGAAAACTCCAATCATACAGTAGTTCTCTATAAAGGACAGTAAGTACTGAACAAGAAGAAACCTGTGTTTTCCACAGGGTTGATCTTATGGCAGAGAAAGAGAAATAAAACCAAGTTAAAGGCCAAATAAGAACTGAATTTATTTAAAGCTCCCCTAAAGTTTTATCATAGAACTGATTTTAAAATGATTTTTAAAAAGCCTAGCTGTTTTCTTTTAAAATACAATAAACATCCACTATACTGCTCTGTAACTCTTGTTTCTTCTTGTTTTTGTCTCCTTTCTTCATTCAGATGAAACCTTTCAGAGCTTATTTTCAGCATGATCCACCTTTGTCATAACTGGGCTTCTGTCTTGGTGAATTTTTAGTTACATCAACTAAAGCGAGGCTGGAATATGTATCTTTGCACAGTGAAACCTGGAATATTTTAAAAACTGATATAAGTTGCCCTTCATAGAATCACAGAACAGTTGAGGCTGGAAGGGACCTCTGGAGACCATCTAGCCCAACCCCCCTGCTCAAGCAGGGTCACCTCGAGCACATTGCCCAGAATCATGTCCAGAAGGCTTTTGAATATCTCCAAAGATGGAGATTCCATTCAGCATTAGTTTGGTTTGGAAGATTTTTGTTTGTTTCTTTCTTTTTAAAGAAGAAACACTTCCCTCTGTTTTCAGTCTCCCAGAGCAACTTATAGCCTGTTAGTGAAAATACAATGTGCTGAATGACACTTATCAACTGAGTTACACCAGATTAAAGCTGTTCTTCTACAACTCATGACTGACCAATTCGGACTAATTGCTGTTGTAGAAGCTTTCCCTTGATGTCATTATTGTTCCCTGTCAAATAGATACAACAAAACATGCTGGCTTTGACCAAGTAGCATTTTCAGTGAAAAAGAGTTTCGCTGAAAAATTATGACCACCAGTAATTACAATATTAATAACCCATACAAATGTTGAAGTAACAATTTAAGGACAATTGAAGCCACTTGCATGAAAAATGCCTTGGATATGATTCCCTGATTTTAGATAGCTTTTCAAAAGCAGTATCTCCAGGCAAAAATAAGTAAGATAAAAAAACTACCAGAATATCCTAAAACTAAAATTGAACACCATAATTATGAAGCTTTACCTGCTACATTCTATCCTTAATTCAGATCCCAATTAATAGGGTCTTCTGTGTGCATTTGGCACTGCTACAGAGTAACTGAGGCACAAAGAATAAATACTGCAGGAGCCGGCCAAGGTATGAATGAGCAACCAAATGAGCCCCCACATTTCCTTAAACTCCAGACATTCCTGTCCATGTCTGTGATCAAAGAAGCCCCGAGGAAAATGGTGAATAATCTTTCCAAAGGAATGCCAACATGATGCAGTAATTTCCCCAAGAGGGGATTCACGTTAGCAAATTTTGACAAATATTCTGCCTATTAATTTTTAACAAACCTAGATGCTTTAGACAAACTGCACTGAAAGAGGTTACCACCAGGTGGTTTCTGGCTTTTGCATTTATCCTTCTGCAATTTGAAGCACAATGCAAGTATACTGGTATTAGAATTCTGTTTCAGTTACGGATTAGTTAGAATGGCACTCAAGCACCACATACATAAAGCACATCAGTTCTTTAAAATGATGAATAAATAAGTCTGCAGATATCTGGGATGTTGAATAGAAACAAAAAGCTATTATGATGCAAGATTAAGGTTAGATATGACATTACTGCATAAAGTCTTACAATGATCAGTCATGGCTGTGCCATTTCTCCTGTGGGGACAACACAACTGAATTAATTCACTCCTTCTATCCCTCTTCAATCTATGCATCTTTGACAGAAAAGGAAAAAAAGTCTATTTCAGATCTTCTTAGGCAGTTGTTAACTTTATTGTACCAACAAGGAAGGTTCACCTCTCATTATTTTGTTTTTTGTGCTCAAGTTAGCTAAGCTCTCTTACATACAATTTATAAAAGCTAAACTCAGCTGTCATGTGCTTGAAAAATCATAACTGGACTTCAATATCATTGATTTTGATGAGTTAGCCAAAACTGTACAGGTTAAAGTTTGAAATTTAGAATTAAATTGAATTGTCACCTTGATCTTTTCATGCCATTCATTTTTGGGGGCTTTAGACCGTATTTTTATGCACATATATATGTATACATCAACCTATGAATCATATACTTTAACTGAGAATCTTCTGAGATGAAAATGTAGGCTACAATCTGTGACAATCTGGAACTGTCCACATTTTCACAGATGCCCTTGCAGCAGGCTGAATATTAGTCAATAACAATAACATGAAGCAGTGAACCTCATCAAACTAAAGTCAGTGCTACTTTTTTCTCAAGACATTTGTAAATCTTTTCTGTTATTATTCAACCAGCACCGCACAGAAGTCTGACAGTCCTGTTCTTGTATATGTGATATGAAACAACTGCTTTAGAAAGCCTACGTGAAGTGTTTCTCTCCAAAAATAATCTGGTGAAAGGTCTACAGCTTGTTCTTTTCATAAATTAGCTGGAATTCTTAATCTATGATGGAATTTTATTACTGTGAACTTCAAAAAGAATGGGCAAGTCATATAAACTGGTTCACTCATACTTCTGTACAAGACAGACTAATTAAAAATGTAGAAGCTGTGCAAGTCACTATCAAAAAGAAAAATGTACTGAAAAGTTGGTTTTACTTTTCACTGTCTTTGCATTTGTTCATTTAATATAAAGCTCCTAATGTAACAGCCCATGCTGTTTGACAAGCAGTTTCATGTAGAAAGTGGGTATAAAGTCCTTCTGATGTAAAATTCATGCATTTTTAAGAGAGAGACTTTTTTTGCAATTAAAATATAACCTAAAATGCTAACATTATTAGCTTTATTAGAAACAGCACAATAAATGACTTATCACTATGAACATTTAACACCTTACTCTCAATCTTGTTTGAGCTATATAGGCATCTGGGATGATGCTACCTTTTAACAGTAGGAACAGCAGTCCAAATATATCTGTATAAAGCCTACTAATAATTTCACCACATTTATGCATAGATTGTTGTTGTCAGGGATAAACAGCTTTCAAAATGTCCACTGTAAAATCCAAAGCATTGAAAAAGAATTTAATTACAGCATTTATAGATATGCCCTCCTCAATTGACATTTGAGGATGAATACATATGAGATATCTGCATGTTCTTTATTATGACCTGCTTCCAATCTGATTTATTGGAAATAGTACTGGCTCAAACCCCCCAAAAAACAAGACATGAATTACACAGCCTTTTGAAGAACTCTTAGATGACCTTAATGTCTAGGAATTTATCTTCTCTGGAGGCCTAACATGTGACATACTACTCTCCCTATGAACTTAGGGAGGAATAATAAAGGGGTAGTAATTCTGGCATTTTCAGTAGGCAAAAAGCAAACAAATTTTATTCCTGTCATTTAGTACAGCTATTCTTCATAAATGCCATTTTGAGGACTTTTTTGGGGACTGGAATAAAGAGAAGGATTAAGTTGCTGTGGTGGAGGAAGAAGCTAGAAGACTAAGATTTTAATCTAATTCACTAAGTGCAGGGTACTTGAGGGCCAATGTTCGCTAGCATCCAAGGTGCAGAACTGAAGTTGTTTGACAAACCTAACACGATTACAGTATGAAACAGATTTCTGAGGAAGAACACAATAAAATCAGGTATCCCAGTGATATCTATTTGGATTATTTCTGACATGCGGATTGGAACCTGTCAACCAAGGTACAAATTCTTTCCTATGTCTCTTTAGTTATAATTATGACTAACATAAAACTCAGTAATTTTTATAAACAGTGCATCTATTTACAAAATCTGTAGCTACAAGTGTTTTCCCTTTCTCTTTTCAACTGACAGCTTGAAAACTGAAGTGCTTCATCACATGAAAATGGCTTCATTGTATATGCTTTCAAATAGAAAAGAATATAGAATAATTTTATTGTTTATGAGCTAGATCACACAAAACGCAAAAATCAAAGCCACACTATTTGTAAAAGGATGGTGTGCTCTCCACCCTGTTCCCCAACTCATGAATAGCATGTCACATGGAGTCTGAGATATGAAGTTGTATATTTATTTATATGTGAGAATGACATGGTGCCAGGTGAGAGAGAAGGCTATTACTCAGTTAGTGGTTTTCACTGACCTTGCAAACCACAAATATTCAGCAGAATGTTACAGCTGAATTATAGCTTTTTTCAATTAAGAACCAGTACTAATGTAAACACACAAAAATCTCATAATAAAGAGAGGAAAAAAGAAAAGAGTGTGTTTTTAAAATCTGGCCTTTTTCTTTGTGCTTATGCCATATGGACGCAAAGTGGTATATCTCCAGTAACAGATAAAAGACCTCAGCTGCACATAAATGTTGGATAGCTGGTTAATCTTTTTGGTAAATTATCTGGCAAACTAAGGTACAAAGAAAAAATCATTATATGTGAGAAAAGAGGACTTATTACAGAATTGACACTGCTTCATACAACACCAGCTCCACATCTCCCTGCTTCATTCCTACTACGCTGCATTCAGGGTATGTACATCTGCATAACTGGAAGTCATAGGAGAGCCTTTTCAATAAACTCATTCAGACTTGTTTTCACCAAATCTATGGAGCTAAAAAGTTGTACTGAAAATTCCTCTGTCCTCTCTGTATGAACAGCGAGAAACAGTGACCTTACATAAAAATTCAGAAGGACCTACTGAATTTTGAGAGCAGAAAACACACAGGAACTCTGTAACATAGTGTGGATGAGGATTTTCTCAGAAGATTGAGATGACCCCTGAGACCTCACAGGTTACATGCCTTCTTGAAGTCAACTCAGCTACAATCTAAACATATATCTAAATAAAGACAATGTTATAACTAATGCTTCTAGTAGTTTCCAGACCACATTTCAATTATTTTCTCCTCATAAAAGTCCACCTCTTTGTTCAAGCAGCAACTGGACCACTAGTGCAAGATGACAGCACTGAAACAGAACTTTGCCCTGCCATGTCCTCCTCAGAGGTAGTTTTGCTTATGTTGTTCAATCAGTGCTACAAGAAGTTTGATGGAAAGTTGAGCTCATCCATAAGCTCCTGAGGTAACTTGTAGATGGGCTTTTAGATTAGTAGATTCTATTCTCATTAACTTTTTTACAATAATAGTCATTCAATTAAGATGGCCCAACTGGCCAGCTTCAGGCTGGATCCAAACCTATTTGGCCCGACACGTTTTTTTTAGGAAAAATTTTTCTTCCGCTTCCATTAGGTAAGAGAGATAAAGTAGCTACATTTGGCTTCTTCTGGCTTCAACACTTCTGACTCTATCTGCCCTGTGCCCAAGGAAACAGCCTTCACGTAGACCTTGGACCATCTCAATTACAGGCTTTCCACTATAAAGTTTGATGGTCCCAAGGTGGATCAGAAGCTAGGTCTCCAAGCCATGCCTCTACATCCTGTTCAACAACTAATAATGATTTGTCATTCTTCCAGCTATCATTCTAGCACAATTCTTAAATTTTTTAGGGTCTAATCCTAAAATCTTTAGTAGTATTATGTAACTCAAAGAAAAAAAAGTATAAGCAAAAAGTAATTTTTACTTAGTACAGTTAAGAGTTATAAAATAAGACTGTAATTTTCTCAGTTACCCATCTGGAATCTCCCATTTTCATCAATAATTCTGTCTATGCACAAATCTAAGTAACAGAAACAATGATTTTGCTTTTTCATCCTGAGATCGACAATATATCAGCAATAAATTTGTTCTTGTAAGATATGACACATTTATAAACAGTCATTCCTAAAATATTTTTAGAGTTTTACTTCAGATAAAAGCAATATTTTATGCCAAACTGTAAATACATTACATGTGCACTGTTTAGCAATTGCTCTATGTTGTTTAGAATAGCTTGCCATACTTTTATGTTAGAGCTAAGTGTAGTTCTCATTCCTCACAACTGAAATTTATATAGCTAAAAAAACTATTTCTATCAGAAATAGTTAAAATGAAATAAAGGAGCTGAAGCTTGGTGGCATGCCAATTAAAAGTCCGGTGTACTTGAAGAAATTATATTTGTTTTGTTTACAATTCAACATGAAACAGCAAAAAGTCAATATTTAGCCATTATTCTTGTGAAGTTATGAGCATCCAAGTGACAATGGCATGTTGTATAACTAACAGGTTTTTGTGTAATAGTTTGTAAATATACTCTTCAAACTGTAAAGTACTGCAAAAGGAAACATGTACGTATGTGAGGATTGATATGACTAGGTTTCATGTTAAAACATCTTTTTTTTCTTCCATATCTTGGGTCTAAAATATTCACCCTCTGCAGAAAGAATGGAATCGAGCTTTTGACTATGATGGGCTCTCAGATATGTAAGGACAAAGAATCAGTCTCAGCATGCCTCATTTGGCATAAGTGGAGGCAGCAACGCTTATGTTGTATTGCTAATGCTAGTGTGACTGTGAAAGTGGTTAGAGTCATGAGATGTCTACTGTAGATAGACAGTATGGAACGCAGAAATATGAGCTGATGTAATCTTGCTTGGAGAAAGTCCAGAATATCCTGAGTCGTGAGGGCATTTAGCATCTACATTTTGATGCAGAATGATAGCATCTCTTAGAAAGAAAGCAATGTAGACAAGATTACTATTTTTAGGAGTATTTTGCAACATGCGAGGAATGCAGGTTGTCTTCGATAACAGTCTAAGAAAGCTGAACACCTCCTTGCACATAGAACTTGATACTACCTTTTAATGTACTGCCTAATATGATGCTATGTCTTTGATGTGTGTGAGTTTCAGAGTTTTCAGACTAAAAATCCTTTCCTGAGTCAGGCACAGACATCTGAATTTTGAAGATGAGCCCTTAGCCACATTCATGAATCTCTTCCTGAACCAGAAAATTTCAGGAACTGTATGCCATCCCTTTGAAAGAGGTTCAGATTTCAGCTTCTTTTTACAGAAGCAGAAGTTATAGTTTCATTATATACATTTCACAGAGGAAAAAGGCATAGTTTAAACAATCATGCCTCCCTGTATTATTTCAGAAATTGAATTTTCAGTATTCATTTGTAAAAAAAAAATTCCCTAATAACTCTAGAGTAACCAGTGTTTCCATTTGTTCTTAACTACCATATTAATATCTCATTACTGCAAACCCATAACACAGATGCAGCTCTCTTTTTAACAAATAACTGAAGTGTGCCATTTCACAGACTTGTTGTTAGAAGACTTTTAATCTACCTAAAACCTCATTGATTTTCTTCACTGGTTGCTAATGCAAGCTTCCTTGAGTTTTGAGTTATTTAATGGATGGAGAAAGCACACTGCAGCCAAGTATCTCAAGATGGCTGGGCTCTAGCACAATGCAGATCAGCAAGATGGTTTCACTGATGTCTATCACAAGGTCTACACCAAACCAAAAGATGACACTCTCTTCAATACAAAGGTCATACTTTGAAACAACCCGCAGAAAGAGAATGGATGATTCTACTGACATCAGTAGTCTAAACTCACAAACTTTACACAGGAAAGAAAAAATATACACATATACAAATAATAATCACTGATGTCCTGATCGTTTATTTGTTTATACATGCATAAACAAAACTTATGTATACTTTCCTCTTTCGGCCTTGCTAAAGCCACTACCTTATTTACATGATCAAATTGTTCTGTGGCCTATTTTCTATTCTTTTTAATATTTTAGAGGTACAACATATTAAAAGGAATATATAATCATATCACTAAAGCAATATCTAGAAAGAATATTATTCCATTCATTACTAAGTTTAATAAAATAAAAATTGCTAAACCATAAATTATAATTCTTTATTTATTATACTGTATTCAATATAATATATTATGATAAATTATATTAAATTTTGAATTTTAAAACTTCTTTAATTATTTTGAGTTATATTCACTGTGCTTTAGTAGAGCCGCAGGACAGAAAAAGCTAACTTTAGCTGTAAAGAGAGAAATGTAAAAATATATCCCAACAACTGGCTATGGTGGGAGGTAGAAATTTTACTGCATGTTCTACAGAGTAGGGAAGTTTTCTGGCCTTTTTTATTGCTTTATCCTCTCCCCTTCACACATAGTATTCACCTAGCCATTTGCTTAAATGTGTTCCTTACTTTCCCCGATATTAGTATTTTCAGTGGCTAGGAAGCACTATAGCATCAGCTGAACGTGGGGTGGCTTGTACGTTATCTCCAGAGCTTCTTCTCTCCATGACTTCTTCAGAGATCCATTCATACATCTTGCATCACTGACCTCCCGGGGATCCCCACTACATACAGCTCAGTTGTGCTCCCTTGACTCATGTTTAAATAGTACATGACTTCACAGTGTTACCTGCATAGCTATTACTGCTGAAAGATTATCTTGGCTGCAAAATGGCAAAATCTGCATTTGCAGGGTTAGAAAGCTCCCACTCTTAGTGCTCTGTGGATTCTCTGGGATGTCAAAGGCACTCGGGTACTGTTAGAAAATAAGAGAGAACATACTTTGACAAAAAGTTCACATTTCACTTGGGTTTTGCATTAATCAGTGGACTAGTTTATTTCTGACTGAACTGTTTTGGTCACCTTCATGTGCGCCTCGTGAATCCATCAGCATTCACTTGAATAAAACCGCAGGAGGATCACTTGGAGAATTTACAGCTGTGATTCTAATACACAGAAGTAATAATTACAGTATATAGATGTCGCATCAAAGAAACTTAAAACTGCTTCTTCTATATACTTAGTAGAGTAAAATATTCCATTTCATGAATCTCGTTTTTTTCTATGCATAAATAATTCTAGTATATTTTAAAGTATAACATTCTCATTCATTTAAATAAAATTATTTTCAATCTTCTGACAACCTGCTTTGACTGATCAAAAGCATACAGGACTGGAAGTGTGATGCTCAAATAACAATGCAAGTCTGCAACTGACATTTAGTCTAGTCCTCTCTGCTTGTTTGAACATTTGGAAGGCATGCTGATTCTATAAAAAAGCAGCTCATTATCAAAATCCTCATTGCCATTTTTATGGTCATGCCTGCTCTCCAAAATCCTGATCTAAAACCTACTGAAGTCACTTAAAAAAGAGAAAAGAAAGATTTCTGGGTTCAACAGGCTTTTGAACAAGTGTTGAGATCACCAGAAAAAAAAAAAAGTTTAATTAAAGTCTAGAGTAATATAAAAAATGCATTTTAATGAAGAGTCTACTCAAAAGAGCTCATTAAAAGGGATCTGGTGGAAAACAATGCCATCAGTCAACAGAAACTGAGAAATAAGATAGAAGAGATGATTATTCTGTTTATCCCTCTATGTTTTTTTTCCCAAACTTGTCTGAGAACTCAAGGAGTTTATCATACTTGTATAACTTCTGAGATCTGTTCCTAAGGTTTATTTTTCCTCTCTAAGAGACCATACAAAATTCTGAATCTTAGGCTCTTTATTGAGGAATACTCTAAAGTCTGCAAAGAGATAAAAGCTGAGCAGATGCTTTTTTTCTTTCAGTGGGATTTTTATTATCTTCTCTTCTTGGTTTCTTAATTAGTTCAGTGTGAAACCTGATGCAAGCTGTACAATTTCTTCTTAAAGTGTTCAGCCACACAGAAGTTTGGATTGGATTTTCCCTCCTTCTAGCAATTTTCTGTGTGATTATTCTTACTTCAGCTGGCCTGGTTGTTTCCAGCAAGTGTAGAGTGAAGAAGGGAAGTTTGACTGTACAGACTATGGTATCAAAATTACAGGTTACTTTATCTTTTATATTCTATTTTCTGCCTCAGTGCAGGCTGGAGAACTGCTTTCTATTTATCTGTTGCTAAAGTATGTGCAATGGCTATACAGATAGTTGTAAATAGTAGTGAGAGCTAAAACAAGCAGAGCTGCTGTGGGAAACTTCATTGGATTTTGTAGTCTGTTAACTTTTCCCTCTTTGCGCCTGCCAGTTACCAATATGAGAATATTCAGTCTGCCATGCCACTGTGACGGAATACTGAGTAAGCGAGGTCTGCAAGGATCAGCAATCTTTGTGTAATTTGGAAATGACTTCTAAGGCTTTAACTCATGATTAGTTATGGACTAATACTTAGGTACACTCCGCATGTATAAACAACTAAATTTATGAATGATGGGCAGATTCTCCATTTGCATAAATTTAAATATATTTGAGTTCAGAAGACCTATTTCAATTTACACTCACTGGGGTTCAGTCCATGATTTTATTGCATAGAAGTGATTTAAGTTAGAAGGGTGCCTTTAAGATTAACAGGAACAGATCAGTGAGGCACTCAATTCTTTTTGCTAAATAATGACTGATTTCAGCTCCCTCTGAAAGAAATATTCTTTGTCCATAATTCTCCTCATCATGCAACAGCTGTGCTTTAATTTTGACAGGATGTTCACAGAAAATCAAGTAATCAGTTAAGATATGTACACATTGGAATGTAAATATTCTTCTGTTTTGTTCATCATATTTATGCAATTAGAGTAGCAGGCTGACTGGCAAAATTTGACAGAGAATTACATAAGTACATTTTATACATAAACCTCCTGTCCCAAACAAAAAGTTAGGTGATCAGTTTATGAACTCTTAAATTGTAAGAACTTTGGAAGCTCATTGTTAGGTATTACCTTTATTTCTCCACTTGTCCAGCCTCGAAACCCCTGACAGATTATTCAGGCCTCCAGTCCCCAAATATTTGATACCAAGGAGCTGTTCTTCTCTTACCTAGTTATGCTCTTCGTAACTGTTTTTTTTTTTAAGTTGCGTTGATGTGAAACCAATATACAAGGAATGAATCAAGATTTCCGTTTTAGCTGTTTTGTACATCTGACAGTCTGTCAGAACTTTCCTTTTGAAGCATACCAAATAAGCCATTCTTCTTTTTTCTTCCTTTTACTTAAAGAGGCTACAGAAGAACTCACCACAATTTATTTTAATCTTGCTTTCAAAGTAGAAATATACTGTAGAACACATAGAAGGTATGCAAAGTGAGATTTTTTTCTAGGACTGTTCAACTCTGCAGAACTACTCTGCATCACATATGCAAGGAGAACAAGTGGCATGTTACAACTCAGTGTTGCCAATCCTTCTATTTTCATCAACTGCAAAGGAGGTTCTAAGTACTCCTTAAACCATTCTCTTGTAAAATCAAAGTAAGCCCAAACTGATCAGGTATAACTGTATAAAATAAGAATTTAGGCCAGGTGTTTGTTAGCCAACATTTTGTTTAAAACTTAAAGATGAAATAACCCATTCCAAGCTGTAATTACGGAGAGTTAGGAACAGAAAATAAGACTTTTAGAGGGAACATATGGCTGAACCAGTCATGTTATGATAAAAAGCTTAGAGTACTCAATCGGAGCAAAATATGGGCTCAGAAAACAGCAACTTTACCTGTTAAGGTAGCAAGATTTTTTTTTTTTTAAGGACTGTGTGTCACAATCTTAGATGAATTCTTGCCAGTTTTGACAGTAGAAACTAATTCATAATTTCTTATCAACAACCAGAGTAGTAAAACAACAGGATAGTTAAACTATGATGCAACAAATTATCTTTTTAGTAAATGACTGAAAGTAACTTTTCCAGCTTAGTATTATTTAGAGCACAAACTTTTGGAAGCAATTTTGCTATGCCAAACTTTTTTAGAGCATCAAGACTTTCAGGCACTTTGTGAATTTTGACAATTAATTTTACCTTGGGATGTTTTATATAGCAACAGTTCCCAAGAACATCTGTGTCTTAAAATGAAGTTTGTAGACATTAATAATATTGTATTAGCACCTCTAAATCATTTGCTATCTAAGGACTGAACTATAGTTTAACAGCCTACGGCAAAGTCATGGACCATTAAAATGCTCTCAGAGCTGATTAATTATTCATTAGTCATTAACTCACACCAATTGTTCTATCAAAACATTGAGTTTTTTCATGTAAATGCTAGAATTTCTTTTCACTGTTGTAATGACTATTTGGAAAGGTAATGAGTTTTTAATATTTAAATCTCAAAACATGCCCAACATCAAAAAAAATGATATAATACATTGTTAAAACTTGTTAAAATTGTAGTTTGTTCATATTTCTAGTCACTCCTAGGATGATGATCATGTCCCACTAAATGCAAATAGTACCCTCTCAGCAGACTATCTTGTGAACAACCCAGATTTATATCAGACCATCGCATATATCTTTTCCTTTCAGCACCACACTTTTGACTGAGAGAGATTTTTGATTGAGAGAGACCTCTCTTTGATTTAAGAGAGACATGGCACTACTGGAGCAAGTCCAGTGAAGGGCTACTAAGATGATTAGGGGACTGGAGCATCTCTCTTAGGAGGAAAGACTGAGAGAGCTGGGCCTGTTTAGCCTGGAGAAGAGAAGACTGAGGGGGGATCTTATCAATGTGTACAAATATCTAAAGGGAGGGTGTCAAGAGGATGGAGCCAGACTCTTTCCAGTGGTGCCCAGTGACAGGACGCGAGGCAACAGGCACAAACTGAAACACAGGAAATTCCATCTGAATATGATGAAAAACTTCTTCACTGTGAGGGTGACAGAGCACTGGAACAGGTTGCCCAGAGACGCTGTGGAGTCTCCTTCTCTGGAGATTTTCAAAACCCACCTGGACACGATCCTGTACAATGTTCTCTAAGTGACCCTGCTTGAGCAGGGGGATTAGACTAGGCAATTTCCAGAGGTCCCTTCCAACCTCAACCATTCTGTGTGTTATATCTGAACATTTTGACCTTTTGCTGTTCTTAAATTCTGATTCAAATAGTTTGAATTTTTGAGGAATTACTAATTGACGTCTTGATTTATCAGAGGCTGAACTGGACAATTCTGGGCCAGTAAAGGTAAAGGGCCAAGTCTGATCATTTCTGTAAAGCTATGAAGAGGTGAGTGGTGCAATCAGGATAAGACCCTGACAAATAATACAGCCAACTTCTTATACCTCTACAGAGCATTCTTTACAATCTGCTTTAGTAAATGCTGAAATCTCTCCATCATTGTGTTTTACTCCAGTTATCACAGAAGAAATGTATTTATTTTGCTTGCTCAGATCTACTGTCATATTCAGCATGCTCTTCTTAGAATGACCTGTATAAATAATCAGATCCTTTTTTGTTTGTCCCCAAACTGATCAACTTTCCAACCTTTCTGAAATAATTGTTGTAGTTGTTTTTCCCTAGATTTTCACTGATCTGTTTGACATTTTTGTATTCTGTCTCCTACAGTTTAGTGGATTCAGTCATTTTTCTCACATTCTACTTACCATGTATTCAGATTTTTATTCTTGTTTCTGTGTACTTTAGTTTGTCTTATAATCTTCCCTCAGAGCTACATTATCTTCCATGACAATTTTATTGAAGTCTTCTGCAATAATAATATACAGATATAATTCATAGGAAATAATACATGGGAGATCTAAGAGACAATCTGTTTTAGTCTGGTTAATAAATATATTTAAAAAAACATCTGGACCATCCTTCCATAAATTGCTTTTTTTGTTTCTTTCTTTGCTTGTTGTTGTTTAGCTACAAGCATTAGTATCTTGTTGAATCAAGTACTTGGTTCCGGGCTGTTGCTGAACTAGCAGTCAAAATTTGTGGCATCTGTGATTTGGATGCCTAAGAATAAATGTGTGATGCTGTTACACACATGTAATAGAGTTCTAATGGCCAAAGAGAGAAAGAAACTCCTGAGCACCATAGCTTTTAGTTAGGTCAGATATTTTTTGCAGAGTTATTCATTACCAAGTGTCCATCTAATACCAAGTAACAAGTATCTATCTGAGTAGATGAAGCAGTTACTTTGCAGAAAATGTGGCTAGTGCTCTTTTCTGTCCCAGCAGATTTTTGTTTAATTGCAAAAGTGAATATGAGCTAAAATCTAGTAGTCCCATTGATCTTCAAAGCATAGATTAATGCAAATAAAGCTCTCTGGTAAATGGATATTACTGTCTTTTACCTTCCAAGGCAATGTTAAAAGCTCCAGGAAAAGATCAAGCAAAATGTTATACGTTCATTAGCACAGTTTTACTCTTCTCAATCATTGTGTTACGGATGTTATTTAATCTCCTTCCCCTTGCTACTCTTACCTATCATTCCTCATCTTAATTTTTTTCTTCAGCATATCAGGTAATGATTTCTTTTTTTTTTTTAATAATTCATTAGAGTGTCCCAAAGGACCTGGAACTTTTCCAGACCTCTGTTTTGCTTTTACACTTTTGGCAAAAGAAATAAAAAGGGGGAAAATTTATGCTGGAACAATGCCAAGAGTAACCCATTCAATCAAAATCATGTCTTGGTGCACAGACTATTACTCAGTCATATCCACATACTACATAAATAATTAACTTGTAATTCAGAAATTCTGAATTACTGGAATGTCCTTGAATTCTTCATGGAGTTTTCTGCCCACATTTAGTTAAAAAAAACCCTACTTTAAAAAATTCTAATGACAATTGTATCAAAGTTATATGAATCTAGAATAGCCTACACAGTGCATTATTTGGAGATCAAACAAAACTATTCCTGTTGCACTAATTTTACATGCAAGTATCACTCTGAATAATTCTGCGTGCAAAGCAGTCATGAAGAGCAAGGTGAACTTCTGCTTCACTATATACAAATAGCAAAGACCATAGGATCAACTAAAAGAAAATGTCCAGCAAAGAAAGAAATGAAAATAAAAACTCCATTGTAATGAATACCTAGAATTCTTAACATCTTCTGAAACTGTCAAAAAAATGGATTTAAGGTAGCCATATTCTAGCCAAAATGCCTCTTCAAACATGAACTGCAACAGCATAGCAACAGTAGGAAAACTGCCAGGAAGCCTGGGAACAAGCTATTGAAAAATCCTGCACTTGGAGAGGAATAAGCCCAGGCACCAGTACATGCTGGGGGCTGACCACCTGGAGAGCAGCTTTGCAGAGAAGGACCTGGTGGTCCTGGTGGACAAGTTAAACATGGGTCAGCAGTCTGCCGTGGTGGCTAAGGTGGCCAAAAGCATCCTGGGCTGCATTAGGAAGAGCGTAGGCAGCAGGTGGAGGGAATGATCCTTCCCTTCTTCACAGTGCTGGTGAGGCCACATCTGGAGTACTGTGCCCAGCTCTGGGCTCCCCAGAACAAGAAAGACATGGAGCTACTGGAAGGAGTCCAGCAAAGGGCCACAAAGATGATTAAAGGACTGGAGCATATGTTATATGATGTGCTGGGAAAGCTGGGAGAGCTGGGACTGCTTAGTCTGGAGAACAGGAGGCTTATGGGGGATCTTATCCATGTATATGAAGAAAAAGGAGACAGACTATTCCTAAAGATGCCCGGGAACAAACTGAATGAGCACAAACTGAAACACAGGAAATTCTGCTTATACATAAGAAAAAGCTTTTTTTATGGTGAGTTGAACATGGGAATAGGTTTCCAAGAGGGGTTATGGAACCTCCATCCTTGGAGATACTCATACCCTGACTGGACATGGTCCTGGGCAACTTGCTCCGGTTGACCCTGCTCTGAGCAGGGGGGTTGGACTAGACAATCTCCAGAGGTGCCTTCCAACTTTATCCATTGTGTGATTCTGCTTTTCAGGGCAATAATAATAAAAGTTCCTAATATTTACAGAGTGTCTTTCAATCCTATTTCTCAAACTGTATGAGAACAAGGGATTTCACTCTATTAAAATATCAATCTAATAGGGGAGCACAAGATTTTTTCCTTCACAAAACTGCATGAAACGTTCTTGAAGACATGCAAATCTTCATTGTGGAAAGGCATAAATAATGGTATATATCAAACTGAAATGTCTACATTGCATACTAAAATGTTATATAGATCAGTCTGGACAGAATTAAAGCAACTATGCTGTTTGACCATGATCATAACTGTTTTATTTTTGCTGGGTATGAACCTCTCAAAGACTGACTGTTAAAAGACATATTCAAGAAAACAAAACTTTAAGCTGAAATACTTCAGTGATCTATGAAAGCAAGTTTTCAAATTGTGTATTGTATTTCAAGTTCTGTGTTTGCTGTATAATTTTCCTTGAGTAGCAACTGAATCAATTATCTTCACTAGCAGGATGTTTTTACATATCTATATCTATTTCTATATCTATGTGTGTGTGTGTGTGTGCATGTATATGCATGTATATGTATATATGAATATATATGTATATTTGTATGTGTGTATAGTATATTTGTATGTGTGTGTGTATATATATATATATTTTAACTGTGCCCATCTAAAAACAGAAAAATGCTTCTAGTCATGCTTTAGTATGAATGACAAAACTGCTGTTTCCAGGCTACTGCACCTTCTGTGTCCTCGTTTATGATAATTTTAAAAGCAACTAAACAATATTAACTTCTACAAATCCGCTGCATGGAGAATTATCTCAGCCATTCGAAAATAAAAGAAAATTAATTAATATTAATCTTTCTAACATTTGCCCTTCAGATACTGGTGGAGGAGTCTGCATAACCCTTGCTTGTTGCCCTGACCTTGACAGAGACAAATGTGTATATAGTAACCTTTATAGCTGTAACCATTATGGCTGTAAGCAAGGAGAACTAAGCGTGGTTGGTGGAAGGAAGTAAACAAGGTTTGCTTGGAGATTAGTGATGCTAAGTTAGATGAAAAATAAACAACTGAGTGTGGAGATTGCACCCAAAGTAATATTAGCAAGTAAACAACAACAGTAAATGAAAGGGATAGATATTTGATGAAAAATCAAAAGTAATTGATTGGGTGACCCATGTAGCAGGTAGGCCAGGAGACTGGTGATGTAAACCCAGTATGGTAAGGGAAACTATGGGAAAGATCCTCTGAAGACTCCGGAGGAATAATCATCTGTAGGCCTGCTACACTGGAGCCTCATCCTCCTCAAAAGACCTCGAATGAAGTAAGAAAACTGTTGCAACTTCATTTGGACAGTAGTCAGCATATCCTTATCAGTGATTTGAACCACAACAGGTGCCCTTCCCCATTTATCTGTTGGCACAGGTGAGCTGGAACACAAATTCCATGATAAATCTATAGAATGGGCTTTAGATAGCACATAACTGTAACAAGTCAGCTGTGAGTGAGATTTGTGTGCGCTGTGTTATTATTTGTTGTTGCTGCTTAGTATTTAGTATTACTTGGTATTTTTACTTTACTAATTTGAGTTATTGTTTCCTTAATTTTAGTCAATAAGTATTTAAATTAAGCAAGGGTTCACCTGTTTCCCTGGCATAACCACATCCACACTAATCGATCAACTGTCACAGCACACTGTGATGAAATTTGGTGTGCAGTTTGTGAGCAAAGTCTTTAAAGGTTGCGAGATGCATGAATCAATCCTTGTCTTCCAGATCCATGGCTGCACTGTGACAAACTGGTAGAGAACAGAAGTTGCATGAGGATGCCCCTCTGAAAACTGGGGGAGAAGCAAGAGCTGTGGGTGTTGTTTATCTCAGCTTTAGTAAGGCTTTTGACACTGCCTTCCACAGCATCCTCACAGACAGGCTAACGAAGCACAGGCTAGATAAGTGGACAGGAAGCTGGACTGAAAACTGGCTGAATGGCTGTTGTGATCAGGAGCATGAAGTCCGGCTGGAGGCCAGTCACTGGTGGTGCACCCCAGGGGTCCAAAGTTGTTCAATGTCTTCATTAATGACCTAGATTATAGGACAGAGTGCACCCTCAGCAAGTTTGCAGATGATACAGAATTGGAAAGAGTGGCTGATACATCAGATGGTTTCAGTGCCATGCAGAGGGACCTTGACAGGCTGGAGAAACAGGATGACAGGAATCTCATGAAGTTCAACAAAGGCAAATGCCAAGTCCTGCACCTGGAGAGGGATAACCCCAGGCACTAGTGGACACTGGGGAGTGACCACCTAGAGAGCAGCTTTGCAGAGAAGGACCTGTGGGTACTAGTGGAAAACAAGTTTAACCTTTGACTAGCAATGTGCCCTGGTGGCTAGCATGACCTAAAGCAGCTTGGGCTGCATTAGGAAGAGTGCTGGCAACAGGTGGAGGGAGTGATCCTCCCCCTCTTCTCAGCACTGGTGAGGCCACATCTGGAGTACTGGGTCCAGCTCTGGGCTTCCCAGTACAAGAGAGACATGGAGCTACTGGAGGGAGTCCAGCAAAGGGCCACACAGATGATTAAAGGACTGGAGCATCTGTCATATGAGGAGAGGCTGGGAGAGCTGGGACTGCTCAGCTTGGAGAAGAGAACGCTTGGGGGGTGTTACGTGTATAAATACTTGATGGGAGGGTGTAAAGAGTGCAGGGCCAGACTGTTCCCGGTGGGGACAGGATGAGAGGCAACGGGCGCAAACTGAAACACAGGAAATTCCGTTTAAACACAAGAAAGCACTTCTCCACTGTGAGGCTGGATGCACTTTGGAGCACGTTGCCAAGGGAGGCTGTGGAGTCTTCATCCTCAGAGATATTCAAACTGGACTGGACGTGGTCCTGGGCAGCCTGCTCTAGGTGATCCTGCTGGAGCCAGGGGATTGGACTAGGTGATCTCCAAAGGTGCCTTTCAGCCTCACCTATTCTCCGATTCTGTGGAAATACTAGGCTATAGAAAAACAGACCAAATGCTAAAAAAGCGTTTAATGAGAGCAGCTTCACTAGCATCAATTCTGGAGTGCTTGCTCAGAGGAAGGCTTTGAATGGAAGGGCCCTTCCTTTAGTTGTTTTCTTTGTGTCTTTTATTTTATTTCAAAATGAAGTAAAGTGAAGATGGAAAGTTAAAGATTTGAATACCTGAAGCAAATAGAATCTCCACTGACATTCACCAATGAAGGGAAAATTATAAAATAGTAAGGCCCCAGCTGTGCTTCTGATGAGGGGAATTTTTGTGTTTAGTTTACCTTTAACTTTGTTATGTCCAGTTAAAGGTAAACTAAACACAATCATCGATAAGGTTGATTACTACTATGATGGGACCCAGCTCTACATCTATGAGGGAATTCTAGAAATGTCTACTATTTCTAGGATATCCTGGAATGGAATTTGATTCCTTGCATTTCCTGCCTGTTCATAGTCTCATTTGGAACAGTGCTTTAAACACAACTAGCTGTCATTAGCTTCTGTGAAAAAAGTAAAAATGTGAGCCTCTTGTTAGTATAAAACCTCCTAATCAGAGCTAGATTTGATACGCAATCTTATGTGTTCTTGGTGTTAAATATCTGATTCCCCAACGGCTAATTCAAGGATTACCAACATTCCCAGGCTACATGAAAAGTTAATAATTATTCAGATGATGTCCCCATACCCCATATAGAGTCATATTAATCAGCATCATGGCTCTGCCTGCTCAGGAGCTGTTGGATAATTCCAAACGCAGAACTGGGAAGAAGTGAGTCAGCAAGGACTCAGGATACCAGCCAGTAAAAACAGGTAGAGAGGAAATGTGTGAAAACAATTATTTTTTGACCTAGAGCTATTCTCAGAGCTCTTTATCTTCTTGGTATTGCAAGACATAACTTACTCTGTCAATCTTGTGAATATTTTTAATGTACAGCTTATCAGGTCAGGAAGAGTGGACGTTCCTAACTGTTAAGAGGTACAAAGTAGTAGTGAAAAATGAATGTATTATTGACAGCAAGTGGCTTCTTGCAAGCAACTTTTATGTGTTGACTACATGTAGGATTTTGTACGTGCAAGATGCTCAAAGGCTAGCATGGTGAAAATTTCTGAGTTTTGTACACATCACTTTACTGTGAAACCTAAATATCCTACACTCTTCAAAGCTCAGAAACAACACTTTCTACCATCAGGTCATGATTCATGTCATGCACAACACTGCTTCTAAATAGCTGAAACTCCTCTATAAAGCAGCTTTCAACATCGAGAACTGCTTTTATTCTGATTCTTCTTTGAATTATAACAGTAACCTATAATCCTAATCCGAAAGATTTACTTGCATAAATACTCAAACACTGAGAGGCAGCACTGGACTATATAGTTTTCTCCTCATGTGCAGCAAGCAAGTGTAAGTGAAATGCAGGCCCCTTGCACCCATAAAATAGAAGCAGATATAAGCCAGATATAATTGATACTTGCTTCCCTTACACCATAAGCACACTAAATGCTGGCCTGATTTATCAGTCTTTTAAACACACCCATAATATCAGTCTCTAAATCCCTCATTGATCCAAACTTATAAAAATGTGTGTATATGTATATGCGTGTGTAAATGTATATGTATGTATGTATATTCAGTTGAAACACAATACTATATGGAACAGAGTGCCGTTTCCTGAAATGCATAACATTCAGAGGCAAGTGCATTTCCCCATTCCCATTTTTATTGCAGCAAAAGAATAAGAGGAGAAAATGGAAAACACATTAAATGTAAGTGTGAAGGCTTTTAAATATAATGACATTATAAAATCATTTGACATCAGGGATTTTTAACGCAGCATTAGTGCCTGTGAAGGGGAACACCAAAATTAGCAATGTCATGCCATTCTATACCTGATGCTACCTTTTCTGCAGCTAGTTAGTAAATTATTCTTGCTTATCATTAGGAAGTTCACCATCTATTTCACCAGTGTTCAAACGCAGAACTTCGTATGGCTTCCTTGACCTGTTGCCAGTATAATTTTGGTAACTAGGCCAAGTAAAGGCAGTGGGATTATGTGCATAATTAAGTGTTACTCAACACAAAAGTTGTGAAACTTATCTGAGAGTTTCCAATTTTCCATCTTATGACTAAAGTACTCTTTGTGATACTAAGTTGTGTCATTAATCATATTTTGATATGCACTTAAATGCCACTTCAGCTTGCAAAGTGTTACAAGCAGAAGAGTTATTTAGGAGTTGAAGAGTATGTATCACCATATGCTGTCACCACAGTGTGGTAAATGCCTGCTACAAATACTCTAACAATGCCTGATAAGAGACTCCCAAGTAATTGTTAAATAATAGCAGTTGGAAATGCCTTGTTTAATTATAACAATTTCTCATTTGTTTTGGAGAACAAACTCTAATTTAATATGATTACACATTTGTTAATATTGCAGAATAATCTCCAGAAGTGTGAAAACAGAGACATCGTGACTGAAACAGCTCTATAAATTAGAAAGAAAAACAGATTTCCTTCCATAGAAAAATCTTTCCACAGAAAAAAGAGTTGCATTTGTTTGTTTTTTAAAGCAATACCATTATAAAACAGCCACCAAAGGGCAAGTTGTTCAGACCCCTAACTTACTCAGATAGACATCTAGTGGAATTTTCTAAGTTGTCTTTGCCCACAAGGTATTTACATGGGTCACAGTTTTAACAGGGATTTCTTAAATGCTTTTAAAAGTCACAGATAGTACCTAAATGCTTTTTCTTTCTGATACCCAACAGTTTTTGAACAACTTCTCCATAAATGCTGTGGCTTTCATAATTTTAAAAGGGAAAATTATGTCAGAATTTTAAAAATAAAAGATAAAAATGATTAGTAGATAATTATATATGTCTACACCAGCTTTCTAGAGTAGAGGTTCCCAACTGTTTTGTAGGCAGACATCAATGTTTCTTTTTTGTCACAGCTCCTGGCTGCTGCTCATTTTCCCCCTCCACCTCTGCTTTCTGCCTCTTCCCTTCTTCCAACACCATTTCTATTCCATGCATCACCCAAATTTTTGGGACACCACAGTGCAGATTAAAAAAGATATTATTCTTTAAAATTCTATGTGATTTTTATGTTTAGGTCCTTTAATGTCTAAGGGATAAATTCTGCCTGGATAATTAGTGGAGATACTCATCCTTGCATAATTAATCAACACAAAGCTTTTAGGCATGCTCAGATTTGTTGTTTGCCTGTGGTACAGACCATGCAGGGAGGCAAGTAAATTCTCCTGGTTTCTAAAGATACAGCTGCTGCCCACTATCTTCTTCATTGTACCATATGGGCTTTGTTGCAACTCTTCCCTCAAGTTACTCATCATAAAAGAGCAGCTAATTCACAGTCTGTCTTCTGACACATTTCTATTGGAACTCAATTCTTTCCAACCAAAACCTCATACCAAAGCTTCAGTACATTAGCACTCTGGTCTTTCCCATCTCATATCTGAGCATAGGCATTTTTTTGACCCTCTCCTTACAGATGGAGAATGTCCCTAGATGATCAGGTATCCAGTAACCCTTTCCTGTGCCATGGTGAGAAGATTATTTCACTGCAGGAGCAGATGTAAATCATGTAGTCAGTGTCATCCTCAGAATCAGCTCAAAGAAGACTTTAGTTTCACTGTCCCAAAATATTTTAGGGCAGCAAAATTATTTTTTATGGCAGCACCAGAGAAGTTTCCAGGAGAGGAGAGATGAGGCAAGAAAAGTCAGTAATGGTGTTCTGGCAAAAGATGATTTAGGGTGGAAAAAGATGTTTTGCCTGTCTCTCCCCCCTCCCCTCAACACCTTTTCCTAGGATCCTGTTATTCTCTTTAGCTTCTAGACCGTAGGACTTCCCACCTCATCTTCCATGTCAACAAGTTGGATATGATATCACACAGCAACTGCAGCAATTTCTGCCTCTAGTCCACATTACTGAGCTTCTAAGAGGAAAAAGAAGGAAGAGGCTGCAACTGGAGAGAACAGGAAGGTATTCTCCAAAGAAAAAGGCATAGGAAAACTGCTTTTTAAAGTGCCAGCATCTGAAACAACAGCTGCTTTACTGTACGTACCTCAGCCCTTCACTCAAGAGCCTACCAGAGACAGGACGGGGCATTTCAGGCTGGAATTTCTCAGCCATCTCTTCAGTTACAGGATATGGCTGTATGTTAGAGCACTAGGTAGGTATGTTTATATATTTTTGTCCATAGGACTTACATGGGGTCCCCATACAACAGAATATTTCTCAATGTTACTCGAGTGACATCTAGTTCTTTGCTTTTGACAACCTATAGCAGCTTCCTCTGCTTCTACTGCAGAGCACAAAGCCCTCAAATGGTTCAAGAAAAATGCAGACCATGTGTCTACTATACAGTGTCAGCAGACTTGGCTGGTTTTGCTTTGGGAAATAAAGGAGGTAGTGAGACAGAGTCCTAAAAACACAAATTGTGCCATGAGCTTCTAACAACTGTTAATAAAGGTCAACATAAAAAAAGACAAAAATGAGGCAAAACCAATCCTGGTGCATTTTTGCTGCTCTTCACAAAATCACAGCATCACATAGTGACAGAATAGGTGAGGCTGAAAGGCACCTTTGGAGATCACCTAGTCCAATCCCCTGGCTCCAGCAGGATCACCTAGAGCAGGCTGCCCAGGACCACGTCCAGTCCAGTTTGAATATCTCTGAGGATGAAGACTCCACAGCCTCCCTTGGCAACGTGCTCCAAAGTGCATCCAGCCTCACAGTGGAGAAGTGCTTTCTTGTGTTTAAACGGAATTTCCTGTGTTTCAGTTTGCGCCCGTTGCCTCTCATCCTGTCCCCACCGGGAACAGTCTGGCCCTGCACTCTTTACACCCTCCCATCAAGTATTTATACACGTAACACCCCCCAAGCGTTCTCTTCTCCAAGCTGAGCAGTCCCAGCTCTCCCAGCCTCTCCTCATATGACAGATGCTCCAGTCCTTTAATCATCTGTGTGGCCCTTTGCTGGACTCCCTCCAGTAGCTCCATGTCTCTCTTGTACTGGGAAGCCCAGAGCTGGACACAGTACTCCAGATGTGGCCTCACCAGTGCTGAGAAGAGGGGGAGGATCACTCCCTCCACCTGTTGCCAGCACTCTTCCTAATGCAGCCCAAGCTGCTTTAGGTCATGCTAGCCACCAGGGCACATTGCTAGTCAAAGGTTAAACTTGGTGTTCACCAGGATCCCCAGGTCCTTCTCCACAAAGCTGCTCTCCAGCTGGTCACTCCCCAGTGTGCACTAGTTGCTGGGCTTATTCCTTCCCACACCCCCTATTCCTGACAACTACAGGAAATCAGGACAGGGATTCTGCAAAACTGTGACATTGTCTTTAAAGCAATAAATTTAGCATTCAAACAGCCAAGCCTTTTAGACACATGTCAGTGTTTCTCTTCAACTGTAGGTGTGAGAAATGTACATTTGAACTAAAAGCTGTGTTTCTCAATTTTCACATGACTCCAGAATTCATGGATTTAAAATATCAGGATTCGAATATCAGGATATCTGTATCCTGAGGCTTTCAAGAGTTCCTAATGCTTTCTTTATAGATGTCGTCAGCTATGGTATTCTCAGTGCTTTAGGGAATCTTAGATTAATTCAATTCAGTCACATTCATTTTTAGACTCCTACACCAACACAGCACAGCAAAAATCTCTAGACTCTGTTTCAAAGCCTCTCTGCAGCTTGTGTCCTTTTAGATGCTTGCAGCATCCCCAAGATGGCACTATGCCATAGAAATATTAAGCGAAAAGACACTGAAATAGAAACTAAGTTATGGAAAATAAAAACAAATACAACATTTTGTAGTGTTGATAAAAGCAGAATTTAATATGCATATTTAAGCCAGGGCATACAATACTAAAGTGTTGTTAATATCATTTCATTAATGAAAATCATCAGAAAACATCACAGTCATCATCTTTACTTTTATATATATATATTTTTTTTGAAAATACTCTAGGAAGACTGTTTTATTATCATGTATATTGAAACTATAGATCACTTTAATGAAGATCCCTGCCAGTGCCACTCACATTTCCCTGGGTCATCATTGCAATAGCCTAATCAATGTTAACTACTAATTTAATACAAAACACATATTTCTGGACAATTTTCTCCATGTAACATCATATGTATGCATAGCTGGCCAATTTATTCAAAGTGGATAAATTATCTACTGAAGCTGTGTTAGTCATAAATCATCGGCAATCTGGTTGCAGTTTTTATGAAGTCATTCTTTCTGTTAAAATTCTTGCTAAATATATTATGTGACCAAAAATGTGTTTATAGTTTTCTTTGATCTATTTGTAGTGTTTGGTCACAAAATCACATCAAGAATATGTCTGTTAAAACAGAAAAATGGCATTAACTGATTTATTTCTGTCCAGAAGTGTTTTGTTATGAGAATTACTGATGAAGCTTTAAGAATAAGAGTATACATTCACAAATGCAGATCGTAATAATGGATATAAAAATGTAGATTAACAAAGAATAATAGAGCCTTCTCCTCCACAAAACAAAAACAGAACATCAGTCCGCTTATGCATTACAGCTTGGTTCAATGGATAACTTAAGCATGCATGCAATTTCATTGCTCTCAATCACAGAAATACATACCTGCTTACAATAAGATGCTGGCAGGGAATAAATACTTAGGAATTTCATTAAACTGTTTGCTAAACCTTGAGAGCTGTCCTTTGCCTAGAAACATGCCCAAGAAAAAATTACACGAACAATGTTCCTGGAATAAAATATTTTATTATTGACCAGTTACCTCTAAAAACAAAAGGCTAGATTAGGTGTTCTTGATACAAGAGTCATAGCTTCAGTGAGGCAGAAGTGACTTTCAAGCTTTTAAGCTGGTGGGACCTCAGAAGGAAGGTGCAGAACATGTTGTGTTTCAGTGTGTCCTCTTTCTGGTGCATCATGGTGCCAAGCTTGGTGGTAGTGTGTATGAAGTCAGTGCTTAGCACAAAAGAGAAACAAAATCTTTTTGAATATTACTAAGAGTTATGAAGTCCCTATCCTTAAGGTAACAGCCACCCATGCAATGAGATCAAGCAATACCCTTTTATCATTTCACCTTTTAGTTCAGGATATTCCTTATCTATTCAAAGTAGCTACCATAAAAGTGACCATCAAGTTGACATGGTCCTACTGAGATAGTTCCTCCTCCTTATTCCTGGATTTGACTTCAGGAGGCCCTAATAAAAAGCAAATAATTATTTACTGCAGACAATGTCAAAGCATCACATGGAATTTGAATTATTCACTCATCGAAAAGCTTTGCAATAAAAACAGGCAACCAGACAAAAGATCGGCATGTCACAGTAGGCAGCTCAGTGATAATCAATGCTCAGTGACAGTCCATTTTTTTGTGCCAGATATAGCCTATTTTCTTATTTGGAGAATGAAGGAAAATAATTCTAAAATACTGAAATATAGCAATATTTTCCCTCATTTTAAGTAGTGGTGTTATTCCAGGCAAAACTGAAAGATGAGATGAGGGTGTATGTTAATAGCATTTTTAGTTCACAAGATTAGCTAAGTTTCAGTTTGTCACTGAAAATCAAGCAGTGAAGGCTTTCCTTTGCAAAAGAGTCTAGAACACAGTTCAGATCAAACATAATATGTATCTATCCTAGGATTTTATTCCTGACAAAGAACATGCTTCAGAGACTCGTGTAAGAAATCCCAGCAGGGGAAGAAATATAGGTGATTTCTATGTGCTATAGAAAGCACAGAGTGGATTTTAAGTATTAAGCATATTATTTCTCTTGCAAATAGCTGTATCAAACTTTTGAATCTGAATTTTATATTACGTTTGATTTGTACTCAAAGAAAAAAATCCAGGCCATCCACTCCTTAAATTTTACACTGATTATTATAGAATAAAAAAAAATTTCCATTCAAAATGAGACTTAGATCAATCTTTTATTGTATAGATCACTACATTTGGCTTGAAAATCTGCAGGGGCAGTTTAACAGCTTTTAGCAGCTTATTCTGGTTATGAAAGTCAAACCAGGCTTTTAGTAATGAAAGATGTTCAGTAGCTATTCATTTCTTTTACCGTATCTGTGAATCATGAACTTGCCCATTGTCAGAATTGTAATAAATACTTTCAAATTATCTACAATTTTAGAACATTTCTTTCTAGAAATGCCAAGCTAGTAACAATAATTTTGTAATTATTACAATATTTTAAATAGATCCCATACTGAAATCTGAGGAGAAATAATGATGCAAGCCCAAAACAGTGAGTAGGTGATATGTTCTAAGAAATACAAAATCTGGAAATGCAGTAGAATACTGAAAAACCTTTTTCTTCTCATCAGTAAGTTATAAAGTGCTAGAGACTGTAACAGTGATAAGCACTAGATATTTTGTGTAACCTAATCCCTTCAGTGTTTTAACATCCATTTATTTTGTATATTTTTCCATCATGATCATTAAATGAGATCAATAAATTAATACTGTGAAATAGTTTTACATAGTGATAAGCTGAAACAAAATCATAACAAACATTCATTGTTAATAAGCGCTTCCCCAACTTTCCGAAAATATTGAGAAGCATTATATTTTAAATATATTTACTCTTCTATTTGTGGAGGATTCTCTGAAACAGAAAAATTTAGAATTCATCTGAGGTAGGTTTGATACTGAGACGCCTGCTCCTCCTGAACAGATCTTTACATGGTCAGTGAGTATGGAAATCAACAGGTCTAATTGTGATTAATTGCAGTTGTCCACCTTGGAATGAGAGAGAGAGACCACTTCATCCTAATGAGTTTAACATGAAGAAGAAGAATCCCAGTAGCATTTCCTTTGAACTATTCAGTCACCGGAAGAGGTGAGGTTCTATTATGAAGAATATCCTACGGCAGCTAATTGCCTTCTCAGTTATTTTTAGCAGAAATTTGCATGTTATTGTATATTGGCCATTATTTATTTGGATATACTGCTTCTACTTTGTTTCACTTTTTATGAATAAGTGAACAGCTAAAAGATTAAGCTTCCAGTTGGGAAATGTTTATTCCTAGCAGCTCTCTGTTAACTCCCCTCCTTTAAAAATATTTCTCTTATTTTTTCTCCCATACAGACAGGCAGTCTTTACCTTTTACAAAGGTAAAAATAAGCTAATAAATGAAACAGACCTTTTGAAGTTATTTATGGTTGCAAGTCCAGAACTGCAGACTCTGTTCTATTAGCTGGATCCAGGCTGGAGTTCCCAATCTCCATTCATATTGCAGGCTCTAAAAAATCACAGATTGTCTCAGGTATCTCCATATGATTTTGAGGAATATCCTTGGGAATATCAACTGTACTAATTCTGAAATTGTACTTGTCTGTTCTCTCAGGGCCTATGTCACTGTGACTGGTGTTAGCCCAGGCAGGAGCAAACTGCTGTCTAACAAGAGCAAATTTCTGAGGTTACTACATTTCATCTGTTTGAGGTACATGTTATTATCATCTGCTGATGATGGTGGAATGATCATCACTGGGACATTATTTTCTCCCTTGCAGGAACTGTCGTTTCCTGGAAGAGGCAGAACATCTATTTCTAAGTCCCCATCTTAGTCCAAGAGCAGGTGCACTTCAAAATCCAGCTGTCGTGAATCCCTGCAGTTTTATTTCATAACCATTTGGTACACACACAAAACACCAGGCACATCCCTGTAATCACCACAGCGATCTGCAAGACCTTATCCCAATTACTTTACCCATAGCAGCTTAGCCTGCAAGACATTCACAAAAGATCCAAGCCTTTCAGGAAATATATCATGCCCGGTTGTACAGCTTTGACATCTATCTTATTCGGTGTTTACTTCCATGCATGATAAAATCACAAAGGGTATCATTGACAATACCTCAAGGTCTCACCGATCATTTTAGGTAATCCATGTACACCAAGGACAGCCTCAACTTGCATAATAAGATTTGCACTTTTCAGAGCTCTGGCATTCACTTCCTGGAACTGGGAACATTTTCCCAAGCACTATTTAGATATCTACTTGCACCACCATGACCGCTTTTTTTTTTTTTCCTTGACATCTGTAGCCTGCTATAAAAATGGAGGAGTTCAACCAACTCTTCTGTGTCTGTGAGTAACGAGTGTGCCTTCAAGGCAGGGCCGAGGAAAATAACTCAATGTCAGCATAGAGAATACTGTTGGATTGACTGTGGCCCACCGCATACTTCATCTCCTGCTCAGCGTACAGAAGTCTTTCAACAGATGTGGCTCTAGGAGGTCTGTGCACTGCCAGCATACAGAGCACAGTCCTTGTCAGGGAGCAGCAGGCTGGGTAAAAACATCTATACTCTGGCTGCATTTCTTGCTCCACAGTCATCATCACCTCTTAAGAAAAGGGACATCACAGGGAGGCCATATCTTGTTTGAGGTTGCCATGTATGAGACCACATAAAGGAAAAGGCACAGCCCATGGTATGCATACCATCCTCATGCTTTCCCTTACGATGCAGCCCCAGTTCATTGCCCAGCTCTGTGTGCATCTCCTCCATGCCCAGCACAGTGTGAATTCGCCATCCACCCCATGCCGAAGATCCTGCCCATACATCTTCCCAGTCCTTGCTGGCACGGGAGTTAGGTCTCCCTCTGAGCAGACTGGGGGTCTCATCCTTTCTCCCCAGGAGAGGCAGGACAGATTTCCTTTCACTGCCAAAGGAGTGAGCACTTCCAGAGGGCACAGAGTCCACAAAACTCGAAAACCTCCTGGCCTGCACAGCGAAAAATGTGGGTTATTTGTTGTCAAGTACAAGCAGATCTTAATGCTTTTATGCAGAGAGGTTGTTATCACGGTTCAGTGCCAATAGACAGATAATGTTCAGGGGAACACACCAGATTATTTCCAAGAGGTCTGCAAAACAAGATTAAGAAAAGTAAGCTGCTATTCCATTCAGCATCCGATGTTTGAGAAATGGATTTGTATCTCTACCACGTTTAAAAAAAAAAGTTCACAAATGGAAAAACATAAAATCCACAGACAGGCACATAACCACTTAGTTCCACCCTACTGATTTATATTTAAGTTAGAGCAGGTTGAAACTCACCTTCTGTTTGTGGAAAATTAATATTGTGCATTTGTTTTGATTCTGAGCTGGCTTTTTAAATTTTATCAGAAAGACAGTTAACAGGATTTCATTTGGGAGTGTAAAACTTCATTCAAAATATTATTTGTGATCTATAATATTTTTTCATTCTGCCATGACATGTCAGCAACAGAAGCACATGAACTGCTTGACACTTTTTACTCATCTCTGTGAAAAATTCAACCCTGTTCATTACAACCCAGAAACTGCAAAGGCACTTTGAAGAGAAAGCAAATAAGATATTTCAGTCAGGAGCCTTCAGTGATATTGTAGAAGCTCTTTTACAAATGAAACTAAAATGGAATATTTCAACACATGCATTACTACACATGAGGAGCTGCTCCACATAATGGTACCACCAAGATCATATGAAGTTCTTTAAACGTAACAGCCTATAAATAATGGTTCTGTACAGTGCAAAATGTTTTAAAATGAAAAAAATCCTTCATTTTTTTTCTCTTAGAAGTCTGTGAAACTGAGTCAATTCAATAAAGACCAAAATAATTAGTTAAAATTAAACCAATTTTTTTCCCAGATTAAAAAAGGGCTTTTTTCATCATGCTTTTTTTCAAGTACTTATAACTATTTGTAGTTGTACCCTTTTCATTTTGTGAAAAATATGTAAAAACATTTCCTCTGAAGTTTTAAAAAAATATTAGCTATGAAGGAAGAGATATAACAATTCTAAATGGTTAATCATCTGCACAAAGACTAAAGAAATTTTCACTCAGGCTAATATGTTCTTGTTCCATATATTCATGAGCTGTTGAAAAAAAATAAAATATTCCCTTCCATACTTGGGATCAATGAGATGATTTTAGCAGCACTATCTGCAAAGTATTAGAGCTACTCACCACTTCAGTGATTTAGAGAGCATTGGCTGGCGTTAATGCTTGGAGGTGATTTTTTGTTTGTTTTTTTTTGTCTTTTTGGTTTTTTGGTGAATCAGGCTACTGGAGGATCCTGTTGGAATAAAGATCTCTTCAAAGAAAACAGAGATTTGTTTGTACTTCTGGATCACCTGGCTGCTGAGGAGGAATGGGGAGAAAGGAAATGCCTAGGAATCCTTTTATGCTCATCACTCCTGACCCCTAAAACTTTGGGGATAGTACATAATATATTTGAGTGGAAGATTCTTACATTGGAGAACAGACCAATATTTGCAAAATTCCAGAATCTGAAGAGATAGAGAGGTATGTCTTCAGAACCGCACATTATACAAAAGATCTACAAAGCCATCATTGCAACTATATTTTTAATTAATAAAAGGCTAATTCATATTTTTTTCTTCTGTGAACACTTAATGGAATAAAGAATGCAACCAAAATATTTGGAAGTAGTCTAAGATGCATAGTGATCATCAAGACCTGGGGAAAGGGATCAATAAACACATGAAATAAATGTTTCTGTAGGAGAGTATCATTTCTACTACTACTTAAAATCAAGCTCTCCATGGGACATCTACAATTTATGAAGAGATCTGAAGGGAGAAAGACTAGTATGCCATCAGACAAAAGGAAGCGAGGGATTGTCCTCAGATAAGAGAAATCATAGTAGAAAACAAAAATATTAGAAATAATAATTAGAAATAATCATAAATAGCTACTCTGGGTGGGAAGGAGGGAAGGTGGAGGTGGAAGAAGTACATTACAGGATCTAAATGTTTATAGATAAAGACTATATAGTGTAGAATGTAAACATGATTTTGTGAAGTGAATGGGTTGAGGTGGGCACATAGCATGGTCTGCAGCTCACATTCAAAGGTGACATTGAGAGTATTTTTTTTTAAGGGAATGTCTTTGTTACTCTCTTAGAAGTACTGAAGATTTGTTCTTTACCTTCCTGTGATATATCTCTGCAACTTTGGTTATTTATAAATTCAGAGACTCAAACACCTTTCAGCTCCCATCGACAATCCAGCTTCGCACTGGGGTAAGACCTGGGCACACACCAGCTTGGCCTCTGATTAAAGACATCTGGATGCATGGATCAGAAGGAAGTCATAGCCATTACGGACACTCTCTGTGATCTGAACCGTTAGGGAAGCAGATATGGACAGCAGACAGTGCACAGCAGACTGCAGAGTGAACCTTCTCTGTGATCAAGCCCTAATGGATAGAAACGCTGAATAATTATTTGCTCCTTCTTTACTGCTAAGACATCATCACTTAAAGGAAAAGAAAGAACTTCCCGGGCCTTGAATGAAGTCATCTTTAACCTTGAAAGAAAGACTGCAGAAATTCTATGTCATTCATATTCAAAGTTTAGCCACCCACAGGCAAGTTTTATAGTGGACTTTTGGAAATTAGCCACCCTACTGTCTCTGCACATCAGCTACTGTTGATGCAACTCTATCTTTGGATAACAATGGCTTAACAGAGTAGAATGCATGGTCCAGGCTTGGGATCATTTTATATATCCTTTCATGAATAAATGCACACGCGATTTCCTTAATTTGCCTTGACCTTCAATAAGAAGCAATTTAAAAGTACATAGGAAAAAAAATGCTGATTTTCTAGAGGGGAAAGTGAATTTTGAATCAGGAGAAGTTTCTCTCTGTATCAGGAGTGCCTGAACTATCTCCAGCTATTCCAGAAGAAAGCTCATACTTAATACCTCTACTTTGAAAAACAGCTTAGCTTTGAGCTGTTTAGAAAATACTGACCAACTTTTAAGCACAACATGCTGCTAATCTCCAAACACCTGGGGCTTTGCACAGCAACATGAGCTTTATTTTTATATTAGCAACATGTCCAATAGACTGCATGTGAAAGTCTGGAGTCTAGTACTAATTATGTATCAATAGATTTTGGCTTTAATGCTCAATACCATTCCAAACCACTTCTGCTGATCCATCAGTATGTCTACAGAAATATTATATTTCCCCACAGCTGTGCATGAAAAGTCAGTGCCTTTGAGACTTTTATTCTCTCTTTCTTTTCCTATGCACTGTTCTGTCCTACACATGTCATATATGGTGGCCAGAGAAGGCTATGCAATAATAAAACCTCTTTTTTTTTTTTTAACCAGGTATCAAGAATCACATTAAAGGCAAATACCATGACTGCACTGCTGCAATTGCTCTGACACATGTCTAGAAAAATTGATTAGAAAGATAAAAAGGGAAAGACAGAGTTTGGAGACTGGTAGCAAAAAAACTGCAGAAATGGCCAACACCCTTTCATTAAAGGAAAAGAGCCTGCAAAAAAAATGGGATGAAGATGAATTAACCCAATTATCCTATTTCAAGAAGTAGAAGTACTAAGCAGGAAGACCCCTATGGTGGCCGCTCCCACCCTTGGAAATGTGCTGGATGACAACAGCTAGTGAGAGAAAAATGTCGGTAGTGTGTGTGTAGCTCAAATATCCAGAACTGTCTGGGAGGGTATTGCCCCCAGACTGATCATATTTAAGAGGAAGGTGACTATCAGCTGGATTAAACAGTAACCATAGAATTATAAAGACCCTTTTGACACACACACACACAAAAACACACAACAAAAAAAAAATGTCAGCTTGGAAAGAAGTATAAGAGAAGCATAAAAATTTGTGATTGTGGGGAAAGGCTTTGGAGTGAGAAGGGGGTAACAGGGATTCACATTCTGTGGATTAGTTATAGACAGGTGTTTAGAAATCTGTAGGTATTCATCAGCATTTTGTAAGTGTCCAGTATTGTTGTTTATCTGCTGTATTGCTGATATTGATCCTGAATGTATAGTTCTCTGGTTGCTGGTTAATCATGCGTCATTAATAAATCGATAAACCATTTTGATCCTGATTTAGTTAAACTACATGAACTGAGCAGTTTTTACCCTGAGACAATTAGAAAGTCTTAACACATGACCAAAGTGATGAAATAATTGGTATGAGAAATTATTTGATGAGGTAATTCACGTGAAAAGGCATAGTTTGTTCAGGAGGGACTGGCAGAAAGCAAGGGAGGGAGATCTTGCCTGAGAAACCCCTGCAAAGTTTCTAACTGCAATCCTTCCTTATCACATGGGAAAAGGGGGAAGCTACTTTCTTAAGATTTTGTTAATGCAGCTCACGTATGTGAGAAAATTGCATTCAGTCCAATATATGTATGCAAAAAAAAAAGCAGAAAGTGAGTATTATTAAAAAGTCATCTTCCTCCTTGACCCACCAGTCACGTCCAGTCATGTCTGCTCACCACGTATTGCATGGACATTTCATGAATAATTTTTTTATGGAACCACCAACTCCTGTGCAGCGGTTACTGCTGTGAAAGAGGGATCAGGATGTTATTCCTGTTTCATGCATCCTAAACAGAATTATTCCCCCCATTTGAATTACAAAACGTTTTATCTGACTTTAAGACATCAAGTGCTTTGAAAATGAGGACACTCATTGCGGGAGCAGGGGCGGGGAACAGAAGTGATAATCCCCTTGCTGGGAAGTACAGGCTCATTTTCAGATTACTAACACGTCCCTGATGTTTATCATCACACTTGCAAAGAAGGTTCATTTGATGTACTGCCGGCAACTAGTGATAATTATTACTTTTTGGAGTGAAAAATCAAACTTTAAATCAAGAATTTAAAATGGAAAGTGTGGTGGGTCTCTCACTTTTACAAGCTGGTACCTCACTCTGTACTGAAGAGTGGCACAGACCAGACCATCACAACTGTCAACAAAAAGGCACGGAGGACTCCTTTACACTATCACTCGGCACATTTTATTATTATACTAAGACTGCCAAAAATCACTAAAATGTTTCCAGGAGATCTGGTGATAAAGTTGCAGCTAGAGAACAACTTTCATTTTTATTATCTAAAATATTTGTAACTTAACTATTTAAACTGTGGCAAAAACGTTGTGGCAGGACTCCAAGTCAACAGGAGCTTTATGACAGATTTGCCTAGACCTTTACCTTAGACTCACAGAATTGAGTGGCTTTCAGTCAAAAATGGTGGATTTTATTAGAATGTAATCTAGAATAATTAACTTTTTATAATGTCTGATGGAGTTAAGTAAATAAAATTATGTAAATAAACTAGATTTGTTTCCTTTCCACCAGCCCTCAACAAATACGCAGTTTTGGGGCCAGAGGACCTTCAGCAAAACCTTCAGCTTTTAGACAAATTGAACTTATCCAGTGTTTCTCAAAATATATATCTTTGTCCAAGGGGAAGGTGGGGTAGGAGAGGAAGCAGCTACAAAAAATTTTCAGCACTCAGAAAAAATGTACATATATTTACAATATCTCCCTAGATGATGAAAACATATTTTTCCCCTTAAGAATTCAAGAAGGATAAAACTGTAAACAGTTATAGCAGTTAAGAGAGACATGACTGGTCTGTTATTAAGCATTTGTCTTGACTTTGTGCCTAAGAGCTCCATTTCTGAATGAAGACTTCAGTGTGGTAGATACACAATGACACCACTTCACCTAAAGAAAAATCTCTCAGAAATAGATTTTTTTATCACAAGAAAAAATTCTGGCTCCTTAATTCTCTAGACTGGCCTTGCCTTTTCGAAAGCAGCTGTAAATAGAGGAACAGTCCAATACAGCATTTTGTCATTAACATTTAGAATAGAATATCCTACTAAAAAGGATTGAGATTTTTCTATATTGGAAAAAACTCCCTCCTGGACATTTGGCAGTAAATCATGTCTCTGTTGTGCCGTCTGCATGGGCCAGGATCCACTGAGCTCTAAATTTCCGGAGAGTCTAGACCTACCATGAACAATTTGTAGAGATAATGTAGTCAATAAAGATATTCCATTAAGTTGGTGAGGCAAAATCCTGATTCTACAAGTAGTTAGACCTGTAACTATTGAGCTATCACAGCATCATGTGGTAATTCATAACTCCTTTTCCCAAAGGCGTTAGCATGTTCTCCATTAGGACGGCAGTTTTCTTGCATCAGATTTTTTAAATCTGCCCTATGCAACAACTACTTCCGTAATTCTACAAAAGGCAGAGGATGGAGAAAACCAGCAAGTGTTTTAAAAATAGAAATAGGGAAGAAGAAATTGGAATCAGATCTGTAGCACTCAGAAATGGAGATACGTCCTTCCTTGCATTTTTACGAGATTAATTGTGGATATACTGGAATTTTGTGTTGATTTGAGAAGAAAGAGACTCTGCTGTGATGACTGAGCAAGAAACCGATTCAGTAAAGCCCAGGCTACTTAGGACAAATCTACAGTATCAAGTGCTGTGTTGCATAGAAATGCTGAGCTGGATTTATTAGAGCTATTTTGGGTAACAGAAGCATCTTAAGTGTTGGGCATGAAGCTCAGATGACTGATCTACGTGTTCTTCTCAACAGGGTCTGTTAAACTTCCATACGCACTGGTCATATATTAAAACAGAAAAGATAGTAAATTATTTTTCACTGTGATCCATGCTCTGAAACAATGCTTCCCAAACCCAGGCGGCAGGCTGTAATATGAATACTTTTTTGTATGCATAAAGCATGTTAAAATCTTCTCACGAAGGAGGTTTTCCTTGTTCAGAATCCTTCTGGTTAACTATTAAATCTTATTGGCCTCATCTCTGTATTTCATAAAGATTTTTCATAAGGACATAAAATATCTGAGATTATAAGATATTTAATTCCCCATACTGTAATATTTTTTATTTTTGATAGAACTAACATAATTTATACTGTGCTATGAAAAAAATCTATCAGGCTAATTGTAAAAAGTCACAGAGTTAGGATGCTCATCTGTTATCACACTGGACCTTATTGTAATGCTGTGAAGAATATAGTTAAGCCAAAAACCATTCACTGCTTTCTGTGGCTGGAGGCTTGAGTCTATTAAACCTACATAAGTATTGGTCATTTGTTAGGAATGAATTTCATAATTGTACAAAAACATTTTTTATATAAATAGCAGAAAGTACTGGACCAGATTAATAACTAAGGAATTGCCTGCCAAATTTCTTATTTAATTAAAACTTTGTCTTTTTCCTCTAAAAATGAGCAGAAAACTATCCAAAACTGCTCAAAATCTATTTGCATGTTGTGCAAAAATAACAATAATGAAGTTTTACTGCTTCATGTTTGAACTATTTTAAAAAATTATCCTGTGCAATAGAATTTCAGACTCAAATTCCATCACAGAAAAGATAACAATTTCCTGATAAATACAAAGCCTCTGAATTATTATTATATTGCATTAAAATGAGTCATTATTTTACATTCATATGTTCAGGGCCTGCCCAGGCCAGAATTTCAGTATTCCAGTGGCTGTGCATAGATATTCTAAAACTGAAACACTTCCCAGAAAGTTTTATTGTCTATATACATGGAAAACTGTAGAAGTATCACTATCTCCATTCTAGAGAGAGTTATTGTGCATGCAGGGTCTAAAAGGAGATTTTTGACACATTTCAAATATTAAACCATATCTGCCTTCCAGTCCAAGACAATGATCACAAGATCGTCTTTGTATTACAGCACATGGAATGACGAAGAACAATTCCTGATTTTGAACAACAGAGTTTTCAGAGGAATCTCTTGACCTTTATGAAGGTCTTTAGGTTTCTTACTCCTTCCCTGCTCATCTCTATTTAAGCCATATATTGTCTGAAAGAGTTGAAAGCTCAATTTCATTCCCGTATGAGGAGGTCCTCTCTAACAGCACAGAATTCAAATATAGGCCTGGAAAGGACACCAGGATGTTGTGCAGACCAGCCTCTTCCCACAAGATCTCCATGCAGAACCACCCTCCAGTGTGGGCAAAGTAGGCAGCTGTTCTGGCCTGAACAAAATCCCCCCTGGTACACAGGGAGGTGTCAGGATGTGCAAAAGGGCACCAAGAAGTGACTACTTCCTGAGCAGCAGGAGAAGCAGAATTCCTTCCAGAGCTGCAAATAATCGCTGAACAACAGAAGTACTCCAATAAATGAAAGTTAGTTTGCTGTCTTGGGGGATCTGTCCAAGCACTCTTCTCACTTCTAAGGGGAATATCACCCATTCAAAGTCAACACATCACAGCTTAGGCATCTGAAGGTCATTTCAATCTCTTCACGTTAAATCTCCCTCCATCACCACCTCTGAAGCCGGAAGACCTGTCATTACACTTTTGGTCTCCTTAAGACCTAGTACTAAAAGAGCTATAGCGTTAATAAACTGTTTCAATAATATGAATCTAGCTTACATGCATGATATGACCGCCATGGTTTCGGGATAAAATCCTTCTCTGTCTCAATGAACAGCTCAGGTGACAGGCCTCACCTTTCTCAAGAGCAGACTCAGACTTACAACAACTCTGGGACTTTCTGGGGTACAACCCACCTGTATCTCCAACAGTGACAAGGCAACAGGCTCAGCTGAGCTTAACTCTAAACAACTCTCTTTTCAGAGATGGCATACAGTAAGTTGTTTAAAGTGATTAACAGATATTTTCTACAAATCAGAGCATTTTTATTCTTTTACCAAAAGGTATGAGGCAAGCTGAGGAAATGTATTTAAAAAAAAAAAAAGTTTTCTGCATATTTTGCCTAAAGCTTTATCTTTTCTGACAAGTTTTATTAGGCTGAAGTTAGCCTGGTGACCTGAATCTCTGGGTGGGGAGGGACAGCCTGCACTGCTGAAGTATGTTCCTTGTCTCACTGTCAGTGGCAACTGTTGCTGACATCTCAATCAGCTCCTCATTCTCTACCTCTACTCCCTGCCAAACGTGGACTAGTATCTTTAAGGCTCTTTTATGCCCTTTGATCTTCAAATCCAAGATCTTCAGTTTGATTCATTATAAACATTTCCAACCTACTAGTGGCATAGCCAGAAGCATTTCTAAGGACCTTTTGGCATTCCTTCCATCAGGCATCTCATCTCTGCCACCTGTATTTGTCTTTTTACATCTCCTTTGGTTTAATTCTGCGCATTCTGATATATATCAGGTAACATCATATAGCTAAACTGAGAGACGTACTTCACTGCAAAAAAAAATACTTATAACTCCCCCATTCCTAACAGCCATGCTTTATATTGCGATTGTCCCATTTCATTAAGGTCATTTCAATCTCTTCAGCCCTTCACCCCTCCAGCTCTCCTTTCTATTTTCAGAAAAATCACATCATCATTAAGGTTGAAAGGGACCTCAGGAGGTTTCTAGTCCAAATCAGACCAGCTTGATCTGGGTTTTATCCAGCTGGGACTTGAAAACCTCCAAGGATAGAGACCACACAACGCCTCTCTGCAATCTGTTCCACTGCTTGACTGTCCTATTTTCATGCACCATGCCACCAAAAAAGCCAAAGTTGATATTTGCAGGATGCATATAGTGACAACCAGCAATGGAAGAATTACAACACAAAAATAATCCACATAGAAATCCAACATTTTTATGTTAGAAAATGCACAGGGAAGCTGTTGAGGATGACTACAGATAGAAACAATCTTTGCTTCAGTGCCTTCCTTTCCTAGCCTTCCCAAAGATTTACCCACATAGATCTACAAAAGAAGACATTTTGGGGACAAATCAGTGGAAACAGCAGTCCTGATTTCAAATAGAATGAGCAATCTCTGGAAATGGTCTGACCCAGCATGGGTTGACAATGCAAACAAATAGGAATTGCCTCATTTCTTAGACAAATGTGTGCACGCCTGCACATCTACATATGCTCTTCTTATTTTGTGTTCCTGAAATATACTGTACTTAGAAAAATGTACACACATACACTCCCTCTGATGTATATGAAGTCAAAGCAGGTCTTTTGTGGAACCCAGCCCAATTGTTTTAAACTATTATTATTATTATTATTAATTATCTGGTACTTTTCCAAATTTCTGTGTCCAAGATAATCTCTAATTACTGCCTCCTGTCATCTTCACTATTTGCGTTTTCTCTGTCATTACTCCTCTGTGCAGTATTTTTTAAGAACATGTATTATTAATGGAGAGTGGATAAATGGTTCTTAAAAATTGATGAAAGCTGAGTAAGCTTCCTATGTCTGTTTGCTCCTTCATACATTGGATAATGAATCAGCACTAATTCAACATGTAGTTGCATGAATTACAGGCAAGATGCAAGAAAACACGCAGGCTGTACCAGAGAAGTTTAATTATACAGCATCTCTGCGCTAGAGAAGTCTTCAGCGATACGCTTCTGATATTTCATTCAGTGGCTTTTCAGTGTGTGACAAACCTCATATTTTATTGGTATTTGACATAAGCCTTGCAGTAGTAATCATCACAGACAGAGCAGCATTATTGCAATAATGTTTTGATTATCACTGAAGTATTTTTAAAGTAAAAGATCATAACTTAATAATGAGACAACGTCAGTTGGTAGACAATCTTATTAATACCTATATCAATTTCAAATCTCTCTACTCATCATTTTAAAAGTACACATGGCTTAATGTTTGGTGCTTTCACAATGGGAAAAAATGAACTGGAGGGAACTTGAAGAGAGACCTAGAAGTATCTCTATATATGTGTTATAAATTATTTTATGTATTTATTACATGTAATATAATACTCTATGTATGTATATAAAACTCTATATATGTATGTATAAAATATATGTATATTTTTCTCTGTTTTAGAAAGGCAACCTGACCTTTGATCAATCTGGTTTATTCCCAGTGACAAATACTGTGCTTTAAGGTACTTGATATGATCCAAGTTATTTTAATGAGTATGAGAGATAAAAGATGTTCCTGGCAAGAATGATTTAGCATCCAGTGGTGGATGAACTCCATTCAAAATAGGGAAGTCACCCTAACCCCTTCTTTAGCTTGGTGGCAGAATTTTAATAATATAAGCTCTTTTCAGCATATCCACACATGATTTATTGTGTGTAGACTACAAGTAGGTGCCATGCTGTTTTCCAGGTTAACATATATGCTATATTAGCACTGTATGATTAATAGAGAGAGCTTGTGTTCTGAACACAAGGTTATACAGAAAAATACGTGCTTGCCTTAAATTCTACGTTAAATATATATTTTTCTTTCTAATAAACTTTTCCACAAACCATGACAATCTTGATATGTGCAAAACTGAGCCTGAAATGTGGCTGGAGAATTATTTTGACTGCTCTGTTAAGAATGTCAATAGTTATGTTAAAGGGTATCATACTTGTTAAAATACCAAACAATAAGTCTGAGTTTGGAATATGTGATCTGAAACAACATAATCAATTGATACCAATTATACAGCTTGTGTAGGGTAGCTCTAAGCAATCTCAGTCCCTTCCATCCCTAATACTTTCCAAAGTAAAAAGGTGTATAAACCTTAACTGAAAACATTTAAAAAATAAGCAAACTAGTGTGTGTGTATTTTCATGTACCAAAAAAAAAAGTGGATTTGGCTGCTATACAAAAACTTATTTTCAAATAAATCTAACTTTCCTTTTCCCACCACTTTAGTGAAACTTTAAAAAAAAAAAAAGAAAAAAGGCTGGAAAGATCTCCTAAACTGCAGCCTTCGTGGGTTTGCACTTCTCTTGCTCTCCCTTTTTTCAGCACATTCGGTCTTGTGTCACACTCTCCCACCCGCTCATGTTTTCATGGACAATCGCTAACTCTCTTATTTTATGTACTGAGACCTAATAGGACAAATGGGATCATGCTGAGCAGTTAAAAAAAAAAAAGAAAAAGAAAAAGCAGGGTGAAATAATCAGAGAAAGTTTCCTAATAGAGAGATTTAAACTGCAGAATCATTTCCCAAGGGAAGTAACAAAAGTCCTTTACTAAAGCTATTGGAAACAAGCTGTGGCAAAGTCCTGGCACACGCAATTTAAAGAAGACTCCTGCACTGGCTCTCGAGGGAGCGCTCACTTTTATGTTAAGTAACTACACTCAGTGGACACATAGGACACAATTTGCTGGCGTTAGCTAAGGAAAATGGACTTTGCTTGTGGAGAGAAATGAGAATTTAGCCCATACTATGGTATTTATGCTGAAAAGATTATAAATTGGAGTGATTGTGATATGTCTCCTGCCATTTTGGAGCTTCAAAGTTAACATTATGTTACAACGAACAAGACAGTCCATACTTTTTTCAGTCTTTTTGCAAACTCACTATATTTATATATATGTGCGTCTGTATACATATATGCATAAAAACATCTATACATACTTATGTCTATATTAGTGTGTATATATGTATAGATATGCATGTATAAACTCAGTTTTCTGTGCAGCCAGAATCTACTGAAACTAATGGGGAAGTGCAGTTTTGGACTTCTAGATCCCGATGTGTTCCTTTAAACCTCTTCCTAGAGCCCAATGATTTGTGAAAATCTCCCAGGGTTGGTATTTTAACTATGCCATCTAATATCTTACTGTATATATCTACTGTGCTTTGGTTTGGGCCAGAAGACAAAAAGAGACAAAACCCTTCTTCTCTTCTGACTATTAAAAATAGCTGAACCAAAACCTCTGGCCGGCCTTAAGCTAGAGTTTACATTAAAACTAGGATGTGGCAAGGCTGTCATCTCATTTTGATTTCTGCATTGTTAAGCACTTATTCACAGTTATCACGGTCTTCTGTCTCTGACAACGTACGGTGGATTAATCTTGGAAAACCTTGTTTAAAATGTTAATTCAGAAGTTTTTCAATACCGAAAAGAAAAGGGCCAGGGGCCTAATTAATCCAAATGACACTCTGCTTGTATTTATGTTTTCACAAGGAGATAACAGTTTCCACTGAAACAAGAAGAGAAGTGAGAAAATATTTAATCCTAATGACATCTGGGGTGCAGCAATATTTCCTGGATTGTGGTACTGAACAGAGATAGATAATGTTATTTTTCCCTCTAATGGAAAACTGCAGAAAGATAAAAGGGAATGGGCAAAAAAAGCATTTCTTTTCAGGAAGTGATGAATTTAACTCTATTTAAAATATAGATAATTCTCTTAGTAACTCCTTAAGAGGAATGATCATGTTTTCTGCTGCGCTGACAATGAAAGGTAATCCTAGGAGATTATATTTTAGCAAACCATAAATCACATAGTGCAATATCTTAAACTGTACGGTAAACACAGAAGATGAGCCAAACAACCCAAATCTGTCACTGCTTAGCTGCCTTGGAAAGCCAAGGTTTTTTCCTCAGGAGATATTAATGTTTTTTTTCAGATGTTTATTGTGAAGCCACGATGTCTGAGATCAATAGCAAGTGTATAAATTTAAGGACATTTCAATAGATTTTTTCCCCCAATTCAAGTGTGATAGGTTGAATCCACATCAAATATTCTTTTGCAGGACAAGTGTAGCACATCATTAACAAATAAAAAAGAGTGGGAATATATATGTGCCTTTTGTTATAATTAGGGCCTACTTGGCCTATCCCAGTGGTACATTTAACTATTGGTAAGTGGGTGAAGGTCCATAAAATGTCACAGGCAGCTACAGGAATGCATGTTAATAGGAAAAGATACAGAAAGGAGTCAGGCTGAATGAGATGAAATGAAAAGGAGATGCATTATATATCTCAATGGCTGTACTGAAATCATTTGTGATAAAATATAACAGGAGGAAATAAGAAAAGAAAGGAATGCCAGTAATACATCAGATTGTAAACCCAGCTGATGCACTGAATAAAAAGCAGATGGGCTTTTGTACCCATTATTCCAACTTGGGCATCTCTGAAAAACGAAAATAAAGCAAAGCAAAATGGAAGAGGTATAGAAGACGGGGAAACTGGAAGACCAAGAGTCTAGCCAAAGAAATTGCTGCTGTTGTTAGCAGATGTGTGCTCTGAGCCAGTATGAGACCGTTCACCCTAATCTTGAATGTATCCTTGTTAAGCTGGACCTGAAGAGGAGACAGAGCACGTTTCTACTTCTATCAGCTTCCAATGAAGCGTAATCACCACCCATAATGTGAGGCCTGGGGTCCTGGTGATATCTTCCTCTCAGTTACTCCTTCCCTTTCTTCTTTATTTTCCCCCAGTTCTACATTTTCTTTCAGTCTCCAGGAAGTTTAGCTCTGCTGGAGAAGACCATTTTTTTCTTCACAATATTTTGTGTCGGTGATGCGAGACAGCTAAAAGCAATAATACCAATATAAACCAGTTCTCAGACTGTCAGACTCAACAGTCCAGACTCAGATTGTCACCTGGTGCTTTTCCTGTGTTTCTTCCGCAGCAGAGTGCTGCAAGCAAGCATTATCTCAAGAAATAGAAAATACTGGTCATACTCTTGTACTTTTTTTTTATCCCCACTGTAAGTGTTTGGTTTGTATTTTCTTTGGGAGAAATGAGACAGGAACAAATGTAGGAGTAGATAAAACCCACCTCTCTTCCCCAGAACCAGCTAATGTTGCATTCAATGTCATCTAAAGCTATCAAATGGGGATTTTTTTTGTTATAAAAGCCTCCCTCCGAATGAAAAGGAGTAAGAGATACTACTGAAATTACTTAATACTTTGTGTTTCAAATGCTTTGTCTCACGTAACTTTTACGTGAGATTATACAGTAGATAATTGTGGTTACTGTTAGTACAAAGCCCTGGTTATGTTTTACTGTGTGATATGGTAGAGCCACAAGATCATACAACCATCTTCACCTTACTGGCACACTTGTCCCATTGAAGACAAACCTGAAGGTCCAGAGATAGTCAAGAATGATTCCTTCCAAGCTCAAGTATTAAAACAAAATGAAGCCAAAGCAGAGGCCTGTGGCACCTGTAAATTATACATATGGTAATCAGGATATAATTTACGTTAGCTTGCCTTGAACCCACATATAAGCATACTACAACAGTGTAATGAATGATAGTATATAAGCATTTTGCAATACTGTGATGGTGTAGCCAGACACAACATATAAGCATTTTATGTGAGTATGTGAACATCGCGACCTATAAGGAGGCAGAGATATGCGTAGCTGCACATGGGAGGCATCCAAATATGCAAAGGTGCAAAATAAAGAACTAGATACACAAAAAAGAGAATACAAATCATCAGGACAGCCCATCAAATACTCAAGAAGGATGACTGGCCAAACCAAATTGAAGGAGCGCTGGGAGCAAATGAGGACACACACATGCGCACGGACTTTTGGGGGGAGAGACGGGCAGGAAGTATAAAGCACTAAGGATGCTGGAGGAAAGACAGAGAGGAAAAAAACAGCCCTGCTTCATTTTTCACATCTTTCACGGAAGAACTCTCAAGCTGGATCACTTGACAGCTGTGACTAAGACCACTAAGGACTGTCACCGTCAGTGCTAACCACATGGCACCAGCTCCATGGTGTTGTATGCTCTTAGCTCATTTAGGATATAGGTGTACATCACTAACAGTTTCATGTATGTAGTGAAAACACAATGATAATAACATGGAGGAACTAATTACTAGCATGGAGGAACTAATTTGTTGTTGAATGGGTTCAGTAAAGTCTTGTTTCAAGTTTAAGAACAGTCTGATTTGTCAGTCTTCTAAACACTCCTGTCATAACAATCTCTACTTATGTATAGTCAGCTGCAAAAAAAAGAAGAATCAAAACATGAGCAAGCCCTCCAAAACATGTATTTTAGAACATAAGGATCACCTTGGTGGTAACAGTTTTATTTTACTTACAGAAACATCAAAACCTATTTTTGCAAAAAGTTTAATGCCCCGAAAAATATTCTCGGGGGCAGGGGGGATATTGTAGTAATGGAAGGAAATAGTTTAGCGTATTGAAGCAAATATTTAATCCATGGGTAAACAGACTGCTCTTGAATTCAAATGGAATGAGAGTCCTACACATTTGCCTTTTGGCAGGAGCGTGGAAGACGGAGGTGATTCCTTAGAGAGAATCACTGGAAAATATGCTCTAAGTATGTTCAATGATTGGGTAACACAGTGCCGCTGAAGGCAAAATTTTTTTATTACCTGTCCCATTTACATGTCATGGATGAGATGTCCAAAAAGTTATACAACAGAAGTCAATATCTATTGGCTTCTCACATACCTTGGTTTATCGTTTGCAATTCTATTGCTTACAAAATTGAAATTTGACATCCTGTCAAACATAGCTCTGTATAAATAAGGATTTTTCCATTCAGGAGAAAACCAGAGGAGGGTGGAAGGTGGGTGGAGAAGGAAAGGAGGAAAACATTTTTTTTAAAAAAGGATAATTTCAGGTGGGTTAAAACTTTTTGTACAAACTAAAAGAAATTTTCACTTGCTGATTCTACCTCTTTTTTATTGTTTGCTTGTTTTTTTTAACAAAACTGTTTACTGAATCTTACCTGAGTTCAAAATGTATTCATAGTCAATTTTCTCGTCAATCACCTACCATTATTTATTTATTGTTCTCAATCCTTCCAGATTGACAGGCAAATACAAACTGAAGATGGATGAAGGTAAAAGGAGACAGAAGCTTCCCTGCAGGTTGCAGAATCCTTGAGTAAAATGTTAATAACCCTTAGAGTTCTGCATTCAGCAAAGATGCTGCCCTGCTTTGATTGTTTCGCCAGTCCTGCTAATTTCTTGACAAGCGAATGACGCAGTGTTGGCTAATGCTGCGACCTGTCTTGCAAATGCCGGGAACACAATATTTCAATATCTCAGCTTCCCCTGGAAAACAAGCAAGCAAACAGAAAAACCCTGCCTTCAGTCAATTGCTCTGCCCGTTCGCTTATTTTGGATTTGAATCGTGGCAGTAAGAAAAGCAATAGCCTCCGTAGCTCTAAGCAAACCAGCTCCATCCGCAGAAGAGAAGAAACAGAGAGAGTTCAGGGGCCAAGGAGGAGAACAGACTTAAGGACATGTGAATTTTGCCCCATCCTGAGGATGGTGTCCTACTCCATTGCCTGGCCACATCCAAGAGCGGGAAGAGAGTGGTCCCAGGAGCTGCAAGAGAATGAGGAGAGGAAGCAGAATAAGAGCTGGTTCGCCAAGTCAGATAGTTGCAAGCTTTAGGCTGCAAGAGTGATATGGAAGACAGCAGCAAAAGTGTGTTGAAAATAAAGGCAAAGCCACTGTAGTAGTAGATCCGGGAGTGCCATCACTAACTTATATTGCACAATACAAGGCACAAGCAGAGTTAAAACTAAGAGACCAGAAGTCACAAAATATGTTTTAAAAACCTCATTGTTTGGTGTCTCTAACTGATAATTCTTCAACATTTTGGCTGGCTTCAGCATTTAGTGCTTTCCTTTCCCCCACCTCTCTGTGGGTTGTCTGCACCCATGTGCCTGTAATTCTGCCTGTTCTCCTGCAGCTGAAATGCAACAGTCAGGGGCCTTTCAAAAGCTTTTACTGAATGTATAGACATTTTTGTTTATTGCATATTTATAAGGAAAAATAGTTTAAAGATGTAAAATTTTCAGCTGCAAAGGAATTTTCTGCAGCACAGAGTAGGCAAATAAAGGTGCAGTTAAGCAAAACACAAAAACGGAGGAGTAGTAATATATCTTTGACATAGAAGGAACCAGAGAATCTCAAGTCACCAAATATCAAAACAGACTTTTTTGCTAGATTGACATTTTACAGATCACAAAAAGCAGACATTGGTGCCTGAATCAGGAACAACTAGTCAGAGCATTGGCTGATACCAATCAGTCTTAGGTGAGCCTTTATTTACAGCATCTCTAAATATGACCCAGAAATTCTTGGAAAACCATAATGATTCAGTTATTCTGCAATTTTCTGTTTGGAACACCAAACTCGACAGTTCATACAGAAGATGAACAGCATGTTCCAATGTTTATTATTAAGCATTTTTTTTTATTTTTAGTTCTTTACACTTAATTGATGCTTTCAAGATCTGTATAATTTACAGTAACAGCAGTCAAAAACCAGCTGAAATGCAGTTTTTCAGTTAGGAAAACAATGAGATATTGAGAATTCTGCACATTTATTTATGGCTTTGTTTATAACAGACAGACCCACCTGAAAATCTGCACCTAAATTTCTGCTTTTCAAGAAAAAAAAAAGAAAACAAAAATGTCATGCTGTAAGTAATCATTTACAAAGGCCAGTTATGTACCCATCAAATTCCAAGTTCAAACTCCCACTTAAAACAGAATATAGAGACATCATTTGAACTTTCTCAATGTAGAAAAATTGCACCTCCTTATCCATTATGAGCAAGGATTTTTGGTAAAACATGAGTGACAAAGCCCAAGTCCCATTTTATGTAAGGCGGCCCATAATCCCCATTCACTTCCAATGATGGCTGCATACTTTGTTTGGACACTTTTTAAAATACTGCTGTCTTCTTCTCTCCCAGTCTGTAGTCTCCTTCTGGTTGGGGGTAGAATAACCAGAATAAAATCTGATAAAACCTGCTTTTTATGCAATGAAAACAAAACCCCAAATGAGCAAGAACAGATTTCTCACAGAAACAACAACACTGTCCAATTCTTCCAGAGATAAACTGGTTGAAATATAACTGAAGTTCACAGGTAAGCGGTGATTGGTATTGTTTGGTGCATGCAGTTTATATAGACTTTGACGCAGCAAGGGGAGGCCAAGAAACACGGCAATATGTGAGTTCTGGCCTCACCTAGAGCAAAGAGTCCTTATGCCCAGGGACAACATCTGGCTGCAGCTGAGTCTCCATTGGTTTGCTTAACCTCTCATCTGGGAATAGGAGAACACAGTCTGAACCTCCACACTTGGTGGTGGCCTCTGATGAAGTCAAACTCATATCACCAAATTGTCCTCACAGTTAATATTCTCTTTCATCCTTCTGTCAATATGATGTTGAGCTCTGATTTGATTTCTGGTGGCAAAATAAGTGCTGGGAGAGGTCAAAAGCAGATCCTAGATATAGATGGGCAGGAGGTAATTTAAAAATATATATACCTGACTATCAGACAGAAACTCTTCATGTTTCTCTACTTTTCTTAATGATTTCAGAGAGGACATGGAGAGCTGAATAGGCCTAGAAACCCAAACAGCCCCATTATTCACTACAAGTAGACTCACTGGCTTAAATTTGAAGCACAGCGGCATGTCTTGCCAGGCTTACTTTGAGAACTCACTGAACTGCCTCAGGGTCTTTTCTTCTTTTAAGAATATATATAGAGAAGTTCTCTAATCAGTTTCTGCTGCTTTTGAACCACTTAAGAGATGCACAGACTGTGCTGGCTCCAGATCCTATCATCAATTCCCCCTCTCCCCTAAAGAGAGGACACACACCTTATTTCAGCCTGCATTAGTGACCATGCCATGGTCATTACTTGTCCTCGTTTGTCAGCAATCCAAACGCTCCTCTGACTTGCTACTCTTCCCATTTCATTCTGGATGAATTTCCTTCTCTTTTGTAGTTCATAATGAATTATGCTGACAATGGGATATATATGTTAACAAAATAATGCATACGGGAATTAGAGGTAAGCCATATGCCAAATTCTGGCTATAATTCTTCAGTACTGCATACTAGATGATATGCAGTCTCTTCTCCAGCCATTTAATATACTGTTTGATTTACTTCTATTCACTGTTTTGGATATAGAAAAAAAGTAGCTTAAATGGAAGGTGGAGAGAGAAAGCAATTCCAAATGTTTTATAACTTTAAAAATGTACTATTCAGCCTCTAACACTTATGTCAGTTACAATAGAAAAAGGATGCATTTCCATTTTTGCTCAAGGTAATTTTAGCTCTCGTAGGTGTATTTTCATGTGGTTATATACTGGATTTTATAAGATGGAATTCATTTAAGAAACACAGGACACGAAGGCTGGAGATGAGTGTGCAGTAAGGATTCTTGCATGTCATAAAATGACAAGGTATATTAAAATCACAAATATGCGCTCTGTGGGAACAATAGATAGGTATCAGTGTTGAGCAGCACTGCATTGGTACTGTGGATTAGGCTTCCTTCCTCTGTATAAAATATTTGGATCCTAGTTCCCAATGGGAACGCACAGCTGGTAAGTTCAATCCACGACAAGATGAATATGAAGCAACTTCTCAACATGGACCAGACATCCATAGCCCCTTAACTGGGCCCACCCGTATTCTGTTTTAGGACAAACCACTTTTGTGCACACTATTTAAAAATCCTCAGGGTGGGAGTGCTAATCCTAGAGCTGTGAGTGTTTTTGTGAGTACACTGAAGAAGGAAAACCTCCATCAGAGAGAATTGCTCGACAGGCAGAGGCAAGTGGCACCCTGAAGGGCTGCAGTTCAATTTTAGTAGTTTCCAAACATTTAGCTAAGTTTGGTTTAAACAGACTCTTTCACTTCACATTTAATGAGTCAGTAAAGGGCTAATTTAGCACCTGAGTGGGGAGGGAGAAGGCAGAATTAGCAAGAAGTCATTTGACTCCTTATTCCTTCTTGCCTGGACATGTATTAGAGATTTTTCCTTATTTATAAGCAGGCAGCAACTCCTTGAATATTTTTAACAGTAAAATTTTTGTTTATGATCCTGAAACGGAACACCAGATCCCTTTTAAAAAGTCAAATCTGGATCTAAACTTTTCATCTCAGATATATTATTGGATTAGCATCTACTCATCTTCTAAAACAGTTATTAAAAAAACCTCATGCTGATCTATCTAAAGTAAAGTAACCCAAACAGATCTAAAAGAACTGACATATTATACCACAGGCTGACATATTCTTATTAAAAAACAGCTACAGTTTTCTAAAAGGAAAATTTATATTTGAACAAATGGAATAAGGAGACATCATTAAGTCTATAATAGAATTACTGGATGCCTTGTGATTTGGAGGTCCTTAAAGCTGCAATGAAAAGGACATCTAAAAATAAATCAATATTCCAATCTCCATGACATTTTCCATAATCTTTAATATATCCAGCTGAAATCATAATTTATCTAAAAATTTAAAAGGAGAATAGATAATAAAGCAATAAAATATCTCCCACGTGAACGAGGGCCTAAGCTATAAACCCAGCATCTACACTGGGATCTTCATGCAGCTGTTGAAATCTAAACTTTCTTTCCTTTATTTCTGCAGTTAGCCAGCTACAAAGGCCTCAACTCTACAAATCATATAGCCATATATGAGTTTACAATTACGAACACTCTTGTGAACAAGACTTTCATTGGGCCCCAAGAAGCTGACTATTGAGCAACGATTAACTATATACTAGATCAAAGTCTAAATTCAGATCAAAACCCCCAGTCTCTCTTTTGGAAAGCATTAGGATGCTTAGTTTCGGTCTTGAGACATTCCTATGTTAACAGAGTTCAAAACTGAATCAACAGTGCCCAGTTCCTATTAATGCCTTCCACCCAAAATACAACAATAAGCAACAGAAAAGAAAAGTTCAAAAGTGCATGTCCATAATATAAATGCTAACATCATTGTCCATGATGCTGATCTCATAATTAGCAGACACAGTGATCAGCCTGAGCAAACTAATCTGATTTGCCCTATAATCTCACAATCCTTCTGGTTTAATCATATTACAGGTTTGGGGGTTTTTTTTTCAATATTCATATCTCTTATTTTATGAACATATGTTGCCAAGGTCCATTTGGGGATTCAGAAGATTATTTCGGTTTAGAATAAGATTAACACCTCTGTGGTAATTCATTTTATTAATATATTTTTGATATTTCATTAGTCACATGATCACTGAATATTTTGTCCCTTTCAGGACTTTTTTCTCAAAGGAAATGATGGAAAAGATATTGAACTGACTTAGTGATTCTTCATGATCATATGATATCTTGGGAAAACTGTTTTTTAAAGGCTATTTAGGAGAGAAATGTAGGGTTTGTAGCACCTCTGGATGAGAAACCAGGGGAGTCATTTTTAAAGCAAAATTTCATTAAGTATGGCTCAAATTGAGGCAGCTCTGGTCACAACATTTTCAGTGTATTTCTTACTCATTCTTCATGAGAGGATCCAAAGACTCGATTCACTAAATAGGCATCACCGGTAAGCAAGCATCTAACAAGCTGATGAAGTTTTCCAAAATACTTGAATTACTTGGGAGTGTCATACAAAGACTTTGGAAATTATGGCGTCTTGTGCATGTAGGCAGCTAAGTGAAGTAATAATTACATAGAACACAATGTGTTTCCTCCTCATTTTGCTTGTCCTTTCTGGGATTAATTCAGCAATGGAAGTTCATCCACTTGTATTCAGAGAGACCTATTTATTGACTGATTGATCTTTCGAGGTGTTAAACTATTCGTCAATCTGCCTTGCACGACAGATATGTATTATTTTCCTTTATCTCCTCTCTCTCTTTCCCTCAGTCCTCTTTCTTGTCTACTTCAAAAATCCCAATAGTCTGGAAGTAGAATAAACTTAGAGCTATATTCTTGTCTGAAAAGAAGTGTGGCAACACAGCATGAAAGCAAACTGTTGTGGAAGTTATTCTTCCTTACTTTTCTTACCTGTCCATCGCACTAAGGCAAAGGTATGGAATGGAAATTGTTTATTTAATTCACTTATCGAAACCCAAAATCGCCGTGTGAACTGGAGTCCCGCAGCATCAGATGGCATATTTCCCAGGTGTTGAAATGTTGGAGAAGTTGGAAAAAGTGATTTTCTAGCGGATCAATCAAGTTACCTCTCTCAGCACGATGCAGTTGCAGTTACCTTGTCTTATACTTCTGCTATATCAGTGACAAAGCCATTGATAGTACGATACTATCAAACTAACCTTCCTCAGTACATCACTTCTGACACATCTGCAATCAATCCATACTTTAAGAATTAATGTTAGCTCTAACAAGAGACCAAATCAAAACATGGAAAGCTTCCAGGAAGGCTATTTCCTGTTTCAATATATTGGACATTATTTACAACTACAACATTCTGTACACAGTTAGAGTAGTAAATCTGCTTATTCACGGAAAGAGTAATGGGTGCCATGTAAATAGGAATACTTATGGGTAAGCATTATAAAAGCATTGTTTCTGCTTCGAACACTAAGGTGAAATATTAACAAACATGTACTTCTAATAAACTAGTTTCCTGAAAAATGCCCAGAGAATTCAATGCTAAATCTAGATAAAAGGTTTTCAGCCTGCTTGAGTTCCCTTGTGTTTTAATTGTATGCTACTTTCAAATGAATAAAGCAGTAATAATAGTGGCAAACTGTTGTTTGCATGGCTGGGGTTGGAAGACACCTCTGGAGATCGTCTGATCCAACCCCCTGCTCAAAGCAGGGTCAGCGAGAGCAGGACGCACAGCACCATATCCAGATAGGTTTTGAATATCTCCAAGGATGGAGACTCCACAACCTCTCTGGGCAACCTATTCCAGTGTTTGATCTCCTTTACTTTGAAACAGTGTTTTCTTATGTTTGAACAGAATTTCTTGAACTACAGTTTGTGCCCATTATGCATTTCCAGCATCTTATCGCTATTGATTGACATGCGACCACTGATGTAGAAACCATCCTATGGATGGTGGTTCCACAAGGCAAATATGTTGCTGGGAAAGCAAGATGTAAAGCAAGCGGTCTTTAATATCCATTAAATGAAAGAGTGGAACTCTGCCACCTCCCTTTTTTTTTTTTTTCGGAGAGAAAGACATATTTGAATAAAATATAGTAAATCTAAACCTCAAAAAGATAGAAATGGCTCCTTTTTTTGTTTTTTTTCTTCCAAGTTTGGGTGATGCTGAAGACAAAAAAAGAAAGAATAAAAGAAAGAAAGCTAAACACAGTGAGTGGGGTTCACCCCTGCTTTACTATAGGTTATTTTTAGCTTTTTCTATGTCTCCATAATAGCAGGAGAAAAACATCCGATCCTAGGTTGGTAAGGAACTTGTCTACAGAATTACATTTCCTATTGCTTTTTTTGTCAAAATGGAAAAACCAATCAAGCTTTATATGCGATACTGCTAATATAATTGAATTTGTCCTGTCTCCGAGTAAGACTGAGAAGTTTACAAAAAGCTGTTTTAAACACATCTGCCTGTGGCCAATATGCTCCAGGCTTCCCAACGCTGTTTTCAGGCCAAGCTAAGGAAACAAAAGCGCTCGGTTGGTGCGCGTGGATTATTTTCCCTGCCCTGTATTAAAGGAACTTATCCATTGAATCTCAGCCAGGATGGAGGCATTTGATACAATAAATCAGAAATACACCAGTGTTGCCCGTATAGGAGAGGTCCTTGAGTCCAATGAATAATATTAAGATTTTCAGATTTTTTTCTTTGTTATCCAGAAAGGGTAGCAATGCCTTTGTCACCAGATACAGTGTTCTAATCACAGAGTACAGTTTTCTTATATGTAGTATTCATATGCTAGTTCAGAGAAAAATATGACATTTTCCCATTTAATTGCCGCCACATCTGTCATATCTCAGAACACAGCCAAAAATAAAATGTCTGTAGATTGAGTGTAATAGAGTTGATTTTCCACAGAATAGTGCATAGTACATTCGCTTTGTGTTTTGTAACAGGAGGAGATCTTATTCTTTTCTCTCTGAACATATACATTTTACTTCTGGACTCTCATGGACTGTTCTTGTTTGACTTTAGCTTTGATAATCAGAGATCCTATAAGGATCGGCCTTTTGCAGTTCTTTCTGGTTATAATTCTTTCAAACAAAACAACAATTATCTGCCAACTGCTAAAACTTTTTTTTAAGGTTGTGGGGGTTTTTTCCTAAAAAAAAAAGAAAAGGAAAACATTCCACTTCATGCAATCTTAAAGGAAAGATTACAAAAATAATTTGGCCATCACTAACCACTATCTTTCCAAGGCCATGTCTATATATACAGTATATAGTATAGAGTGTATAGAGTATTCTGTATAGTGTATAGTGTGTATACATATATATATATTTTTTTCCAAAACTATATGCCTACTTCTTCCTCAGTAACTTCCCAATGCTTATTCTCCCCCACTCTCTCTGCTCTTTAGGAATCCCAATAAGTTTGTCTGAGCTTGTCTTGCACATCTGAGAGGGAGAAAGGCTTGATCTTGGTCCTTTTTACCCATACCCTTCCACGGAGGTTTTGCAGAGGGAGCTGAGCATGAAACCACTGGATGATGATCCATCTTTTCAGATTAAGTGAGTGATCGTTGATGATCCATAATAGTCTCCTGTGCCATTATACCAAGGCACACATAGGAAAGCGCAAGATGTCCTTGGGATAAATTCAAAGTTGAAATAAATAATGCTATGGGTTGGTCGTCATATAAAATTAAATAAAACCAAACCAAGTCTGATCCAATTTTTTGGATGACCATACCTTTTCAGTTTAGCGTCAGCAAAAGCAAACCGTGCTCAAGAGGACAGCCACTTCTGCGTTCTGGCAGTGAATCCCCGCAAACCTTTGCAATTTATAACTTTCACAAACACCAACTGTCTACAGATTTCAGGAGCAGCAATCAGCATACACGAATGCAAAGACAGTTATTAGCCACTAACTTCTAGCACATTTCTTCTCCGCTACCTTCCCCTTGCAAACTTCAGAAGAAAAAGAAAACACAGCTGTGGAAGACACAACAGCTGCTCAGGGCTAAAGCTATTTATTTCCCCAATTATCTACTACTCGACTGAGCGATTCTTAAAGAATGGTGGCAATTATAGTATATTCCAAGGTGATTTCAGCAAAAGCATCTTGTGACTGGAGATGTCTTGCAGGTAATTTCTGCCGCAGTTGTTAGTACAGGCCTTATGGGATGAGGAGAAAGAAGTTTTATGTCGAGCACAGTGATATAGCACAATTCCACCTGTTCAATAGAAATACACATTTAAAAAGAATCCTGCAAATCTGATTTTGTAGACCCTATAAGTAAGCTTGGTGAAGGGGAAATCATATCAGAGGTGTAAGAAATGAGGCAGGGAGGGACGTCAAGAAATGATCACGCCCAACGCTTACCTCAAAATAGGATGTATTGTACATAAAACAAATCCAACAAGCATTTGACCTCACTTAATCTTAAAAAAGCATCAATGATGAAGATTCTATCATTAAAAAATTATTCAGGTAGTATAAAGGACTAATCAATAAAAACTCTCAACCTATTATAGAATGTTATTTTTTGTCTGCTTAATAATTCAGCACTACAACATATCAAAAACAAAGCTGAAAAAATAATCTGAAAACCATGTGAGAGTAGTGATAAAAACACTAAAATGTTTAAATTCCCCAGAGCTCTTTTTTCTTGTGATGAGTACTTTCTTTATCAAAGGGTGAGTAGAAAAACACTTCCAAAAGCCTTGTAGAACCATTGACATCATTTCCCTAACTCGTTAAGACTATTTGATTTAATTTTATGGATTTAAAGCCATGGGCTTGCCTAAACTTTAATAAAATGTCAGCTGGTGATATATGTGAATTATTAGGATGCAAAGTTAAAAAACAGAGAATTTTACAGGCACTAGCTGGTGTTTTCATTATAAATCTATAAGCTACCACTACTTTCTAAATTGTATCCTGCTTCATCCATCTAAAATGTTAGCTGAGCTGCAGAGATGTCATATCATTCGTTTTATTTTCACCGTAATGAGACTGTCAATGCACATTAAAAGTGCTTGCTCTACAAATCTAAGACGCAGAGAGAAAACTAAGGAAAAACGGTATAAACCAGCTCGTTCATGTATTTCACTGCCCGTCCCTGACCAGAGCCCTGGATTGACGCTTTAACTTCTCTCGCCCTGTTGATCTCTGTTACTATTAGAGGAGACGAATCGTTACCCATTTTTATTCTGCCTGCTACCTCGGTGCTTCCTGGAATCGTATTTAAATACAAGCACTGACTTGCAGATTCACATACAATCAGTAGTTTTTACGACTGCGGATGTTTAATTATAGAGAGTTGCCAAAGTGCAAAGTGCTGTGCATGTTCTTTCTTTTCTCCTTTTTTTTTTTACCTTTAACGTGAATCTTGCTCCTGAGAGTCTCGTTTTAATGAAATAAACAACAGGTTTTCTGCGAATAGCAACGTCAGCAAACTAGCTTCTATCAGGTCTCTAAATTAGAAAGCACATACAAGCGACAAACTTCTAGGGAAAAGCAGACTTTGTGCAAAGTAAGATTGCATATGTAATATTTTTAATCTCTTTTTTTCTACCCGTCACACAGGGAGCAGAAACATTAAAGACTATTCTGTAGCTAATTTCCTTTCAATTAGCTCAATTTTATCTGTTGTGTTCAAAACTGTTACCTGGATCCTAAACAGAGAAGATTAGCACCTTTTTTTAAGCCTGTATGTCATCATTCAACTGGTGCAGAGATACAGATTCACTTCATCTGCAGCTCCACTCCCCACCTATTTCACTCACCTGGAATAACAATTTGTTACGCACACAAATAAATTCCTCCAGCTACGTAGCAGTGAAGGATGCACAAGAAAAATCAAGATGTTGCAAGCAAACAAATTGCAAATGATCTTTCTAATTCCGCATCAATTGGCCACAGTACAGGTTTGCTGCAACCGAATATATCATGGGCATGCTCTTAGTAATGTAATGGTATTAAACGCTTATTCACTGTCACTGGTTAGGCAGTTTTGGCATTCTTGTGCCTGGGTGTAAGTTAAGAAAGCAGTAATTGTATCTTGCTTAGTCTGCTTCTACTTTGCAGGTGCTACAGGCCTTTGCTTTGGCCATTGGCTGATAGTGTGACTTTTACAGCTTCTACAAGAATATGCTGGAATATGTTATAAACCTGTTCATAGTAAGACACACGTCTTCTCCTAAGTGAGAAGTTTGCTGTTGTTGGGTGAATATCTTATTTACAGGTCATTCGCGTCTAGGACTCCCATACAAAACTTCTCTGGCTGGAAAAAGGTAAATGCATAAGAAATATTGTCTAGTTTCTTTGTAGTCAACATGACTTGAGTAAATATCCTGTTAATCTGCGAGGATACGCATGCAAACAATGATGGCCCAGAGTCTGCTACCATTAGTATTTCCAGAGGTGTATCATTAACTGGGTATTAAATGTGTTAAAATTTATAGCCTACAGTATTCAAGTGCAAGTAGAAATCAATTATTGTTTCCTATTAAAGTAGGAGTTATGGACTATTAAGCAATGTCTCAAATGGACCAAGGTTATTACTGAAAAAAAATTAATGGAAAACATTCTAACTCAATATGCTCATGAGTTCTCATAGCAAAAGCCTTAATTGTCAGTATTTCAAAATGATGTAGCATTACTAATCGATACAGAGGTAAGAATGACCATCAGATTATATCAGACCTCTGTGTAATGAAAACTAATGAAGTTTATGGAGAAGTGACACATGTTCACACATTTGGAGATAGGCTAAAATAAATGAATTTGCTTCACAATAATATGTAATTAACTAGTAAGCCCCAGACTACATAAGACTCTCATTGTAGAGCTCAGCTGCTTCTCTGCAATGGACTTTATATGGGTCTCTAGTGCTCTGTAACAGTTGACAGAGCTTTCAGAGAAATTGCAGAATTCAGAAATGAAGATGGTCACTTAGCACATTTTCAATCCACAAGACAGTTCATATGAAAGATAATTTAAATTAACTTTCCAATTAAGATTTTGAGACATGGTAGCAAATGTATTGCTGAGATCCAAATAGAATACGTCTACTACACTTATTCTGCCCACTAATTAGGACTTCTTAAGGAAAGAAAATCAGGTTTGTTCATATAAATCTACTGATTCTGTAATTATTCTTTCAGTTTTAATCCAAATCCCCATTAAGACAGCTGAAAACCTCCCACCATCTTCAACAGAATGGGACCAGGCTCTTTCTTACTTTTTAAATCTACTTTTGCCTGGGAAGGAACATTGATGACTAGCAAGTAGCGACAAATGAATAACCAGTGCTCACTTGTAATAAGACCTTTATCTCTGTTAAATATTGCATCATACAGCCCCATGCTCAGATAATTGAAGGGAGAGAAGGAAAAGCTATAAGATTCTTGCTAAATGACAAATTAAACTGTGAAAATTGTGTTCAAAGGCCTGCCTGCATTAAATATATTATTAAAAGAATTTACTGCACTGGCTAGCTAAACAGAGCTCTTACATGCCTTACGCCATTGATCCATGGTAAAATGGGATTCAGGAAACCACATTACCTTCGAGTTCCTTCCAAAAGGTACCATAAACCTCATGGAGTTTTAGTGAGTGAATGAGAGAAAGGAATTATAAAAATAAATTATAAATGTTAATATAAGGGTGGGATAGTCTTTTAACCTGTAAACTGCAATATTCTTCTATCTGCAAAAGGTAACCTTGGAAAGACCTGTATTAAGAGACCTGAAAATTCTGGGAATAGCTTATTTGTATTCCAGGGTCCAAGTGTTCAGGTCGGAGGAGTTTTATGATAACTGAGAGAGCAGAAAGCCTACCCCCAGCCTCCTAAAGGAAAATACCGGGTAGCTATATGGGATCTTGCCCCACAGACACTCATCCTTCCTGACTCTTTCAGTAGCGTCGTTGCAAGTTCTTTCAATGCCAAGGCACTGGGAAGTGCTTGCAAAGTACAGATGTGAATTGCAAAGGAGCTGCAAACTGGCTTTCTGAATCTCGCCAGGTCTGTCATATAATACTATATACTTATGCAATTATACTAATCCACTGTTTTGAGAGTTCTCTGCGCTCAGGAGAAAAAGGTGATAGGAAACTACATTTTCCGAACAGTTTTAAGGGGTTAGGTATTAACTCCTTCAAGTCAAATAAACGGTGCTTCGCTTGAGAACTGCAAGCTCTTCCAGACACCTACCCCACATGCTCGGCTAGATGAAAAGTCCCGTCTACAACACTAGCCAAGTGCTTAGAAATTATTTTCCCATTGGTTAAACACAGAGGTTATTGGGGGAGAATGAAACACGCATAGTAACATTTTATGGCACAGAATAATTATAAACACACTGGCTGCATGTCCTCTAGGAAGGAAAAGGCTCTTTCCCATCGTTCAATAAAAATGAAAGTTAAATTCGCTTTACAATGAAAGGTAGCCCACTGCAATCACTTAGAACAAACTAATTCAGTCACTCCTGTTAAAAACGTCAGGCGCAGTCTTTACCTTTACCCGTCAAAATTAGTATCCACATCCAACTAATATGTCAGCCCCTCCTGCAAAACCCCATGAAGGTCAATTGCAAACACTTCATTTGGAAATACCAAATGAGAAGAAGGTTGAGATATTGCTGTGGAATTCCCATGTGTGCAGCTATTCAGCATTCACCTAGACAAGGTCCAGAGCAGCCTGGTCTAATGTCCATCAGCCTTGCTTTGAGCAGGAGATTGGACTAAAGGACTTTCTGAGGTCCCCACTAACCTAAATTAACCTGTGAGTTAATGATTTCAAATCTGTAAAGTGTAATCAGCTCAGATACCAGTATCTTCAAAGTTCTCTTTTTCCTTAAACAGGTGTTGAATTTACCAAAAGGATTTTGTGATAGACTGGATCTGGTTATTTATTTATTCTCAGTTTGCCTGTTATATTTATTAAGGTGCAGGGGGAAGGTTTGTTGAGTTTAAGGACATTTTTGTTTTTCTGGAGGAGCTCCTATGAAGGAGAGATATGATCCATCTCAGGCGCTGGCTGATGGAGGTCCCATCACCAATGTTTTAAAAAAGAACAGAGTGAAAACTTTTCGTGGTTTCTCTGCCTTCCCACTGCTTTGATTTTTGATTTTACGCAGAAAATATCTTGGTATTTGACTTTTTCTATCATGCTAGAAAGTTATGCCTTGCTCAGCCAGAGGGAAAAGAATGAAATGAGCTGGGAAGGGTGCTTATTTATCATTTCATGCCATTTTTGGTCAAGCTTCGCAGCTGGAGTGGAGCTCTCTAGTTCACTCAGGGTTTCACCTATATCTGTCACATGGAGAACAACTGTGATTACATCTGCTCTCTAAAAAAAAAAAAAATTATTGTTTTTATATCACAAAGGCTACCAGCTTTTACAGTTTGTAGATATGGTGGCGGTCATCTTACTGCATGAATACTTTGTATGTCAAGGGCAGTTTTCACACTCGCATGCACAGCTCAGATATATAATGTCACACGTTCAGGTTCTCTTCAGTGCTTCTAGGAATGGAAGGCCGGTTGCCAACAATTCAAACGTTTAATTGCATGCATTTTGTGGACACTTTGTTTTTAATAAATAAAATCTCTAGTATGCTTAAGGTATCAATGGATGATCTTATCTTTGTTCTCCTGTAACTCATATAACCAGTCAGATTCAAGCTGCAAGCAGTTAAGTTTTTTTTTGATAGCAGTTGATTGTCCAAAGCTGGCAGAGCTTCAGGGAAGCTGTCTTAGTTTCTATCTCCTTAGTTTATTTCCTAATAGAGGTGCAAGATCCCAGAATATTATTCTGCATAAAGTGGTAAAACAAGGATTACACAAAAAGATAAAAAATTGCATATTGATACAGAAGAATCAGCTCATGTCCTAAACATCTCATTTAATCTCATATTAAATAAGCCATTTAGTGTTGTAATAATATTTTAAGATTTTGATACAGGTAAGGTTATCTGGGTAAGATTTTCTTACCTAAATATGCTGTGATTGGAAAAGGCTGGAAGACAGGATTAGAATTTAAAATGGTGTTGGTAAACAAAAACAATGGCCAGAGAAAACAAAATAAAATGCAATTTAATAAGTGTAGAGGCAAAATGCTGCACTTATATGCAGTCAACAACACAAATATGAAATGGGGGATGGCTGAAAGGTCTGCAGAATAGGATCTGAAGTTTAGAGAGTCTTATAACCATACATAAATCAGTGGTAGCTTTTTGTTGTAAACAGAAGAAAACTTCTAATATATGCTAAGGACTATCACGTCTAAAATACACAAAACAGTCCTTACATGCTATTCAGCATGGCTACGCTGAAGATGGAAGACCTTCCCCAGTGTAGGCAATGGATTTCACGAACAGGAATTCTTATTCATCCTCCAACCAATCTTAATATTTCTCCTACAAATCTCCACAGAAGCAGGTTTCAGCTGTGTGGGCATATGCAGGATTATTTTGTATCAGCTGGGTATAATTTAAGCATATCACCAGCAGACTGATTTATGGTGCAAAGAGGCAAACACAGGCAAAGAAGCATGAGCAAAGATGGAGCACGTAGCTTTTTACAGGCTACTAAAAGGATGTGTTTGCATAGATGAGTGCAGGCAGTTGTATGTTCATCCTGCCCAAAATTCTTATTGTAAGATAGGAGGCTTCCAATCTCTAAGAGGGAATAATTCAAATTTCACTAGAAAGTCTTTATTGTAATGCTGAACATTTACCTTGATTCCAGGCTCTTGAGATAAATACCTTTCCTGGGGTCTCGTAAAGCTCAGTAGAAGGCATAGATGAGAATGCAAAATGCTGACTCCCTCTTGTAAGAAAAAGGCAATGTTTCATTTTTGATGAGACATAAAATTGAGTTTGGTCTGATCTGAAGCTGTTCTGATTTGTGCCTGCTGAGGATCCTAATCGTGATTCGTAGAATAATTTATTGTTTAAAAATGTGCAGATTTATCAGTTCCTGTAACCTGACTAAAGCTCCACTTGGAGAATGATAGCTTCAATTCTTAGAGACATTCGTCTCTGACCAATGGAGCTGCCTCACAGTTACTTCGGTGGAACTGAAAGCTGAATCCGGCCTGTTACCTGCTATATAAATGTTAATGCAGCATAAGCCAGTTGGCACACGCTGCCTTGAAACTGCCTCTGTGTCAGCAAGAGGTGATCTAGTTTGTAGATGGCTTTTAGAAATTTCTAAAGCGGTTTTGAATCCTTTGGGATGAAATTCACAATGTAATTCCAACCTTATTACTCTTGGTTCCAGCCTAATTTAACTAACAGGAAGCTCCTTTTCCACTATATGCCAAAATGAAAAATAATTGTGCACGGAATATTAGATTACTAGAAATATAAACAAAGACATAAATGAAAATTATCCATGACTATAAAATAAATTATCAAATGCAATTTTGTAAGAAGTACACAATACTGCTCTAATGTGACAGTGAAATTTGACAGTTTGTATTTTTTTTTCAGCAGACTGGGAAATACAAGAGATGATCAGAATGTTTTCTCAGAAAACAGTCTGGAGCCTAGATTTCTTGGGGGACTGATTGGGACTATTTCAAATATAATGTTCTCCTTCTTTCATTTGAAAGTGCATTTTTGGTGATTCTGATTCTGGGAAATAGTCAATGACAAGGTCAACTTGGTTATGTTGCCCTACATACAGCAGACTAACATAGCTCATGTGGGGACGACTCTAAGAAACTATGTACGCAGGCCCAGATTCAAGGATGCACACGCTCATAGCTTCTCTAAGTTCAGTTCGACCTGCCAAAAGAGCATGAGGATAGACAAGTTGTTCTTTCATCTTTAAAATGGGAGTCTATATTCAGAACCAAGCTTTCTGGCATCCGGAACGAGGAAGTTTTGACTCAGGGAACAGAGAGTGTTGTTATTCATATTGTCAGTTGTGGCGTGTGATAGAAAGTGCATTTTACTTTCTGCCAGAACCTATGTGTTTAAATTATAATTTAGACAATGAGAAATTAGAAAGGGAAAAGTTAAAAAAAAGACTATTACCAGTGTCACATTGCATAAAAGCAAAAGGTAAAGTAGTATGCAATCACAGAACATTAAAAAAAAAAAAAAAAAAACAGGAACTCCATTCAAAAGTTCCCCGCAGCCAACATTAACATAAATTTAATGGCAGGAGAAACAAAAAGATCCAGTATTTGATGTTTTTATAAAGTTATTACAACTTGACTGGATGCATGCACCAGAGTCAGTTGCCCTCTACCTAGTCCTGCTTGGCTGGAAACTCGTTCTCCACTATGTGCTAAAGTGAAAAATAGTCTCTCTCTGAATCTTACTATAGATGGTCAGAGAGCTTAAACTAAAGAGTGACTTAATAGGCTAGATGTCATTGGGGTGGTGAACTTTCTCTATGTCTCTTTACTCAACGCCAATGTGGCGTTTTGGCTATCATATTGGCCAACAGGATATCTCACTTGGTAGGGATCCTCTCTCTTACAAGTCTCGTAGAGGTTGATAAGCAAACAACAAAAGGATGGCTTATTAGTCATGCAGAGGAAAGTTATTTTTCTTTTTATGCTTTAACAAAACAATTTTCAGTTCATACCCCTTTCATATTGTTGTTTCAACTTCTCTCGAATGAAAAAAAAAGTTAGACACATTAAAATAAAACTGAGTTAGCAATTCGTCTCTTCTTTATTCATTTTTACTCTCTTTTGTAGTTGGTTATATTTACAAGAAAGCAGTATACACAAACTATAAAAAAGAGAGTAATATTTTGGTATTATGTATATTCATTCTCAAGTTAATAGTTGCTTTGCTATCGAAAGCAGTTTGCAGACATCCATCACTTATTATTCTTTAAAATAAAGCAACTCACAACACCAAAGCACTTCTTTAGGCTGCCCTTATGGAAAGTTTCGATCCTTGTGTCCCACAGCAAAGAGATAACATACTAAATATCAAAGAATTCCTAATGCAAGGTGAACGAAGCCTTCTCATAATTCAAGGGCAATTTGTTATAACTAATCAATAATTGCCTTTATCTATCATTATTCTGGACTGAGTTCTGCTGAAGTCCCACAGTAAATAGGCAGGACATAATGCATAAATACATTTAATTTTATGCTAAAGTAAGAAGAATCAGAAGCTTGTCCTTATACCCTTTCTATGGAGAAAAATATATTCACTCCTGAATACTGTTTTCATTTTTTTATTCTCGGATCAAAAGTTCTGATCTGTTTAAGCCAAAGTCTGGAGACTTAGCCAAAAGGCAATCAGGATCAAAGGCTGGTTCCCTGCAAATCTTCAAAAAGAGAATGACTAATCATTCATAAATGGAGAGCAGAACATCGACAGCACATCTCTAGCTACTGTGTAATGATATATCAGGTTCACACAGGCAACACCAGGAGACATTCCGGGGAAAAAAAATCTCTTTAAATAGTCATTTTTTCTAATCTATAAAGAAGAAAACAAAAAGATGAAACAATCTCAAGTGTTGCAGCACTGCACAGGACTCAATCAAGTCTATTTGCCATTAGCTTAAACCAGAATTAAATTCTTTTTAGGTGGACATCCTGCTATTTCATATCACAGGCTAAAGAGGAGGAGTGAAGGAGGAGTGAGAAGAAAGTGTGACACACGGGTAAGAGTTAGAGAGGGAGAGAGTGACCAACATTATGTGTATAGAAAGAAGTAAAAAGCCTAGATACTACCTGTGTCATGTAAGGACCTCTGAGAAATCTGAGATCTCCGAAAAACACCTTAGAGAAAGGCATTTCTCCAGCCCAAGGCTCTCCTCAGATTCTGTTGTCTTTTATTTCCTAGGATAGCACCCTTTAAGGCCCAGCATAGCCACAAATACATTGTTTACAGCATAAAAACTCTTGAACAACTTTCATTAGTTGATGAACTCCACTGAATCTGAAATTTCCTTCAAAAATTGTCTTCCAATTTCTCCTTTTCATCTTTGGATTGCCAGGCAGAAGAATGTCTGTATCTCTTTCAAAGAGTATGAACAAAAATTTATTGAAAAATATCAAATAAGACAGATTTTTTTACATATATCTTTGGAATTTCAGTACATCTTAATTAATGAACAAAATTTGTGTTTACATGTTCTTTTTCTGTAGAAACCTGATTATTTTTTGGTAAAAACACTGCTGTGGCATATCTCTGAGAAGGGATTTCTATTTTTTAATGGTTAGGACAGACTGAGGCATTGAAATGGACACCTGCAGTTAAATATGAAATATTAATTCAACAAAGTAATAAATAAAATAACTACACTCTCAGTGGCCCTAATTATGACTAAACCTCAGCAATCTTCTAACACCACAGTTTTAAGCAGTTCTTATGCTTCACGAAAGTGATTCATCTGGAGAACAGTCTATTTTCATAAAAACAACTGAAGCAATTAACTGGTCTCTATTTACCCACTTCTGAAGCAAAGAGAAAGATACATTCAACACTGAATATATAACCTCTTTTATTTATTCATTTTTAAATTGCCAGGAAAGACACGTGCTCACGGTAATTACAGATTTCATGGGAACGTAAGGAAACAAACAGCAAATCCAGCTCCTCTGTACTAAAGGGAGCGCAACTTAATTCTATGTCTCCTTTATCATTCCCTTGGTTGAGCAGGTAAATTACAGCAATCACTACCCTGTTCTAATTTAGAGCAAACAGACCTGTTCCCAGAAGCCATTCTCCATGAAGCCTTGCTGAAGAACACCACCGCTGAGGGCCCCTTCTGAACATCCTCACAATGTCTCTTCCTACCTCAAACCCATCCTCTCTCGCTGTTAGTCCTCAGAGATCAACCCTAAATGCCAGGAATGCTAAGTTAATATCTCCTGGTGTTGCCCCAAGTACCCAAATTCCCCCAAAATTGTTTAGACTTTCTGCCATTTTTTTTTTTCTTTTCACACTGTAGCATCTAAGCAAAAAGTAACACTACAACAGATGGGACCAGAAGCAGTGGGACAATGTAGAGCACAGTGGTCAGTTTTATCAGTTTGTTTTCAGAGTGTCATATGACACCCAAATCCTTTAAGGCTTCCTACATCTGTATTTATGAAGAGGATTATAGCCATTCTACCATGATTGCCTTTGAGCAGAGAAAGTGCACGGAGGAACACAGCTGCCGGGACTTCCACCAGGTCAGGTGGACTTCAAGGAACATCACGCAATTTTGGCAAAGCAGCATGGAACATGTTCCAGATTTGCAATATATGTTAGTGTCAGTTGTCTTCAGCAGATCTTTACAGTGCAATTGCTAAAAGGTCTATTTTACTGTATTCTTCCCTGAAAACTGAGACATGAATGATTGTGAAGCCAGTGGAACTGCATCTAGACAAGAGAAGGTCAACCTAAAAGACACATTTTTTTTAATAGGACTTCCAGAAATATGGATTTTTTTCTTACTGAAATATATCATGCTGCTTGATGAAGACAAAAAGTAGTGACTGATTTGGACAAAATCAATATTAATTAAACAGCCTGTGGATTTAAGTTTAGTTGGTTTACTCTCCTATCATTGAAGATGCATAGAAATCCAGGGGGCACACGTGTAGGCCACTTCTTATGCAGAAATCTCAGCAGCTTCCAGAGGAAAATGGGTAAAAGTGTTAGGGGACACTGTACTTTGTGTCTTCAGACAGTAGAACTGTTTATTACAGAAAATTAATTTATTTCCTTTTCATGGAGATACTTTCTCCCGTTGAGGAATGGCAGGAACTGTCATGGCCACAAGCTCAGTCACCCCTGTGAAGCAACCCAGCCAGAGAAACAGAGGTACCTAGTGGCTGGGGACAGGAATTATATGGCAAGAGCTATGGATTTCATGTAATAAGTGTGATAACAGTGTGAAATTCAGGTTTGTCCCATAGTTACACCCACAGAATACCTGGATGTCAGGACTGCGCCTGTGTGCACAGCCAGTGCTTGGTCATTAACTCCCTGGGTGCTCCAGGAATTCCCCAATAAGCCATCTGCATAGATGAGGCAAAAGACTGATCTGAGGCTGTGGACCAGCTTCAGACAAGGTGGTTGACTGAATTCCTAGCCACCTTCACAACAAGGTGTTTGGTTAATTCCTACAGGAGTCCTCCAGGTGGGAATTCTGGACAGTCTCAGAGATTCCCCCAAGCAACCCTGGACCAATTGCTAGGCACTATTTTTGCAGCTTTAGACCTTTTGAAAATCTGAAGTTTTAACCGGATTACACTTGAAAATTAATTATACAGATCACTACAGCATCTCTGTGTTATTCTATTATTCTATTTGATACCAAACTGCATTATAGAGGACAAATATTCCACTGAAAATGCTCACTGAAAATGTGTTATTTCAGGTGTCAGGTAGAAGCTGGAGGTTTTGGTGGTACAGCAGGGAAGGACTGTTTTCGCTAGTGCATCAGTTTGAGGTAATAAAAGCATTAGAAGTCAAACACAGTTCTGAAACAGTTAATTAAGTTGAGGAATACAACTTAACAGAAAGAACGTGGTTGCTTCTGGCCTGTGAAACAGTCCTATCTGATTTCCTACATCTGGAGAAAAGAAAAAGGCTTTCTGAGCAATAAGTGCTTCCTGAACAGTGCAAAACCTTTCCCTTCATGCCATCACCCATGAAGCCAGTGAGATTTGCACCAGGCAGTGCCGGAGGATGAGTGGTGGAGAGGAGTAGCAGGCAGCTGCTTCTACCAGGGGGGCACAAAACATCTTCTTACCAGGTTTGATCCTGGTTGGCCTAAAAGGAAAACATCTCTCAGCCTGCCTGAAAGACTTGAAAGACTTTCTCCGCGGTTAGAAATATCTTTTATTTAAACAAAGAATGGATTCTTGGAATGCTTTTTCTCCAAAAAGCAATAGTTCAGTGGTAAATTTTGAACTAATTGCAGGACATTTGGTGCTTTGCCTGCCATCACCGCTTCACACTAAAGAAATAAAATCAGAGACAAAACTTATGGTCACATTATAAAAAACAGAAGTGCCAAGAAGTAAAGTAAATGAGCTTCCTGGAGTGCAACCTGAAGCGTATTTGGTGCCTTGGCCAGACATGTAAGTCTACACGATAGAGAAGTTACAGAAGTCACAAGAAAAATCTGCTCAACTCACATAGTTTCACTCGAATCAGGATCAAAGTTGCTTATTGATTTATCGACGACACATAACTAAATGGCAATCAGTGAACTACATACACATTCAGGATCAATATCGGCAATACAACATGTAAAGCACATTCCTAGACACTTATCAAATGCTAATAAAAATCTGCAAATTCCTAAACACCCTTTTATAACTAATCCCCAAAAGTTTTAAACTTGCGCGCGCACACACACACACACACACACACACACACACACGCTCACATGCTTTCACATAGACACCCCCAAGCCATGTGGGCTGCCAGCACCGGTCCCCTCTCTTGGCAGGGCAGGATTCCCTCCTTGCAGACCCTGCGGGGGAGATGTGGTCTGCTCACCTGCACGAACAGAGTTTGGTGTTCTCGGTCGAAACCTCTCTGGCAGAGTTCCATCAGCTTCACTTTACCCCACGTGGTGCATTGTTAATCCTGACACATTTTACATCTGTAAATTCAAATACGATGTTCCAGGTGGTTTGCACAACGGTGGTGTCGACCGACACTCTTTCTGCTTTCCACTCCACTGCTTTTCCAGCCCATAGGATCTTAGCATTTGCAATACAAAAATCATATTGGCACTTTTTCTTTCATCTGGCATACTGCCTTACCAACGCAGATTTAATTTGTTGCCTTTTCTGGTTCCTACTTTTCTTTTGTGGCTCTCTCATCAACACTGAATCGCTGCAGTTTTGAAATAATTTTTCCTCAGGTGTATTAGCTTGACATTTTCAAAGTTCAGTCCCGTCGTATTACTCTTTCCTGGTTTCCAGTATTTTTGGGTCCCTTTGTATTTCTTTTCCCTCCCTTTATTTTTACCTAGACATGAGCAAATGATCAAGGACCACAATTATCCCTTGTTAGATAGGTGCAATTGTTACAGGCGCAGGTGGCATCTTCACAGAAAAAATCTGATCTTCACTGAGTTGAAAACTTCCTTCTGCGAATCATTTCTGAACTTAATTCTACAGGTAATAGTCAACAATTGTGATCAGTGGTGCAAAGTCTAGTTGGAGGCCTGTAGCTAGCGGTGTCCCCCAGGGGTCAATATTGGGTCCAATATCGTTCAACTTATTCATCAATGACCTGGATGAAGGGACAAGAGTGCACCCTCAGCAAGTTTGCTGATGATACAAAACTGGGAGGAGTGGCTGATAACCCAGAAGGACCTCCACAGACAGGCTGGAGAGATGAGCAGACGGGAATCTTTTCAGTGGTGCCCAGCGATAGGATGAGAGGCAACAGACACAAACTGCAACACAGGAAGCTCCGTCTGAACATAAGGAAAAACTTCTTCGCTGGGAGGGTGACAGAGCACTGGAGCAGGTTGCCCAGAGAGGCTATAAAGTCTCCATCCTTGGAGATGTTCAGAATCCATCTGGATAGGGTGCTGGGCTGAGGGTGCTTTAGGTGACCCTGCTTGAGCAGGGCAGTTGGACTAGATGGTCGCCAGAGGTCCCTTCCAACTTCAACTATTCTGTGAATATGACTGCATCTTAAAAGCATCTAGCTGTCCACATACATAAACTTTTTACACATTCAGCAAAAGAAGTCTGCTTTCCAGTTATAAAATCAACTAATTTGATACTAAAATAACAAGTTATTACAGGCAGATACTCTTATACCTACACAGAACCCCTAAAATCAGACCCTTCGTCTGACTGAGGCTAAGTAAAATTGACAGAAATTTTCACTATTTATGTGACTGAGAAACTTATTTTTCAGTAGGAAAATTTTCACTGAGGAATACAGGGAATACTGATATTATATATATGAATTTAGACAACAATACTGAGTAGTCTGTCTTCTGAAAATGAGAAGATGCTAAAAGAAAAGGAACTCCCCTAACCAGATTATTATTTCAGAGTATGTAGGCAAACATTTTATCTTCCAGTAAGACTAGGATTTTGTGACAGTGTTCTTAGAAGAGGTTCCAGCAAGATCACAGCTGAAATAGCAGCAGATGAAGGAATTACCATGAATAACACTGAACCAGCAGCAATGGAGAAGTTGAGTAGCTGTGGATGGATACTTGATAACTGATCTTCTCTTCCTGCAAGACTGATTCCACAGACATCTCATTAAAATGATTTTAGCTGGTTGCATTTTCCTCTAGACTTATCTGATAAGTTATTTTCATTCTTGGAGACATACTTACAGGTTAGCATTGTAAATTTATGATAATGGCTTGCTATAGACTTAACCAAATCGGTAACAGTTGCTCAAGAGAAAAAAATGAAGTTATATTCCTCTTCTTTTGGAGGCACTGGAAGGACTGTAGTCAAATCTAATCATTCTGAAATTGCTCTGTATCCACACATTTCATTTTTCATTTTTTTTTTTTGTACTTTCCATTCCCTTTTGTTCTCAGGTGCCTTCTTGGAAGACTACAAAAAACCTTTATTGGGTTATTTCTCTTTCTCAGTCCATCTCATCTACTACTATATAAAAATAACCTCCCTTGTGAAAGATCTAATGGCAGTAGCATAGTGAATCTTTCAATTTCTGTTAATATATATATTGCAAAGCTGCCGTCAGCAAACTGGACGCTAACAAAACTAAAGGAAAATCTGCATGCGTGTGGCTGTGACGGTGTGCTCCTTTCCCCCCTGATGTGTGCTCTTCCCCTCAACCTGACCTCCTTGCAAACAGCACATATGTAGGGGGCTAACTGAGCATGCACCAACTAAGGCCCGTCTAGTATGCAAATATGGCTATGAGTCAATCATCCCCCCCTCCATAAGTAGGGGGCAGCCCAGAGCCCATTGAGCTCTCCTGCACGGCAGCAGGCTGCACTGCAGAGCCTCCACTTGAGCAGGGACGCCTCTCAAGGTTACTCCTCAAGGTTGAGAGATTCCTTACCCGCAACAGATCCTTGGTAAGTGATTAATAGCATGCTGAACTTTTGCGAACTTTGCGAAACTTTGCTGAGCTGCTCTGATTAATTGTGCACATAATCCCTTAGACATAAACTGTTGACCAAGTCTGGGGCTAAGGCTGGATCCAGCCACCCATAGGCTCCTCTCCAAAAGAGTTTAGAAAGCGAGGGGGTCCAGTCTGAACCTCGTGACTCAACGGGAGGGTCCCCGTTGCGCATGCATCTGACCCTGTCCTTCATGCAGTGAATAACTGAGTGAACCTTGCCAATCGAACCTCGTTAAATCGTTCTTATTTACAATTAAACTTTGTTAAGTCACTGTCTTACTGCAATAAATGTAATGCTGCTTCCCTCTTACGAGTGAAGTGCATCACTCCTTTCGTGACAATGGCTAAATTCCTAATTAAGGTAAATCTAACCAAGGGACTGGATTTGACTTTGGTGTGAGGTGAAGATCAGGTTTCCTGTTTTACTAGCAGCACAGATGCTAGTGTTTCTTTATGAGTCCCTTTTACCCAGGGCTAAGCATGTGAGTGGGATTCTTGTGAGTAGCATCAGGTGCTACTTCCGACGGTTTTCAAGAAGACATCAACTGATATAATTGCACAAAACTGGATGGACTTTGCTTTTGGGTTTTTTGTGATGTGTAATTTTGAGGTTTTTGTCAGCTGAGCTTGTCATATTGTGAGAACTGTAATTATGAGATTGTTGATTACATTTCTAGCTACAAGGTGGCATCTTCACTCAGTTCTGATACTGTGAGTTACAATGGAAGGACAAGCCATTCTGGACTTAAGGACTTACTTAAGTTGTTGTGATATACATGTCAAGATCACTAGAATGAGGCATATTCCCTAAATACTTACACACATCTGTTCTGGAGACCAGGTTTTATTTCTTCTTTTGCTCTTCACCCTAACAGTCCAAATTTATCATCCCTAAAAGCTTTTACCAATAAATATTGTGTCAAAATCTATTAATCCAACATTTGTTTCCATCTCTGGCTGAACTGTGATTATAAATGTTTTGGAAAATGTATTTTGTAGAGAAGAACTTACAAAGATTGTCCACAGTTCATGAAACTGTAAATTCAAGTGTTCCAAGAGTCTTAGTTAGAGCCATAAAAGACTGAAAATAAGAACGTGTTAATGAAACACAGTGAGTTTTCATTGAAAAAAATAGAAAAGAATAAAATCAAGCCAAAATTTAGTTTCAGGCTGGATAAAACATTTTCTCATCCAGAATTCATCTCACATTATTATAATTATTGTTAGTGTGTGTGTGTTTGTTTTAATTAGTCACCTGTAAGGTACTTTGTCCAAGTACAAAGCTACACTCTCCTAAGGTCAGTCCAGGGAACATGCTGAGGTTTTAAGACTTACTTTGCTTTTCATTTTCTGTCTTGCTCGATTAGGTGTGCAGAGATAAACCAGCACCTCGTTAATACATGACTGAGAACATGTTATTTTCTTCGGGCTTACTTACTCATCTGGAATAGCAAATAGCTGTGCTCCAGAAAGCGCAGGTCAGATCATATAGTATATGTGTGCATATGCTTGAGAGAGGGAAAGCAACACAGATAGCTCACTCAGGGATATAAGTAAGCATTTTATGTTCCATTAGTCTCCTTGATTTTATTCTCACTTTCTCCAGGAGAAGTAGACTTTGCTACTACAGCTGTGCTGACTTATGGCCCATTATACAGAGAAACTTGAGAAATAAATTTGCAGGCGCTCACAGATCCCACAAACCGTTCAGCTCTGAGCTGCTTTATCCTGCATTATCTTCCCTGAACGATCCAGTAATTGACAAGTCTACTGACGGCAAAAGCGCAGAAGAAATTTAAGGTACGTAGTTTGAATGTAAGAGGGAGGGTTAAGGTTCTTTGGTGCTACCGCAAGGGCACACAGGCCGTCAAGCCGTGTGCTGGGGCTCCTTGTCACAAGCTGCCCTGAGCTGCTAAAGCTATGCAATACCCTGGGTGCGCACACCCTAGGGTTGGTGATTTGAAAGCCGAAGGATCATGAGGTGTATTAACTTACCGTTAGACATCAGCTCCAGCTCATCCTTTAGCCTGTGAGACCTCGTCTGTACTGCTCACCTCCAAGAGGTAACACTAATTTTGCCAAGAGCTCTCCTGTGCGATTTAGTCCTGCTCAAGAACTGCAAGGGGGGGGCAGCATTTACCCTGGAATAAAATGAAGGTGAGAAGCAGAGGCTTTAGAGGTGGGCATTGTGAGGGCAATGAAAAGGACCAGGGGGAAGTTTATACTGACCCGGTCAGTGGAGTCTCTGCGCTCAATGCTTTCAAAAGTGAATTTGCTGAACCTGCTGCATGTCTACAACCCCTGGAGACAGCAGAAGAGGTTTGAAGGCTCAGGTACGTGCTGATGGTCCCAGCTGCCAATGGGAGGCAACCTCCATATGGGCAGTGTCTCCTGACCTTACCCCTTCAAATAGATTTTTTTTTTTCTTACTTTGCGGTAACTGTAGTTACTTTAAGACTTCTAACTCTTCAGACCAAGAAAATCAGAATTAAATTGACTGCCCCAGTAGACTGAGGATTTTTCATTTAAAATATTTGAATGAAAAAGGGCCTTTCCTCTGCACAGATGTCTAAGAAACTTACTTCACATAAAGCTCCTCCCTCAGCAGAGCTGAAAGCCTAAGAAAAAGTCCTCAAAAACTAGAAAGAATAGAAGGTTTAAAAAGAGCTTAGAAAACCAATATCCTATTTCCCCTGAGAGATTTCCACACGACTTCTTTACTTGTTTTATCTATAACTGCGACAAATCAGAGCCCACATAATTTAGCAAATAAATTTCAGAATCTACTATTTGCCTTTTTTTTTTAATTCCTTGCATACCAATTCCAAACCAGAAACCTATGAAGTCTCCTTATTGTATTTGTCCACATTTACTAACATCAGTGACTGTGTAAGTCTTCTCAGGGGAAAACAAAGTGTCTTCTTCTTTTCCAATGTGTAAACCAAGTAAAAAAGGTATTATGCCTGTCCTTTTATATTCCTTTCTGGTCAAAGACAGCTAATGGAATCTAACACTCTTCAGAGCAAATAGAAGATACTGGAATCTAGCCTTAAAGCTGACATTTATTGCCAACATTTCGAGGCTTGTCAGTATACTCGGCACGAAACATAATTTGACATTGTTACATTTTAATACAGTTCATGGTTAATTAGGTTACCAGTATCACTAACAAGGCTGAATAGTGCCCTTTTAGCTTTTCTTTTTTATACAGTATGTGTAACATGAACACCTTGACTATCTGTGTTTTTAAAAAGCTGTCTCTCTCCTTTTTATTTCATATGGGGTTTGTAACATAACTTCAGGGTGGAAATTGCTTTAACCTTTTTGGCGCAAGCTATATGCAAGTCTAAGGATATATCAGTGCTTTTGTTTTTCCATTATAAGTTGTCAAAAATGGTTCCATGTTCTCAATACATGCATCCAAGAAAATATTAGTTCTTGGCTGTGGTACCATAGGCTCAGTTAAGAACCCCAGGATTTCTAGTTAATTATTGTATTTGGGTTAGGACGTAAATTCACACAGAAGTATGGGCAGAATTGAATTAAATATTATTTTTTAAAACCTCTCTATATTGTCCTCTATCTCAGTCCCCTGCCATGCTCTGTTGTTCTGCAAAAATGATGACAAATAGAACAAATAAAGCAGTAAGTGCACATTTACATGGACCCTAGCTATACTGTGCATCTGAAATGTTGAAAGTCATTGAAAATTTTAAGACTTCTGAATTTAAACCAACTGTCTCTTGCCTTTCAGCAGGACTCAAACCTTCCACTAAAATTTTAAGCGCTCTGGTATACAAATGCTTGTTGTGTACAGTCTTTATTTAGCTCATAATATCAGTCCACAGAGATAAGAATCAATCCAGAAGGTGATGTCTTAGAGAACAGTTTGCCTGACCAGACTACAGCAGATACATTCAGACTGACATATGCACTCAGATTGACATAGGCATGTATACGTTCAATTGAGAGTGAGTTTTTCTTTCCCTTGTAACTTTGTTAAGATGCCAAATTTTAAAATATAGCAGCATTATTTTCTCATTTCTGAATTTACACATTTATTTTACAATGCCTAAGAAATGCATCCTGAAGAAACTGCACTAACCGTCTCGAAAGAAGATAAGTTCTTTGTGTAAAGATTTACAAAGTGTAAGTAAATGCATCCAGAAGTAAACACGATGGCTATCTAAGAAGGTGACTCAAAACTACGTTCAACTAATGATGTCTCTGATTATGAATTTTGCGGCGCATATGCCATTCAGCTTCCAGTATTGTCTCACGCCTTGTGGGCCCTGGAACTGAGCCCTGGAACTTGAATGTGAGCAAGCGCTTTAGCACCTGCTTGGTTTAGAAGTGCTTGTTTTATTAATCCTGATCCCTCAGTGTCTGGTCAAAATCAAGATGGTCAAAAAAGACCGTGATCATATTCATAATTTCTCTCTTGCCTTCTTTTCTCTTGAAATCCAAATGCTTTGTGTTCTGCCCTCAAAGTATGTAAGGGTAATGTGGGAATCCTGCTTCCTCCACGGCAATGATTAGGGAGGTTTATGGAGTCACAGAAGTTAATACTATCTGAGATTAACAGACCTGTCAGACTAGTTTGAATCATTTGATACAAAGCCCATGGAAGTTGTTGAAAATACTGCCAATGATTTTTTGCTCTAAGAGGTGATCCAGGTCCAGCAATGATGGTACTTTCAGCACCTTGTTTATGTAATAAATAGACAAGTGAGTCTTTCTGCCTCTAAAATAGAGCTGTTGTATTTAGTTTATGAGATGAACAACCTTGTCAACCATGTGAACTATGGCTGAGTACCCATGAATGAATTTTAGAAGTGCATAGAAATAGATTTCTAGATGCAATTATATTTCTATGCAAACCTTGTGGATAACAAAGAAGTAAGAAAAATATGTCATTACTGTGTCATTACTGTCTACTACACAGTATTGTTATATTACATACTCCTTAGCACATTTTGCTACAAGGCTTATTATTGGTTAAAAATCAGAAAGAACTTGAAATACTGGCTAGTCATCTCAGAGTCAAATTATCTGGTCATGCGCACAAATTAATTTCTATTCCTGATGGGATGATTGTCTTTCAATTTGAAGGAAATATACGTCCTACCTGATAACAAAAGCAAAACCTTCTGGTTAGTTTTCATAATGCTTAGAGCTGCAGAAGTTTTTCCTTTTCCTATTTAACTGTAAACTAAACTTTCCAGCTGAGGAAGGTAAGCGCAGCAAGATGCAGAAATCAAAGTCTTGAACTTGAGTTCCACACAAATCCTTCTCATAAGACATTAGAGCCTGTAAGCACTTTTTTTATAGATATATATTAAAATCTAAAAGTTGAAACATCTCCAAGCAGTGCAGTATTTCATGAAACCTGAAGTTTGGGAGAAAAAGTCCTCCATCAAGAGTGACTAATCAGTTCTGGCAGCTTTCTTGTAAGCAGTTTTTCTACAGAAATACTCCGGCCACATCTCTACCCTGTAGAGCAAGCCCAGATACTGAATGTGTGGTTCTTCTCACTAATCCAGCAAACAGTGGTATGGAACCATGCTGGCATTATTTTCTGGCTATTTGTGTTTGAAGCTGGAAACCTTCAGCATGTCCTTGATAACATACTTGGTTCTCAGCACACAAACTCACACGCACACACACACAAACACGAATCTCACGCCTTCCTCAGGAAAGCTGTGAAATGATCTGAAGAAGCTACCCTTGTACTTTTACTTTTACCCTTTTACAGTGCTACCCTCTGTAGCCTTTGGCAATCTTAAACTGTTAAGTCTTTTTAATAAAATTACCATTCTATCATTATTAAAATTCCACAGAAACATCATATTACAAAACCAACAATACATATCCCCCTTCAGGAGTCAGGATGCCTTACAGTAACACCTCAAAATCATCAGTACTGAAGAAAGTTAACCTTAGATGCAGCAAGCAAAATTCAGTCCCAAACTCTTGGCTTTACTGAAATTACACTGGAGGTGCTTTTATTATATTTACTTTTGAATCCTCACTAAACCATTCCTGACTTTTTGGTTCTTTACAGAGTAGGGAAAGATTTCTTTTTCCCTCCCCCCCCAAAAACCCAAATCCAAAATCAATAAGAAAATGATCATGTAATTGTTTATAGTATGTTAATTATTCTGATATTGAGGGATCATTGAGGGTAATATTGAGCGACATGGGACATTTGTTCTCCACCTCTTTTTATCCACTGTTTTTCATTGCTTGAGAAATTAAATGCATATAGATGGAACTACCTATTTGAAGCGCAGCCTACGAGACGAAAGGAGATTCCTTTCGGTTCATGTGCAAAGTCATTCCCAAAACAAACAGTGCCATAACCTTGTTATAGACTCCAAATCCAACCCAGAAGTCCAAATTCTGTTATTGAATAAATAAGACCAAGCACCAGCGTTTGAACAACTCAAATTAACAACTGTAAAACTTTACCCAAACGCAACTTTTGTCCATTTAAAGAAGAAAAGAATTGTTTTCCACTTCCCATTTCCCACCGGCAAACCTCCATTCCACTGGGATGTGTTCTTGATAAAAGAAACACTATTTTCTTTCTACACATGCAGCCTTCCAGTCCTACGTGTGCAAGTTAAATCCCTACTTCTGCCTGCTGAGTGGGAATACAGATGATACAGTTAGTGGAAGATTTCCCCAGCAACGGCTGAATATTTGGCAGTGGCCACTACGGCTTTGGCAGGGAAATGTTATTTGCTATTGATTTAGGTGGAAACACAATTTCATCCCTAAATTGAAGTGAAAATTTGTAAGTAAAACCTAATCACTACGGGTCCTAATTTTGACCAGTGAAAAGTGCAAATCTTGAGGCTTTCATCTTCACGTTCTGTGTCTGCTCCTCACCCTATTAGCATATATTAACGTCTATTGACACATAAATAGATCTTGCTTGTTGAAAGACTGCTTTACGATCTTATGACATACATTCCGTTTCTGTAGCAGATGGTACTTCTTGTTATTGACTCTGATCACATTTGTTTTCTAGTTAGAAAATTTAATGCTATTGACATAACATCAAACTTAATATGGGAAAATACTGCATTCTACATAGGGATGTCAGAGACCCAGGTTTTGTCTGAGAAAGTGCAACCTAGGATACCTTTTTTTACAGTTATATCGCCCAAAATATTTAATCTTGGCTGTCATCTTAACACCTCCATTTCTTTCTTCCCCATAATGCCCTTGCAAAAGCAAGCTCTCAGAGTTCACCAGAGATAATCATTTTGGAAGTTCAACCCCATTTTTTCTTTTTATCAAATAAAGTGTTTATTTTATAAATACAATAGAAGATCATGCTTTTGTTTTTAGTTCAGATGGGCAGCATTTCAAGTGGACCTGAGACTTCCCATTGCCTTAACCCTAAGTCTTTTGTGGGCTATGCCTGTATTTAGGCACTTTCAAACTAAATACAAGAAAACGTATTAATGAGAACTTTGCAAAAGCCAGAGAGCATCAATTTACCTGTAAGATGTTAATATGAGTCCAAAGAGTATCAGTTTACCTGTAAAATCGTAAGGCGAGTGACAGGTACTTCCTGGAGCCAGGGATCAGCTGTTCTAGCTTGAAAGTGACAGCTACGTCCTCCATGTTTTGCAGGGGTAGTGCTGCAAGGGACAGTCTTGCCCTTTGGCTGAAATGGGCAGCTGGTACCTAAAGAGAAGGGAAAGTCCTACACTTCTTCTCCTCTCACACCATCCAGAAACATCTCTTCTGTCTCTGCAAAACTTGCCAACAGAGCTGAAAAGTCATGAGCAAACTCTGCCCGAATAAACTCTGCCAGAGGAAAACAGCAATCTGCCATTGGCTTCCTTAAGTGCTGCTCAGCTAGTTGCTGATCTTGGGCTAGAAATTGTAGGACCTGAGAAGAAAACTAAGCATGTAGTCCTTTCGGGAATTAATTCCTCTTAAAAGGGAGGGCAGATCTCCACCTGATTCCTTCTCAATATCTCTAAAGGCTTTGAGCAGTCCTAATAACAAGTGGATTTTTCCTCAAGGGGTTTTTTTAATGAGCAGCATCAGCTAGAGGAAAGTAGTCTATGTAGAATTAAGATGCTTTGCTTTTGGAGTATCTCTGTGCCATAGATCTTTGCCTTTTGTCAGGTGACATTTCCTTTTTTCATCTTTGAAAAGCAATAGTTTGACCATTCTTTCCACGTCAGTGCTATCTCCTTCCTTAAGTTTCACTGTAAGGGTGTCTTTTCAAAGGACCTTTTTGTTAAGGATGGGTTTTATGGGTTGGGCTGCAGATTATACGTGCTTTGCATCACTTGAGCTATATCAAATCCATTCCAGAGATGAGAAGTCACTTTCTTATACCAGTTCACATGGATGAACACGTGATTGTGAGTTGGGAAGATAAATTTGTTTGCTTTCCTAAAGTCCCTCCATGGGCACAGTCTGGCTATGATTAGTTAGCTAAGTACTCCTTTGAGTTGATGCACAATCTTTTCCTTTTGCAATGTGCAACAGCTATTTGTGCATGTCCTAATTCTATCCAAATTACTTCAGGTTACTAATCCCTACCTCCATTTAAACCTTCAGGTGTTTGCTTTTCAATTAGCTGTTATTGTATTTAAATGCCTTGCGTTGGCATCTGTCTTTCCCTTTTAGGGTATTTCAGATCCTAGGTTTTTCTCAGTGGTCTCAGTTTTCTTTGTGCATTCTGACAAAGTCTGGTTAATCATTCCTTATGCAGCATTTCTTTCACTTCCAGTGCTAGTCTGAGTACCTTCTGTTGCAGCTTTTTGGTCTTTTCCAGCTATAGTCTTCATATAATATCCTAAAAAAGAAAAGCTCAGGGTAATCTGAATGAGGTTTTGTTATTGTTTTATATGCGACTGATTAACTTCTGATTTATACATCTCACTTATACAGACATAATACATGCCAAGACCTTGTTTACCTTCTTGCTGCTACCAGACATTGTGCAGATGGCTAATGTATTATCCTTAATCACCCTCAGGTCTTGCTACTGCTCTGTTTTATAGACGAGTGTTCTTATTTGCACTGTAAAATTTTCATCGTGTGTTTCTGGTCTCCATTGCCACATTTCCCTACACGAGAGATACTTATGTCTTTTCGAATCAGACTGAGATTCAGGATCATGGCATAGGGATGCTTTGCAGGATGGATGCTTCCTTAGAACTGCCACAAAATTTTGCAGATGCTGCTTCTGCGGCTTGTACCCGTTTTTTCCTTCAGGGAAATGTGATGAATCACTCCAACTGATGACTCGGGCATCAAGTGGCTCAAGATTTTGGGGAATGTATTTATATCCAGTAATACAGAATATAGATATTCTATAGCTAATCATGGGCATTACTAGGCCAAGTAGTGTCAGAGGCCAGAAGTCCACAATATATTTACAGCCCCCAAAACTAGCTGATAGGATCTGCTGAATAAAGTCCTGCCAGAATGCCTGTTCCTGTGTTTGTGCCCAGCATAGCATTCCTGTCCTGTACAGTTTAGTATTAAATTGCTCAGCAGTTGTCACAACCACTTTTTGCTCCTTACAGGATACTTTCTTACAGAGAAGGTTATCAACTGTGGATTAAAGCGAGCCTTTGCACAAGCTGAGCTCTGAACTTGGGCTCCCTGAACATCGCGTTAAAGAGCCCTCTGCTTGTGGGCAGCCGCCGCTGTGGCCGTGATGGAATTGAGTGCCCAAAATGATTCCCAAAATTCCCCATTTCCAAACTCATTTGCTTGCCTGCGTGGCTTGAATCTCTCCGATTATGGGGGCCAAGCGTAGCCCAAGCATAGGAAGAGTGAAGAAGGGAATCCTCCTCCAGCTTAAATGGCAACCTAGCAATTTGTGCCTCCCTTGCAGCAACATCACCAGAAGAAATCTGCATTTCCACTTGAGTTCAGAAGGAACAAAACAAACCATTAAGGAACAGCATGTGAATTGGCCGAGCTGTTAGGTCTCAAAAAGTGTTCTGTTTACAAAACTCCCATTCAGAACCTCATTACTCCAAATGAGCTCCACCTGCACTCCATTATCACCGCTTTAAAAAATATATATATATATCTTAGGAATATTTTACCTTTCCTAGAATCCTAGAATGAAGCCTGTGAAATTATAGGCAGCGGTGTTGGATGTGCAAGTTTGAGTAAAAGTTTAGCTTGGTGGATGAAACGTGCAATTGAGGATAAAAAAGCTGTACATAAAGTATTGTATCATTATAAGTAATAGGGTCTGAGGTGTGTTTGCTGTCTGAGCATCTTCTGACCTTGCTCCTCTCTCAGGCTATATAGACTTTTATAAGTCGAATGTATTATTCAAGTTTTTTGCCAGGAAGCAAAAATGCTTTCTGTACTCTATTTCATAAGGAACTGATTCCCTTCCCCTGACTCCATGAATAAAGAAAAGAGCTGTGAACATGGACACAATAGATAAATGCAGAAACACCAGAGGGAAAATATGACTCCCTGTGTGAGAAACTCATTTTTATCCTAGGAATTTTGAGGTATAGAAGGCTGATATTTTGAATTTCAACAGACACATTATTAACAAAAATCATCATCTTCGCTCTCTTCCCACCTCATTTTTTCAAGTGCTTGTAGAGATGTTTAAGATACTATTGTGAGAGGCTGAAAGCATTTTCATTACACCCCATCCTCTGATTCTGTGTTTTCCAGGCAGCCTTTTTTCCAACCAATTACCCAAACCCAAATGCCCATTTTAATGTACTAGCCAGGGAATATTCTTGTCTTCCAACTTTCTGCTTATCTCTTACGCCTGGAAAGTCTCTCCTTTCACTAGACCTTGCCGACTGCGGTGTTTTAATCCTACTAATTCATGCCTGTTTACAAATAAGTCACATTGCTTTCATGAAAATAAAGTCAGTGTCAGTGATTACAAGAGCAGCACCTACATACTGCAGGACTTAGTATTGCTTCTTCCAGAGAGCTTTTCAATGCATTATCATACTTTCTCTAATATTTCCAAGAAATGCCATGGGATATTTTTGTCTTCCACTTAAACCATCAGAACAGATTTCAGTTTTGTATCCCATGTCGAGATCATTCCCTTTGTACAATTATCCCATATAACCTTTCAAGCTGGACATGAAGCACTGTACCCTGAAAAAACCTGAGATACCATTTTTCATACAGCACTTAGATGAAACCAAGACCTCTTGGTGAGCAAAGGGAAAAGTAAATAGATAACAGGCCATCAATCTGGTCACACGGATGGCCTATGAGACCCATGTCTCTGTTCCACCTGATTAAGACCATAGGTCTTGAAATACAATTTTGTATAGCTACCAGGCTATTAATTATTTTTTGATAGTTAAGCCATACAGAAACTCTCTCCTTGTGCAGGTTTAGTCAGAAAGAGTATATTCCTACAGAGGCATTCCAGTCTTTGGTAAATTAGCTTTTTCTAGCAGCCAGCATCACCATACTGATGAAGGCTTCCTATACAGCTCACCTCGTGATATAATAACACCTGAAGAGCTTGTGTAAGTGCAGGAAAGAGACTTCTCCCTGTGAAGCTGTGCAGACACTGGCTAGTCAGTCTACTAAGTACCATCATGCTTATTAGGAAAAATATGTGAATTGTTTTCCTTAAATCTGGAGTCATACTCAGTTTTCAGAATCTTTTAGTGAGAAGAAATGAACTTTCGGTTCAACAAATACAGCTTTCCCCACGCTTTTCTAACAAGATTTTTACCCTAGTCTGTCTGAACCACTTATATTACATATTCAGAAATTCATTAGAACAGGTTAGCTTTAAACCTGCCAATCAATGCAAATTATATCAAATGATATGTGGTGGTTTATATATTTGGATTATTGCCACCACTGAATGAAAAAATATTCTATTTCAAAGCAGAGGTGACCCGCAGCATAGAATAATAGAAAAAGAGCCAAAGGGTTTATTAAATTTGACACCTAATCTTTCCATCAGCTTATAAAAATAAGACTGTTCTACAGTAGTGGCCCAGAGCGTTAAAGAAGCACAGCTGCCAGATGTAGTGTTCTGAGCCACTGCTGTAAATATACTGCTTTCATATAAATGGTGAGAAGCTAGTTCTTATTTATTTTGCCATACAGTCATGTATTTATCATGGCCCATGCTGAAAAATTGTTGTATTTAAGAATATGGAGTGTTGTCCTATGCCTGGGAAGATGGCTAAAAATAATAATGAAAAGATACTTCACCTAAAAGCAAGAGGCCAGTGCTGTGGTTATTAAGCCAATGATTTAAAAAACTGTAACAATAAAAGATACAACCTTTGTTGTGCTGAGCTCATCAGCCACAAAAAAGTGGTTCAGTTGTTATCTGGGTATACAAAGTGCTGCCTGACAGTGCCACGACTGAACTTGCTCATTGAAAATCTCTGGAAATATTTTTAAGGTCAAGAGGACTCCACAGATACAGATTCCTCTCTGCAGTAACGTAGCCAGGGAGAGCAAATGTCTCACCCGGGTCCTGTTAGCCCCAAATCAGGACATCTATTGCCTCCTTCTAAGGTGATGTTTCTCTACCCCATCTGTACTCCTAGGTATGGTGCTCAGGAAGTCTCACACTCCTCAACCCCGTTCAAGGAATTTTCAGAGACACTGAGTATTTCCCACTTCTCTGATGAGGCCTTTACTGAGTAAATTTTGTACAAATTCTCCAAAATATTTCTCCCAAGCTCCACATCTACCTCTGCTTCTTCAGGCAGCTGTTTCATAGTATTCCTTTTGAGCCTTAATCCCAATAGTTCTTTTTCTTTTTTTTTTTTTTTGAGAAACATGAAGTTGTCATGGTTCATTTCTATGTCTTCCTTGCATGATGATCCTAACCGCAACAGCTCCTACTGCATGGTTTGGTTAAATTATCTGACAGCGAAGGAAAAATGCACATTGGCTGGACACTGGCCTATACTCCTTTTTAAAGGCTTCACTCATTCTAAGACTCAACCCAAAAGCAGTCCTGGGAAGAGTGTTTGTCAGAGTTATACATCTCTCAGCTGTGTTGGGGGTGACTTAGAGTGGGTAGTAGTGGTGTCAGTTGTGTCCATCTTCTCTCCACTCATTCTCTCTAGGGTTGGTGTGTGTCATGCTTCATCGAGCATGCACTAAGAGTCACTGATCAAAGACAGGATGAAGAGGTTTATAACACCTAGCCTAGGTGTGAAGGTCATGTGGCAGCCTGAACACGGGTGTTTTTTTCAATATAAACATAAGAATTTATTTATGTGCATGGAGGGAGGCGTACCATGAGTAATTATCATCCTGAGATCTTTGCTGGGAGGATTATGATGTCCATGATGAAGGTTTCTTTTTCCTCAGTCTTGGGGTCTGCTTATACTCTTATATATTCTCTTTACCACAGTCTGCCTCCTTCTCACTGGTTCCTGGCTAAAGTTTGAAAGCTGCACGCTACCCCATTCCAGCCTCAAACCGCACAAATGGCTATTATTTGTCACTAGTGACCCCATAAGTTTGTCAGACCTTCATCACATTTAGCATTGGCAGAGTGGCATTGACACATGGCAGCTACAGGGTAGACAACAGACAGTTGAGCAGTAGACAACTGTTACAAGCTCAAATGAGCTCAGGTCAAGGCAAGCTCAGATAAGTCCCGAGACCCTGCACTGTCAAGTTAATACAAAGCCTGTGGTCTTTTGCTAGTAATGACAAAACTCATGTTTACTGGGCTACAGTAAGTGCCTGTGTGTGTTTTTCAACATTTTAATTTGAGTAGCTCAAGTGGGCCAGATGCTTAGTTGGTGCAATCCATGCACTGCTATCAGAGACAATTAATCTGATATAATAGCACTGCAGGATTTTATCTGCTATACCCAGCTGAGATCAGGAAAAAGAACTTGACTATTTTTGCTGAGATTAGAGCCATTTCAGAAGCTCTGTATTTTTGACTGTGGCTTTCTTCCTTATTTTCTTTCTTCTAAATGGCTAAACTTAATGAGCTGTTGGATCTGTCAGCAAAAATGACAAATTTCTAAGACAACCTCTGTTAATCTGTTGAGATAGATGAATATATAAAATAAATGCATGTAAGTACCTAAATTACAGATTTAGTGAGTTGATTGCTATGCTTTTCCCATTCTAATTTCTTTTTATGTCATTCCTGTAGTGTGTATGCCCTACACATGGATTTTCATATCCTTTAGTAATTATTTGTATGACATTAATTTTTACATCTAATAAAGGCTCCTATTACCTGATCTCTTTCCAAATCTCTTTATTTTAACAGAAAATGTACACTCTCCATCAGGTTACAAATAAATTGGATTATAAGATAAACAAACAGCTTCTTTTTATGTGGAGCAGTAGATACTAGAGAGATAGGAGCTTAGGTGACTTTCTCCACTGTACTATCAGCAAAAGCATCTTCCTGATAGCAACTGAAGTCTTTTTTCAGTAAAAGATTGAAACTCAACACATGGTTTAGTCTTGCTACCATGAAGAGGCCCCATTAATTCTAAAGCAACTACCATGAAAGGAAAGTTGAGCAAATACTGTATTGAATCAGCTGTATGAATCAAGGATATAACTGTGATGCCTGGAACAAAGACTTTGTCTAGCTCATGCTTGTAATACTTGCTTTGAGAAACTATACCGTGAATTAAAATATTGCTTTCTTATTCTGCAGTATAGGTAGGTATATGTACATGATCTAGATCAGCAGCACAAGCAAGTCGGATCAGGAAGGGAAGTTTCGTTACTTTTGCTGAGGATGGAGGTGAGACACCTATTCCAAAGAAAATGTATTTTTGCTTTTGACACTTCTACTTATTTTCTTTTATAGCAAATATTTCCTATACATCTGGCTCCCCATTAGAAGCTTTAATTTCTACTCCCCTGCCCCATTTCCCCCAAAACAACTAATCCTAATGAACAACCTACTCATGGCAGAAATGTTTGCATGGGAAGCTTGGGAAAAATTATCCTAAGCTTATTCAGGATGGGCAGATGGTTCCTATACTGCAGCACAGGGGATACTACAAGATTACTGGAGGGTGTTATTTGTCAAATTATACCAATAAAGAGGAGGAAAAAATAAGAATTTTAATGTTGAAATTGATCCAGCCAACAGGTCTGAAAAATACAGTTATGCTACAAACAGCACTGTGACTTTAACTTTACTGAAGTGCAATATAGTATAATGTACAGGCTCTGTTACCTGTTCTGGACTCTGGGCTATGGAACTGTCTACAGCAAAAAATGACTGAAGAAAATGAAGAATAGCATACAAACATACTTCTACTCAAGGATCAAATCCTTTCTGGATGGAGATGAGAAGTGAAGTGGTTAAAACATTACCCAAAACTTCCTGGAAATGTCACTGTGATTGAAAAGGTAATATCGCTAGTGAAAAAAAAAAAATGGAGAACACATTCATTTGAAAAATATGGAGAGTGAAATTAAATGTCATAGTAACTCTATCCTGTCACTTTGGCCTCCTCCTTGGTCTTTTTCTTTTTTTTCCCTGGAGCCCTTGTTCCCTGACTGTCAATGCTCAATGCTGCTTGCTTGCAGTTCATTGCCTGCTCCCTTCCAGACCTAATTCCTTAGCTAAATTCTGCCAAAAAGGACCAGGATATAACTGATCCAGGTCTGAGCCAGGTGGATGTAAACCATAGCGACCTTGTTTCCCGCAACCCAGGACGACACTACACTGTTGCTACGAGCATCTACATGTCTTTGTGCCACCACCCATTAACTCACATACCTACTCAATGGTATTTATAACTCACATATCGACTGTCATGCTGTTTAGTATTGTTCTGGTGACCTGTGACATTGGCCTCTCATAGTATCAGGCATTTTGAAAAACCTCAAAATAATATAAAACAATCACACATTATTACCAAGGGATAGCTGGGGCTTCAAGAATACATTCAGTAATGGCCACAGACCACCCCTTCCAGAGAGTGCAGATTGTAAATGAGAGCCTTAGTGGTTTCACAAAGACATGGTCCACAAAGACAGGTAAACAAGACATCCTGGTAGTCACCTGTCGTAACGTTATTGGGAATGTCATGGAAAAAGAGATTCCAAAAGACCAAAATTTGTTCCAGAGATGAGCTGCTTTACCCCTTGAATCGTGTTTGATCCGATCCAATGCAAAAGCAACAAGAAGAAGATCAAAGAACCAAAATGATGACCATTTGACTCAGAGGATTTTCACTCTGAAGATGTTCACACACATTGTTGGCACGTATTATATACACTCAGACTAACACTGGAAAGCATAGAACTGATGGGTGCTTGGGAACTCTTTCAGTGGATTACAGTGTACTCTCGGAGCGGCTGATGGCTTCCTGCTCAGCCATTAGATGACCATCATCATCACTAGACTCCTTGATAAAATGGGGCTAGTTTTAATCTTCTTTATAAAAATCAGCTCAGCGCACCCCTGAACCATCCCCATAAAGCCCCTAAGGGCCTGCGCCTCCCCATTACAAATTCCTTGTGATATACTGCCAATCCCAAGGCAGTTACTCCCTATATAATCCAAAAATAGAGGTTGGGAAGACTGAATGCCAGCTGCTGTACAATGCAGAAAGGTGATAAGGACATTATGATTGATTGTGAAGAAGGCCACAGCTAAATCAAGCACAATCAAGACTGACAGCAGACTCTGGGAATTGTTTGTCAGTATTGAATTCTTATGTATACAGTACACTGAGAATACATTTTATAAAGAATAATATACACACAAAGATATTCTGATGATCATGCATTATTACTCTGGAGGAAAAAAAAAAGTAACAGAAGTGTAAGCAACCAAAGAGTCAGGAGAAAATAATGAAAGAAGAAATTAGTGGTTGGTTGGTGACACTTATTTTATGGATTTGTCAAAGAGGCAAAGGTTAAATTTCTCAGATCGGTCTGTACTTACTGTACCTCACAGGGCTGGAATTTCTGATGGCAAGGTGCTCCGAGTTCGTGTCATGAAGAATTTTAGTTGGCATCTAGATTCAATGAATAGGTGGCCTAACTACTTTCAATGCTCTAACTAAATAACATGATGAATGTGTCAACATTAGCATTTTAATTCAAATCAGGAGTGTGCTTTTAAGATGAACCTGTTCATCATCCCAGCTTACCACACTTTGGTTCTCACTATGAAGCAGTCTTGGGCATCCCAGATTGGAATCCTGATGAATAAAATTAAAGCAGGAGACCCACTCTAAGTGTTAGTGGACAGTCAATCCACAGCACCAGAGTAGAGCTCGTCTAAAGTAACCCTACCTCTCTTCCTGAAATGCATATAATGCGGCCTTCAGGTCCTCAGCACTAACGCTTTCAGTTTACAAATCCTCTTCCACTGCACAACACAGTTCACTAATGTCGATGTTGGTGCCTCCACCCCTAAACGTGGCATTAGTTTGGGACTGGGATGTCACCAAAGTATGAGGCCACTGATGACCGCTCAAAAGATGTTGGAAAACTGTTTTAATGCCTTTGCTGGCTATGCTCTGTCAGGGTCACTGGCATGATGTTGCTCTGTATAATCGAATGCAAGATCTACTGCATCTCTAACTCTTGAGTGTGCACTCAAAGCTCAGGGGTATTTGCCATTTTGTGTTTCCGTTCAGATCCAGAACGCTATACGGAGAATTATGGTCCCAGTCCCTCAAGCAGCCTGAAGCAGCACCACATGCCATTTGAAGTACAGATGAAGTCCAGAACTGAGCTTGTGCTCCTCCAAATCTAAACTCTGCCTCCAAGCAGAGACCACGTGGTCTTTCCCTTAGACCAACAGCATAACAGTGGTGTTATGAATTCGGAGCCAGTGAAAATTTGAGAACCACTGTCTTAGCGTCCTACCCTCTGTTCACATGGGACATGAAAAAAGGTTGATTAATATAGATAAGATGCTTCTAAACTCCTCGAAGACAGTCCCCTACCACATAGGAAATCTCCGGAGGTCAAGGCATATAGATCCACTTTGTGTTGCCAGTATATACCAAAGCAGCCAGCCTGCTGTATGGGCACCAGGCTCTGCATTTTTGCCCTCTCTTTTGGAACTTTTATTTGTTGGTGGTGTTTTTCAGCAGGGAATGGAAGCTGCTTTCTAACCTGAAGTTAAAATAATCTTTACTACAAACCCCTCCCCCTCTTGTTTGCATATAAAGGAATACATAATTACATTTTCGTGCCCTGCATCCTCTGGTTCACCTCCCTCTCTCAAGAACACTCTGGGAAAGAAACTTAAGACTGCTTTGTATCTTTCTCTGTGTATCATGCCACAGTAAGTTTGTACATTCTTGCTTTATTTGCCATCTGAGTATTTAGTCCTTTACCCTCATAGTAATTATCTTTTTATTTCCTTGTATTTTCACTGTACTTTGACACTGGACAAAAGTTAGCTTGTACTCTTATGCTGATCTTTCTTTTATGAGGATTTCAGAAAAGAGGCAAATTAGCAAAGTTGATAAAGCAGTAGAGAAATTTCTGTTGTGTGTCTTACAGTGATAGCTGAAGATGCTGGCATGCAAAGAAGAGGACCTCTTCTCTCCTGACTTTGTATTTATTTCGTTACCTTCTTTGACAGCTTACGGAATGTGCTTGCCAATTTTCTTTTCTTTTTTTTTTTCACCAATAATATCTTTACAATAAACTAGAACAGACTCTCTTTCATTTGTGTATAGATTTTGGCTGTAGTTCAGGAAAGCACTCAGGCATATTTTTGGATCCATTTCTGTTCAAGACAGCACATAAGCACCTGAGAAAAGACAAACCCATACTTAAGCATTGTGAAAAGCATCAGGTAAACTCAAGATGCTTGTAATGAATATAGAGTCTCCCTTCATCTTGTCGTAAGTTCCTCCAGGAAGAATTGCTTGTGACCAAGAAGTGCTTGTGACCAAGACAAAACTGTATTTGAGGCTGGCCAGAGACTTCAGTCAATGCAGTGACATGTTTTGAGTGAGGATTCTTTAAATAATAGTGGGAAGCATCTGAGCAGGATGAGAACAACTTTGGGGTTAAAAGTAGATTTTTGTGGAGTAGCTGGGAGGATCACTGTAAGTGTACTTCAGTTAACTTGAACAAAAAAATCCCATAGAAAACTTGCTAGGATAATTGTTTTAATTTTCCAGCCCTGCAATATGCTGCAGGTGACGATACAGTAATTACTGTGCAAAGAGAACATTAAGAAACAGCATAACTCAAAATGACTTCATTGTTCCAATTGCTGATTTGAGCATGGAAAATACTCCCAGGACTGTTATAAACTGCGGATACATTGGCAAACTTTGCACAAGAATTTGTCTTTGCTGCTTGCCCACTTTACAGCCCTCTAGGAAGAGAAATTGTTTAACTAAGCCATTGCAAAGTGCACCATAATCACCTGTGACAAGCATGAAGTATTTCTTTCTTTATTAGGAACCTTATTATCAACTGGTGCTTACAGTACCTTGCACTATAAAAAGACTGGCTACATACAAACATATCGGATAAATGATCCGCAGCGCTGAAAGAATGAGATAGTTAAAAATATTTGAAAGGGTTTTATGCTGCTGTTCTAAGGAAGCATTTAGCATTTGGAAAAAAAATAAGATCTGCTGAGCATCCATGCATTTTGCTAAGTTCGTCTCTTCACAGACATTTGAAAATGAGATGGGCTGGATTTTGTAAGGATGAGACATATTGGAAGATTTGAGTCAACACAGGGTGTTTAGGTAATGGCATGGTTATATGCAGTTTCTGTGCAGTCCAGAGAATGTATTTATGACTGAAGCTGATCGAGAACTATTCAGTGAACTAGACAGCTGAATTTCTTCAGAAAAGGGCATGTAGAAAGATGAAATGGAGCAAATTTTCTCAGATCTAGGGAAGCGGTTAGTTAGCAAGCTGGCTTCAGTTAGCCAACAGAACTGCAAAGCAGGACAGCGAGGATGCGAAAGATGCAGCAACAAACGGATGTTTTGGATTACTTCTAATTTGAAAGCAAACGGGGAAAAAAGTATGGGCATCCCTTCTCCTCCCGCGGGGCTGGCACGACTCAACTGGGCGTGGGAGTCCCACAGGGGCTGCCTTGCAAGCATACAATAAGGCAGCACTCTTAATCAGTAAAAAACAAAAAATCCCAGCCTCACTGGGATCAACGCATAACAAGTGAGCGTAGGAGATAATAGCAGGCAATGGGAATGAGGGATTAAGGCAGCGATAAGATGCTTCGGTTATACTTATCAGCTGCGTGCATAAGTGGAGAATGAGGGCACAGTCTATCCAAAACTGCAGCAACTGGGAGAGTTTAGCTGCAAAACCGCAGCTTCGTTACACGGCTTACGAGTGGGGCCTCTCTAGCTGTTACTAACAGGGGTGCTAAAGCCGTTTTGGTCCCCAGGCAAATCACCACCTGCATTACCTAAGTGTCGAGCTTCACTTAGGATATCAAATACCAATAAATATTATTATCCACTTCCAGCAGGGGCTCTACCTAACCCCTGCTGGGCTTGCCAATCCCATGCACGTTTTGCAGCATAATCTCGGAGCAAAAGTGAGTCCACCAGAGCCTCCGTATTTCTGTGAAAAGCTTATTTCTGTGTGTGTCCTCCTACAAATGGAAAAGCACAAACTGTGTTCGGTTCTTATGGAAATAAGTGAATAAATGAGAAAAGAAGTAAAATGAAAAAAACTCATTTAGTAGCAAAACATGGCAGTGATTGAAAGCGACCTGGAAAATGAAGTATTGCACCAGAAAACATCTTAACTCTGTACTATTAGCATGAGAATGCACCTTCTTAGGATTTTGTGCTTCTTTCCATTGTTTTCCTGCATAAATTCATATAAATTGTGCTTACTTTCTGATTTACGTGGATCTTTTATGTGCCTTCCTACCTTGCTTAGGATCACGGAAAAGTACGTATTTAAGCGTAATTTCAGATTAGCGGAGTAGGAATGCTGGAGAGAGCGATGGTATTTGGCAGATGCGGCGATTCTCCGTTTCAAAACATCCACAAATGCTGAGGCATCGCCTCTGGCTTCTCCAACTCCAAAACTGGTCTTGGAGGCCTACAGAAAATTAAGTATGCTTAAGCAACAGGTCTGACTAATCTATAACAAACTAAACTACGTATATTTTTCCAATCAGAATACCCAGGGTTAAGGACCACTTTTTTAGTGAGTAACTTGTTTTCGAGGTATGGTAGCACAGCTTTCTCTGTTATACTCCACTGATTTTTTTTCCCTATCATAGTAGGAAAATTCATTGTCAGAAATTCCTTTTATTTTTGCAAGTAGAACAGCAAGCTAAAATAGTCCTTGTTTTCTCATAATTTATAATTGTATGGAGAACATTTTTTTTTTCATTCAGAAATCAGAGACACTGAAAATGATTTCTTCATAGACTCATAACTGCTTTTTTTTTTTTTTGCTACTTATGCACTTCTTTGCCCTAGTAAGTCAATAGTGCTGACTGTTGAATTTGACCAAAAAAAAAAAAAAATCATGCTCTGGTTATTTCTTAGAGTAGCCAATGATTGCATCATTATTTGTAACGTACAGTTGTAAGGTACAGATTGGTTAACTCCATACTGACCATGTCTGGACGAATACACACATCAGCCCTTAGCCGCAGAATTTATTCAGCCTATTACAATGCTTATTGCCTCAAAACAAACAAACAAAATAAAAAAAACCTCCCAATTATTTTATATTCTAACACTGAATTATCCAATAAATTCCAGTAATTGGTTGAGATGACCTTCTACTGCCTCTAGACAGTCCAAACAGTGCTCAATGGCAATAATACATTAGGTTTTCTTTACCTCCCCATGCAAAGCGCATAACTGATTGGCATTGACATTATCCTATGTGCATATGTTTTATCAGTGTTGCTTTTCACGCCTCTATCCAAAACAGCTACCAAAAAAAGACTTCTGCTCTCCTAGCGTTCCAAGCAGGAACATGACTTCATGTTCTGCTGCGTCAGAGATTTCCACCCAAAAGGGAATGTTATTCCTAAGGCTGAGCAAAAACGAGACAGCTAATTCAAACCGGGATGCACACGTTTTCTGAGTTGGGCCTGAAGACTAGACCTGCTTTCATTGCAATGTCATTAAAAAAAAAACGCAACTGAAAACCTTGGGTTTATGGTAAAGGCATTTGTACTACCTTAAATGTATAAATTACTGCAGCCATGCGATTCAGCAAAACACATGCTAAAGAGTAATCAGAACACGGCGCTGTCCTTGTTTCCTGAAGTACTTAAGCACATTCTTAAAAACAAGCAGATTCTAGAGCACTTCACAAAATAAATCTGGGGTTTGTGCTCCACTGCTTTGACGAATGGAGAATGTAACCAAATAAATGAAGTAAGAGACATCTTTTTTCCTGCCTGCTCTCCTTTGTGACTGAGAAGAACACCTGAGATCTTTCTCATATAAATCTCCCACAAGCCTGGGAGAAGCAGAAATGTCGCAAGGATGAGGGCTGCTGCTGACAAAAACAGACCTGCTGTGCTCCGTAATGACCCAAACAGTTGCAAGGCAAGAACTGTAAAGAGGACCTCATACGTGCGTTACTTATTTTTCATATCATTGAGTTGGAAATTAAGCAAATGGAGTTCATCCATCCAAATTCTTCATGGTTTTTTTTTCTATCTCATTAGCTCCATAGCCCAGACAAATGATAAATGCTTGTAATATCGTTATATTTTAAATATATGCTAGAGACTGGAAATACATTGAACAGATTGTTCAAGACACTGTATTGTTCTTGTTCATTCTCATTAGTGGCCCATGTATTTTGATTCTTATGAGGTAATGGCATATAATAACAAAGGTTATTTTCAAATCTTGCTACAGATCTTTTGCTCAGCTCATTTCTATGGGAGATAACCACATCTATTGAGATAATGCACCAGACGTTATTCAGGGAATGACTATCAATTTGAACTAATATCTGTAAAATAATCTATTTTCCAAATGCAAATTGCTTTTTCTACATGCCCTTTTCTTCCCGGCATAACCATCCTGTAACGCTCTACTTTTCTGGTGTGTAATTCCTTGACACTGCAGAGCATCAACGGAGAATTTCACTGGTAGCTGCCTGTTGTTCCTTTTTTGGTCCGTGACAAATTTTTTTATACACTCTGGCAAACATATATTTTACTTCTGCAAACATTCATAAAGGGAAAGTACATAGATTATAATCAGGATCTCTTCCAGCTCGAATACAGAATGACGTTTGCTACAATTTATAGGAAGTCTGTCTTTTCGGTCATGCATCAGATACAACAGAACTTCATTTGACTCTGTCACCTTCCAAAAACCCATCTGATCTGACAGTGGGTCTTGCTCTTTTATATGCACCGCAGAAAATATGTTGAAGAGTCTTCCGTTCATGTCAACACTTCTTCTGTCCTCCTTCATTAATTCAAGTGCATTTCAGACTCTAACCTTTCTTGGGTTGGGATTTTTTGTGTTAATAATCTGCCTTGTCTGAAAGCAGCTCAATTCTCATCGTGCAGAAGTAGCACAACACCAACAGCTAGACTTTATTTAGATCTGTGTGAGGGCACCAGAATTAGGTAGGGATAGGAGCTAAAGACAAGATTCAGGGCCTCTGGATGTAAACACAAACACACTAAAAATACCCCTCTGGTCCTCTGCAAACCCGTTGAAGTGTTGGCTAGCGCTGCTCACCATGCTTGTAAAGTCGACACGTGTGGAGCGGAGGCACTGCCTCTATTTCATGTCCAACATATCAACTATTGAACATATGTATTGCACTACTCTCATAGGACATCTCTTCTGGCTCTGTAGTGTGGACTATCCCAGCTACAGAGAAGAAATTCTTCTTAAGAAAACCAGGCATTTGATGCCTAGAACTGATGCCCCCACAATGCTTCACATGATTGTGTGATTTATTAAAGCCCAGCTATCAGGGAAAAGGGAATACCTGAACGTATCGGATCCTATTTAAAAAATGTCAAGCCCATGCAGTTGCCTATATGGTCTTAGAAATGTGGCCTAAATATACCTTAACTTGAAAAACAGAAAACAACAAAAAAGTCAGTAACAGTATTGTAAGACATTATTATTACCCTTGTCTCATGGATTTGAAGACAAATACTTCATTTTCTGTTGCCTGTTTCAGTTCTAATGTCCAGATTGGGAACACTGTGCCTGTAGCACCCTACCTAGCACTGAAAATGATGGCAGTGAAAATGCTACAGAATATACTTAAATATGTCTAGAACTGGGAATATCGAGGCTGCTAATCCCTAGAAAAGCTCCTGCCTCCACATCTCAATTGCTATTGTATCCCTCCTAGATATGTGTGTTCAACGTTTAGCTATGCCTAGTGAGTTCATGTGGGCTTACAGGTCCTGCAATTATCATAATCTGGAAGGAGTGGGGAAATACCGTTGGTGTCTTCACAGAGGTTACTCCATCTCTGAAGACTGGGGCTTTAATGATAGCAATAGCCTGCAAAAAAAACCACCCTTCACCTTTGTACTCTACTGCCAAAGGATACTGCCAAAGCAATCATTGCTAATGCTGGATTTCTTTGATTTGATTTTTGGGGGGAGAAATTAAAGAAATTCTACAGTACCTGTTAATTCCCTGTAAGTGAAATGCTGGGAAATCCTAAAAAGAAACTCCTCTGCAAGAAAAGAAAAAGTCAGTGGATATAATTTTATTCAAGTGAATCATATCTCTGCTAAAGCAAAACCGTATGGGCCAAAATACATGTATGAAATAAAATTCTAAATACGGAATACTTGTTTCTATAGTGAGCAAGCACAGGACTTATTTAGATGCTCAGTTCAATTTATGGAAGCACGCAAACAGTAACCAGAAACAACACCCAGGAATATGTGACACATTGTTTTCCAAGCAAAATCTGAACTCTGGACACAGACGGCAATTAAGCATTCCCTACGTTTTCTGGCTTCATATGCAAATTTGACATTCAAATCAGACTTCTAAAAAGATCTCACTCATGCAAAAACACTAATAACATAAGCGGTCCAGAGTTTAAGCCTTTTTGCTTTAACTTTAATTACTTTGTCATAATTTCGGTTAAGGGCAAGGCACATTAGGAGGTTATCAGTTTGCTCCTCCCAGCTGTTTTGGAAGTCAAGTGCAGTTTCCCCTGACAAGACATGAAGTGGATGGAAATTTTAGATGGAGAATTTACAGCAGAGTGGCATGCGGAGAATTCATTATAGCCAGGAGCAGGGCGCTTTAAGAAGGTGACAATATTGTTTGCATAACAGGTTTGCAAGCTGCAGACTAAGGGCAACTGCTGAACTGGTGTAACAAATTGCATGCTGTTCCCATAGCTAAAAAGAAACATGCAGCAGGTTCTGGAAGAAAGAGCTTCAAAAGGTTGATCACCCAAAGCCCAAAAATTATTATGGACACCCTGCTGCAGTGTGCATTGACTCGCACAGATATACAACACTATTTAATGTGGATTTACAGGATCTAAAGACCTGTAATTGAGGGCCACCAGGCTTTTTAAGACTGGCTGGTGTGATGTGCCTCTCCCCTCTCATATGATGCTGTGCAGCTCCTCAACTGAGACTGAGTCCCCAGCTTAAATTTAGGATTTTCAATGGGTGGTATCAGTTCTTGCACCAGTCAAGTGCTTTTAGGTCCATTGCTTGCAGTTTTGGTATTCTGCCCTAGGATGATATTTCGTAATATTTATATTAGGGTCATGGATTATTAACACCATTGAACAAAAGGCCTGAAAAAGTCCTCTGCACCTGAATTCTGCTTAAGGATTATTTTAAGGGCTAAAATGGAACTGTGGTGACAATTAATTCTTGGAGTTGACCACAATGGAACATATGTGCTAACTCCATGATAACTTTTTTTTTTTCTCCCTGAAGGTATGGAATATATGTATGATGGAGAACTGTATCAGGATACCCTCATTAAATTTAAAGGAGGAAAAAGGCCAGAAGAGGTAATACTAGCTGAAAAGACAAAGTTGCGCTGCTTTCTAGATTAAAGTAGTTGGCAGGAAGGGAAAGGGAGTACTGTGAAATACAGAGCAGGCTGTGTCCACTGCACCTCGAGATGCTATGAAATGAAAACTAAACCTAATTATGCAGGGTTTAAGCCAAAGTCTAGTGAAGTCAATAGAAACATCTCCTTTCTTGGGGGGGGGACGGGACCGTGTAAGAGTTGATCTATCTTTGGTGCGAAGCGGCTGCAGAACAAGTTCAGCCTAGGACATCATTAGGGCTAGCAGGAAACCTAAAGAGAAGAGCAGAAAAGCATTAGTATATCAGCAAGGCTCTTTATATATATATAAAAAAAAAAAAAGTTGCATTGGACCTTGCTAGCATTTGCAGTAACCAACACTGTTATGAAGTAAAGATCTCGCTGCACATGCCCATCCTGGCACTGTTGATCTCTCCCATTCGCAACGCTGCGTCGCTGGTTTTGTCTTGCATTTTCTCTGGGGTTTTATCAGTCCCAGAAAATGGAGAGTACTCTTATTGAATATCTCGACTCCAAAAGTCTATTTGATAGTCATTGCAGGCATGATGTGCAGCAGTCTTTGTTAAGAAGCACAGTGATCTTTACATAAACAGACTGACCTTTCTTACTGGCATTTTGTCAGGATGGGCTGAAGGCGGGAGGGGGAGAGAAGAGGGGGAAGAGAAGCCTGTACTACTTGTTGCTGTAAAAGAAAGTATATTTTGAGGCAAAGCGGCAATCTGGCGTGCCTTTCATTTTTATAACTGCATAATGAATCATACATATGCCTACATATTTAACAGCAACTGCACTTGAAAGGAACACCGGTTTTTCTTTCTGCACTAACAATAGCATCCTCCCTCCACCCCTTCTTTTCTCTCCCCATAAAAAAAAAAAGAAGAGGCCAGCTCATTACTAAAAGCAAATCACTATAATTCTTTAGGATAAAAATAACTAAAAAATGCTGACAAGAACGAACCAACGTGATGCCGGAGGAGTCGTGGCTCTGCAATCGCCGAACCCCTCGCAAAAGCTTATGGAAATGTAAAGCCGCCAGACTGGCAAATTTAGGCAAACACTTCACGCCAGCGCTTCGGGAGATGCCTGGGAGAAGGCAAAAACCCTTCTCGGCGGAAAAAGTCGGCAAAAATGACGGTGTCTTTGGAAGAGCACACGCGCGGCGCAATGCACACGGGCACGGGCGACAGCGGTGGCCACCCCGTCGTGCGCCTATAGCCGTGTCCCTTTGCTTGCCGATCCCGGCTCTCCGTTTGCTAAGCCCAAGCTCTCAGCCTAGCTCTATGTCTGTAAATACGTGGGTTTTAGCTACACGCGGGCGCCCACTTGGCAGCACCCGTGTGTCCGCGAGGGACCGGCGGCGGAGGGGATGGATGGGGCACAAACTGCCTCCCCCCTCCCACCCACACCTTGACATGCAGCACACACGCTAATCCGAGGGGGAAAAAAAGGAGGATTTTTTTTTCTTTTTCTTTTTTTTTCCACCGAGCCGGCTCGTGATTTCCATACAGAGAGCCGAGAAGCGGTGGAGGATGCGTTTCCTCAGCCAGGGACGGGGAGGGGGGGGGATATTTTCCCACCACCATCACTACCAGCCTGGACACATGTCTACTGCCGTGATTAGCACCTCCTCGAGCCGCTTTCCCTCTCCCCGGGGACACCTCGATTTTGCGAAAAAATAAAATAAAATAAAACAAAGGGCTCTGAAACAAAGGCTCAGCTGGGGGGTGGGGGGGATGCCGGGAGCAGGGGTCCTCTTACCCGCTCGGTACGGCCGCCGGGGCTCGCTGGGCTGCAGGAGGAGGAGGAGGAGGAGGAGGAGGAGGAGGAGGAGGAGGAGGAGGAGGAGGAGGAGGAGGAGCGGGGCTGCGCCGCCCCGCTCCGCGCAGCGCCCGCGCCCGCGGGGGGCAGCAGCGCCGCCGCTCGCCGCCGCCCGCACCGCCCCCGCCGCCGCCTCTGCGCGGCTCCGCGCGGCAAAGTGCCGCTCCTCCTGCCCGCCGCGGAGACCCCGGGAGGATCCCCACCACCACCAGGAAAAAAAAAAGAAAGAAAAAAAGAAAAAAAAAAGAAAGAAAAAAACACCCACAAATCCCCTTTCCCTCCCCCCTACAACTCCTCTCGCCGTTTGGATTTCCTTCCCTCTCTCCTTCTCCTCCCCCCGCCTCCCGCTCCCTCCCCATCTCTCTGGGTCTTGTGCCTCCCTCTCCAGCACACAGACGCGCGCAGCAGACGCGGAGCGGGTGCTGGCGCTTGCTGCCGTGCCCCGAGGAGCTGCCGCTGCCGCTGCCGCTCCGCTGCTTCGCGGCGTCCCAGCGCGGCGCCCAGCCCTCCCGCGGCGTGAAGCCGCCCGGCGTGGGCCGCGCGGCCGCGGCCGGGGCGCGCTCCGCTCGCCGCCGACTCGCCTCCTGAAACGCCGCCCGGTGAGTGGGGTTGCTCCCGCGTTTATCTTGTTTGCTTGCCACTAACGGACACTTTAAAAAAGAAAAAAAGAAAAACAAAACAAAAAACAACCTTGCCTTGTTTCCCAGGCTTTCAGGTGCTTTGCTCGCCCCACTTTCTGAACTCGCAGAAATTAGGAGGCACCAAGCCTCATCTGGCCACGTCCGTTCCGTGTGTTAGTCCCAGCTCCAGGCGCTATGTTATAACTCGCACCACAGTCGCCCTCCCACCGCCTTTAGCGTTCCGCTGCTCGCTCATCGCATTTTATTAATGCTTGCAGCAGACGCTGGCCCTGCTATAGGGTCTAGTTTAACCCCTTGCAGGCGCAGCTGCTGGCCTGGCTGTTGGAAGGTGCGCTATCTCCGTCCGTGCAGGAAAACGGGCAGAAACTGGTAACGGCTAGGAGAGTCGTGCGTGTGATGTACAAAGGAGCGCCTGGAAGTCTGCGTGAGGAGATAAGGTGGAAAAGTTCATTACTCTTGCTGAAAAGCTTGGGTAGGCTTGGGCATGGGGAAGCAGTCTCCGAAAGGGAAAGGATTGCCGGAGCTGATGAGTCGGTCCCGCCGCTCGTGCTCGGAGGTGCAAGGATTTGGGTGCCTGGGCGGGAGGGGGAGGCTGGGCAGCCTGCGGCCGGCGCTGGCCGGCGTGGGAAGGGAGCAGCGCGGGGCTGCTGCTCAGGAGCGTTTTCGGAAATAGCTGCGTTTTTGCTAGACCGAGGATAGGCAGGAGTCTTTCTAAAGCGTATGCGCACTTACACATCTGCACGCCACGTTGGGGAGCGGATGAAGTAGGGACTGCTTTACTTTCAAAGAGGAGAAGGACGCAGGGAAATAAACATTTTTGTTAAAAAAAAAAAGAAAAAGCCAAGTGCCTTTAGAGTGCTATTTGTCGCTAATACTGGCAACATTTCTACGTCTGTAATTAGCGGTCGAGGTCCACCCATGTTCAGTGGGAGAAGGTAGGGGGGCAACATGCCGCTGCTTCTCACGGGGAGGTACTGAGTGCGCTCGCTTAACTCTCTGCTCTGGTGCGCGGAGTGCGTGCGTGTGTGTGTGCGCGTGTGCGTGTGCCTGCGCGCAGTCATGTCTCCAGAGCGCTATGTGCGCACACCGCGGGGAAGGTGCTGGAGGCTGGCGAGCAGGTAGAGGGGCCGGCGAGAAACCGGCACGGCGTCCGCATTTATTGCCCGGTGGCGAGCGAGGGACCGGAAAGATCAGTGCTGCCTTCCCCATCACGCTGCCGCCACCCCCCCTGCCTCCAAATCGCTGGCTGAGCCGAGAAAGGGGGAGTTGCAAAGCCCTTCAGGCGTGGGATCCGAAATCCATCCTTCCTCCAGCGGCTCGTAACCCTCCCTGTCTAGCCCAGCGTCTTTCTCCTGTAGGAGAATTTCTCCTTACCGTCATTCGTGACCAACCTCTGCCCCCCCGCCGCCCACACCTCCCCCAGCCCCGTCCCCCCCTTAGGACGGGACTGGGGTAATGAACCAAATCCCCGTGGTTTCGGCTGAATTGCACCGCTCTGACGCTGCTGCCACTGGGATCCTCCCGCGCCAGGCGGCTCAGGAAAGTTTCCGTGCAGTCAGATGCCCTCCCCAGGTGTAGAGGAATACCTAGGTAAGTGCGTTTTAGAGGCTCTGCCTGATTTTTATTATTATTAATTTTTTAACCTTGGGGGAGTGGGGGGGGAGGGAGAAGAAGTCCCGAGGGGTTAAGTCGCTGTGGGAATAGCTCACCCTGCGAGCACCACCTCTGCCGTGCTGGTTAAATGATGGCACTCTGCAAAAGAGGTTGACGTGCCCAGCAGCGGACTGTTTCTCGGGTTTAAGAGCACTCTGCATTCCCCCTTCGCCAAAGGGGGGCTGGGAGCTGGGGGGACGCAGGATGAGGGCATCTGAGTTGGTGAGACCACGGTCCCAGTGATGGATGGCATGGGCGTCCGGGCAATAAAACTGGCGCGGATTGGAGCTGGTGGCATTTCTGTGCACAGCAAGAAGGGGTGTGTGTGTGTGTGTGTGTGTGTGTGTGTATTGCGGGGGGGCACCCGAACCCTTCGCATCCCAACATCCACTAAATCAATGCAATTAATGTAGTCTTAACGGGCGATTGCAACCGGCAAGCGTGAGGCATGCTTAATAGAGAAGATTCCCATTAGCCTTGCTGCTTCATTGCCGGCGCTCAGCAGCTCCAGGCGGGAGGACCTCCTCTCCTCGCGCCGGGCTGGATGACTCAGAAAAACAGCCAGATTGGGGCAGCACCCTGGCTTTTTTTTATTATTTATTATATATTATATATATATATATTTTTTTGCTTGTGGACACCCAGGCAGGGGTAGCGCAGGAAACACCCCCAAGATGCGCGGCGGCGCCCCCGCCCGCGCTTAAACCCCACTGGCCTCGTGGGTACTGCGGGGCAGGAGCGGCTCCGCGCAGCGCCGCGCAACGCCCGCGCAGCGCGCCCCCGGCGGCGGCGGCGGCCGGGCTCCGGCGGCGCTGCGCGGACGCTGCGCGCACCTCCTCGGCAGCCCGGCCAATCATGCAGCATGGTGTCAAAAGGGAGGTAAAGAAAATATAGGGTGTGAGCTGGCCAGCGCGCTGGGAGCCGGGAGACCTGCTTTCCCTGGGCTGCTCCGGGCTGCTCAGACACCACCATGCATTTAAAAAAGGTAAGGGCTTTCTCACCAGCAACCCGCTCTGCAGCTTGTGCCTCTGCGCGAGTGCGTATTTTGTGCACATTGCCTTAAGTGCTGGCTTGTGTAGTGCAGGGAGAGGGAAGAAAGTGCAATGTGGTCTGATTTAGTGTCGGGGAAATTTTTTGCAAGACAAGGTTGGTTTCAAGTGCTAAGGATTTCTTTTAGGGATAAGCAAGCCTGCGGGAAATACTTAGTGGGGAGTAAAGTAGATCCATGACTGGCAGAAAAACGTAATGTATATGATGAGTGAGGAATGTTACAGCATGAAAAGCAGTCACAGATCCCTACCAAAATGAAGGCCAATGTGAGACAGACCTGATAAAATCATATATATATATACGTAGATATATATATATCTATACAGAGTAAATCAGACAGACATGTAGCTGAAAAGCAAGTTTGACAGCAGCAACCAAAATAACTTATTTGCTAGAAAAATCCCATATCTAACTTTACTTAAATACAGCATCACAAAAAAATGCTTATAAAAAGAAAGAGCAAAGTCCAAACTTACAGTGGCTGTGTTTTCAAAGGCGGGTGGCTCTAGCACATTATGTAGACAAATAGCTTGTGTGTCCCTACTTAAATTTATAGAAGTAAGAAATAACTTTGGTGGAACAATCCTTATAGACAGATGCAGAGTTTAGAAGCTGCTGTCTGTACCCAGCTGCGACAGTGCAAGGAGTGACTCATTTTCAATGCATGCTCGCTCAGCTTTGCCGTGGGACCCAGCTTTGAGAAAAACGCCTGAACTATATTTCTTCTGCTCTGGATCTACGTGCAGTGAGAGAGCTGTAGTCTTAGGCGCCGTTGCATTGCTGTCTAGCTATCACAGGTCTATAGAAAAGCTACTACACATTCTTGCTTTCTACCATTTCTTCTCTCTAAATCATGTACATAATTTAAGTGTGTGCGTGGGGTGGGGGACAATCTGTTATGTTTTCGGTAAGCTTATCCCCCTCCGGCGAGGGTAACCTCCCCGACAGGCGCGGGGCTCGCTTGAGTTGCTGCGTTCGGGGCGCTTGCTGGTGAGATGCTGAAGCGCCGTGAGGGAAACCGTTAACTAGGAAAGATGAAAACGAGCAGCCGAACGTTTTACAGATCCGGCTGCAGAAGGCAGCATCTGTACAACACGCCGCCAAAACAACCCGAGAATCTGGGAGTGATGCAATCACCCAGCCTCGTCCCTTCCCGTTTTTTTTCTACTACTGCCTGAATCCCATTGCGAAGAATTAATGGCAGGAGCCGCCTCATTGTTTGCACCAATGTGTGTCTGGAAAGTTGTTTCTTTAGTCATAGAAATAGCTGGGACTTCTCGCTCTTCTCTGTCCCAGGAAAAAACACTGATTTATGGGACTGAAGCAGTTTTATTTCGTTCGGATTAATTTTGAATGGGGTTGTCGCATCTGACGGTGATCAGGCTAGAAAATGTCTTGCTTGAGATTTCAACAGAAAAATGCAACATGTACTTAAAACAAAACAACCCCCCCCCCCTTTTTACCAAGAAGTTTGCTTCTTCAGTAGCTTCTGAGAATCTAAATGGAAAATTGGAAGATCAATCAATTTACCTAAGTTTTCACTTAGAAGCAAAAGGGAGTGGTGGGAGGCACTAGAGGATGCTGTCTGGAAACATTAAGTGTTTTCTGGCTGTCATGTGTGACTAGTGCCTCCCTTTCTTATTCCTCCCAGAAGTAGACATTGATTTTTTCTTTTCCTCCTGAAACACTGGTAATCCTATAGGGGAGTGAAATCACTCCAAATGCCATTTGACAAAATGCACTTTCAAGAAGGTCTCGTTAAAGAAAACTGGCCTGTTAGGGTCTTGTAGCTAGTAACTTACAGATAATAATTTTATGGGGAAGATAGCTGTCTCTTCTTCTTAATCCTTAACCCCATCATTGACACATCCTTTTTTGTTTGCTTTTTAATTGCAACTGCATTCTCATCGTAGTATTGTTTTCCTATTGTTCAATACATCTGCTCTTCAGGAAGGGCCTGATCTTGCACAATTAAAGACAATCACAGCATCACTATTAACTTCCCTGAGAGCAGGATCAATTTCCAAGATAATAATTTGGAACCAAAATGAACTTCAGTGTCAGAAAATCTGGGAGCACCGTGAAGTTGCACGCTGCATACTGAGCAGTATAAGGGGACTATGTTAAGTCAAAGAACATTAAAACAGTAGAGAACTGAAGGATTTTTTTTTTCCCCCTTCATCTTACATTGTTTTAGGTCTCCATAGTCTATCATCACTGATGAATCAACATTTTTTGTATATAAAGTACATTAAGAGAACTTCATTTTCCAAAGGGCCCCACTGAGCTGCAGGCATTCAGTACCCTGAGGATCAAGTCATCATGCTGTTGAAAACCATAGTGTGAATAATTTGGTTTCCTAGCTCTGAAATTAATTACTTATATGTACCACAGTAAGTAAACACACACATATATATACATATTTTGTATATACGTGTGTATGCACACATATATACATTTATATGCATATATACACCATGCATATCCCATGAATTCATCCATCCATGCCCATGGTATGTATAATTGCTTTCCTGCCTAGGGTCACACCATGCGATTGCTTATCAAGCCCAACGCTTTTCCCATCTCCCATTGAAAGTCTCGGCTCACCCCGGGTGCCGCAAAATAACCCGCTGACAAGAGGAAACAAGGGCGCTCTCTGCCATGTCAAGGCTTTATGCGTTTAACTAATGAGCCTCTCACAGGGGCCACGGATTTTGTTCCACCTTCGAAAGGAGATCGACCAGGCAATATATACTGAGAGCTAAGTGGAAATTATTAAATTGCGGTGGGTTCTCTCGTAATGAGGTGAGATCCCAAGGCTCCTCAGTCAGGTACCTTTGCTATAGCAGCCACATTAATGGCGATTAGAAAATTCTGCTCGTTCACAGTAACACCTTCACTGCCAGATCTACCAGCCACTTGATTAATGAGAAAAGCGGTTTCTAAGGTATTTATTACACATTGCCAGTAAAGGGCTTAAATCTGGGGAATCAGAGCACTGCTCTGTACTTTTAATCCTGTATTATTCCTGACTACTGAGGACTACGCAGAGCTGATTTAGCTCCTTCAGTACTTATAAATCTACTGGAACTAGCACAAACACCTGGTTAACCAGGTGACCCCAGGATCCCCTGGACTCCTGGACATGGATGACCCCATCTAAAGACTTCGAAGTCAGAAGGGATTGTTAGAATAATTACGTTATAAAATATTGCACTTTTTTTTTCTATTTGAAATCTCTATTTCTAAGAAGGCTTAACTTTGCTCGCAAAAAATACCATCACGCACTGAAAAATGGTGCTACAGATTAGGGTGGCAGGCCAAGAGTACAACTTTAATTAGCTGTTTTTCACCTGAAACATTATTGATCAACATTCATTAGCACTTTGGAGGACAGACAAAAGCAAATATTTATTACAGCAAACTTCCACTCAAATATTTTAGTTTGTTTTGAACTTAATCTAAGGCTAGAATTGCTGCATTTTGAACGTGAAGTTTTACATGCATGTAGCATATAGATGTATGTGTACTTTGGCATCCTGAGGTAGATGATATCAGCACAGGAAAGATGTAAAACAGTGCAAGCAGAATTTCAGCATTCACCCTTTGGTTGCTCCACCCCGAACTGTGGGCAGAGCCGACAGGTTCATCTGTTCCTCAAGAACTTGCTGACGTTCAGCGTTTCTTGGATTAATTGCCTTCCTCCTTAGCTTTGTACCAACCCTTCCTATAACAATGCTTGTTTATGTGAAGCAGCATCGTTTGTGCAAGCGGAGACCAGTCCTGCTGGCAGTCTCTGGAGATGAGATATTTACCTCACATAGAGCCATTAGTTGATGATGACCATTAGTTGGTGATGGCCATTAGCTGGTGAGGTCCATTAGTTGGTGATGGCCATTAGGTGGTGATGGCCATTAGTTGGTGATGTTCTCTTTCTCAGCCACTGCTCATCTCAGACGTCAATCTGACTCATTGACTTAAAAAATGAAAGTTTTAGTAACCTATTAAGTACCCTTTGAGCTATCTGGTAATGTACATTTGTCAGACTGATTCACATTAATTGAAGAGACAGTACTGGAGCTTTTGAAAGGCATGGTTATTCATAAGACAGCTTAATTTCTTCATATAGGTTTGTCTTGGCTAGGCAAAGTCTACCAAAATTTTCTTTTTCTCAATCTTTCTGAAACAAAAAAAAAGAAGAGACTGTAATGAAGAAATCCTTTGCTCCTCATACCTAGAGATACTTCATTAGCTGTAGATCTGTAATCTCTAATAAGAGACATAGACCACACATCTTTCATTCCACGCTGAAAAGATACTAGCTGAAAGTTTAAAGATAAGACCAGCCTTTCAGGATTAACTTAACACTTTTCTACTAAATCAAAATGTCTTTTTCTATCACCTGCAACAAGAAATAGTGATAATTTTGCACTAACATGGCTTTAGACTATCATATAGCTTGATTAAAATACTAGAAAGATTGTGAATCGTGAGGAGACTCTAAAGCCCAAATTTCCTCTCCTTATAACATGATGTTCACAAGAAAGACACTTTTTAACAGAGATACATTTTTCATTTTTCCCTGTCTTCTTTTTATAATTTCTTCAAAATTTGTCAAATAAGTGACAAATTTGTTAATTTTATCTGGAAAAAATATTTATCACAATCATTTTTAGGAACAAGACTTACAAGAAAGTTGGAGTAGCTTTGGAGATACATTCATATGAGATAGCAGGCTATCCAATACACATGACATAATTATTATACATGACATTATTTCTACAATCAAGCATTAGCATTATACATCCTGAGATGCAATTAGGTCCAGACTGTCTTGCTGAAGCTTGAATCTTTACTCAGTCAGCCATAAAGTCTCCACTCTCACACCTATAAAAAATTAATAGCTATAATGTGAACGTTTAAGAGGATCTGGACATTTCCCATATAGTAGATACAGGCTTAAAATTTTGAGGCAAAGGGTCTTCTGCAAAGTCACACAACAGTTTGTAGCAGAATCAGATGCAGAACTGTGGTCTTTGATCCTGCACGAGTCCTGTCTAGGAAGCTTGCACAGCAGACTGCAAGTTATTTCTCATAGGAGGACACTGATGGTATACATTTTTTTCTGATAACATGAATGGATTTAGCTCTGGGAACCTGAAATGAGCTTTAACCATTCATTTACACCAGCCGAGAACTTGGTCCACAGTCTGTGAAATCAGCTGTAAAATATGTTATGGGCTTTTGAGTGCCTTTGTCCGAAACAAATAACAGAAGAGCAACACGCAAAAACCCCACCATTCTATTAGACATTGACACTAAAAAAAAAGCATATAAAACCATCCATTTTTATTGCAATGCATCCAGAAATGATGCATGCCACTGGACCTTTATGGAGATTATTTCTAAGCGATTCCTGATCCTTTTCACATGGAAAATAAAATCAGGAAGAGTGCAAATTCTTGGTCATATGTCCCCTAGCTAAAATGACAGGGCTATACGCTATACTCGCACCGAGCCTCTGAAAGTGAGAAATTCATCTTTATAACTCCAGAAAACACAATTATGATGATCATGGTTTGAAACAAGAGCAGACTTATGGATTAGGTTAGATGATATCTGAGGGGGTGGAAGTTAATGGAACTAGGCTGTCCATGGGATTTTGTAAATATGTGCTCATTACATTCAATCGAGCGCGTTGCTTCTTTGGCCCTCTTCCTAAAACCAGAGAACACCCACGCACCATTATTTTTGCTCTTCATTACTTTATGAACAATATTAGCACTTCAACAGCTTCGAGGAACCTCCTGTTTTGTCTGAGACTGAGACGGTTTCCTTTGCTCTCCTTCCTTTCCTGAACATTTGTTGCAGAATCTCCAGAAACAAGATTTTAAAGTAGTGAGATGAGTAATTAGCCAGGTGCTCCGTGGAGGGAATGAACCACATCATCACCTTCATTCTGTTCATTTTGTAACATTTTTGTTATCAAATGATTTGAAATCACCGTATAGACATTAATTGCTCAGGCTTCACTACTACGGATGGAAACTGTGTTTAAAAAAAAGCTAAGGGACTAGTCAACAGTTACACAGTAAGATCCGAGCTGTATTTCCAGAGTACTCTGCTCCAAATACTTTCCTTTCCCTATAAATTGAACTTTCTTCAATCTCAGCAAACTGTTGGCGAACAAAATTTCCCCCTACCCCATCTCCCTTGATATGAGTCCCTCTGCTTTCAGGAATAATTTCTTTGAAAGTCTGGAACTAAAATGGTAGTGTGCAATCTGTGAATAGCTGCTTCCTACCATTTTAGATGGCAGCAACTGAAAACAACCCCAGGTTTTAAAACTAGCTCGAGTCAAGTAAAAGGGCGGAGCGAAATGTTTGTTGCTCTGATGTGGTTTACTGGCTATAGCTAATTTACATGTGTTTTAGCACGCATGCTCTTTTCACGTACATCTGATACTTCGTTGATAAGTTGGGCCCCAAATCTTCTGCCTGCAACTAATAATTATGGGAGAAAAGGAGGACTATTGCCCTTTCTTCATGACTTTTTAGTGGTAGTATAATATATAATTTGGGCTGTACTCTTTGCAAATCCTAAGGAGCCACTTAATGCCCATGAGAACACATCCAACCGGATTATTGTGGCAGAGAATACTGAACATTTTAAGCATTGAGTTTTAAATAATTCCATTAAGCTGAAATGCAAGTTTTAAAATATCTACCTTTTTTTTTTTCCATGTAGAACAAGTTCTGAACTTTTCCAAAGAGAGTTTGTGCTGTTTCCATTCTAATTCCCTTCACATCATAGATGTTTTAACTTGCAATTTTTGGATGGCTTGGAAGAGTCCTTAGAGAAACTTGTGTGATGGGAGTATAATTTCATATGTCTCCTAGTACCTACTGTATTTGTACAAAGGAATGTCACAAGCAGAGAAATTTATGTGGGAAATAATAAATCCAGGTGAATATGATTTTCCTATGCAAAGGAATAATTGCTTGAAGATCACTTAAATATCACGTGAAGATCTACATGCAAAGATTCTTGCACATATGATATTCCACATACCCTTGTGAGCTTGGAAAGATAAAGATTTACTCCCCAATGATCTTTTATGCTTCCTAAAATATAGTCGCCCAGCCTGGAGTGGGTTTAAAGCTCTAGAAGCAGCAGATTTAAGCGCAGCTTCATGAGGTCTGAGGTGGCAGCTCCAGCCGAGGGGCCCATGGGAGTCGCACTTAGGTGGGTCTGGCTTTGTCCTAGCTAGCTGCTTGTATGACGGATGGATTTTGTCTGCCAAGGAGGTCGGGACCAACCCTTGTTTAAAGATGAGGAGCTGAGACACTCTGAAGCCTGAGTAAATCTCTCTCTCCCTTTTATGTACCTACTCAATTCACATGTTTGAGGCATCCAGCTAACTTGCACTCTTTCATAAATTGCACACTGTGCCATTACGTGGTCGAGGAGCGCTACCACTCCTGCTTTACGAGAGCAGAAGTCGAGATAAAGCGAGGGGTGTCGGTGACAGCACCGGGGTGCCTCTGTCTCAGGGCACTACCCTTGCCACCAAGCGTCCTTCCTGCTCAGCAGGACGCTCTCCTGGGGGATGCAAGGCCCCCAGCAATGCCCTTGAGGCATCTTTGTGCTCTCAGGGCCCTGACAGCTAAAGCCTTCCCCACAGTGCAGTCGCCAGATTCACTTTATCAAGACAGAAAAACCGAAACTGCAATTTGGGGACACCACCTCATTTCATCGGCTAGGACGCATAAAGGTTAGTTTGTACAGATGGATGAACTTAGATTAACAGCTTGAAAGAGTGCCTGTGGGAATTTATGCATCATGATCTGGGCAGCAAAGGAAAAATTAGGTCTTCTACAAATATCAGGTATTAAAACAATTACCTCAGCATACCTGACAGCTAGTATGTACTTCCAGGGCTGAGGAGACTGGCAGTAGCTGCACAGAGATGCAATAAAAACATGTGGATACATCCAATTAAAGGCTGGCGGGCATTTGCAGGAGTGGAATTCTACACAGACATCGCAAACACCAAGGCATTTTTTCATGGATAATAGATGTAATCATGTAATCTGTGACAATCAAATCTCGCACGGCGGGCAGATCAGGCGATGGCTGCAGGGGTCGGCATGATATATACTCTCCTTTTTGTGGGTGCATTTTATTTTTTTGCTCCTCTTTTCTGAAGTCTGGGCTAAGGAACAGGAGTAGGATTGCATTTACGAAAACATCAGACTGCTATCTGTTTGATGTTTCAGTTTTCAGGAACATAGTTACAGGGGGCTTATTCTGGTCTCACATGGCGAAGAGAGAAGAAAGCTGAAATCTGGCACTGGAGGAGGCTCTGTTTGAACAGAAGAAAATGTACTGCATGAAGCCAGAGCAGACACCAGGCACTCATATGAGGAGCCCACGTTCTTTTGAGCCTGGAGCATAAAAATCACTTAAGGATGTCAGATGTAGAGTTGTTTTCTCCGTTCAGATTTTCCAGCATATCTGCTTTTGAGTCTCAGCTGAGGATAGTCCTTAGGTCAGGGCTTACCGTAGCTCACTCTGAATGACAGAAAACAAACTAATTCAAAGCCCCTCAGTAAAAGTGGCCTGTTGACAAACGTATTTTGTCTACTTCTTGCATAATGGCACACACTATACCCTGCAGCTCATATGCATCAGGTCTGGAGACAAGGACAGCTCTCTTTTGACCCCTCAAAACCCTATTCTGTTTTTTTGTTCCACCAAACTTGCCTCCTGCCTCTCTTGTCACTGTGTCAACCTTTTGCTGGTTCTCACAACATGTGGAGGCTACACACTCTCTAAGAGCTTCTTATACACAGGACAGAATAGCTCCCTCCCTTTAGGAGACCCTTTTGCTGTCCTTCAGAAAGCTTAGCTCACAAGAGTGTATTTTATGGATCCTGATGCTTTCCTTTGAAGAACAAACTTCATGTGGTGGCTGAGAGCAGTGCCCAGGAAAAGTGAGATGCTCTCTGGCTCTCCACTCTTCACTGCTCCGCTGTCATCTGTACTGATCCCACCGCTCTCTGCTCTTCTGCTCCCCAGTGCACCATCAGCTTTGTGGCTGTCTCATTTACATTGGAGTGCGAGAGCGTTTCAAGGACAGGTGTCTCCCTGCTGCATTTGTTTCACAGTGCTAACGTGCCAGAACTTGCTTTCTGAGGGAAAAAAAAATCACTAATTACAACACAGACTTCTTGTGAGTAGGTCTTGCAGTGCTTTACAAAGGAAGACAACGCTATCGTCTCTACACTTTAGATGAGGAAGTGAAAGCACAGAGAAGTAAAGTGATGAACCCTGGGTCATCTAGTAGATGAGAGTGATCTCTAGGACTCAGACTATTATTTTATCCACTATGCAGAAATTGCTTTCCTTTTTTTTAAGTATCAAAATACCTTTGCAAATATTGCCCTGACTGGTTCCTTGCTCTGAGTTTCATTGCTTTCTGTCCAGCTACAGTGGCTAAATTGTTGCTTCTTGCCATTGATTCTAAGTTGAAGCCACTGGTAATATTCCTGAGAATTTTGCATAATTGTTAGAAAATCCACAGTTGACTCTGGTCCTCTTTTCCATGGCATATGTAAACTAAAAGAAATATCACATGTACTCTGCATTACAACTAGTACTGTATTTCATCTGAGGTAATAACTTTGAAATCATCAAGACTTGTAAGTGGATGGAGGGATGGAGCACCAAAAACCTTTTAAATAGAAAAAAGACTAGCTCCCTAAAAACAGAATCGGTTGTTTTTCCATCTCATCTGTAATTAGATTTTCTTTTTTTTTAAGAGGGAGATCTATTTACTTTTTTTCTTGTTAGTCCAAAGAAAATTTCTGGATATTTGCATAAAAACACCATCTTGAAGACATTATGGTTCCCAACACTTGTGCAGCAATGAACATTGTGTTTTCTGATAGGCTACTTCTTATTATTTCTCCTTTGAGAGGAAATTACAGGCACATGAATCCCACTTCAGCATAGAGGATCCTTATCTTTCCACAGGAGAGTTCAGACATTTCCAGGTTTGGTGGAATTCTTGTAGACATAAAAACCAAAGGGCTTCAAAGAGCATCTAGTTTTCTGCATTTGCACTGTAAGAAAGAGATTGCTGTAAGAAACAAAGAGAAAGAGGGACTGATGGAGCCAAGGTTGACTCCTTTCGGTGGAGTTGACAGAGGTTACACAGGCATTGTTCCACATGTAAAAGGAGATGGCATCTCAGACCGAGGCCACAGTGGCTTCTAGATCTGTGTATTAGACAGAAATATTGTCAAAACCCTGATCTTATTTAAAATGATCATTTAATGTACAATTATTTTACTTTGGTTGCTGAGAACTGCAAATTAAAACCTTGTCCATAAAAGCCACTTGTGACACCTAGTACCAACTTTAGTGACTTTTATATAAAGCTGCTTGTGATGAACCAGTAGGCAGTGATCTTCTTCATAGCTTTATCTCTACTGTATACTGGCATATGTTTTATACACCACTCTCACCTCTTAAAAAAATAGTGAGTTGTATGCAATGAGGATACCACAGATTCTTTTCCTTGAGACAATTTCATATTGTTTCCACTTTAGGAAGGATTTAAACTTACTGATCTGCTTTTTCTTGAATGTTACTGTCCGTACATCTGGCTTGGCCCTATATCATTCTGTATATGCTAGCATGTATGATTTATCAATTAACGTTCTGTAAGCAAGAGGGTTCAACCCCCAGATCGAGCATACACTTCCATTTTGTACTCTTTTAGGTAGAGTTACTTAGTGGATTTATAAACTACCTCTGTGTAGTTATATACCCTTTCTAATTTTAAAAGAAATTATTATTTACCTGAGGAAAAGGAAAGACCCAGTCTGCTGGGTTTTGCCCTGTGGTCTTGTTGACAACTGAAGCCTGATGAAGTTTGTCCTGGTGGTCGTAATACTTGCTAATACTATATTTTCAGCTGATGTGCATGCATGGGGTTTGCTAGTCTTCAGCATTCTTTGCTTATTTATGGAGGTTGAGGATCTAGCTGTGGTGTTCCCAGAAGAAGCTGAGACAAATTCATTCTGCATTAACTCCAACAAGGGCAACAGAGGTCTAACAAAGAGGAATGTAGCCCGTTATGCTCCTTGAGCTCAGTCAAACCTCAGAATTTAGAAGAGGAAGGGCTGAAGAGCTTTTTAACTTTGGCAAGTGGTAGCTGGGTGAAATCCCCATGGATAGCAGTAAGTAATTTTGCCAGACACACCTGTACCTGATGGTTGTCCTCCAAGACAGCACTTTAAAGAGGCAGCATGTTGATACACCCTTTTTTATTTGAAGAGCATCTCCTCTACTTGAAAATCCAACATCCCTGTTCCTTAGCAGATCTTCATTTATTTTTCAGTACTCACGTCCCACCTTGAAACCAGCAGGTGCTCTGCCACAAATTTAATTCAGATTGTTCTTCCCTGGAGTTCTGTGGCGACTGTTCTGGCGACAACCTTGGTATCTTCCACACGCCTGTAACAGTCTGTGCAAAATGTTTTCAGAGCATATGCATTCATTAGAGAATTTATCTGAGTATTTAAAATATGGAGATATTTTTCCCTGTGTAACCTTAGGAATATTATTTAGGCTGGGACTTTCTAAATTATCTTTTTAATAGGGAATATGCATTTAAATCCCTTTGACAGCTTAAAAAATCTTGGCCTTGTTCTTTTTACGCTTCATTTCCTTGTTTGTTAAACTGAGGAAAAGTTTACCTCCCAAGGGTGTTATGAGAATTAATGATATGCAGCCTACAATGACTGGACAATATACACAAGTGGATAAGTATCACTTAGAAATGCACACATTATCTTACTCTCCCTAAGGACTATACATATTTAAACGCCTTTGAAAAATAGACTTAGACATACTTTAAACAAGGAGCTTATTTTCTTCTGAAACTGCACAGGTTCTTCAAAGCTGTTTTGCCAGCCATTGATTTATGACGTGCCATGAGGTGTAGCATTAAGGCAAGAGTAGCACAGGGCTCTTCATTATTCCTCTTCGAGCATGCATTTGGTCTGGCTGCAGGAAGATGCTACATATACAAAGTAATTCATTTTCTAATCCTAATACTATCGTTTTAAATTCAAAAGGGCTCAATTAGTCATCATTATATTTTAATGGCCTGAAACACTTCAGTGTTAATAAGTACCCAAATGAGTAAACTCCTATTTAAACTCTCCTAATTTAAAGCACAACATGATTTTTCTTTTAAGAAGAAAAAAAGGTTAATTTAGGAAACTCTAGAGCTTTGTGTCTTAGCTTCTACTTTTTTAACAGCAGTAGGCGTAAAATTTGCAGTCATCATTTTGCCCTTCGTAGCTTCACGTGCTGTAAAGAAATTATGCCCAGGGTCTTCCCATGAGGAGGATGACAGAGGGGGATGAGTTTGCTTTGTAATGTGTTTTTCCCTGACAATGGGACTATACTGAGGGGAGGAAGAGGGACAGAAGTATTTGTGGATTTCAACTCTGACATGATGCAAAAGCCAGTCGGGAAGTCACTACACTACCATGGCTTCTTCACTCACACTGAGTTAATTCTTAACAAGAAATGGCAACCAGATGGTCATCACAATTTCTGCAGGATGGGAGGGCAAAGGGTTGCTTTTCAGTTTTGGTTCAGATCCCTGCATGACTGCTCACATGATGTCAGGGGGTTTACACCATAGAGTAATCTCACAGGCATACATCTCAGTCTGTGGAAGAGAAAAATCGCCGGTCTAGGGAGAAAACATAGAAACTTCATATGCTATATGCAGAACAGCTGGCTTTTTTGCATGTAAATGTTTGCATGAGAGAATAGCTAGAGGTCAGAGAGCTCATTGCTTTAGACTCCTGGAATCTCATTTCCAAAGGATTCATAAAATTGATGCAACTTGTGTTTTGTGATCTTCAGCCACCACCACCACAACTCAGTACTCTGGCATGTGCACAGCATGAAATAGATGAATATTCTTTTTTCAGTGAGATTACTTACATATTTAATGTTTGCAAGATCAGGTCCAAATCATGTCAACGGTTGCATTTGTGCCTAAGAAGACAATAAACTTTGGTTACTTCTCTGGTTGTATAGATAGGTTATTACATCCTCAGGCTGTAAAGATCAGTTGGTTCATAGGAATTTGTGTTCTCTGCTGGAGATATTCAACTTTCTGCAGCTAATATGTTTATAATCTATAGCAGGATTCTTTAGACTATTAATATCTAGTATATATGCACAGAGCATATTTATTCAGCTACAGCATTTCCATTATAATGGAGTGATTGTACTGAGTGTGCAGGTATAGTACTGTTGTATTTAAAGCATACTGCATTTAAGATATACCTACAAATTAAATTACTGACAGCTAAGAAATAATTCCTGCCAAGTAAAAAAATTTCCTAGCAGTGGGCACTGTAAAAATGTCATAATGAGTGCTGTTTTATTTGAATGTGAATTAAAACAATGTGGTTTTTTTCCTGTAAATTCATCAACTAATGAAAGCCCTCATATTAATATAGCTTAATGAATTCCATGCTGTTTTACCTTACACTGAAAATTAGAACTGATTGTTTTTATACATTTAGGGATCTACTTGACTTTTGTCATTCCAGTATTTCTGAGAACTTCATGCTCTTGAATATTTGCAAAAAAAACTGTAATATGCCATGGAATTGTTATCCCATTTCACAGATGTGGAACTGAGGTATAGGCAGAAACTGTGGCTTGTCTTCACTGAATTCCTGAATGATGCTATGATTCATATTTGGTTTTTAATTGGACACCAGCAACCCTTTCATCTCAATTAAAATAGTGTTTCTAGGCTGTCCCATTTAGTTGGAGTGGATCGGACTGCAGGTCTGCTGCTGTTACTTTAAAGTCAGTGGTACTCAAACGCTGCAGCATCTGGAGCTTCAGCAGCTCACTGAGCTCATCATGCTGGGTGACTCCAGCGCTGTTGAACTGCGCAGTCATTCTTCGTCCAGCTACACTAGCTTGAACAGAATAACTTGAGTCCATTAGCAGAGTTTGTAGTGAAGACAAGCCATTAAGAGACTTTTCTAAGGACGGAAGAGAAAACAGTCTGGCTTCTCTGAATCTCCCCTATTTTCTATCCAGCTGCCCAGCTGAGAGCTTGTGCATAGACCTTACCGAGTTATTTTGCATGGATGCAAGCGGGCAGTAACTCTTCTATTGCATATTTTCCAAAAATGGCCAGCATTTTAGAAAAAAAAGAAAAGAATAAAAAAAAAAAAACAAGCAACGCCTCCCCTGACAATTTTTGAAGGTTTTCTTTCAACAGTAAATATTATCGCTGCTGATGTTAATGAAGACATTAGTTTCACAGCATTTGAAGTACTGAAACGTTCCACTGTTAACTAGCCTAGTGGGGTTTATGCTAATGCAAAATGTAATAAAGTAGAGGCCACTATCTCTTTAAGCTGAAAGAAAGGAAACTTGTTTCTACTTCCAAGGGATGCCTAGTGTGTGCTTATCTAATTGACTGTGTATTTTGTCTAGGTGTTGAGGGAAAGCTAAGAGAATGAAGGCTCTAAGTCCCCAGTGGAAGCATGATATGGCGATGCAGCGCTGGTGCTGAATTGTTCTCTCTGATGGCTCTATGGGAGTGGATAGCCCTGAGTCTTCATTGCTGGGTTTTAGCGGTTGCTGCTGTTTCGGATCAGCATGCCACAAGCCCCTTCGACTGGCTCCTCTCTGATAAGGGACCCTTCCATCGCTCACAGGAATACACAGATTTTGTGGACAGAAGTCGACAGGGATTTAGCACGAGATACAAGATTTACAGGTATGAAGCAAAGGGAAAGCCGTTACAGAGGTATCGTCCTTAGACGTTGTAAATGAACAACAAGGGTTTCCTTAAGGGAAAGTTTCAGCTTGTGGGAACAAATCCATAGACGCAAAATTCATTGCTGAAATACATGCAAGGCCGCATGTGCACGGTGTACTGTGGAAATGCCTGCTTATGATGTTTCTATTTTGTTTACAGAAATTTTTGTAATTGCTTACGTTGCTTTGGAAAACACTGACGATCGCTGCCTAACTCTAGTCTGCCTTAGTGGCATACTCAAAAATGTCCTAAGGTGTTCAGTGCCCATCTCTGATTGCAGAAGGCTAATGTGGACACCCTTGTTGGTGCAGAAAGATCCCGTTCAATTGCTTTTGGTGTGACTCACCGAGACATAAGCTGCGACATTAAGAATGAAACTGTGGCTCCATGGACACCAGTAGCCAAGCGTTGTGAGAATAAGGGCATTTCAAAAGTGACTCAGAAGATTTTACATTGGTTTCTGCCAGTGTTTTAAGAAGCGGTTTGCTCAGCCCCAAGGGTCTGAGCTCTAAGATCCACGGTTAAGTTTAACAGAAGCCTCTGGTGCTTGGTCCATGAGCAAATTTGGCAGTAGGCTGGCTTTATTCAGATTAAATGGGTGAAAAGGTAAAAAAGAGTGGTGGATTTGAAAATTATAGGTCTGCTTGCGAATTTGTGCCTAGCTGTTGAATTGCTTTCGTGATACATGTGTAGCCTGTCAGTCTCCGTTCTTTTGAGGCAGCACTGGCGATATATCTTCTTAATCATTTGCAGGAGGTACAACTGTAACATCTGATAGCTTTACCAAGGATGTAGGAATGAAAAGGAGAGTTCAGTGTAATAATACTGAGCTAATGGCAAATGGAAAGAAGGGTAGAAGTGAGGGAGCATGAGATATTAAGGACTGAGAAAACAAATCTATATGCAGAGAGACTGTCTCACCTCTTATTGTTCCAGATCTTTTCTGGCAGCCAAGAGAAAGAGGCTGCAGCAGTGCAATACCGACAGATTGCTAACTTCCCTAATAACTCTCCAACCTATAAACGCAGACCATTTTGGTATGGAAGGACACACACTGGTTTCATTTAAATCCATGGAACAGTCCACACAAATTTTATACCTACTTCAAACAATTATTCCCCAGTGATATCTGGCTCTTCAAGAGAGAAAGAGTGAAATATGCATATACGTATATGCTGTCCTTTAATTCAAAGTCCAGTGGCCTGTGACAGATCTGCAGCTCTCAGTCCATACAGCTTTTTACTTTTAAAGACCTTGCTTCATTTTCCTTTCCTAAATGCATGCAGCAGAGGGCACTCTGTTGCAGGTCAATTTTGCAGTGGGTTCCTTTGCCGTATAAAGAGGAATTAAAAGCATTTTGAAAATAAAGGGTGATTTGGAAATATGCTTGATGAAGTGGCTTGTCTTAACAGAACAGCATTGCCCAATATTTACTGCATTTTAAAAGCCAGCTGTCAGGACCAATAATGTAAAGCCAATAATGCGGAGACTGAGACAGCATATTTTATTCCTATTATTCTGTATTAGTCAACACTGAATCGAAATTATCTTGCTAACAAAATGAAAGATGGAATTGTATTTCATTTCAGCGCTTTCAATCAGGTCTTTGAGAATTTTTCTCCTCTGAGCCATCCTTACAGAAACACTGTTAACTTTTGTAGATCTGTAATGATATCTCTGGTATTTACCTGTGTTTGTGCATAGGTTTAAATGGAGTTTAATTTACACCATCCCACAGAGAGCATTGCTGGTGTTCATTTCTATCTTCTGCCTATTCCCTTCATGACACGAACCGGGAAGTCGAAAGAGTAGAGCGTGAGGCACGAGCCTGGATCAGAAGGAAAACTGCATTTTTTGATTTAGTCACTCCACTACAAACCTTACTGCAAAGTGTCCTTATAAAATATGGTCCCATTAGCAAGCAGTGCAGAACACGATGACCTTGTTGCAAAGCACACAGAGTATATTTAATCCCTGTTGCTCCTCTGTGAGTTTTCCTGGGCTGAAGAGTCTGGAGTCTAATTGGTCTATCATTCCCTCACCTATCTCTTACCTAAGGAAAAAGATTCCCCCAGGGACGTTCGCAGCTCTGGTTTGGGTGGAGTGCTAAGGAAGGAGATGAAAGAGAGGGAAGCGCAGACCTCCATTGACTCGGCCTGATCGGGAAGCACATGGTGCCAACCGGATGGCTTCCTTCCTCTTCACTCTTCTCTCCACTCCTTAAGGTCCATACCGGAAACCTGACGTTTTAAGAGCAAAGAAGAAGAGAGGTCATCTCCCTTCGTTTTGCCATCCATGCCAGGTCAAAATCCACAGGGGACTGAACGGAAGGGGTTGTGACAGGTAGCAGCTCCCTTCCTATGTCTTCAGACTGAAGGCGCTCCAAGCCATAGATGCGGATACGGCTTCTGTACCAAAATCTAATGAGTGCTGCTGCCCGTGGGAACAGTCTCTGGAGCAGCAGCCTAATGCTGGGACTAGGTGTTCACAGGTGCCAGGGATAAAATGATCTCAGGAAAATTATCTGAAAACCAGCAGTGAGCTGCACATACCGCATGTAGCGTTTTAAAACATGTCATTGATGGAGTCTATTTTTCCTTCTGGAGGAGATCTCAGCAGGAGGAGACTGCTGTATAACTTCAGTTTTCCAACAACAGAACAATTACACGGTGATTAGAATGATGTTTTCATTCCCATTATTTTCTTCCCCCCTTTGGCAGTCTCAGGAGAGGCAGTAATGATGTAGAAAAAAATAAAATAAAATCTCAGTTGAATCATTAATTTCCCCAAATATTTATTTCAAGGTAGCATTTTCCGTTATAATCAAGATCATATTAAAATCACAGGGAAGACATGTTCTCCGGCTTTTGGTTAAGTCATGTACATTTATATAAATACCACAGTGCTAGAGATGAGGGCCTTCATCTTGCCCCCTTGTTTGCCATCGATTTGAATGGGTTCAAGGTCACGTAGTGCAGACCCATCAAAAATACAGAAATGATTAAAATTGAGCGAAAAGGACAGAGAACTGGAACGAGAGAGAACAAGATTTTACTACAGAGGATGTTAAAACCTTGGCTACTTGAAAATTGATGGAAACATTGTCATTGTCTGTCAGCTATTGCCTAAAACAGTGCTGTGCTGCTTGCTTTAGTCCTGTCATTTACGTGGCAGGGGACAGACTGATTTTAGAGTTTAGTTTCTCCTAATCATATATGGCAGGTTGGAAGATTAGATTAACGATATGGTCGACCTCCACGATGTCCTGCTACCTTAATTTTTTTCTGTTATTAAATTATATAACCTACTTATATTTGAAACAGATAGAGCCCAACTGCTAGACTAAACGACATAAAAAAATCTGTCACTGTGTGGACTCTGTGCTGGCATTTCTATTCTCCACCTAACTGTTTGTAGGCTAATGGAGCAAAAAGAAGTTCACGGCTTTGTATCCACCCTCTCTAGTCACGACAAACAAGTATTCCCCAGCCATGAGTTTGTTCTAAATTGTAGAGACAAAGCCAAAGGTTGGCACTGGGAGAGCCCACTTATTAACCGAGCCCGGTTTCTTATGGAAGGTCTTAACCTAAGCATAATATGAAGTTTTTAAAGATAAAGCTACACTTTGACTTATCTCCCTCTCTAGACTGTAAAACAGCTATGGGAGAAAAATAGCTGATGGATGAATTAGAGGAGAGTAGCGTGAGAAAAAAAATCAACTTTGTCACCCGTTTTTTAATCTACACAATAAAGAGCAATTCTTTCAGTGTATGTCTGTGGGTGAACAACCTGATCCTGCAGAGCGCTCAGCTCCTCAAGCTGAGGATCTTTGAACATTAAAGGATAAAGCTGGAAGATACAATATCTATGTACTAGTGTTTTTATCAGGTATTGAAGAACAATAAATAATTACGGCTGATGCTACCAGTGTTATGAGTGAGGGGTTGGTTATGTGGCAGTGTGGTATTCCCTATAATTCTTCATAGGAAATATCCTCCTGCAGGACCTGCCACAGGTTTTAGTGGCGTTTATTGCCACTAGTCTGCAAAGGAAAAATGTCAGAAAAGCACCTGCATGGCTGCTGAAAACCTCCAAGTGAGTGGGAATGCTCAGTCCATATTTTATGGAAAATGGCTCCTGTATTTAATAAAGGTAAATATTTTGACAAGGAAATCTAAGTTCATAATTTGCTGTTCAATACACGACGGGAGCTCTGTGCCACTTGTATAAATCAGCTACAAAGGCGTTTAAATCCAAACAGAATGAGATGGCACGATACTAGGATGGAAAGAGTGATTGCAAAAGTAGGCAAAGAACCTCCATTCTGTCACAGGGGATAATTTCTATAGACATAGGGAAGTTTCTATGCTATCAAATAAGGTCCTGAGGAAATCTCATCGGGGCTGCTGTGCAGTTTTGTCCAAACAAAATGGTTCGAAACCTGAAACAGATGTGGAAAATTAGGGGAAGGAAGAGTCTAGCCTTTTCTTGTACGGCAGGAAAGTTTGGCACATTTAGCCAAAGAAAAAAAAAAAAGAGAGAGAGAGCTGAAAGAGGATAGAGTTGTTGTCAATACACATATCACAGAGTGGGAAGAATTATTTAAACCAAAAGCGATCACTGTCACAAAATCAAATTGGTATTAACTGTCTGGTCATGGATGGTTTCTGAGCATCAGGGTAAAACAGTTTTGGGAAAAACGAAATTACAAAATCTTACTAACCTAACATAGGGCTTAATGACATTGTGAAAAGGATTATAAGGTCTGGTATTCATGATACGGAACTAGATTTTAGTAACAGTTGAAGTCTCTTGGAGTTAAGTATTCCTAATAAATGTTGAATACTGGTCTGCAAAAGGAAAAACAAATGAGGCACTTAAAGACTTGAGCATCTCTGTGCAGCACAATATGAATGTGGCTGACTTTAAAAAGCCTTCCTTTAGAAGCGGTTTTAAAAGGGGTTATGTTTGTTCATGAGTCATTCGAAGTAAAGGATTAGGAAATAATGCTTTGAAGCTAAAGGTTATTTTGTGTTAAGACATACTGGGTTCCTCTCATATATTCTGAATCCTCCTGTAACTGAACCTATAGGGTAAAGTGAGCAAGACTGAAGGCTCTCTAGTAGATCACTAATATTTTTAACACTTGTACGTGAAGTCAAATAGGGCCAATGTTTAAGCCAGCTGTGTTTTACTCCCATATCAACATATCTGAGCCCACAGCAGCCACTAGACTTCTACCCATGCATGCTCCTGACAGATAGCGCTAAGACAAATTTGGGTCTAGCTCACTGCTAGACTCTCTGCATTCCCATTTGCCTCCATTTCCTTAACACAAAATACCACATCCAAAACCTGCAATAGTCGGGAGAGGTAGTGACAGGAGGAACACATCAGGAATCATCTGACAAAGCAATGAGATAAATGACTATGGTAGAAGCCAAGGAAAGAAATGGGCTGTACTCAGCAACCTGTAACTCCAATGGGTGACAATGTGAGGTTGCTTTCAAGAACTTGGCAAACCGGGCAACCATTGCCTTCACCTTTTTAGAGCCTTTGCTTCCTTGCACATTACACTGCATGTGCATGGGTGCTGTCGGGCAGCTGAGAACGGAGATTATTAATGCGCTGAAGAGCAAACAAGTTTATCTTCCACAATTACCCTATCAGTAGGGAATAAAGAGCTGGAGAAGTCCTGTCTGCCTTTTCCAGAGATTCCCTGCATCAGTAAATTGCTTCTGGCCCTCATCGTAATTGCTCAGCTTGCTTTAGGGAATTTTCCATTCAACCTGGTGGATAAAAGGTACAGTAATCAGATGGATCATGGTTCTCATAAAGTTTAGAAAGGACTAGTCTGCTGAATGCGTAAAGTCCTCATTTTAAATCCAGAGGCTCATAGACTGGGAACAGAGAAGAACAGGTCAAAGAGAGTTTCTGGCATAGTGAGGTCACAAATTTCTACCAAAAAAAATAGTATTTGGAGTTGTCCAGGACTGTGGCTCCACTGTGACAGGCAGTGGCACCAAACAAAAAAGGCACTGATTTCATTTTTGAGGAATCAAACCGCAGCATTTTCTCACACTATAAGAATAGTTTAAGAAAAGTGTGTGTGTGTGTGTGTATATATATATATATATATATATGTGTAGAATATTTCTTAAAAATGTCTGGATATGAAAAATACCAGTGAGTTTCATTTCTCGTTGTGATATACCTTAACAGCCTCTCTTGGTCTAGGTAGTTGTGGCCAGTAAAGACATGACACAAATTAAATAACTGACTTTGGTGAAACTACTTGTATGAGTATATATTTGAGCAAAATAAAAGCTTTAAATAACCCTATTTCCAGATTTAGGGATACTTGGACAATGCTCCCTATCAGCATTTAATTTCCAGTGCTTTGTTTCAAATGCAGATCTCCCTTTCATAAGAAAGCATTTCTATTTTACCTGTAGGGCCTAAACACACATCAGCCAGTAGTGCTTTACAATTAGCAATTGCCGTTATCAAAATTATACTCCTATTAGTTTCTTGACCTATTTATCTAGGGGATTTTCTGAAAGATACAGCCTGGCGATGAGGTGGAAAAAAGAAACAGATAATTTAAACCAAGAAGCTGGTCATGCTGTCATGGGAAACTTTTGTCTTAATGCTTGCAGATGAATTAATTCTGGAGCCTCATTTAGCTCACCAGTAATCTCGAAGGCTTGGTGAGTACCCAGAAAGGGTGTTCACAAAGATAGAGGAGCCTTTCAGGGACATATTCCGACAACCAAGTAGGAACCAAGGACCCGGTAAGGGCTACCTCCAGTAGCACTAGGAGCCTACAGGATCCCTCTGACACATGCTGGAGGTGCAGTGGAGCAGGGATAGGGACTGGACACCGATTTAGGTCTGCCCCACAATCCCAGTTTTGAAAGAGGTCTTCCCAGGTCAGTAGGGTCTCCAAGGGCAATGATAAATGTTTCTGAGCCCTTGAGGTCACTTGCGGCCCAGGAGCAAAGGCGGACAGATAAGAGGGACTAGGAGGCAGGCAGGAAGGACCTTGAAGCAGTGGTTCCCAGCTTGTTCCTCCCTTTCCAGCTCTGGTAAGCATGTGAGCCAGCGCAGCAGAGAAGAAGTCATCTGCTCTAGGCAAAGGGCTAGCACTTCTCATCACTTAGAGCACAGGAGAAATCAGAGCCTTGCTCCTGGCCCTGATTGACAACTTTAGCTCCCAGTCCATCTCTGAAGGTCTTGGGAACAGCGTGACCAGACCCTGATGAAACACAGTATATTTTTAAGAGGTGCTGGTTTCCTACAGGATCTTGCAGAAATCTTAGTGAACATTTCAAAATTTAGCAACGAGCCCAATCCCACAGCCCTCAAGTGCCTCTAAGGTGTGTTGCCCTGACCAGTCAGGCCTGCTCCCTACCCCCTCCCTCTGTTTTGTCAGACAAGTACTAAATTACCGGGTGTCAAAATGAAGGTAGAATCTCTCTCGGTGAGAAAAACAAGCGTTGGTGCTGGATGGGAGACTGGGGAATGGCGTTAGCTGGGCCAGCGCAATGAGAAGTGTTCTCAGGAGTCAGTTTGTTTGACAAGAACACAAGTGTGTTTCAGCTTGGCAATGAAACAGAGTATTGATGCCAAGGTTGCCTTCTGTGTGTGTGTGGTTTTTTTTTTTATATATAATACACTGCAGGAGTCTATGTTTTGACAATCTCTCTTTGTATTTCCTCTTATTCGTCTGGTGTTTTTAATCAAAGATCCCAAGGAAACTCAAATGGGAAGGGGGAGAGTGAATCTTATTTTTATGCAGATTGCCATAATCCATTTCCCGAATATACCCACTTTCAGAATCTAACGTTTTAAAGACAACTATTAGATCAAAACCCCTACTGATATGTTTCCCTAGAACAAAGCACATTTGTTTAGCGAATATGGCGTGTCATCGTTTCAGTTAGTAAGTTCATAAATCATTTAAGTTGCCCTAAAAAAATTAAGATAATAGAGGCAGTAACTTAATGGTTCCATGCAGTCACTGAGGTAGTATAAAAGCTGTTTAACACTAATAATAGATTCATTCTCCAGTCAGCAGGATGGTCTGCCTGAACCTTGGGAATAAAATCAGGTCATTATCATTAATTCTTTCAAGATTTTTGGTTAGTTGGGACTTTGTTCTTTCATTTGCCTTTCCTTTCCATTTTTGTTTGAATACCCAGGCTAGTACTATCACTGGTGTTCAAGATGTAGAGGAGTTCAAACGGTGAGCATCTTCAGAAAGGGGCAAAACAATTACAGAGATTTATTTTGGTCACTGAAAAAAAAAAGGCTTTTATTACTTGAATCCATTTCTCTATACATTCATTTTAACACCTTTATTGTTATTATTCATTGTTGCTGCTAGGTCAGTAGTCCTCTCCAAACAGAAGAGCTAAAGTTTTCAGGGTTTTTTTTTCTTTTTGTTAATAAAACTGATCCACATTTTAAGAATATATGGGTGGCATGTTATATCTTATGCAGAGAAAAGAACTGAATAGCACAGAAGCCTTTTCTATATATTTATACTGACATTAGTATAGGTTGGAAGGTATGGTTCTTCGTATACAAAGGCATTTGTACCTTTTCCATGCAGAAGAAGAACAACTGACACCAAATGTGCTCACTTAAGAATTTTTATTTCCTTCTCATATCATTGGCTTAAGGTCATAGCCAATATCTTAGAACCCAAGTTGCAGTTGTCGTCTTGCTCTGATTGACTCTGCAGGTTTTGCTAATCATTATCCTGGTTGTGAAATTTTATTGCGTAGCGGCAGATTCATTCCAACAGAGACCTTTGGAAAGAAGAACAATACTTTAAAATGATGTCTTGCAGCTTGATTCTCACTAGAATCCCAACATGATTGTTATGGATAATAGTGTTCTTAAGGTCATTAGTGGCTCCGTATCTCGATTCATCTTCTGATACACTCAATTTCTACTTTATTTATATAGTTTTGAGAAGAGAAGGTATTTTTACTGACCAGACAATTTGATATATATATACAGCTCTGAAAACTGCACAAACAAAGCCCACTAGCAATTTAGAAGTTGTATATGGAGGTCTCACATGCAGAGAAGAGATAGCATCTGACTTTAAGTAATGAATATTGATTTATCAAGGGAACAACAAATATACAAGTTTTGACTTACAGAAGCAGCAAAATTTAAAATCAAAAGCATAAGCCGCATTCTAGCAAATATTCTGAAGGATCATCAAAATCTCAGACCTAAGAAAATATAATTCATACATTTAATATAAATATGTGAAATTTAACAAATAGGGTTTTTTAACTGATACCGTAACTTCTGATAATAGAATTGGATGTTTTACTACAGCAACAAATACAAGATCAGCTTTGCCTATGGATAAATATGCTATTTTAACAGAAAGTAAACAGAGGCAACAAATTTTTATCCAGTTACACCTAACTGTATTTTCTTTAAACTACGTCTTTGGCCATTTAGATAAAACACTGGCTATAGATCATAATAAAAAGTAAATAAATTCAAAACATTAAACAGCATAATAACCAATCTGATAAATTGCATTAACAAACACAGTAGAGTCTTTTTCCACATTTCGCTTGTTTAACCACCCAAAATAAATAAAACTTAATCATTTCAACAGATTAAAAAATTCACTCGTGGTGAAAGACCTGTAGTGAGGTCTCATGTTTCAGAGAACTAATTGATCATTGTCATTTCTCTTTTATGAAACATTTAATGATGCTTGTGGTAGCATGCTATGGAACTCAATAAATGAGAATAAATGGAAAATATGCAGTCTGTGGTGCTTTTGCATTTATTAGTTTCTAGAATCCCAATATGTGCAATGACTTATTCTGTCACAGTTAAGTTGGTGTGTGAATGTGTGTGTGTGCGTGTGCACGCACATGTGTGTATGTACATATGGATAAGTGTGAATGCATCAGTTTATCACTTGACGTTTTGGCCAAGCAAGCTGTAAGGAGAATACTGCTTATTAGAAAAAAAAAAAAAAATATATATTCTTCAACAGTCAGGTGTCTGAATGAGAGACTTTGTCCAATATGCTACTGAAGTTTACCATAGGCATTTCCTGAGGCTTCAGAGCTCCAGAGGTCATTGTGGAGGTCAGTCAGCTCTCCGTTAAGACCTGTCAATACATATACATTTGGAAAACACTACGAGTTGTGTGTAACAGCCCTTCCTGACTCCCAGGGAACCCGAAAGAAGTTTGCGCTCAAGTTCAGCACCCAAGTTGTCTGCCCAAGTTGGGATTAACAGCATGCAAATGCAACATGCAGATGGGATCCCCACCAGTTCTTTCACATGCCTTTTAAAAGGTTCAGCAACCTCTATTTGGATCCTAATTTCCTCAAGAACTGCTTTCCTTCCTATAGACCTTCAATCGAAATGTATCTTTTTGCTTTTTGGGTTGTCGGTGATTGAATAGGATCTGAAGGTATTTTTCTTTACAGGTTTTCGTCTCTGAAATGTGCTTTTCCTTTTGGTAAACCAGTTTCTCAGTTGGTTGATTTTGAAGGTCCATCTGTTTGTTTAGAATTTTGCCTGGAGAAGTAATGGCTATGTCTATTTTTACTGCTGTATCCTTGGCCTGGATGATAGCAAACGTGTGCTCGTTTCTTGGTTCTGACTTTGAGGTTGGGATGCGACTTGGTGGGAGTGACCTTGGTACCAAAACCAGCAAGGACTGTTAGGAGTCAGTGAAATTCATTCAGTCCCCTGGCACTCCCTCTTACTCTTATGAGAAGAGAAAAAAAAAAATGTTCAATTTTTTTTTTTTTTGAGTGTGATGGTAGCTTTCTCCAGCTATTGTGGTTGATAGGATACGGATAGCTTAAAAAGGAGGTGTAACCTTAGCGCTTTATTTTAATTTAAAGAAGTGCTTAAAAACCTTTGTAAACTAGGAAATTAAATCTAAATAAAAATAAGATAATATTGCAAAATATGGAATCATTTTTTCTTACTCTTACTTGTGCAATAGAAACATTGACGTTTATTTTGATGTCTCTACTTTTTAAAAAAGTGCCTCTATTTACCTATTCTATATTTATTGGAAGTCACATTTATTTCACTCTTTTTTGCTTCTCTTCACAGTAAAAACAACACGAGTTTTCCAAACCAGTGTGGGTTTGCAAGATTATAGCATTGTAGGCAGTAATAAAACATTCTTCGTTTGGGATTTATGCTAATACGAAATGAAATTTTGGAAGCTTCTCCACAACACAAACTGAGGTCTCATGACTTCAGTTTCTAATTCAGTTTGAATCTTTGGAGATTCCCATCTGTGGTTGATAATATATGAGGCAATATTCATCTCTCTCTAAGAAGTAGTGGTTCTGTCACAGTAATTGGAATAAAAAGTAGAAAAAGGTCAATTTTAGTTAAGTAAACTAAGTAGCTATGTCTCAAAATTCAACCAGGGAACAGAACCCTTGAGAGAGGGAGAGGGCAATAGAGAGAGCTTCCATTTGCACATCATCATTTTTCAGACTACAACTGTATCTGAGTGGATTTGTGGCCAATAGCTGTGTCTGAAAATAGCATGTAGCAGGCATGAGGCAGTTTTATCCTTGTGAGATCTGCATTTCTGACTGTGGTGAAAATATGCCCATTTTTCTTCTCTATTTTGGTGTAAGATCATTCTGAAATGTGCTAACAAAGGAAAACAATTTTGGATGGGACTGGTCTAGCAAGTAGCATCCCTTAAAGCCAGAAAACATGGGAAAATGATAGTAACAACCTTAAGTGTGGCAAAGCTACTGGAGAAATTGCCTGCTAACACTATGTGTTGCATGCTGGGCAAGAGGAAAGTAGCTTGCTTCGAGAAGAAAGCTTAATAACCATAGGGTTATTAGAGGGAACGAGTTTTTCTTTGAGTGCCATAACAAGTACAGACTGCTTTCCCATGGCTGAGTGTCTTCTGGTTGATGGTCAGGTACAACTAGAGCTTTTCTTGCTGTCACGGCATTTATGAGGGGCTTGCTCCTTTGCACTCATATTTGCACTCACACTCAGTGCTGCAGGTTCATTTTCAGGAGTACCTTAGTGGTCACACCATGTTACCCTTTTTTTTCACAAAACGTGGAAACAATCTTTAAGTGATTTATGGTTTGAGGTCTTTAGAAATCTGTTGTATTCCGTTGAAGTTGGACAGTCTGTTCAAAAAGTATTTGGAGGAGATACAGCCATATATGTGTGCAAATGCCTGTAACGGCCACCTACACCTACTACCACAACACAACCACATAGCCAGTTTGGAGGAAACAAGGCTAAATTGAATCTAGAATGAGCCCAAATGAAAAAGGGCATCCAAAGCCTGCATTCTTGACTGATAAAGGTCACTAGTGCCACTGACTTCTGTGAAGATACACCAGTTTACTTGGGTGAGATTTTGAGCTAGTACTACAGGAGCTCAAGTGGACTCCTAAACTGAAACCTAAAAGGTGATGCAAGCTGGCTCTCCATGCCCAAATCTGTAACAGGGAACCCAGGACCATCTCCCGTCTCCACAGTCCTCTTTTTGTGCTCCCTGTTCTTCTGAAGGATATCTAGCAAGCCGAGAACTGTAGGGCACATTATACTTAAATAGCTTATATAACTTGTATAGCTTATATAACTGTAGGGCAAAGTGTACTTGCTCCACAGGCTATGCGTAGCCTTGTTTTGGAGTAGGGAAGGATTAACTCTGCGATAGCTGCTTAGTTTTTAATTTTTCAGACACTGGGACACATGTATTCTCGTTATGCAATGTCTTAGCCATATAGTCTGAACTTTATGTTCACACACAGTTCTCACGATTTTGGGTGGGGTTTTTTTGTTTTGTTTTCTAGCAGCCCTAGAAACAGTTCATCGGAGTAGACCAGAAGGTACACAAGGGGTGGATGACGGAGGCAATATAGTGAGAACAGCTTTATGTTTGGTGAAGTTATTAAAGTTTTGGGTGTTGGACTTTACAGCCCCAAATCCATATTTGGCTATTTTCATACGGCAAGATGTCACTATTACATCTGATATTGCTTTTAGTGTGTATTAGCTTCATTGTGTTATTTGTTCTCATCAGGATCAATGCAAGAGTAAATGCTAGAAGCTATGTGACTTTCACTGGTCAGGCGATCAGACAACATGAACAGTTTTCCTTCTGGACCTTAAAACTGTTAGTCAATACATCTCTCTTCACTTTATAATTTCATCAGATATGTTACCGAGTGTCTCAACTAACTGTTGGGCCTTAGCAAAACATTCACTGAAAGGTGGCTCGCAGCATAAAACCCAGAATCAGAGGCAGTTGCTAGTGTTTCTGCTTCACTGGAAAAAAATCATTATTCTCCTGCCGCAAGGGTAGGTAATACCTTTTAATCAAAGCTGAAATGCAATAATGGAGCAATATGAAAGAGTTCACATTACAGATGCCCTAGGCAAAGCCCCTCCAGTTATTTATCCTCTAGCTGTAACTATGTCCTGAAAATCAGGGACAAAATTAAGCTATAACAACACTGTTATGGAAAAAGGGCAATGAGCTGCTTGTAAATTAACCTTCCTAGGTAGGAAACGTGCTATCTCAGATGAAGCAATCCATTTGTAGTTAAAGCAAAGGATTTGAACTGACTAGCTGCAGAAATTTCTGGTCTTAGACTATCATGAAATAGTGTGCTGATCTTCATTGTAAATAGACAGCCATACACAGAGGAAAATATGTAAAAGTATAAGCACGTCCACCATGGACTTGATGCTGAGACTAATCCAGCAAAAGGATTAGGATTCTGGATTTAGTTAGCTCCTCTCTGACATAGAGAAAGATGGTTTTATCGCTGATAACAAATGCTAGAGTTTGGAGCAGTGGTATGGAGATTTAATTCTCACGCTGTGAATCGAGGAATGGTCACACTTCTCACAGGCAGAAGCAAAAGCCTGTCTTCCCAACTAATACGTTCAAGGACTGCACGTTATTTATTTTTATGAGGTCACCATTTACTAACATAAATGCAGTGCAGAAATGTGAGAGCTACCTCACTAGCTACAAGCAGACTTAGCAATATTTCTCCGTCAAAGTGCTTTCTTATTGACAAGCAATCTTCAATTAAATGAAAAATTTGTATTTTCAGGATTCTTTGAAACCTTAAAAGCAAACTTTAAAAGAAAAAACAATTAGTTTCTACAGCCAAGAAATTAGAAACTATCAAGAATTTGCTCCCCCTTTCTCCCCTGCCCTGCATCCTCAAAGCCTCTGACAACATCTGGTTTTCTTAGATTTTTTCTTTTTTCCCAAGTTTAATTCTGAAATAATGCTTGAGCCCGTGCTCTTTAATACATGCAACTAGGCAGAAAGGATTTTATTTTATTTTATTTTCCATTATATTTCTCTAAAGTCTTTCCACAGCAGTTTGAACACTCTTTTTCATACCAATTAGTATTCTGAACCATCAGTCTCACGGAAGTCAATGATATAATCAGGTTTTTACTCAAAAGTAATAAAAATGTGAGCATCTCCGTGTGGGTGGGTGCAGATTTTGGAAGCCATTTTGAGTTCCAAACAGGATGTTAGGCACACAGTGTTTCCTCCAAAATAGTTTGCTAGTAATTTCTGTTTTCAACCAATTTTGTTATGCTGATAAGCCAAAATTGGCATCCTGAGAAAAGAACATAACCGCCTCTCGCAAACATCTCCTTTTTCCTGGTCTTCCCTAATGTGCTCCTATCATTTCTGCTTTGTAAATCTTGTCAAGCCACTGATATTTGCTCAAGGATTAGCTCCGTTCTGAATCTCTCACCGCTCTATTACCAGGGGTTTTCTCTGGTGAGAGATGATTTTTTTTAATTGAAAATCTGGCGAAGTACAGAGTAACACGCTCCATCGTGCTGTCCGACAATAACCTGAAAAGCAAATGGAGCTCACCTTTACCATTTTATTGCAATGCTTGTTGCTGCTTTTTCTTTTTTTTCCAGAGCTATAGAGATCGCATAGCAGCAGCCTGTACTGGACTGCAGAAGTTGAGTCCCTCCACCAGCTATATTGGTTTTGCCTATTTTGTTTAAAGACATACGGTCTTGAGACATATGGTCGTGAGACCATAGGTGTAGCACTTTGGGTTGGTGAGGGGCCTTGTACCCACACACTGATGGGAAAAGTGATTGGATATTGCATGGATGTTGCTGTCATACGCTGTTTTTTCTGAACCAAAAAGTTAGCCAGATGCCTCAGGCTTATAGAAGATAAAGTTGTAAGCATAAATCCTAATTTTTCCAGTGAGGTATTTAACTGATTTTGTGGGGCAGCTGTTATTCAAGTATGGAATATTCATGCATCTCACTCACCAAGCATAAGCTGTATGTACATTTTCACATCTTTAGCTCTGCTTTCCACGACAAAATACTAATAAAGGTGGGAGAACAAAGCTGAGTCTGAGTTTCATATTAACCACTAATAAATAGTGGCCTATGTAAATTTGCCTAAATACTAAGCCGTCTCTTGCTGTCAATATAGGCACAGTTCACTGATCAGCAGCAATAAAGGCTCTTTAATTACATACTTTTGTTACACTTATTTCTAAGTAAGCATCTCCAAAGTATAAAAAGCACAATTAAAATCTATAATTCAGCTATCTGGGTCCATTGATAGAAATACAGCCACGTTTTAAATGAGCTTTAGCAGTTTAACAGCTCTGTGCTTGAAAGAAAAGTAGATTAATACAAATAGCCTGCAGGGAAAGATAAAGGTTCAGATCTCAGCAATCTGAAAAACTTTGCATTTCTATGGAATCCAATTTCAGGCTGCACAAATAAAGTTAAGAGGATGAGTAAACTTGCTGCATAGAATATTTTGTTATTCTTACCATTGTTGCTCATTGAATGAAACTTGAGCATTCTGCTGAAGTTCCAATTTTTGCTTCATTCCTCATGGTACAGATATGTCCTGTCTTCACGGTTCTCTAAATTTCGTTGAAGCTAATGCAATTTCAATTAAACAAGCTACGTACTATTTTTTCTTACTGGTCAATCTGTGTTAAAATTTTATATATAGCTTAGCATTAACATTCAGCACCAGATTCTCAGAAGCACCTCATATTTTCAAAGGGCATCAGTCCTTAATGTGACATTTATTTATTTAGGTACCTAACAAGGGTAAGAGCTTTACTGAAGAAGATGGCCCAGCAGTTTTGGAATTAACACCTCCACTGTCATTAATGATATAACACCACGATTAACAGGGGTGTTAACAGTTGATCTGTTTAATGAGATTATGCCTAGTGGTTTGGATTAGTAGGTTCGGATCCTGACTGCAAAAAGTTTGTGATAGCGAATGATAGAGGAACTAAATAAATAATGATGTAAGGCTACAATAATAAGAGCAAAAGGTTCAGTCATTCAGGAGGAAATCTTGATGGTTTTGTGAGATAGAGGAGTTTTATACACGAATATGAATTACTTGCAGCAGGTGACGCAGTACTGGGGACTTGAAGATCAGGAAGCATGTGAGGAGTTTGCAGAAAAGCAGCATTTATATCAAATAATGAAATTATTCTGTGTAATTTCAAACAGAATTGGGAAAAAAATTACAGGTTGCAAGGTTAGAGAAGAAATCTAGCATTGAAATGAAAGTGATTTTTACAGTGTACTTTTACATCATATTTTGGTACCTCATCCTGTTATACAGCTTAGGTCATCCTGTCCTGAGTAAATTCGCCTCCTATTGTGGCAGTGAGTGACATTATATCACTTTGCCAAAAATAACAAATTTTCTTCTATGAGTTTCTAGCATGTTGCTTCCTAAGCTGTTAGAGCCACCTCTTTTTAAGGAATTATGAGATATCATATTCTCTCCTAAATCCACCTTTCTTAGACCTCTGAACCATTGGTTCATCTGCTTCTGACAATGGCACCAACAATGACCTTCTGGGCTCACTTGCAAAGAGAGACCTTGACCCAATGTTAGAGGCAGGCGAAAGCAGGAAGATTCCTATTCACCCTCTTTCCCCACTGCATGCCCCACATTTGAACAGCTAGAATTATAAATCGATCTCTTTTGACAGGTGTGAACCCATAGTTTGTGATGATCTACCTGAGAAATTACAAGACATCTAGATAGCATGTCTGGAAAAAAAAAAAAATCCTGAACAACATGAAGCAGGCTTGGTGCCATCAAGCCTCAATATGTGGTAGCTGATACCATTGCATTAGGCCAGCCATCATTAAGTGCCTGTGTGAATTTTATGTCCAATGCCTGTTTGCTTTTGCTGTTGGCCTCTTGGGAAGAAGTTAATGCCGTTGTGAGGCCGTAGGTGGCAATAAGCAAGGTCTCTGTCAGTAGGATGCCGAGTAATCTGTTGAGAAGTTTCCTCCAGGAAAAAGGAGAAATTACTGAGTCGCTGTCAGCAGTTCAGTCAGCTTATCTGCTTTGATTATGATGATTGGTTCTCATTTCCTAAATAAAAAATAAGCTTAACAAGCTGAGTGGTGGGTCATTAATGGCAGATTGGTTTGGTTTTTTGCTTCCTTTTGGGGGCCAAGGTTACTTATTAAATTGTTTTGAACGTTTCTCTCTCAAAAAGCATTTCTGAGATGAGAGAAATATTTTGGCTGAAGTTCTACAGTTATCTACTTATCAGATCTGTGCTCCCTCTATTTCTCTGTTATATATTAGATCTAGTGGTCTCGTAAGGCACCCTGCATCAAGGTGATAGTATTCTGCATTAGCAATGCAGCATAGCGCAGAGACAGGAGAAAGTCATGCACACTTTTTCTACAGAAAAAAATACCATATGGGAAAGAGGCTTAAAAACAACAAGAACAATGACATCTAAAAGACTGTTTAATTATTTTTATTTATTTGTTGGAGAATATGCCTCAGCAGGAGGGGATGTTTAAGCTTTTAGGTTTCTGCAGTTGGTGCCTAGGGCTGGATCCAGGTGAGGCTGCAATAGGTGGGACCGTGGACAGCAATGCCCACCTCCCCTGTGACCTGGCAGGAGGCCACAGTAACTGCAGCAGAGTAAAATTTTCCCGTACGTTGCATTTTTCTCCTGTCAAAAACACTGATCAGGTGTCATCCCATCATTAAGTGTCGACCTCAGTTCCTCTGCTGAGTCAAAGTGAATCAGGCTATTGTTTGCCGGCACACTCATTTGTAAATTAGGTTAGAGATGAATCTATAGCATAGCTAAATACCCAAATACATTAATGGCAAGACTGTGGGTTGAACAGGGAAATAGTCTGTGCCAGGAGAAGCGTGGATGCATGTGACTTCAGTCCTGAAGAGAGGCAGGAATCCAGACACTGACACAAGCGCTGTCTGGACCCCTGTTTCTCTTGGAACACCAAGACTACATGTTTCCCTTGATCCAGGGCATAAATCCATAAGCCTGAGTGAACAAATCTGGTCACTGTATCGTTAAAGGGGAAATTTCTTAAAGTGAATTTTGCAGATCAGATTCCCTCTGGGGAGAGCAGAACAGAGGCTTGCTAGACTTTCCCTAAAAAAAGTGTGAGGAAAAATAAAGGATATAGTGTTTGCTTAACACTGCAGAGATTTCGGTTAGTAGCTTTGTTGTGTGGTTGGTCTGAGACTGGTGCTGTGTTGGGGAGCAACCAGATCAAATATGATCAGATAGGTCAATTCAACCAACATTAGAAGTTTAACTTGCTTTTTTGAGATAGTTTCTTCACTGTGCATAACAACATTTAATGATTTTCCTTGCAAGAAGTATACTCACAGTATCCCAATAAGAATATGTTACCACAGGCTTGATCCAAAGTTAGTTTGCTGTTTCAGTCTGACTGTATGCATATGTTTGTATCTGCATCATGCACTTTTTCATCATGCTGCCATCATAGACTGCTTTACGTGGTTTTTGAGCATGTCCTACCTAGTAGTAATTCTCTCACAGTGTCATTAGCTGACTGTTACAGCTCTAGGCTTGTTCTGAAATTAGTTTGCTTTCATAAAACACCCTTTATAGTATGCATGTATACATGCGTACACGTACTCACATCATATACTTGTGTGTGCAGATGTGTATAAAGGCATGTGGCATTGCAGGATACTTTACATGAACTCAGCTTCATGCAATCATTATGATAACAGGAAAATATATTTGGGGATATATCGGAATACTTGGGAATATATTGCTCTAGAAGTAATTCAGAATATAGTGTGGATCGACATCTGTTTGTTTTAAAGCAGACTTACAGAAGGGCATCGCGTGCCCTTCCGTCCGGTCATGTCAACAGCACGAGACAGGTTCGGATGTCCTTCCCTGATCTAAGGAGCGAGCTGTCGAACTGCAGGGTTCCCAGTGGTGGCCTGGTGTCTCTCTCTCCCTCTCTGAAGCTATTTTGAGAGGCATCATCACTCACTGACCAGTTTGAGGAACTCTTGATGCTAATTCACAAATACCTTCAGCCACTGCAAAGGCTTCTATCCAAAAACTGAAGACATCTCCTCTGTGCCAATGTTGCAGCTTTGTTCAGCTGCGTCAGGTCTGACATTTGCCTAGGAAATCCTACAAATAGAATCAGCTCCCTTATTGCCATTTCTCCCTTTATGGAAAGGCTCTGATGTGGGAAATGATCTAATTCAGAACATCAGGTACTCAGCACTGGTAATTCCACCAGTTAAGGATCTTTTCCCCTTGAGACTTCCTGCCATTTAGAAATATAGCTATATTGACAAAACAGGAAAGAAACGGATTAACATTTCTCTTTGTTTCATTAGGTTAAGTTCAAGTAAGATATTGAGACTGATAATGTGCAGGCAAAAATAATTACAGAAAAACCCAAAGAAACCAAGATTATTAAAAATTTATTCTTATAGATTTGCTCAGGATAATATGCCAAATAATGCATTATGCAATGTTGGTAGTTCTACCTTAAAGGAAAGGGAATGGCCACTGAATAACCCCAAATCCAGGAGTGATGCTACTATATCACTGTCATTGCTCCTCCCACCCCCCAAGTCTCTGGATACAGATTCTATCTGGATACAGGTTCCTAGAGTTTTTATAAAACACACCTCCAACTAACAGCTGAATTTAAATATAGCATCTCTGTTGCAGACTTGTGGGATAAGTGTTGTTTCACTGTAACAGTTAGCATATGGTGCTTGGCTCTGGGAGAAAGAAAATTCAAGTTGAAGCCAAGTTGTCAGGAAGCTACCAGCATGTCTATAACATAAACTGTGCAGGATTTTGCCATTGCTTTGGGGCTCCATTTGCACTTACTGGTATTCTGGTATTTATATCCATGTTTGACAGTTTTGGAGCGGTCACAGGATATCCTTGGAGGGGGAGAAAAAAAAAAAGTCCTTCAAAAATTCTGGTGTGTTGGCATATGTAATTAAAAAGCTGTTCAGGATATTAGTCCAATTAGTGTGTGTCTCTTCCGAATTGTAGGCCTTGGATGAAAATGCAGTACCCTGAGTGGAGGGACCCCTCTGAGTGTGGCTCGTAGGTTTGCTTCCCATCTGGCCTTTCAAAGTCACATATGCTACAGATCTCGCCTAATTTTTAGCAGCACTAAGTGAAAAGCCAGGTCAGACCCCAGCCAGTCTTCAGTTTTCCATCTCCTCGGCTGCGGCAGCCTCTTCTTCTGCCTGCTTCTTATCATTTCACTTTCCTTGCAAAAACTGGCTATGAGCAGAGAGAGCTAATGCAACAGTCTTTCTCAAAACTGAGACCTTTCCTGCAAGGACAATACATACCGTTACTAAATCATTACATTTCTTAACATCTCTTTTGCTGGGTGAACAACACGCTGTTCAGAGGGAGTCACTTGCCTTCCTCTCATGCATGATGGAGTTCACTGAAAGGCTCTTACAGTCTTAAACCTGCTTTGAGTTGGAAGAGCTGCACTGATGCACCAGATTTAAACATCGCCTACAGCGTGTCTCTTAGGTCCTGATCTGAGGATACATGCCACTTTGTACGACTGCAGCTTGTTCTGTCTACAATTCTGTTGCCCTTTTTTACTTTTTACTCTTCTTTCTTGATTTCATTATTTTTGTCCCCCTCAAAAGTTAGCATGGTGCTTGTGGACCGTGCCAGACGAACAGCCTTCGGAAATGCTGCTTATTGAATGCAACCTCAGAAACAGTTATAGCTCTGGCAGTGATGAGGCAAGTTTTGCTGGTCTCCTGCCACGTCAGAAAGCTATCCTTAAAGCCCTGCCAGCTTTCCTGAGCTCCTTTGCCTTCAGAGCTGCCTCCAAGGGTTCCCACCTTCCATTTGCCTGAATAACCCAAAGTCTGCTCTTCCGAAGCCCTGTGTCTGCACTCTGCTACTCTCCTTCCTCAGTCATGTCTGGATCATGAACATCACTATTTCATCGTCACTATACAAAGCTACCATTGGTTATCACATCCCTGAACAGCATTTCCTTGTTAGTGAATAGCAGATCCAGCTGTGTGTCACCCCTGTTGGCCCACCTGATTAAGAAGTTATTCCTACACACTCCAGAAATATCCTTGACTGCCTCTGCCCCACTGTGTTGGTCTTCCAGCAGATGTCATGGAGGTTAAAGTCCCCCAGAAGAACTGTCTGTGTTCCAGAGGCTTCCTCGAGTTGTTTAAAGAAGGCTTCATCCACTTCCTTGCCCTGTGTCTGTAATACACTCCCGCTGCAGTATCACCCTCCTTCGCCTCTCCTCTGACCTGGAACCACAAAGTCTAACCCAGCTGTTGTCCATCCCATAGAAGAGCTCTATGCATCCGAGCTCCTCCTTGACAGAGAGGGCAACTGCCCACCTCATCGTCCCAGCCTGTCTTTCAAGCTTGTATCATCATTGTGCGTCACAGCACTCCAGTCTTGCAAACTCCAGTCTTGCAGACTGTCCCACCATTATTTCAGCAATGCCATAGCTCTGTAACCACACGCAGAGCTCTAGTTCCTTCTGCTTGTTCCCCAGGCTGCATGTATTTTTGTACTCGTACTTAAAGGGAGCGCCCCTTTGCCTTTTTCTGTTATTCTTGCTGTGTCTCATGTACCTGACACCTTGCACCCTTTGTTTGCCAACCCTGTCCTTCACTTCCTCACTTGACTCTGGGTCGTCATCTACCTCCCCTGCTGTTCCCAGTTTCAAGCTTTCCTCACCATGTTGGCCAGCCTCTTGGAAAAGATGCTCTTGCCCTTGACAAGAGGATCCATCTCTTCCACACTCCTTGATCCTCAAAGATGGTCCCATGACTGACAATGAACTCCTGTAGTCGATACTGGCTGCACAACCAGGTGTTGACCTGCAGGATCCATCAAATCCTCCCTAGGCCTTTCCCCTTCACTGAGGGGACTGAGGAAACCACCATCTGGGCCCTCATGCCCTTGACCATCCACATTACTCAGGTTCCAACAGGAGACAAAATAATCAGAAATACATTTACAGCAAGGCTTTGACTGCTTGCGTTAGCCAAAGTGATAGCATGGAATCTCATTTTAGGAGGGGATGCCACAGTTCCTTTAAGATTCATTTGACTACAAGTCCCTCTAGGATTTGTGCTACAATAAGCAGAAGAGTATATTACTGCAGCTATTGCATAGGATAACCCAACAGTAAGACATCCAAAACTGCTGCTCTAAAAACATGCACAACAATGAGAAGAATCATTGTTGATCCAAGCTGAAGAAACCTCTCTGTGACCTTAAGGAACTGCACTAGTTAAGAATCATTTCCCAATCAATGACTTTTAGGCATAAACAGTGTTGATTTGTGATGTTACTGAAAGGTGAATGGCTGAAATGAAATTGGCTGCAATACAACTTTTGTCTTTAATAGTGTCCATTTTAGCAAGTGGCCTCTAAATCTTGTATTCTTGAAGAGACGGAAAACACCAGATAAACAGCACAGTTTTGTTTGCAATCTGCAAGAGCTTTGCTTTTGCTTTTCCAAATATATATTAGTGCTCATGTACTGCTAGTGTTTTTGTTTGTTTTATTTTTAATAGTAACGTGACAAAGAACATTTAAGTACTCTTCTCTTCCCCTCCCCCCAACCTCTCCACCTTCTTTCTGTGTTTCTGACCAGTCCGGGAAGGAAAGAGAATGTGAGAGGAGATGGGGAGGATGAAAAGGGAATTTTGTAAAGTAGTATCAGGGGCTGATTCAACTCATAAAAAGCTTGGCATGGTTCTGGGATATATAATCCTTTTTTAGCCCTTTTCTTTTTGTAGGAAAAAAAAAACACCCTTATTTTGAAATAGAAACATCACAATGAAATTGAAATGTAGTTTTTCATTATGAAAGAGATGGACTTATTTCCTGTTTTAGTGGCTGAAATCATTTGCCAAATACAATCCTAATTTAAATACAGGCTGCTTCCCCCAAATGACATTTTGAAAGCATTTAAGAAAGAAAGCAAGAGAAAGCAAGCAAGAAAGAGAAAGCAGGAAAGAGGAAGAAAAGAAAAAGGAAGAAGGAAAGAAAGGAAGAAGGGAGGACAGGAGGAATAAAGGGAGGGAGGGAGGGAGGGAAGAAGGAAAGTCTAGCTCTCTCTAGCACCTTCTCTATAAAGGAAAACCATCATTCTGGATATTCTGGCCTCTGGATATATTCAGATCATGATTTATTTTATTTAGGCATAACTACACCTATATTAAAATGAGATGGTCAGCAGCATGGAAGTTCTTTTCCTGGAACTGATAGCTTGTGCCAGTTTCCAGGGAACACCTCTATCTCCAGAACGGGCCCAAAGCAGACACTTTGTTGGAGACCCAAATCAGAGGCAGTCGGAAAAGAGCCACTCCAGCGTGTCCCTATGCAGTCAAAACTTGAGAACAGTCCTGGAAGATGAGACAAATAATACCTTCATTGATGTCTGCTGAAAAAAAGTGTTGAGTGCATTAACCGTGACAGTTCAAACAACTCTCTCCGGTTGTTTTGCTCTTTCACTACTGATGATGAAGAAATAATGGAAGAAAGTGGTGCAGTGCTTTTAGTTTCAAGAGATTGAAAGCTTTTCTGTCTGTGTGGCCTGGGCCAGCTCCTCTATCAAATTTAAGTCAGTGTAACTCCAGTGGGCTGATTTCTTTTCTTTCTTTCCTTTTTGTTTTCGTTTTTTTGTTTTTTTTCTCAGAAGACTGTCACTGCTAGGTGGATTGCGATAGCTTAGCATGACTCCATCGCTCGGGACAGCAGAAGGAAAGCCTCCCTGTGCAGGCAGACTGGAGTAAAGCAAAATATAATGGTCCTACTGGAATACAGCCAGGATTCTTGGGCTAATGCCTCTACTCTGATAAAATATAATAAAGTACAATGAAATAGGTAATAGCCATGAGTGGTCAAGACTTCTGTTTTGTCACATGATAGTTCCTTCACTAGCACAGCGTTTTCAGAGTGAAAGCTGAGGTATTGATTCAGGACTTACTCGGATGACTTCCCCTCGCATTTGTGGATATGAAGGATAGTAATGAACAGTTCTTTATCTGTATTTTGGGTCTACAATATAATATTTGAGTAATTTTCATTACAGTGACGGCAGTATGCAAGGACAATGAATAAACTTAGCAGATGCCAAAGAGACACATAGACTATATTTTGTACGTGCATTGTATCGACAAAAAGAAAAGCTTTCGCCAGTCTCAGGAAAGACAGCAAGCCAAGTCTTTGCACCCAGTTTGCCAACCGCATCTAATCCAACCTGGCCGCAGCTGATGCAAAAACTGTGTACTGATGCCCTGGTCAACTCAGCAGCAGGACACAAATTGCAATTCATTGGCAATTCTTTCCTGGAGCAGAGAAGCAGAAAGAAGAAAAGGAACAAAAATTAAAAAAAGAGGAGTCGACAGCAGCAAATGTGAGACACAGCATGTCTGTATGTCTGATGCGAACTACTTCCAAGTGGAGAAAGAAAAAAGAAAAAAAAGGCAAAGGAAAAAAGGCAAAAGGCAAACTCAGATGTCATACCACAGCTCATATCAAATCATTGTTTTTGCAGTATTTCGGCTTTTTCTCAAATATCACCATAATTAGCTCATATCTAGTAACAGCAGGCAAGATTATAGCACTGAGTAGTGCTAATACTGACTTGTTCAGTAACAGTCAGAGAAAGCATGTTAATGTTCCAACATTAGGAAGAATTAATTGCAAATTGTTGTCTTAAAATGAAGGGAACTTTCAGCATTTAAAACTTTAGATCTCTCTCAGACTGCATTGTTATGAAACTTTACAAAGAAAAGGGATGAGCTTGAATGTTTTTATTTTTCCCTTTTATATCTAAGTAATATTATAAGGGGTTATTTGGTTGGTTTAATTCATCAGTTTCACCGTTCTTAAAGAAATCAAACCGTAGGAGTGTTAGAAGATGAAAATCTGAACTAAAACAAACAGTCTGATGATTATTCTCTCTGGAGGGTAGCTGAAATTAGGATTTTAATTACTTTTTGATCAGAATTGTGACTACTTCCCACAATCTAAATCTCTACAGGATCGCAAAACATTTCATGTATACCATACATACTTATATACATATATACCTTCATATATACCATATATACTTTTGCAAGTGATTATACCATATTAAGTTCATACATTTTGATGCTTTTATAATGAAGTAGATAGTTCCAGAAGCTATAAAGAGGATATATGGAAAATATTTAGATGATATTTTTGTTTTGATCATGCAAAAGTCCCCTACAACCCACCGATTTAAATGGATACCTAAACAAAAGTCAAGTGCCAAAATAATTTTGAGCACAAGTGCCTTCAAAATTACATCTCATGAACATTAAATGATACTGAGCTTCTAAGTTTCAGATGTTTAACTATTTTTTTAGCCATGCAATCTAGATCATTGATAAAAGTGCTTAAAAACTGCAGTATATCATCTTTGCTTGGGGTTACAAGATCCACCACTTTCTGACATGGCAGGAGACCAGCAAAACTTGCCTCATCACTGCCAGAGCTATAACTGTTTCTGAGGTTGCATTCAATAAGCAGCATTTCCGAAGGCTGTTCGTCTGGCACGGTCCACAAGCACCATGCTAACTTTTGAGGGGGACAAAAATAATGAAATCAAGAAAGAAGAGTAAAAGAGGGCAACAGAGTTGTAGACAGAACAAGCCGCGGTCATACAAAACAGCACGTGTCCTCAGATCAGGACCTAAAAGACAATCTCAAGAGCAGTCCATCCTCACACTCAGGGAAATAAATAGGTGTATCAGGGAAAAGCTTGGCCAAGCAGGAAACTCATGACAGAGCTCCAAAGCAAAAAGGCAGTATACAGGAGGTGGAAGCAGGGACAGGTGACCAAGGAGAAATTTAGGAACATCCTTGAACATGCAGAGATGGTGTTAGGAAATCCAAGGGTTAACTTTCTGTGATACTAATAATATTGTTGGGCTCTTAAAAATATAGTGATGACCATTAGAAGAAGCATTCAGAACATATATTTCTGCTAAATGTTGACTTTTTGGTAAGAATGAAAACAAGAATGACAAGAGGACAAAAGGGTGCTTTGGGATGGTAATAGTGGCACTGTCTTCTCCTTCCATTTACCTGTTTGGGTCAGGATCCCCTATCGGCTGCACTTCCCATAAAACATTCCAGGGACATTTCTGACAATCGGTTCATTACAGTATTCTATGTATATGCTTTTGAGTGAAACAGAGGAAGGGTGTAGGGCTTAGCGTGCTTTTTGGCACCTTGGAGAACTTATGCCCAATTCCCTTTTTCCTCATAGATTCACGGTGTGACCAAACACAAACCCTTTAGTCTGCTTTTGCAACAGAAAAAAAAGAGCTTTCCTGCCCTGCAGGAATTTGTCAGGATAAACACATGTAAATGTGTCAAGGTACTATGGCAATAGTAAGGGGCATGGGGATTAACGGAGTGCTGCTTTTGCTGAATCTGAACTTGCTTGACCTTTCCCATTTAGACACAATGTGTCTCTCTAAGCTGAGGTCTCTGGGTAATAATGCATAATTTTAACCAGCAGATTTCTTCTCATTATTAATTATCTGTATAATGATAATATCCATAGGATTCTCTAAAATCTTGAGCGCATGATCATTAAACTAATGAGGAACACTCCTTATTTAATCTTTATATTGGTATAAGGGGATTGTTTCCTGCCTCTGTTTATATGTATCTTCTCAGATGAATTCTCTAGAAACAAAAAACTCACTAGGAGGCAATAATAGCGACTGTAAATTGAATTTTATTTTTAAAGGGTTTCACTTAGCGCAGAGAGAGGAATTAGACTTTTTCAATCATATCGGCACATTGCATGACTGAGCCAGTAGTATTATAGCATTGGCCTGATTTTCAGTGTATCGGAATATTGTAGGTTTGATTTCCGCTTCAAGAAGGTGCTGTTTCTTCACCCTTGAAGGTGTTGTTTCTTCACCCTTGAAGGTGTTGTTTCTTCACCCTTGAAGAAGCAGGCGATAGCTTCCAGCTGATGTTTTTGTGATGGAGTGATGGTGAGAGGTGTGCTGCAGATGGCTGGTAGTTCAAAACCAGCTCCACATAGATCCTCTGATAAACTTGCAGCCAAATAATGGGTATTTGAAGATGATAAAGTACAGGGTCACAGAGGAAGTACCAGTGTCAGAAAACTCCAGTTACAGAGAAAGGAACTAATGACCACCATGGATTATCTAATAAGCATTCCAGGCTCCAGTGTACCCTGGTCACATAATACGGTAACAAATTTCCAGGCATTTGTAGGACTTTGTCACTGTCTTCCACAGCTGCTAGCACTGCAAGTAAGAATCAGATCCAGAGTGCCCAGTTCATGACTGGACATACTTAAGAGAGGTACTGCTGTTCAGACACAGTTCCTGGGGTAACAGCATGCACTTATGCAGGACAGGAGAATTGTCCTCTCTAATGGACAATTACCAAGTAGACTGAGCTAGCCCTGCACTGCGCAGAAGGTGAGATCAGATGAACTTAGTGCTCCCTTCTGGCCTTAAAACCCATGAGTAGATCAGTCTTGGAAACAAGGCTGCATCTTGCCTGCAGCTCACCACCACGCCACTGGAAATGCCGGGGCAGTCCACAGAACGTAAACATCTGCGGCACCTTCTACGTCTCTTCACACAGTACTTTGCACTCACCTTGCCTCTAGTATTTATACCACCTTCGTCACTAGAAGTGCTTGAGCACCATACCAGGATTATCTGATGCCCAGTTTTTTGCTCTGAATCGCTAGAGACAATTTAGGTTTACCGGGACCTGCCCACTTGTGTTTTCATTTCAGTGTTTAAAAACATGGGCGTCAATAAATATGTATAAAGCACTTTAGCCACTTTAGCTGAGATAATTTTTAACATTTCACATCTAGTTCTCTCACTCAGTTCACCTTTTGAATTTCTATTTGTTATTCCCAGACAAGGTGATCAGAATGATAACAAAGCCATTCAGTGTTTCAGATACCTCTCTTTGCAAATGCTGGCATTAAAAGCAGAACTTTATATCATGCTCCAGAGACCGAGAAAGGTAACTTATTGTGTGTCACAGAAGAACAAATGCAAAATCCAAAGCACTGTTGGTTTCACTCAGTATTCACTGGACAGGGTGCAATAGGCACAACTTTGGGGTATCCCCAAAGTTTCCTTCACTGATGTACCTGGACCACAAGGATCAAGACCGGGCAGTACAGGAACTTAAAGACTGTGGAAGCAGGCAGTGAAAGGAAAAACATCCTTAGCGTGTCTCTGTCTTCTTGCATTTACAAGTAACAAATTGCTTGCCATATAGCTTTGTTGCTCTTTTGAAAGAGTTGCAAGCACAAAAAGCTACTATGCCTCTAACTTGGAAAGCGCGTGGGAAATGTAAGCTAGCGAAGTAGTATCTTACCATGGTGAAAAGGACTGACAACAGAGCTTTGCAAGATAATTGCCATTATAACTTGACTGTTTCTTCAGCAAACCTAGGGAATGCACAGAAATGGATCTGGGTAGGAACTTATTCTCCCATTAAAAAAAAAAAAAAAGGAAGAAGGTTTCAAGTGCTGGAATGAAAAGTTTAAATACAAAAAAGTGCCTGTGAACCAATAAGCCAAACAGGCATTATTTCAGTCCAACTGAAGTTCTTTTTCTACTTTTTTCAAGTGTTGTATTTTGACTTTTTCACCTCATTAGTCACCCTGTTTTCCAGATGGTTTAGGAATACACTGAGCAATAGGGGTCCACATGGGACCCAGGGATAATCCTCTCCCTTGTGCAAACAAGCCAATTTTTCCTGCCTTTGTTTCCTGTCTTTCAACAAGGTATCAATCCACCAGAGGACCTTCTCTCTTGTCCCAGGGCACCATGGTTTCTTTATGAGATTTTGGCTAGGAAGCTTGCCTAAAGGTCTTTGGAAGGCTGAACGCTCTAAGATTAAACTGGAGCTGTTTCTGCTTGGGCAGGGGAATAAACACTGTCCGACTGGTAATCCCCTGCGGAAGAACTGTGATGGGACCATGCACAGCTAGCATCGTTTCCACTGCAAAATCATAAAAAGCCAGCCCATTATTCTTTCCATATTGGAGCGGTGCCCTGGGACCAATCCTGCCACGGGCACAGTAAATACTGCTGCCTCGGTGGAGACTTTATACTGTGTGTCCACAAAATACTTCCAGCTGATCAGACCGTGCTGCTATTTTCTCCGCACCCTTCATCGTGTCTCACATCCCGAGCAGCAATATACCTCTTTCATTAGCTGAACCGGCACAACCTAAATTCCTGGTTTTCAAATCAAACTGAGGACTCTGCGCTGGTTAAACATGTGTCTTCACGATCCCCTGTGATCAGTCCTTCTCGTGTAATTTGTAGCTGCCTAGGGTTTAAGTTGTAAATGAAGAGCAGAAATTGAATTTCTAGTTTTACTTAGTAGGGAAGCCAGATTGCCTGTAGGCTTACTAGCAGATGCACAGCAAAACAGCTCGCTCGGTAGCATTGCAGTCTCATTTATGGTGCAGGGAAATCCACTTGACCCTTGAAATACCACGAGACAAAAGTGGGACCAACAGTGTCTGGCCAGAGAAATCAAAAAACTTACCTGGAAGGTACAACTTCCTTCTCTAGGATATTTCCTGCAAGCAGTCTTGCATAATGTGAAGCAGCTACACTGAATAACTACACAAAGGTATATTTTAAAATGCCAGTATGTTTCCCTCTGGCCTTTGATTGTGGCTAAAACCTAGTATTTTGTGTTTACACAAAATTGTGAAAAAAACACATTATGACAGTTTCTCTGTTTATAAAGACTGAATTATTCCCTTATTGCTCTGCTGTTGGTCTCGAAAACCCTCCTTTGAATAAAAAACCCTCCTCAATTTTTTTGCCAAATCTATCTTTGGGAAATCATGCTTTTCTCCAGAGCAAAGCACTCACTTATATTACTATTAAAATGTCAGTTACCGTTTTTGCGTGTTGTCATCAATCAGAGTATTATTCACAGGCTGTACAGTGGTCTTGCTGCGTATAAACATAGTCCATGTCCTGAATTTATACGTGAAATCTTATAAAGGGCCAACCCCCATGCGCTTGGCAGTCTCCAAGGCCACTGGGGATACGTGTAGCCTGGAGTTGGTCATGTGCGTAAGCTTGTGTAGACACAGGAGACATGGCCAGGGAAAGTCAAAGGAAATAGGACCAGGCAATTTCTTGGGAAGTTAACGCTTCATCTCAAAAACAGCAGTCTTCCCCCAAATTTAAGAATCTAATAAGTCTCCACCGGTGAACGACGTTGTGATGTTGTCTCTCCCGCTTCCCAAAACTGCAGGAGCTGTTCTGTGTAGCAGCGTGTTTGGATAGCTCTGAGGCATGGGATGAAAGGCAAGAGCAAGCAGCAAGCAAGAAACAGCACTGCTTCGTTTGCTAAGCATGAAAAATGCTGCGCGTGCACATAGAGGTGCAGATGCCGTCAGCCGACGGCACCCCTCCGCCTCGGCTTCGGTGCGGCAGTGTTGCTAAATTCCCAAGACCCTTCCACACGTTTACAGAGTAGAAGTGCAAGTCATCCAGCTAAACAGAGAAGGCAGGATGCTTAAAACATGCAGGGCTAACATGCAACTAAACCCGCAGGCTTTGCCATCGCAGGACAGTGCAAGGAGAAATATTTCATCTAGATTGCAAAAAAGCACAGACATTTCGATGAGTAGCATTGACAGCTGCCAGATGTTCTAAAATGAAGATGGCAAGGCTGCCAGGGGTCATAATTTTGGTGTTTAAACTGGTTACTGACAGGGCAGGGAAGAAATGTAAAATGTTGCACAATTCAGGCTTATTGGTTGAGTGCCGAATGCCTTCGGCTTTCAATGAAGCTGAACACCGCGCAGGCCTGGATCCTCTGCCGGGTACCCTATGGATGTTAAGCCACCCGTCGGTGAACCATGCACTGTACTACAGCTGGAGGGGAGATCTAGGAATCACTGGAAAAATAGCCTATTAAATCGTGGTCATTTTTGTGTACTGAAATGTGTGGCAGGAAACAAAAAGGAGGACGAAAGTGTAAGTGAAGTGGGAAGAAAATTGTAAAGTCATCATAGGTGACACCTCAAGATCATACGTAACTTAGGAGCTCGTTTCTCCAAAGGTAACATATGGACCGGGATACATATTTAAGAGATTTCTAAAAACTTCATTTCCATTGTTAGCTTTCTCCTAATAATGGGATAAATTTACTGGCTTTTGTTGTTTGTTTGGAGATTTTGAAAGCAACAGACCCTATTTAGAAAAAAAACCCAAAACTATTTATTAAAACAAAGCTCAGGAAGATAGGTTGCAGACTTCCTCCTGTGGGTCTGGTTGCTTCAAGGCCACTCATGAGAGAGGACTTTTGGGGGACAGGAGAGGGGAATAGAAGGAAAGGGTGGCAGGTCATCTTTGATTCAGAAAAGCCTTTCTGTCCCTGCCAGAATCCATCGGAGATAATCCAGGGCTTTTTTTTCTTTTTTTGAAAAAGTGGAATTTGGAGGACAGGGCACTGAAGAGGCAGAAAACAGAAATAATTTGCTTTCTTTGAGAGCTAACCTTGGTTTTAAAATAGCAGCCCGGGTGAGGTACAGCTCAGCTCACGGTTTTAGCCCTGTCAACCAGAAGCAAATAAATTGTTATCAGCCACCAATTTTCAGGAGAATATTTCACAGATAAAATGTTTGGATTTTGACTCATCAGCAGCTGCCAACCTTTTAAGAGTATTGAATTTCGTTCAGACTGCCTTATGACACAGCTGCAGGTATGTTAAAAAACCCATTTGACCTTGAAGAAATTAATAGATAAGTAAAGCATATGATTTTCACTGATAGATTGGTCATTTTTTACACTTTCTGCAGAATCCAGCTTTTACATTTTATTTGCTCTGGCAATCTCTCCTTTCACCCTCTCTTTTCCTCTAATGCTTTAGAATTTAATATCTGTTTTCCTCTAGCCCAGCTAAATATTTTATTTGGGAGGGAAGAAGAAAATATACAGATTTTAAATGCGGAGAAGAGCTGTTTACAGACTTCAGCCTTCCTTTGGCTTCCCAGTTGTGCCGCGTAAAGCGAGGAAGCTTACAGAAAATATAAAGTGCTATGTGCTCTGGATGCCTCAAGTCCATTTAAAGCAGTTTTGCACCTGGCAGTGAGGTCATGATTAAAAGCATATTCAAACTGGCTTTTACAGAGTACTGTCACAGCTCAGTAATAATTCTTACTGGTCAAGCAAAGAAATTCAAATGATCTTTCCTTTTTTTCTTTTTTTTTTCATAGAAATTGAGAAATGGTGCACTAGGTGTGCTGGGGTTATGCTCTTATATCTCTCTAAGAATTGTAGGTCATCACCGCCCTAAATAACTGCACTGTTTTCCCACTATTTCTCCATGCCACATATCACACTTCCTGAGAATTATGCTGTAAATATTTCTTTTAAAGAGTTTTAATGCTTGGATGATATGAAGTGCAGCTGCTGTTCCATCCTTTCTGTTGGAGAGGTCCAATCGAGGCTACCTGGACGGCAGCCAGCAGGTCAATAAAAACGTGCTTGGAAGTTTTACATGTCAGATATGGTAGAGGAAGGTGGAAGGGGGCAAGGTCCTAAGCACTCGGACAAGACGCTCGGAGGATAGCCTTAGCTAAATAGTCACATTCGGTCTGCACGCGTAAGGGCATGGCTGGATTAGAGCAAAGACGGCTCACTTTGCAGGATTGATTCCACGGTGGGAAAGGCAGAAAAGTGATGTAACCCTTTAATCCACAAAGATTTTCTCTCGTAAGGAAAAACAAGCATCTTTTTCTTTTTGGAAAGTTGGAGAGCCTTTGGGTGGTTATCAGTATTCTCCCATTGAAAAAAATAATATTAAATTTACTGATAGAAAAGGACACTTGCAGTAGGGGAAGTTGAACAAGTTTTCTGCCTTCCTGTAAAATGAATCCTGGTTTTCACCCCACACTTAGATATGTGATTCATTGTCTGACCAGCACATTTTCCTTTGCCTAGGTAAACATAATTGTAAGCCTATAAAATCCATCTCCCTTTATCTTTTATGGGAATGCAACAGTACTTCACAGCAGCTCCACAGATTTTCAAGTCAGTAAAAACCGCACTTATTCTAATGGAATAATCTTAGAAACTGCATTTATTTAAGCAGTTAATGGCTCTTGCGACAGTGAGTTTTCATTAGCTTGTTTTTTTTGTTGTTTTTATTTCATTTTCAAGTCCCCTCTATTGTGCTAGGAGTAATGATGCTCCATATCTCTGCAGAAGTTTTTGCTCCATTTGCAAGCAGCAGCAGCTCTCTGAATCTCCGATCTTGTGCATCTTCTGCACCACACTGCCTTTTTCATAGCACTGCGAAAACCCCTGGGGTTAGCTAGGCACATCCAATCGGCAACATGAAAAATCAGGTGGACTCACCTAAAGCCACCCGATTTCTGTTCTCCGGGAGATGATCGTGGCCTTTGCCATTCGAGCACTTTGCCCCGTAGAGAATGCCCTTCAGCTTAAGCCCAATGTTCTTACATAGCAAATAAAATGTGGCTTTTATGGCTCTTCTCTTACTCAAAGTTGCTTTAGCTGGAATACTTCGCAGCTCTGTGTGTCCTATACAAAGCCGATTTTGTGACCCTCCTTTTGGGTCTTCATCTCGCAGTCAACAGTTCAGGCTGTAAATGAATCATATGACAATTAACTGTATCACTCCCGTTACTAGTGATATCAGATGACCCTAGTGTCATTGGTTTGAAAGCACATTCATCACCAATAGATAAGGCATGGGGAGGAAATGCAGTGAATACATAACTAGATATATGTATAAACACAGCAGCGTTTTTTTGTATGAGATGTACAAGTCGGCTGACAGCGGCTTTTATGCATGATCCCCTTGAGCTATCTGAAGGAGGACAGAGAAGGCTCAACACTGCACGGTTGTTTTTTATTCAGGCAGAATAATGTTTTGCAGCTACCTGGGTATGAGGAACCCCAAAATAGCTAAGGCAAGAATTGTGAATAGAACAAAGAACTGGGAAATTTGGCTGGAATTGCATCTTATCACATTAAAGAGATGTGGCTGACCTTTGCATCATTATTTTACAATCAAACACGGTCCCAAACTGTTTCCACATGCCCAGAATAGTGTTCAACAACATTTTTTTTTTAATATTTATTTATTTAACCTGCATCAGTCTCCTATCCCCTGGAAATGGGTTGCAGCCAGCCTTTTCTTACATGAACTGCTCAAAAGTCTTAACAATTACATAAGGCACTTTCCATTTTTTAGGCAGGTGCAGCATTAGTTGCTGCTTTTATTTACAGAACCTCACACACTTCAGGACATGCTGGCAGTTCAGAGCAGGGCAGTCTTTATGAAATGCTCTCTGCTTTGGAAGCGTCCTCCAAGCCGTTTGGATTTTATGTCTTTCCGAAATGCTTATGCATGCCTCTGTGGCTTTGTGAGGCTCGAAAGGCTGTCCGTGGTAGACTGGAGGCTACAAACATGGAGCACTAGAATTTAAGATTTCTTTAGTATCCAGACGCAAAAGGAGGTGCTTATTCATGAACTAGATAAGGAACAGTGGGCATCCTAAGAAATCAAAGCCTGATTTCTGTGACTGTAGGCAGGGACCTTATAAATACATCTATTGTTGGAAACCATAATGAGAGACACAGGCAGTGCAAGGTCTCACTTGCACTTTGAGCCGTATTGTGTTTTCTCATTAAAACAAAGAGTTAGAAGTAGGCTGTGAATCAGAGACAAAGTGTTTCCTGATTTGACCTCACCATTGGTGCCAGTAATAGAACTGGGTCTTTATTAAACCGCTGAGTGTCATGCCTCTTAACTTGCCCAGCTGGGCCAGGCCTTTTTAGGCGTGTATGCTATTTGCATCGCAGTGGCAGAACATATGAAGAAAGTCCTAGGGCCATGCAGCTGCCACTTCTTTAAACGGCTGCCACTCGAGTATGCTTAAGAAGTTAAACAAAGTGTGTTTTAATAACCTCCCTCTATGTTCAGACTGGAGAATATAAGCTGACGCACTGGACTCAGATGCAAAAGGCCCCTGTATATCTGCTGAGATGGAAGCATCTGAGATGGAGGAGAAGAAGGTAGCATCTGACAGCCTCAGCAAGAGACCGTCACAGCTGCCCCTCTCCTGGAAAGCGTGTGCAGCCTGCTCCTTCCACATGCTGATGGAGAAGACCTGCTTCTTCAAAGGCAGGGGAAAGAGTTGCTTTCCTTGATGAGAAAATGTAGCTCTCCAGTGGTCAGGATGCTCTGAGGAGACCTGGCACCGGAGACACCAGGAGCTCATAGCGGAGCAGTACGATTCAGCACCTCGCTCTGCGTGGGCTGGTGAATAAAGCTACCAATAACACAAGTTAAAGCAGTGTATTTCAGGTTTGAACTGTTGATCTAATAGCTGTGCACACTTGTTTCTTATTGTAGTTGGAGAGCAGAAGTGTTTATTTAGTTAAAAAAAAAAAGCCATGTGGAAAAGCAATCACACATGATTGGGAGAGATGCAACCTGTCCTGCTCCTGTTAGCATGAACAAGAATCACATACCCAGTCAGAGCATAAAAAAGACCAAGAATTATTAAATGGACGGAATGTGAGCCCCAAAGCCTGGATCACTTTCCATTCCAGAAATATATTTTCCCTTCAGCTTTAACTGGAGAAGTTATTCTTCAATTCCTTGCCTGTGCCCATCTGTATTGCCATGAACTGTTAAATATCCCTCATATTTCACAGCAGCGGTGGTTCCACTTCAATGGTGGACGAAGTGATTCATCTGTACAGCTTACATATACATTAAAGTTTGTTTAAGAGCTTAATGATCCTTTGGTGTTAAAAAAGCCCTGTATAAATGAAAGTTATTATTCAATATTAATCAAAGTTAAAATGTTTACTTAGCTTAGTGGCCTTATTCTCAGTGGAGGGAATCACAAAGTCGCACAGTGAAAACTTTTAATACTGGACTTTCTGAACCAAAATACTAATAGCTTTGTCAAGATATTCTCTTTTTTTCCTTTCCCCTCTTTTCTTTACACTTCAACATACCATCCCATAATGGAATCATCCCTCTCTCGGCTTTTAAATTAGCTTGAGTTTAAACCAAGCAATCAGTAAGGGACTTTGTCTTTTCCTCGTAACTGGAGCTTTTAAAAAAATATTTTTTACAAATATATATATATTTTTTTTTAAATGAGCCTAATTTTAGACTGCAGTAAAGATGAAGCAGCATAACATATAGGAGGGTTATATGCTTAAGTTGTCCCTAGTAAAGGGGAAAAAAAAGAACCTCTTCATATTTCAGGTTAACGAAGCAGAGAAAGATAATTTTTTTTCATTTTACTTGAAACAGAATAGACTTTTAACAAAATTTGGAAAGAAAAGAAACCACTAATTTTCAATCATCTTCAGATAAAACCAGAGCAGTCCATAATCGGTGACTCCTTCTGTTTGCATTGCAGGCAGTGACATCAGAAGGTGCTGATGTGATTTGAGTTCAGGTGTGAAACCTCATGAAACATTATAGTTCTTTATCCAAGACAAAGAGTTGTCTAATTAATTAATTAATAATTCACTAGGATGATCCACAAAAAACTCTAATCCGTTAAAATGTGGAGGTATCCCCTTGGTTTCTTATGATAATGAATGCGTGCTGTTTGTCTCGGTGGTATAAAGGGTTACATTTAATCTTAGAGCTCTTCTTAACTGATTAGTTGCCTTTTTTTCTCCCCAAGTCAAATGCAAAGTTATTCCTAAAGAATGCGTTGAGCCGGTTATTAATCTGAGACTATTTATAGTGAGTCCTTTTGTTTGTTACCAGTGTAACTGCTCCTATTCTGTTTCCTCTCGGAGACTGCCAGCCAGGAAAGTCAGAAGCAGATTTATCTTTAATGCCCATTCATGAGAAAGTGTAGTATCTTAGGTACTATTGTAGTATTTCTAGTATATTTTGTAGTATTGGGGTTAAAGAGGATCAGGTGAAAACAGAAATGAATGCATGGGCACCCAGAAATCTGCTCTGAAACATGAAACAGATACATAGGAGTTCATACCAAACGAGTGCCATGGGTGATGGAGAAGATGAGCTGTCTCTGATTTCATCTTGGTATGTGCCAACAGCAGTCCAACGAGCCTCCTATGCACCTGCCCTATAGATCAAGCCTGCCCTATAGATCAAAGCATTTATTAATAGCAAAGGAAAAAACACCTTTTATTGTTATTATTCAGACACACATCAAGACAAGGCATCTCATCGTTCCCTTGGGGAAGCAGCCCAAGCTTAGACCAGCCTAAGCTGCTGTGAAACCTCAATCAGTCTTATTTCTAGATATTTCCACAACAAAAGTAAATAAAACATATATATTTACTGAGTGCGAAAGGGATTCTGTGAACGTTTTCTTAGGCTTCCTGGATAATACAGTCGTAGAGCCTCATTCAGATATTTGTCTATTGAGCCCACAGACAGCTACTTCAGATAACTTCATGGTGACACATGACACTCTATGTTTGGTCAACTATGGATTACAGTTGCAGTGCCTGGGATTAGGGAATTTGCAAGGCTGTTTTGAAACATCTGCCTTTCAGTCACCTATCTCCGGCTCAGGAATATTTTGCATGATCCTACAGTCTTTCAGATGGCTGGGATTTGTCTGTGGGTAAATGAGGCAACCTTGCCTTATTGACTATATTTTCAAGCACCTTGTTATTTTCCTTTGTCTAAACATTCAATCTGGCAGTGCTGAAATTTTTTATTAGAACATTTGATGTTGACACCAAAACAGCAAGATTTTCAGTACTTGTTAATATGGTTAGGATTGTTCCTCCTGATATCATCTATCTCCAGCAAACACTATCAGCACAGTGCTAGTGTAGCTAGGAGAAATGTGTATTATTTTTTTGAAATAAAGCAACACCAGAAGACTAAACATACAAATACTGCAAGACTTTATTAAAATAAAGGACATAGTCATGTATTTTTGTTCAGTATTTAGGTTCAGCCAAACCCATCAACAGAAGAGCTCTGTGGCTATGTCAGACTAATAAATACCACACACACATAATTATAAAATCAAGACTGGTATTTTATCTCTCCCCTGTTTGTTTAATTCAGGAAAAAAAAAGTAATTGTAGTGGTGAAGTCTTAAACATAATATTATTGACCAGTAAATGTGTTTTCCTTCCTGATTTTGATTTAGAGACTGGCAAGCAGAAAATGCATCTTCTTCCTCTTTACAGTTGCAGCAAAATCAGCATATGTTGTATAGGACATTGTATTTTGCTGTAGGACAAGTTATAGCCCTGATGAAATGATATGATTGCAAAGACAGAGCTGATGATCTACTGCAATTTAAAATATGTATATTCTTTAAATGAATTGAATTTTTTTAGCTAAAATGAGGTTAAGGAAAAAGTATAATAAACAGCTCTAGTATTCTGCACAAAATGTATTCCAGGTCATTTAAAACAAGTAGTAGAAATTAGTGAACACTGGACAAAATGCATGCAAAATATGAAAATTGGTAAGACTGTCTCACCTTTTTTCATATCATTGCATTATATTTTTAATTTCTTCTTCTTCTTCTGTCAGACTGCATCTATTTTCAGAGTTTAATCTCTCTCCTTATGATAACTAATGGATAATATTATAGAACTAGAGTATTTAACAAAAAAGCCCTCAGGGTTATTATTTAAAATGTGTTGATAAGAGAAAACAATTAGTTTTGTGACAATACAAATTCAAAGGCTTCTCTGTTTTGGAATATGTGCACAGATATGTATTTTCCCTGGGAAAGAGAATTAGCAGTTAGGAAAACTATGCAAATGAACCTTTATCTGCTAAGGTCGGTGTTATTGAAAATAATGATATTTTAATTGTTCTCTCCTTAATTGGCTCATTTTTATTTTCAGAAATGAAATTATGTTCTTCAAAGAATACTCATTAATATCCAATATTGGTAATAGTCCAAGGCAAGTTTTGGACATGTTGTGATAGTCTTCAGGGCTACGTCTGCGACTATGAAAATAATATATGGCAGTTCTTTGTAGCAGCAAACCTCTCCAGTCAAATGCTGTCATGTTGTGTTAAAGCACCATGCATTAAGATGATATTAGGTGAGCTCGTTAGGACTCGATTCAATTTCCATAATCTGCACTGCAGAAGCAACTGGCTGCCCCAAAACAGGCAGGTTTTTGTTGGAGTTAGACAGAGTTTTGCAGGCAATGGAATAAAGTCAGAAACGCTTTCATCAGTAAAACCTTCAGTAACAAATATTCTCTTCTTCTGAAACACTGGGCTTAAGTTAGGGAGAACAAATTGATTAAGTCTGAAGGGTTTGGGTTTTTTTTTTCCTTTTTTCCCCTTCTGTTTATGGACTGCAGTCAGAATCTCCGTCACAGTAACCAGAGAGCAGCACTGAGATTTATTCCTGTACGTGGTCATCACCACCGGTCCCAGTTTCATGCTCTCAGGCGACGACACTAGCTTTAGTGGGATCATCATTAACAGAGAGGTCTTTCTTGAAAGCAGATTAAACCTCCCGTGAGCCAGACATGGCATTTGCCATCCCTTCTGAATTGATTAGACTTTATTTCTATACTTGGACCTATTCAGCTCCAATGTTGCTTGAGTAATAATTTTTTATTTCAAAACAGAGGACTTCTTAATATACTTTTCTGCTTTAGTGGTTGATTACGCCATTTGTTTTGGCTGCCTGTAGATTTCCAGTGGTATAAGAAGCACGTGTTGGATGTTTTATTATAAAGACAAATTTTAAGAGGTTTATTTATTTATTTATTTTAGAGGTAGATTTCTGTGTTTGCTTCTACTGGAGTCTACCATGTTTTATTTTCAAACTCCAGAGTCTTTAAAGTCACATTAGTAATTCCAGTCAAGAATCATTATAACTGGTGTTATCGCTAGTAAGATTAATATTAGGTAAGTTCCCTACATAGCTTTGTTTTCTACTAGGAAACTTCTTTTTATATATGAATACTATATTGCATACTATTGCACCCGTAATGTTCGGGCTCTTGATTAAATATAGCACAAGGCCAAACTCTATTTAATAGATCCTATTTTATTTTATTTTATTTTAGAGTTTTGTCTTCCTCAGAGAGGTCAAGGCAGATCTACCTTGAAGCTCTGTTCATCGCACTCAGCTAACACCCGCTCTTGAGGGCTGGCTTGTGTCCCCCCAGCAAAGGCACGTGGCAGCCTTGGGCTCAAGCCATTGCTCAGTGTCCCCCTGGAAATACAAGATCACCCTCCTTCGGGATGAATTTCTAACATTGCAGGATTTCTGTTACATTGGCAATTGTAACTAACATCACTTTTTGAATTCGAACAATATCACGCTGTGTCCTTGTGATGTCTGGACTGACGCGGGTGTATTAATGTTAAAATAATAAGCAGGGCAAAGTTTGTCTAGTGGGAAATGTAATTAAAAGATAGACAAGTACAATTTAACTACTTCCAAGGTTTCTCTTTCTGTTCTAAAGTAGCACCCAAGCTACTTGTGCCAGAATGCAAAAATGGAGGGTTTTCAAAGAGCTGACACTGGTCCAATGTTACCTCAACTCATTTTCTTTTTATACTTCGCCTGTGCTCCAGACAGCAGACTAGTTTTTCAAAAGAAACAGTTTATGGCAGCAAGCTTTTTTTTTCAATATCAGTCCTTATACCATCTCCTTATCATTTTTTAACCTCATTTCTGTTTTTTATAAAGTAATGAGTACTGGCCCCCCAGTATCTAATTCTCATCTGTTCGAGGGAGGTTGTGCAGATACTGCAGTTCAGAAGGCAAGCTGAGAAGGTCTCTCCCCTTTTCTGTGTTTGCAATTATACAGTGGTACTTTCCAGTGATTATCAAGAAAAACTTTAATTATTTCTAGCAATACAAGCTCTGCTGACACTAATTGCCATTAGATAATTTTTAAATGACATTCCTTTCCTTTTGCTCTCTGCCTGCATGAACTGTAAATATGATGCAGAGATGAAACTCCCTGGATCCTTTTAGTTTCCCTTCAGCATTTACTTTTTTTACAGCAGCTAGTCTGCTTTTACAACATACTTTTCATTTTTATACCTTTGGCCCATAGGAAGTCTAGTTTAACAAACATTTCCAAGCATGTTACTGACCACTCTTCTTTGCAAATAATCATTCCTTTTCATGGCCTCCTTTGGAAGGAAATTCTTACTGTCTACACATTTTCCCCTGGATATAATCTTAATTAATAAAGTAAAGTCTCAGAATTTCTCCTCAGGAGCTGGATTTGATACTCTGACACATAGTGAGTAAGACCTTACTTCAGATGTGGCCCACTGAATTCTTTCAGTGTAGCCCGTGACTTTATAATCCATCTGGAGAAAGCTCTTTTCCGCGTAGCCCAGCGATGGTTCAGGAGACAATGCGGATAAAGCTGTTGTCCTACTGTGAGTTACAAGTTTTACCCTGTAGGGCAGGTTTTTAAGCTGGAGGGTTTCTAAGGAGGCTGAAGTGAGAATTACAACAGTCTCTTCCCTTGAACTTTTTTAAGTTATAACAGGAGGAAAACTTAACAACCCTCCAGCCAAGCACTTGAGCAGGTTGCTCGGAGAGGTTGCCCAGATTTTTTGCAAGTTTTTGTAGCCTGCACATCAGGGGCATTATTATTCTCAAAAAACAGCCTTCTGTTTTTTCTTCAGTCTTTTAACTGTGCATTATCTAGTGTTCCAGTCTCCCCTCTGCAGAAGGAGAGGAAGCCCCTCCAACTCAATGAACTTTTCAGGACAAATACGTTACCAGGTGCATAGTTTGATGCTGATCTCGCTTTAGGTCCTCATACTCAAAACCGTGCCCAAGTCTTCCAAAATCCACTCCACCTGAAAACTTTACATTACAGAAAGAAATGAAAACCGACTCGTTTGCAGATGCCAACACAAGCACAGCAGTTTGCCTTACGCAGGCCAGGGTGTATAGAAATAAGAGAAGGACTCACTGCAGAGGCAGTGTTCCCATGTAACAAACCCATATTTATTCAGAATTTTGTCATCTGTAGATGCCTTGAAGCTTCCTTGGAACTTAGTTTCTGAAACTCAGGCAAGTTAGTTAAAATTTCTTCTTTCATAGGTTGGCTGCCTACTACCGATCCTTTTGCGTTAGGGTTCAGAATTTAAGAATAAAGTAGTTTTTGCTTTATAAGATTCCTAAGTTTTGTACTCTGGTTTTCCTCTTTTTTTTTGCATAAATGAGATTGCATTATTTTTATTTACTTATTGCGTCAGGAGCTTGATATTTTGGAGGTACCCTGCTCTCTCCAGCTCCCTTGATTCCCAGCTCACGAATGGGTGTTAAGAGCCTGAGCACCTGGCAGCCATGAGGTGCTGCAGCGAGCCTGGCTGGTGGAATCGCTGTTGTACCCTGCTTTAAAATGTGTGTCTTTTAACACCATTAAACACACATGTGGCTTATCTGCCTGACATTTTAAAGATGCCTTCATTTTGAGAACCACACTCTTAGCTCCATTTGCAATGGTGGCACTGCAATTTCAGGACTTTCATCAGAAGAAGACACATCTCAGGGAAAAATCTCTTTCTTTCAACTGCTTCTAACATCTTAGATGCTCAGCTATCTTAGCACTCAACATCCAAAGTGGTAAATACACTACCCAATAATTTGTCCAAAATCATGTATCTAGAAAGAACTAGGAAAGACTCCAGAGTTTTCAGTCATTTCTTAGAACTGTTTAAAATATCCTGTGCACTATTTGAAAGCATAATACCTTGCATGAAGTTATTCATTCTGGTATACTTTTTGCCTTCTTAACGGTTTCAGAGTTTATTAATTATCATATATTTTTCAAGCGGGCTTAGGTAACCGATATTATAAGTTTACAAAAACCCCAGTGTCTATAGGGTAATATATAACACATATATATAAAGAAATCGAGCTATGAAATAGAATAAATAAATGACAATAAATGAGAAATAAGAGATGGATAAATTCACGGCAACGATGCAGCAGGATGTGGATCATTGCCTTCGGTGTATCTGACTGAAGAAGCTCATCCCACCATGAAAGACCGAAAAATAGTCAGTCAAATTTGATGAAACAGTTGACCGTGTTGGTAGTGAGAAAATCCGTTTTCCCTGTTTGCCGCACGTCAAAAATGAAAACAATTCTACTGATTAATAGTCTTTTGGACTACAGTCGCCACACAATTACTATTACTATTTTTTGCCTCTGATGATGAGCTGAGAAATCAGTTCTGCCTGGCAGTTTGGTGGTACTGGTCACTGAAGGAACTATATGGTTTAAGTAATCAAGACTAGTTAGGTACTTGCTGGCTAGATTGCAAGAACAACCTTTTCAAAACCTGCAACACAAGCACATGGGTAATATATATAAATTGCTGCTAGGTAATAAAGCTGACTAGTTTTTCACATACCAAAAAGATGCCAAATACAGCTGATGTGTTAAGTCATGAGAACTGAAGCAGCAACCATTTGGAGAATGGAGAATTTTTAGCTGATATCTGCTCCTTAATATGCTGCTAGCTGTCACAACAGATGCTTTAACCATCATCCCTGACACTGATGCAGCAGGTAAATCCTGTTTTATTACCTCTGAAATTAAAAAAAAAAAATGTAATTTTGTATCCGTATTTTACCAAAACTGCTCATTGTGTATTCAGGATTTTTTTTGTTTACTTTTCCTTCAATTTTATATACTCCTTAGTATCTCAGCATTGAATATAATGAGTTGAGAACCAGTTCTTATGAGCATAACAAATTACCCACAGGATAATGGATGGAAAGTGATGAATTACCAGAACATAAATCTGTAACATTTATTCATGGTTAGTAATAACAGGAAAATGGCAAGACTGATTTATTACTTGCCAGTATATCTATTCCTGCTCGTGATTTTTTTAATTATAGTATATATAAAAAAATTAATTCAAGTTATTAAAATGAGAAAACTATTTTCTGTTTTCTATTTTGTAACCATAAAAGTTTTTCATTTTCTCATAAATTTAGGAATCAGCATAGCATTTATCAAAGTGTAAAGAACAATGTTAGACATATACCTGATTTTAAATCTCATATTTCATCAGCAGAGAGGATACTATGTGCTGGAGAGTGCAAGAAGTTTGAGGCTTTAGAAAGTGTACTATGGAAATAAACAATATCTGAATATCTCATTCATATATCAAATATCTGAAATCCTCATACAGACAAAATGGACCAAAGCCATTTAGATATTAAAATGGTACAAATAATACTAGCTTCATGGATTTATTTCTTTTTTAACCTATGCTTCTTCAGTGCCTAGGAGGAGTCTCCTTGAGATAAATTTCTGGTACTCTGTCCCTACTGTCTTCTGAAGTCTTCTGAAAGGCAAGAAACTGGGGAATGGTTACCACCATTTGCAGTCCCATCAGTAACTGCACTTAAAAGGGAACGAGATAAAAAAAAAAAAAAAAAACAGCTTTTACTCTGATTGTCATGCTTTTCACAGTTTTTTTTGGCTGTAGAAACATCTTGATTGCTAGCCCAAAGCTAGAAACTGGAGATCTGCAGCATAGAAGGATAAACATCAAAAAAATTGTGAAGACTTGGGATCGTCCTTCTCGAATGGTCAAAAATCCTTGGGGGACGGTCTTCTCTTTTTTCCTGGTTAGAGCTCCATCTCACCTTCTGTTATTCTTTCACAAGGCGTACAGACAGGTACAGTGGCCATAGTACATGTAGTACGCTTCCAAAAAAGGAAGTAGAAAAGCCACGTGCTGAAGAGACATGACCATCTGAAGTCCCGAGAGCTCACGCCAATGAATTTACTATCCGTTGTTCAAGAGAGGACAGAGCCAGACAGGTGCACAGGGAAGATCAAAAGTTGCAGGAAGGGAAATTTCTATTGGGCATGTAAGGAAAAAAAAAAAAAATCACAGTGATGGTGGTTAAGCAACGGGATTCATTGCCCACAAAGTGAAAATGGGAAAATCTCCATTCTTTGGGTGATATTCAAAATTTGGCTGGATGTTTCCCTGAGTAGCCTCATCTAATGAGATCTGCTTTCAGAAGGGGATTGGGCTAGATGATCTCCAGAGTTTCCTTTCAATCTAAATGAATCTGTGAGTCTAAGAACCCAGAAAATATCACAGACACTTGAACCTCTTCTTTCAAAAAGTACACATAATATTATAAAGAGTCTTTCTTTGAAGCTCAAGCACAGTTCAGATCTGGAGAAGGAAAGACACATGCAACAAAGTATTTCCAAACCTACTACAACTACTTTTCCAACAGACTATCCAAAAAGACTTTAGAAAAAGGTTTTAGAAATGGGTTTCTCCGTTCTTAATGGGTTTTCATTCACTGAGACTTTATTTTATTGATTTCAAGCCTTCCAGTAATTTGAATGATTTTTGCAATGAACCAATATGAAATCTCATTCCAAACAGCAATTTTATTTTACTCAGGAAAGAGAACTCTAATTGGCAGTTAGATCAGCTTTCAAGCCTAAAGTAAAAGACAAACTGGTTAAGGTTTCGGTTCTCAGAGAGTACCCAGCTGTGATTTATTACCCAGTGTTAAACCTCAGCCCAGATGCAGGTAAGAGTTGGCCACTTCAGGAATTTGTAGCCCTACTTACATGATGGTGGGCTTGTTTTTAGAGAGGGGATCTTTTTGCTGAGCCAGTAAAATAAATCAGACTTGAACTTCAGAGCATTCTCATTGTAGCTATCAGGGTACCTGTACTCCTAAAAAGATTTATTAGCTTTTAGCACCACCAGATTGTTAGCCAAACTGCTTTGGCAGAGATACTCCAGGAAATGCAGCTCTGATGTGCTGATGTGCAACATGCATGGAAGAAAAACAGTGCAAAGCTGGATAAGGTCAGGTAGGCTAAGTAAGCTTAACGGGTGATGCAAAATCTTAACAAGTGACCAAAAGGGCCTATCAAAAGGGAAAATTCATTTTAGCAATTTGTTAAATTTCTGGGAAATGGGAGTCCATCTGGTGTGTACTCCTCTGTGGCTAATGGTGGATCAGGGTGGCTTCCTGAAGAACATAGTTTTAGTATAGTATAACAAGAATTTGAAGGCAGTTTCTCTTGAATCCATTTCTAATTTTTTTCTAACTTGCTGTTGGGCACTTCCTTTAGTTTAACCATTTAAAAAGCCTCTATCCTGCACAAATGCAGGTGGTCAGGCTGTTAGGCCATCTTTTATGCTCAGAGAAAGAATATCCTGCAGAGAGAGGTAAGGAGAAATAGTTCATATAAACAGGCGCGAAGAAAGGGGAAAGAAAATCATGTGTTCTAGCAATGGAATAAAGGTGGAAATAGGGAAAACTGGTTGATCCAGAGCATTTCTCATCTGAAAAAGTTCAGTTTTTGACCAGATCACAGAAGGAACAAGCCTGGGAACTGCGTAACAGCTTCCTGGATTTTGAGAAGGAACATCTTTATGAGCATTTAAGGATGCACTCAAGAGTTAATATCTCTGGATATCTCTGGATGAAGATCAATGGAATTTAAAGATCGTGCTTAAAACCGTGACCACCAGTAACCAGTTAACGTAGGAAGATCGCCCTGTAAAGGATTCTTAAAATCCAAATTCCAGACAGACTGTTAAAAGACCCTTTCCTGAACTAGAGGCAGTCTTCAGCTGAGCACGAACCTGCCATTTCCTCAGTTTTTGTTTTTGCATTGTGCGCACTTCACTGTTTGTGGACATTGTCTTTTGTTTCATAAATTAGCAGCGCCCAGCAATGAGAATGGCAATCGCTTGTACTAAAAAACACCTTTTAGCTTGTGCCGTTCAAACAGGCTAGCAAGCACTCTAGGTTTCAGCTCGAGCAAACAGCTCACAGAATTTTGCTAGTCATACCCATGGCCATTTCTAAATTGTGAAATTCCTCATTTCATTAAGACAAAGCTCCAGCATCTTAGCGGGAAGCCAGACCATTTATCTGCAAACCTTTTGCCCTAAAGCAAGACGCAAATAGTAAAGCTGGGCTCGTGCGTGGTGCTAGGTTTTGCAGCTGTATTGTGTTGCTTGATTCATGCATTTTTCTGCTGCAGTATTTGCGTGGCATTGCCATCCTCATTTACATCGCCGTAGCCCCTGATGACTTCTCCATGCTTCCTACAGCAGAACAAACACACCTGGAGAGCACTTACTACCTGAGCAGGTAATAGGGACCAGGAGTCAGAAAAAGACAGATTTATCATCTCTCTTCCTTACATAACTGCAATGAAAAACAGCGGTATTTATCAAAGGTCATATATGAGCTCCCTGGGAGCCAGCAGAGATGAACTCCTGGAGACTGTACGCTGAATTTAGTGCCTTAACAACACAACTGCTTTTCTTCCATTCAACAAAGAAAATGAAAACCTTTAAGCCAGTAGCTTGAACATACGCTAGACAGGGGACCATATGAAGCTCTCTAAGCATGATATATATTTTTAGTATAAAGGGTGCACTGCAGCTTGCCATGCAATCATCCATTTTAAATATGTTCATTTGAAGAGTGTATAAACAGCCTATCTCTATTTACGAAATACTAAATAGTTCTGCAAGCAGTAAAAGCAGTGCTATTTGAAAGACAGCTTTGCACCATTGCTTGCTAGGAATGCTTCTTACCTAAATATTTGGTCACTGTTTTGTCTCATCAGACGTTTGCTAAAAATGAGTAATTTGGAGCAATAAGATAACAGCAGATGCATGTGAATTTGTATCTGTAGGAATGCTGATTAAGCTTTAGCACAGTAAGAACAGCCAAATAAAATTCAGATATTAGAAGCTGCACACAACCAGTACATTACTGATTTATAGAAATTAAGAAAATGATTTTTTTCACCCTATGAATTCAAAAGCAAGGAATCTGAGTTAAAAAACAACAGAATAAGCAAGACAAGCCTTCAGGTAACTTACAGGAAGGTGGCACAACTTCGTACAAATCAGCAATTAAAGTAAAGATAAAAGAGAGAAATCACTCTTTTTGGTGTCATTTCTGATTCATCAGACGTGTCAGTTCCCAAGGATAATGAGGGATAGATGTGCTCTCCTAGTAGACCTGGATGATACACCTGAAAAGGCAAGCAGAAAATGAGTCACGAAGCTTTGTCAGACAGCTGGAACTAAAAGCATGCATCCACAAGGTCATAAAATAATCCAGAGGAATTGTTTATAAACAGTCCTTCAGGACACAACCTTTCTTTAAAACAGAATCGTTGATGCAACTGATTTCCAAAACACTGATGATACCTCCAAATTGACATAGGAAGGTTGTCATTTTCGCAGAAAGCATCCTAAAATGAACAGATATAATTATTTTCATTTCAGCAGCTCTTTCAGTTTGATATTGGGCCAGAAAACAATTGCAAGAGAAAACAGTTAAAAAATGAAGCTTGGGTTTGTTTTAGCCTTCTGTTAGAGGTGGTGATCTGGGACAAGGCCGTTCAGGAATAAATCACGTGCTTGCAGAGCTTATGATCACTTTGAAGTTACTTCTACTATAGCATAAATATAAATTCTGCAACTATAAATGAATATATTTAGATCCAGAACTACAGACAAGTTGTCTTGTGCTCACATATTTTATGATAAATACTTACAGTATGATACACATATAATTTTTTTTTTCTGGTCTTGCTTCCTGGAAGTTCCAAGGTTTTTTACCATTTAGAACTAGATTCTGATACCCTAGTTCATAACAAATAATTTTTATATTCCATGGGTATTTCTCCTAACACTCAGCACTGTAAGTTGTGGTGTTTAAATCAGCACTCTACAGAAATGCATGGTATGGGTGCAACATCTTGAACTGGGGTAGAGAAAAGCACAAGGAAGCCTCTATGGTTTTTTTATATGGCAAGAGAGAGTAAACAGCAGAATCAGACCCAAATCCTCAGTGCAGAGCCTCCGATTCAAATGGCAGATGAGTTTCTATAGCTCCACAAGTGCATACTTGAAAGCAGCCAAATGGCTAGAAAAAAAGCATTTTCTTTCGCCCTTGGCAGGAGCTAGGCAGGAACTCCTGGTGCAGGACACTACTATTCCCCATTGCAGGAGCTATGGCCATTCCCAATCTGCCCTCTTCAAACTCCAAAAGCAGAATTTGCTAAGTTTCTGGTTTCGGAGTTTGCTAAGTATCTAGCCCTTTGGTCACCCATGGGTGGCATCTGCTACCCAGGTAACTGCTTACTTTCTCTACCTGCAAAGTCCAGCTGATCAGCCAAAGCAACATCACCACAGTAGTCCTGAAAGCCCTACATGCACATGTTTTTCTACCCACTGCCACATGAATTGGAGCACCCCAGAAAATAGCTCTTCTCATGAGAGCAAGGAAAATGACGTTGCATCCAAGTAGCATAAACCTTGAAATGGAGGTAAATTTGCCATACATGGCTTCGAAAAGAAGTAGTATTTCCCAGGTTAATATTTTCCCAGGGCAATTGATTCCTCCTAGAACTTGTCATGTATAAAATGTAGAGAAAAAAGATTTATCTGTTGCCTCAAGGTTTTCTGTCAGCCCCTCCACTGGTATATGGCCTTTCCGTGTGATGAGGAAATCTATGCTGCCCAGGGCAAAACTAAATTTATTGATAAATCTAAAATATTGTAGGTACTCGATGATTTCTACAGCAAGCATGTGCTATCGACAGGCATACCGTTTAAAATGCATGAAGCTCCTCTGCATCTGAAGTATAGCGTGCCTTCGTATTAAGAGGAAATAAGATTTCAAGAGACAGAAGTCTTTCACGATGGTCGAATAGTAGTGGAAAACTTACCCCTTCTCCTTGAAATGTGTATCCCCAGTTTCATCCTTGACTGGAGGACAAGCTTTATGAAGAGCACCTCATTCAGATGCATGCGTGAAACCCATATCATAGTATCTGTTCCTACAGCAAACAGAGATGGAGACACACAAAGTGGGCTCTTGATTACATAAGACTTCAGCGGAAGTCAGGAAGGTCAACGCCTGTGTTTGCGAGGCAGGAGGTGCAGGAAAATAGTCCCGGTTTGGTTTCAAAATAATTTCAAAGAGCCCCAGAAGACTATTGCCTTCTAATTGTGTTTTAATTTAGCCTCTGACTATATGTCTTTGATGTATTGTGTCCCTGAGGCAGGCCATGTGTTGTTACAAGCCGACAGTGCCACTGCTATGAGGGTCAAGTTGGCAGTTTTGATCATCATTGCCATCCCCTTGATTGGCAAGGAAACTGCTGAAGTTCGCTGCTGAAGATTTTGGAGACTGTTTGGTTCTCTGAAAAGGTTGATATTGAGTTATCTCTTCTCAAAATTCACTTTTGGGAGGAAAGCAGTTGAGAGTCTCTCTTCAGTCAGGGGATGCTTGTAAGTGGCATCCTAGTTATGTTTCTCCATTTCTCCAACTTTGTTTTCTATTCATGTGCGTGATCCCAGCAGAACTATAATATAAGTCAAGACTGTGAGTAGTAACACTTGGATATGTTGCACCTTTTGGTGTCTTTTTGGTACAATGAAGCAGATTCTGTTGCTTCAGTGACTAATGGATATTCCTGGTGTATATGAAGCAGTTGGTCTTGGTTTGGAAAATCAGGAACAGTAGACATTTACTCCTCATTAGTGACTGACCAAACTGTTCCTTAGGTGATGAGCATTTTATGGATACAATCTGACATATCTTCAAAGCTGCTGAGGAGATCATAAGGTGAGAGACCATCAGTTTGTTGATAATATCAGTTATATGTTTTGTGCCAGATGGGCCCTTCCAGTTTGAGAAATGTAAAAATGATAATTAATTGGAGGCAGCAGACTCATTCACTCCAAGAAGACAAAACTGTTGGCGAGGTGATAGACATGGATTATTTTTATGACATATTCTTTCTCATCTTCTCTGTTAGGGGGGACTTGTCCAAAGCTCATGAAGCCGATTAGTTAAAGGCTTTTCTCAGCTTTTGATTGTGCTCACTTTATTGAGCACCTTTTTTGTACTTTCTAGAACTCTGGTGTTCAGACATACATTTACCTATTGACAGCCTAGTAGGAATTCACACAGCTGCAATCTCCAACTCAGTTATTGTAATCATTTTATGCTCGGTTATTGATGAGGTTGATCCACTGAGTTAAAGCTGGTTCCAAAGACAACAGTATGATTACTTCGGGTTTGTGTTATTACAGTTACATTCACCCTGGTTCATGTGTTTCATGTTTGATGCCTACTCAGCTTAAACTGCAATTTTTGATTGCAAGAACTACAGAATGGCTCTGGCTAGACTTCAGATCTCCTTTTTTTTGGTCTCTACTTGATGTTCCTATATCAACAGCTGAACATCCATGAGATAAAGTCCGTGCTTGGTGAACTCCCTCTTTTGGAAATGAATGTTCCTTGAAATCCAGATCATTTCATCTCAATGTACTTTTAAAGAATATCTAACATGATTTTTCAAAGGTTTTCCCTATTTGCTACCTCTTTCGTTTTGTTGTCTCCTGTTTTGTTTTCCTATTTCTGTACAAATGTGATGAGTTCGGAGAGTGATTTGTAACAAATAATTTATTGTTTGGCTTTTGCTATTCAGCATCTCAAATAGTTACTATAATTACCCTATTAAGAGGGAGGGAATCTTATTTCAGGTCTGTGTATAGGTGTGGCTATTTTACTTTACTGTTTGGTCTCTGAAGAACAAATCCTTTGGAAAGAAGCAAAAAATTCCTGCAAATACAACAGTGTTTTCAAGAGTGGCAAATCTCTCTTGGTTAAACCATGTCAGGTCTTATCTCAAGTATATTTCTGAGATTTCCATTCTTGTGCTAGTGTCACTGAATTAGCCTTCTATACACAGTATGATCCCCAGATCAAACGATTCTTAAGACCTTGAAGGTGAAACCCCGAAGAGAGCGTATGTCTTCAAAGAATTACTTGTTTTAACAGTCAGTTTGAAAGGAGCTTTGTCTTTTCTTTTTTTTTTTAATTAAAGGAAGGGAAAACAGCATTGCAAAAATATCAGGCTTGGGCATAGTTCGCAACTGTATCATTGTTACATTTTGCAGAAAACAAGTGTTCAGCTATCATGGAAAATAGGCTGTTCTTTCATTAGCAGAAGTGCCATGTTTAGGACAGAATTCATGTTCGCTGATACTTAGAGTTACCCTAACAGCTATTAGTCTTGTACTTGCATCTTTTTCCTTATGCCTAAATTTTTGACTGGAAATAAAAATGAGAAATTAGTCCTTTAAGTTGTGTTGTACCCTCCAGCATCCACTCTGCATCTACTAGCTACTGCAGCAATTGGCCTAAGGATTGGTTGGCTATCTATATCTGTTAATAACTTAAAACCATATGTTCTATTTATGATAGAAATGCAAAATGTGCCCATTACTGTACTATCTCACAGTCTTTGATGCAGTCATCCAAATATCACTTTGACAAATAGGGAACTATTAGGAAAGCCTTATAAAAAGACTGGCAACGGTTACTATAAAGTGGCAAATTGGTAAAATTTGTCCATTGCTAAAATTAGCCAAAAACTAAAAAGAAAAGGATAAAGAAGAACTTCCTCCCACAGGGTTAGTCTAAGAGACTTAGTTCTCAAGACAGTTTGAGGAGAAGCATATCAGTTGCTTCTTTTGTTTTTATTTCTATTTGAAGTTTGAATAGCCAGGAGCTGTTTGCCAGAACTGACAGCTTTGGACTTGCATCAGCTTGATTTCTGTCATTTTTTTCATTCCTATTTTTATTTCACCCCATAATAGGAACTTCTACAGAAACTATTATGGGGGAGTTTAGTGTGGGGTAACCACAAGAACAGAGCCATGCCACTCAGTGTCATAAAATCTAAAGTTTATCTGCTAAGCAGGGTGGGAATAGCAGGTGGATAGTGATTTCTAAGATTTCTATTTTCTTGACATTCGCACACTTCATACTCATGCTAGTCAAGGTCACAGCTCCTCCAGTCCAAGTCTAGGTGAGCACCTTGGACCAAGGGGAAAGGACACTCACTGGGTCCTGGCTGGTGGTCCCGGTCCCTGTGTGTTGCAGTTCCACCTTGGACTCCAATTTCAACACAGTGCTGGATGTTCATGTACAGAGTTCCTTGCAGATAGACTATTGTTTTCATTATTTATTGCATTCTAAATTAGATTGTCAGCATAAGCCACCAACAGCCTTACACAGTCCTGGGCCAATCTCTGATTTTCTCCATATCTAAAGCTATTAACATTTGTTACCTGAATCACGACCATCTTCTGGCCTCCTACCTCACATGTGTTACAAGGTTGTAGAGTTGTTAACAGCTTATCTGTGTTTCTATGTCTCTTCTCCACATGTAGCTAAACCATTAGAGCAGGGCAGACGCAGCCCAGGAGCAGTGCTTTTGGGTAGGCTTCTCCCATGACCATTATCTGTGTTTCTTTGTTTTCCCAGTGTACACCAGAGTAATTTTAACAGTTAGAGCTAGGCAGATAGGGACCAGCCTAATTTTATCTGAGCAGAGCTTGTGGGCAGTCTTCAACCCGTAACACAATCTAACAAGATTTTTTTTTTAATATATTGTTAGCATAAAGGAGCAGGATATTGCTATACCCTTTGGAACTGTCAGATCCTCATTTGGAATTGTTGTTATGGCTAGGAAAAGTGTAAAACTCTTCTAAAAAAGCTTGCTATGTTTGGCTTGTTCAAGGCTCAATGAGCTTTTTAATCTTTCCAAAAGAATACCAGAATTTCTTAAAGTAAAAATTCACTTGTGCCACACACAAGAATGCTTTAGAGGTCTATCCTCCTTGCTAGATTGACTGATTCTTAGTTCTTGCTAAATCCAAACAGAATAGATCCCCAGATAATCTGAACCCTTTCCAGAGACTGACAGCAATGCTGAAGGCACAACCTGTACATAAAGCCTGGATCAAAAGCTTTTCAAATCAGCCTGAAGATCATACTGACTTTAATGCTCTTTGAGCAAGTCCCAGCAGTCTCTCAGCCTGCGAAGTAAGAAATTTTTGCATATTGGAAAATAGAGGAAATAGGATGTGGGGGAGAGAACAACAGATGCAAAATAATGTTCTTGGTTATTAACATAGCTACTTTTAATCTGGACATTCCACTGCACACTTTGTTAAAATACAATCAGGATGACGATCCTTACAGCAAAATGATGTCATTGAGAATCTGGGAAGATTTCACTGTTGTATCAAGAGACAAACAAAGCAATGACAGCATGTATCAGCAGGAATCTCAGTGTGACCCAAAAATCACATCCTGCTGCTGCAGGTCATAATTCTGCACATTGAGTAATAGTACTAAAGGAGAGTAATATTCATGAAGGTCATTATCAAAATAGAAAGGTTTTGCGCAATAAGAAAGAAGCCTGCAACAACAAACCCGGAGGATTTGTTAGGGTAACATTAGCTAAGCTTTGTTAAACTGCAGCATTCTTTACACTGCTTAGCACAAATTCTGTCCTCACAGTATGTTGTAAACATAGAAGTTGCTGCATATGACTGTGTATTTTTTCAGCAATATGGCATATGCTATTAATCTAATGTCTTGTACAACAAGTTAGTAGCATGATGCACATTCTTGTGGAATGAAATGGCTATTTCACAGAATCACAGAATCACAGAATCACAGAATCGCTGAGGTTGGAAGGGACCTCTGGAGATCATCTAGTCCAACCCCCCTGCTCAAGCAGGGTCACCTAGAGCACATTGCACAGGATTGCATCCAGGCACGCTTTGAATATCTCCAGAGAAGGAGACTCCACCACCTCTCGGGGCAACCTGTTCCAGTGCTCTGTCACCCTCACAGTGAAAAAGTTTTTCCTCATGTTCAGATGGAAGTGTCTGTGTTTCAGTTTGTGCCCATTGCCTCGCGTCCTGTCGCTCGGCACCACTGAAAAGAGCCTGGTCCCATCCTCTCGACACCCTCCCTTCAGATACTTGTACACATTTCAGTCTTCAGTGAGGTTTAAAATGCTAATATTTTAAATCCTAGAGATATGTTAGTATTTGAGAGCAGTAACTCCCAAATGGTAATAGAATAGTAATCAATATAAAAGAGGGGATATCGCTGATATACCCTTCTGAGTTCAGTCCGCAGTGGTTTAGCAGCTCACTGATGGCACTTTCCTCTTTTTCTCCCTCCTAGACTTTGATTTCTTGGATGGAGATAAGAGATTGCATGATGTAATCTGTTAGGATGTTTTTGAGTCTTCCCCGTGTTTGAAACAACATGAGGAGTGCCTCGAAGTCTGCATAACATTTGACCTTCTTGAATACAAGTATTATGTTTTACATGTCACGAGGGCAATTTTAAAGCCACACCATGAGAAACGTTTGCAGTCCTCCAAAAAGGTGGATAATTTTTTTCAAGATATATAGTTCAAGACTGAAATAAGCAAATTCTAAGCATTTTTAGTCTTGGGATTTCAAGCTGAATGTGATAGTCATTTTTGGTTACTCTATCCAGAAAACAAGGCTGAACAAATGTTATTCTAAAGCTATATTGGAGCTATCATTATTAATCTGTGTCAAATAACGGGCCGTATGTTATTATCTGCCTGCTTAGAGGCAAGCAAAAAGCAGGAGGGGAACTCTGGCAGGATCGTGGAAGGGAAGATCAGATTTATTGCAACAACGAAGGATATGGAAGGCTACACATAGGTTAATAATTTTAAAATCCTGCCATTTCTTTTAACACTGGAAAGGAATAAAATCTTCCTAAGCTCTTCCTGAAATGTCCTATATTTTGAAAGCTCATGCACAATCAGTGAAATAAAAGGGAGATTAAGAATTACGTTTGTGTAAATTCCCATCTAAACCAAAATTTCTGCCTACATAAAACAGGAACATAGAACTAATTATTTAATTTCAGCACCATCAGTTCATAGAAATCATATTAAGGCATACAGGCTACAACTTTTATTCGGAGCCAGTACGTAAGTTCGGACATCTGTAGCTCTGTTGCTGGAATACTCTGTCGCCAGCCTGAGTTTAGGGCCCTGGTTTTTCCCCTCAGGCAAGAGAACCATCAGTCATTTAGTGTGACATGTAAAATACATGGCCAAGTCAAAAATACCAGGCCAAGTAAACAGGCTTAAACCTTCTTGTTTACAGCTGGCTTTGCACCGGGGTCTTTGCACCTCCTCAAGGGTAGCAGAGACACAAGTTTAAGCTCTCTTAGTAAGGGCATTTCAATGCACAAGGAGTTTGCTGTTGATGTTACGCTATGATTTAATGTTAACAGTGTAGTATTGAAAGAGTATCAAAAGATCTCAGGAATACTAGCACGTCTCCACATGAATACAGGTCTCTGAATTTTTGAGCCTCTTTCAATTAGATACATAGCAAGCTGGTCACTATATTGAGCTCTGTAGCTAGAGCAAATTTTGGTAGGGCTTTGAATGAGAAAAGTAGGATTATGGGCTGCCATGCCCTCTGATGTGCCCAGGGTATGACACACACGGTGACATCAGCCTTTTTATTTTTCCTGAATTCCTACAGTGAGTCATCAGCGCTTGTCATATCTTTTTCTTGACCTGGGCACCTTCATTCCAGTACTTGGTCATTCTCCAAAAGCACACTATTCATCTCTGGAAGATGAAGGTTATTTTTTAAAAAAAAAATCAATTAATATTATTGAGATTCTCCACTCCAGGGTGAAGACTGGCCACGAAAAAAGGAAGAATGAAACTTTAATACTCAGCTTTGTTGCAGTATGATCCATATTCCCAAGAAGTTATATCACTGAGTATTTTCTTAAAGTCCAAAGAAAATTCTGAAACGCTTTAAGAGGGAAAGATCTGTACTCACCTTTGTGTGTACCGCAGAAATATGGCACGAGATGCAAAGCCTCTTCTGATTTATGTAGGCTGCAGCTCACAGTGAGGTGTGGGTTTGGCAGCCGAGCAGGGTCAGAGCGCAGTATACACCATAGCTGCTTTCTCAATACCTCCGGTCCCAGTGGCTGCAGTTAACTTGGGGGGTTGTGAGCAGTAGCTTCTTGCCAAGTTCTGCTCTTTAAGGGAGCACTTTTTGTAAGTGACTTTTTTCTACTTCCTGGAATGGATCTGGATCAGAATGTTAAAAAAAAAATGGAAAAAAAAAAAAGCTGATCCCAAATATTCTGTTTTATTTAAATGTTAGGGTTCATTCAAAGAAAACTTCAGCTTAGTCTAATTCGTCCCACTCATTTCTTCCAACACACATCAAAATCCAAAATCTTTGTTTCTCCATTACTTATCAGTTTAATGGAAAGTGCTTTACAATTATCAATGTATTTCTTACAGAGTTGATCTATTTTAGATCAAAAGCTGTTCTTATTTACACAGATGGGAGCAGAACTAGCCTGTAAATTTATAGAACATTTTGGCATATAGAAATGTTGCCACAATAAACATATTGCTACAAAAAACACACGAATCAAAACTGTTGGCTTCCAAAAGATGTCAAAGACCCATAAATGTTTCAAGGTAGTTGTGGCAAATCTGTGCTATGTCAATTTTTTGTATGTGACTGAAGAAGACATTACAATGAAACATGGCAATGAAGCATTAGTTTCTTAAAATCTAAAAATAAAAGCATATTTTGACCATTGCCGCAAAATATTTCTTCTCTCCCGCACAATGCAGCATTAGTGAGTATGCACTTTCTAAATCTGAATGTCACAAATGCAGACTGAGCTGATACTTTTGACCAGATAAAAGTGTTTCAGCCCACCCAAAAGTTGTTAGTGTGGGTATGTGAGTGAGGAGATATGGATCTGTAGTTTAGGATACCAGCAGAAAGTATTTTTCTAAGGAGAAGATTTCTTAAGTTCAGAGACTTGTCCAGCTGGCTTAGCCAAGAATAGCTTTGCGTTCCTGATCGCTATGTACCAGCTTTTATTCGAGTCATGCTTGTGCAGAACTTTCACAGTATTCCTTTATTGTCTGCGATAATTTACTTTCAGCTTGATCTTGAATAACTGGCCAGAGCTGGTTTTGTTCCTCTGTGAAACAGAAGATATTACATCAGTGCTAAAAGCACCTATAACTTGCAAACACTGTGGAAGTGCCACTTCCACTGTGTGGAAATGCCATCAAAAAGTTTACCTGCATGGGAGTACTAGTGCTTTAATTTTAAGCTTCTGTAAGAGCTTTTGAGGTTTTCTGAGCACGGGTAGGTCCTGCTTACTCTTGAACACTCCCAGATGCATACAAATAAGACAGAGCTAAAGTGTATTGCAGATGATATAATAATATTTTACAGCCGTGTTAATTTAATTTGATAAGAGATAAGTTGAAAGCAAGATTTTTACGATGTCAAAGTTCCGCTATGGATTTTCTGTCTTTTTTGCTTCTCATGGTCCTGTTCATTTCTACTTCCACTGGCTTCCTCCCTCATTGCCCACATTTAAGTTTATTTTACTTCTCACTACAAAGATCTGCCACCTCTATTTCTACTGCCCTTCTTTTTATTTTCATCTACTTTGGGACTTAGAACTAGAGTCTTCGTCTTCAGTGACTCTTCATAGATTGAGACTTTCTTTGGAGCTTGCTTTTGCCTTTGTTTCTAAAAACAGGAGACTTGGAATAATATTCATGAAAGCATTCCCTGGAGGATCTCACAAGTTTCCCAATCTTCAAGAGGAAGAGAAACTGGAATCCCAGTTTTAAGACACAGAGATATAAGTTTGCCTCAGTTCTGTGTAGTCTTTGTCTGAAAATAAGAAAAGTAGTTCCCATTGACTTTGAAGAGTTGGCTAAAAATGGAAATTAAAAAGCAAAAAAGATTTAAAAGTCTTGGAATGAGACTATTTGTATGCAATATTTCTTTGGCCATGTTTAAATGGTCTCCAGTTATCGGATAAATAATTCCACTTTAATACTGTATATTGAATTCATTTCGGGAATGTAAATAAATACGCATTCAAGCAGGCCGTGTATGATATTAATGCAACATACTGGCAACAAGCATTTCCATAAGCTCCCTCTCCAGAAATGCCGATCTTCTCACAAACTGAGCATTGTCTTATCTCAAGAGCAGTAAGAGATGACAGCTTGAAAGTAAAAACAGAATTTTAAAATAGCTAAATAGGTTTCAAGTGGCAGAGTATGTCTGCTGAATTAGACATGCAAAATAAACTCCAGCTAACGAGAGAACGTAAGAGCTACTGCAGTTAGCCATTCAGGACTATATTGCTTTGATAGCCTATGGAAAGCTGAGGGAAGAGGGATGGACAATTCTGCAGCCAGGATTCCAGTTAATATAGTTAAAAATCTGTCTTGGAGCCCACTACGTGCAAGCTGTGTTCCGGGTACTATCCCGGAGGATAAAAGTTCTGAGGTTTGCGGACATTATTCTAATAGTGACACTATTGAATTTAGTAACACTAAATAGAAGTCATGCCCTCGACCTTATCCAAACCATCCTCTGTACACTGGGAAATTAGTGCCTGCAAGTTTGCAGAGAGACAACTTGATTTTACTTCCCCAGTCACACTATAGATTTCTCCTGATGACTGAATTAAAAAAAAAAAAATACTTCCACCTTTGTACACTTTTATGCAAATCTCAACCACAATCTGGCCTGGCTTAGTATAAGAATAGGGATTTTCCAGGGGTTGATCCTCCTCTAAACCCAGGGGGTCTTAAATTGAGTTCGCTTCTATAGTTAAATCCTAGAAGATACTGCTCAAAGAAAATGGCCCCAACAACCATTCCAGATGATTTATTGTGTGTCTGTGGAGAGCATGCAAACAAGTTCACACACACATATTGGCAGAAGCAGGGACAGGTAACCTGGGAGGAATACAGGGATGTTGTCCGAGTATGCAGGGATGGGGCTAGGCCCATCTGGAGTTTAATGTGGTGAGGGTTGTCAAGGACAGCAAGAAGGGCTCTTATAAATACATGGGTAACAAAAGGAGGACTAGGGAACATGTGGGTCTGCTGCTGAATGGGGCAGGGGCCCTGGTTGGCAAAGGACACAGAAAAGACTGAGGTACTGAATGCCTTCTTTGCTTCAGTCTTTACTGATAAGACCAGCCCTCAGGAATCCCAGACCCTGAAGACCAGAGAAAAAAATCTGGAGAAAGGAAGACTTTCCCATGGTGGAGGAGGATCAGGTTAGGGATTACTTAAGAAAACTGGCATACGCAAGTCCATGGGCCCTAATGGGATACACCATACACCGTATGCCTTCTCTACAGAGAAGGACCTGGGAGTGCTGGTGGACACCAAGTTGACCATGAGCCAGCAATGTGCCCTTGTGGCCAGGAAGGCCAGTGGTATCTGGGGTTGCATTAGGCAGAGCATTGCCAGCAGGTCGACGGAGGTGATCCTTCCCATCTACTGAGCCATGATGAGGCCACATCTGGAGTGCTTTGTCCAACTCTGGGCTCCCCAATACAAGAGAGACATGGAGCTGCTGGAGCAAGTCCAGCAAAGGGGCACCAAGATGACTGAGGGACTGGAGCATCTCTCCTATGAGAAAAGGCTGAGAGAGCTGAGCCTGTTCAGTCTAGAGAAGACTGAGGGAGGATCTTATCAATGTGTTTAAATATCTGAAGGGAGGGTGTCCAGAGGATGGGGCCAGACTCTTTCCAGTAATGCCTAGTGATAGGATGAGAGGCAACGGGCACAAACTGCAACCCAGGGAGTTCCATCTGAACATGAGGAAAAACTTCTTTACTAGGAGGGTGACAGAGCACTGGAGCAGGTTGCCCAGAGAGGTCGTGGAGTCTCTATCCTTGGACATATTCAAAAACTGTCTGGACATGGTCCTGTGCAACATGCTTGAGGTGACGCTGCTTGAGCAGGGGGTTTGGACTAGATGATCTCCAGAGGTCCCTTCCAACCTCAACTGTTCTGTGATTCTGTGATTGTAATAAAGCCCCACCCTTTCAGGAACTTTAAAAAGACATAGGCTGCTTATCCCATTTTTATTTGTTGAGGTATGCATTCTCAAAGCAAAAGACATATTATATTTCATAGCTTCAGCCACAAGGACCTTCGTTGTCGCTGAGGAATTTTCTAACCCACTGACTCTAATTTCCATATTCTGGGGAGAACAGTAGAATGAATTAGATTAATATCTGAACATAGTAAAGCATTTGATATCATGGCTCACAAGAATTATTCATGAAAATAATCTACCATGGCTTGCGTATGACCCTTTGGAGGAATTTATACTTAAAAATGCTTGAATGTAAATGTCTGTGAGGATGTAGTTGATCTAGGGAACAATCATGTCAACCCCAGATCTCTGAATGCAGATAAAATTAATGTCACTTACACAGTCCCTTATCCTACTCAAGGGATCAAGCATGTAAGCTCAGAGGCAGTCTAGTATTTGAAAAGTGCTTTGTTATGGGTGCCTAAGATATTTTGGCTGACTGGTTTTTAATAGTAACAGTTTTAGGCTTACTTGCATATAAATACAAGCTTGCTTCTTTTCCCCAGGAGGCCTCTGGGTGCATTTCATCAATTAAAAGAATGTTTTAAAAACCATTAACAACGCACTACCAACAATTGGCGGCCTTCACTCAATCCCCAGAATAAATTTAAACCTTCCACAGTGCCACTAGCAAAAAGCAAACGCCACCCACACCTTTCCATAAGATTTTGTTCCTTCATTATGATTTCAGAGAAAGAAAGACCAGCAGACACCATAGTGATGGGCAGAGATTAAGTGTTTAGTTGGAACACAAATACCATGGAACTGTAAAGGGGAGGGGAAGGCTTGTTATAACCAACTATTTTTATGCAAATGTGAGGAAAGAAAGGCAGCAAGCACAGCTGGAAGTGTTTAAGAACCTAACATTACTAAAGATGAGCAATTCAGCATGCCTCAGCCCAGAAACTGGTGGAATCAAGCCAATTAGACCTCAAGGGGAAAAGGCCATATACAGTAGAGGAGCTGGTTAGCTTTGCTCAGCAAGAAGATTGAATGAGCAGGGGTGGACTTGAAAGAAGAGATGCCAAGAGGCCAAAATTGCTATGAGAATGAGTCTGTGTCTGTGTCACTCTGACTACAGGTGAAAATGCTTCCCATTATGCTCTAAGGAGTCCTTGCAGAAGTCATTTGTGGCTACTATTTGTAATTTATGGGTATCAAACCAGCTCTGGGAAAGAAGCTCCTGTCATCTCCTGAGGTGATGAGGAGGAAGAGCGGCAGGTCATTTGATTCAGGGAGGTTGTCTGGGAAATGATTATGTTGCGCAGCGACACCAGCCCTAGAGGGTGGCCAAACACTGACATGTATTTGGATCACTGCTGTACACCAGCAACACTTGCAGAATGAGGAACTAGTCACCCACCGGGAGCAGGAATTGCTGCAAACCAGGAAATCATATCACAAACCAGACAGTTCACTTTTGTTGCCAGTGCAGAGAAAGCTAAGGATAAACTTAGAGATATTAGAATTGTTCTGCTTCTGAAGTAAAAAAGGAAATGAAGTGCTGGCTGCTCAGAATAGTTGTGTTTACCTAATTTATATCTAGTTGCTTATATCTGACTCAGCATGCAGCCATGGGGGTGGATAGACAAGCAGTCATACCCATTAAGTTGACCACTTTAAGGAGTTCCCAATTTCCAAAAGTCTATATTCTAGAGCAGTTACTGCTACCAGGAACTGGGGAATCTAAGGACTTCTGAAAGGGAAGTCTGACCACACATTCGCCTTACTTTAGGAATGCGAGCTTGATGCTTTCTCGCCTAAACATACCTTTGAATGATTGAGATAAATTTTGTGGTGCTTATGCCTTGAAAATGATAGGAGCTATCAATTTAATGGAAAGTTCAACCCACTGTAGCCCAAATGCTTTGCTTAATCTTTCTTGTGCCATGATCAAATACAGCATCAGGGTCACTAAACTATATCTGTATACTTAAACTATGTGTCCACACGTGTGATTGACTAAAATGCTGTGATAGTTTTGACCCCATAGAAAACAAATAGCTTTAAAAAATGGTATATACCAGATGTTCTGTTCGTCACCTTATTCACCCTACAACAAAACCATATGCAACCCCAAGCACAGAAGATACAAGGTTAATGGAAACACTGACATTTAATGGTAGTAGTGAACATTTCAGCATGCAGATAGCTAATTATTTGCAGTTTAAACAGTGAGAAATTACAAAGCTTGGCTTTAGATCTGGTGGATTCTTGGGTGGTATTTGTATGGGAAATACATATAGAAAAGAATTTCTTATTGTTGTATTTTCTTTATGGTATTCTCTGTAGATGTTATTGTGCTGAACTATCCAAGGGCTAATACCTCACAGAACTCAATAGAAAACAATTATTTAGAAACACTTCCATAGCTATGATATTTAAATTTTTACCCCAATGCACCTTTTTCTCTAAGCTTCATCTGAAAATCCTGCTCTCATTTCCTAAGAGTTCCTGATGTTTACTAAACCACGTGAAGGTATCGTCCTTTTTACAAACCTCCCCACAAAACCAGCTAGTAAAGCCATAAGTGAAAGAAAGTTGTTATTCCAAGTAGCAATTCATAGGAACAGAGCAGTCCCTTGCACTTATTAAGAGGAAAGAAGTAGTATAATGCAAGCTGCTTATTCTTTTAAATAGAAAGTTTTTTAGGAAGCTTCAGCAAGCTTTTTTTGGTGGGGAGGGGGGAAGGGGGAGAACAGTGTCTACTATAATAATATTTTATATAGCTGTGTTATGCCATTTCACAAATAGGAAATTGCACATTAGGTTGCATTTAAATAACGTACTCTTTATAAAATGTGAATTTAAATAACTTTCTAGTTCACAAAGATTTACTCTGTAAATCTCTCTATATAAAATACTCTATAATATCATAAATAGCAAAGATGAGTAAAATATGGATCTTGAAAATTATATGCACTGGGTGTTTTCTTAGAAGTTATAACGAACTCATTAGATTTCTCATGTTGCAATGTAGTTCTTCAGATTGTTAGAACTAAAGGAAACACAATGGGAGATTATATGCTATGTAACAAAAGTCATGTTTTCCAGAAGAACTTATATCCTTCTGCATATGTGGCTTGACTTTGAGACACTCTTTCGTTTGGCACTGCAGCTGGGAGATGACAAGTTTATATGAACGTTTACATTGCAGTGAGTGCTAAAAGGAGGGGGAAAAGAAAAAAGGGAGGGATGAAAATAAAATCTTTGTTGGGTCAGAGATGAAAGAACCACCGATTGTCTCTTGAAATCATTTTGTTGCCTTCTGCAGATCTTGGCAGGAATAAAATATTAGATGCCACGTTACTGCAGAACCCTTGTTTTTATGCTGAGCTTTCTGCAGTCTGAATTGCACTGATAGAAATTGTCAACACTCAGAATTTTATGACCTTCACCTTTTTTTTCCCTCATCTCTAAAGTAGCCTATACAAGAAACAGGGCACTAAAGTTAAATGACAGCAGAAAGCGCCAATAAAAAGGTTGGATAAGTGAGGCAAGGGTGTTGCATGCTTGCCATATCTGAGAAATAAGCAGCTCAGTAAAGATCACTGAAATTCAGTGCAAGAAAACATGAACTAAGGATGCTAAAACTGTTCTAGATAGTAAAGGGATGCAGAAGACAGCAAGAAGGATTGGGAAAGCCAGGAAATTTGCAGAGATCGGAAACACTCAATGTCAAACTCATAAAACTGTGTTCTTTTGTGTGCTTCTTGGTGGAGGAGAGGGGACGAAAGACAGCAGATGCCGTTCTGCGGCTTAAGGTGGGAAAACTTTGGGAATCTAGAAAAAGTCAAACTGTTAGCTGAGCTTCAGTCCAGTCTTGGCTTTTCAAGATCAGGTGCCCCCAGCTGCTCACTCCAGTCTTGAGCCAGCGGCTGGGATGCAAAAGATAGACAGTTTAGATGAGTAGTTAATGCAGGTGAGGCTGAGACTTGAGCCCACATAAGGATAAGGCAAACAAACAGGTTCAGGAAACTGTCTTGGTAATAATCTTGCAGCTTGCAATAGCTTCTCCTCAAGCAGTCACATGGTTCTTCCTATTTATTTGTACGCAGAGTTGGACATGTCTGCTATTGTTTCGTGCCTATAGGGTAAGTATTCTTTCTGCAGCATTTTTATTTGTGCAGGCTTCCACTGGAGCCTGCTATGAGATTCACTCCTGCCTTTCACGGACTCAAAAGTTGTAGCTATAGACATTTTCGTAGGCATGCAGTTATGCAGCTGCTCCATGCTCCTGCCTTTCTTAGTGGGTTTTTTTTTTGTTTGGTTTTGGGTTTTTTTTTTCTCCTTCCTAGTGTAATCTCTGTGACAGGAGTTACGATACTGGAGCCACACAGCCTCTTAAGTCAGTGGTCCTAGCGCAAGCCCCAGAGTCTCCATGCATGTTGAAGCCTTTAGCCACAGCTCACAAAATTAGCATTTACATGCAAAGTTATCCACAGCCACTGGATAATCCTCTCCCCTGTCCGGGCTGCTCCGTAGCTGTGTATCTGATGGAAGGCAAAAGTATTCTGCGGTGAGGTTGGCTTTAGGTGCCTGTTGGAAATATAAAATAAATACAGTGCTGGCACTGCCTTTGAGATACTCTGTAGGCATCCTTAGAAAGTCATCTTAAAGCACATCAAGCCTGATCTATAGATTGCTTTTAATTCTCTTGCTGTCATGGACACTTCATCCTGGCGTGCGCTGTGTGGTTGGCTGAAAGATTGGAAATACACTTTCAGATAAAAAAAGATACAATATTACTCTCTTCCCCTTCCTCCTCCCCCTTTTTTTCCCTTTTCAAATGAAGCTGATGTCTGACCTGCCAAGGTCACGCGGGAAAGGATATAATGCAGGTGCTGGAAGTTGTTTAGCAGCCTGGAAACGTTTATTTGTCTCACAAACAAATTGTTCACTTAGTCTTCAGGCTGTTTAGATCTCTGGCTCCTGACATTTTTGAAAAGGCAGTAGTAAAAATGCACGTAGTATTTAAGAGCAAGCTGTAAAGCGGCGCCGCGAATGCTGTTTTGTGCCCAGCCTGAACAAAGCAGCTACTGAATCGCTTTCCTAAGGGTATGAGGTCACGAAGTAAAGCACAAAAAAGTGTGCGCGTGGCGGGGCGGGGAATCCTTAGCACCACGAAAACTATAAATCAGTCTGCAAAACACAGTACATGTGAGGTCTTTTGGAAGGAGGCGTCCTCTTCCGTGCTGAATTCAAAAGGTAGCACTGAAGCTCAAGGACCAGCTCGGCAGTATGTTCCCATTGGGGTTAAGAGAAGGCCTCAGCACATCCGAAAGGGACAAAATGTTCTAAAGGACACATAAAGAAAGGTTAGATGTCGAGGAGGACGGAGTTCAACTCTGCTGTGGAAATTCTGAAAGAAAACCATTGGGAAAAAAATCACTGTCTCTACCAGCAGCGCTAGCTTTCCATCAGGGAAACGAAAAGCTAAAGTTAAAGGAGTTAAAAAAAAAAAAAAAGCATTTGGATGGGGTAAGGAGGAAAAGATTACGGGAGAAAAATTCTCTGCTAGCTGTAAAACTGAATTTTTCAAACAACTCCTTGCTATAAACAGTCACTGGGTTGACCCTGCGTAATCAATCCCGTGTATGCCAGAGCACCCCTTTCCATGCATTAGTGGCACCATTATCTGTTGCAGGGAAAGAATGGTCTCATGTGGCTTAAATCGAATCAGGACTGAGGCAGTTTATTGACTTATTGATGAAAAGCAATTAACTGGCAATCAGTGAACGATCCGTTCAGGATCGATATCAGCAATACGACAGATAAATCACAGTACTGCCCCCCCCATACTGTCCCTGCATAGCTGGTCACTCTGCCTGGCTTGGTGGGGCTATATCTGGTTGTCTTCGTCTTGAACATAACCAGTTTGCAGGCAAATGCCATCTTTTCTTTAAAAAAAAAAGAAAAAAAAAAGATAATTTAAACAGGGATCTTTTCTCAATAGGAGAAAACATCTGAATATTTTAATTTTTGTTTCATTTTAACCAATCGCCAGAAAAATAGCAGAATGTTTTCCTAACCAAACACAAAAGAGTGTACAAATAGTGCAAGTGGTTTCCTAAGGCTTAAAGACATTTTCAAAGCTTTTCAAATAAATACTTGTCTTTTGAAATTCTGTGGGAATTTTGTGTAGTCCCATCCACCCGGATCTCTCTTTTTCTCCTCCTTTGTCTCCTCCCAAATAAGCAACATGCCCCAATTACTTTTTATGCATAGATCCTATTTTTTCTACCTCAGTACCCAAATTTGAAAATTTTCATAGTATTTTCTAGGCAATTTTTGCCTTACCTGGTGTTACTGATACAGTTCCTTGGATGTTGTTGGTCTGCTCAGTTAGCTAAACCAACTCAGGCCAGGGCTTAGTCATACCCCTGCGTGTCTTAACTCTACATGCCTAATTCTCTAGACTCCTTTATCTCAGATTAAAAGACCCATAAAACTAGATGAAAAATACAGAATTAAAATGACTATTAAATTTTAATATCTTTTTCCTTTATTCTATACTGATGCTCTTATTAGAAAATATTTTGATAAGCCTAATTTTATCTTCATCATTGTGACGGTATGCTTAAATCTTTCTGACTGCCTATCAGAAATGTTAATGCCACTTTTGCGCCTATGTCCAGTAGTAAGAAGACATCATTACCAGTGGTTTTACAGGAATAACATACGGAAGGCAAAGGACATCTTTTTATTCAGACTCCAAATGCAATATTTTTTTCTGTTCAAAAATGTTTTCAAAGTCCCTCTGCTTTTACTTGTTAGTCACGTTTTTTTTCTGCCATCCACTGCTGATTTCCTGCATGGCAATCCACATGATTCATTTCCCCAGGCCGAGGTCTTGCACTATACCAACCTTTAATGCAGACTGTTATATCAGGAGGCTGATAACACCGTGTCTCTCAATGAAATAAGCTAGATGTTATTGTCTGTTACTTAAGAAAAATCCAAGAAACTGTCAAATAATTGAATCATATAGTTTTCATTGGAAGCCATATGCAAGAAATGCGTGACCATTTGATTTAAAATGGAAAAAATATATATATATACATTCTGATGTACATGACAATAAGCAAATGGCACGTTATTAAACCATGAAGCTAAACATGGTATTCCAGTGATTCTACACAAACATGTACTTTTTTATTCCATCATGCAGATGTTGAAGACTTAATGATCTCAAAGTGCTCAAAAACCTGATCAAAAAGACTCCAGTATACAATTAGCCACCTCATAGAGACTAATACAGTCTGCAGTCCGAAATCCAGAAATCTCAGCTTCAAGAGCAGCCCTGAAAGGCAGATGCTTTGAGCTTCTTGCCATCAGATAGCCCGAGGACAGCCTTGCACCCCATGGCTTGCGGGTTATTACCTTTCTGCTGCAATTGTGGAGCCAATCGCATTCACAAAGGTCACCTGTCTCCTCAGAAATCTGTAGATGCAGCTCCTTTGACCTCGCAGAAACCTGTGCAGACTTTTCATCTGATCAAGCAGGGATGCTGAGCCAGGAGTTTTCTGCCATCCTGTGCTGTCACCTCAATCCAGCATGCTGAGAACTTGAGCTGGAGCTATCCCAAAGCCCTTCACCTTGACATTGGTGCAGAGAGACAGATTAGACTCCCGTGGTATTAATATATATACCTGACCTTACACAGACACCAAGCACGAGAGGTTTTACAATGCGCTGGAGCTTATGACCAGCAACTTGAGAGATGCCTGGTGCCTTCATGTGTGACAATCAGAGACACTGAACTACCAACATTACCATGTCTTTTGCCTTGAATTTAGCCCAGCAATCTAACAAAATTGGAATACTGGTCTCCTGGCAGCCTTTCTCCTTAAAGCCATCAGGTCAACAGGCATGAATTGCTGAATAACTGGCAAGACTTTAGCATTGGCTAAAGCAACAAAGCAGTGTTGATCCCTTTGCAGATCCCTGCATCTGGACACAGAAATAGTGAACCAAATCTCACAAAGGCTGGTTTGGGTGTTATTTCAAGGAACAAGAGATGTTGAACTAGAGGCCACATAAAAATGGTGGGAAAAGTCTAAATGTGAGCTCTGTTCTGCTCAAGTGTCTTGCACATAGCTGTAAACTCAGCAAAAATGAAATGCTGAGGCACTAACCTGAGGGACAACTATTTCTGACATGTAGTTAACACATGAAAGCTGTCCAGATGGTTACCATCCTCCTACCTGTGCTTTTACCAATTTGTATCTTCTATACAGACTTGACAGCTATTAAATCCTCTTGTTTTTAACACCAGTTTTTGGAATGCATTTCATTTTCATACTAAGAGACCCAAATTGCTGATGTACGTTTGAATCCAAAACTCACTGAACTCAGCAGAAAAAAATCTCAGCCTGACTGCATCTTGGAACAAGCAATTAGTGCCCAAAACTATCCGAGAATTGACATCACACTTTTTAGCAAATATAATTTGGTGCTGCAAAGAAAGGCATGTGTAGGACTGCACTGCCACACACGTGATTTTCCTTCCGCTTATTGTCTTGGCTTGTTGCAGCTAAACAACCCTGCATGTGAGGTGACAAGTATTTTGGTATTTGGCAGCCCGCTTCAATCAGCTTGTCATGCCATGATTCAGTGCAGTCCGACATCGTTTACTGTGTGCATACACACCTTTGTAAATGGAGGGCAACTTCATATCTTGCCTCTTAGCACTCCAGAGCCTCGGTTGCTGTAAGGCAGGGAGCACATCGACTTGCTCGGTGCAGAGTAGTTCATGCTGTGCGGTTAGACTGCTTGTCATAACCCAAGTTAAAAGGTGCCCACAACATTGCTCTTTTTACAGAGCTAAGCGCTATTAAAGACTGTTTACACTGATTTAAAACGTTTGCTGTATTATCATGCTGAAACCTGTTAAGGTCTTTTGTTTTTAACGTTCGTATACAGCGTTTGCTTGTTCGAAGTTAGTGCGAGTAGCATGTTGCAGCTGAGCAGGCAGAGCTCCCATGCTTTCCTGGCCAGGCGCTGTAAATCAGTTCTCCGAGTCACAGGATGAGTTGAAACCTGGAGGACTCTGGGTGCCTCCAGACAGGCCAGGTTTGGTTTAATTTTCTTTCTAAAAATCCATTTCAGTCAAAAGCCCTGCTGGCAGTAACACCATTATTCAAGCTGGGAAGAGTCATTCACCGTTGATAAGATTTGATTTCTTTGTCACAGTTTTTCAGACCGTATCCCCACAATGTGTTGCAATTTTGCACAAAAATGGGTGATTTAATCCACTGTGGTTATTGCAATTACAAATAGTGTTCATAAAACTGAACAGAATTCGTAATTGGGCAGACGCATTCTCCAAAGTGTCACACTGTCATTCAGTCACAGCACAGCTGGGAGAAAGAGATCTGAAAGAGCTAAGCAAAATTACTGATTTGGATGATTACAATGGAAATGGTTTATTATTGCCACACAGCAGAGATTACCAACACTCTCCCTTTTGGTTTTGCTGTGAAATCATAACACAAAACATGTAATTCTTCTTAAGGAGGTTTACCAGTTGGAAGTCGAGACAATCTGCAGGGAGGTAGCTCTGATGGTGTGCCCTCTGCAGTGCGGAAGTCCGAAAACAGCAAGGAAGTTAAAAGAATGAAGATAAAAGACTGATGGATTTGATGAAATCACAGGGACACCTGTGACCATTTCTGGAGCATTCATCACATTACTGCAAGTAAATCTTCTGGAGGATCATTTGACGATGATTGATCAATACCCTTGTTAGCCAGGGTATTCTTACGTGTGCTCATGGGGTGTTCTGCTCTCTTTTAAGGGAATCAAAATCAAGTATCTTTGGAAGTAAAAAACTGAGAGCTTGTTTTGATGTGTCTTGTCTAGGTGGTGCTAAGGATGGTGGTGCTAGGGATGGTGGTGCTAAGACAGCAAACTTGGGCTAAACAGGCCTTGCTGCCACCTCCTCCAGCAAATGGACCCTGCTGCACTAGCTGGCTTAGGTTACAAGGAGTTCCTTCCATAGTCTTCAGAGAGGGTTGTGGAACAAGATGCTGTGTTAAAAAAAGACACCTTAGGTGAACTTTCCACCTCTCTCTTACAACCAGAGGCAATGAGAAAATACCTATAAAGGTATTAGTATCATTAAAGATTTTGGTATTAGGATATTCACCAGGAAGCAGGTATATAAAAACACAAATAACAAAAAAAAAACACAGTAAAAAATAAAACCAAATGCATCAACTGGGGGATGAGATAGATCATAAGCTAACTAGATATGCATTGTCTTTTGATAGTATTTATAAGTAGAATTATGGGAACTTCTGGTAATATTTATAAATAGAATAATGGGAACTTCACTTTCCCAACTATGGAATAGAAGTAATTAATTCTTGTAGCTCCCCTGTGAAAGAATAGAAATAAGCTTTTTCATGTATTTTACAGATAGCAAAAATGAGAGACAAAGATAACTTAGTCAAGCCCTACAGTAGGCAGATAAAACCTGAATTATGACCAGAAATTCTGCCTCATTCCCACCCTTGCTTTCAGTACTCTGGATCCCACATGTGTTTTCCAAAGAAAGATAGGTAACACTAAATAAACCCCAGATCATGGTAAGTCCAAATTAAGATTCATTTAGTGAATGAAGATGAATGAGCAATGTTCACAAGGTTTTGAAAAGGAAAAGATCTGTTTAGTTATTATAAATTAATAAATAATTCTAGGAAAGCATTTACATCTACATTGATGGGTATTTTCATGCAAGAAAATGATTTCTGTTTCTCATGTAACCTTATCTGGAAGTGAGAACTGCCAGCACAGAAAAGGGAAAGAGCAATCGGATGGGGAACAACACACAGTACAGTCCAAGCACTGTGGGCTCGTATCATCTTTTAGCCTTTGTTAATGCAGTTTCTCGTCTGTTTTCCTCATCTACCTCTTTTCTTGCACCAGTTTGGAGTCAAAACTTTTTCAGGGTAGCAGAAGCTACTGAAGCTCTGACTGATCAAGAGCAAACAAAAATAGGTCACAACCTGGACCATCTCTGGAACAAACACTTTCCGTAATAACAGTTAAGATTTTATACAAATTTTAAGACATATATAAGCAAACTTAAACCTTTCCATTTTTCTGGGGAGTTATGGAAGCTGCAGCTCTTATTCCAAACAATTCAGGATTTTCGAGGACTCTGAAAGTAGACATTCTTCTATAAAACAAAAACTTCTCTGAAAATTATTTGGGGACAATCTTGTCCCTTTCTCTTAGCTACGCTATTGCTATTGCTGAACATATGCATACGCACACATGCACCTAAATGCCAGACTCTCCCATGGATGGTAGGCTGCACTAAGCTGCAGACACAGACCCAGGAGGCAGAACAGTGGGCTTGCAAATAAATAGTGGTCACCCTTCACCGTTTCCCTAGCCTTTTTCAGAGGTTGCCTAGGCATTTTGGCAGTGAAAAAAATACCAAAAGAGACTGTTTCAGCTGTTTCTGTGTTTGCTCATTGCTAGTTTTGCTTCGCTGTGATTCACTGCAGACAGATCAGTGCATGGGCTAGCTTGCATTATCCCTCATTTTGAATTAAGTGATGATAGAGAGCACTGACCAGGGTGGCTATGGAAGAAGGTGTCTTGCTGGCCAGCTGGATGATTTTGAGGACTTCAGCTTTGGGTGGCACCTTCAAAATGGGGATAGTGCTCCTCAACTCCTCTGTACACTGCTCTGAGATGAACAGGCAAGGAAGAGTCAGGAGACAGATAGTAGTTACTTTGTCCCTGAATAGGATTTCTTTAATGCATTGTTTTGAATACTATTTAATTATTTTGAGTGTTTTTAAACTAACTGGAGACCTTGTTAGAGTTTTCTGAGGCTGGCAGCCACCTCCTGTGTTCAGGGAATAAATGTGGGGCTGGGATCTGATGGAACTGGCCATCTAGTTTGAGCATGGTTTCCCCAGCGAAGCCATGCCACTTATGTTGAATGTCACAAAAACTCCAATCCAGGTTTTCCACAGCAGACATTTTGGAAACCTCACAGTTAAAAGCGAAAGAACCCCGTAACAACTTTCCAAAGATGCAGTTCACATTTGTCTCCTCTAAAGCTGGAACATATTTTACATATACTCCGTTTTCATTTTGTGCTATTTAGTTGACTCTCTTCAAGAAAAAAAGATATATGTTTATATATATATATGCACATACACATATACAACAGTAGTTAAAATCCAACTAAAGCCCATTGATGTCAGCACTTCCACTGTTTCAACTTTTACAAGTCAAAGGAAAAAGTAAGGCTTAGGTAGGAAGGCATTGCAGACCCACATGGAAGACCTGGTCCCATTCCCATCTCTGCCAGTTTTCTCCTAAACAGCCTTGGTCATGGTACTTGTTTGTATCTCATTTGTCATATCCCATAAAGGCAAGCCTATCTAAAATTTTATGCAGTCTAATCCTGAAAAGCATGAGATATTGCTGTTATAAATACAAAATGTATTCACAAGTTAAAAAAAAAGGTTGTGAATGTGAGGGGAAAGTCAGGAGTGAAACTCATAGGTACGTTGAACAGTAGTATGGTTATCTGTTTTAAAATACTTACTGATTTGCCAAGTAACCCAACTTTGAAACATACTTTCAGGTGTGCACTGTAACATTTTCAACAAATATAAGCTAAACCTATCAGCACCTCATCACTGCAAAAGGAAAGCTCATAACTAGAAGAAGAAGACAATAAGTCTGAGAGAATACATCCCACCTGATTAGGTGGAGTTTTTCAGTTCATGCTTACTTTCTGGTTATTAAATCCTGCATAATTTCAACGGCACTAGCTTTCCTGCTGCACTATGTCAGCATTTCCATTGTAAACCTCATTTTAATGGGAATGCTGTTCATCTGCAAAAAGTATGTTCTAAGCAGAAAACTGGCACATCCAGGATCATATCCAGGCATGACAGTAGTTAAAGGAGTAATAGCATTTATTTTTAAGTCGCTCACCACTTTTTAAATACACAGCAGTCAAGATTTTTAGTTCAATTTTTGAAGTTTTGTTAAGTCTTAGCTACAAGTGCAAACAATTAGGTCAATAAACCACTTTTTAAAGAAATGTCTGATGCTGGGGAAAGGAAGGGGGCTGAGGAAAGGATCTGCTAGATCTGTTCAATGACGTTAACACAGATTAGGAAATAAGTGACAGACTGAAAAAGCAGAATGCCAGAAGAAAAAGAAAACCTTGTAAAAAGGATAAATACAATTTGTTCTGACCCTCAGACACCACTGGGAATGTACAAACACAAGTCAGGGTGTGTGAAAAGAGGTCTTCAAAGAAAGTGCACGTAGGACAGTTGCAATTCAGGTTTAAAGGTCTGATAAGGCAATTATCTCGGGAACATATTGTCCTTAACTCCAAAGCAACCCAAACAACACAACAGTAGGAAGCATTGGCAGTCATTCCTGTCCTAGCTCCACCAGCTCCAGAACAGGATGGGAGGAAGAGGAGAAGGGGAAGAAACAGCTAATTGTACAATGTGTTAAAGCTGACATTCATCCTCTGGGCATCAGTGATTTATGCAGCAGGAACCCCTCCACCTTTCCTAACAACAGTGAATATTTTACTCTATCTGAGTGGTCAGATGTCCTGAAGGTGCTCAAGAACACAGGTATTAAAGATGGGGCAGCATCTCCAGCTGCACTTCTGCGTCCCTGGATCTTTGTGGCACCAACCCGTGTGGTCTCCACCTCTGATCATCAGGAGGCCACGAAACATCTCATGCGCAGGATCTAAATGCTTCAGATCACATCAGGGCTTGTTTCTCCACACAAGCTTGTTCATACAACAATCGCAACATTTCCGAAATAATTTTTCCTCTAGCTGCTGCCGCAAGAGCAGAGTTGCTCAAGAACAAGCGCTATGATTGCAAATTTAGTGGTTTCTTCAGCATGAACTTTTCGCTAAAATGTCCCCGTTAAGCAGCGTTCCTGTCATTTGCAGCAGCTGTTGTGTCACCATGCCAACTGATTGGCAAAATGGTGGGGAGGGCGCACTCAAAGGCATTTCTGAGCTGCGCAATATCTTATGAAGAAAAGCCAGTGATTATAATGAGAAAAGTAATTCCCTCCCACGAAAGCCTACTGAGAACAAATGGAGAAAAGCAGGACTTTCAGCTAAAGAGAACCTGAGCAAGATTATCAGCACGCATGAAAAAGGTTGTATTGCTCCAGAGACAGGACCTTCCTCAGAGCAGCTCCTGGGAGGAACGAGAGTTGACTATTGCGAGTACTCTTTGCAATTGTGCTTGTGCAGTCATAAAAGGCATGAGGACTTATCGAGCAAAGAGATTCCCTTTGAATCCAAGCTTTCCACCCGTGGCCGTTGGTTACTTTTGTCAGAGAAATTGCCTCAATGCAAGTAGCAAGAGGGGACTGCAGAAATAATGCACAGGTCCTGATGACTATAGATATGTATAAATATATATATAAATACATGCACGCATACATACATATATATATATATATAAAATCTCTTTAATGCCTTGATCAAGGCACGGTAGGGAATAATTAAAAAGAGACATCCTTCCCCAAGCTAGAACTACGACGACGAGATACAAGAAGAGAGCAAAGCAAGCATGGAGGAGGACAAGCTAACATTGAAGTGGTGATATGGTTGCTGCATATGCAGCAATCTCAGCACATTCTCAGTCGTTGTTATCCCGGACAATACATTTAAATATTTGCTGCAGTGCTATTTAGCAGACGATAATGAAATAGCAGGAAAATACACGTGAAAGAAGATGGAAAATATTTTGTGCCTCCTCACAGGGAAGCTATCAAGCGTAGAAACAGGGAAATGATAAACAGAGCACTTGGAGGAAGGTGATTGCTATTAGCAAGCTTCTCCGCTGTAAATTGGGCCCTGGGGAAAAAAGGCAGAAGCTCCGCTGAAGTGTAACAGAGGGCAATATTTGCCTCCGCTTGTGAACCGTGCAGTCAGGGAATGTGGAGGAATGAGCTGCAAGAGGCACTAGTTTTAGAAATTCATCTGTACTCGCTTTCTAATGCAGAGGAAATTCTTGCAGAGAGAAAATCCTGATGAAGGACGGTAAAGCACAGGATCCCTCTCATTGCAGCTTCAGATGACCCTGGATCCGTGTCCACTTGGTGTCTTCAGCGCTCACTGCAGTCCCTGTACCAGGACGGCAATATTGGGTTAATTTAAAATGTTTTAGATGGATGGATCTACTGATGGACCACATCTCATTTACAATCCCGACCTAGGGTAATGCTTCGGCATCAGCATTTAGATTACAATGTAATCTGCTGTGATACATGCAGTGTATGGTTTGAATTTCTAACTTGAGGAATAGACACAAAGGTAATTGGTCATATCAGATTGTAATACCTGTTGAAAGAATTGCCTTTGCAAATAGATTTTTGCTACATTAAGCTCATCCCGAATTGTGTGTTCACTTTCTAAGTTGAATTTACGGAATAATAAAATAGATGTACACACAGAACATGCAGTTAATATAAATATGGTATGAGGTGGACACAACTGGGCAGATACCACTATTGCCTAGAAGTTATGACAAATTTGCTATTGAAACCTGGTGTATATAACTGTAACTAGCACATTTAGTCAGCCTGTCTATAATTCTAATGACAATTTAAAGGATTTTTTTTTCTTTTTTTTTTTAACATGAAAACAAACCTGGTAGCATTTTGTTCATTCGTATCAAGCTATGAGCTGCTTCTCCTTTACTGTTCAGTAGTTTCCAGCTAACTTTGACTCAAAAATTACAAATCAACAACAGGGTAAATCTTCCATCAAAAAAAAAAAGTCTGTTGTGAATGCTTTGTGCCAGAGTGCGTATAAATTCACTATTCCATACAGAATGAAACTGGGCAAAGATTACTTCTTCTTGCTTGTCCTTGTTAGAAAGCTTGCTCACTACCTGTGAGCTTCCAGAAGGACATTCTGACACAATTCCCTTCCTTTTTATTTACTTATGATATTACTTAAAAAGAGGTGTGACTGGTATCAAGAAACACTTCTAAAAACTATGGTTGCAATGGAGAAGCATATAGATTAATGGACAATAACCTTTTCAAGTAGAAGGAACTTCAACGCACATGCACTTTAGTCTTCCAGCATTTCCAGTTGTGCCTTTAGGCCTTCGAACCTGACCTAGTGCAGCTGGAAAAAGACAGAGATCTGTCAGTTAAAACCTACGATTACCCTAGTTCAAGTATACATCTCAACTTTCTTCATAGAGGTCATATAAACTGCATTATAAGTTAATAATCGCTGGGCAATATTCAAAGCACAGTCATACCTCCTCAGATGAATTTTTGGCAGGGACACTTTCAACCGGGCATGTATTTTATTTTTTCTTATTTTGTTGAAGCAATGTTCTGTCATTCACGTATACTGCATATGTCTACTGTATTCATCATATAGGAGTGATATATTATTTGTAAAATGAGACAGCAAAATATTCTTTTATTTATTAGTCCATTAAGAGGTCACTGCATGAATCTTAGCTGTAACATGCTGCGGCCTGTAATTTATGTAACAAACCTTGTTGATGATGGAGCTTAGGGTACTGGGATGCTATTAAAATATAAATAACAAAAGGGAATTAGTTACATCCAAAGCCTTCAAGGTTGATATATTCAGGCTGGAATTAAAAGGTCCTTAGTTACTCTGTTAAAGTCATTTGAGATTTTGATTGATAAAGTAAAAATTGAGTATTTCTATTCTGAAGATTGATTAACAAGCACATATACTGTTTCCATCAGAGAAAATCAAACTGTTGGTTAAAAATCTGATTTCTTAAATACTTTGGAAAAAAAAAATGAGCTGCTACTGTAATGTCCTTTAATTGGAAAAAATGGAGTCACATCTGTAATGAACGGGGTACGATTTTGGCTGTTCTCCAGTTCTCCAGAAATTCACATAGCTCAACGTGAATAGATGAGCGAGCCAAAACCCATGCAGCTAATTTTAGTTGGCTGAAATCAACACCATCTGGATGTCTGGCCTTGGTAACTTTATATTGATCCAATTCTATACGAACAATTTCATCCCAAAGACATAAGCTAGCTTTCAGATTCGTGGTTTGTAATGGGATGGTCTGTTTGGATACTGTCTCCCGTGAGTGTTTCAGACACCGTAACTTTCTTTTTTGTTAGGAGTGAATAATTCTATTTCTTATGCGCATATCAGTTCCATGTAAACACTAGTGCCCTTTTTTTTTTTCCCCACAGTTTTGGAAAAAATATTTCAGTTTGAGTTGTTCTCTCCCAAAAGCCACAGAAATGCATTTTAAAACTGACAGATCAGCATGTTCTCATGTGAATTCAGATCAGCTATACATCTGCTTACTTATCAGTTATGTTAATCCAATCAAGGAAGAAGAGCAACGTGATTCATGTCGCAGTCATAACTTACTGGCACTCTGACTACTGCGGCAAATACCTACAATGAAATATCCCCAGTACAAAATGCGAGGGAAATGTTTTCAGTACATTCAAATATTGAACAAGCTATGAAAAATAATCTGCTAATGGACAAGCTGAGAACCAAAGGAGTTCAGACTGATCAGACATTTTTTCTTGTGAATAATTTACTCAGATAATTTTTGAAACAGTTTTAAGGCTGCATGAGTAAAAATAATGTTTAAAATTCTTTGTGGCTCGTGGATTTGTTTTGTGAATGTCTCTTCATTTGCTTCAGTGGGCTTTGTGTTGAGCTCCAATAGAGTAAATCATCATTAAACTTAGTGTTCATTTTATCATTTGCTTCTCTAATCCTAGGGCTTGGTGTAAAAAATAATTTGTCCATGCTGTGACTGTTTTTCCCCTGTTAAGACCTCTAAATAAAGTCAGTCAGATGCCCTAAACTCATGGAATTGTCCTCTTTTCAGGGAGATTTTGTTTTTGAAGATTGCTTGTAGAGTGAGTAGGATTATCTTCACAGCTCACTAATGACTTTATTATTTGTGATTAATGTAGCTGTTTTAATTTATGGCTAGTTTATGCCTCATGTATCTCTTATAAAAATAAAATACAAATTCACATGCATTTATATCTATTGCAAATTAATACATAGGCGCTCACAGATTCACTCTTCTTTAGTGACTGATGTCCATGCAGTCCCAAAATATTTCAGCTTCTGATATTTCATTGGTGCTGGGTACCTTTGCCTTCACGTATCATTATGTGGTATCACAACCTCACGTAACAATATCAGCAGGTCTTGAATCCTAAAGCCCCAAACAAGTTCACATAACATGAATGTCCCAAAATATGTTTATTAGACACCGAATAAGCCCAGAAAGTTGCCTGTCTTTGATGTTGGGATAAACAGCAACTTCCCCCTCATTACTGAGGACACCTCCCGGTGTTAGGAGGCCTCCAGTGGCCCATGGCAGATTTGCATACCTACAGCAGGTGCAAAACAAATGTTATTCATTTCTTAGTCCCCAGCCATTTCTGAAATTCTTCACACTGATCTTTATTTGCTTCATTAGGTGTGTTTCCAAACTTGTATTCAGAAGATTGCTGTCTTATTTGAGCCGTTCAAAGTATTTTGAAGGCTCATCCTTGTAAAGATGCCTCAGGGAGAAGTTAGATATTCAAATTACTGGAAAATTCCGGGTAGAGATACAAAGGAAGATGAACATTTGCAATTTTTTTATACCTATTTTTGATCTTCTTTAAACAATTAAGTTAGTGGCCAAGTGGGAGAGGGAAAGGAGAAAGAGAATTACAGATACTTGGCATATTTGCTGCTTACTGAAGCAGGTACTGAACTTAGAGGAGCAGATTCTACCTTAAATTAAAATTACTCTACCTTTAAATATAATCATTAAACTTAACTCCCTTCCCACTAGCAAAGTTTCACTAGAATTTCTCAAAATCCGCTGTTTCCATCTTTGTTATGTCATGGCACATTTTAAATGCTGAGGATTTGCAGGGGGGGGTCATTTCTGTAGAATTGCTCTATTCTTTGATTTAGCTTGATTAAGGAAAGAGATGGTGCCCATGTGAAAGTGAGTTTGCTCTTTGATGATCTCTTGTGCAGCTCTGCTGTGTGCTGCTTGTTTCTGCCATTGCCGGTGTTTGTACGTGCCCTATATAGAAAAAGAAGCCGAAATTATTACAGAGGCCCCTAAAACCCATGCCCAACAATTTTCTTCTTATCTTGTTGATAAACTCTCTGCCAGCAGAGGTACGTTAGGTCTGGATACGAGCCCATGGCCAGCATGCACAAAGCGCCAAGCAGTTATGCTCGGATTGACGTGCATTTAGATAAAAGACCTATTTCAGTGAAGAGTGGGTAGAGATGGAAAGGACTCCAGCAGACAAAAGGTCAGACTGCTGTCTCCTCACCCTGTCTCTCTAGCATCATCTGCTTGAAAGATCCATTTTTGTTAGTGAGGATTTAACTATGACAGATACAGTTCAACATGACGGGGTATGCAATTGTATATATAACAAAATCAAGCACACCCTCTAATCGCCGCTCTGATCCTCTGAATAATATACTTGGCTGCTGCCAGCAGAATGACTGACAGCTTGATGCAAAGATATTAAAACTAAAGGAGCCATCCACCCAGTCTCATTTTCACCTTCCTGATGATGTTCGAGGCTTGTCTAAGTGATGCGGCCTATTTGACTGTGACTCTAGATGTATTTGAATCTTGTCTATTTTGACAATTGGCACTTTTTTAATAGTTATAAAAAGAGCGTTTAGATCATCCTGTGATACAACAGCAATTAACGTGGTAAGAAAAAAATGTGCTATCAGGTCTATATTCTTTTCTTGTTGGGAGAGCGAGTATAGCTCATAGGTCTGCGTACATCTGTACAGAAGTGCAGATAATTGCAGCATGCACATCTCAAGGAGAACAAACAAGCTACAGCTGTTAGGAGCAGCAACAATTGCCTAGAGTTATTGAAGCTCAGTCACCTAATAGAAGTGTGATGAAGCCCTTTAAAAGTAAAAGGGTCCTTCTCAGGACCTTCTCGCAAACTATCCTGCAAAGATCCAAGAGTATCTCCAACCTTATTTCAAATAATTTTTGCAGAAGCAATGTGATCTTGGAAGAGGCAGCCTAAATCCCTTGCAAAGCATCCTTGCTTGTTCTTCCATCCTTTCTTTGCCTCCCATATGTTGCTCCTCTCACCCTCCTGAAACACATAGCCATTGAAAATCAGCTTTCTGCTAGGCATATCCCTCTTAAAGTGCCCTGGGGAATGTCCTAATTCCTCCACCTGGTTCCAGCCATGCTTCCCTCAACAGATTTGCTCTATAGGCAGCTGTGGCTTCCTTCTAATCCGAACAAAAGCATTAGCACTCTTCTTGCTGGTCCCTAGACAGAGGCCTTGGGTCACCTTACATTTTGTTATCCCCATAGCACAAAAGCTCATATTGCAGAATAATTGAGGTGAAGTGTCTAGGATTTCTACCCATGCGCTGTTGGTTGATTTAATAAAGCAGTATAATGACTGGCTGAAAAAGAAGAGAAACATAATGGCAACCCCAAATTTGTCCTATGTAAAATCTCACTATCTTGAATTCCAGGGAACAAAGGGATGGAAACAATAATGGGCAAGCAGGTTCCTCCGCTAATGTCCCCAGTCACCATTCACCAGGTTATGTTCTCCCTGAGCAGCTCCTTACAAAATCCTACTCTTCTTGTTTTAAAGAAAGGCATTAATTATATTCCCAGTGTAGACATTTATGACTATAGAGAGTGGCACAGAATCGTGCCTTAAATAATATTTTAGAAATAGAATTATTATGCTTCTCATCTATAAGGAATAAGTGTCTCAATCTCTATCATTTTTCCAGTGGGAAAGCTGAGGCTCCATGAAGTCAGGCTCTATGTTTAAAAACGTGCCAATTTACTGTGGAGTCATAGCTGAATCAAGACATGTTTAGGTCTCAAAATGCCTAAAGTTCCTTCCCAAGAGTCACGAGATCAGGGGGTACACTTGTTAGTCAGGTTTTTTGTGTCCCAGAATACCTGCTGGAAAAATGAAAATATTTATTCTGATGCTGCACAGAGGTATAAGGATATAATAACTGAGCTATAAAGAGTATGCCTAGTCACCTGTGAAAATGGGTTAAGATCTCTTATGTTGGAAAGCAAATGGTTTTCAATGCCATGAGTAGTGCACTAAACAAAACCATTTGTATCCCAGAGTTGCTGGGTGAACTAGTATAGTAGAAGATTATTTTGATTCTCAGAGACTTCAAAAAGAAGATAATATTCTGGTTTCAAGTGCTTGGCTTAAGAATCATAAAAACACAGTTTCAATTATATTTCCTCAACATTTTGTCAAGAAAGATCCGAAGCAGAACGTTCTTGTGAACTTTAGCATGTCCACGGCGCTTCTGCATTTCATCTTCCACAGCCAGCACGTAAGCTTTGTAAATGCTTAATGGAACACCAATCTGCTCCATTTCCAGCGTGATGCCAATCCCTTTAGGGGATCGCAATTATCACAGCCACCCTGAACAACCCAAAACTGCTGCGCTGCTAAAAGCAGAGGGGGGCAGGACTATACCCTTCGCTCGAGTTTTGCTACAGCTTATCCACACTCTCACTTTTGCTCTCCCTTGGCCGCACATTTCAATGATGTCAATGTCTCCACTGGAAGAGCTATTTATCACCCTACCTCCAGCTACCACAGTAGCCCATCACCTCCCCATCACTGGCATATTTGAATTACCGGTGGGACTGAAAGGGCAGGATATGGCCACAACTGTAGTTTAGTAAAGACCTACAGCTGTCCTGCAGAAACTTGGGAAACCGAGTTTCCCAATAAGTAATACTCTTTTGCTTTGATAAAATACATCTTTCTTCCTGTTCTCCTTCCCACTGAGGACATCAGCTTCTAAAGAACCAACCATTCTTGGAGTATTCATCTGAAATCTTAATAATCTTTGCAGTTCTTATAATTTTTTTCCAGTAATTTTGATGTATACAGAATTAGTACTTTGCACTATCGGGCTTTGGATGTTTGCTGAAGCATGTACTAGAGTGCGTTTAGGTGAGGCAACAACTTGACCCAAGTAAGAGCCGAAGGAGAAAAACACTGCTGCAAACTAACTTTTCTTTCATGAGGTTTCCCTCAAATCGTGCAGAGGTAACTGGTTATTTTTTGTAAGACCAAGATCATATGTGTGAAAGACAACACATCTCCCTTCTGTCATAGACAGGGCCAACGTTTCGCCTCTCTGTTTCTTCCTTAAAGTCACAATCTCATGGTTTCAGAAATCAGTAGCAGTTTTTCTTGACGACTAATCCTATGTGTAGGAATTTATTTATTTTTCTTCCCTCTGCCTGTGTTTAAGATAAAACTCAACACATCAATTATCCAAGAGTAGCCCTAGAATCTTAATAGGAAACAGAAATTTATAGAAAATATATTTTTTACCCCACGAGGTCTCAACTTGAGTGTAATTAAAATGACATTTTAGTGATGTCTCTGAGTCAAAATGTTTCAGGTTCAGAAAAATGTTAGTCTCCAGGAACTGTTAGTCTTAAGAAAAAATAATCTTGAAATATTTTGTATATCCCTGAAGCAAACCATTTTACCTTAGTGAATCTACTGAAACACTAGCACAGCTAGCAAATACTGCATATTTAACTTATTTTCAGTAGAAAATAACATTCTTGACTGCACAGCTCTAGACTACAGCTTCACTCTGGCACTCCAGAATAGTGCTGCATGCATCCTGCAGCATACACTGTATGATTAATCCTTTATAAAATATAATAATTATAATTAGCACATTAAGATTTCATTTATTTCAGCCTCTAATATTGACTTGTAGCAAATCCTTACCCTGCACAAAATGTAATTAAACCCAATTCTTTTGCTGATGGTTCTTTATTTTCCTTCAGCGATAATGTTTCTACACTCTGTTCAGGATCTATTGTGCAGGGATAGCGCAATAATTGCCGCTATTATTACTTCGTGTATTGGGAACCTTCAACAGACCAAGACTCCCTCATCCTAAAGTATGTGAGAAGGTGCCTACAAATGCTTGAGATCCAAGTAGGAAACAAGAACGAGTAGATGGATACCAGCAGAAGGGGAGTACGGGAAGTTATATGACACTGTTAATCAGCATGGTAGTTTTATTCAGATTTACAGTGCTGTAGTCACAAAAACACAGGGCTGAGAGGGATCTGTTCAGCATTCTTTGCCTCAGATAAAGCTTTTTTCCCCCCCATTGTTCACCTCCCCTTTCTGAATAAACTTCTTATATTAGAAGACATTTGCCGTGTCCTCCAGAAGCGCGTCTTCTCTGAGAAAAACAAAACTTCCAACCCTTCCTAATATGGAAATGTTTCTTTAATGTTTTTTTATCTCCATGTCAAAAGGATTTAAACGGATTTTTTTTTGTTTTTAATATCTTTCTCTGGGTGCACTATTCTAGCTGAGGACTTACCAGCACTATGGAAAGGGAAATAGCTATTTTGCTAGCATACATAAAATATTCTCATTATAGGTAAGAGTTTGCCATGTTTGCAGTGAAATACCAAGCAGATTTTGGCTGTTAGGTTGTTATCTTGTTGTTTTGTGTTTTTTTTTGATCAGACTCCATCCTTTGGATTTTCCACCATCTCTCTGGTTTCTCCACACCATTTTGATTTCTGTTCCCCCTTTGAGAAGCACTTGCCGAAACCCTCAGTTTAGTGCCATCTGCGTGTTTTATGAGTATACTTTCCAACATCCTACTCAATAATAAAAAATTTTAAAAGGACAGGGTAATATCTGTAGGCTCCCACAGGTGATCCCTTTCTAATTCGATAATATACCACCAATAATATACTCTTCGAAAGGGATTTACGTCCTACTCCTACATTCAAATAAACCACTGTAAATCACTCTTCCCAAGGAAAGATACACAAAAGCGTCATAAATTGTTCAGGCTGTAGATGGATACTAAGAGATCAAATTGCAGCATGAAAGACTCCTAGCTGATGCACAGCGCATAGTTTTTGCCCTTTTGGTGATTACTGGGGCTACAGAGTTGCAGCGGCAACGGAGAAGATCGTGGGAGCCTGCAGTTAGGTTGTAAATTATTCTATGCAAAAATCTTTTCTCTTTATGTATGTCGTAAAAGTGCCATTTATATTTACAGAATGCTACAAAAATTGCTCTACAGAACCAAAATTTGCATGTTTCTTAAGTTTTATGATATATATTTTTCTCACACAAGCCAAAGTACGCTATACTATTAACCAGAGAGAGAACAGATTAAAAATTACTATGTATATGAAAAGTGTTTGATTTATAACCATTTTAAGTACTTTCAGCTTTTACATTTTTGACTTTTCATAGATTCAGAAAAGTAATACAACATCAAGGCAAGGATGTGGGGGATTTTTTTACTGTAATTTCCTTCAATTTCAGTAATTATATTGATTTTTACATGATGATGCAACACTGCACAAAAACAAGAGTTACAACAAAATAATTCAAGCATTTTATTAAAAAAAAAAGTCTTGGATTGCTGCACCTCTGATTTTTCCTTGAAACTGAAATAAAGAGAGGGAATGAAATCACCTGCTGTTACAATTAGCATTTAAATAGTCTTCATTTGGCAGTGAATTTTGCAGTCTCATTCAGGTTAAAGAGGTGAAGAAAGTGTTTGTTCCTGTTTGTGCAGGTGCTACTGGGTCAGGTTTCTCCTGAAAGGATTTGAGGATTCACGACTATTTGTGAACTGGTGGACCCCAGCTGTGTCCCAATTCTTCACATCAAGGCCATGCTTTAGTGTCATCCATGTTCAGACTAGGATGTCCACACTCTCCCTGTGCCTTCATTTCCTTGCAAAAAAGATGCATGGATGTGGGCTGGAAAGGACTTCTGGCCAGGTTTCTGATGTGGTGCACGTCACAGTGCGCACCTCCCTGCAGCTCAGTCTCAGCAGGAGGGATGAAATCTCAGTAAGGAGTCTTCATGAAGACAGGCTTAGACTCTTCTCAGAGAGGGAACATTTTATGGGTTCCCTGTAGCAAATCTTTTCTAATTTCCAGGACATATCTGAGGAAGCCCTGCGCGTTTTTTTTTTTTAACCTACTTTTCTACTTTTTCTAGCTTGATTTTGGTGAGGTGGGGCCTTTTGCTAGTGGCCACCCCTGGATGTGGATGTCTATGATTCCCACAGCTCAGAAAGAATTACTCATCACTGCAAGGTGACCCTGTGGCAAGGTGAATAAATCTCATCTCCACACAGAACTGTCAGGCTCAAGATGAGCAAAAAGCAGGAGTAATCAAGAGGATAGTTCTATCTATCTATGCATTGGTAATGCTTTCATGACACCATGTTTGAACTCTTGCCAGAAAATCAAAAGAGAAATGTCAACCTCTATCTCTTCCCACCCACTAGAGATACAACTGATGCATAGGGCAGCTGGGGAGGATGTGTTTTGTAGCATTGCCTGTGCATGAACATCTTGTAAGAGAAGTGAGGCAAGGAGAGATTTTTTTCATTTCTGTTCTGTCCAATGCAGAATAGTTCACTGTCTAATCCTAATTTATTGTCATCTTTGATAGCCTCTCAGCGAGTCCCAGGTTGCAGGGGTGAAGCAAATTGTTCCACACCTAGGGTGAGGTAACTCTCTCCGACCTTGTCCAAGACAAGTCAAAAATCATTACTGTTTGCAGTGCTCCTGGCGTAACACAGCACACAGTAGCTCTAACTGAGAGAAGGCAAATGTATATATGAATGTTGATGGCAGCATATAGTTTTGTGCTAATGCAGCGATATGTGTTACAGAACAGCCTTGCTCCAAGCCAGCTCAACGCACAAGCAGTGGTTAACATTTAGCTTTGTGAAAAAGGGATCTTGGACCATCCTGTCTTTTTTCTCTGCTTACGCTCTTTGGAACAATGAGACCAAACCCTAGTATTAACTATTTTGCTGTATTGTTTTCATTGGGAGCATTTATGAATATGCTGATTAGCATCCATCCGTAATATGTTTGGGACATACATACACTTGTCCTAGGAACTGGAGTTGGAGTTCCCTTCATATTGGCCGTGACACAACCATCAGATGGTAAAAGTGCTAATTTGTTGCCACATTGAATTATATTCAAGCTGGCAGTCTAGATGGACAAGATTTTAAAAGCCATCACGGGCCTCTACAGATTTGCTGCAATGCACTGGCATCATTCGTAATTGCAATATAGATTACTTAATTTATCTTCTCACCTCTATCACTTTATGCAATGTATATTTATTATATATAAAATCCTGGAATATATTTAACGCATTGAAATCTCTGAGTGTATGAGAAACAGCACATACCGCAAAGGTGCACTGGTATTTTTTCATGGCAGGATTGCGAAGCTGGCATGTTCGACAATACGATGCAAATCATTCTGGCCATGGCATTAATAGCTAGGGTTAAGTTCGGTGTGGCCAAAACAGAATCCCCCCTAATTGCCTGGCGTTGCTCCTTACACAGAGAAGTTGGACAAAACCACCATCACGTCTGTCGGACATGTGGCCTGGAGAGCCAGTTAATCTTGATCGTGTTTCTCGATCAATACAGCCGTATTGCATTCTGTGTCCTCCTAGGCAACATTTCTAGGAAAATATGAAAACTTTTGCATAAGCCCCTGCTACCTTACAATTTACAGTATAGTAGTGCCAGCCACGGGGTCCCAAGCCCAGTTGCTCTACTGCTGCTAATGAATGACACTGTTATTGCGGCCATCAGTAATGCAGAGCAGGCTTTGGATCAGCCAGCTTAGTACAGAGGCAGAGTAAGCTTGGGTAGAGTTAAACATTTGTGAGGATATGCCATGCATCGCTTCTGGCGACTAAAAGATGTTCCTCTTCTGAAATTCTTGTCTCAGCCACTGCTGGGTGCACAAAGTCTCTCAAAGTCTCCTTCCTTCTTAATCAGGGACAGTTTTCATGGTATTATAAATAAAATTTATAGTAAGCGTGATCATTATATCACATTATAAACAATGTTTTACCTCCCACCGGTGCTCATATCTCATTTGAAAATTTTCGCCATCGCTTTTATTTTTCTCTCTCAGATCCATTTTACAAAGGTGCTGTGTGGGATAATGAAGTGGATGCAGACCCACATATATTTTACAATAGTAGAATTCAAAACAGGACTTTATTTGATCTGATACCTACTTAAAAAAAGCTCATATTTAGACTCTGTAGAGAGATTAAGCATCTCATTCAGCATTTTTAATATAGTGTGAGCTTCAGAATAGATTTAGTTGCATATAAAATCTCCGACATTTGTATTGTAAGATGCACTGCAAAGTGAGCTACCTGGTTTTATCAAAGTCCTAGAGTCCTGAAAACTATGACGCTGGTGAAAGTTTGGCTTCTGAGTTTCACAGTTTGCCTCTGAGTTTCTTAATCTCTATGTCCATTTCATTCAAGAAGGACCCAAAGTAAAATGAAATGCAGTAGATTTTAAACAGGTTTTATTCTTTCCAGGAATATATTTAAGGCTTAGCTGTTTAAATAAGGCCACCAAACTTACTCACTCAGCTCCCCTTCAACGCTATCATTTCGCTAAGAACATTAAAAAATTCAGACTGAGCATCTCTATAATCTGGACCGGTATTAGCAAGTTTATTGGCCTGATTCTCTGTTCAGTTCACTGTTGATGATGATTTTGTGCTGGTTTTGTGGAGATACTTCCAACTGATGCCACTGGAAGAAAGAATAACACCAGAACCATTTTTAATAAAGCAAAGTTCCAAATTTATTTTGGAAATAATACAACTAATTGTGTTGGTAGAAAAAATTGCCTTTGTAAGTGCAAGTGCAGGTTAAGTAATTCTGTCATCTGTCAGTGCCATAAACAGTACTTCTCGGATGTATTCTGCAAGAGTGACGTCAAAGTAAATGGGAGACAGAAAGCCTCTTATTTGGAAGGATATACTTACAAATTGTATAGAAAATGAGCCAAATAAACTTCTACTCTATAGAAGATCATTTAAGTTGATATAGCATTCTTACTGGAAGCAGCAGTTCTGGACATTATGTGTAGCCTGGTAAGGCTTTGGATCAGTCTTGGTTTGAGAATTTGATGCCTCTGCTATGCAATTGCTCTTTGCCTTCAGGCCAGTCATTTAAGGTCTCTCTTCTCTGCTCTGGGCAGGCAGGAGCAACATCAGCCTTTGGTTTGAGCAGACGGGAGTTTGATCTCTGCGTGGCACCAAGCCTAAGCTGATAGTGAGCTGCAGTAATATTCCAGAAAAACAAAAAAATAAAGTAAAAATTTTCAAATCATTTAAGAGCTTATGTTCTCTGCTGTTCTAACTTGGCTATAAAGCTTTTTGATCTGCTCTGAGTATGGGACAGAATGAGGTTATGTCTGCTCACAACAGTCTGTATAGATGAACTTTTATTCTAACCACGCTTTGGTTTTCCAAACGGAAAATCCTGTGAATAAGAAGCACGGTCGGCTTTAAATTATTTCCTGCAGAGTTTGTTTTTAGCTCTATGCCTCTATTACCCAGTACAACAGATTGATTTTGTAGTTCTGAAACACAAATGTTAAAAATAGTAATAAAAGAAGACGTTTCAAACACTTTGAGGCTGTGAATTGTATCACATATTGACGATGAATTTGAGCAGTCTGTGTTTCCCCTGTGATTCATCGGGGAGTGTCCATCAACTTGAATCAATGAACCCTTTGTTATGCTTTATTTTCTCCAGTAGATTTTTAATGCTGATTCTGTCTTCAAAAACTATTTTTTCTTGTGTTGCTTCACATACTAGAACACTTCCACACATTCAAATTTTTCCTTATCTCTACAAGAAATCTGGTTCCATTCCTTTTATTTTAATCAGGGCAAGAACAGAAAGGTGAAGAATCTGGTTTTCTTGTTGATTTTGCACCAGTAGTACATCCGATCAAATCCATAAAGACTCTCCTCAGGGAGATCTTTGGAGACTTCTTTCGAGTTTCATTTTTCATATGGACTTCCAGAGTCATTAGGTTGTGTTCAGGGGCAATCAACTACAGGAACAGGACCATGATATCTATTGGCTCTTAACGCTAGATAAAAAGACCATAAAGATACCCTTCTGCTTTTCTTTCTCATCACTCTTCTCCTTATTGCATCAAAAAGCACTCCTCCAAGGCAGACTTCTCCCTTTTAATGGCTAGCTAATGTTTTAGCTGTAAATAAGATACCTGTTTTGAAAATGTTCTGGGAAACAGAGTAAAGATGATCTGTGCATTGTAGAAAATATAGAAAATTTTTATATTACAGTTACCAAATTTAAATCCATCACACTGAATTCTAGACAGTGTAATTGAAAATAAATGGAAAGAAATGCAAGAATTTTCAAATTTGAGGAAAATTTTCAGATTTCATTAGTCTTCTGCAAGTTGAGGAAAACCCATAATTTTTGCATATCTGTTGGAATTAAGACCTTTTGTAAGCGTAAATGATCAGCCTGGAGAATAAGCACCTCCTATGGGCAGATGTCAGCAGGGAAATGAGAATGTTTTGAGCTTGCCAAGATTGTGGGAAGCCCGGATTAGTCTGAGCAACGCAGGTACAAAATATTATAATCTCTCTTGATACTATCCAAGGGGAAAATGAACAGCCTTGTTATCCCTTTTGGACATGTGCCAAAGCATGAAATCAATATTGAACTTCTCGCAGCAAAGCATGAAGGTATAGACCAGTTATAATGAAAGGTGACCTGGACATTTTGTAATTAATTGGATGGACAGCTATTTGTGACTCCAAAACATGACTCACTATTAGATGGATAGTTTCAGTCGAGTTTTCAGCCAGATCGTTTTCAGAACATTTAGGACGCATTTGTATACCACTTCTTCTTGCTGTTTATTTTTTGTGATTTGCAGCATACTACAAGTAAGCTGTATTTCTTCACACTGTTGCTATACATTGCTTGGATGATTGAGCTTCTTCTGCAGCAACAAAGATTAAGTCACAAGGGCGCTGGAAGTGTATCGCAAACAGTAGATAAAAGACAAACACAGAGCCGCACGAGTAGGTGGAGAAAAGAAAATCCCGCACAGATTTCATCAGAGGAGGAATTTGGGGGGCTATTTTACATGTTACAGATGTTACATTTCTATCAGACATGGACAAAATGAAATCTTTCTTTCCTGTAGTAAATGCTCTGGTGCTCAAAACAGCTGAGAATTTCCAAATCATTTATGTCACAGTGGCTGGGAAAGTCATCTGACTGACCCTGAATGAAAGTAGTCAAGAAAGGAAAGACATTTGAATTAATTGTAGATACATAATTTATACAATTTTTATTAAAATTAATTTATACATTTCTGTATATTTCATATGCATATGCAAGAACATAGTGAAGCTGTTACTAATGAATTCTAGTTCTGGAAGTAGAATTTCAAATGCTAGGAAATTGATAAGATGAAAAAGGCTTACAAAGGGAAAAATATTACTAGGATAGTTCAAAGGAATGCTATATTAAGATAAAAAGGAGTCCTAGTGATAGTGATGCTTCATTATGAGAGTGAAAAATAGTATAAATATCAGCAATCATGTGGAAAATGTACATGCATTCAAAATTATTTCTGTTTTGAGTTTTGGAAAATGCCAGATGATCATGGTGATAGGGTTAATGAAAGAAATACTTGTGATTCCAACAATGAGAAATATGTTTAAAAGCAGGTTTTTTGCACCTTGAAATTTTACTTTTTAATCTCCAGGTCTGGATAAGTGAGATGATTGATGATTTTAAGAGACCTACATGTGATGCATTCTATATTATCAGGTCGAGATTCTGTTTCCAGTTAATGGAAGTTGTTATCTTGGCCATGTTGCAATGTTTTCCTCTATTATCGTGTTTCTGTACCCAGGTAGATATTTTCAGAAGGCTACTCAAGTCACTATTTGACCTTGTCTTTCTTAGTCAAACAGATTGAATTCCCCAAGGAATAGGAAATGCTTCCTAACTCCCTTTTCATTTTCCAATTCCCTTCTCCCTCACCTTGCATAGTAAAAAACAGCTTTTACAGATATTTACCAAAGGTTGAGGTAGTTTTTCCATCACTTAACTTGTTTTAATGAACACCGAAAGTTCAATGGCCTGTGCCGTTAAAGAGGATTTTTTCACTCAGCAATTTGTGAATAGAACAACCTCGGATATTAGCTGTGTTTGCTTCTGTCCATATCTGGGAGAAGCTCCTGCTTAAAAGCAAATTTTTCTGTGTTCTCTGCTAGCAAATATTTTGCACACTTATGCATTACTGTTGCAGCACTGCTGGTAGGTAGCTGCAAGGTAACCAGGTTTTGCTGCCTCTTTTATAACATCTGTAGGAGCATGGTGCTACTGGGGCCAAGCAGGGTAGGTACCTTCCACGCCGAGCCAGGTTTCTCTCTTCTTGGAGAGAGGAATTAGCCTGACGTTTGGTTGACCTTTTTCTTCCAACGCTTAATATGGGAGTCATCTCCTTTTGTATCATCTTGGCCTTATTCAAGCTATGGCCTCAAGCCTTAAGAAATCCTCAGGCATTTAAGGAAGGTAGGTGGTGGAAAACACCATGTATTCTCCTGTTGAGCTTTTCTGCCAACAGATTAACTTGCAGCTCCTTGGGGAGCTTTGGCTTCAGAATCCCACTGTCATTCCAGCCCATTTGAAGCCTTCACCTTTCTGCCAGCCAAAAGTGGAGTGGTGTCATACAGAAGACATTAAGAGAAGTGAATGCAACAGAGTTCTGTGGTATTAAAATTGGCGTGAAATTAGTTCCCTAAATACACCTTCCAAGTTATGTACCACCACTGGTTATTCATATTCATGCTTAGTGGCATTAATGCCATTTTATGAAACTCCCAAGTCACTAATAGTGAGGCCTAACATTGCTAATTGCAATAAGTTTGCCTAATCCACTTGCAATGGACTGTTGACTAAATAAAGCACGTATTCACCTCGTTCATTTGTGCTATACGCTAGAACTTTGCCTAATGCAAAATATAACTTGAAGGCAGCTTACCTAAAATGATGATATAGTTCTGTCTCCTCAGAAAAATTAGGCTGAGCACTGAAATCATAACTTTTTTGGCATCTAATACTACAGCAATATAAGAAGCACAGGACTATGAGGAATACTATGGTATTATAAATTGTCAGTCTGCAAACCCAGTTAAAATGGATCTAATTTATAAAGGAGAAATCTAATGAAAAAAATCTTATTAACGTGAGCTTTGCATAGGCCCTTTCTTTTTTTATCAGAAAATCTTCATCCTGCTCTTGTTTCTTCCTATTCATTGAAACATTCATCCCTTGCCTTTGTCTGAGCCCTACCTGGTGATGGCCTGACCTTAGGGAAGACTGTAGTGTTCGTGCAGAAGTCCATCACACTCACTGTAAACCTCTTAGTAGGCTCTGGCTTAATCATCTGCGATGGCAGAGATTATATTCCTATTTCAAATCTTCTGCACAGTACAGTCTTAAAGTAGAATGTCTAATGCTGCATTTTTTTTTATTTGCTTTGACTAGATGTTTTATATAGAGCTTTTCCTGTATCTCCCCATACCATATGATTTAAAATGTATTGAAATGAATGCAGCGGTAGAAGAAAAATTCTAAAATTTCTATACACATTAGAAAAAAAGCAATGGCTTGAAATCTAAAAGAGGAATTGACAACCCTTGTTTGCCTGCTGCCCTGGAATTACTTGCAGATCCTCATGTAATTTAAGCTCCTTTCAAGCGAAAAATGTGTCCACAGTAGTCTATGAAGGGGTGCCATGTGTCATAAAGTTATTCTTAGATCAAGCATCATTCTGAATGTCAGAGCATAGCAAAACAAATACGAAGTAGTAGGAAATAATGAGCGAAATAGCCCTGAAATAAAAGCTGTGATTTAAACTGTGCTTTCTTTCTCCCTCCCTGACTCCTTGACTGATGGTCTTTCCACCAAACCTGGTCCAACTGCAACGAATGGCAGGAGACCCCCTTTGACAGTTGGAGAGGCTGTGACACACGTACCATGCTGCCAGCCGTAATTGGCCCTCCTAGGCTGCCGGGATCTTCTGCGCCTCTGTTAACGAGCCAGCCAGGAAACGGGTTTTTGGTAGGACCTACCAGTCTACACTTCCATTATATAGGAGGACGGAGGGAGCGCTGCCCGCAGCCCTTAGCACTATTTAGGATAATAATGTAGTTCCATTGCAGGTGTCATTCGGGGAGCTGGGCTGACTTATGTCCTCTCTCTCCTACAGACCCAGAACTCAAAGCCATCATCCTTCTCAACAACAGCCTTGGCCATGAGCACCCAGAAACTCTTTCCAGTGGCTAACATATTGTTTGGACTGGAAGTAGATGGGCAATGTAGGGGGCACCACCTGCTACTAAATCTTAGCTTCTTGATAGCGCTGTGGTAGCTGCTGGTCCTGGCTCTTAAACAAGGGAAGAAGAGGAAGAGGAGGAAAGAATAAGCTTCTAATACCTCCAGTGTTTGTATTCAGGGCATAATTGGTTTTCTTGACCAGCAGCCAGCGCTGATGCTATGCTGTTCTGTGGGAGGCGTTCTCCTGATGAATGGTCCTCCAGCGACTTTGGATCGCCGTATTTTCCTTGCTAAGAAGATCATTAACTCTGTCAGACCTGCTAGGCTGCCATTGGCAGTAGACAGGAGCATGATTTCTAAAGGAGAATAATGCATATTTGGTACAAAAAAATCGTTTGGGGGCTGGCAAGTTTGTATTAGGGAGAAGGGCTGCAAGAGAAACAGATAAGTAAAAAACAGTTTGGCTTCACTGTGCAATGAGAGAGGGGAGAATGGAAGAGGAGAAAATATACTGTTGTTCGCAAGGTGATATCAAGAGAAGAAATGGAATTTGTATATATATATAGATATATGCATATATAGATAGATATGCATATATCTATATATATATAGGACATGTAAAAGGAACATAAGGATATGATTGTACTTTACCTTTTTTTTAATAAGAGAAATTACTTATAATTTCAAGACAGCAGTTACTCGTGCCTTTCAAATATCCAGGAAGCATTTGTGAAAGCCTCCTCGCTCAACCTGCTAGAAATAGCGTGAAGAAAACGCTACCCAGCCCTGAACTCCAGCTCAGGCTTCCTTGCTCTCACAGCTTGTTGTCACCGGCCCATCTTCTTTCCAAAATCAGATGTCTTTCCTCGAGTTTCCTGCTGGAGAAGCTGCTGGTCACTTCTTGCTTATCCACAGCTAGGTATCAGCTCTCCTTGTAGCGTGCAGCTTACTCTATATTGTCCCATATCCCTCTTTTTTCTGCAGAAATGAAGCTTCCCCTCATCTCCCCCAGAGGCTTTAGGTCTTAATCTCTCAATGCTCCAAAACACGTGGTTTAAGAAAGGCGTCAGAAAAAGAGTAGAGTCGATTACCAAGGCCCTTAAAAGCTTCAGCTCAGTCTGTCACAGTTACAAAATTGTGTAGTCCTTTTTAAAATTCAGCTCCCATATTCCACACCATCATTTTCCATAGCAGTGAATTTCAAAGGGTGATTACCTGCTGTGCTAATAATTATTTCCATTTACATGCTCCAAATCCAAAAAGAACACCCCAAGACTTTCTTAAAAGCATTATCCTACTTCCCCTCTCTAAAAGAGCAAAAAGTATGGCACAATTATCCTTCCGTCGCAGAAACTGTGGCAGAAAGGTCCTCTAACTCAGGTCTGATCAAATAAACCAAAGACATTTCTTATAATGGTAGAATAAGTCCGTCCCTGTTTTCAGTAAACAGAGAACTTCTAATAGAACAGGAGGAGCTGAATTTGGTATTATGGATGGAGACCACAAATTCTGGTGTTACACTTCAAAAAAATTATTGGATATCTCTTGGAGAAGAGTTATTGGAATGTCTTATTATCTAAAACCACAGTTCACAAAGAAGCGTGAAAGAAGACAATCAGTTTAGTTACTCTAAGTTTAAGGGGTCACTCACTCAAAGATTGTAATTATTTACACAGAAATTACCTAATACTTAGAGGAACTTTTAATCTGCCTGACATGCGCATGAAAAGCTGCAAGAATTGGAAACTGAAGTTGGCAGTGTTCAAACTGAAAATAAAATGCACTCTCTTAGCACAGAAAGCAGTTAAATACTGCAGGAGATTACTGAGAAATGCTGTGAATTCTTCAGTTTTTAAATCAAGCTGGGATATTTTTCTCGGAGACATTTTCTTCTTCAGTCCCAAACTTGCTGACATAGATGAAAGAGCCATTTGGTGCTATTGTACTGTCTGCATTAAAAAGAGGATAGATGAATGGGTCACGGTGGTCTCTTCTGTCCTAAAGAGCTCTGACAAAAAAAAACCTAACGAAGGCTGTAGAAAATTAGCTTTTATCAGAATTTCAACTTTTCTATTATTATCCTTGTGTTTGAACCTCAGCTTTGATATGGACAATTAGTCACATAGCAAGTTGAGAAGAAAAGAGTCCATGAAGGTATAGAATATATTTTATATGAATCATTTACATTATAGAGTTTGCATTCTTATCTTGCCATCAGAGTGACTTTATCTTGGTGGTCTGGTCAGATACTGTAATCAAGGTATATTTTCTTATGTATTAAAATGAAAACAAAAACTCAAATATGCCAAGAAAGCACAGAATGTAAATTAAAAATATTTTTCATATTTCTCTTTCATTCATTTTAAAAGTACAGTGGCAGAAAGGACAGGGCAGGGAAATTCACTGTATTAAGTGCCTGTATTAATCTGGTCAATGTGCCTAATCAATACCTTTTCTCATTTCACAGAGGAAGAATGTTTGTTTCATTTTACTCATCACTTTCTACTAATGTTCAGTACTTCCAATAAATTTTGAAGGAAAAGGTTACCAGTTTTATAGGTTCTTAAAAGAAAAGTAAATTTTTTAGATGAAGTCCTTAAAAACTGATAAATAAGTCTAAAAGACTGCCAAAACTCCCATGAAATAGCAATCTCCAAAGGCCAGTTCAGGAGCACTGAGGATGTGCAGGGACCTTAAGAAACTGTGGGGATCTGGTTGGTCCCATGCTCTTGACCGGCAAATTGCATTAAACACCAGATAAGTAACACAAAACCTTTTTCTACCGTAGTTCTTGCACTTTTTTTCCTGAGAAAAGATGGCATCTGCAAGAATACATCTGAGAGGGAGGGTAGTTTGTAAGACCTGCACCAAATTATCCCCTGCAAGTCTAAGACAGCCTGGGGGCAAGGCGGTTTGGAAATGCCAGCGAATCAGGACGACATTGGAAAGTAGAAGAGCTATCCAAAATTTATTCAGTTGGGTTCTCCTTATGGATTTGAACTTAAAATTATTGAAAAAAACCTGCTTTGCTTCAGCTATCCCTCAAGTGTTATTTGCTTGCTGCATCCTTGATTTTTGTCTTTTGTGTCAATTCTGTAAGTGAACGCTGTGCTATATTTAGCTGGGACCTTCAGTAGGATCTTTAAAGCTCTCTAAGCTATTTGCTTTCCTACAGTCTTATCTGAGGGCAAATCTTAATTGACATGGCTTTACAAATGACTCCACAAAGCAGTAGCTGAACAGGTCCACAGGTTGCCTTGGACTTAATTTCCCAGTGCTCAGACTGCCTTGCAAAAGCAAAGTTACTGCAGATGCTGAGCAGCAAAAGAAGCGTCTCAACTAGATTTTGAGGACAATGAGTCCTTCTGCTAATAACTCTATCTGCTATCTTAATTGGCAAGTAAATGAATAAAAGATGTGTTTATTACTGTGTAATTGACTTGTTTGCTTTCCTTGCTGTCATTGATTTATTTTGGAGAGGGGAAGGGAACGCATCTTTGAATTCATTTATGTCCCTCCTACAGTAGAAAAGAGTCATCTGCTTGTAGGAATCAGATCCACCCTCTGCATAACTCTTCAAAAAGGAGCCAAAAGTACAGAAAACTTTGGAAGCAGGGCAAAATGTGGCATGATCATGTATATCTAAATTTTCAGATGAGGCAGCTAGGTACTTAAGTGGCTTATCAAGAAAAAAGCAAGCAACATGGTCCATTTCTTAAAAGATTTTCAAAGTTTGCCTTACAAGATGCTAATGCAAACACCTGTTGCATTTGTTCCAAAAGTCTGTGTTCTTCCTAATTTACTTTCAGGGCTTAGCAAATCTGGTTCTTCTAGGGCTATAGTCACAGCAGAGGCTAATCAGAAACAACAGGGACAGCAGCACCCTAAGTGGCTTATTTTTTATTTATTTTTTTTTTCCAGGCAGCGATTTTGTTATGGAGTATTCCCTCCACTTCTAATAAATAACACTTGTTGCTTGTCCTATGCATACAGCACATGACAGAGTATCACTGTCAAGGCTCGTTGTAATACATCGCCCCCAGCTAGTCAGCAGAGCAGCATAGTTTGCAAATGAAGGCACTTGTCTGAATGACGTATTTCTGAATGAGAATTGCTTTGCTTTGCAGAGAGTTTGGCCGCTGGAAAGTAAACAACCTTGCGGTTGAAAGAAGAAATTTCCTTGGCTCACCGCTGCCACTTGCCCCTGAATTCTTCCGTAACATCAGGCTCCTAGGACGCCGCCCGACGCTTCAGCAGATCACAGAAAACCTTATCAAGAAATATGGGACGCACTTCCTACTGTCAGCTACCTTGGGAGGTAGGCTTAACATGCGGAAATGTTGTGCATGACTGAAGTGAAAGCACTGGTCACGACTGATTTCGCTGTAAAGCTGTGGTGTCCCCAGGTCCTGTCCTCCAAGCAGCTAAGCGGAGCTCCTATCCCAGGGCTGAACCTTGCAAGCCACATGTAGATTTTGTCTACAAGCTTCACGTCCTTTTTCCTGCTAAACTTTGCTTTCTTGGTTCTGCCCAAACAATTTTAGGGGTAAAAAAGGTTGAGGAACCCCACTGCTCTGCCTGAGTTCCTAGTATGGATGATCCTCCCCCTTGGGTCCAGCACAGCACCACAAAGATGAAGCAACAAAAGCAGTAACAATTATTCCTGGGAAATCTTTTCAGCTAGGAGCCGTACTTAAATTACTCCGACTGCTGGGAAGTCTCAATATTGTCAGCCCTCTTTTTTTTAGGATTAGCCCCCAGTTAACCAGCAGGACTAAAAGTTCAAAAATGACATGGTGAGACTTTGCTGCGTGGTTCCTACCAACTTAACGGCAGCTACATTTCCAAGTCCCTGCAGACCAATTTGGAAAGGGTAGCCTGGTGTGTAATTGGGATCCGGTTACAAAACGGATTGAAAAAATCCGGTGGAAAGGCCTAATGTTCAAGAGAGAGCATAAATTGCTCGGACTGAAAGATAATTAGTGCATGCGATTGCCCATCTAGGCACCGCAAAATGAACTGACATTTTAGAAATGCAGTTTTATCCCTCAGTGGGCCATTATATTAAAGATAATTCTAGTGATTGAGTATCCTTCCAGCAGGACAATCCTGTCAAAAGGCTTTATTCACCTGAGGAATGGTTTTCTTTAATATATTTCATAACTGAATTCTAACCATATATTAAGGAAATGACAGCCTTCCTTTTCTCTTTTGGCCAATATATGAGTTCTGTAACAGCTGAAGTGGCTCACAGCAACTCCTTTTCAGAGAAGACCATTCTAGAAGCAACGGGAATTTCTGTTACTGGAGTTATTTCAAACAACAATACATTATTTTCTATCGTTATTTGGGGAAATAGCACTCCCACAGCAAATCCATGGCCATGAAAATTTTAAGCATAAGTTACCTGTGCTGACCAGCAATTTGGAATAAAATTCACAGAATTTCTTTAATTGCTCAGTATGTTTCTTCCATAGAAAAAAGTCCACTTTTTTTGTAACAGTATCTTTTCTTGTGTGTGCAGCACTCAGCACAGCTGAACAGTAAACCTGGCTGCGGGAGAGAAAGAAAATATTTAATAAGTTATTAGGCATAATGTTTAAAGATTTGGCTCCAACATAGATCCCATTGCAAGGATTATGGTAAAAATCTCATTCAGTTATTTGTTAATTATTGCCTAACGTATCTTTCAGTACTAAAATCCATAATCTGAAATCCATTTTGGAGCTGGAATTGGATGAAATTCAAGGGAAATGCCCTAGCACACCTCTGTGCTCTTTCACAAGTGTTAAGCACCAGTGACGCATGGACTGGCCCTGAGTGAGAACGAAAACTTAAGGCTAGTTCTTTTGAAGACACGGGAAAATTCTATCTTAAACGTTAAAAATCTCTCTGAGCATGAGATTTGCTGGAGGGAAACGTGGGTACGGTACCCTTCCCTCATCCCTGTTAATATCCCCTCACCAAGGCCCTGAAATGCCAGAGGTGCCACACACTTGCAAAAATTTCCTGCTTATAGGCAGGCAATGTTGACCTTTTTGGCTCTATCAAAGCTTAAAGAAAGCAAAGGGAGTTTTTGTAATGACTTTGGTGGGTTTCGATTTAGGTCCTTAGCCTCAATTTTTAGGCAAGATTTCAGGTATACCTTCTGCCTTCCATTGTCTTTGGATTGGTGCTGAATATCTTTGAAAAAATTGGATTGGTTAAAATAATTACAGGAAATTGGTAATTTCTAGGAATGCTTTCATGGGGTTGCTGATGTCCCTATACTTCCCTGTATGCTTGTGTCAGTTTTCATTTTTGGGCTAGGCTGAATGGCAGTTCCCAGAGACACCTTGTCCACACTTTATTAACATGTAATTAGATTTTTTCTTTCAGTAATGCATTCATACCTTTCCTTTAATTGTGACTGGTTTTCATCTGAAAGCTGTCTTGCTCATGTAGTTTGTTAAAAGCAGAAGAGCAAAACTGAGTGTGTATATTTCTTTTATATAATGAATCCCCAATCATCTGTATTCATGGGCATAAAGGAAAGCTTGGCAAATGAACGACCTTGTGGTAAGATTTGTGTACCTCTGTGGCCATTTGGCTTTCATGAATATCCCTTTTTGACCATAAAGGGAACTCTTGCACATGGTTATCCGTAAAATGTTCCCAAGTCTTTATTCAGAACCAGAAAAATATTCTCCTCAAGGGCATTCTAAAATGCGAACTTAGGGAAGTTGCACAATTTTTCACGTTGCTACAAGATAGCATGGAAAACGACGTTTCTCGTTGCTTCTATTTCTTACCGAAGTTTTGTCCGCAAGTGGCTGTAAGCAAAGTCAAGCAGGTCCATAGTGAGCAGCTTCGGGTTGCTGGATCGAAAGACACTGTGCAAGCCAGCGTTTGCACAGCACGAGGCGGTGCTGAGCGATGGGGTCACTGAGGAGCGCGCTTGCCCGTGCACAGGAATAACCTCTTCCACTTCTGCGTTGACCGCCTGCGGTGCCAAGCCTGCGTTTCACTTTGTGCCCGAACGGGGAAGCTGAGTGGGGCTGGGCCTTCATTAAAAGGTGAAGACGACTCCCCCCCTCCTCGAGGATGAGTGTTCAGGACTCGACTGAACGCAGCCCTGAGCAGCCTGATCTAATTAGACCTGCTTTCAGCTGGGCATTGGATGAGATGACCTCTGGAAGTCCCTTCCAACCTAAATTATTTTATGATTCTATGAAATGTATTTCTAAATTCTCCACAGGCTTTCAACTAGCAGTCCCCAAAAGCCAAGGTTCTCCTCTGAATGAAAGGCAATGTGCAGTACTACTTATTTTCCTTTCTTCTGCATTTGTACTTGTGCTTTTTTCTTGCCCACTCCAGGATGAAATGAAAGTCCAGATTTCGAAATAATATACAAGATAATTAGCTGCCGTAAACCACAGTGGTGTACAGCAAGCAGTATGTTGCAGTGTGTGCTGCAGAACTGGAAGTTATTGTGAAGCTTAAGGCATCGCTCCTGACCAGATGTAAATGGATGAAAATTTTAACAGACCCCACTTTAAAAGCCTTCGTTTTAATGCAGTTCTCACATATAGATGACAAGGCTGCTTAGCAAACCTGGTGATGAGGAGATTACTAACAAACATATTAGGCGATGTAGTTAATAATAAACGTATTAGCTAATACAGCATATTAGTTAATAAAATAGCTAGCAAACATATGGTTAAATGATAGGCCCTTGCTCCTGGCATTTTGGCAATGTGAGCCTGACTCTGGCGCTTTGCAAGATGAAGATAGTGGAGCGTACAAATAACATAGCAACAGTTTTGAGTAAGTGGGTTTTCAGGAGGTTTTCAGGAGGCTTGTGACGAAATTCGAGCAAACAGATGGCAATTGGCCAACTGGTCATCTCAAACGTTTGAGATGTATTTATTTGGCTGTCATCGTCAGTCATCATTGTTCAATGCGCTCACTACCAGAGCATCATTAGCTTCCTTGACATATTTCCTAGACAGTGTTGCAGGCTTCGAGAGCCGAAAGAAGAAAAGGTAGTTTTGTCTTTACCGCAGGCAGTCTTAATGGACATGGAGCTCAATCCCAATTTGTCATCATTCTCCTTTCCACGCACTGCAGTTCTGCAGTTGTGTTCGATATTTGCACCTTTACTATTCCGCACATTGGATAAAGACAGTCAGACTTTCCTTCCTGCTGATATTCCTCTTGAGTGGTATGTTACTCTGCCTGTATAAATGATGGGAGAAATTCTCAGCTTGCAGAAATGGGTGGATCTCGATGAATTCTGAGGGATTTATGATTGTTTACACCAAGTGCAGGTATGACCTTTGCTCCCTATGAAATTTCTTGCAAGGTAAGATGCAAACTTATTTGCAAATAAGGGAGGGAGAATCCGGACCGAAATGACTGATGTGAGAAAGGAACTTAAAAATTTACTGTTGGACCTGCAAACTCTTCAAAGATATTTAAATTGCCAGCTTTTAATATTATGGATGATAAGGAGAAAAAAAAAAAAAAATATATATATATAGTATGTATGTATGTATGTATATGTGTGTATATATATTGTATTTCTTTCCTCTCCTGTGTGTTCAATGAAGAAAAATTTCAAATCCTCCTAAAACAGATGTTATGTGTGGAATAAACACGCACTGTTATTCGGTCGGACCACAGAAATGATACCACATCTGGCCTAGTGTTAACTTATATACTTTTTGAAGCTGTGCACTTCCACCAACATCTGCTTAAGTCTGGGAAAATGATCTGATGAAACCCTAGTGGTACATTCTATGATCCATACATGAATAAAATTTCCACCAGGGCTGAGCTATTTTGCATAACAAAGGCATAAAATAGTTTCAGACTTTTTTGCTATGTTGAGACATAGCTGTTGTAACTCAGGTATTCTGCCTGATCAGAAACTTTTGAGAAGTTCACAGGTCAAAGACACATGTATGTATGTGAATACAGGGCTCTAAAAAGGAAGCTGTGGGTGATGCTTGGATTTAGCCTCCTTTGAGTATCATCCTTTTATTACCATTTCCTACTGGCTGACAGGAAGTGATGGGAATTGCTTGGATCATTGCATTTTCCTGTCACAGCCCTGTCCACAGATGGAAATTCAAAGCAGCAAGATGTGTGATCCTTCCATCATTACAAAGATGTGGATACAGGAAAGCCACCTCTCAATAACTGAGGCAGAAAATAGCATTAACTATTTAAATCAGATAAATATGTATTGTTATGTATAACAAAAGTTATTTATGTCTTCAATAGACATTTATATTTAGTTACATTTGTTACAGCATTATTCTAATTCTGCCATGCCAACGATGGCTATTTGCATTTCTTATTTAAATAATTCCTGAAGATATTCTTAAAATGCACACAACATTAATTTCCAATTTCTGAATGCCGTTCTTTTACCATTGTACAGAGTCTTAGAGCTAAATGGCCACAGATGGGTTATGTGTCTAGGTCAATTTCTATACGCCCACTTTGTTTTGTGCTTTCATTTTTTGAAAGACAACACGTAAAATATTTTTTCTCAGCCAAGAAGGTTAATTTGCAAATGCAAACGCTGGAAAATACATTCTTATAAGCCTTGGAAAGAGCTAAATATACACGCTAAGTTCGAGGCTTGCAAATGCCAGGGCTTGCAGGGACATTAGTCTATATTGCGCCAAGGTCAATGTATAGCGCGAATGTCAGAGCCCTGCCCACTGATGAATATCTGTGAGTGACAGCAGCAACATGGAGATGAAGCATCAGCACAGCGAGTCTGCTCATTTCTTGAGGCAATTACTGGACTATATGGCGTTGTTCTGCGAGCAGGAACATGGGTTTTGTGCTATTTCTTTCACCCCTGAGAAAGTGAAGCAAACTGGCTCCTGAATTTTGGGAAGCAGAGGGAAAATACTGCTTTTAGAGACCACAGCAAGCACAGCTGTGTGGATCTGATGCTGAATAATCGTGTTTTCTTAGTATTCACTGTCATTAATCCTTCTCAGTTCTTTAAACTCATAATCTTGAATAGTTTGGTAAATCCCATTTATTTTTTGACTCATGCTTAGATGTTTTCTTAGCCAATTCCACGGCTGCAGACTGTTACAGGTAAAAGAAAAAAAAAAGATTTATCCTTGTTTCAAATGTGACAGAAGAGTCTCTTTTGACGTGGGTTTCATTTTTTTCTAAATTAATTTAAAACTCATACTGTCTCCCACAAATTAGATATGAGTCACAAATGTTACTTTCCAAAACCTTTTCTTATGGTGCTGCAACAAAACAGTAAAGCCCGAGTACTAAGCTGTGGTGGAGGCTTCTGGTTTTTTAATCTACTTTAACCCTTTTCCTAGCAAGTGCTAAATCAGCTCTGAGAGATAAAATACTTCCAGAACCTGGAAGAAGCCTTTGAAAAGAAAATATTTTCGGACTGTACCTGATTGCACCTGGTCTTACCGTAGTGCCTGAGGATCCCAGCTATGAATTAGGACCTACTGGTTTGAGATGCCACCCAAGCACAGTGGCAGAGATTTTGGGGCAGAAAGAGCTTTCTTCTCATCCACCCCAAAGGGCCCCCTCCCTCTGGCCGCGTGCCCTCGTTCAACCTTGGGAATCACAGTCAGAGGGGATCCAGGTCAAATTCTCGTGAAATACAGTTTGGATGGAAGCAGTCCTACCATCCCTACCCATAACTGAGATCAGTCACACAGGCGCTAAGGGTTCACACCGGGTCTGTGTGCGTGTGCACGTTTGGGGCGCATGGGCAAATAAAACACGAGGAGTCTCAAGAAAAATTTCCCCTACTTTCCAGAGATTTCCCCCAAGCCTGAGTGCTGTTTTTCTTTTATCTTGCAGTTCATTATAACCTATTTGCGGTGGATGGATGATCAAGCTCGCAAAACTCACTTTAATCTAAATATATTAGCTCACGCACCTGAAAAAGGGAAAAAAATATACGGAAAATTTCCTAGTGACATTTTGCGCCTTTTTTGTGCTGCCTGAACTAATCACTGACACCAGTTTGCCTCCTGCAAGTGGCTCTGATATTGCTGCGTCTTTGCAATGTCACAAGCAGTTGCACAGAGTCCGCGGCCCCCGAATCTTATCTTGACTCACTCCCTGGCTCTGCAGTTTGGAAACATCCTTCACATCAGCTAGCACCAGAGGGCAGGTTTTATTTCATAGCTATACCTGAACCCTGGCAGTGCTTGAACTTTCAGATGGCAAATTTCCATCAAGGGACAAGCCATTTGATTTTGCTGTGCTTTTCCAGCTCTCTTTATTCGCCACGGTCGGCACGGGTGCCCACCTGGCTGCAAGACCCCATCACTGCCCCGCGTCAGGGGAGTGGGGCAAAATGCACTGCACAGGTCTGGGCTAATACGACTCACTGGCTTATGCCCCTCCTGCCAAGCGAACCTAGTCTGTTTTGGCAGCAATTAAATAAAATGCAAATCTGCACCCGCTTATTACAGCATGATGCCTAGGTAGCTGGCTGGGGACATCCTGTTACTTATGGAAGCTGCTTTAATTCCTGGTTCTTTGGAGTTCAGATAATTCCTGCTTTGATGAACACATGCACACACCAAAAAAAACTAAAAAAAACCCCCACCCTTTAGGAAAATGCAGGAGGAGAAGCATAAATATAGTGGAGAGCACGGAGGTAAACTCCAACCGAAATAGCCAGCTGTCCTGGGCAGCAGCTGTCCGTTCCTAGGAAGACATGACCATGCTGCACAAGCCTGGCGGGTTAGACAACAGCGTCCCCAGATAATGGGAATTTGGCTTGTGGAAGGACTGAAGGACCTGGCTTTCCTCTGAATCTGCAAGGGATTGTCAAACACTGCAAGGTCCACTGATTAGCATGAGTCAAGTCCTCTTTCTTCAGACCCAAACAAATTTTGCAAGCAGAGGGAGCTGCTCATGTAATCATTACATGGCAACAGATGTGCTCACCCGCTCCGAGGCAGGCGTCCTTAATTTAGCATTGCTCGCCACCAAGGTTGTCTTCTTTTAAGGATGATGTCATGTGCTCATCCTACATATTATCCCTCTGCAGCAATATCTGCTGGCACATAAGTCCGTCTGAACTTGGCAACCCAGCCTTCAGATGGGCAAAATGCCACTGTAACAGATGGGTGAGCAATGAAACGAGTGCAAGCGGCAAGTCAGAGCGTAACGGGGCAGCTTCCTTTCCAGGAACGAGGAAACGCCCTGTGGTAGAGCCGTTCAGCAGCTAGAATAAAGATTTAATGATATTACTCCTTGATTCCTGAGCAGGTGAACTTCACAGAAGGCAAGCGACCAAATGCAGCCTCAGAAAGTGCAAAAAGTAGCTATTTTGGATATAAGTTGCCTTGAAATACTATTTCGATAACTTTTCTGTTGCACTTTCTGAAGTGAAGAATCTTGTCTGAACACATCTTTAAATGAATGAATTCTTGGCGGCCCTGAAAAAATTTATCTGTGAAGCAAAAAATAAATGTGTGGAAAAATCCTTATAAATTTAACGGTGTCAGTGGGACTACACTGGAATGGTTCTCGAGAACCAACAGCGTTGACCAAAGGATTTTGTTTTGCATTGTTTTTAACAATTCCAATGGGAATTAAATTTTCTAAATTTAAGTGATTTTTTTCCCCATGTCATTTGAAAGAAAAAGAAAGTGAGAAAGCTTCAGCCTAAGGTGCCGGAGCTTCTCTTTGCTTTTGGAAAAACTATGCTGTCTTGGAAGTTGGGAAAGTGTTATTTATGTTTCCTTTTTTTAAAGAATACTGATTAACATACTTATTACATATTTTTTATCCTTTTCAATGATAGAAATTTGGTGTAAGTGATCTGTTATATCAGGTTTCAGTATTCTTATCATTGCTGAATTGATTAAAAAGCACAAGAGAGTTAGTTGATTATAAAGGTTATAACAAGGTATTATGTTTTTCTGAGGTCAGAAAATACATGTCTGAGGTTAAAAAATACATGTTTTAGAAGAAAGAAATTAACAGGAACAAAAAAGGAAAAGTCTCAAGTATTATATTGGTTTATTTTCTTTCATGCTAACATTAAATACCAAAAAGTGAACATATTGAGCAATCTTGGATGCAAATACATTTTTACACAAAATTTACATTTAATACATACATAACATCTATATGTGGTTGGCAAATAGGAGCAAGTGGAGAAGACTTATCAGCGCATTTTAGGCATAAATGTGTCCTATTATGTTGTTGTTATTCATAGCAGGCACCCCAGGAAAGAATAAAGTAGAGGAATACTAAAAATACTAATTTTCCTTTTGAGTTCTTAGAGACACTAATATAGACAAAAAAAAGTGCTTTTAGTAGGAGGCGCTGACCACTAGACCCACGAAAGAATTTGTTGTCCATGTGCTTAATGCCTATTAAGGTACCTCCTTCTGCCATTAGGGAGACGTCTCAAGCGTTATGTTGCTATCTGTTTCTCCACATTAGACAACAGCTATCGAAAGTTTGCCTTGCCACCTTATCCGTGGCAAAAGGAGCGCTGCAGAGGGCGGCACTGATGCATGCCGCCGTTTCTGTTTCTTCCCCCAGGAGAGGAGTCACTCACAATTTTTGTGGACAAACGGAAGCTGAGCAAGAGGTCGGAAGGCAGCGATCCCAGCACCAACGGCTCTTCGGTGACCCTGGAGACCTTGCACCAGTTGGCAGCCTCTTACTTCATCGACCGAGACAGCACCCTCCGCCGGCTCCACCACATCCAGATTGCCTCCACGGCCATAAAGGTATGGGAGCTCCTCTGGGAATGACTGGCAAATGCGCTTCCAGGTTCACTGTCTGCTAGAGGGGATTACTTTTGATTACTAAAACAAAAAAGATTTACTAGGAAAATAATCACTTTTTTCCTAAAATTTTCGCTGGATAAAAAGCACTAATCTGATGATGAAGACGTCTAATGAGCGAATTCTTGGTTGCCCTGAAAAAAGTCTAATGCACTAAAGATATTATTCTTGATGAGTGATACATAATTTGAATGATGCAGATGGCCTTTTTAGAAGTGTTTCGTCAGTGAAACAATTTCCTTTATATATGTCCTCAACAACTGCGTTTATAGCCATTCTTATACCAGTGTATAGGCACCTATAGTTTGTGTTTTCCCTCGCACTTCTTTGCATTATTTTGCAATTACAGTCTAACATGCTCCTCTAATTGAAACATTAATGAATTAATTTCTTCCTATTTGGGGAAAGTTTTGGAGCTCTTGGTTCTGTGGTACTCAGTGCATTTTGTCAGGCAAAGCCTCCTGCTGTAGGTCACATGTGGCGTGAGAGGATGCTTGGCTAAGATCAGCACTTATGTAGGCATGGCATAAAGGTACAACCACTCTTTTGAACGATTCTCTCGTTTGACATTGCCTATCTGAAATAACCTCTCTGAGTACACTTCCAGCGTAGAAGAGCAAAACAGATTTTAATTTGCAGTTGAATGTGCATAAATTCTAAAACTTTCAGTGTAAGGTGTTTTGTTTGGAATCCACTGAATTCTTTGGATCTTTCAACTGGTAGCTAAGTTCTTCATTAAAGACCTCCTGAGGCCAATTCACGGTTTCCAACTACCCTAGTTATTACTTTTCAGCAAATATAAATTTACCTGCTTGGGAGCTCCAGGTCCTTTGCAGATTAAGAGGGGTAGAATGTGATTTTTTGCATCGGCAGTGCATGCTCAGTTCAGCAGTTCATATATATCGGTTATGCCTCCTGCCCCATCCATTCCTGGGCTGGTGACTCGACGGCTAACCCCAGCTCAGAGCTCGTCGTCCACGTCTTACTACAGACTGCCTTATTGGCCGTCTGATTTGACTTGTCTCAATAATCTTGCCATTTATCATGTAGATCTGCAGCAATCTTTAAAAAACTAGGCTCCTTCCTTCAAAGTCCAGGCGAAACTTTCCTTCCATGTTAAGGAAACTGGTGGCAACTGAAGGGCTAGAAAATGGGAGGCAGAGACAAAGCAGTGTTTGAAATAAATTTCTCCTTGTATTTGCTGCAGTTGTGCTTTTTCCTTTCTTTTTTTAATGGGAAAATTTGTGACATAATGCAAAATTCAACCCTGTTTCCATATAGCTGCTTTGCTAATGATTTAGGTAACGAATGCTCTGTGCGTCGAAAGTTTTTTACAAACAACACCAAATGACTAAGTTTTTTCTCCTCCTGCCTCCCCATTCACAAGATGGATTCAGATGCAAGCTGTAGTCCATCACCAATCCGCTTTGGGTAATTGACTGCAGCAGGTCTCGAGAAAATGGTTCTCACATCAGATGCAACAGTGCTGATACACGAAACCCTCATTTTACAATGCTGCTTTCATGGAGGGACGGCGAACATTTGCATAACAGATTTCTATTGTCAGCGCACTTAACTGAACAAAAAACTGTTTCTGGTGAAAACAAGAAACACAAAAGCAGCAAGGAGAAGGCATTTTTTTTGTTCTCTCCGCAGAGATTTTCCAAACACCACAGTTTTTAAATTAGCAAACCATCAAATAAAGTCGCAGATGCATGGTGCAAATAGCAGATTTCAAGATTATTTATTAAGGAGTGTGTACTGGGGTCTCGGTTAGGCAACCTCCTCTCCATGCTAGCAGAGCTGCAGGGACAGATCTCAGTGCCCCAGCAGATCAGCATGGGATGCGACTTGGTGGGACCCAAGGACTGGGGTTGCCATCAGCCAGCTCTATGCCTTCCCCTTCTTGGCTGCTCCAAGGAGAGGAGTCTCTAGTTTTAGGTGGAATTTAGGTTTTTTTCCAGCACTTAGGCCAAAAATTACTGGATTGGTTTTTAGGTCATAGCAGCTTCCATGTCTGTCTTGCCACAGCTCTGCTCAAAGTCTTTCTCTCCATGGGACATCCAGGCAGCATTTGCAAAGGCGGTCCAAGCAAACCTCCCTCAGCTTACGGTAGCTCTCTCCTGAGCAGCATCAGCTAAATCCAGTATAAAAGTATTGGTGAGGATTGGTCTCCACAGCTTAGAAATCCCTGAAATTCTGAATTTATGATATATTAGAAACATACCGAGCACTACACAATTATTTTTTGATTGCTCACTAACTAAGAAAATATCATGTTTAGCACCTATTTAGTATTTGATACTGTCATTTAAGAGTCCCTCTCAGATAGTGATTCTGTGTCTTAAAACACCATTTCCATGTACCTGTAACTTCATTTCATTGAAAAGGAAAATACTAAAAGGATACTTATCTTTTGAATAGGTGTTTTTCCCCCCCTTCCCTTTTTGTTAGTCAATTTTAGATACATTTTGGATGGCTTTTTAATATGCAGTATACCTTACCATGCTAGCAGAGGTGTTTATGCTTTAGGAAAGAGAATATTAATATTGCTTCATATAACTTAACTAGGTAAGGTAGCTTCTTACTAGGTAAGACCCAACTATCCTTCTGAGAATACATATCTGAATGAAAAAAAAGTCACCCAGAACAGGCAAGTCCTAAAAAACAAATCAAAAGACATGTTATCTGGGGAGAAATCATAATGCTTCAGCACACAAATGAGCCTCCCAGCTTACTCAAAGGTAAGGAAGAAGTTGTCCTTGTCTTTGGAGCACATGACTACCTATAGTGGTGCATTTTGTACCTTTGGAAATTGGTTTCTGATCGTGTTTGGAGGCATGATATCTGATTAGATAAGCTGAAGACCTGTAATATCTGAAGACAGTTCCAGAGTTTTCATACGTGTGAAATTATATGTCATGTCCTGCAGGGAACATCTGCATTACCTCTGTGTATAAATCCATACGGTTTACCGTGCAGTAACCCTTTAACCCTTTAAGTTTCTTAACCAGCGTTAACTCTCTTTACCATGGAGGCTTCTTGGGGTTTTGAACTTCAAAATGAACAGAAGTCATCTGATAAAGGTTGCTTGTTTGTTTGTTTATCTCCCATGAATATGTATATGAGTATATACGAACTCCATCATGCGGCATCTCCTAAACCAAATTACCGCATGTAGTCCTATAATAATTCTGTGCCCTTGTGATTTTTGTTTTCTCCTGATTCGTTTGTTTTGTCTGTCAGACTATCTGATTTTGGAGGTAAAGATTTTCTTTCTGAGTGCATTGTAAATAGGTAGCGCATCGATATAGTTTAATGATCACTTAACAGCAAAAATATAACAATACGGGAGGAAATATTATCCCTTCTGTCTAGACTAGGAAAGAGGACAAATGGTTAAAAGAGCTGTAGCATTGCTCAGTCATTTACTAGGATAGCGAATGAGCAATTCACCCATTCATAAACTATGGCTGTGTCCAGGTTTGGCCACACAGTTCTTAGTATTTCCACCTTTTTCCTCTAGTGCTTCTTCAATAGGTTAAGGTCTACAGGTCTTTACAGCTGGGACATGGAGAGGGATCTGTTAGGTCACATGAGGCACAGAGCCAAATCGAGAATAGATCAAATATCAAATGAGAATGATCAGGTTCAAGCAATATTCTGAAAAAAAAATCACCATCAATAAACACCTGTTTTCCCAAATTGTAAGAACAAAAAGCAGTGGATACGCTTTCACAGCATCACAGAATCGCTGAGGTTGGAAGGGACCTCTGGAGATCATCTAGTCCAACCCCCCTGCTCAAGCAGGGTCACCTAGAGCACATTGCACAGGATTGCATCCAGGCACGCTTTGAATATCTCCAGAGAAGGAGACTCCACCACCTCTCGGGGCAACCTGTTCCAGTGCTCTGTCACCCTCACAGTGAAAAAGTTTTTCCTCATGTTCAGATGGAAGTGTCTGTGTTTCAGTTTGTGCCCGTTGCCTCGCGTCCTGTCACTGGGCACCACTGAAAAGAGTCTGGTCCCATCCTCTCGACACCTTCCCTTCAGATACTTGTACACATTGATAAGATCTCCTCTCAGCCTTCTCTTCTCCAAGCTAAACAGGCCCAGCTCTCTCAGCCTTTCCTCATAAGAGAGATGCTCCAGTCCCCTAATCATCTTTGTGGCCCTTCGCTGGACTTGCTGCAGTAGTGCCACATCCCTCTTGTCCTGGGGAGCCCAGAACTGGACACAGTACTCTAGATGTGGCCTCAGCAGGGCTGAGTAGAGGGGGAGAATCACCTCCCTCGACCTGCTGGCAACACTCTTCCTGATGCACCCCAGGATACCATTGGCCTTCTTGGCCACAAGGGCACATTGCTGCCTCATGCTTAACTTGGTGTCCACCAGCACTCCCAGGTCCTTCTCCGCAGAGCTGCTTTCCAGCAGGTCAACCCCCAACCTGTACTGGTGCATGGGGTTATTCCTCCCCAGGTGCAGGACCCTGCACTTGCCTTTGTTGAACTTCATGAGGTTCCTCTCTGCCCACCATGAGAATAATAATAATATTGGAGAATAACGCATAATGAAATGTTCTTCTCCCTTCAGCAACAACCTGGAAATGATCCCGTATCAACTCAAATAATTAACTTATTTTAAAAAATAAAAATTGAATCAGATAATTAATACCTGATCAGTTCATATGTTCTTTAATTCATTCAGATTTACTGAGATATGTGATCCCTACTTTTTTTTTTCCTGATGGGTCTTGATACATGATTATATGGGACTAATGCAGGAAGATAGGCTTTTGATACATTTTTTAATTAAGCTTTTCTGTCCCAAACCTAATTTAAGTCACAGAGAAAGGAAAGTACCAGGGAGGGAAGAATTAACCTCAAAGTCTTCATGTTTCACTCTTATTTATCCAGTATAAAACGATACTATTCAGACCAAACTCTGCTTTCCCAGTATTGCTAATGTAAGGGAAGAGGAAAGGAGTGAAAGAGGCTTATTTGATGAATGTAATCAAGCTTGTTAACTGTGACATAATTATCCTTAAAAATAATGTGACCAAGGCCTCACTATTACACATTTACTATATTGACAACGTATTCCACATAAAGAGAGGAAAAAAAAAAAAACAAGCCACATCATTTTCCAACTGTAAATCAAATGTTCATGGGATCTACCCAGAGCCTTGTATCAATATTTACCTTATTTAAAACTCCCTGATACATACATTATTTCAATATTATTTTAATGCATGCATTTTAGTGTAAGTAGTTAGGTTCATATGCTAAATCAACAGTTTGCAGCCTCAAGGGCCTCACTGGCAACTTGCCAAGAGCCTGAGGGCTGCATCTAATTTGCATATACATTAACATGAATGTACATCCTGTTGTGTTTGAAATATTACAGATCTAACATTTCTTTCCCTTGTATGCTCATTTTAAAAGCTTTTTCGTATGAAAATTTCTCTCTGGAAGCATGTAGGGTTGTCAGCTCTCCTGCCCTTGTGGGATGATGGGGTGCGCAATCCTCTTATTTGGTAAAATCCTCTAAACTCGTGGAAGCGTAATACAAGTACAGTCAGCAAGCATTTTCCTTTCCCCCTGTGAGATCTTTTACCAGCCATATTTTCATGTCTTCTACCTTGGCTTTGTTCTCACGTCAGTACAGCTATGCTAATTTGCAGCTGCTGAAGATCTGACCGTAGCTGGAGGCCCAGGGGAAGGTGCAATGACCGGAGACCTAGGACTATGCAATGACCCTGATCCAAACTGCTGACCTCTTTCCTTCCCTGACTGATGGGTGGTGTACGCACAACATGAAGGGCACAAGCTACCGTAACACCTCCTGTGACTCTGGAGGCACGTCCTGCCATTGACTGCTGGCAGGGTGACCTTGGCATGTCACCCGCAGATCATCCATCCACTCTCCTAACAGCTCGTTAGGAGACTTTTTCAACGGTGGGTAGGTGGGAGAGGGCCAGGCATAATACGTCAAGCCTTTGTCATGCTTTCTGAGTCTAACGCAGCTGGAGGACGCAGCAGTACGAGCTGATGTTCAAATGACCCCAGGACCTGTTCACCAGGAGCCGTGATTCCACCAGTGGCTTTAAAGAGGGCTAATTCATACCGTGGCCTTCCCTTGCCTGGTATTGCTCTTGCAGGCTACATTTCCACTGAGGAAGTTTTATGCTGAGAAGAGCACAGAGCTTTGCGGGCTGGACTGTGAAAAAATGGCGAGGATGTGCTAGTCATTGGTTGACTGAAGTCCAAATTATTGTGCAGAACAGATAAGAAACACATTGGTGACATCGTAAATGTTATTGAATACTGTAGCTGTGTTCCGCAAAGGGATAAACACAGTTATGCTAGGCTGTTAGAACACTTTTGTTATTTGTTTAATAAAATGAAGAAGTTACGGCAGTCATATTTTGGAGGATATGCACTTCCATGCCAGAATAGATCTTCTTTCAAGGGAAAATGTTTCAGGGACCTGGGGCAGGTGAATGCAGTCTTGGCATTATCTTAGGGTACAACAGCTGTGGGACAACTCCCGTGCAACAAAAGAACAGGAGGGAACAGAAAAACAGATGCATAAATTGAATTTTCCACCAGCTATTCACAGCCAGATTACAGCCCATTTATTCCATCTGAGTGGGAATGAATAACCATCCTTGAGAATCTGTCCTCTAATTTCAATTAAATTTTATTGTGCAATTTGTTTTTTTCTTCCCCCAACACACTTTGTTTTTTTTGCTATGAGAGATTTAAGCCCTTTTGCTGCCTCTGAAAACTTTAGATTACAAATAGTATATAGGAACAGGACTCTATTGTGATGGTAAATATATTTGATTATCTATAATTAACCCATGAATGACTCATGGTGAGCTGTCAGCGAGGAAACTTAAGGGTAATGAAATTAGCTCCTCGCTCAAAACTCAGACTGAAACCCAGACAATTTTTTTTTGTTTTGTCTGAAAAAGCTTGCTTGCTTCATTTTTTTTCTTTCATACCTCATATTTGAATGCGTTTTTCTGTGAATTCACATAATTGCTGTAATCAAAAGAAGAAATTCTGAAAACTGAAGACCTGTGCTTTGTCAGATTTCTGGCAGATTCTAAATGTAGCTAATTTCCACAGTTTTGCATGAACAGGCAAATTTTTGAAGCTTTGGAAGTCCAGATGTGGCACATTTCTCGCTCCCATTTTCCTCCTTCAGTTTGCGGATGGGATTTAAGACTGCATAGCTGAGAAACCTTGCAAATCACTGAAATGTGGGATCCTCAGAAGTTTGTGCCCAGGAAGAGCTTTAAGTTGTAAAGTCACATTTAGAAATACCGAGCTGGAAAGACACTTGGCATATCAGATATCTGTGACTCATTGAAATTAAATAGCAAGCGTGAGCTTAATTAAACGCAGTAGGGAACTGAAAGGCAAAAGGTATTGGCCCTCATCAGAAATTTGCTTCTTCCCCATTGTGCAAGGGTGGTCACGTTACTTGAGCGTCTCAACAGAAAGCTGCAATATGGATCTTCAAGAGCAAGCATTTTTCAGGTCTGTACTGAAATTGCAAGTCGTTCACCACCTTGGAGGATCAGGCTGCCTCTGGATAACACTAAAGTCTGATATTTTTCAAAAGGGGGAGTTAAAAATTAAGATTTTCAGGAAATACATGTGATTTGTTTTCCCAGATCTTTTATCTTTATACAAGGAAACTCCCATGAAATTTCAGTAGGAATTGAATACTTTTGCAGGCTACCTTGAAAATCTCAGTCACTATTAGAAGCTTCACAAAATCAGCTCAGCTGTTTATATGGCTAGGTAGGGATTTTGAGGTTTAATTTTGGATTATTACCTAATCTTACCAAAGCACCTGGGACCTGCTGTTAGGCATCTAACTTCTTTTACATTCTGGGCATCACCTAGTGCCTCAGAGTCTTTCAGTAATCTCAGACCTATCCAAATTTACATTTTGGATAGGCAACTTTAGTCAGCTGAGATCAAACTGTTGATGTTATGCCCTTTGAGCCTGGTTGAACCATGCCATGAGGCATGGTACAGAGACTGTGTGCTAACACTGCTACATCAGTAATAGAACAGAATTCCCATTTGTCTCATTAGAAAATTGGAGTTCTTTTGAATTTTGACTTGCAGAATGAGGCTTTGTATGTTTATGGTGGGAGGCAATTGGAGATCCTTGGATCAAATCCATCATAGGTTTAACAAAATGTTGTGACTGGTATGTGTGGGCTGTTAACTAATTCTAGGAATGCATCAAATGTAAAGGTTAGGGATTTATTGCCATATCGTATTCAAGAATTTAAGGTGATGTGAATTAAAACCAACCTTAATTCATTTGGACACTAGGGTTCTAATTAAATAGAAACTCCGGGGCTCCTTTCCTAAAAGTTAATGCAGAGGTCAGGTCTGGTGTAAAACAGCATAATTCCTTTGAGAATCTGGTCCTCGCTATTCTAAAGAGCAAGAGGGGGGAAAAAAAAGTACCAGTAAGTTAATGCAATACCGTGTTTTACTAAACACGCTCAGAATGCATGCTCAGCAGCATAATTGACACAATACATCACAGCAGCTGCAACATGACACTTGTAAAAGGATGCGCTTTAGCAGCCTCTAATATAGGCTGCACCGTCTCATTATATTTTCAGCAATGTGCATAGAGGAGTAATGAGTGCAAGAAGTTATAACGTCTCCAGCTAGTTGGTAACACAGCATGAAATGCTTTCAGAGCTGCAAAATAGCACATAATAGAGATGCGAGGATGCGCAGTTTGGAAAGAGGTTAGATAAATATTCTGCATTCTTAAAAAAAAAAAAAAAACAACCCAAGGATAGACCATAAGTCATGAGAAACCATAAGAAATTGAAGGGTTGTTGGGTTTTTTTTTATATTGATTATGTAGATTAGTTAAAAGAGGAGAAGGAGGAATAAAAAATAAATTAAAAAAAATCCAAGCTCTATGCAGGCCAAAAATATACATGTGTAAACAAGAGACCTTAGCATCTTTCACACAGCTGCTGCCATCACAGTTGTCAAAAACCTAGAAATAATTCATACTGAAGTTTCCTTAAATGTTTCATATGCCATTTTATTTTTCTTCCCTTACGATGTGGAGCCAAAGTAAACCCACCCAGAAAAGGGAGGAAGGCTTTAATACTGTGAGATCCACAAAGAGCGCTTTGGGCAATACAGCTAGAGCAGAGCACTGCAGCACCAATTTGGGGCCTTCTTATTTTCATGGCTTTTAATTTAGTCTTTATTCTGGCTGTGCAGCGGTTTGTGCATGGGCTGAGAAACGTATACTTCAGCGGTCTTAATGTCTGCTACTCTAATTGACAGCTACAGGCTGTGAGCAGGTCAGAAAATGTCACACAAGGAGTATAAAATTAGGAGAACATTTCCCTATCTCTGAACTCTAAGAAATAAGAGACAACACATATCAAGAACGTATATGAACACAAAGGTCAGCTTGGGAAGGATATCCCAGGGTAACAGAGACTCAGAGTCGGAAGCAATAAGCTAAGAGAATAATAACAGCCTGTTGAACCACTTTAGTACTTCTATTACTTTTCCATATAGAAATTATACCCTTCATACATTTTCATGGGTTTTGCTGTTATACATTGTAATTAATCTCCATTCTATTAATTTAGTGCTACAAAACACCCCTGGAAATATCCTTCATGTTTAAATCCTTTAAAGGCAAGTAACTCTGGGAGTTATTTCAGTTATTTCTACTTATAGGACCTCACGCAGTACTTCAGCAGGATCTACATTTCCGGCAGGCTCTAAAACTATAGCACAAGCTCTAATAAACCAATGCTTATCAGGGCGATATATGCAGAAGCTGAGGTTAGGAAAGATCTCTTTACTCATCCAGGACACTTTCTATAGTATTTAGTGATCCCTATAGTGTGTTTTCAGATCTTAAATATCTGAAACAATGGCATTTTCATCACTGTCTTACAGACTCTATTGTCATAGCTGACAGTAAAGGTATTTTTCATCTTGCATGGTGAGATCCTGACCTTATATGAGGAATAAGCCCCACTGAAATCAATGGATTTTCTCTGCACACATACCATTGATATCAAGGCTTTCTCCATTCCACCTCAGCCATCATCTTCCTAATTTATCAAGCCATTCTTCATTATTCTCCTCTCATTCCCAGGGAATGGTTAAGACATTTCATGTTCTTTGGGTATAAATGCAGTGTTTTTCCTCTTTTTTTTCCCCTGAAAAAGTAAAATAATAATAATAAAAAAATTAAGACACATCTGTAGTATCATAGTCATACTAGTTCATAATTTTCAAGCAATTACAACAGTTACAATAATACCACTAAATACTACTGGTATACAATCTCCTACCTAGTATGCAGATTTCTGAGGGAAAATAATTGTATTTTCTCCAGGAGTACCTAGAGAACTGAAAATGAAAGAGATTTCCATGTTTTTCCTTTGACTTCTCATGAAATCCTTAATATGTAAGAAAAAGGGATGATAAAATGCTGCAGATAATAGAGAAGATGGTTTGAGGAGGCTCATTAATAATTTTCCTTTCAACATATTTTAGTCTATTTAAGTAGACTTTATTCAGAATCTGGTTCTCCGTTAGAAATATGACATTCACAGTGATACTGAATCATGCGTATCATTGTAAGAAATAAATATCCTATGTTACTTCAAGCATAGCAATTTATATCCTCAATTAAAGTATAATGATAAAATGTATGGGTCTGCTTTTCTTTTATTTTATGTGATATACAAGAGGACCTATGCATTTTGATTTTTAATATAGGTTTACTTTTGCTGCAAGGAAGTAGTCTCAATTTGCTGAATGTCGTTGGAAAGACATAGAGAACAAGAATGCTTTGTTTTGGTTTGTGTTTTGGCTTACACTTAAAAAAACCTAGTTGAGTTTCTTCTAAAATGAGCAAATTGAATAAAAATATTTTTTCCTGCTAAGTATTTTTCAGTTAGGCTTTCAAAATAATTCAGATTGTGAAAAGGAAATAAGATTTTGGGGTGTCAACACTAAAAATTTTTGATTCCACCAACTTCATCTCATGTATCATATTTCATTTTTTGTTACCACAGTTATGATTTTTGTCCCAGTGTTATAATCCTCATATTTCGATTTCCATTATGGCTTTTTACGTGGCTATGAAATTTTTAATGTGGAAATATGTGACAGGAAAAAAATAAAATAAAAAGGCATGTTATTTATGGTCATTCTAAATACAGAAATAGATTTTCATTGCGTTGTTCATTATGTATGCTGTCTAACTGGTGATCCGCCTATATAGACCTTATATTAAGCACATACACATAATCACCTTCACAGCAGGAAGCATGTCACCGGTGCAGTGGAAGATGTAATGTAGCTCCAGTGAAAGCCTAAGACTGATTTCATTGAAATTCTCCCTCATTTCAAAGGCATCAAGTAAAGAAGCTTTCCTACCTGCAACCCAAGCCCAAAATGTTTGCCCTAACATCCTTCCCTGTGCCAAACCAGGCCTTACAAAGAAGAGTCCAGAGTTGGTCTAACACACTCTCTGAGGAAGATGATTCTTTCTGAATGGGTTTACCGCATTTCTTTTACGTGCTTTCCTTAAGAAAAAAAAAAGTGAGCAAGTTAAGAAAACCAGCCAGTCAGTGGTCATGTCCAATGATTTTTTTATTTTACAGAAATACTTCATTTGCTAGAGTCAACTTTTCTCTACTGCTTGACTTGCAGTTACAAATCGGCCCTCACAGTGTTGAGTCCCAGCCACATTATTCTGATGGTAGCAAATTGAGGTGGCATAAACCCCAGCTTCTAACTTCATTGCAAACCACACCAGAGAAGCCAAGTGCCAAAAGAAAAGTTCAGAGATTGCTCCTCTCCCAGTGAAGTGCTCAAGATTTCCTCCAGCGCTCATGGAAGTCCTTCCTAAGTGTCCATCAGTGCTTGACACCGAGTTCTCGTTTATGAGATGTTCGAATCCTTTGCAGGAGATTTTTATCTTCATGCAGGTTTTCTCAGTTCATCTTTAGCATCAGTTTGAAAGAAAAGGCTTCAAAGGCTTTCTGGAGACTTCTCACATGTTCCTGAGATTGTCCTCTTTCATTAGAATGATTCTTGCGTTACACTGCAGAAGAAAAGGACAATTTACTAAAGTCTCTGTTGCACTTCTTCACCTCGTCAGAAGGTTTAAAACTACGTGATGAATTTGGAAGTTTGTCATATGCATCTAACCTTCCATAAATATTTTACCATCAGAGACACTGTAGTAGGATATGAAGAGATGTCAGTGTACAGTCTGGCATGCTGAGCTCTACTCCTAACTGCCCCAAAGAGCCTTTCCACGACCTTGAACAAGTCACTCAAAAGTTCTCCGTGCCTTAGTCCCTCCATAATTAAAACGGTGATTACAGCATTCACTTATCTAATAATAAGCTGTGAGGTTTAATTCTGTCATGTTTGCAACTTCCCTCGGTAAGATTTGCTTTATGACAGTAAAGGTAGCTCCGTATGTCTCTGTTTGGCCATAAAGGGTAATCTATTAAAAATAATCTCCTGGAGAGGAGTTGATATATTATGACGGAAACAGAAGTGTAAGGCATCTAGCTGTTCTTTCATGAGGTGAATGACCGAGGCATTTCACCTGTTAAACTCCACAGCATCTGGCACTCACAATGCTAAAAAGACAATAAGGAAAGTTAATTAAGATACTGTACAATATAAAAAAGTCATATACTGTTATGACAGAATAATAGCTTAGAAAGGAGATTTATGTTCTACAGGCAAGCCAGAGGGTCTAATAGATAAAAACTGGCTAGAAGAAATCTCCAATGATGAATACAAAGATTTTGTGCAGACATGTAAATCCAGTATCTCAGTGTCCAGTATCTCAAAAATTAACAAATACTCATGACAAAAGCTTTTCACAGAATGTATTTTGAAAGGAGCTAGATAATTAGCTCTCTCCAGAAATGTTCTGATTTCAGTTAGGTGGTCGCTTACGTGGAGACAAATCAAGATCTCCAGGTAGCATAGTTCCCTTCATTTCTGAACGGACCAAAGTCCACTTCCCTGGGACTCTGCAGTACTGATAATAAATGTTAGTCTCTTCTCGTTTCTCCCCCCCCCCTTTTTTTTTTTGAACTTCCCTCTTTCCCAGATCCTCGTGCTAGTAGGAACACTCTAGCTTGCTCTTTTTCTGTTTTTTTGGTTGAAGAAATGCACTTGTCTTTATGATACATCATTCTTTGCCCTTGATGTAGTCTTATGTCAGGTCCAGAAAGAAATGATTACAGCAAGCATTTGGACAAAACTCTCTATTCTATATATTTTTTGGAAAAAAAAAAACCACTTTAACGTAAGATCCATAATATGACAGATTCATGTATGGCCTAGTGGACAGGCCTTCATAAGCCTATTTGATAGGACTTTTTACTGCCACAAATCAGGATGCTTTCAAGGATTTCCCAGCTAAGCACAGCACTCTGTCTAGATGACATTGCCCCTTGGACCTAATTCTAAGAGCAGTCTTCTGCATGTTAAAATTTTTTTATTTTTCTCTGTTTCATGAAATGAGGATATCCAGAATTGCTCAATTGTCACCCGAAACTTTCTAAAGAGTAGTCGGCTTTTCATTCATGAACCTTTATAGATGATGAACAAGTTAAGGTCTGGCAATTGAGTTTAATGAGACAGTCTTACTGCCATGTGTCAGAGAGATTTTCACCTGCAAAGAATATGGAAACCCACATGGTGGATCTGGCCTCCCTTGCTGAAAATAAAGGATTTGGGGAAGTCCCTGGGCAGTTTCCATCAAGCTGTAATTCCTGCTTCTCATGAAGGCTTTTTTGTTTGAATTCTTTGTGTTTCTGCTTTGTAACAGTCCTTCATTACTCTAAGTTTACAAAGGTACTTCAGTAGCGTTTGATATATTTACAGTTATGAGTATTCTGCTGATTTAGTCAAACTTAGAAAAATTATGAATCCAGTTTTACTTGTATTCTTTAGAGTAAAGAACTAAACTCTGATTTAAAGTTTCTTTCTTACCTCCTGAGGTAGCAGATTTGCTCACTTTTCCTTTACAATATTTTTTTTGTGTGTTTTGTTCGTTAAAACTTTGAGGAGTACAGTGCAAAATACAACCGAGTATCTAACTCCTACCTGGTCCTCATTCACTAAAGAGTTTCTACTGTCTACGGACTAGTGAGCATTTGACATCAAAAGTCTCTATATTTCAGGTTGGGCATAACCAAAAACATCTCAGTCTTTACGATGCTAGAAGATTCTTCACTTAACCTTTGGGTATTTGGGTATATCTTTCCTTTGCTGCCTGACGGACTAAATCGGGAAGATCAGACCTTGTACTGAACATAACTACCAACTCTCATTTCCCATAAATTTCGGCTAACTGGCAAACCTGAGTTCGGGCCTCCTCCTTCCTGAGACATAGCAGAAAGGTGATACAATTTGCTGGAATACATTAGGTCTCAGAGGGGGGAAAAAAGGAGAATTTATTCTGTTTTTAAAAACTATTTTGTTTTTGCAGACTTCATGGTTGGTTTATTTAACTAACCACTTTTCTTTTATATGGTTCTTCCCTTACAAATTTGTTTCTCTCCTTTGCCTTGCCTTTCCCAATACCTTTTTTTAATCTAGAATACTGCTCATTATTGCAGCAGTGAGTTCTCTGTAAAAAAAATTTGAAAAGTCATTTTTAATTACATATATAACAACTGATTGAAAAAATATTGTTTGGTTCATAGTAGAGAGTCCTAGCTAGAACTGCATGAATCTTTGTATCTTAATCAAATTTAGCCTCAGGGAAGAGAGCGGTTCGGTGTGCTTACCCTCCCATCAGGCTTGCAGCAAGCTGACCTAACATAGCAAGTGGAGAGCCCAAATAAACCTCATCCTTTCCCAGGAGCTCTTCCCTGCTGCTTCCTCAACTGCTTCTTCGGTCTGAAACGATCCCGTCAATGCAGGTGGTTCTGCCCAAGGGTTGGCAGCCAGAATAGAAACAGGAAGAGGAATACTGTGGGAAAAAGTCCTTGCTACAGGCAATTTCCGTATGAAGATTAAGCATAGCAAGTGAGGCCAAATTTTATTCTTTTCCAACCACTGCAGCTGAAACTATTGCACATAGGCCCGGAAATGTTTCCATAATGTTCATCCCAAAAAATAACTCAGGAGTATCCTGGATGGTGGTGAGCCAGAACACTGCTGAGATTTCCTACATCTTGTGCAAATCTCACTGGCCAATTTTAAAAGTAAAAGCTTCAAAATTGCTTAGATGGTATAAAATCACATTTATCAAAGTAAGCACCGAGTCTCACAATGAGCATTGGGTTTCTGAGCACTTACATCAATTTTGCTTATAGACTTTGGTCCTTTAGTTCACTTAAAGGATTTAGAAAACATTGGCAAACTTGTGCAGGCTTCAGAACAGATTCAGCACTGTTTCTTGGGATTAAACACCGAGACCTTTGCGTTTCACTATTCTGTAGCTAATTCCAGCATTGATCCTTGATCGGACTTTTAAGTACTACTGCAGATAAATATTTGTAGCTCTTCTTTCCTATGAGACAATACTTGACAAGCAACACATTGGTTTTGTTTAAAAGATAAACACCAGAGATTTGATTTTTGAATCCTGGGTCTCTTGTAACAAGTTTCCCAATCCTATTGGCCTATTTGGTGTAATAATGGTGTAATCTGGAGCTAGGCACGGTGCATGACGTATATCTCTACTGCAGCATGATTTAAAATCGTATTCCAGTCTCAAGTGTTCTTCATGTGTCTTTTTATAAGTTCACGGGGATCAAAGGCTGAAGATTTGCTTTCGCCACAGATGAAACTACACAGTATGACCGGAGCAGCATAAACAAGCAGAGTTATAAAGCAATACACATAAACTATCCATCTAATGCTGGGTAGGCATCCACGCACACTACTACGAAGAGAAGATGAAAGCTTCAGGATAAAGTTGCTTTTGTTTCCTATGACGAATTTAGCCAAGCATCTCTGCTTGGTTTGAAGGTCTGATAGAGATTTAATGATGAAATTATAGATCAGTTGCCATTATTAACTCTGTGATTAGGTCTTCAAATATGCAGGAAAATGTCTACAAATGGTAACATAAAAAAAATTAGAGTTTTGTAAAAATGTAAAATGAGAGCTGGCGGTACCGATGAGACAGAAAGGGCAAATGAGTTAATCTTCTACAAGATGGGATAAAATGGGCAGGAAGCAATCAGGATGCAACCTAAAAGTAAGTTCCCCAAAACAACCCAGGGTGCATTAGGAATTTTAGTGATATGGACAGCATAAATGAAACTGTAATTTAGATGAATTCCAGGAAAAGAAGTACAAGATATGGAAACAGTTCCAATTGGTAAATCTTCCGAGACAACACAGAAGAGATCGCAGCTAAGTTTTAGACTTGCAGAGAAAGGTTTAATCATAGTTAGGTTCTCCCTGGAAAATCCAGATCCTAATTAACTTCTGCTCATATCACTTTGGTTTTTTGTTTGTTTGTTTGTTTGTTTGAGCTTAAATGCTTTTAATCCTTTTTATGATATTTCTGTTTTAAGTCCTAATGTTAACCTTTAGTACTTAAATTGTTAGGACTGGGAATTGCTGTTCCCTGTGCTCCTCCATGTGTGTACAGATGAGCTTTTTGTCAAATAACCTAATATAAATGTTTCTAACACTTTTTTTTTATTTCTCTTAAAATGCAATGTATTTATAATTTTTTAAAAATAAGCAGTCAAGGCAAAATGCTTCCAAATTAACCAAAGCCAGTGCTTATATTCATCTAGACCTTCTTTTTCCTGCTGTTTTTCACAAAAAAATGGAAGATTTTGACTTCGCATTCTGATTCAGGAAGGACTTTCTTTTTCACCCTTTCCCAACCTCAGAAAATGATTTTCCATCCAGCTACAGTATTACTGTGACTAATGTTAGCTATGATTCTTATATAGGGCCAAATTGTGCTGTCTTCTTACAACTAAGGGGGAAGCAGTGAAAAATCCCAGTAGCAAAGGACTGCATGTTTAAAACCAAGCCATGAAGATATAAATCTTTTATTGAAAACTCTTGGGAAGTCCTTACATGGGGACTGTGAAGAGCTGGGATTTTGCAGTTGGGCTAAATGCGCCCTAAGATTTCTTTCTAGTTTTTTGTCCATTATATGGTAATGGAATTATGCATGGAAAAGAATGGAGGGCTGTTAAAGGGGCTTTGTTTTAGTGGGCTGCTTTGCTTTTGTTTTCTGCAGATACCCTGAGTTTTTTATGCACATGAAATATTATTTTAATTTGTATCTGTGCTGTCCTCTTTGTTTCTAATTCTATCTTTTAACCAAAATATATAGGTTTCATTTATTGTTCACTGCTCAGCTGTCTCTTTAGGCAATAAAAGTTGTGAAAAAGTAATATTAGTATTCATTTAAGTGACTAAGACCAGGCAAGCAGAAGTATCTAAATATAAACTGAAACAAAATACTCAGCTTTTATTACTTCTTCACTAAGAAGTCCATTATTTCTTCATAAGAGAACTTCGCTGTCACACATTGCTCAAGGCTAGTTAAGAGAGAGAACTTGTTCCTTCAGGGAAAATGCCTACCCTCATTCCCTTTAGAAAGCAGATTCAAGCCTTTATTTCTGCATATAAGGATAGTAGAGGTGCTGCTTTTTTCCGATAGCCTCCGTTCCGGGGAACCTGCCCATTGATTTTGACTGGGGTAAATCTTATTTTAAGAATGTAACAACACAGTAAAATTAAGGTAGTCTGAGTTCCTTTCCAATTCCAAAAATATTTTGATTGCCTAGGCAGGCAATGCCTAATGTGCGGATAATACCTTCCAGTTTTACTGGTGCTGTAATGCAGTCATCTAGCTCAGAGCTTATTCCTTAGAGTGAAGAAACAAAGTATGGGGAAGGAAGGGACAACACAGATCTCTGGGGAAGCTTTGTCATTGCATTCAAATAGAACCAAAAGTCATCTCCTTGCTCAAAAGCTTTAAAAAAAGTTCTTATTTCACTTCTACTGAAGTTAATGGAAATTTTGCACTTTATTTCATTTGCAAAGATATCAGGTTTGCTGTTTCTGTTACACCTTATAACCGCAGACAATAGGAAAATATGATGGGAGTGATTCTGTTTCTCCTGGGTTAGTGGACTCCTCAAATTAAGAAGTCAGTCCTATTGTATCAACACTACTGGTGGAAAATGTTACATGCCTATGAGGTATTTGTTTAAAATGATAGCAATCACCAAAAAAAACCCCATGTTAAAACATTGATCCAACCCATGACATTGAGTGATGTTGGTTTATCTCTGTCTCCTTCAGAAACGTTCATCTAGCTGGTGGCATGACAAGTGACAGTGTTTGGAACATTAAGAAGGTTTACTTTACTTTAATGATGCACTAATTAGTGCAAGTCTTTTAATATCCTCAATGACACAGGAAGGGCAGTGGAGCAGCAACCATTGCATTACAAAGAAAGGTGCTGAACGAAAGCGCTTTTGAGAAAAGCTGGAGAACTTGGGGAAAAAAAGGAAAGTCAGCAGGGGAGCCACTTCTAAATAAAAAGTACATGTAGTTCCTGCTCATTTGATCAACTTGGTTTTTTTAGATGAAATGACTGCAGCCTGTGCAGGCATGACAATGTGTGGAGAAGCAGGCTTGAAGACAAGTCCTGAAGGAGAGGGTGATAGGAGAGTCGTACAGGAGAATCCTAAGGAGAAATGGAGGATGAAAAACATGTGCTGTGAGGACATCCAGCCAGATGAGCCCAGGCAGTCCTTTGTGCCCATTTTTTTTTGATATTGAGGCCACACAGAGGCATGGTTTTGCAGCCCATCCGTAGGTCTCACACACCTCTCACAGAGCATTTCCTACCACCACAAAATGATCTGTGCCCCAGGGCAGCACTAGTGGAGTATGGAGACTGCTGTGTTCTGGGTGACTCTTAGCCCTGGTCACTATTATTTTGTAATTACACAAGAGGACTTCAGATTATATTAGTCCCTGCCAATATCCCTCACTATGTTACTAGTTCTGTTGAATGATTTATGGTGGAAAGGATTTGTTGAGTGTAAATGATAACGGCAGGATCTGGTCATTAATTAGCTTCCTTGTGTAAGAAGTAGCATTTTTCTCTCTTCCCCAGACATTCATCCAAAATATAAAAGCACTCGAGTTTTGTTTTTTGCCAGAAACTGTTTGCCTCAGGTTTCTTCTCCTTCCGTATTTTTGCTCGTTCTTCTATCTGCACCAGTCGTTCTGAAGAGACCTTTCTCCATGAGTAGCATCATGCAAGTACGACGAGGTTGCTGCTAAAGCATTATTTGAATGTTTAAAATATTAAGCAGGGTTATTCAAATCTGAATGTGGCTGCCTGTTTTGAAGTGACTAGCATTGTCTCATTCTCCTTTGTGTTGGCGTAGTTATCTTTTTCAGAAGCCAAATATATACTTTAAAGAGTCTTCCTGAAGAGGACAGTCCTTTATGCAAGACAGCACACCACCTCTGCATGGGCATGTAGTTAGGGATATTAACTATGTGCATTTGAAAAGGCACACCAGGAACAAAATCTCTGCAGAAATACATTTCCCTTTCATTAGGAAAGCCTTCTATAGGCTTAATTATCGTGGACAAAAAAAGCACACTGTTTCCTAGGGAAATACTACCCACTGATATCACAGGAATTGAGCCCTGCTAAAGAGCTAGGAGGTATGTTCTCAGTGCACTTATAATCGGGTCGTTATCACCATGGTTATGAGTTTTAACTGACTGAAAACTGTAGGCATTTGTCTCATTAATGCCAAATGTTATAGTTTATTTCTGGGAACTGAAAACCCTGCTGCCTGGGGAAACCTGCTCTGTGATAATCTTTGAAAACAAGGCACTTGAGAATAGCCTGCCTGGTTCATGTCAGATGGTTTTACACATATTTTGTTACTGGTTCTTAGGGGGTTTTGGTTATTAAATAACTTTTCTTCAGTGGTATTTTGCTCTGTGAGTTAGTGTTCTTTATGGACTGTGAGGCTGGCGCTTACAGAAAAACCCATGTGGTTATGATGCTTTTTGCTCATCTGCAATCACTTCTGGGCTATGCCGGCATTTTAGCATTTGCTTTGCATTTACAGCTTACCTTTCCCTATCCCATTTTTGGTTTATGTTATTGTGTGCCTTCAGACACACTGTGATCTAGGGACTGAATTTAATCACACTTCTGTGTTTGGAAGATAATTAAATAAGTGACATTCCCTTTCCAATTTTGTTTCTGTCATTGCAGTCTTCTTCCTGTCGCAGAAGGAAAATGCAAAATTATCGGCGATTTCAGTAACAGGAGGATCGAGCCAGAATTCATTCATTTGGACCATTTGTTTTCCCTGTAGTCAGCTTTGTTATTAAAATGAGTTACCCAGAAATGAAATCCTGGCACTTGATCTGAAAATTTGTCAGGAAGTTGAGCCTTTCTTACATACTCTCTCATTTCATTTATCAGCTACTCAAATTTTTCTTCTAAATTGCAACCTTTGCTAAGTAGGATTTGCACAGCTATAAAAGAACATGTATAACCACCTCCCTTTGACCTCAGATTGGAAGTGCCATCCACAGAAGGTTGGAGTTTGGATGATTTTTATTGGGTTTGCCCTTTCTTTGTTGTATATTGGGACTATGAGTTTCTGTGTTGCTTTTTGCAATGCATTTTGCATGCAGAAGCTAAGAACACCAGAGCAAAGCTGTTGGCAGAGAAAGGCTGGGCTCTTGGGAAAGTAAAATGCATAACACAAATATATAGATTTGAGGGAAAGATCAAGTTTTAGACCAGGTCCTTAATTATTGCTGTATTTATAGTCAGAACTTGGACCCCGCTTACTTTGGCCCAAACCATTGGCATTAGGTGTATGTCCAAGCAAGAGGCAAGTGAACCAGCTCAGGGGCAGGCTCCAAGTGCTGTGACCCTTAGGCTCGCCTCTTCCTGAATCAGTGGTTTCATGTGACTTGTCCTGAGAAAAGAAGGCAAGAAAAGTCATTTAGTTCTAATTGTTTTCCATTCTGCTTTTTGCCACACCTAAACACACCAAGTCCTATCGCTTCTGTAAAAAAACAGTGGTAACGTCTACAGGCCTCTTGTACCATTGGAATGAAGAACGAAGCTGCATGAACAAAAAGGGAGGCCACAATTTTGCCATTACTTACTAACCTTCCTTATTTTGTTATCTCAGGAGGCATAAGAAAAACGAAAATGAATGGGAATTGTAAAAATGGCTATACAGTTTCTACATTTCAAATAATTTTGGGACGCTGCAATGCCCCATAGGCAAACAACTGAAAAAAATCAAAAGCACAAATAATAATAAATGGAAGTTGGAATGAGGAAATACATAAATATGTGCTGAGCATATTCTTTCAGAACAAGGATAAAACTCATAAAATCTCTCTCCATTTTTCGTTGTCTTCTGGCTGTTTATCTTATTTAATGTACCTGTACTCCTTGTCTTGTTCATTCTTGTAAATGGATTAAGATTTCTTATACAGGCCTGGGATATTATACAAAAAAGAGATTTTTTTAGAATAGAATTTCAGCCCGCTGATTTGGGGAGCGAGGAGGAAAGGGCTGAAGCTGCCTGGGTTAACCAAAGGTGCCATTTCTGCAGTGTCCTCACCAAAGCTGATGCCTTGCTGTGCTGATTCAGGATAATTAAGTGAAAGACAGGGTAAATCTGGCCCTGGCGTAATTAGTAAAGAAAGCCAAGTACGTCCACGACCTCGCCAAAAGGAAGACAGTAGGGAAGTCTGAGGACAGTGGCTGGGAAGAGTTTTGGATGGGGATGATAGAGGAGTTGGCTGTATTTTGGTGACAAATGGGTTTGGGAAGACATCCCGACGGCCAACGTTTCCTGCTATGGCTCTGCTCGTATGACTTTTCTCCTACTTTCTCCATCGTCTTTCTGCCTGATCTCGGACTAAAGGAGAAAGAACTACAAAAGCATGAATTTTCTACAATTCAGCCTGGGGAAAGGAGTGGGGATGTGTTTGTATACCTGTCCTAAGGGTTTGGGGGTTTTCCTTGGCTCCCTGCACCAGGCAAGGAAAAAAGGCTGGGATGCTGCCCAGCCCGCTGTGCCGCTGCCAGCCTGCCCTCTGGGCATCACAGAAAAGCTCAGCGCTACATCGCTGAGAACCTGGATGAGACCCCGTTCTTGGCCCGCAGCAGCATTTAAAAGAGAAACTTGTTTTTATAATGCTTTTCTGGCCGCTTTTAAAATTAGCCGTAATATCCCATGAAGTCTATAAATCACTTTTCTGCATTTTTTTTTTATCTGCTCATTTAATGCACTGCCTGTTACTAAGCTCCAGGCTCAAATGTTAACCCAGAGCTCTATTTGCAGTGATTCTGTTTTGATAAATCCAGTTGTATTTTGGTCCTGTGGTTTGGGATTCTGTGGTTGCAATAGGCAGAACGTCTAGAACCTTATGCCTAACCTTATTTTAGACCTTTCCCAGGTGAAAAATATCCTCCCTGCCACCCTTATAAGCACAGCTCATAGAGGTTTTTATTCCTGCATCCTGCTGTGCTATATAGGAGCAGGCAGAAATCTATTCGTGACTTCAGCAAGGAGTTGCCATGTGCACAAGTCAGGGAAAATCACAGTGCTCCTTCTAACGAACCACATTTATTAAGCTCATTCTGATTCACATAGCTATGACAGAATAAATCGTCTTTGGACTATTGACCTGGTAAAGCCTTTTAAAGGATTCCTTGCAATAGCACTCTTGCTGTACTGGTAAAATATCTGCAATTATACTTTGCGTAAATAAAAGGAGCAGTTTCACATGAATTAAGTCGGAAACGCGCAGACAGCTGAATTGAAGGGAAACTTTATGAAACAAACTTCTGAACTCCTCAGTCTGTTCTGAATAACACAGCAAATGGTTTTCCATTCCCTTGCCATCAGGTAACAGAAACGCGGACTGGTCCTCTTGGCTGCAGTAACTATGACAACCTAGATTCTGTCAGTTCTGTTCTGGTTCAGAGTCCTGAAAATAAGATTCAGTTGCAAGGTATGTAGGTGCAATTTCATTAATTTGTTTTGAACTGGATGGCATTTATCACACTATTTGTTTTTTTCTTTTTTCCCACCTCATAAAAGGTCGTTTTCCTAATTTTTTTTCTTTTTCTTTTTCTTTTTTTTTTTGTCCAGTAAGTACCTTCTAGACAAAGCGAAGGAAATGTCAGTAACTCCTGTTGCCTTTGAAATAAAAAACAATATCTGTCCCCCATCAGAAAATAATTTGAATAATGCTGTTACCATTTTATGGCCCTATTTAGCAGTTACTTATGCACCTTTTATACTGCCTGAATCCCCATTGAGTTCACCAAGCAGGGAACAATGTTCAGCATGTTCAACCTCCTTTGCACACACTGAGTAGTAGCATCACTGGAGGAGTAAGACTTGGGCATAAATTTAGGAAGACTCTGAATAATGCAGAGTCGAAAGGCTCCTCTGGGACTTTTAAGAAAACCAATGAAGGTAAGCATCACATTTATCAGAAAAATAACAATAATAGAAAAGCCAATAAAATAAGAGGTATCATTCCTAATTCCGTTTTTGCAGATCCCAATAGATGCATACCCCTACCTGCATGTTAGGCACCCCATGAGCATCTCATCATTACTCCTATGAAAGACTAAATTTTCTTTAATTTACTTACTTGTGTATACCTCTGGTACAGAGGGTATAACAGCAGCATAGCAATATATATTGGACTGCTGTTCATACATACTGCTGTATGAACAGCAGTTCATACCTCTGATATACTTGTGCACACATACAAAGAGAGCAGGGTTTGGTTCTCAATTTGCAGTTACAAGTAGTTAATTACACAATTATTTCCAGTTTTAAGCATTTTTGCTATCGGTTCATAAATCAGTTAGATAGTGTGAAGCTTTTGCTGATTATTAAGAGTGATTGGAGTGATTGTCAGGGAGAGGTTATCTTCCTGTTTAATATATCCATGGGCTTTTTTTTTTTTTTTTTTTCCTTTCCCTTCTCCCTCCAGAAGGAGAGAACAGGTTAAACACCATACAATCACACAATGATTTTACAGGCAATATTTTTTTTTACAGACAATCTCATCATTTTCACCGGTATGCAGTGAAAAGTCTCCAGAAATAATTTGCCATTTTAAATGGTCTCCAGCATTTGAATGACGTTTGTCAGTTAAAGTTTGGAAATTAGTCTTTGCGTCCGTCTGAGAGAGGTTAGACACATGCCACTGGCTTGTCATTAAAAGAAATATATTATTAGAACTGCCTAAACTGTTTCATATTTATCATGCACGAGCTGAACAAGATGCAGGATTGCTTATCTAGGCTTGCTTTGCGTTTCACAATTTCGAGGCTTTTCACAAGCACACCAGCACGTTGAAAAGTAAACCCAGGCAGCAAGAGTTTTACGAGTTTTCATACTAGGCAGAAGAAAGCACAAAGAGAGCTGGCTTTAGCAATGCTATCCATGGTCTCTTATGGTTTTGTGATATGGCTTTCTACTTGAAAAGTTTATAAAATAACCGCTACAGCCATTATTTTTACATACCCAACAATAAGGAACGAACGTCCATGGAATTGAACAGGTGCCTATATGGTAGAGGTCTATATCACAAATAACCTATCCATCTACTGAAAAGCGACTTGGTCCACAAATAAGTGCCACTGGTTCCAGCGAGACTGATTTTGCTTTCAGGTGCTTTTAAATATGGCCCCACAGCCACAGAAAATAAAGCCAAATGTATGAGGTGCCTTGCTGTGGTTCTTTGGCAGGTTGTTTAATACTGCAGCTAGAGAGACCAATAGCTACGGATCATTTAAAATGCTTCTATATAAAATATTCATCCCCATCACTGGGATCATGTGAACAACACTCAAAATTTTCAGATGAGGAGGTCTACGTTTCTGGCCACAAATATTCTGAATTTTTAATTCGTCTGCTCTGTGGTTCTGATGTAACACACTCTTTTGCAAGGTCTCTGCTTGACACAACAGGGCAAGACACAAAAACACATTTCGGAGTAAGTTAGGACATAACGGGAGCTTTTTGAAACAGAATAGCAGCTAGACTTTGCACCCCTTTCCACATAAAACCTTGAGTAGATTGAAGAATGAACTCTCTTTCTCAGGGTTTTGAAGCCCTGCCCAGCTCATCCAACTAATGGTCTCTCTGGCATTTTGAAATCCCTTCCAAGAAATAGGTGGCATCTATTTGATAGCACCTGGCCTGAGCCCGTTCCAGCACATACTGTGGCCAGAGTGCATCACCAGGTGAAGCGGGGCTACACAGCATGTTATAAGTCCATGCACTGAAAAAAATCAATAATGAAGCTGCCAGTTGTTTGATTTTGTCCAAAATGATATAATTACGGCTCCTAATGACTCATCATACACATATTTTGCACTAAACTTAGTGAGAAAAGGCCACTAAATAACAGTGTTATAAGGCATGAAATATCAGGCTAATTTTTTTTTCCCTAACATTTCCTCCAGCTCAGCTTTTCCCATCCTTCTTGGTTTGTCTCTACAGAATCATGTACAGATAACTGGAGTAATTTAGACACATTGGTACTTTGGACATGTCTTGTTGTGTCAAAGGCAACACGGAGAACAATCCCACTACAGACTGGAAATGTTTACCTTCACCCCTCTCTTTTACCGATTAGACTGTCTCTTTAGTTTCCTTGCTGCTGTCTTTCAGGATTGCTTTCCCTTCATCGGCACTCTCCAAATTTGCATTAAATGCTAGCACCAAGATAGTAATTCAGCTGCAGGCTGCAAAGCTCTAACAGCTGAGACTGTTCATTCAGCAATTCTTAACAAGGAGAAGTTGATGTCATCCTTTCTTTCCAGTTTTGACAGCCTCCCCCAGAAATAAATTGCCCCAGTAAATGCTCTATCTGAGGAGCACAGCTTACTAGTTAGTGGAATTCTTATTCCTTACCGAGGACTTAATTAAGTCTTAAGAAAGGAAATATATGACATGGTGCAAATGCTAGACAGACAGCAAATTGACCTACATAAGCCATAGTTTCCTTTCATACCTATTTCCCCCCCCCCTTTTTTTTTTTTGTTACCAGTTAACATAGGTTGTGGGAAGCATTCCTCTGCATTTAATAACATAATGCTTACTTTGTTTCCTTCAGGTCTTCAGGTCATCCTGCCCGAGTATCTGCAAGAGCATTTTGTACAGGCAGCTCTGAGCTATATTGCCTGCAACTCGGAAGGGGAGTTCATCTGCAAGGACAATGACTGCTGGTGTCAGTGTGGGCCCAAATTCCCGGAGTGCAACTGTCCCTACATGGACATTCAAGCCATGGAAGAAAATCTGCTTCGCATAAGTGAGACTTGGAATGCATACAACAGTGAATTTGAAGAATCTGGTAAGAGGCTTTAAATAATTTCTGTGTGTTGGGCTGTAGCTCGCAAAGTGTATTTGTACAGCAGCCTCCATTTGCAATTGCCAAAATGGTTCATATGTCCAAAGCTAAGCAAATACTTAAGTGCATCCTTGACCAGAGTCTTAATTATTATCACATTTTGATAGGAAAGGTTGCCCTCTCCTCGTGAGGTTCAGCAATGTATGTAATTGCATTAGGATTTCGGCAAGCTGTGTTTGAGCGTGCATCTGCTGCACTTTGTGGAGTCTGGGGCTGCTGAGGGCTTGGTCCCTACTGGAACAAGAAGTGTATTGGTGGGAAGAGACAGCAGAACAGAGGAGAAACAAGGTCAGATATTGCACAGATATTCTGAACTTTTCTTCTGAAACAGCAGCTTCAGCTCACTTCTTTTTTTCAACGTTGGGTCAAAGTTTCTCCTGTACTTCCCTTCTATCCCATCCCTCCAGAGATACCAAGACTGACCTGGAGGGGGCAGTTTGCCTTCAGTTTACCAAGCCGTTAGCAATTCATCCATCGTAGTTGGTAGCTTGCTTCTTCACGTGATTTCTGTTTAAATGGACTTATCCATTTTGTCTCTACAACACGTTTTTGCCACACTGGTTTTCTCTAAAGCCTCAAGGTTGGCTTCATACATCATTTCACCTGTCCTTATCATCAGAACTTCCCGTCCCGTAGAGAATGGGAACTGCAGGTAAAATCGGCTTTTGAACAACTGTTTTCACAACTCACTCGCTCAGTAATATCAGTAACAGCTGCCTAGCCAGATGGTGGGAAAGGTAAGGCGAGCTCAGCAGAGCTGGGAAAAATCATGAGAAAACAAGAGAAATGATGGAGATAAGGAAGGAGGAGAAAAAAAAACAGGAAAAAGCAGAATAAAAGCAGAAAAAGCAGAAAAACAAGCAACTCGTTTGAAGTGAGTTGCACTAGAGAAAAAGAAAAAGGAAAAGGAAGAGAGGGGGAAAAGCCAATGCAATGGGGATAAGGAGAGTGTGGGAGAATGGAAGAAAGATTGGTACGACACTTAACTGTGAACATGCACATCTGCGTACATTCTTTTTTACCTTAGTTGTTGTATCGTTAAAGATTGGTTTCTCAATTCAGGGTTGAGATTTTCAAAAGACCCTAAACCAGCTGCATTTTCAATTGCTGTAAGTTTTAGTGAGATTTGAGGCGTAAAATGTATGAGTGTCCCCTCTGAAGATCTCAGGCCATTTTTCCAGCCCCTGTCTCACTCTTCAAATGAGGATACAGAACTTATAATATATTTTCCCTGGAGGATCACAGACATCACTGATTATAAAAAGGTTTCATTTCTGTGTACATAAAAACAGCATTTTTGCAATGGCTGTTTTGACACCATTAGTCATTTCTGGAGTCATGCCCTGTAAATCAAGTCTACTGACTCTACAGAAGGACATGGCTTTGTTTACTGTATTTTGCCCTGTTTGAATGGTATGTCACATTATTCAGTGACTGAAGAACATCACTTGCTGCCACCTACTTAACAGCAGTTTTAGCTTGCAGAAAGTGTACCGGGTAATGTACATATTTCTGCCTCAGTAGAGGACTCTCATTGCAAGCTCTACAGAATCATGTGCCAGGGGCATCACTTTGCTTTTGAAGCAGAATAGCTAATTGCCAGCTACACCTAGCATCCTATGCTCGGGATGCAGAGACTCAAATGTCGGGGGGGGAGAAGGAGGTAAGAGTTAAACTCCGCGCTTTCACAAAAGGCTCTAGCTGTACTGTGTTAATCACTAAAATGACAACTCTACATGCATGTGTCAGTTAGGTAATTGCTAGGAAGTGTGTTTAATAAAGAGAGTGAAATAGAGATTATTAGCATCAATAAGCCCCGTACCATGATCTTTGGCCCTTGAATTATTTAAATTACTCTTAATTTAATAAATATATAAAATGCGTATGTCTAAATCTCACAGGTAGCTTAGAAATTCTCTGCTTTCATTTATAGACTGTTTTGCATAAAGACATGCACCGCAAGATGATTTAGGTGACCTCGCTGTGTTTGGGTCTGCAATTTGTTAGAAAAAAGTTGGCAGGTGAACTTTTGAAAGATAACTTTGTTTTTGCCCATTCAACCTCCCATAAACCTATATAAATCATAGGTTACTATCTGAAAAGGTCTTCCAGAAGAAGTGTCACACCCAGACTGTAAACAGATTTCTAGCCACGTTGACTGTTGAGAGAGATTCTGAAAACTGTCGCTATTATGAAACATTTAAGCTATGAAACATACTCTTAACAAAGATCAGCATTATCTGATTCATGTTAATAGCACGTTTTGGGAATAAAAGTGCCTCCTATTAAACAAAAGTAATATTTTAAATAGATTTTGTCTGACTTTTATATGGCAGATATATCCTTCAGGCTTTGTCTACATCAGCATGAGTCAGCTTTTGGGATAAGAGTACCTCATTTTTGTTGTAATGAATTTATAATAAAAATAAATTAGCTGGACAAGGAAGTGTGAAAGAGGGCAAGAGGAGGTAGTGACTTCAGGTCTGAGTAGATAAGGGAGAGGATAAGGCAGAGCTACTGAACCCATATAGCCTATTGCTAACTGCATGGGAATAAATGAATGAATGAATTCCTTTAACACATATGACCCCCAGATCCAAGTTACATACAAGTGTATTCATTTTCTAACTTTCCTGCCTTCCAACCCCTTCCTTATCTTATATATAACAAAACAGTTCTCTGAATAGAGAGGCAAATTTTGTCCCCGGATACAGCTCTGTAAAACCTACTGGGTTCACTTGAGGTTATGCACATTATCTGTGGACAGAATTTAGCCTAAAGAGGAAGAAGCAAATATTCTGTTTAAGATGGCTTGTTTGCTGTCAGTGTTATCTCTCCTTCTGTCTGTTCTAGATAAAACAACTGAGGAATAGATTTTTCAAAGGCAAAAGTGGCAGTTCTTCTGTTCCTAACGCCCATTTAAAATCAATCGGTAGCTAACTGCTGTTTGTATCTTTGAAAAATCTCCAACTGAATCTCCAGGAATAAAGAAAAGGAAAAAAAAACACATTATTTTCTCTAAGACCTACTGCTCTCTTCCAAATTAAGCAGATTACAATATTGTTTTGCTTTTCAAGTCATGAGATGCAGAAAGAAAACATCTACCCCTAGTTGAAAGTCAAATCTCTCGTATAGACAGTCGCAACTGCACGTAGCTAATTATTTAGTACGGCCACTTTCTGCATACATACCCAACCATGATGCGTAATCATGTTAAATGAATGAGAAATAACATGAGAAGGAAAGATGTGCCTCACTGAAGAATTTTGCCTGGTTTCCATATAGGAGAACTTTGATCTGCAATTGGGATTATGCTGGCAGTGTCAGTTCGACTTTAAGCAACTGTGATTAATAGAGACTTGAAGACCAAGTGAAATTCCAATTCAGAACGTGTCATTCCTCATTACGTGCAGGTTTCATTTTGCTCAGGCTCTTCTGGCATCTTTTAAGAACTCCAATCCTATTTTGGAGGACATGGAGCAGTATGTTATTCATCTCACAGTAGACTTGGCTGGCTTTTTCATCTTTCTAGTTGCCCTCCAGAAATACCTACTTGATCACAATTAGCTCAGTGAGTTTCCTATAACCTCGTACTATCAGGGTACGTACTGTGTTCTCGCTCAAAGAAAAGACAAGAGAGCTACTTCAGATTGTTTACTCCGAGCCATCTGCTTGTTCCTTATCATACCTTGTGGCCTTCAGACTTAGCTGCTACCCTTGCAAGAAGAGCAGCTGTTTCCTTATCAAAAACCCATCCTAAAGCTGTTCAGCCTTTATTAACAGATTTTATTAGTTTCTCGAGGCCATTGGCTGAACGATGGTGCAAGCAGAAATCTCTCTGAGAACGCCATTCCAAGAAGCCGTGTTTTTTCACCATAATCATCAATTGGCTTAAAAATATCACACCTGATGCAGTCAAGCAGCGTTTCATTTATCCTTTCTTTATGTGCACGAAACGAGCCTTTTTATTGGAATTTATAGCGTAAAAGGACAGCTAAGATAATCTAGTAGATCTCTTGTTCTCACAGGCCACTAAGTTTCCCTGAGATCCCAGAACAGGAGGTCCAGCAACATTTAGATTAAAGCACTGCAGTCTTTGCTAGTACGCCTGTAGCTTCCCTCTTTTTTTGTGTGTTGTACTGTTAATGTTATGAAATATTGTCACTTTTCCTGCATCCCTTTTATCCCTAATATCAGGACCATGTACAATCTTTGGCTCCCCCTACTACTCTGCTCTCTCAGTAAACCTTATTTTTCCTGTTCAGGGAAGATTTTTGACCTAAGTATCCAAGTGCTACATAGTTTCACACACTAAACAAGCCTCAAATGATTCCCTGAGAAAGTTTCAAAATTTAGATATATTTAAGGTATGATAAGACATTTCACAGCTTACCGTCCCAGCAGCGTTGAAGATGGTGTTAGTGAACATCTTCTCTTGTACATCGCTGATCTGGGACTCTTTTGGGACTCTTTTGGCAAGACTTAGTACACAAAAAAGCAAATTCCAACATGCAACTCTGCTGACCACTGGCTGGCAACAGCACTCTAGAGAGTTTATGACCCACTGCTTTAAAACACCTGGAAGGCATAAAGACCCACAAAAATGTCATATAGCACTTTCTGACAGCAAAGTTTACAGAAAGGCTGTGCTTTAACAACCTGCCCATTTTGCCAGCTTCTCCCACACCCCAGCTAATGGGAGGAGATTGCAGAGTAAGAATTAATACTGCTGTAAGTAGCGTAAGCTTTCACCACAGTTACTGCTAGATGACCATTTTTTTTGTCCTCAAAGGGCAACAGAATGATTTCTCTTTAATGTCTTCTGTGCTTCCTTCCAAGTTGCTTCCTAGATTTGGTTAGTAGTTTTTCCTTGGTATAAAGAAAATAAGAGAGATACAGCTGATTGATAACTTTTCTTTTCTTAGTAGCTATGAACCAGCATAATGGGATTTATAGAGGAGACTAGTCCAGCCAAATACTCTGTGTTGTCTGCAGAAAAGTAAGAATGAATATGGAAGTTGATGGAGGAATCTGGCAGCAAGGATAGGAATATGGTCCTGTATGGAACCATAATCCTCCTGTGGTTGGCTGCTGTGTACCTTTGGAAATCTGGCCACTTCATTTAAACAATTTAAATGAAAACAGTTTTCATGTGTAAGTGGCCCACTCAGTGACATCTAAAAGAAATGTGTAGCAATCAATGTTGCGACTTCATTACATTTTACAATTAGAAAGTCTATTAAAATAAGTAAGGACGTGGATGATAGGATTGCTCAAACTATAGAAAGTGTCAAAAGCACATTTCTGTAATTTCACTTTTTATCACTAGCATTTATGAGACCTCCTGGAAACATGTAAGTAAACTCTCTTCCATCCAAGCATTTATTTTCTTAAATAGCTCACATGCTTGCTACCTTGCCATTGCATTTTTCCCAAGTGTTGAGATGTTGGTTTTTTTTCTGTTGAAGGCAACAAAACACCTCTTGGAATATTTCTTTGAAGGGCATGGCATAAGGAGATGTGCAACAAAGATATTACGAAGCATGTTTTCAAAACAGCTTTGAAATGCAAAGCTTATTTTTTCTAACATTCAGTTTAATTATAAAATAGTGTAGAAGGAAATAGCATGTCTGCAACAAATTGGACAGAAAACTTATCATCACAGTTGTGCTTTCAGGTGCTCCAGTGAAGTGCTGAAAAACATGCTTATTTTAATCAGCTGCAGTCCGTTAAATTCATAGATTTGACATATGTGCTTAAGCATTAAGCATCAGCTTAAATGGATCAGAGCCAGAGCATCTAGGACCTTGAAGAACTTGGCCCACTGAACACAAAAGCTGTTTACACTACCAAATGTGTGTCTTCACAGACCTAAACAAACATCAAAAATCCTTCTGTAAATATTTTGAAATATATCCGGCTACAGCTTTAGAAGACAAACTTCTGGTTTCAAATGCAGAGTTTGGGTCTTCCGACTTCTACATCTGTCTTATAGAGATATTGTAAAAGGCAAAATTCAGTATCACAGAAAGTGACAGTAGTATAAATGCAGCCAAAGCCAATTGATATTAACTTTCAAATAAATATTTGCTGAAGCTGTTTTTTCATTGTACATCCACTCTCCATCACTGCTGTGATTGCAAAGTACTAGCTGAGCTGAATTGCTATTGCAAGCTATTTCTTTTTAAGTCCCTGGATTCAATGGATTTGGACTTCATGGCTAAAGCCCTTCATAATTCCATAATAATTCCAGGATATCTTGCTACTACGCATTGATGCAGTCTACCTGTGCCGACTTGCAATCGTCTGAAAAAATCCAGAGTTTTGAAAGGTTCACCTGAAAATTAGATCTGAATCCTCAGTTAACATGCAGCAGCACTACATGCAAAGTTACCAAAGTCATTCTAGTTTGCATCAGCATAGGATTTGTTCTGAGAGTTTACAGTACTTCTTCCTTGGTTCAATTATATTTTTCTTTTTCTTTATAACAATTGAAATATTAATATTCCCAAAAATCTCTTGCAAAAAAGAACTGGGTGTAAAGGGTTGAGGAAAGCAGGTTCTAACAGAGTGGGTGATAAGCTTATTACTGAATTAAATATCGGTAATGCTGCAGATGAGGAAGTTCAGGCATCCCATTCTTTTTGAGGGTAGCATTTGCATCTTATATAATTACTTTTATGTTGAAATCTACACAAAGTAATAGAAGAGATCATCTCCACTATGTTCTTCCATAATATTCAGTGAGATTTAGAGAATTATCCATTTAATAGTGTGATGAATTTATATCTCCATCTTTAAAATTACAAAACCTCGTAGCAGTGGCAAAACACCATATTTTGATAAAACACTTTCAGAATCTCCCAGATTCTTCCCATTACCCTTCTCCTTTGATTCATATTGTCCCATATGAAATCTGAGCATCCTGTGAAAATGTCAACTTTGAAGCAAGAAAGGATCTTTCCACTAAACACATCTGTTTCCCAGATCTGCGAATCTATTTGATTGAAAACAAACGCAGAAGAAGCCCAAAGCTGGTCCTGGAAAAAGTGAGGAATTACCCTTCTCTCTAGAAGTTAATCTAGATCTTAATCAGTGGGAACTCATATGCAAACTTCCACATTCACTTTGGCAAATATTTTAACTGTTGAATACCACTAAAAGACAGAATGTGTTTTAGCTCACTCTTTTCATTTTGCAGCTGCTGGTGGTATTCACCTCTGAGTCATTCGAGTCAGACCTCTCAAGAGGTTGGCCAACCATTTGCTTATATCCTTATGAATTTGCTACGGATTGGCAGCATTGCCTTTATGATTACTGAAGCCTTAGAAAGCTGTAAAGAAGGAATTCTGTTTGCTTCCAAAGTCAGAAAATGGCCGTGAGAGTTACACAGGTACATAAATACATCCACAGCAAGTGATCGTATTTGCTCTCAAAATCGACAGAAACCTCTTCTTATTTCTCAGGGAAGAGGATTTCACTGTCTCATTATTCTTGCTTCCAGAGATTCTTGGATGTCAATCACACAGTTATATACCTGTTGAGGAGTTTGGGGGGTTATTCTGAGTCAGTTTGAATAATAATTAAAAAAATAGCGGAAGTAGTCAATGTAATCAGAATGATTTAATTCACCCCCCCCCAAAAAAAATATTTAGACTGAAATAAAACTGACACAAACACAGCCAGTGAAACAAAGTGTAAAGTTAAATATATGAGGACTGTGCTGAAGACAAAAATCTTAGACATCTGGTTTGACAGAACGTGTTATGATGACAGCCAGTGACAAATAAGGACGTTCTAGAGGAAATGTGAATTCCCATGTAAGCCGCAATGACATTTCCGTCATCAGATAAATAGCAGCTTTTTCATCATACCATGCCATGTTGTCATTTTTGGAAGTTTTGGAATCGTCTTAATTACGAAGTATATGAATATTTTTCAGCAGTGCATGAAGGAACGCAACTAGCGTCTCTCACATGTGGTTCGTTCTTTCTCTTCCTCTTCATCAGGCAAGTGCTTTAAAATATTGCTATTATAGTGTGTCATATTCTTTCCAGGCAACACTACAGCCAGACTGAACTTTGTGATGTTTAGCTCTAGCCATCTCTCTAGTTAGTCAGAAAAATCTAGTATAATTTTGTTTGCCATCCCAGTAAGCCACTGTTTTTTGCTATTCCTCTGTTGGGAGTTCTTTCTGAAAGCTGCTTTAGCAAACGTGGGCACCAGGGGATTCCTTTTTATTGCCTCTCGCTATCTTCAAATCAAAGACACTTAGTTAACAAGTAAAAAGGTATTTTTTTCCTAGCTGCCAAGCCTGCAGATTCACTACAGAATGTAGACATCAACTTGAATTCTGGCCTTCTCCATTATTATCATCAGTAATAACCACCCTAAAGCCCCCAAAATATCCTCAGTAACTCCTGTGCAGCTTATCTTGCTTTAAATTTTTTTCAGACTTTCTTTGGTTAATCACTAGGTAAAATTACTTTGGTTTTTGTAGGGTTCCCTGTGATCCTTTTAGTATACAGAAAAAAAAAATTGAGAATCTACATTCTAAGACATTTTAAAACATAGTTCGTGTACCAAATATCTCATTTGCACCTGTTTCAGATTACTAAAAATGAGTGCAAGGGCAGAAGCTGAGCTGCAGGTTTAATTTGGAAATGTCATATTACACATAGATGTTGCTATGTCTCCCCAGAAGAAACTTCTTGCTGTTGTAACAGAAGAAAAGTGCCCAGACTGACTTTCAGAGCCCATGCTGAGATTCCAAGTCTTAAATAACATTGTGACATGAGTAGATTTGATTTGGCATTACAGGCAGCCAGTAAATCTGGAGCCCCGTGCTGCCATTTGCAGAGAAGACATTTTCGACTAGAAGTTCTCCCTTACAGGGGTCCAATAACATATTACTGATTTTCTGGTTACCAGGTTTTAACTCAGATGGATGTAGCTAAGTTTGAAAAGGAAACCTGGAATTAAGGCTGAATACTGAAGGATATCTTCGGTTTATAAAAACACCAAACTTAACCTCCTTCTTGAACGAGCTTTGTTTTCATTAATTCAGAAGGAAGGGAGAGGTCATGTGGTTAGCGTGGTCGGCCTCTCTGTTGACCAGAGTAGACCAATTGCTATGCAAAGGGAGTCTCATTTGAAATCTTAATTGAAAGACTCCTTGTGAAAAGTCTGAACAGATTCACTGGCGGTTGAAGGTGCTTTTTAATCACTGAGAATAAAGACTTCAATCAATATGGTTCAAAACCGTTTGCCCCTGAGCAGTAGAGCAGTGGTTCTCTCTAAAATGTTCTTACAGCTTCAGGCTCGAAGCCAAAAAACCTCAGCCTCCCGAGTTCTTAATATAATTATTGTTTTCTCTATTATCTTGCAAGGGTGTTAATTTGCCTCCCAGTAATTAACTTCCCCGTGTGGTTGTCAGGAGGTATAATCGATAGTACGTACAGATATACCAAGCTGTCGTTCCTTCTGCGGCCGATATTCCCCCTCACCCCTGCGGAGGTGTTGCTGTCCTAATAAAATGAACAGGTGGGATGTGCAGAAGTTCTTCAGAGAGCCAGTGTCTAAATTGTCCAATCCCTGCTCCAAAAATGAAAGTGCAGCCAATCCTGTCGATATAATCACCTCCATTTCAAACCTAAAAGCATTATATGCCTCCTGCTAAAAGCAGCACCTGGCAAATCAACTTACTCAAGTTTTACAAGGTGCTGCATTCGCCGACCCTTTAAGCCTCCCGATGACATTGTAATAAAAGAGGAGGTGCAGAAGGCTTGATCTAATATAATTCTACTTATGTCCACCGTGTGCAGGACATAATGTAATTCCCTTCAAAGCCGGCGACAAAACCTCATTCTTGGTGGAATTCCAATCTGCTCTGGCAGCTTTGGACTTTCTTTATTAAGAGCGATGTCATTCCGTGGCCTCTCTTTTCTTCTAGGGCAATATTGTCTCTTCTGATTCATAGCTGCTTAAATCTTCTAACAGCTTAACACTGATTATTTACTTCAATGTGTTTTCCAAGAACACTTCTCGCTTTCACTCATTCTCTTCCCCGAACTATGCTTCTGTGACTGGTTACATGTTTCTTTGCCCTACACGGTTTTTATGCTTTCATGACCAAGAAAAAATATGGTAGCTTTCTGGGTGACAAAGGTTACGTCTAAATCTGCACATAATGATATGTCCTCTGCATTATGTACATTTACATTGCTCTAGAATAATAATTGACCTCTACACTGAGTAGAAATTAGAATGGTTGTGCTGCAGGGACATGCATATATATCAAGATAAAAACTGAAATGATCAGATGGTTCACGGAATAAAAAATTCTGAAATAACCCAAAATTCAGTAAAAATAAATTTCAAGAGAGATGAAAGTTTGCAGCTAATTCCAAGGAATGTCCAGCTGATGCCTAGGAATGCAAACATTTTTAAAGCGTAATGATGCAAAGTCACATCTGAAAGAATACCTGATGGGATGAAGGGAATGTCCTTCAAATGTCGGGGTTTACAGAGACAGCTCTTGGAGTCTGGCCTTGCTGGTTTCTGAAAAGAGAGCTCACTGGCAAGGTCATGTTTAGACTGAGAATAAGAAACAAGTCATTTCTTGATTCTAGAAAACTGAGTCCTTTCAGCTCTCAGCAGAGTTGAAGGAAGATTATTATCTCCTGGCTAGCAGCCTTTCAGAACTAATCCTTTGCTTGCAGGAAGATATTCTGTCTTTACTAGAATGTGCAGTTCTCCAACGTTTTCCTCTTTATCTGTGCACCAAGAAGGCCAAAGTCTTGTGAGAGGAGCATCTGTGGTCTCTTGTCCCTTTAAAAGCTTGCCATTCATTGCATTAATTATAGAGAGAACTAATGCATATATACATATTTATATATGTAAAATTAGTTGTAGTGTAACATTTGAATGAAGTCCCTAAGAAACTATATACTAATGAAAGACCAGAGGATCTCCATTCCACACCAATCCTACCTTCACATACTGGGATACTCAACCCCGTTCTCTCCTCCTTGCAAAGCCTAGGATTTATAGGAGATAACCCAGTCTGCAGTGTTCCTCACTGCAAAAAAAAAAAAAAAAAAAAAAGAAAAACCTTGCCCAGTGCAAGAATCAGAATAATTTGCTTCCTCTGGGTATTACAAAGGAGTCATATTGTACCAGTTCAAACAGCCTGTCCAGGATTAAATGTTGAGCTTCTCTCCTCCTTCATATGCAGTCCGCATCTTTCACAGCACATTCATTTCCTTCCTGCAGTTTGTCCTTCAGAGAGTTCAAAAGAGAGTTCATTTGCTCTGGAAAAGCAAATGTTTTAATTATAGGGAGAGCTCAAGAATTTACGCTAGCCAGAAGAGAAACGCAAAGTTCAGCTTTACTATCTTTTCTGTGAAGAAATAAGGTGGCTTCAAGCTGCAGTCTTATGCTTCCTTGGATTGGATTATTTTCAGACATGTATTTCTTGGAACGCAGCTGCTTCATCTTCTGACAAATTAAGTAATGTATCATGAACAACTAAAATTCATTGCAACATAAAAACAAATATATGTTCATTTTAGTGCTTTGTTTTCTCCAGGCTTGTGAATCATGGTGGGCTATTTTAAAAACCATATATCTTTTATAAATCCCTTTAATAATGTCTGCACAATATTGCGGCAGCACTTTATTGAACAGCAGCCTTATCCAGCCCTTCAAAACGTTGGTCCTATTGCTTTTTATTCCCTCAGACTACAATTCTACTAGCTCTGTGGTTTGAGGTTTCAATTTGTAACCGACACTGGTATTTGACTTGCTATAATATTTATTGCCCTGATTACAATTAAAAGCAGTGTTATGGGAAAGGAGTGACATTACCAAGGTCTTATTATTAGAGTGGAAGGTTTTTACATGCTGTACCGCTATGTGAAAGTGTGATAAGCTATCGGGGATTGTGCTGTTTTTCCTATCCGAACTCTTGCTCCTCACACTAATTGCAGCTATCACTGTGGACTCCATGGAGGATGCCATTGCCTGGAGCCACATGTGAATTTATTATTATTATTTGTATTACATGACAACAATTAAATCTGGGGTCTATTCTGCTAACTACTCTATAAAGATATAGTAAGAGACACTTGCTTCCCTGAAGAACTTTCAGGCTAAGCAGAAAAGACAGCTGAAGGGTAGAAGAGATAAACATTGATCTACAAAATACTACAAAATATTGAGGCAGTTGTTCTGAAGGAAAACAAGAATAAACCTTCAATAATTGCAAAACAATGTTTTTTTGACAGAATACAGTAAGCACTCTGACCTTCCTTTTGAAATGATTTTTCATTTTGTCATTTTTTACTTTATAACACTTTATATTATAACACAAAATTAGAGGTCGACATTAAAATGTGAAATTTCTGTTTTGCCAAGGTGAAGAACATTGATCGGTTTAAAGCAAAGTAAACCAGGAAAACAATGTTCCTTTCAGAGGATTTCAGAGGAACCTGAGACATTTGGATAATTTCAGAGAAATTCAAAAGATTTGGATTGCATTCTAATTTCGGAATGCTAAAAATCCTTCCGTGAAATGGATTTTCTATGCTCTGCACAGTTCTGCTTAAGACCCTTCTTTGTTCTGAAATGAACGGCTTTAGCAGCTTTCCTTAGCTTTTGTGCGAAATTAATTGGTAGTCTTCACTCCAGTTTCTGGTCTACAACAAAAATAAACCAGCATTTGTATTAAATAGGAGGCTTATTTACAGCATCAGCAGATAAGGTCGGCACTGAAACAGGCACAGAGGTCTAGCAAATTGGCAGAGGAGGGTTGGATGGCTTGTTCTGATGCCGTACGTCATCTTTTCTATAGGTAAATAGATAGTTGCCATTACCAGAGGTATTTCCTTAGTGTTTTTCAGGGCCAATCAAAGCTTTCAGTTTGAACATTTCTTGTTGACTCTGGCTGTTGATCCTTATCAAATACTATCTGTTTATTTTGACTTGTTATGTCAGGGAATTTTCATTGTGTCAAAGGGAGGGCTATTGAAATCAGGTCTAGACAAATGATTAGCAAAATTCGACAAGAAGGAAAAAAAATCCACACCAACTGAACTGCAACTACAACCGAAGCTTTCAATTCCTGAAGTAGTCTTTTCTCTCACAGGCAGGAGTCTGGAAAGACCTTATCATAGACACCTGCGTTTGGACCACTCCTTTTCCACCAGCAGATCTATGACTGCAAAATAGGTTCAGCACCCTGGTAGCTGATGAGGGGGAGGACACCATGTATGGTGAGCCATCAGAGCCACTCAAACCTGAACCACACGTCAGCACCGAGAGGAAGGCGTGATGGTACCTGGATGGTACCTGGTGCCCCTCTGCTGACCAGATCTGCTGTCTAGGGAGGTTTGGTGCTTGCTGGGGGCTCAGATCTAGGATGATGAGGAGAGGCTGGTGAGGATCTTCTGGCTCATCTTAGACTGTTAGCACCCCCTGCTCATTCACATAGGCACCAACAATACTGCCAGGGGAACCTGGGAGTGTATCAGGAGTGATTACATGGCTTGGGGGTGAGGATCAAAGGCATGAAGGTGTCTTTTCAATCCTGCCAGGTAAAGGAAAGGCTTGCATAGGGTGGATGCTGCAGGGTGGCAGTAACAAGAGACATCTCAGTAATGATAAAACAAGGCAAATGAACTCGGACCTCAAGTGTGTCTACACAAATGCACACAGCTTGGGAAAAGAGAAGGAGAAACTAGAGCTTGGTATGCAGTCACAGAGCTGCGGCATCGTTAGAATAACTGAGACAGGGTGGGAAAGCTCACACAACTGGAGTCCTGCGCTGGATACAAGCTCATCAGGAAAGACAGGCGGGGACAACAAGGAGGGCAGTTGCCTTCCATGTGAAGGAGGAGCTTGGATGTATGGAGCTCTTCTATGGGATGGGCAACATCTGGGTTAGCGCTTGTGGATCTTGGTCAGAGGAGAGGCCAGCGAGTGGGACACTGTGCTAGGAATGTGTTACAGACCACCCAATCAGGGCAAGGAAGTGGATGAAGCGTTCCTTAAATATGTGGAAGAAGTCTCTGGAGCACAGACCTTGTCTCTCATGGGGTCCTTTAATCTCCACGACATCTGCTGGAAGGCCAGCAGGTGGGACACAAATGGGCAAGGACATTTGCAAAGGATGTCAGGGATAACTTCTTTATACTGGTCTTGGACAGGTCAACCAGACTGATACACAGCTAGATCCACTCTCTAACAAGGAAGTACTGTTTGGAGATGTGATAATCAAACGCCGTAGTGACCATGAAATAGTGAAGTTCGGAATCTGGAGAGGAGTGAGGAAGAATGAACAAGGAAAATGTGGGCCCACTGCCGAATGGGGCAAGTGATTTGGTGATTTATCTTTGTCTGTATAAACAGATAAGGTAGGATGCCTTCTTTGTCTCAGTCTTCACTGGCAAAGTGTCCCAAACCCTGAGCTTAGTGAAGGGAATCAAGGAGAAGAGCTACCAGCAGTGGATGAGGGTTGAGTCAGGGATTACTTGAGAGAACTTGACCCATGCAAGTCCATGGGATGCAACAGGGTATATCGAGAGAGTTGGATGTTGTCCTTGTAAGGCCGTTCTCTGTTATCCTTGAAAGGTCATGGATATTGGGGAAGATCCCTGAAGACTGGAGAAATCCAAATGTTACACCTATCTTCACAATAGTCCAAAAGGATGATCCAGGGAACTACAGACTGGTCTGCTTCACTTTGTTCCCTGGGAAACTCATGGAGCGAGTCCTCTTGGAGCATATTTCTGGGCACAGGAAGGAATCTGATTGTCTTCTATGACAAAAAAATTATTTGTGGATGAGGGGAAAGCAACAGCTGTCGTTTACCTTGGCATGGAACCCTACCAGGCAACCAGATTTTTTTTGCCTATCTAGCTGTCCTTCCATCCAGACCATAACATCTTAACTTGCATACTGTGGGAGACAGAGCCTAGAGTTAATAGGTCTTATACCCTACCTGGAGGCCAGTAAGGAGCATCGCATGGGTCTTTCCCGGGACTTCCCCTATTTAACATTTAACAGCTTTATCAATGGCATGGAGGACATTACAGTACACTTTTGTCAGAACTGCAGACAATACCGAAATGAGGGCAGGACAGGGGCCACCACTCAATAGCTCGAGGGCTGCCACCCAAGGGGGACCTGGATAGGCTGGAGGAACAGGCTGCGATTTTTATGTTCAGACATATACTATCACGTCCTTGCTTGTTAACCTTTTGTTAATGCCAAAGCAGAACATGTTTTCCACGTGTACTGTTCTAGAGTTGTATTTTTGTACTCTTCTGTGAAGGCAGAATCCTAATACATTTAAAACAAGTTGAGGAGCTTGATAGGAAGAAGAGATATATGTATAAATGGCAGATGCACAGATTTTACAGACAATGCTTAAGTGTCACAAACGCTGTCAATCAAACTAATGAACTTACACCATTTTATTCATGACAAAGTTTGTCAAAGACTTTTTATTACTATCATTCTTAGATAAATAAAGAAGAAAAATGTGTCATTAAAGCATCATTTAGAGAAATGACAAAACAGACCATTTCAATTGCTATCTAATGGTAGATTTCGACATGATAATGTGAAATAAAAAGCATTTTTCTCCTCCAGACCTACTTCTACTGAGTGTTTCAAAATGAAAAAAAATAGCTACAGTCTAAGTGCTTATTCATTTTAGAAAATATATCTCTTTATATATAAAGTCTGTTGTCAATATGGATTCATGTTTCAATTAGTAAGGGATTCTTAAACTGTCTGGGCAAAATACTTTTTCACTTACTGTCAGACTGTTTTTTCTCAGATTTTTTTTTTTTTGTCACATTTCAAGACTGATTTAAAAAATGAAAGTTAGGTTTAGGTTAGGCGATGTAATCCACAATTAGACAAGAATGTATGTTTGCTAAAACATTATGTTGTAACTCCCAAGAAAATAGGTTTGCTGTCGTAAGATTAAATTATTTCATTTTACGTAAAATTGCTTGGTGGAATATGAGATTAAATTAAATGACAATATATAAGTTAATGAAAGGTCAGCTCTCCAGCTACACTCAGTTCTAAAGGCTGAGGAGAAGGCTGTCGTTTTTTGTGGTTTTCTTTTTTGTGAAACAATTTTTTTCTTAAAATATCACCAATTGTTGCTTACTGTACAATTGTATAGTGTGCTTTACTTTCTCCTAAGCTGCATATAGATTGTTCCCACACTTAATTTCTTCCCATGTACACATGTACTGTCACTCCGTTCAGCCATAATACAGAACCAACAGAAAAAAAAAAATCTGTATTTTTTTCCCTCTGATTGATAGAAATCCACCCCAAACTGGAATTTTCCTGTTTACCAAGGAACACAGGAATTTTGTTCTTAGCACATTACTGAGACATCCCTAAGTACAAGTAGTGGCTTAAAGGTGGAGTGAACTATTGTTTTATATCCTCCCGCTCATGTTATCCTGACTGCAGAGCGACTGATAGTTCCCAGCCTTCACGTAGAGTGTGCCTAGGGCTGTGAGGAGGAAAGTTCTTGGATCCTGTCCCCATAGACTAGAGATAATCTCTGCTATGCTGATCAGGTAAACAGTGGTTGTTATCTGAAAGATAATTTTAGGAACCATACTTAAAAGCTCAGTCATGGGCCTCTGTTTAAAGCAAATGGGAGAAGAAACTGGTATTATGCAATGTGTTATAGTATTGCCAGTATTACGTTGCACAGTCAGATTTTAGCCTATAGTACCATTATCAACCCAGTGCATCGGATTTCTAAGTTGATATAAGTCTGTTGATTTGCAAAATGCTTCCTAAGATACTCTAGAATGGATCTTGGGGAAACAAGCTAATGCGTGACATTTTGATAGTTTGGAAGAGCTCCAAGAAGCACTCAGCCACAGCTGAAATGATAACCAGAGTGTATGAGGAATATGTAGGTCTGGTAATTCCAGATATAAAGGAGATGCACAGCATTTGGAACGGAGGACACAGGGGTCCTCGTCTCCTCCAGCATGCAGAGCAGGCACCTTCTTTTCCTTGTAACAGGATGTTCTCAGATCTTCTGGTGAAGCTTCCTGCGTTAGTCTGGCCTTCGCTAGCTCTGCCTGCAGAATGCTAATCAGCGTATCCAGCAGTGTACCCTGCTCTGATGCCAAATAACGTTTAGAATCCAAGTTACAAGTTAAGTAGCCCTAGATATTTATTACACCCTAAATATGTCTGATATTCATATGATTTCAGCAATGATGTTTGCCTCCATTGTCATATTTTATGGTTATTCTTTACCACTGAATTATGGTTTGCTGCGTCAATCACCGGACACCACTAATACTGAAGGAAGCCTTAGCTTGAAGAAATTCAGAAGTGAAAATCAGGCATGACCATCTAGAAAAACAGTTAAATAAACTTGCTTGATCAGTCAATGCATAGAATTTATTTTGCACTTTTCCATCATTTGAAGTTAGTAAGCAATATGAAAAATTGCATTGCATGTGCACCTGATTGATAGCTACCAATCTGAAAATAAATTAAGAAGTGCTGAAATTATATAACATACCTGATATCAAATATCATGTTTTAAGAGTATCAGTTTCTATGGCCCCCAGCACTGTAGTACTGAAGGGTGTTAAACCTCAGGAATGGCTGGTATAATATGTTGATTAGAGTGTAATAGTTTAATCATCTCTGAATGGTAGGAGTTCATGTTGTAGTTTCACAGATCATGAAATGTGTCTGTTTAAGATATGAGGACATTATCTTTTCTTCCCTTTTTTGCAGAAGGCACTATGTAACCATGCTCATTTTATCTCTGTCTCTGTTTTACCTACACTGTGGTGCTCATTAGCATGTTCATACAGAACCCAGGGATAGTCAAAGTTGATGTTTATTACTGGGGAAAAAAGAAGCATTTTCTTATTGGAAATGTTTTTGCATTGCAAGTTACCCTCCTTATCACTTCTAAACACTGCATCTGATTAGTTGTCAGCTGCGGAGCTTATTGCCATTGTGCAAAGGACAGCAAACAGCCAATCTTTCTTAAATAAGTTATTATAGCAATATGAAAACAGAAAAGGCACATTATGAGTATATGCTCTCCTTTGATTTTTCTTTTGTTGGTTTTTTTTGGCATCATGAAACTGATTTTAAGCGAATATACTAGTGTTTCAGAAGAACAGAAGGGAAATGAGAAGTTAGTGGTTAAAACAGGTAGTCAGGAACATGACTCTTGGATGTGATCCTCCCTAGGTGTATTAGCACGTTCCTCTGAAGTCAGTAGAGCTTGACCGATTTACACAAACTGCAGAGCTGAGCTTTGCCAAAGGACATATTTTGACAGTTCACTTAACCCTATTTGCCTTTCATTTGCTTTCCCTTTTTTTTTTTTTTAACTGCTGTTTTGCTAAATTTGAAAATGCAGTCTTCGGGCTTTGAAGCCAAGCCCCTGAGCCTGTGCCTCCTTCAAACCAGCCAGCCTTAACCCTCTCTCACACTAGGTGTTGAGGTGTGAGACAAAGAAGTCATTGTCGCTTTGTCGCTTGGTAAAGGGAGAACAGGAAGTTAGTTCTCCCAAAACACCACCAAGGCTCATAGAGTTGGTCATCTGGTAACCCAGAATTTGTGAAATGCTTCTATAAATCCAAATGATGAAGGTACAAAACCAGGAACAGACACTTACTCTTTTTGGATGGAGGGTAACACCCAACTTGGACAAAATTAGGGGAAAGGAAAAAAAAAGCAAAGGATGAGAATTGGGTTCCAGATACTTTCCAAAACAAGCAAACAGCTCCTTTCCTCTGCCGCTTCATGTGCACCTAGGGAGGGCAGGGGGCAGTGGCGCTCACCTGAAGGGTGGCACAGCGGAGGGTGAATTCTCAAAGAAGAAGGAAAAATACATCACCAAGGACCTCCCCCGTGAATTATTAAAACCACTTTTTTAAATAAATAATCTCTGCCTCTTACCTTTCGTTCTGTGCCTTTCAGAAGAGCTTTCCATACCATTGCTCTTCTCTGATCCATCGCAGAAAATGCTATGCCAAAATGTGGCTGTTCTGTTTTGTCATGGCCCCATGTCCACCAGGATGGGGAGGAGGCTCATTTAGAAAAGATCTTTCTTTTCAGCCCCAAAAAAGAAAACTTTTTTTCCATTTTTTTCCTATAAAATATTCCATTAAAAAAGGTAAAACTAAAAACCTTATAAACACAACGGCCATACTGCTTGAATTGCTGAAACCGGAGTACTCTTCTATGGCAGTAGACACTTTTCCCAAGCCACCATCTCCCACAAAAAAAACAAAATTGGAGCAACAGTAAAAATTATGACCGGCTCTAGTTTGAAGCAGAAGACTGCTTCAGCCGGTGAGATCGTTGCATTTACATAGTCTGCTGAAGTGCAGACTCCCCAAAAGGAGCATCTGGCAGGGTGAAAGCCAAAATGATGGATAAGGCACTTCGCTGCGGGAACAAGCTGAAAGAAAAAACTGGAGTGCGAAGGGTGGGAGGACAGCAGTGGGAAGGAGGGCAGACAGGAAAAGGTACTGCGATAGGGAAACAAGAAAGAAGAGGATAAACACATGCATTCAAGCAGGTTCTTCGTTTTCTCCATTTTCCATTAATTAAAGTCCTTTTGAAGGAAAGTTTATTTAGGTCCAAAACTTATAAATCAGTGTGTAAATTATCCTGCTCATGAGAATAGATTCATTGATTAATACAATTCTTTTAATAAGATTCAGTCTGTATATCTTATGCAAACCGTACTACCAGAATGAACCACGAAGTTTAGGGTATTCATCATTACAATGATCTTGTGATTTAAGAATTTTTTTTCCACTTTAGAGATCAGGACAAAAGTCAAAAAGAAGTTAAGAGGTGCATTTCTGGAGTGTTAAAGTACCATAAAGTGCTTTGAAAAACTCCACTTTAATTCCAAATACTTCTGGAAGTCTGACCCTAAATGGCTCATCTCAGGTGAAATAACATGTCTAAAGGACTGCTGGCCTGTAAACTCACACCCTTACTTGAATTTCTCAAGTATTGGAATATACTTCCTTAAAGATAGTTTCTCATCCTTTCCAAATGAATCCATATATGTTGATCTTTAAGTGTCTTCACATCAGATCCTAGATTTGAAGGTAAGTAACACTGAATCTCATTTAGTCTTTATGTTCTCAAGCCATTGCTTATATTTACTCTAAATTTAATAACTACATAATTATTTCCTTTTGCTGTTTTTATTCTAATATTACCATTGACAATGTAGTCACCTTTCTACTTTAAAACGATCAGAAAGTCCAGTTTAAAAAATTTAAAAGATCACAAACGACAAGATAAGAAGTTGTCTTTTGTTGTTGTTTTTTTTTTTTTTTGCTGCAACAATAACCATGGCTCCACAATTCAAGCTTACTAAATTTTGCCATTTTTTCAGATGAATTCAAATTGTTTATGAAGAGGCTGCCCATGAACTATTTCCTCAACACATCCACTGTAATGCATCTGTGGACAATGGATTCCAACTTTCAGCGTCGCTACGAGCAACTCGAAAACAGCATGAAGCAGCTCTTCCTCAAAGCGCAGAAGATTGTCCACAAGCTCTTTGGCCTCAGTAAGAGATGCCATAAACAACCGCTCATCCGCATGCCAAGGCAGAGGTAAGAAAGGCTATGAAAACCTTCAGTACATGGATGTGGTTGTATGTACAGTATATAGGATGGGTGGAGTACACAACCTTTACACTTGTCGTAGTTAAATAATCACAGCCTTCAATATTGTTCTGCTCATGGTTTCCTAACTGGGTTGGGAGAGATTAAAACAAGACCTGATTTATGTATCATGGTGGATTATGTGCGGCAGCTCAAAAGTAGCATGAGCATATACGTTCATCCCTTGCTTGGTCTGCCCCTGTTTTGCAGAACTGCATTTTCCGCAGAGCTTGGCCAATGGCCACGGTGCCAAATAACTGTATACAGCATACTGAGTACCTATTCTGAAGCAAGCACGGCTATTTTAAGAACTTTCCAGATCATTATACAGTATGTACTACATACTATTGATTTCTTGTCTCACTTGTCAGATCTGAATTAAATTTGAAAAGATGCCTTAGGAAAGAAAAGAGAAGTGTTTTTGTCCTGCCTAGAAACAGAGAGATCCTGCAAGGTAGCTGGTCAGGCCTATATTAATGTAAAGTGGTTACTGTTGATTGTGGATCAAAAGTCACTTTATTGAAATTAGTGGAATGACACCAGAGTAAATCAGAAATGCATGAGTTTTGCAGGAGATTATTCTTCTGATCTCGTAAACAAGCATCATGAGTTCGATCCAGGGACTCCTGAATTAAGCACGTATTTCAGTAGGTTTTACGGAAACCTAGTTTAGGTTGAGTATTCCAGAATTGCCAAGGGTACTTTAATCTCCCTTTCTTCCAACTGTGCTATTACAAGCTAAGGGTCCACCAATTTTCCTCTGTCTTTTGGTTGCACATAGCCAATGCTTCCAATTTCTCCTTCAGAAGGAGATAGCCAAATTATGGCTCTCCCGCCTTCCCTTTTCTACATACTGTACTCTGCTTTGTGATCTGCTAGTTGAAACAAAAATCACATTTTTCACCTTTGGGGTCACTTTGTGATTCAAAAGCATTCCAGTAAGAAAGAATACGTAGTAATTGCAATGCTTTGGCATCATCTCCTGCGTTTCTTGGGTATGACCTGTGAGAATGAGCATTGTGCCACGGAAATTATTCAACGTGAACGATCTAGCAAGACCCCCATTTCCACCAGTGATATGCTCTTAAATGTTCATTAACCAAAATTTGAAATAACCATTTCTTCCAAATTAATCATCATGGGCTTTTGGGGCTGTGTTTGGTAGCCATCAGTAATAACAATGATAGGGTACAGACGAACTGAGGTATAAAAAGCAAAGATCAATTGAAATCATTGATCAAAGCACCTCACTCTTGGTTTTGTTATGTGAAGGGCTTTTCTTTTTTTTCTTCTTTTTCAAATTCAGAACTTGTGAGCTCATGGTTTATTCATTAATAATAAATGTTACTAGCAATGAGTTTGCAGGGAGTTGTGCTAAACTTTTAGGACAGTTTGACTTTGCAATGCATTGCTAACGCAGGAAATTCATAACTTATTCTCAAGATAATTATATCAGCTTTTAGTGACTGCCCTAAATTTCTTTTCCGCATCTGTACAGAAGGAGACTGGACATATGACGATATATGACGATCAGTAGGTGTTTCGGAGATCAGTGCTCAAGGCGGCTTTGGGAATACTTAGCTGGTGGGATGCACCTGCTGATAGTGAGCGTTTTCAAAGGACGACTCCCACCCGCCTACCTGGGAAAATCGCCTTCTGGCATCATGGCTTTTAGGGCTGAGAGGGGGAGCTTTATACTGAGAAGTGAGAGGAAAAGGTCAAGAGAGACTCGCTTAATTTCCAAACCCAGTTAGGAAAAACCTGATAGCTGAAGATACGGGCATGGAGAAAGGAATATCAGTGGGCAAAAGATGGATAGCAAGGAGAAAGTAAGCACAGGTATTCACAGAATGCTATCCAAGTACTTTTAGTAAGGAAACCATGCCCAGAGGGTGCTGAATTTATCAGTAAGGAACTGCTAACATGCAAGTATACAAATAAATACCAGAAATCTGCGCAATGCAATGGAGAAACATGAATTATTGCTCAGGCTGTAAAACTGGACATTTTGAAAGAAACCTGGTGGACTAACGGTTAGAACCAAAACCGACTACTAAAAGTGCTCGTGTTTAAGGGAAGGCAGAAGTAAAAGCAAAATTCATAATTGCATTTGCCAATAGGCTCCAAAGAAATAAGGAGGAAGAATTTGAACAAAATGGACTGCTTTCCAAAGGATTTCTAAACTCATCTGGGTTTGTGCTTGGGCCCTGCTGTTGAGAACCAGGGGGGGATTTTATTATGGAAAGAGATCCTTAGAATGTTATTAGAGAGATAAATACTACTGTAGACTGCATTTGGTGGGTACCTATCTGCTCAGATACAGAAGAACCAATGTTTCGGGTTTTAGTAATGGCCATGGTGTTGGCAGTGAGCCCAAAATGTGCTAATTTCGCACTGCATTTCATAAGGCACCAGGTGATCTGTACAAAGGATTTTTCAAGGGAAATGTTAAACCTGAGAGCTTTTTAGGAAGCTGGGAGGCATGTTCCAAAAGTTTATTATAATTCATGAAAACTTTCTGTGAGACGGCGTTTTATAGGGATTTGTCTCTGTGGTCTGCCAGGAATCATTTTGTCACACCTGAAGGAGCTCCTGCATGCTGGCAAGGTTATACTTCGTTACTGAAAATACCTGTCTCATTTCTCTGGCCTCGGAAGTTTGTTCCTGAACATGAAACAAATCGTTGCTGCATTTTTATAAAGGGGATTCAATTAAACAGCCAAGCAGAATCGCCTGGGACTTTTTCCAAATTTCCCAAAGAGAAGAACCAAGCCACTTAATAGTCATAGGACTAAATTACATTTATATCTTTTCTAATCCTTGAACCAAAATGGCACTGAATGCTCTCCTAGCATCATTGTTCTTAGTAGAAAAGAGTGAATTAACTTGCACATTAAAGAAACTACATTCCTGTATCTCCTTCTTAAACACAGTTTATATTGTTCAACCAGAATAATGAATAAATAGTTTTCTTTCAGTCTGCACTAGCAATCAGAACAATGTCTTATTTACTGCAACACTTTGGTACACACTGGGGACGGGAACAGGATTACTATTTTTATTTTATTCTGTTCATTGCAAATCTTTTCAAGTTCCAGATGTTCTTCCCAGATTTTCAGCTTTCTTTCACTGACATGAAATGGCCCATTCTTCCTTTTCCTAAAAGTCACATCATGCCAAGATACTTCAAAAGTCCGTTGATTTCCATTATAAACTATTATGGCAGTGTTCAGCGTAACTTTAAAAAAATCACCTGAATTTTTCAATACACTTTCTGTAAGCAGTGAAGTATTTACTGGCTGTCTATGTTCAAAGAAAAATATGGACCAAAAATTCAAAAGCAACAAGGAACACAGAAATCACTATGTAGATAATGTGTTCCCATGTTCTATGTAGCAGCTACAAAATAATACAGTTTTCCATTTCTAGAGATAAAGAAAAAAAAACAAAGCTTGACCTCTTGATACTAATTTTGTCATCTTTTTTAGTAATTCTTTTCAGGAGAGCAAACGCAAATGAACTGGCTAATTTGAAGACTAAATGAACAGCGGAAAACATTTATTAAAATCATAATCCTGTATTCCTTACATTCCTAAAATTTAATTTCCCTGACACTTGGGCATCTGCAAAGCATATTGGCTAATATCCCGTATATTAACTAAAGGTATCTTTGCAATAAGCAGTGATCCTGGTATTAATGAGCTATAAGTCAACTAAAGATTCAAGTCCTATACTTCTCTTTGGTATTACTGGCTACGCAGAGAGGCGTAAGGATGTGTAAGAAAAGAAGAGCTGGAAGTAGTTGGGGTTCTGCCCATCAAACGATAAAAATCTTTTTCCTATCATCAGAAACACTGTAGGCTATTAAAATTTGCTTAACCAAGCCATCAACTGACCAGGCTAAAAAGGTGTATCCCAGAGGTATAAACAAGCCCATGTTTTTGCAAGTAGCTGGAACAAGTGGAGTTAACCTTTATTAAAAAATAACCCAATTCCTTGATTTTCTGGGAAAGAATGCTTCACGGTGAGCTACGGTCACCAGGGTTGCTATTTTTCAGAGACAAACTATGCAAAAGGAATAAAGATATGCTGTCCTTAATAGGCAGCGTATTTTAATAGTCCATATCGGGCCCACTTATGGCCATGGGAAAAGGTAAAACAGCAGGCAAAGTTGAGGTCGTACGTTTGCCGCTGGGTTCTGGGGAGGGAAAGCTGGGTTTTGTTTCTGCTTTGCTTAACGCAGCAGCAAGGTTTCTTTTCACGTGTGATGCCTGTATGCTGAAAATCACAGAAACAGAAGACCTGATCCTACCGGTTAATCGGTATCGATGAACGTCTGACGTGAGTCAGCTGAATAGAGCGGGTACTTACATCCTTCCAAATTATGGAGGGAAAAAAATGAGAACACTGCAAGATCGTTGCTAAAGAGTGCAAAACAAATCTAAATCACGCCGGAGGAGAAAGAGAGTCTGCACCTTTCTGTATATTTTTCCACAAGTATGGCAACGATTTCCCATGCATGGATTTAATACCCAAATGCTGAAAGACATTGAACATAGAGAGCAGCTTTCACTTATTCCTTAAAAAGTGCGGGCTTAGGCACTTAGTTTCCTCCTTCTTCTGTGTGCAAATTGGTTCCTTGGCTGACGTTATCCATTTGACTGAATGCACTCGGTGCAGGATATGTCTGCTATATGTACGAACCTCATTTGCATGCAATTGAAATCCCTTTGTAATGAAAAGGCATCACTCGAGGCCAAATTTAAACAGCACGGTTTGTGACTTAATAAAAGCCTAAACAAAATATTAAGAAAGAGAACCGTAATGTGAATACAGCAATAAACTAGTGGAATAAATTACGTCTTCCTCGGCATGTTAACAAAATGGAAATCGGCTGCAACAAACCACGACTGAGGAATTCTAAACCATTCAAGTAAATAAGAATTTTAATTTTAAAAGTCATGTACCACATTTGCACACAAAAGCATGTAATCTTGACTAAAGTGTCAGCATTTGAATTTTAGAAGGACTGAATGTCTAATATTGCCATACAATTTACAGCAAGGGGCTAAGGCGCTTTGGGTCATATGATGCAGCAGAAAAAAATGGATAAAACAGCAAGTTTGGGTTATACCAATGGACTAGCCAGGCCATAGACAGAACCAGATTTTTTTTTCAAGTGTCTGATTTGGGTAGTGTAAGCAGAAGGCAAATACAGCCTAAAACATTTAATGAGTTTTTAAAAGAGTTTAGTCAACAAATCTTATCTACAAAGAGAAAGCCATTCCCACCAGCCTTATGTTTGAACCATGCCGTTATCTTCCTAAGGGGATTCTCCAGGAAACATGCTGTGGCGGTGAATGGCTGCATCAGACATAAGATTTGTAGAAATCATTCTGGTTTCTGAGGACAGAACTTAACTCTGGAGCTTCCTACAAAAAGCAGCATGGACTGCTGTAAAAGGAGGAAGAGCCATGAATTTGCCTTTTTCCGCTTTTTCTCTTTTTTCCTGAATTTCACCGAGTAAAAAGCCCAGATGGCCAAAGAGTGCAACAGGAACTGAATACCGTAAAAGCACATCAGCGAAGGGGCTTGTACCTTAGTCTTGTCTTTAGTCCGTGTGCAGAAAAACAGATTTAAGAAATCTGATTCATTTTCTAGACTCTATACCGCGGTCCCTCAGGAGACTGAGGCCTTGTGACCTGTTTTCTTCAGGATGCTTCAGAAGGAAATACTCCAAAAGAGATAGGGCAGATCAGCCCTGCGCCCTCAAGACACTGCATGATATTAGTTCCTTACATCTCGTAGCTGGTTGTCAGCTACTTCCACTTTAGATTGCGTCACTCTAAATATAATTGATTCATGGGCATAGAGTTACTAAGGAATAAAATCTCCCACCGAGAAAGCCACAAAGTTCAACACATGGAAGTTTCACAGTACATCAAATAGAGATTTATCTTCTCAAGGCACATTTGTGGCACTGGATGTAAGGAAAAAAAAATCTAATTGCACATCACTTTGCAGACTGCAGGAATGATGGTAAACAGGGAGTCTAGATGAAAATTGCATTGCAGTAAGACAGTGTAAAAAAGCAAAAGCTCACTTGAATGGATTGGGACTGAAGTATATGGTGCTTCTTAACAAGAGGTGTTAAAAAAACAATATCTTGTCTTTTTCTTTTTTTAGAAAATGCTCTCCTTTTCAAAGTACAACATATCATAGTTATGTTTCTAAATAAAAATTTCTCCCAGAAAGAACAAATTAAAATGCCCCTAGATTGTACATCATTTTGAATCACAAATTGTAAAAATATGGTTTGAGCCATTTCATTAAGATACTGCATGTGGGAGTTAAAATGAACTTGCAAGCGTGAACGTAAAGGACCCCCCTCCAGTGGAAACGTTGATTTGATCTTATACGCCAGGTGCACATCTGAAAGCTGCATGCAATATAAAAGGAAGGTGATAAGATGAAAGTGTGGGAGATAAAATGAAGGTCAGTTTGGCGGTGGCTGCTTTACTAAACTGAATAATAAGACCCCATCTTTTCTCAAAGGAAATAAAATAATCCACTTTGAGGTGATACCTTTAATTGGACTGGAGATTAGAGTTATTTAAAACTAACGTGACAGACATAAAAATATGCTACGCTTGCTTGCAAATAACGGTTCTGATAACAATGGCAATCTAAAATAAACTCTTGTGTACAGGTGTGTTTTCATACAAATGCTAGTTTGTACTTAAGAGCAGACTGTTCTCAGTGTCTGTAATTGTTATAAATTTTCTCTCCAGGAATTTTGGTTTTCTCATCTTGCAGCATTTTATTATACCCTCACAGAGGTCATTATTGGTCATTTGTTATACAGGAGAAAAAATCCAGCCTCCTGATAGCTCCACTTTTGATTTTTTTGATGAATAGCAACATTAGAAAAAAGTAACTTCACCATCTCATAAAGTCCTGTGAAACTAGTAGACAGGTTATATTAATGTCCCAGAGCAGGCTGATGTCTGCTTCCATGCCTGCCTTGGGGGCAACATGTGGACTGGAGCCACATACGGGGTATTCATCACTGCAAGAATACTCTAATACTAGTTAATGCTTTAGCAATCAGATCTGAGTATAGCTAGTCTCCGAACAATACAACTTCATGTGACAAAATAAAAGAGCAATTCTTGGGCAGCATCTGTCATAGCATCTGAAAGGACCTATGCCAATGTACTCCTGCTGGGCGTTCAGACCTCAGTATCTTAGACAACAGCTCAAAGGTGGCAGTATCCAAAAGTGCAATGGCAGAAGATGGTTCAAGGAAGACTGATGCATGCATTGACAGTTTTAGTGCCCATCTCTTTCTTGCAGGTTCTTTTCTAAGGGCAGCAGGACCCCACGAGCAGAAACCCCAAATTCCTTTGGAAGACAAATTTCCTCTTTACAGTCCTGGTACGAAGAAAAGGAAAGCTGGGCTCCAGTTTCTCTTTATCCTCGTGAAACAGTATCCACCTTAACTACTTTTTGCAGCTCTGCTAACACATCTCTTCCACTACTGATTGCCTCTGTGCTTTTCCAACTTGCCAAATCCCTTGCTGACTCCAACCCAAATGCCCGAACTTCCATGTTTCTCCCAGACAAATTTTGTAATGCAGTCAGTGCAGTCAGTTGTGGAGCCTGAAAATATGAAGACAATAAAATAGATGTAAGTTAAAATAAGATTCTGGGTTTTATACATGCAGTATCAAAAAAGAAAAGCCCTAGAAAGGAACACTATTGGGCCCACTTGCTCCTCCGTGGAGATCCAGGGTACTGAGGGATTTGCTCTCAGCCTTTTAGTTTTCACTGTGACCAAATTGCTGTGAAGGACCTTCCCTCAGGCCAAATTTAAGGCTATCTTAATCGCCTAGCCACGTGAATTACTTGCAGGAACAGCATCAGAGCCAACACTGTGGGGACTCACAAGGCTTGCAAGCCTGCACTTTAAAATAACTGCTTGACATGTGGACAGCTCCTGGCACACTTTCCTGGGCTTGGCAACTTCTGTTTGCTCTTGGGCTGATGTCCATCTGTCTTTGTGGTCATGACGTGACATGATGGCCAGGATCCTTTCTAGATGGTACCCTCCCACACCATCGAGGGTCATAACAATGTACCCCACAAGTTCAGCTTGAGGTCACGTGAGGACACATTCATGAGCTATTGGATCTTGGAGCATCCTGGCCTTCAGGCTGTTCCCAAGTCCAGAAAGCTCCAGTATCTTCCAGATTTCATCTATGGAATGAGAGGGTATTTGGAAAATGCTTTATCTGATTCAGAATAGTATAAAATGTACCAAATGGGCATGTCTTTTATCATCTATCAGCTATTAGGTGAGAGGAAAGAGACCTAAAATAAGAAAGAAGGCTCTTTGATGTTCATTCTCTGGCAGTGGAATAGATGTCTTCTGCAGAGTCACCAAAGTCCCTCCATCTGTGCTCCTCACAGTACAACCAGGCTGACCATACCATGTCTCTCATGCTCTCTTTTGCCTATGGTGTTTCTTTAGGCGAGTACCCAGGCTGTCTCTCACCAGGCGTTTGTGCAGCACACATCACAGCAGGGCCCCAGCCCCAGGCAGGGCCGGGATGAATCGCTCTAACACAAATGCCTTTCTGGGCTGTGCTATTTAAAGGCAAAATGTGCCTCCCCTGTGGGAAGGGTAGTATTAATGCAAAGCACAAGAAAAGCTTTGACGTGCCTGCAGAATGAAAGGGAAGATGAAGGTCGACTTTGAGGGTGGGGGGAGGAATATTGCCATGCAGATCCATGTTTCAGGCAAAACCTTTCATCGCTGATGCCTCATGTTGACAAAGAGGTCTCTGCTTGTCAGGTCATGTCTGTGAAAGCCCTGAAAACAGGCTTTTCTAGCCTGTTTTCCTTTTTTCTGAATCAGAAGATCTTCTCAATTAAACAAGTCAAAGCACTGCGATATATGCGTTGACATAGATACAGACACACACAAGCGTCTTATTTCCCACCTGTGTTAAATTTATGCAATTTACTCTAATAGTTCACGCAGAAAGAGAGATATTAGATATTCGAGGGGACATCAAATGCTAGAATTTAGCCTTCTGGATTGTGCCTCAGGTCATCTTAGCTAAAGACATATTATATATAAACTTGTCTTTAGATTAATTTGAAGACTGGATAGCTTCAGTCCTGCGGATGGTGAGTTTTCAATTTTTTCATTTTGAAAAATGCTCGAAAAAGTACTGCAAGCCTGGTTCTCAATATTTCATACTCTCTCGTGTCTACTCTTTTGTTGTTGTTTTCAAAAAAATGCTCTGATGCCAACATGCAGAATGCACCAATTCCATTCTCTCTTTTATTCCTCCAAATGACATAGTTCTAGGAACAAATATCCTATCTGGCCAATGTGGACAGATATGACTATGAATAAAACTTATCCAAAATTGCCATTTGTTACTACCTCTTTCTTCCACAAGTGAGGCAAAGCAAGAAATCAATTCTAATTTACCAGTTTCTAAAGGGTATTTTTGCATGTCTTTTAAAGTTTGTCATTCTTTCTCATTTATAGCCTGCAATGTCTTTTATAAACCAAAAAAATATTGATTTTTGGCATATTTTCTCCATATTTTCTGATACGCTCTTAATGAGAACAGAGTAAAAGAAATGGAGGGAATAAGGTGCATATTGAAGTAGTGGGAAGAGACGGGAGACATCTAAGTTCTCTGAAATTGAACTGCTAGATAAGAATATAGTTTGTGCACAATTGCTATGGATACTCTCAAGAGTAGAGTCATTTATGGCCAGGAACACTAGAAAAAAAGTGTCACTGGTTCATTTTTGGAATCATGAAAACAAAAAAAAAAAAAAAAAGGAAGGCGGATTATCTCATACCATGTCTGGTATGAGATAACATCTGGAGAGACAAAACCTTGTTCCCAATCTAACTATCTATAACTTGGATCTTTTAGTATCTCAAAAAGATATTCCAGGTACTTAATAAGCAACAGATTATCATCTCTTACTCAGGGGAATATTAGAGTTATATAAAATTTCACACGCTCACTGTAATGTGGAGGTGGAGTCTACCATCCTTATGGCAGTTGACCAAGTTACTTCACCTGGAATAGCATCATTTGCTTCTTCGACCACCTACCAAACAAGAAAGTAGACAATACAGTGAGTGACAGACGGTACCCCTTAGACACGTTAATCTTCAGTGCACTCATTAACTGCTGTGCACATTTATAGTCCGTGAAGAACTCATTATCATATTCACATGCAAAGCTGGGTTACAGGTAAAGGCCTTGAGAATTAAAATTGCGTTCTCAGAACCAATCTGTTTTGTACAATTCTGGAAAAAAAACATATTTTTTTCTTTATTATTGAAACTTTTCTGTTTACTCCTTTTAGGAAGATGGTAGCGTACAAAAGGCATAGTCTCACGTTTGCGCATGCTTTTCCAGATATTTCCAGATATTTATATTATTTTGGAAAGGTGCCATAAAACACCACCAAAAATGAGCACAAAGCACTGTGCTATCAATAGAATTCTTTTAAAAATCTATTTTACAGTCTTTTGTTAGGCAGGGAACAGAAAAGCTTCAGGCTGAGATAATGCAAATTAAGTTGTATTTCTTCAGCAAGTGAAGCAGATCAGGGCCTTAAAACAACCACTGAAATGAAAGCAAAGTTCCCTTCCTATCATTTTTCCATCCTCTACATTCAAAGTTTGACCAGTGCCTCAAAGTTATACAGCAGTCTCCACATCCTAAAACTGAATATGCACAGACGAAAAAGAGAAAGCCAAATATCTGACATCTGCACCATTTTGGTCTTCAACCCACACCTCCTCGAAGGAGATGGCAGAACGGGTTTTCGCAGGAAGGTCTCAGAATTCAGGAGAGAAAATAACAGAAATCGCACTGTGGGATTCCCCGTGCTCTGTTTCAGATACAAGGCTAGAAGGCAAGAGCACATCTTATCCATTTGCCCACTTCAGCACATCCTTGTTGAAGCCTGAGGCATATTAAAGACATATAATCAGCAGCATAATCTAAAATTGATGACCACAGATCTTTAAAAAATATCCCTCAAGTAGCAGATGAGACAAAAGAGCTGCAGAAAGCACTGATTCCAGTTGATTTGCCAGGAAATTATCCCGGTCATGGTATTATTAGTTTTCTGGAAACCCATATATGGAACCACAGATAATGAGTATTGAGTAAAGGACTCGTGTGGCTCAAGGAGCATGGGCAATATTAGCTGTTGGCACTGCAGGCAAAAGGCGACACCTGTTAATATTCTAACGAGGTTTTATTCGATTATCCTTAATGACTGACTTCTCTCAATTGTCAAGATATTAAGGTAAGAAGATGACCCAAGCCAAAAAGAAACAAACCAAACTAAAGCCCCTCTTTTTTGATTTAACCTATATTCTAGCCAGAAACACCTTTTCTTTGCTTGCTTTTCAATAATGAATGAATTTATTTGTTCAAAACTCAAGAAATAATAAACTCTCTACAGTGAGTCCAAAATCTTTCCCTATTGTGAAAATTACTAGCATATCTGCCATAAAATTGTTTTTCTCCAGGTTTTAGAGAAAAAAAATATATATATTCAGTTCTTATTTTCTTTGGATACTTGGTCATACAGATTCTTAGATAAATTCTACCCATGTGACAGGAATGATATCAGTATGTGTTCAAACCAGTCTCTGCTCAGTACACAAAGTGTAGCAAAAGTCAGGATTTGTTGCATCGTTTAGAATCCCAGTGTATGTCTTTGTATTTAGAAAGAGCTACGATTTTCAGAATACATACTCTCCTAAATAAATGAAGTTAAAAATATCTCTCAGCATTTCTTAGACTGTGTTCATTATTCTCTCTAAATCCCTCCTCCCTTATTTAAAACTGTGAGAGTTGCAATAGAATCTGAAATCAGGGTCATCATCTTAAGCATTTTTATTATTATTTATTTTTTTGTTATTTTGTTATTATTATTATCTCAAATTTAGAAAATGTTTCTTGGATAAAATTGTGCAGAAATCCCAAAGATTCTCTGGTTGACCTTAAAAGAACCCAACAGACACCATGCCCTTGAAACACTGCAGATATTATTTCATACCTCTTTGGACAACATTGCCTTAATTTTGAAAAAAACATAGGGACAATAACGGATGATTTTTTTAATGTAAGTTGAAAGCTTACCATCTGTGTAGATTGCTTCATCAGTGTATTATCTGCAGAAAACAGTACTGGTTTAGGTGATTCCCGGAGCGACGGCTAAGATAGAGTATAAATATAAACCAGGTAGTTGGCAAATATGTCCAAGATGTGAGCAAGGTGCTGTGAAATGGATAGCTAAGATGCTGACCGAGTTGTGCATAATGTTTCTCGAGAAAACTTCTGTTAAATAAACTCAAAGGAGAGACCTAGGGAGCAAATCCCAGGACAGCATGCAGACCTTCGGTTGGATCAATTTAGCCCTCAGTGCACTGCAAAACACTCGAGTAGTGTTTTTTGTCTTGTTGAGTCCAGTCCACAGTTTAACGGATCTTGCCACCAGGCTGAAGTTGTTCAACATTAGGTGATTTTTAGTTTTTCAGCCGAAAAACTACTTATACTTGCAGAATACTTATCTATGTGCATCCGCATTCAGATATAATGTTGACTGTGTTGGAGGGGCAACATTTTCCCCGTGGATTAAGAGATGAGGAAAGGTTCGGAAAAGCCAGAGTCCTCAGCTTCAAATGGTAGAATTAGAGGAACAGGTTTCCAGCCATGAATATTTAAAAGGAAGTCTATACAAAATATCTGCATCTGTGCTTCTAAATGTTGCTGCAACTTGGGGTTGGATTAACTTCAAAGATAAAAATAGACCCTCTGTCTGCGAAAGGCAAGATTTCTCCGTACTGAATAGAGATTAGTGTCCTGGTGGAGAGGAGTGAGCCACTATAAAGAAGTTTTCTACAAGAGGCACCTGTGAATCTTGGCAAATAATGATTCCAGAGTCTGTTTCGCCTTTTTTTTTTTTTGCTGAATAGCAGACAGTCATCTGGTTATAGAGCTCCATAGACAAGTGCAGATGAATGGAGCCATGCAGCTCCGAAGTAGATGACACTACAGGTCTTACAGCCTGTGGGATTGCATACCCGACCCAACCGTTCAAATATATTTTACAAAACACTCTTTTAGCCTATTTCGTCTTCAAAGTTTGCAAGAGCATTCACTATATGCTTTCCACCTTTGGGGTGGAGGTGACGGCAACACGGAACTGATTTTTTTGCGTATGTGAAATCCACCTAATTTCTATGCGATTCTTTGTTTCGATGCCTAACCTTGATGGCAAACACCAGCAGCAACGCGTTTATGTCTTGCAGTGCTTGCATACAATAGTCCCTAATCACAGATCGGAGGATATTTGGTGATACCAAACACACAACTCTGCACACAGAAATTGATATTCTCACAGAGACATTTACAGAAATGTGATAAGTAAAATTAATAGGAAGTTTTGCAAAGATTTGTAGAAGTCCCGCCTCACTGAAACTGTTAAACTTTCGTTCCCTGCTGCCACGTGGAAATTTCTTGCTCACACAAGTTAAAATGAATAAAATGTTGCCTAAAAAATCAGGTGCTTATATCCACCCCCAGGAATTTTATAAAACTATCCTGACTCGCAGATCTTGTTTTAGCACTTCTAGTGGCTTTGTATGATCTCAGGAGTACCCCTAGGAGGACACTGCACAGATTCAGCCCTCTGAGGCACAGCCCTTGGGACAGACAGCTCGATCAGCACCGTTTCAGCACTATTTCCCCCATTTCTGATCTTAGCTATTGCCTTGACCAATGGGCATAAAGCTAGAGTTTCTAGTAGCCATCAGACAAAAAGTAATAACCGGTTACTACAATTTCCTCTCTTTTTGACCTTCATACATATTTCTTTTTTGATTTGAACTCAGTTGCTTGATCACAATTCATCAATGCTACCTGCACCACGAAGGAAGTGAGCAGTTCTGAGTATTTTCAGGTGTTTGAACTCTTATATCTGTGATCTCCCACAGACATGAATAAGATTTTTATTTCTTTTGGTGGCAACTGCAGTCTAGTCCTATGTCATTCTACATTCTGCATTTTCATTCTTTATATATTCAATATATAAATGTATATATTCTATATATATTCATTCTTTACATCCCCAAATAGCCTAATAACTCCTCCCCTCCCGCAATGATATATTATTGCTATTTGTGCCCCAGAATCCTGATGGAAAAATAAGGACTTCAGATAATCTGCAAATAGAAAGAATAATTGAACTTACTCCTTAATGCGATTAACACTTTGAAAGCAAGTAGGGCACTTGTGAAGTTTCTTCTGCATGCCTAGATTTCTAGGCGGTTCTACATACACTGCTGATATCAGGTGCTGAATTAACATTTCCACTGGAGGAAAGGAAAAGATTGAGTGCCTAATTTCTTGAGGAGATAGCTTTTAAAATGTAGTTAAGGTGTGCAACTGCTAGTATCAAGGCACCTGAGTGGTGAGCAACACTTTGCATGCTGTTAAGCTGCAAAGTAAAACTGAGTATGATTAATGGGATGACTTTGCCCATAATAGCACATCTGGGGATTATGTTATTTTATATTCATCTTCCAAACTCCCATAAAAGTAGATTATTGTAGCATAGCACTTCTCAATAGTTAAAAGATGATTGGAGTCTTAACAGCTCCCATGGTCTAACGAAAGGAAGTCTTCTGCATAGGAACTTAGTGTAACTCACCCTTCAAGGAGGATGAGAAAGAGACTCTGGAGGAGTGCTTGGGAGATATTGAGGTCATTATGCAAATACTCGAGGACATACAAATATTTGGCTTAGTGAGGGAGTATATGAATATAATATGGGCTTGACTTGTGGTACCCAGGTGGACTGGAGAGAAGGGGGCAGACCTGGGACCACGGCAGCTAACTGGTGGGGTCTGCTGTTTTGAGTGCCAGCATGATAACTGCTACTTCACTAAATGGTGAAGGGATTCATCCCAAAGCCATGACCATGGGGTGAATAAAGTGGCTACTTTTAAGAAGCAAGCATATCTTATTTCCGTGCCAAGTTTGAGACTGAAGACCCTAGTGTCTGTGGTACAGGCAACAGCCTGTTGCCGTTGAGGGCATCCGTGGCAGGATGCACCTCAATCACCTGAGCAACAATCGAGAGGCAGCAACATATTAACAGCGCTGAATAAAAAGGAAATTTGACTCTCATCTGTTATCGCCCAGTGGTTGCATGGAAAAATCTTACAGCCACCTCAATCCCACTGAAACTCAGCTGGGATTAGAGCTGCTGCTATGTGCCATGTGAAATCTCCACTGGTGTCACCTGGAAGAGCCCCACTGACCTCAGCCAACTTTGTGTCAGGGTCTCCCCATCCTGGTTTATAGTTTATTTCTCTTAGTGATGGTAGACATACTACCTCTGAATGTTTTCTACTAATTACCATTTTTAAAGACTCACGATAGAACCATTATGTACTCAAAATTAAGTGTGCACTTATAATATTAAGCATGCTGCATAAAATGTTTTGCAATAAGACAACGGTTGACAATAACATCAAATAAAACACATCCAATTTGTGTCAACTTACTGCCATGCAGAAGATAGAGGCTGATAAAAAACTCTTTTTATTTTCCTGACTGTCCAAATGAAGCTATTTTTTATAACATGTTATTTTCCTTGATTAATAGCTTTTCTTTTCAAAGCTTTTATTATTTTTGACTAGCTGATTGACAAGGAAAGATATCTCTCACTGCGCAGATTCTCTCTCATTCCTTTTCCTGATATGTGGAAGGAGTTACAGTATAATTTTATCATTAATGAAATATTAGCTCTTTCTTTTAATTAACTTCATCTGTCCATTGTGAAATGCAGTCTGATTTCTGCAGCAGCAATCACATCGATCTGCAGCAGAACTTGTTGTCAACCTGGCAGGTATCAAAAAGATCCAGACACAGAGAAAATTAATAGAAGAAATCAAAATTTTCTGAAGTTCTTTTACACAAATAAACTTCCCTTAGCAGAATTTTAACTCATTGCTTTTTTCATTTAAAAGAAGACTAATGTTAGTTAAATACACATTTCTGGACTGTAAGTTCTTCAGTATATTTTTAAAGACCGAACCAGCTGTTGACATGGGCTCAGATACTACTTTCCTGCAATCATTTTTAATTTCTTATAAACAAAATAAGCTGTCAGTGAATGAATTAGAGAAAGAACATTAAATGTAATTTAAGACTTGCATTTTTCTATAGTAAATTAACTTTATTCAGCTATTAATTTGTAAGTGCCGTGTCTTGGGTCGCTGCATTTCTTTGCCTGGTTACAGGCAACAACTGTGCGCTGCAAAACACTGGCCATTGCTGTTAGTAGTTTCAATATATTACTGCTGGGTCACTTTTGTGCACTGCAAGAACTTACAAGGATGGGTTCTGCTAGGAGAAGCTTAAGTTTAGTATGAAGTATTTTGGCAGGTCAGAAAGAAATCAGTAACAATAGGTGATGTTATCACTTTACCTGGTAATAAGTAAGAGTAATGGGAATTTATTAACCTTAGCAGAAACATCTCCATGCATGATAAATAAACAAAAAACATATTAACCAATTTTGTGTTCGATAGTTGGAAAGCACTCTTGCTTCTTATGCTTGAAAAAACACATCTAAATAATAGTTTCCATTCCAGTTGCTCAAGTCCTGGCGCAGTGCTCGGAGAACCATCTTTAACTGACCGTGAAAACAAGACTATCCTTAAAGAACGTGCCCTCTTTAAATGGTTCAGCCTAGCATATTGAATTTTGCCAAAGCATACGAAACACAAACAAACAGACAAATAACGCTGGTTCCACAGAGCAAATGAGAAAAATTAAATGGCAATGAGGTTATGGGAAGTCCCGGAGCCAGAACTGCTCCTGTGCTGATTTACCCTTGCTGAGGATCTCGCCTCCTAATTAGATTTGTGCATGCATATTTGAGAACTTCCCTGCGCTCATACATGATGATGGGGTTTTCCCCTAAAACCCTCTCCTTTTTAAATTATTTACGGAGCAGAAAATCCACTCGCTGCTCCTTATTTTTCCTTTGAGCTCCCTGTTAATTATCGGCCTCATCCTCGCAGAGAGATTTTCGTATTCTCTTCTGCAGCGTGCAAAGAGCGGAGCGGAAGTTTAAGTTTAACGAACATTTATGTGGAGATTAAGGAACGGAAGAAAACAGAAGCAGCAAACGTAACTCCACAAGGGAACATAGTCACTGTGTAAAGCGCTGCAGAAAATTGGAGATCAGTATTGCTTTTGTCTCTACAGATTTTTAGATATTTAAAGGAAAGGTCCATTGAAAACAGAAGCATAGTTGGCTAATACAAATAGAGCACTTTTAAGCCGAATAAAAAACAAGCTCTAGAAGCGATAACATCTCATGAAGAATAGACTACAAGTTGGTAGGGACAGAGGAAATTAGGAGTCATTTTTCCTAAACAACTACCGCCCCTCAATTTAGATAATGTAGGAGCAAAACTTCAGTCTTTTTTTTTTTTTTCAATCGAACCATCAAGATAGGGTTTGCTAAGTCAAAATGAAAACATCATTTTTATATATATATAGGAAATATATATATGAAATATATATGAAAACATCATTATATATATATAAATATATAAATATATATATATAAAAAATAAAGTTCTCTAAAGTAGCAAACAGAAAAGAAATGCTATATATACATAGCGAACTTGTAGAAAACAGCCAATATAGCAACAGACAGCAGGAAATGGAATTTGCCATCTTGTCAGGTCAACCAAGCAGAAACGGTTGGGGTAAACTTGTTACAAAAGAGAAAAATAGCCCTGCAAAAGAAAACAGCCCAACTACTCCAGTTCCCGTTTATAGGTTCTATTAAGGCCGATCTGTTTTTAATCGGAAAGGGCTTCCTGAGCCTGGAAACGTGGCACACGTGTTCGTCTGTAACTAGGATATCCAACATGACTCACCACAGTCTAAAATTGCCTGAAATTCTCTCTAAAAGAGAGCGAGACCTGACAAAGTCGTGGGCCCTTTTCAGTGCAAGTGCATGAAGAACAGGACAGGATGAATAATTAAAAGGTGACTCCCGGTGCAGGCATGCAGTACTAGGGAAATCCTTGCTTTATGGGCAATCACCAAAAATCTGTGATTCTGCATTTTAAACGCTCTATTTTGCCGTTGGTTTTGTTAAGGCTGGTGGTCGGTGAAGACAGGAAAGGGAAGGAGAGATGCAATGCAGTGATATCTCTGAGTCCAGGGTGATGTGGACTCATACGACCCTTGGAAGTAACTTTGGAAAAATGTGGGTCTCTCTGTCCTTGGTAGGGGGCAGAAAGTCTCACCTGTCCATCATTTCTGAGAATGATCTTTGTTCGAGGAGAAAAAGAATTGCAATTATGCCCAATGTCTGAACTAGCGGTTGGCCAAAGAGTTAAAAATCATCGTGTATCATCTCCCTTTCAGCTGACTCAAGGACTTGTTTGCTCTCCAAAAAGAAAGTTATTCCATAATTGCACCGGGGCCACTGGAAGAAGGCGGCATTTCTCTGCACCATGTAAATGATGTATTTTCCTCAATATCTACACTATTTCTCTAGAAAAAAAGTGTATTGTATTTTGTTTATTAGCAAGAGATGTCCCACCGATGTTCAGGGGAAAAACTGATCATCACCATGTATAAGGTGTTCATAATTAGCACCGTATTTACCGAAGCTATTATAGCTCTGTATTCCAAAGAAATCATACATTAATGCAAAGCAAATAGAAATTAAAAAGTAATCAATAAGAAAATAAAAATGCTTCCCACTATTACAAAAATGGTATTTTTCCTGCAGAATAGTATGAGAGTTTATCAGTATTTTCTTTTCTTTTTGACACTACGGTTCTTAGGTTCTCTCTCCCGGAGACGGCTGCTGCTTTTTTTTTCTCCATTTCTTCTTCCCTTTTATTCCGTTTCATCTGAAGTTCGGTAGTTTTGTTCCTAAATTGCCGGTTCTTAACTCCGAGGAAAGCTTCGTGCTTTAGTAAAGGGCATGGGGATCAGCGACCTAAGGCATCCTGTCGCCGTTCAGTCAGTCTTACCATCTTCCGCCTTCTGTTCACGTGCTGGAGAATTATACTTGACTTTAGGATTACCCGAAGGATAAGTACCTTGATTTGGGAGGGGAGGGGGAGATTACATTTTGGCATTACTGCCGTTGCTTTTAACGCTTTCTCGTGAGCTTGTCTTACGTGCTTAAGCATTATCTGGATATGAGTTGGCTAACAGAGCCCACTTCTTTTTTTTTTTTTAATGGCGCACTTCGTAAAAGCCCCAAATCTAAACCGTATTAAACCCTTCAGCCGTCTGTTGAAATCCCAAACCAGCTGAAAGAAGTCGGATGCACTGCAGATTACGCCGTAGCTCTGCAAGTTTTCTGACGCCCTGGGAAATTAAAGGGTCTTCTAGTGCCTAACCACTCCTTTATTTCCGGAACTAAGGGTAGGGGTATCGCACGCAAGAGTTTAAGCAGCCATGTGTGGGCAGGTAGTCCAAGCAGAAATGCAGTCTTATGCAAAAAAAAAAAAAAAACTGAGATGGTTTCCATAGAAACTAAAAACAGGCTGTGGAAGCTTCTGGATAGCTTTAAAAGAATGAAATCAAGTTGTATTTGAATAAATACAGATCATCTGCAACATATTGCAGTTTGCAAGTGCAGGTGGCGTTCCTCTTTAATATTTTAAATTCTGTCATTGAACTGCAACCTTTAGCCTGGCACGTGATTTCTAACAGGGCTTCAAAAATCAGCCAAACAAGCCCTATTTGCGCAGGGTCGATTTTTCTTCTGCCTTCCGGTAACGTCAATCCCAGCTGCCTTCACGCTTGTTCTGGGGCCATTTTTTATTATAAATGCAACAGAAAGGGAAACAACGTTGGCCGAATGTTGCGAAGACCAGAGGGAATCCTTCGGGGGACTATCCTGATCATGCTGTTACCCCGGGAATTAACTATTTAAAAGCGATGCCAGGGAAATGCTTCACGTTTCACAGCCTGATTCGCCATCTCAAAGTTTAACGACCCTTTCTGAGCTTAACCCATTAACAGCGCAACGCTGTTGAACTGCGGGAGTTGCGATACAACTTTGTACAAGGCAAAAAAAACCCGAGCTAGTTATTCTGTATATAGACTGAACACGTATGACATCCAAATGCATCGAGCAAAGGAGAGCAAGTTGCTCCACGGGGCATTTCGTTCGGTAAGAAGTGAGGACAGCATTGCACTTTTCTGCAGTTTGTGCATCCAGCTCTCTTCAGGCTGCTCTCCAGAACTAAGCTGCTTGTATCTCAAAAAAATTTAATATCAGAACCTCCGTTTATTATAATAATAGTTATTATAATACTTTATAAAATTATATAAGATATAATAATATACAATTATATATAATGATAATAATACTTTATTAAGGATAGAGTCTTTGGTATCCCACATAATCAAAGATATTACGGAGCTATTAAAAATGTGTTAAGAATGCTAAAAATGTCTTAACATGCATGCTGTTGTAGGCTCTGAAATGTTAGCTGCATATTTTCACTTGTCAGAAGAATATATTCTTTAAAGGATTTTTTTTTTCCCCCTACAAGGAAATGTAGTCTGCTCCAATCTGGTTTTGGTTATTAACGTTAACTTTTAGAAAGTCTCTGTGAAAGGCAGGTCTCTTAAATTAACTCTTTTCAGGAGCAACATGTTGGTTGCACTAAAGAAGGAATTTAAGATGACTTTTTTGGATTATATTCTCCTAAATAAAAATTGTGAGGTATTAAGCAGGCTCTTTTGCACGGGCAGGTTTTCTTTCTTCCCTTTCTTCCCAGTCCTGCTCAGGGATATTTGTTCAAAATCCTCCTGTTGAGCTTTTCTTTAATAGCTTTTGGTTATTCTAACTGGAGGGAACCAGCCTGTATGGATGAGTGGAAAGGTATATCGTTTTTCAGCAATCTATAAGAAGGATTGTTATTCTGAATTGCCTATATATATATGTATGTATGTATGTATGTATGTATCTTTTTTTTCTCTCAACAATCATGCAAGGTTTGGCAGGGAAAGAAAACAATTCCATAAGGTAACTCACTTCTTTTTGGTTTATTAGGATATATTCGAAAGGGAATTTTGTGCCTCTTACTAAGATGGGAATTTGGTTCCTCGCTCTCAGTACTAATTTTCTTCTGCTGCAGATCAACATGCAGGAAATTGTTCTTTTGTCGACCCAGTGGCTCAGCCTCTCCTTCTGCTTTTACATTGCATTTCAGGTTTTTTTAAGGAAGATAAAAATGACAGAAGAGATGCAATTATTTGGAATTTGTTTGTAAGCATTACTACTATACCGTCTCCTGGTTGACATTATATGCATTTTGCATCTGTCCATTTATATTCATACTTTCTCTGTTTTTGACCCTCACACAATTCACGTACTTTCATAAGAATTATACATTGCTAAAAGAAATAGAGAAATAATTTGTTTAAAAGCAACACAATATAGCTCTTTCAGAGAGCTTCTGCTTTTCTTTAAGAAATTTATGGGGGTCCTTGTAATTTATTTAAAAATACCATAGCAGAAAAACAAACACCTCCCCTCCCATAAAGATATTGTGCCTATATTAAAACTTTGAGATTTCAATCAAAATACAATTATTTTCAGTCATTTTTAGTATTAATATAATATGAGGGGAAAAAAAGCACAGTGAGATTAGAGTCTTATTTTCTTTATTCTTGGGGTTTTTTTATACAACGAAAAGTGAGCAATGAATATAGCACTGAGTTTTGCATTCTTTAATTAAAATCATTACTCTTCACTGGGAGATCCTTACTTCAGTGCAATGATTTTGATTCTGCATAATGGAAGAAAATGACGTTACTGCTGTTTATATTACAGTAACATATAGAGGCCCCAACATTTATAATCCAAGTAGAAAAACAGTGGGAAAAAAATGTAAGATTATTATCGAAGAGGAAGAAGAAGTGACTAGCCTATGGTCATGATCATATAAACTGGTTGTGAAAGAGCCAGGAACCGAACTGAGATTTTCTTTAAGCCTACTTCCATAATTATAGCTAGGACTCGTTTTGCAGGAATGGAAACCGGATTTCTTTATTTCAGCCATTTGTACCTGGGAATAAGGATGCCTGCATAACTTAGCTATGAACAGAGGTCCTGTCTCAAAATTGGTAGGAAAATGGGCAAATTTAATGGTCTGTCTCTGAACTCTCTACGTTATTCCTGTTTGACTGCAAGAACATGGCTGCAGCTTCCTCCCGTGCTACAAAATCCCATTAAAACCCCCAGCACTCTGCCTGCCTGCATGCATTTTGCAGTAGTTTATGCGACCTGCTGCATTACATACCAAGGCCCACCAAGGCAAGGCGCCCTTTTACACCAATTCTAGAATTTCTGCTACAAACGGGTTCGCCTGGGATGTGTTTTACCGTGGCAACGGCAGCTCATAACTATATCTGAGATATCCTTGAAATTGCACTTTTAGCCTGGGGATGTACATGGAGCTGAAGGGAATCGGGCCGGTCTCAGCAGCCCCCACGGGCTCACTTCTTCCCCTAGGTCAAGTATTCAAGTTAGCCTCGCGCAAGCGTATTTCCATCGCCGGTAAGCTAAGGAAGCCCCGTCCTCCCAGTGCTACTGTGATAGCTTCATACCCATATGCGATTTAAGACCCCAAATGCCCTTAAGCCAGCTACTCCCACGCTTTCACCTCAGATTATTTAGCAGCAGACCTTTAATTTCCAAACCCAATTTCTTTTTTTCCCCCTTTTTCCAAGCCAGAGCGTTCCTTCCCTTGCTTTCGTTCATCGCTACATCCATGCCGCGGACAGCTGAACGCAGAGCAAAGAGCCCCAAGCTGTCGTTGCTCAAATCGCATTAATGTGAACCTGTTTCAAAGCTAATAAATCCAGCTGTGAGCAGGGGGGGGGCGGTTTCCACCTTCAGCCTGGCAAATTTTATGATACCTCTTTGGTTTTCCCTGAGATGAAAAAGCTGCTAATCTTACAGCGAGCTTGTTCGTTATTTTTCTAACGTCTTAGAAGAGGTGTATCAAACTGACAGTCACTGAAGCGCCTAAATAAGTTGTTTTCTTCATAATTACACTTTGATATGCATCTGGAAAAGTCCGCTGAAGTAATGGATACTCGGTGGCCCAAGACGATTTCCATACCCATCTAGTATACTCATTTTCACGTTCTTTTTTTCAATTCATCCTCTTAAAAATGATCTAGCGCTATAAACACACATGCACATACATAACAGATGAATGGTTTTAAAAAGAATACAGGCTACCTAGCTCTTTTTTTATTTTTAGGAGCATCTTTCTTCCTTCTGTACAGGACAAATCATATTTTCTTGACACCTCTAATTGCTCTTTTATTCTGCTTTTGACATCATTATTACATTTGGCCCTTATTCCGCTTATCCCTGCTGCACTATGGATCATTAGCCAGTAAAAGCTTTCAAAGTTTATCTCTGATTTGAAGCTGTTTAAATAAATAGCAGGTACTACGAAGGAGTTTGATTCTGATTTCACTAGAGTAAAATGTCATTAGGATTAGAGCTGTGTCAAACACTGGTGGGTATGTTATCTTAAAAAATTTTGTCTGTGACTTTTCTAGGAGGGGTCAGGGGAGAATATTTCAGTGGAAAAAACCTTGGTCATGAGAACAAAGAGAGTACAAATACTAGTGTAATTAAAACGACAAATCTTTGGAAACAAATTCATAGCAGTGTAACTGCAGAGATCCTCTGAAAGGTTAAATACAATATAATCCAGCAAAATCAACAAGCCCTGTGCGTTTTGAATAAGTTAAAACATCTATATGTACAGATTTACTCAGGGATACAATTCTAAATTGTTTTACTCAAGTGTCCTTTTATTAAAAAAAAAAAAAAGGCATGAAAAGGTCGTTGCCAAATGCTATGCTTGCCAAGGGGAGACTTTGGGGAACCTGGAGAAGATCTGCAAATCAGATGCGGCTTTGTTTAATCAATAGGAGCAATGACAGGAGTCTGTTCTTAAGATGATAAGAACATGTCATGATAGCTTAGCTAGCAGCTGCCCCTTATCAGGCTTAGCTAGTTTGATGAGCTTAATTTAAATAATGAGAAAACATCTTTTTAATGTTAAAATGTCAGTTAGTCTGGAATGTCAAGTAACTCATGGCAGTGTTGTTCTACGAGGTACGGGAGTCCTATGCCATTTAAAATTTGGGCTTAATTCCTGTTTGTCTCACAATACAAAGCCCCTGTGGAATTTAAAAGCGATGTGCATTACTGCTCTTAAAATATGGAGTACCAGGCTTCATGCGAGGGCCAGTAGCTGCAGAATGATGATATAAGAAGCGTAGAATCTGAGAAGATCTTAGATGTGATTAACAGGGAGAAAATTAAATTTTACTTCTATAAATTACTGCGGATTCAGTAAAGGTTGCTATTAATCCCAGCAACATAATCACAGGATCGATCTCCTGCTGCATCTAGTCCCTTTTCTGTTGAATAACCGGCATGCAGCAGTCTCAAACCAAGCTAAGTTTTTTAGTCCCCCCATCATCCACTTCTATGCTGGGAGCAATTTTCACATACAGAAACAACATTTCCTTAAAATTTTCATAGCTAATTTATATCCTTTTCTGTGTGCTAATGGGAGATTTTTAACTAAGGTAGCTCTTCAGTCGGAGGCTCTTCTTTTCTTTCCATACATTCAGAGAAGTATCATATTCCTTCTCTAGCTCACAGTATGTTTACACTGTTTTCACTGTGGGCCATGCAGCTTGTTCACACCTTTAGAATAGCTTTAAAATACCTGGTGCAGGTAGAGCCAGCTGTGAAACTGTAAGGTGTGAACTCAGAATAGTTTAATTACTTCCGTTTAATCATCTTCTTGAGTAGGATCTGCAGCTGTCACTGAGACTCTCACTGACACACCTGTAATATTAGCCATAGTCACGTAATTTCAGGCATGGTTATTTGAGCTGCGGTTCAAGTAGTGCTTTAGCTTTCGTCAGGTTCAATAAATCTTTCAGACTTCTGATCAATCATCCACTGGCCTTTTGGTGACTATGCAGTCAGTAGTTTTAGGCTGATTCCCAGAAGACAAGTGCATTCACATAAAACCCTTTGTCCAATTTAGTAATAATTAATGTTCTTGTTGTGAATCACAGCATAGAAACAAAGCACTTGGAGTCCTATCTGTCCTTCCCAAGAGGCGATCCCACAAGATCGACAGCAGGACATTTTAAAGATGCCTGTAACTGCAGTTGCTGTTGATGTTCCTCTATAACAGATTTATACTGGACTCAAACCTCCAAAGGAGGGAAAAATAGGTAATGGGTATTTTACTGCCCATACACTTCTTGTTAAATTGTCTCCATTTTTTCACTTAGCATCTGTCTCACTGAGCGCTCATCATCTGCAAGTGAACCATCTGATGTACAGCAGATGTTAAGCACTTAGTGAGGCAGAGAGGGAGGTAAAAGTGTCATATCATGATTAAATACTTGCTACAGCTATTACATAGGGTGACCATACTGCTTTGTTCTTATGTTTAATGTTACAGTGTATTGGACATGAGCAAGCACATGTTTTGGATTTACCCTTGCAATTCTACTATTCAAATAATTTATCTTCTTTTGAAAGTAAAGTTATTACACAGCAAAAAAAGTTGCAAAATATTTTAAAGTTGGGCAGTCCGTTGTAGTGTGTGTCTACTCTATTCCGCCTGATCAGGAATAAGAAGTAGACAAGGCATTCTTCAGACAACTGGAAGCTTCGTGTTCACAGATCCTGGTTCTTATGGGGGACTTTAACCACTCTGATATCTTCTGGAGGAATAACACAGCAGGGCACAAGCAATCCAGGAGGTTTCTGGAGTGCACTGATGACAACTTCCTAACACAGGTGATCGAGGAGCTGATGAGGAGAAGTATTCTGATGGACCACATACTCACAAACAAGGAAGAACTGCTTGGAGATGTGAAAGTCAGAGGCAACCTTGGCTGCAGCGATGAGATGATGGAGTCCTGGATCACAGCCCTGGACTTGGGGAGAGCAGACTTCAGCCTGTTCACCTCCTCTAAGCTCAAGAACAGTCCTCCACCCTAATAAGCAGGAAATCAAGCATAGGGGGCAGGAGGCCCACATGGATGCACAAGGAGCTCCTGTCTAAACTCAAACATAAAATGGAAGTGTAGAAGAGGTGGAAGCAGGGACAGGTGACCCAGAAATAATATAGAGACATGGCCTGAGCATGCAGGGATGGGGTTAGGAGAGCTAAAGCTCATCTAGTGTTGAAACTGGCAAGGGACATGAAGGGCAACATGAAAGGCTTCTAAAAGTACATCAGCAGCAAAAGGAAGACTAGGGGAAATGTGGACCCGCTGCTAAATGGGGCAGGGGCCCTGGTGACAAAGGACACCGAAAAAGTTGAGGTACTGAATGCCTTCTTCACCTCAGTCTTTACTGACAAGACCGGCCCTCAGGAATCCCAAGCCCCTGAGACCAGAGAGGAAGTCTGAAGCAAGGAAGACTTAACCTGGGTGAAGGAAGATGAGGTTAAGGAATTACCTAACCTGAATACCACTTAATCAAACTGGACATATACAAGTCCATGGGCTCTGATGAGGCTCACATGAGTGCTGAGGGTGCTGGCCAATATCATTGCAAAGCCATTCTTGTTTACCTTTGAAAAATCCTGGCAATCAGGAGAGGTTCCTGAGGACTGGAAGAAAGCAAATGTCACTCCTATCTTTAATAATGGCAAGAAGGAGGATCTGGGAAAGTACAGGCCAGTTAGCCTCACCTCAATCCCTGGAAAGGTGATGGAGGGACTAATTCTGAATACTATTTAGAGACACACGAAGGACAGGAGTAGTCAGCATGGATTTACAATGGGGAAATCATGCTTAACCACCCTGGGAGCCTTCTATGATGGAATAACTGGCTTGGAGGATGAGGGAAGGGCAGTGGATGTTGTCCACTTTAACTTCAGTAAGACTTTCGACATTCTCCCGTAACATCCTCATAGGATGTTATGATGAAGTACAGGCTAGACGAGCAGACAGTGGGATGGACTGAAAAACTGGCTGAACTGACTGGCTTAGACGGTCGTGATGGTGGCATAAAGTCCAGCTGGAGGCCAGTCACTAGTGATGTCCCCCAGGGATTGATTTCGGGGCCAATACTATTTAACATCATTAATTACCTGGTTGATGGGACCAAACACACCCTCAGCAAGTTCGCAGATGATAAAACTGGGAGGAGTGGCTGATTCACCAGATGATTGCACTGCCATTCAAAGGGACCTTGACAGCCTGGAGAAACAGGCAGAGTCCTGGCAACCTGGTCTAACTGACCCTGCTTGAGCAGGGGGGGTAGATGGACGAAATGATCTCCAAAGGTCCCTTCCAACTCCAACTATTCTGTGATTCTGTGAAAAACACATTAGAATAAAGAGTTAACACATTAGAATAAAGAATTAAACACATTAGAATAAAGAATTAAAGAGTATTTCATAAAGATGTAAAGATGTAATGCAGCAAAACTTCACATAGAATTATTTCATTTACTTGTCACCTAACAAAACATTTAAGATTTATATTTCTCACTGAGGGACTGACTAAAACCATTTTGATCAGAAGCTTGGCTGAAGTGAATTGGTACATTAACTTTTACAGGATTATCTTATTTCTATTACGTAAATGTGAGATATATGGTAGACTATTTACCCCTGTAACTTTCTAGCTGAAAACATGGCATCCAGTCGCTTAGTGCTTGGTTTCAATAGGTTTGCAAGTCAGAAGTTCTACAGCTTCATGTTTGGAAAACTAATACATCAGGCCAGTAAATATAATTTTCCAAATGAAATACTAATGTTACAGTCTCATTAAAAGGATAATTGCGGAGTTCTTTCAACCATCCCCCAGATGCTGATTGTCTTCATTTATTTATTAATTTTTATAAGTTAGTAGCAACAGTTGAAGAGAAGTAGCCTCTTACATTGTCAGTAGTCCTTCATTAAAACAATGAGAATATAATTGATTTAAGAAAACTGATTAAAGGTAGAAGAACAGTGGGAATACGCGTAGAACAATGTGGTGAGGAATGGAGGGAAGGAAGGGAAGTACTGACAATGTATTAATCCTGAAGAGAAGAACAGAAGTATCCTAAACTTTGAGCAAAGCCTCTTACTAACTTTAATGAGGAGCTTAAATTCAAAGACTCAGATACAGGCCCTCAGCATGAGTTTCTCCTAGTGACTTCTGTAGACCTAAGGTATCAACTCAACTTTGAAAAAAAAGAAATATTGGAAAAGTATAATGAAAACTTATAGTAGGGTTAATAAGCATTTTTTCTCACTTTCTGGCACAGGGCCAAGGAATGAATCTTGAATATGGCAAAAGGTGAAGCAGTTCTAATATTGAAAATTATTAAAGAAAATTAGTGAGGCATAAAATTAGGAACGGTAACCTTTGCATAGAGTAGTTAGACAACCAAGCACTAGTTCAGTCATATAACTTAGAAAATTAAAGAATAATCAGGCCTGGTGTAGTAGAAAAGAGAAATTCAATGGACTACACCAAGTGACTGACACTGGCTGAATCTTAGGTGAAGAAAATAATTATCCAGGAGAAAGGTGAGGTTTTGATTGTCTCATGCTAGGTGCACTGAGCTTCAAAAAAATGTACCCACACCTTACTGTTGTTTGGAGGCTGTGGCAAGATTATTTAAGACACAAAAGAAAACTGCATACCTTTTAAATCAACAAAGTTATCTATTAGCTATATCTACATATTCCTTGAACACAGTTGTTCTCTTTAATAATGTTTTCAGAACTACCTGCCATAATACAGATGGTAATTACTGACTTGGAACATCAGTCATTTGTGTGAAGTTTTCAGTCAACTTGTGGCTGAGGTCCTTGTGGAGGATATTAAGCAGCTCAGTGGTTCTCAAATTCCACTGTTAGCATAAACTGGTCTCATATAATGAGCTTGGAAAAAGTAGCAAAATCTTGGATTTCTATTGAGATGGAAAGAGCCAATACATCACTCAGGAAGAGAGGTTCTTCTCCTCCTTAGGTGTTAGAGACTCATCCTACTTCTACTAGCAACAAGCACTGAGGGAGGGCAGCACCTTTTCATTGGAACAGCCTCTTAAAACATGAAGAATCATGGAATAATTTAGTTTGTAATGCACCTGTGCAGGTCATCTGGTCCAATCCCCTGCTCAGAGCTGGGTCATCTTCAAAGTCAGGTCAGGGCCTTGTACCATGAAGTTTTTAAAACTGCCAGCGATGGAGATTCCAGACCTTGCTTGTTAACCTGTTACAGTGTTTGGTCACCTTCATGGTGAAGTATTTGTTCTTTCTCTAGTCAAAATTTCCTTTTTTGCAACTTCTGCCCATTGCTTCTTGTCCTTTCACTGTACATCTCTGAGAAGTGTCTGGGTCCATCTTCTCGGCTGCCTTCCGTAAGATATTTGAACACAGCATTTAGATCCTCCTTTGACCTTATGTTCTTCAGTCTTAACAAACCCAGTTCCCTCATGCTCTCCTCATATGTCATGCACTCCAGCCCTCTGAGCATCTTGGCTTGCCCAACACTGGACTTGCTCCAGTCTGTTGATAACTCTCTTGCACAGAGGGTCTAAATCCAGATGCAGTCTTGCAAGGGCCAAACACAGAGAGGAGTAATCTCTGCCCTTGACCTACTGGCTCTGCTAAAGCACTTGACCTTCTTCGCCACAACAGCACACTCCTAGCGCATGTTCAATGTGATGTCCACCAGGATCCCCTGGTACTTTTCTGCAGAACTGTTTTCTAGTCCATGAGCACCCAGCCTGTACTGTTGCATGGGTTTATTCTGGTCCTAAGTGAAGGACTTTGCGTTTGTCTGCCTGGGAACAGACCTTGCTAATAAAGACCAAAGCAAAGAAGACACTAAGTATATTTATCTTTTCTGTCACCAGGTCCCCTATGTCATTCAGCAGCAGGCTTCTATTTCCCTCGGTCCTCAATGCACTCCAACATTCTCCTAGATTGTTTGTGCCCTGCCATGTTTCCACACCAACAGATGTTGGGATGGTTGAAGTACCCCATGAGGATCAGGGCCTGTGATCATAAGGCTTCTTCCAGTTGCTTAAAGAAGGTTTCATCCACTTCCTCCTCTTGATCTTCTGGTCTGTTGCAGATGCACACCATCACATAACTATCGCTGGCCTCTCTTCTGATCCTGACGCTTAAGCTCCTAACTAGTTCATTCTTCGTTCAACAGCAGTTTTAGTTCAAAGTGCTCCTTTGCATGGAGAGCAGCCTTCTCCTCCCCCTTGCCTGTCCTCCCTAAATAGTCTGTACACATCTATCACAAGCACCTCAGGCAAATCCCACCACTTCTCTGCGATCCCGAAGAAGTTGTTGTGTTGCCATGTCCAGACTTCTAGTGCCTCCTGTCCCTTCCTCACGCTGCTTGTGTCTGTGCATAGGCACTTGAGCTGGGCCCCGAGGTGCACCACGTTCTCCTGGGAGTGTGGTTCCCCAGACACTGTTTCCCTAGCCCCTGTTTGGACTCCAGCCACAGATAACCTCATCTGAAGCCCTTCTCACAAGGTTACCAAGCCTGTTGGCTAAGATGTTCTTGCCCAGCATTTTCTGTCAGATGCTGTCTCTCTCCAGCTGTCCTTCTTCCTCAAAGAGGATCTGGTGATTGCAAAAGTCTAAGCCCTGCCTGTCTGGCTGCACCAGCTGTGCAGCCAGGTGTTGACCTGCAGGATGCATCTGCTCCTACCCAAACCTTTCCCCTTGACTGCAGGGTCCAGAAGTTTAATTCTGATTATTAAAATGATCATCTTTTATTTCTAGGAGAATAAGAAAGCTTTCAGAATCACATACCAATGTGAATGTATCTAATTAAGGATGAGTAGCTTAAGTAAGGCAGGTATATGCCTACATTTCATGCATTTTCACTTAATTTTATTAAAATACTTGGGTAAAAGCAATAAATTTAGAATGAATAACAGAATTTCTTAATGCCAACTTTAAAAAAGCAGTCAAAGCAGTCAGTTAAAACAGCTGATTTTATTTTTTCACATAGAACTTATGCTTCTAAACTGATCAAAGACAAGGAAGTGTAACTAGAACTTCTTGAAATCTGTCTAATTAAAACAAGGTAACAAATTAAAATAAGGTAAAAAGTATAAGGTGCCTGTTGTTTTGGACTTTGTCTGGAATAAAAAGAAAACATCCTTCCTTCTGCAGTTCTTGTTTTCCTTGCAACTGCTAATGATCAAAGATACAGTTGTTTTAATAAGCTAAATATTAAGTTATAAACTAAGTTTTAGATAGGAGACTTACTTCATTGTGCGGGTATGTAATTTTATGCAGAAGATTTTCAGACTGCTTCTTCTATCTCTTAATGAAAAAATGGAAGGTAGGCTCATTAAAAAAATAAATAAATGAAGTAAAATGTTTTGCATGTCACAATAACAGAAACAACAGTGATCTAATGATCATTAACATGGAAAAAAGTTTTAAAGACTATGTGGCTGGAAAAGCAAGTAACCCAAACCAAATCAACCTTTATCAGCAAAAGTAATTTTGCTTGTTTAAAGAGGCTCTTTCCAACAATGAACAGTCCTTATCTTCCAACACTGCTGCCTTGCTCAAGAAGTCTCCGTCTTTCTGTCATCCTTTTTTTCCTGATTCAGTTAATACCTGCATATTTGTAAGAGTAGACAGTATCTGATTGTAAGTTTGTATGCTTAATGTTTATGTTGTTCCTGATTTTTTTTTCTATTTTCTTCAAAACACTAGCAGTGATATTTGTGATGTGGACTGAAAATTAATGGGCAGCTCATTCTCTGAAGTATTGTAATGCCAAATAAAAGGCAGAATCATAAATAGTAATGTAATATAATAAACTGTAATTCTATCCTCTAGATCTAAGAGGAAACAAGGGTAGACAAAACAAAACAGAGATCAGCTTAAAGCTGCAGATTATCTTCCTTTGCTCAATAAAGTAATATTCAAAATTACACTAATTAAAATCTTTCAGAAAGTTATCTAACGTTAGTCTTCAGAATTCAGAGCTGGAGTGCAGCTGAAGGATCACGCTGCATGAGCTCCAAGCCAGAGGTTAAATGCTCTTGCTTCACCTCCAAGCCATCCGGAAACCATGTGATCACACTAACACAACGCCGAATCCAAGCTACTAATCTCTGCTGAGAAACTCATGTAGACACATGGCTTTGGTTGGATCAGAGCTTAGGCACAGTGGGCTTTCATCTGGCTGGAATATATCATGGAAACATATACTTAGATATCCAAACTGTACAGCATGATTGATGTTTTGTGTGAGAGGTCAAAGCCATTAAGTGCAGAGAGCCATAAAGAGTTAGGAAAAGGCCGTAATGAGAGACCTTTGGGAGGAGATTTTCACTCCTTCAGACACAGATCTTTGCTTTCACTGCTGTGGTGCATTGCAGGCACAGTAGTAATAAGCTACACCATGTGAGAAGTAGCCTGGCTGCGAAGGTCATCCCATAATGGGAAGCAGGGTCATAACACACCTGAACTACAGTTTCTGTGATGTAGTGGGGCAAGCGCAGTAGATACAGATTACTGCCAAACCAAGCCAGACACAGCACACAGGATCTTCCCATTCCACCTGCGAAAGCAATAGTGTTAATATTTTCTCCAGTTTGGGGGTAACATTTGTATTTTGATATTGGACTTGCTTATAGAATGGACATTCTGATTTTTAACCAGGAAATCGAGGAATAAACTTGCCAGAAGCATTTTTGCTTAATGTTGACTTTCAATTAAGCACAAAGGAGAAGGTAGGTATTGAGACATTCATGTCATGGATGTTATTATACATACCTATACTTCTGTAAAATACTAATAGACAATGTGTAAAAGAAAAAAAAAATAGAGACATATCAAATACAAAATGACTTAACTTTACTGATTTTTATTTTCATGCTTTTAAAAAGCCAGATTGAGATGTCATAGATTTTTAGTTTCAGCATTTATTTTATAGTCAGAGAAAAAGAAAAGTTATTATTTCTGAATAACAAAACGCTTGAGCTAAATCCAGAGGTGACTTAAAATGTAAGTCGGCCGTGAATGAGGCTCTCACATTTTCTCTTTGAGACAATGCAATGAAAAGGGAAGAACTGCACAACCACCATCCTTCATGTGACAACAATGGAAGTGACTCTGCAGCAGCCAAAGCAAGTTCTTTAAGCTGCGCACTGCCAGGTGTAATAGGAAGAACTGAAAAATATAGACAAAGAGAGAAGGTTTTCTTTTTTTTCCTCTGGGTTACTTCCATGTAACTGTGTTGTTCGCATTGTCTTTCTGCTAGCAACCGTGCCTTATCACCCCAACTGCTGGTTTCAGTAGCCACTTCCCCAGCATGAATTAGGACATTAGCTCTTGCTTCTAGTGAAGCCAAAATGAGATGACAAGAAGAATATTAAAGTGATCTTTTAATTTCATTTCAGAGGATGAAAAGTAAACACAGCATGCTCATCCACGGCTTCCCATAGGGATATCATTGTGCTGGAAGTCGTTCAAAGAATTAAGTTTGAATCTATTTCAGTGAGGGCAGGGTCCTATTTGCTGTTCAAGGTAAACATTTTGGCTACTCTATAGCTCACTAGAGCAGTTCCAGCCTGTAACAAGGAAGCTTGCAAGCTTACAAAAGCATACGAGAAAGATGATGCACAGTTACATGTGCTTAGAGACATAGGAATCACCTCACTGGTCAAGTGTTATGAGGAAAAACATCTCAGCAGCAGAGGATTACAGGGCGTTAATCTGAAGACAATTACAAAAAAATAACTCTTGGGCAGGCTTCCTTGACCAAGACACAGAGAGAGCAAACATGTGAACCAAATGTTCCTGGTGGGCCCGTGAGTTTTTAAAGAAACTTCTCTATTGTGATTTTGCATCGTTAAAAGGCAATTTATACAGGTATTTATCTGACTGCAGATGCTGTCGTCTAACTTTTTAGTGATATTTATAGCATCTTAATCTGCTACCACAAGTTTGTAATGATTGCGTTCGGGTCTCTCTCAGCGTTGAAATGCGTTGTTTTGCCTTTGCAGGTCTTCAAACTACTGGCTAAACCGCATCCAGTCCTTCCTCTACTGCAATGAAAACGGCCTGCTGGGAAGCTTTTCCGAAGAGACTCACACGTGCACCTGCCCCAACGACCAGGTCGCCTGCCACAGCTTCCTCCCCTGCACGGTCGGGGACGGCGCGGCGTGCCTGAGCTGCGCCGCTGACAATCGCACCCGCTGCGGCAGCTGCAACGCCGGCTACATGCTCAGCCAAGGGCTTTGCAAGCCCGAGGTGGCCGAATCGACCGAGCACTACATTGGCTTCGAGACCGACCTTCAGGACCTGGAGATGAAGTACTTACTGCAGAAGACAGACCGGAGGATCGAGGTCCACGCCATTTTCATCAGTAACGACATGCGCCTCAACAGCTGGTTTGACCCTTCCTGGCGCAAGCGGATGCTCCTTACTCTTAAGAGTAACAAGTACAAGTCCAGCCTGGTCCATATGATACTGGGCCTCTCTCTTCAAATTTGCCTAACTAAAAACAGCACCTTAGAGCCTGTTCTCGCTGTTTATGTCAACCCTTTTGGGGGCAGCCACTCTGAGAGCTGGTTTATGCCTGTGAATGAAAATAATTTCCCAGACTGGGAGCGGACTAAGCTGGACCTACCCCTTCAGTGTTATAACTGGACGCTGACTCTGGGCAACAAGTGGAAGACGTTTTTTGAAACGGTACACATCTATTTGAGGAGTCGAATTAAGTCGAATGGTCCAAACGGCAATGAAAGCATCTACTACGAACCCCTGGAATTTATTGATCCCTCGCGAAATCTGGGCTACATGAAAATCAATAACATCCAAGTGTTTGGCTACAGCATGCACTTCGACCCCGAAGCAATTCGAGACTTGATTTTGCAGCTGGACTACCCCTACACTCAGGGATCACAGGACTCGGCACTTTTGCAGCTATTAGAGATACGGGATCGTGTAAATAAACTCTCTCCGCCCGGCCAACGTCGTCTAGACCTCTTCTCTTGCTTGCTCCGTCATAGACTCAAGCTGTCTACCAGTGAAGTGGTGAGGATCCAATCTGCTTTGCAGGCCTATAATGCCAAATTGCCAAACACAGTGGATTATGACACAACCAAATTATGTAGTTAACCATAAATGTGAAGCACAACACAAAACCTTGAAGGAGTTTTTACAGTGCTTTTGTGGAACAGTTTATGTTTGGAAGAGTAAATTTAAATTGTCTTTTCAATATCTGTCTTATATCAGTCAATACTGTTGGATGGCAATTTACACCCATGAACTTGCTGACAATGAATATATTATACCTGCAGTTTTGGTTTATGAATGAAATAAATACTGACACCAGTCTAGAAGACATTCTACTTTTTACAATAAATTTCATTTGTAATTTTATATGTTCCGTGGCAATGCTTTTGTGCATTACATCCTCTAGAGGGAACATAAAAGGATACCAATAAAATTTTGTAGCTGAACAGTTATTAAAAAGACATGCTGTGGGATTCTTTTTTCTTACACAAAAGTAGTAGTCTCTATATACTTTTGTGTGTGTTGTACACAGGAGGAGCAGGTAAAGAGAAGATAGTCATACATGATTTTAACCTTAGAGAAGTCAAAGCAGCAGAGTATTTTATACTTAGGAGGTGGATCTAGAAGTTCACGCTGAGCTGAAGTGACAACTGTAGCGATGCTTTGCTCGTGACACCTCTGAGGCTTTCCGAAGGCATGCCCTTTTCAAGATGCTTAATATGACATACAGATTCCCAGAGTGGTAATATTGTGTGTTTTAGGATGGACAGGAGGTTAATATTGTGAGATGCACAGTAATGAAAGGTTGCATTAACTCAATAGCAAACAGGGGAGAGGCTGTCTGCGACTAATATCACTCCCCTTACAGGAGACAACCTTTCTGGCCATAACACTTAGATCTCTTAAGTCTCTCTAAGTAGTCCTTCACTTTGCCTGTGCTTTTCACACATTTGTAGAAAGAATTAACACCAAAACACATGTATGCATACCACTCCTATACACACACACACACTGCACTATTTATCTAGAATTACCTGTTTGAACTGTTTACCTAAGTATCATCCATGCTATAAGCTTCAAGTTCAGTTAAAAAACTTCCCTGACAATACTGTACAATTGTTTAGTATGTGGCTATTTTTTCATACGTATAAATAATATTCTTTTGGTGCAAGATTTTGCAGTTTTAAGCAATATACTCTTTTACACATATGTGACAGTATTGAAATCTACTTTACAAAGCGGAAATTCCAGATAAATATGCCATTATCTATTTGTGAAATGAATTAAATGTGCATGCCTGGAAAACAAAGATCAGAATCAGATTCTTTGGTATTTTACACATTCAGGCAGAAAAATTGCATCTAAAATAGCAGAAAAATCTCACGGCCCTAGTTGTAATACAAACTAAAACAATGAAGAATTAAGAAGGAAAGAAGAAAGCTTCTCTACTGAGTAGCTAGTACTGAAAATCAAAGTTTTGCTACATCTTACAAGAATAGAAAAAGTCCTTATTAGAAAGCACAGGATAAAGTGAGCAAAATGGATGTCAATTCTTTGGGTAGCACCTACTTAGGCTGAATCTGAATCTGTGCCAGTGATGTAAACACCAGGCTGCTTCTTAAAATGGGAAAGAACTGCATGTAAGACTACTGTTTTATGTGCAAGCATAGAAAGAAAAAAAAATACTCTAATTAATACACAATTTACATTAATTGTATTGCAATTCAGTTCTGAATCAGTAGGCTGCAGTCCTCACTTCATTTCTAGCTAGACCATAGCAGCACAAGAACTGTTATGCTTCATAATTAAATGTAAGCAAAATAAAATGCAAGGTCAGAAAAATTTGCAAAAAATCTACTGTCAAGGAGACTCTTGCTTTCTTTAGTGACTCTTCTCCCTCCTCGTCTCACCAAATATTTGTAAGGATTATTATTGCTCCACCACACGTTCATATAATTTCCTCATTCTATGCTAGGAAGCCCAAAAGGACTAAAGTAAGCAAATTTTTCTCCTCATCAGTCCCTCGACAAATTCCCTTTTGGTTTTCTTTTTCCAGTTTTCTTTTGGCTGATAAATCATGTATCTCAGCATCTCTTCTGTGTCAAAATTTACGCTTGCTCTTGCATCTGTAGGACCTTCTCAATTAAGATCCGTACTATTCTTGTTCACATCTCCAAGTCTTGCCTTTGGTTTCTGACAGCTAAAATAAAGCATAGAATTTAGCCAATATGATTTTACTAGTCAGCATCTCTAGCAGACTTTTTAAATAAGCAAAAGACTATAACGCAATGAAATGAGCAAAAAGTCCTGTTGGCATTCATAAAAAGGAAAAGTTAGAGTAGAAATACGTGGCAATTATAAATAAAACACTCCCTTATATTATCCCTTCATGAAGAAAAAACACTGATATGTCACAGTAAATGATCTGAGATTTTTCCCCCTTTCATGTTCCTTCCTAAAATAGTTCCTCACTGAGTACTTTTTCTTTTGTTAAAAACATCTTTTTTTTGCCTGAGATGGAAAGTTCTTTATGCCCAAACATGCATACAACAGATATAAGAACACAAACAAGGTAAAAGAAGCTTCAGACACAGTGGATTCATAGCCTAAAAGCTCTCTTTTTTATCATTTAATTATTATACATCACATTAAGTGTATTTGTCTGGACTAGTGGAAAATCCCTCTCATTACTGTATTTTTTTTGTGACAAATTAAAAGTATGATACAACTTTCTTAGCCTACTAGTCATGGACTAGTTGTGGACTTTGGAGCCCATGGGATCTTGGTATGGTGAGGGTTCCTAGTTTAATAAAGCTGGAGTTTGGAAAGATAAACATAAAGAGAAAGGAAAAAGTCAACAGAAGATGCACAGAATTTATCAAGCTCCCAAATAGGAGACATCCACATTTCCCTTAGGATACTTTCCTAAATGAAACCTTTTTATATTTGTCAAGGAGAACTTCAGGGTATGGAAAAAACAAAGTCTGGGTAAGTCAAAACAATCAAGGACTTGATCCACAAGAAAATTTTGTGTTAAGATATGGACATACTTGTGGAAGAAGAAATGTGAACTGTGGCTACAGCTACGTACCTTCATTTCCATCCGAGCACTGCAAATAATCTTTCCCTACTTAGTGTATGCTGATACTTCAGATCCTTACTCTTAGCATCTGTGTCCTCCAGTTCCCATTTCACTCACCACTGTTGCTATTACCTGCCGTTATAAATTGAAAAACGTAAGAAAATGATAGTAAAGTAAGCAATGGCACCATGACAACACACTCAAAAGAAACTTATTAGTGACTATAAGTATAATAACCAGTAGATATTAATTATAACCCAGCAAGCCTCCCGCTAAAGTGAAGGCAGCAGCTAGCTGACACAAAACTCTTACAAGAGTCTTTTCCAAGGAAATGCAATTCAGACCATGTCCAAAGAATGGGACCCAAACTAATGTCTGGAAGTAATATTGCAAGAATAAAGTTTAATAAGGGTGGGTTAAATTATCACTCTAGGCTAGGAACAGCAATTAGGTTTGCCAAAGTGATCTAAACCTCTGGGCTAATATATAATTCAGAACACAGAGTCTGAATCAACTTGCATTGAAAATACTAAGGGCATGAATAATAGTTCTTTCAATTCTCTCAGGCCTTTCTGGAAAGATGCAGTCAGGACAAAAATGTGTTGGAATTGTAGTGGCTGAAGGTGGGGAGAGGTTTAGCTGTGTTTCAGGGTTTTACTTCCTTTGCCACCGGCCAGTTTTGCTTGTACAAATATTCGGAGGAAGAGCTTTTGTTTCCACAAGTACGCACACGCTGAATGCATTTACTGTGCGCGTGCTTACTCCACAGATACTGTCTTCAAGTGTGTAAAGAGGCAAAAGCATGTGGGAGAGATTGTTCCCAGGCTGGGTAAGCAGTCGGGCAGCTTGAACAGGAGAGACGGCAGAGATATAAAGCAGGGCACTGCAACTGCCAACAAATCCTGCTCTGCCCTAGTTACGCCTAGACGTTGAGACCGGTATGGCAATAGAGGTGCAACTAGGTAAATGTGACGTGGTGGTGGATGAGCCTTCTACAATCCAACTGCTGTTCCTGATGATACGCTTTGATGGCAGAACCTGAATTATAGCCGGCGTTGGCACAGGAACCCTTGAGAAGGGGAGCACGTTCTAGGTGGTGCAACAGGGGCTCCTACCAAGATTGCCGGAGTGCAAATGGGAAGCCAGGGAAGCGTGAAGAGACCGAACAGGGACCTAATCCTACTGGGCCTTTAAACAAGTGGAGGAGAGACCCTTGCGTCTCATTACAGCTATAACAGGAGACCGAGATCACCTTCACCACTACTTAACAATCTGCATAGTGCTTTCCATAGCAGTCCCAAAGCCCTCGCAAGAGAAGCCAATACGCTTGCCCACGTTTTACGGATATGGAAGCCAAGGGAGAGGAAAGGAAACATCTGTCAAAACTCATATAGCAGGCTAGTGCAAAACCAAAACACAGGGCTTGTCTCCTAAGTCCCGTGCTCTGTCTTCTATCACTTCAAGCTTTCTATAGCTTGTAAGTATACTACCACATTTGTCGGACTTGGTTGTACTTCGGTAACAAGAAATGCCTGGCTCCTTTTTCATGAGAATCAGCAGCATGATGGTCACATCGTGGCTAGCGGAACAGTATTATTGCAATAGGCAGCTGATTGAGACTTATGGCATAGGCATTCGAGAGGGCTGCCCACTCACTTTTGGATCCATGCACTCACTTTCATATACTACACAAGAAATGTAGTGATCTAATGTTCTTCTGCATACAGACATCGCAATTTTTTTGGCAGAGTGGCCACACCACAGATTATTCTCATTTGGGAACAAGTGCCTGTGGAGGAGCAGAAGCCATAATTTCTTCCTGTCCGCTCCAAACCCACAGCATGGGGGGATTATGAATAAGGAAACAGTTTTATCTCCTTTCAGGAACATTGCAAATTATTCCATCCATGCAGATTATTTTTTGAAGAGTAATGTTTGTGAGGAATACATCTAAAGCTACTAGTGCCTCTTGTCAATATGCTCACATATTGCTCCTTATTTTGTGGTACATTTTAGCCCAGTACATGCATATGTGAAAGAGCTAAATGCCTCTGCCAGTAACAACAGTTGATTCAGGTTTAGCTGCTCTCTTAACACAGCTGCACTAATTATTGCATGTCTGACCACGATCTCCTTTTCAACTTTCAGCAAACAGAGAAGAGGGTAAAAACACCCAGGGGGACAGAGATAAAATGGTTTTGCTCCGGACAAAAACGTTCTTCCAGGAAGGCCTAATCCAGAGCATGACCACCTTTCAAAAACATTGCCAGCGCTTTCTCTTACAAAAAAGGTTTTTTGTCATTTCTCAGTGGACATGAAAAGGGAAAAAGAAGACAAGGATTAAAGCAAAATTAGGTATGTGCATACCAAGCAATGATTCTTCTGTAAGGGAAGGAAGAAGAGCAAAGAATCTCTGAAGTCCATTTAGGGTCTCATCGCACTTACATTACATACTCTGGAAGCACTGAGATACAACTGGGATAAATGCAACAGGAATCCAGAAATACAAAGATTAGGTGCAGTTGCTTGGTGTGAATGTGACACAGGAAAATTGAACATAATGTGTTTTGGGCACACAGTATTCTGTCTTACATCTTTCCCTCTCTCTCAGCATGGAAGAAAGCATTTAAAATGTGCATAAATAAAACAACAGAAGATAATTAACATTTTAACTGCTCAGACCTTATTTTAGCTGTCCTTTTTAATTAAGTCCCCTTATACTGGACTTCAGTCATTCAACATACCAGTTATTTATTAGGGCATGACTCCTTTGACTATAAAATTAAGGCATCCTAACATGACAGAAAATTACTGTCATGTGAGTTAGATTTCCAAATCGTTTTAAATAATGGTGCTCTGCACGTAACTATAAGTTTTCCAGGTAAGTCCTTCCTCACCACTAAACCAAAACAAGGAGTAAGATGTAGTAATGACAATTTGCAAAATGAGATGACAGGTGATGGATGCTGCTTAAATCTTGCTCAGTGAATAAAAATAATTCAGTTAGTCCTGTTCTCAGAGCTTTAAAGGACTTCATACTCTATTCTAACAGCATAACAGATTTACCACATTGTTAATAATGATGCAAATATCTTTGTTGTATACGAGTGTGTGTTTTTAAAAGGTTTGCCATACATTAGGTACCAATTCTGCAGTGCGCCGATCACCTGAAAATGAAGTTTTTTAATTTTTTTTAACAGGCTTTGTTCCACTGAAGTTCAATGAATATTTACAGTATTTCTGTCCAATGCTTAAGATTTCATTACCAAAATCAATATTTCTTGAAGGGACTAGATTGACAGCATTAGATATGAAGGGCCATGTTTGGCCGCAAAACAGATACATTGCAGTTATTTTTTATATTTGAATCTATACAGTTAAGAAAAGAACTGAGTTCCTAGGTGTGTGCAAATATTGACTTGTCAAATCAAAATAAAAAATGGAAATTCTTGGTTATACATTTTATCTGAACTACATAAAACCTCAGAGGCCACCAGAGTTTAGTTATAAACATGGAAAATCACTATATATTTCTTTTGATGTATCATTTCTTAGATTTTACCCATTTAAGAAAGCAAAATGAACAAATTCTAATGAATTAAAATCATATTAGTGTTTTTTCTAATATGTCCTGAGATAAATGGAATACACTGCAGACAGATCTTCTTCCTTCATCAGATAAAGGTAATAGCAAGGGTAATAGCAATCCCAGTCATATTCTTTTACTAGAATAAATTGGACTGATTCTATCACTTCAGTCTCAGCCTAGATTTATTTGAAAAATTCCATTTTTATGTTTTATTCCATTATTATTTATTAAAATAGTGGGATTTATTAAAATACTGGGACATACACTTATCCATTGAGCTTTCCTAGTTACTTTTTTCTTTAAGAAGCAACTTTTAGAAGCTTTGATAAAGTCAGTAAAAGCTATTACATAAAGAGCTGAGATACACTAAGCAGTAATCCCCCTGCAAGCAAGGATATTTGACTTTAAGGTTAATAGATGTCATTTCCACCTAAGCACTCTAGGAACAAGCAATTCATGAGAAGCTGAGGTTGCTTAGTAAGCAAGCTCTTTGTCATGCTGATATAAGGTAACATGTTTCAGACAGCTGAAGCTATCCATACCTATATGGAGATATTCACCTAGCAAAACTTAGAGCATCTAAATTAGGTTTTTAAGAGAGGAGCCTAGGCTTCGATTTGCAGTAAAGCTCTGGAGGGAAATTCAGATATCTCAATTGCATCTGTCCATCAACTATACAGAGATCCTAGGCTCCTAACCCAAATGCCTTGATTAGATGTATAATGCTGGACAGTGAATACTCAAGCCATGTGCAAAAATGGGCAGAAGTCCTCCAGGCTGCTATTTATGCCAGCTCTGTTTAGCCTAGGGCCAGTCCCTAGGAAAATCTGTAATAAAAGTAAGAAATTAGAAAACAAACAAACAAACAAAAAAATATAAGCATAACCTTAAGACACATCACCTGTGTAAGAAGTCTTTGAGCCATTTTGCCACTGCATAATCACGCAGAGGTATGATGCAGCTTAGTGCGAAGACTACTGCAGAATCAGGTATTTTTAAAACATTAGGAGAAAATGTAAGATCTTCTTATGAAATATGATGTTTGGATTTATAACAGCCCCTGGTAAGATCTGGAAAATTTCCCTGAATCAAATTAAACTCAGAGAGCTCAGTCTATGCCTCATAAATCACTCATCTGAAAGAAGTCATCTTCAAGTGATCCAAGTTCTAGTCATGAAGTGTGAGGGTGAATCTGATGACATGAAATAAGCCTGCTAGCCCTCGATAAAACTGTGAATAGTCAATTTTTATACCTTGCTTAGATGACTGTAAATGAGGGCTGGTTTTGTAAAAGATGGGATGAAGTGTCCATATGTGCAAGCTATATTGCCACATCCCACTTGAACTTCTTTAAGAACTTACTGCACATTCACAGAAGACGAAGAAAATGTTCCTGCTCAAACCTCTTTGTGAGTTACTCCAAAATTTGAGTTCAATATCAGGTCCTTGATATCAGCTTCTCCAGAGCTTGTGCTAGCAGCCAGGAGGCAGCTAGAAAAGAGGCAAAATGCTATGAATGATGTCCATTTGAGATAAGAAGTTTGTTGCTGGGGTAAGGATGAGATCTTCCTCCTCCTTAACAAATTATCACAAATTCACAATGTAAACCTGCAATGCATGACTATGTGCAAGAATTCATACACAATGAATTAGATATGGCTCCTTAGGGAGCACAGCAACCATGGCTGAGACAGACGGGCACCCCACCTGTGGGAGGTGTGCCCTGATTCCTCGAGCTGTCAGGTGAAGAAATCAGCAGGTGATGGTCCAAATGGGAAGGTGAGCAGGAAATCAACAGGATGTTGAAAGGCCAAGAGCTGAGCCCTCAGGGTGCAGACAGAATAGGATGGCCAGAAGCATGGGACAAGGCACCCTGAAAGCTCACGATCCATAGCAACAAGATAGCAGCTGTTCCCTCATCTGGAAAAATTCAGATGAAGAACAGATGCTAAAAGCTGGCAATGGAAGGTGGGGAGAAATGAATTAGTTCCAGTTCCACTGGAAGAGAAAACTGGGCCAGTAGCTCCTGCTCAACAGGTCAAAACCAGCAGGGAGAAGAGGGAGTGGGTATTAGTATGTCAGGCCACACCTGGAATATGGTGTCCAGTTTTGGCCTCCCCAGTTCAAGTGAGATACTGAAAAACTGGAGAGGGTCCAGTGGAGGGTCACTGAGATGATTAGAGGGTTGGAGAACTTGGCAAGGTTGGACAAATTAGATTCGTTCAGTCTAGAGAAGAAAAGGCTTGGGGGTGAGGGGGTTCTAACCCCAGTCTTTCAATATCTAGAAGGCGGCTATAGAGAAGATCAAGGAACTCACTCCACAAGGATGGGTGTTGACAGGACAAGAGGCATCGGGCATACATTGCTTCAGGGGAAATTTCATCTAGACATAATGCAAAAATTCCTCACCGTGACAATAATAAAACATCGAAATAGATTGCCCAGACAAGTGGCGGAATCTCTCTTGCTGGCAATATTCAAGACTTGCCTTGACACAGCCCTAGATAAGCTCTCAGCAGAAGTTGGGACCAGATGATTTCCAGAGGTTTCTTTCATCCGGGCTGTTCTGTGATTCTATAAGGCTTTAAGAGTCAAATCATATGGCCTTGGCCCTAGATGCCACTTCCGCTACTGCATTTCTGAACATGTTACAAGATGAATTGGTCCAATATTAGGAATGTTCAAAAATACCTTGAAAACTCATTCTAAACTGGAAATAGGTTTTGAATACCTCTGGCTTTTACTGTCAGTGTTAGATTCCCCTGTGATTATGAATTATCACTGTAGTGCATTCATGTTGTGCACTCAAGGAACCTGGCACAATAGCTTCTCATTCAAATTCCGGGATTCTAGCTCCAGTTACAAGATGCATTTCACAGGCAACAATCAATTGTAAAACACAATATGAAAGTGCCGCAGCTCTGTGGAGAACAATCTGGGAGTTTTTGTGGAAAGCAAGCTGAAAAAAAGACTGTTGTGTGCAAGGTACTGTCATCATGTGAAGAATATATGTGAAGTAAAGGGACAGATTTTACATACCTGATGCATTTTTTCCTAGTGTACGGGAATACGTCATGCATGTTTTCCTAGGAAATCTCAGCTGTATCACCAAGACTCTACACAACCTTTTCTCATCTCCTTGCTCTGCATGAGAACAAGCAGCTTCCAAAATCAGGACTCAGCCTTTGCTCTAGGTGGGCATCTCCACCCAGACCACAGTTTCATTAGAGCCACATGTAAAGACCTTTCGGCTCCTGGACAGTAAGAAAGACCAAGAGTGCTGATTCTGAAGATATCCAGATTCCAAGAAATTTCAGAACTGAAGGAAAGACTATACTGATCTATTAGCTGGGCAAGAAATCGAAGAACTGTCAAATCATTACTGCACACATGACAAGCAACGTACCACTCCTCAGATAATGCCTTTGCTCTTCATTTCACGGACAGCTCTCCTTAAAGCTTGCGCAAAGGACGCTAGCTGAAGAGAATGAAATGAAAACTCAAGTGCTGACAGAGTCAAAGACTGATAACACACAAAATTGAAACATGCCGAGTTTTTTAAAGCCTCTGCAGCAGCCGAATTGCAGGCCAAAAGGCACAGCTGAATCCTACACAAAGTAGCCATTTAGTGCGCAAATCTTATTCAGCAGTCCTAAGGACCAAAGACCTCATACATCAAACAAAAATCAAGAAGCAAAACCAAAGAAATTGCAATACTTGACCTTTTCTTTGGATTAAAAAAAATCGTAGCTTTTCAGATGTCTTTGCCAAATGATATGAGTCTCTTCTGCCTGTTTATTAAACAATCCATTTGCATTTCAGAAGAATTTTTTCTGCTGCATTTTACATACGTTCGCTATTTGGGTTTTATCTCTGTTATCCATAAACCAGTTTAGTCCAACTCCATTTCTGCATTTCTTTAACTGACTGTGGTTGCTCTGGTGCTAAGCTTGTGTCCCATCTCCTATTATCCCATGTCCTGCTCCACTAGACTGCAGCCTGTGTCCCCCTTTCTCGAGGCCTCTGTTATCTTGCTGTGCCTATATTCCCGCACCCGACATCATTATGTTAGTCATGTTCTGCTACCCAGAATAATTACTTGTTACTACTGTCTAATAAAAAACGCTATACAATGATAAGCAAAAGTAAAACAAATTAGCCACAGCCACCTAGCCATTAGAAAAAAAATAAAAGTTCTTGCAGCTAAACCAAGAAAAGTTCAGACAGACGAAGCCTGCTGAGCTTCAGTCCTGAGGCCTTGCAAACTCAGTACAAAGCTGCGACCTGGTTGCAACGTATTGCAGTAGCAATGCTTTATCCCTGGGTTGCATTTCACGCATGCCTAGAAAAGCACTAATAATACATAATCAGTGCAAGGTAAATACCTATATCAGACCGAGGCTTCCAAAGAAAGGACAAGTTAACTATAAAAGGATCAATTTTGAAGGATCAAAAGGATGTCAATTTTATGACAGACAAATTATACTTTAGCTGTCTGTTATGCGGTTTTTGCACTGTCCTTGGAGACATCTGACACTGGACACTGTCAGTGGCAAGATAATGAACTAGATGAATCATAGGCCTGTATCAATTTGGCACGGTTTATGTCGCTGAGTTATTTTTATTTACTGTAACAGGATTTTCTAGGGGACTCAGTTCTTCTCTTCGAAAATGCACTGATTAACCCCAAAGGATGCATTAAAAGCTCAGCACAATCTCAGATATTCCAGTGCTACCAGTATGACGGTCTAGTTCCCGTTCAGAAGGAGATGGATTGCCTTTGTTTTCATTTGCAGAGTGCTTCATTAAGTTTACAAATGTTTCATTAAGTTTTATTAAATGCATTAAGCTGAGAGTAAGGAGCTGCCCTTTACACACGAGGTGAAAGGCACTCCACGGAAAAAGCCTATTATCAAGAGTGATCAAGAGTGATCTATAAATGCTTCGGTTATTTTGTGGCTTGGGAGAGGGTGCTTTTTGCTTGCCTTTCATTTAAGAGAACGAACTACCATTTTGCCACATTGATCATGCAAATAAAATAAATCACCATTTTCAGTAGCTGCTTTTTCTGTTTTTTCTTCGAATTTCCCTGTACACAACTGTGCATTCTCCCCTGCAGTGTTAGCAGGCAGGCTGAACGGATTCATTTAGGAAGTGCGGATGCGGGGCCAGCTCAGGGATTTTCCAGCAAGTCTGATGATACCCGATTTAGGTTTTCGAGCCCCAGCTCTTCGAAGGCTGTCGTTAAGTGAGTTTTCACTGTGCACACACAAGAAGTTAAGTTTCTAGTCTTTACGCTTGGCAAGAAAATGGCAATGTAATAGGAATAAACCGTAGAATAGCCTCTCGGATAGCAGCTTCCATACCAGACTTGGGCTGCAAGGAAAATCTGAAGTCTACCAGGTTGCTCCAAACCACCAAGCTTCTGATCCGTGGCGGATAACACCTCCTCCCTGCCCTGCTCTCTCAGAGGGCAACTGCTATGCGCTGCTGAAACTCCCGGTTGTGGAGGAACAAAACCAAAATGCTAAAAAAAAGGTTAAATCCCCATATTTATAGTGTAATCTCATGCTATTTAAGCCTGATTCTGAGTTTCAGTGCTGGGTGTTTTTGTTATTATGTTAAGCATATGTAATTTATGCTAATACAACTCTCTCTCTCATTAGTTTTTTTTTCTAGGAAGCTCACTATTAATCAACTGTGCATTATTTCTATGCTCAGTTGAGCTTTAATTTTTCTTATTAAAAAAAATTATATGCTGTAATGTTCTTGGTTCCTTGAGAAGGAAACTAAACGCTTTATTCAATATAGCTGACATTTTTGTCTCAGTTTGTATATACTTCATATGCTAATGACAACAGAACCTTAAATGGAATTGATCGGCAATATCAATGGAGCTTCTAATTTGCACCATTGAGAATCTATTATTATTACAGAAAAAAAAAGTGTCTCATTTCTTAATGAAACTCCACCATATTATCATTTTGAAAATAATCTGAGAAAAATAAAATCATTCAGTGAGTATAGGTTATACGCAATGTGTTCCACGATTGTCACAGTTCACAACAAAATGTGACGGTGAAACACAATCGAGTGAAAGAGTTAAAATTGTATTTCAGAAGACTGCCAGTCATGACTTCTGATATAACTTTTTTAATAATTGGAAATTTCATGTATTACATTTTGGAACACCAAAAGTACACAAAAAATCAAGTTCGGAACAACCGATTTTTATCTCATTGCATGCATCTAAAGTTTGCATCGCATGTATTTGTTTAAAATTCTCTTTACATCAGGAACCCTGACGTTTCACGTCAGTACGGAGAACAAAAACCCAGGGTTATCTCTGTTTACTAGGTCAAGACATAACTGACCATGAGGTCAGGGAATAATCCCAGCCGTCGTTCCTCAGGTCTCCCTGCCAAACCGCACGCAGCCTGCCGAGAGCACAGAGCCGGCTGTTTTTCACGGCAAGGTATTACGGCTGAGCGTCAAACCATTTTGCGACGAGATGCGTCTCCGCGCAAAGCGAAGGGTGGATCACCTAAAATGACTCCAGAGCTCATTCAGAAAGCTCGCACGAGATGTGTTTTTCATGATCTAGGGGGAATCTAGCGGGAGTTAGTGCCTGAGCACTTTTCATTGCGTGAAGCAGGGAATTTACATTGCTTTTAACCAGTATGAGAATGGAGGAAAAGTTATGCTTGGACTAGCTGTAGCAGGACAAGAGCTAAATAGCAATCTCAGCAGAGCTCGGCTGCTGTCCTCGCTGACACGAGTGGAACAGCGCTTGAAATATATTTGTCAGTTATTAATATAACTTCTGTGTGCTCCCGAACTTACATTAATGTTAGCTGACCAGGAATTAAAAAAAAAAAAGTTTCCTTCTCTCTCCCATTTATTTTAAGTGTGTAGAAGACCAGCTGCACAAAGCAGCACAAAAACAGTAATGCAAATTGGGGTGTTTTCTTGTCAGCCAAGAACTGCGTGAACAGGGCATGGCATTGCTGAGAACCAGCAAATCTCTCACCTGAGCAGGAGCTAAAAATTACAGAAATTAAAAGTTACAGGGCCTAAAAATTACAGAAAGTTCACCTGCACATTAACAGTGAACTTATGGAGTACACGGATCTATGTACCAGGACAGCATCACTAATGCAAAACATCTTTCTCTTTTGATTTCCGTGTTGCTATGAAATACAGCATCCATATCTTGAAAGAACCAATGCGACAACCAATAATAAAAATGTTTGTGGTCTTTTACACTGTGGTTACAAAGCATACAAAAGTTTCTACAGTATGACAAATATATAATATATAATTTGCAGATTACATAAGGATATAAGAGAGAAGATATTGATAGAGATATCTCATATAAAAGATATATCTGGTATTGTATACCTTATCTATTATTATTATTAAGATATATTCTCCAATTAGTTGGCCCTTGAGCTAAAAGGACAGGTATTAAATTAGTACTTTTCTATTATCATGATCCCTGTCGAGGTTTTTCAGTCATTCATTCTTAGACTACCATGTTTTCAGGTGGTGAAACCCTGCAACGGTCTTCCTATGAGGCTTGCGAATAGTGAGAAATGAGCCAGAAGGACGAGAGTTTCCATCAGGATCTATAAACTACCCTCAGATCTAAGGGCAGATTAACAGGGTGTGTAGTAAGAATACACCTGGTTCACTCCAGCTAACTGCAAATGTTCCTGGCTTTAAAGCCTGCTGCAAAGTGGGCAAATACACGAAGTCCCTTCCTCGTCTCAGCTGAAGGCCGTGAGACCTGCACACGGTCGCGGTCAGACTTTCAGGGCGAGTAAATTCACATTCGGAGCGAGAGGCTCTCTCTCGCTTCCCTCTTCCTCTGCGAATCACGAAGTACAGTTTGAGCCTGCAAGTCTTGCTTGGAAGAATCCACACTAATTACTACTCATCAGCGTTAAGCGTGGTGACAGCCCCTGTTAAGAGCACTGTTTATTTGGTGGTCACCTTTTCAGCGCTGCTGTCGAATGGAGATTTTAGTGTTCCCGGAAAGCAACCTTTCTCTTTGACTAGCTGCAGAGAGAACAAATCTCCTATCCCTCCCCTTTCCAACCCTTATTTCCTTGCCAGAGAAATTCTATCCTTAGACACAGGGGCCAGCACAGAATTATATATATTTTTTGAAGCTGCTCAAACTAGAGGAGCTATATACTGCAGCTCAGCTGGTGTGAAGGCAAGAGTAATTCTGCCCAAATCAAAACTTCTTGAAGATACGTAAGACAGAAGGCAAGCTCAACCAGGCCACCCAGATCAGCAGCAGTTTTGATTTACAATTACTTACGTTCGCTGTCTTCAGTGCTCACTAGAAGAGAAACGTTAGCTGTCTTTCTTAAATACCCGTGTGCTTTAAATCTTGCTAATGACACGAGCTTGGTTCTGCCTTGCCTCCAGCTTCTGTGTTACGTCTTCCCAAGAAGAATTTACTTTCTTCCAGCGTCACCTTGACTCTCTGGCTAATGAATTGAGAAAGTCAGTGCTCTGTCCGTGCCCCGCGGCTGCTCTTCTGGCCCCACAGAAGCGAGATTATCAACCACTTGCCTTCTGCTACGGCACGGTACGGCATCTATTTTCTACCGTAGGCAGTCGTCAGATGGAGAGGCAACCACAGTGGCAAGTAGGGATTGTATTTTTAACAAACCAAAATAAGGCTCAAGTGAAAAAGGGCTTGTTACGTATACGTCACAGTGAAACAGCATCCTTACCTGGGAAACTGGTGTTTAGTTACAGCAGGAAAACGTAAATCTAAACTGCAGCTCAGAGAACGGCCTCTACTTCTGCTTCACATTTGGATTTCAAGTCACTCAGTTAACGGCATCAGATTTATAACCGGCCTCTGCGAGCCACCCACACAGGACAGCTTGCAGCAGGCTGCACATCACCCGGCCCCGCTGCAAAGGAAGGTTTTCAAGCAGCTCACCTCCTGCACGGGATTTGGGGCTCCATTTTCGCGTCCGTGCCCAACCAGCTCATATCTAACATACTGCTGGCTAAACGTTGTGTAAATGCTTGGTAAGTATCGAGATACAATTGTTAAGCTGTTCTTCATTTTCTCTGGCAGTCTGTGGTTTTGCTCTCTACAGAAGTATTTCTTATAGTACAGGTTTGTCTGCAACTCTCTTTAGAAGCCTACTCCATGGGAAATCCCTTTTTGATGGAAATGGTTTCAGTAACGGCTTTCAAATTTCTCTACAAAGCAAACTCTGGAAAGTACCTGAAGAGCTATAAAGCAAAACAAATTTTTTAGCATACTTTTCTGCGTATTTTTTAAGTAAACATCTCAGTTCTCCCAGTTTTCAAATATTAAATTCCAAAAAACTATCAATGCTAACTGGAGAAAAAACTGTGGAAAATATTGTATACGCTGCCTAAGACAAAATGCCCTTTTTCTAAATTTCCAAAAGATCTAAAAGGTTTTATGGTGGAAATTTCTTAGCGTTACTTCCTTGCACAGGACCACTCTTAGCACTTAAAATACAGTAATTTATATAACAAAGCACAGATGACAGCACTTATTCTCATATTTGCAACACTTGCAACTGGTCAAAGGAACTAATTCATCCAGCAAGAGTGAATGCCATTCATTGGCAATGACTCTTTCTTGCTGGATGAACAGCAAACTTGCTGTTCCTAACGTAGCTTTTTATCCTGAGGTGAGATCCATGAAGAGACTCCATCCTGAACATAGCTTAGGGTGATTACAGTCCGAGGAAGAAGCCCAATCCCTTATACCTCTGCATGAGAAGCAAGGGATATTAAGGAATTAAAAGGTTTCAGAGATTAAACAGCTGAACCTGCCACCATAATCACAATTTTGCATAAGTCTTTTCATTTGTGCAATACAATGTGGCTCATGAAATGAGAAAAGATTAGGCTAGGGGAGGAAAGCATAAGCTTTTGGCCAGCTCTAGAGCAGACCAGAGGAAAAAAAAAGGAAGAAAAAAAGAAAAAGAATGAAAGAAAGATTTTTTAAAGTAAAACAGGGCATATAAATTCTTTGTTCCTATACTCATTTGCATGGGAAAAGTGAGAGATGGTTCAAAACATCATCACTTTTCCATTTTAAAACCTGAAGCCTCTGTCCTAACAACACTGCACATCTAACTTAAACCTGGTAGAAGTTCCATCGGCCCAAACTACTTTGCTGATTACAGTTAGGTTAGTATACAACGGTGCAGAGTATCAGATTTCTAGGCTGATCAGCCAAAAGAAAGGATACCTACAGGAGGCCAACTAGCTTCTCGTATCAGTACATCAAATTTATAAGACAGGTTGAGAACGAAAAGAAAAGAAAACCCACAAGCTAAAATGCATTTCAACTGTAAGTGAAAAATGAACCTCAGGAAAATAAAATTGAATGACCTGTTTAAGACTGTTATTTGTTAAGGTGTAGATAAAGTTTGCATTTGATATTAGACAGAGACTTCAGGCCATGAATAATCAAGACAGAAATACAAAATAATCAGTGCCAGCTCTGGTTAATACCCTAGGCAATATAGGGCATTAGTGAAGGGTTTTCCAAGTTCTCAAATTACTTGCTGCTGGTAGGTATCTAGTATTTTTTTATCTTATTGGACATGCATGAAAAGTATATGGTCTATCATGGCTTTTATAAGGACTTTTTTCTCGGTGGCAAGAACTACAGGGTGAGGCTTGCAGGCCAAATCCTAGAGCGTGAGACCGCGATCGGCGTAAGTGCACAAAGATGTACAAAAAGTCCCTTGCGGTAGCAGTTTAGCCGTAATTATCTTTTTGTTCGGAAGGGGAGGGAGAAAGAAAGGCTCAGTTTATTTATCTGTGTGGCGGCACACCACTCACAGGGAAGTAATTTAAATGATTTTTATGTCAGCTTTGATCTACAGGACATACTCACTGCTGGCATGAGCACAATCATTTCAGCTGAGCTCTTCTTGCTTACAACCGCAATGAAAATGATACTAAAAAAACTGCGTCAGCCCTGTCTATGATATGGTCTTTTTTACACTACTGTACACATTAACAAAGTTTTGGAAGCCTGCAAAATGAGTCAGTGGATAGTATATCAAGTGTAATTACATAATAACTTTTAATAACTGCTTTGTTTTACAGGATTAGCTTTATACTACATTTATGCAAAGAACCGTATTTATTATTATAAGATAATTTTTTCAAGTTATATTTTCTACTTAGAATATTTATTTCTGATTCTCACGGGAGCTTTTTGTCCCGTGGAAAGTTCCCATTTGGATTTATTGTTCTCTCTCCTTGATTTACTTGAGCTGGTTTTACTGTCTTGAGGCATAATGTTACTAAAGAATCTGTGACAGAATACCTGAGAGAACAACAAACTTGCTGTATTTTAGGATATCTTGAGAAGCGGGCGTTATAAATATAATCTTGTTACTCAAAATAGTTGAGAAATATTAAGGTTGTATTTTAATCCTTTTTGGAAATTTCCATTTTTCAATGCACATTTCTTGCATGGAGGGAGAAAGAATTTTAAAGATTTAATGTGTTTGCGAAATTTGGTAAAGAAGCATTAATGTTGTGGGCTACAAGCATCTCTGCTCAGGAAGAGACCACAAATCCTGTCCTTAAGTTGCTTTCTCATCTGGATTCTACTGGCAAAATGATAATAAAATCAGCTGCTTTCATGGAAGAATAATAATGGTTCTTTGTTTTTCCTAACTACTCTAAGTGAATGGAACCCTAAATTAGATGGGTCAAAGAAAGGAAAGCATCTCTGCCCAGAACTGCCATAATTAAACCCAGTTTGTATCAAAAACCATAATATTGAAAGCTAATAAATACAGCAAAAACAGCTGCTTGAGAAACTACCATTGGTCTTCACTTGGTGTGTGCAATTTCAGGGAGTTATGGCAAAATATTTGACACATTCTTCTATATTCAAGTTTCCATACTATTTGCATAAAGGTTTCTACACCAGTCCCAAATTTTCAGTCACTCCTGTGTCTTTGCCCTAAGACAAATTTCAGGGCAAAGGAGCAGGAACAAAGCAACACTCGTCACTCTTTGGCATCCATTAAAAAATAAAAAACAACAAAATCAGGAGGAGTGCTGCACCAAACAGCATGAGACAGCCTTCTCCTGTAGTACTCGAGTTTTAATGTGTTTTTGCGATGAGAACTGAGAGTTTAATTTGGGCTTTACTACAGTGCTGCATCATTAACTTCCAAACACCTCTAGAGCTTTTCCATTTCCCTACGTTTTAAAATCTTGAATTAGTCTGCTTTAGCCTGTAGTTCAGGTGCACTATTTACCTCAGTCTTACATAGCTGTTCTACCACTTTTTCCTTAGATAAAATGTCCTGAGATTTTTTTTTTTTCTTGAGTGCTTCAGATACGATCATCTGTACTAACCTCACTTGCGTCTCTGAAAACTAACGGATAACAAAGGACTACGGGAAGATCCTGCTCAACAGCTACGTGAATAATACAGGTGGTTGGAGACCAACAATACTATTTTGTGATGTTTTGATTTTTTTTTCCCACTTTGGAGAAAATGTTAAACTTTAAAAAGCTTTCAAAACCCACAGTTTTACAAAAACGTCTAGTTTTTGCTGAGAAAGGTCAGGTTTTCAATTCACCTCCTCCTCAACCAGTGAGTTTACCGGGACCTCATAGAAGTTTTCAATGAGAAAGGTTGTCAAAACAGACGCAGCTCCATAAGATATTTAGCTTCCGATGAAATGGTATTTTCTACCGAGAAACTTTCTGAGCAGCCTCCGCGAATGCTAACAGCTCTGACAGATCTCTCTCACGTGGGAAGATTTAAGAGAGTGTATAAGTCATGTGTACATTCGCTTCAGTTACTCCTTGTTCTTGTCCGAACAAGATCTTCTGTACTCTCACCAGGTTTCTACACCAACACCCGTAAGGAAAGCTGGCTGTCAATGCCAAACTCGGATCAATAAAGAGCTGAAGTACCTGTAAGGGTGCCAGGAGTAAAGTTTCAATTCATCATTCTGAATTAATGCCCGCTTCGTTTCCAGGAAGTCCAGGAAGCTACGTGATGGACCTGTTTTGCGCTATTAAGCGGCCAAGAGAGAAATTAGCTTACTATCATTTGGATTATACACTTGCAAGAGGAATTAAGCAGGAGGAATACCACCACGATCTGATTCTGGGGACAAGTAAAGTGCAGCCCCCTTTTTGGTCTCTCTCTGCAGCAAGGTGGAAAACGAAAGAGGAGCATTGCTCCTGCCCTAAACTACCACCAGGAGCCCAAAAATTTGCTGCCTGTTTGGCCTGCCGCCTTCCTTTCCTACATTCCCGTTCATAATAGCCAAGCTATTATAATCCAGCTATATGTAATCGTGATGCGGCTTCCTAATAGCGCTGGTGATAACGCTGTTATTACTCGGTAATTTTTTCCCATTGTGAACACGGGAATGCAACGCTTGTTTGCCCGTTGCTTGATTGTGGCTCTGTCAACACGGAGCTCTCAGCCACCAACAACCAGGAAAGTATCTGATTAACTCCTTTTTTCTGCACCGTTCAGCGGATTCGAGGCTCTCCACGCTCCCGCTAGGCTGACGGGTAGGAGGTTTTGTCATTCCCACATTCAGTCTTCGGTAACAAAAGAGCTGCGGGAGCTCAGATGGGCGGCTGAGCGGCAGCACCGCTGCCGCCTTCTTCCAGCCGAGCACCTTCTGCACCTTGTCAGGCAAAACATAGGTTTCTGCTGCCTATAGGAACCGTGCTGAGATTATCACCGTGCATTTCTGTTCCGCGGGGTGCCTGAGCTCGGTAATCTGAATTTTAGGAACTCCACTGTCATTTGTTATTGAGTAAGAATGAAAACTATCCACTAACATCAGAAACGTTTCATTTCTTTACATATTTAAAGCCTCGTTTCCTGAGGTCCCGTGTACTTCGGGAGTGGTGACAAGCATTCTTGGTTATTGGGGACGGCAGAAGGAATTTAAGTGGTACAGGCATCTCTTAGAGGCTCTCAGTGGATGGGGCCTAAAAACAGTACAAATAATGCAAACTGATTCCTTTCCCAATTGTCGAAATATAGAAATATTTGCAAAGAAATTGTTTGGTAGCAGATGAGAAATGCATTCAGAAGGTACTAAGACTCTTACCGTTTGAAGCTGCATACTTAGACAGGCAGAATATTATTACTTAAAACTATTTCCCTTCTTTTCCTGGTTTCATACCATCAAACCGATAAAGCAGTATGGAAAAGATGCCGGTCTGATACATTAATGATCGATGCGGGCATTTGCAGAATGCACAGAGATGGATTATTTTGGGTGAAGCATTTCGATGAACACTAAAGCTTCTATTAAAAGGGCTACACAAAAGGACCAAATCTGCACCCAGATTAGCTTTCAAGAACATGTACTCCCTGAGGAACAACTTTGCCCTGTAAGATTTTCTACCTAAAAATCTCAGGTCTCTGCTGTAACTAAGTAACTATATTTTAAGTGATGACATTCTTGCAGAGTGGTAGAAACAACAGTTCAGGAAAGCCTTTTTTTGCTTTTTGATAAAAAGGGCTGTGGAACTTCAGTGGATGTTTCTGTAAGGTTATATGCAATTATTAACAACTTCTGTTCAAGAGATTGACATTTATGAACATTCGATAAATAAATTATCCCAGTTCAGACTCACTCTAATAGGAATCTGAGCAGCAAGGCCCAGATATGTGCTGATAAAAAATAATACTTAAAATACAGAAAAAAACCTTCATGACTTGTAGCGCAAACCGAGCATTATGTGCAATTCTAAAATTGTCATGTTCATTTTTCTTACTTTATCTTACCAGAACTCAGCAAACTATATATAAATAGAAAAAGAGTTTTGGGACTGGCAACATTAGCACATCTGGAAGACAGTTTCCCATTGCTATTCCCATTAATCAAGGTAGGAAAAAAACCTAAAACAACAAAATCATTACTGTATCAGCAGAAAAAAAATACACAATGAAAGGCATTATTTATTTTAGCTTTATTATATGTTCACAAATATATTTAGAGCCTACCAAGATGTTAAACATACAATCAGCAGCTATCACTTCGTGTCTTGACAGGGCGGGGATTTTAGATCTCTTGTTTTTATAAAAGTTATAAAACTGATACAACCATCTAATAAATAGTTAATTTAAAAACACCTGTAGCACATGGAAGATTTGCAGATGGAACCGATCATTTGGTGTCTGAAACTTGTATCATTAAGTTTCAATATCTGATGAGGTGGGAGAAAATAGTTTGCATTCCTCACTCAAGGACAACTGTATGCCTATTAAGACCAGCGGCATTTCTTGACATTTGCAACATTGTCACTGAAATCAGAATCTAGCCATAAGCACTCATAGAAAACTCAGATAAGAAATAACTCCACTATAGTTTTCAGCCTATAAGGCAATAAATGTCTCCTCCAGAACAGCTTATAAATTCTAACTCCCACAAAAAAAAACAACATTATCACCCTTGGTTGAGGGAAGATAATCAATTTTAACAGTAACCAAAGCAAGCATAAAGCTAGAATTTTTAAGGGTATACTCAGGTTGTGTATTTCAACTCAAGCATTTTTCTTTTAATACTTGAATTAACTACATAACTCTAAACACAATCCATTTTTCGTTAATGATTACTTCATGATAGTATGGGTATACAAATTCCCATCAGATCCCATCACTCACGTGCAAATGCACGACAGAGCAAAAATACTGCCTGTTGCGTACCCAGGACACAAAACCAGACTGTAGGAAAGAAAGACTTGGTGATTCAAAAGGTCTATACACACAGTTCTTTCCACTATGTTAAACCAAAAACAAAAGAACAGCCCAACCCCAAACCAGTGATTTCTCTTGTAAGCACGAGGCTTATCCAAAATCAGCAAGAGAACCTGCATTAACTCATCCATCGAGTCTGCAGTTGCAAACAGGGCATATCTCTAATCTAATAAAATGTATCAAGGGATAAACAAATACGTTTTGGCTCCTGATTTCTAGTCTATAAGGATTTTTTCCCTCACTCGAGTGTTTTTATGTATTGCACAATCTTGTCGAGAACGCCCGGCATATGCAGAATCACAGGGAAGGGCGCTGGATGGGCACCGTTCAGTTCACCACTTCCCTTACAGCAAAGCAGCAATAACCACCCAAATGCAGGTCCTGGCAGATGGCTGCTTACCTCGTTCTTGCAGAGGAAATGAACCTCCGCAACCCTCTTGTGCAATTTACTGCAGTGCTTCGCAACTCTTACATTAGCTCATGAAATGCATTTTTAGTATCAAATACTAGCAAGAAAGATTAAGCTTTAAGCCATAAGCTTTTACTTTCTTCACAATGACCAGGGAAAGTAAGTAATTTCCATTCCTTTTGAAGTAGCTCTTCTTGGTTCAGTGATGAAGACCATTGTCTTCTTTCTAGAATAAATATTCAAAAAAAAGTCACAGAGAATTAGTGAACTCATAAATCCCCTAAGGACTTGAAAATTATCTGGGTAGCTCTTACTAAATTAATTATTGAACTTTCTCTAATTAAAAATTGTTCCTGAGAAATGTTTCCTAACAACACGAGGGAAGCTTGACCCGCCGGGTGAAAAACTGTGCCTGCACCTTCCGTGTTTGATTCCCCAAATGAAGTTAGACGAACACTAAAAAGACCTAACACAACAGAGTTGCAGTGGGATGAAATATATATAATACAAGGCTTTCTTATATTTATTGATCCTGGTGATTCCAAGCCAGATTTGTTTACCTCGTGGTTAAAAAGATATTTTTTTCTCCCCCTGCTCGTCCTGCAAATGATCCACACCTGCAGCAGGTTCTCAGCTTTCTCCCAGCCCTATTGCCCATTTTCTTGTCCCTAGCATGGTTCCTTGAGGAAAAGTTGGTGTTGCACGTGATTGGAATCAGCTATGCCACACAGCAGGCGTAAAGGGGGATGGAGCGGGAGACATGAGGCTAAATTTTTTCTTAAGCTCAGGCGGTGTGGCCCAACTCTCCAGCTTCGTAGCTGCAGTGAAGAACATCGGCTGCAGATGGTGCCGGACTCTGCAAATTATGAGGAACAAGAAGGTTCAGCTCTCACTGAAAACAGGAATCCACCCTCAAAATTAATGTTCAGCCTTAAACAAAATGAGAGCAGTGCGGCACTGGAAATGGTATCGATGCTTTCCTTAGGCACCACCATGATGATTTTTTTGCCATTAATGGCACAAGCGCAGCTGCAGCCATAGCAGTTGCACAGAGTTGAAGAAGGAAGAAAATGCGGAGTTGCTATTCTTTGAGAGCTGGTTTGACATCTAACCAACAGCCAGAATAAGAGAGTGGAGAGTTTCTCTCCTAAGCAACAGAGGAATTCATAGGAAAGATGGAGTTGATGTAACTAACGGGAGAAGAGATTCAGGTACATTTTGTTTGGCTAGACGGATGCTACGGTCAGCTGACACTGGGAAATCAAGAGAAAAAGGTGACAGCTGAAAGACGGTGAGTGGGTAGCAATGACAAGTCAGCGCTTTGAAACACTACAAAGAAAGCCACAGCCTGCCTGCGTCCGGAGAGGAAAGGTGGTTGACACAACATTGCGCTGCTTATTTAGGGAGGACTGATGTGTACAGTTGGCTTTGCTACCTGTATACTTATTGGAGAAAAGAGTAAAAATACAGATAAAAGACTTAACAGACACCAGTACCTTCTCTGTAGTAGCCACACCAGACACATTAATTCAGGTTGAAAGGAAACTTATTGAGATCTCCAAATCGCTACCATACAGAAACATTTATTCAGGAGCAATTTACATGGAGATTGCTTCCAGTTATCCCATATTCAATCGGTTCGGGCTACTAGGTGTCCAAGTGCAGGTGTATAACTGATTCCTAATTGACAAAAATGCATTTTGTTGGTTTAGCCATGCAATTATTCCCTCTAATATACTACAAAGGGTGTCTAAGTGCAGAGCAGAAAATCCATCATGCTAAAGAATGGCATTCCTTCCTCAGTTCAAGGGGAATTACAGGCTTTCTAGATGTCTAAGACTGACATCTTTCAGGCTATTAATAGTAACACAATATATACTATTGGATGCAAGAAGACGATAAAGCAGCCAAATAAATGCAAAAAAAATTAGTAAGCACCGTGTCTGTTTTCTAAGTTGAATTTCCCTGATATAACTTTGCAATGTAATTTCTCCTAAAGGAAGGCTCTAAAAGTCATAAAAAAGTGCTGTGATTTTATTCCTGAGCAACACAGCTAGTGCTAAGACTCAGCAGCAACTCATTTAGAGCGGTAGCCTGGCCTCTCTGTACCTACAGTGAATGGAAACCTGAGGCAGCAGTGGCTTCAATGTATTGTATAAATCATTCTTTTGGTTTATTATCCGTATCTTCAAGAGAAAAAGATTGGAACTGTTCACATCAGAAACCCCATCTTTTATATTATAATCCATTTAGTCTCCCTTGGGGAGAAACTGTAGTTTGTGAACCTGTTTGCCAAGTCTTCTAAAGAGAGGAGGCACAGTTACAATTTAGATACTCATGAGCAATGTCCCGACTGAATAAATCACAATTTAGGTTTATTACCCATATCATCTAGAGAAAACCTTTGTGAATCAATACTGTTTTACAAGAGCGTTATCGGCACAAAGGTAAGCTTCCTATCCCATTTAGCTGATAAGACCTTTTTTTCTCCAAAGGTAGTGTTTATTTCCTTTCTATAGATTTTTTTCATCCAAAAATATGCAACAGAAAAATATCAGTAATCATATTTTTCTGCAAATCCTCTATGTATATATGCAAGTAGATGTGTTCATTAACAATTCAGATGAGAAAATATAGTATGAGTCCTCTGTCTCCGATATGATATTACTAAAAACAATTTAGCTAGTGGAGGAGAAGGGATCATAACTGAGCTAAGCGTCTGCACCTGTGTTTCGATGGTGCAAATCTTCCCTTGAATTATTTCCTTCTAAGACACACTGTCAGACTTTATCACACTGAATGTCAAATTAACCGTGGCAGATTGTGGCTTCCCTAGAAGACTGGTTACTAGCGAGCAGCAATCGCTGCTTTTGTGAGGAGCGGCTGTTTGTTGAACACTTTTGTTCTGAGGTGTCTGGGTTAAAAAAAATTAAAATAAAAAATGTGCATATTAAAAAAATATCAGCCTTACCAGAGAATGCATGTTTTCTAAAAGTCTTCCTCCTCTTCTAAGAAAGATATGAAGAAAAGGTACGGGTTTCTTAACAATTCAGATGAAAAAATACAGTATGAGTCTTTCTCACAGAACTGAAAGGAAAACATGCATTTTCTGTCTTCCACGAAATTTCCAAAACTTGCCATTGAGGCAATTTGTTGCTTTAACCATTGATATTTCATTTTCAACTCTTTTAAGCACTGGGTTTCGTGTTTATAAAATATTATAAACAAGGATATATACTACATAGTCTTTCATGATTGCTCAGTAAGTAGCAAGATACTAAAAATGACATATAATACTACAACACTATTGAAATGAATGAGTTAGCCTGTGGCATATTTAATACAATATTTTATTTCAAATAAACCTAAACGTAGAAAGATGCTCCTACCAGTGCAGCAGCAGCTTTTTTTTGATAAAAATATATTCTGACTCATTAAATCAGAGTATGCCATTAAGTATGGCATACTCATAGCATGCACCATTACTATTTTATCACATAATGTAAAAAGTCATTAAATTATAGAATACTAAGAAAATACCTTATTTTAAACCGCGACTTGTTCATAGCTATCGAACCGTGATAGTTTCATTCTGGGGAAAGCTATTTTAGCAAGCTTTCATTTATTCTCCAGTGGGAAGCTGGATGAAAAACAAGCCTCACACCTTGCAGAGCAGCCTCTATACGCTCCATTTTTAAAATATCCTGACATACATAAGAATACATTCATAATTTCGAGGCTTCTTGATAAGCAGAGAACCTTTCAGTTTTATTAAATCGTGTACTTCTACGTTAGCGAGACCTCCACGCATTAGGCCTTAGGCTTGATTGAAAATACTTCAAAGTCGATAGGAGCCGTTTCATTGCCGTTAAGTGGGACTGGAGCAGCGAGTGGGAAAATCCTGGCTCGCTGCAATCAGTGCATCCGGAATTCAATACAGCCAGTTTTGCTTGTGGTATTTCCAGACCTTGAAGTATGTTTCACTTACTAAATTTCAAGCTGCGCGTGCTGAAAAGATGAAGTCACCGGGTGTCTGTATTCATTTCCCTGCGTTCCAGGAACGTATTTTAACTCTCATATTGTTCTCCCATTCTTCACGGCTTAATTGCTGCACTGATGCATGGCTGGCGCGTACTTTTTCCGTGATGGGATTTGATGATGGAAAGGTTTCGAATACTTTGAAAAATTGTTCTTTCTCTTTATAATTAATGTCCTATGATTTATGAGTAACTTGGGGAAAAAATGTATAAATAAAGACGACAGCATTTTATGGAAACTTCCCACTAATGCCTTTTCTGTTTTGGAACATTGATAGGGATATAGAAAGAATGATGGATGCTGCAAAACAGGTAGCAGAAGTTTGCTGTAAATTTTAAAGAAGATGTGCACATGTTAAGAAGATTGGTATCACTAAACTAAATTATCTGCAATATATATTTATTAACTTATTTAGCAGACTCAATGTAAAACTATCTTTATGAGGAAGGAAACAACCTGGAAAAATTGCTTAATTAATTGGAAAAAATGTTTTAAGTTCCCCAGAAAAAAATATTGGGTTTTTTTACTTTTTTTTTTTTTAATTATTCTTTGGACTTTGATGTATGCACAGACTCATCACATTTAGAAACAATGAAATTATAAAACAAAAGAAGATGGACCAGTTCTTCCTGCTTGTAGCTTAAAAATCTCTCCTGAGAAACATGTAAAAAAAAAAATTTAATATACTTTGCTTTCACCTGAGTCACTCTCCTGCCTCCCAGTTCACTTTTCTGCCTCAGTTAATTAATGCTTGCAATATTTCATCTCATTCTTCTTTTCCCAAAGAATCCAAAATGCTCTCCTCAGAAAAACAACGAAATCAGAATTCCTTTCACTGCTATGAACGGCACACTTGAGGGAGCGATTTTTCAAAGTGTGCGTGTCATAACCACAACTTATTTTAAAGGCTCAGAATTTAAAGACACAAATGAACAGAGAGATACCATACACTTGGCTTTTTTCTCAAGCATCAAATTTAAAGGGAGGAACTACATTTACTATGAATGCAAATTAAGTATATAAATACTAGAGTGCATTTTCAGAATAGTCCTCTCTTCTTTGCCTTTTTTTTTTAATCCAATACACAAAGTACGGATGAAATGTATCAAATCCATTCTTTGATATTATAGTGTGGTATATAACTTCCTAAAGTCAGAGAAATGATGAAGAGGCCGTAAATATAAGTGGTGAAAAGCAATCATTTCCGGGCTCGAATGTGCATGTAGTATTTCAGGAACACAACTGAGGAAAACTCATGGCAGTCATCGAGATGGTTAGTATTCATTTCAACCAGTGCGGAAACCTCTCTGAAAGAGTACTAGTCTTTGGTTTGAGGATAACTTATATTAATCTAATAACGGTATGTAAATTCTAACTTTACCATATATTTGTTTAGTAAAGTTTTTTTCTGGTTTATTTAAAGCAAAGAGTGGTTTTTATCTCAAAATTTTCACTAAAAAAAGAATGCATGAATTTAAAGCAAACATAAACCAAATATTCTTATTTCAGCTACAGAACAAGTGGTTGATTATTACAGTGAATGAAGATTTGGTTTCCTTTTGCTCTGTGTTTTGTCTTGAGATCGTTGAGAAAGGTGCGTGCTATAGGAACCACCAGGACAAGCATTAGGATTGATTGCTTTGTGTAGTGGGTAGAAGGCGTCCCATCATTTTAACCTGAGTCACCATGTGACCAGCATACAACTAGGAACGGCATGTTATTTATTGACTAACACAACTCAGCACGGTGGGCAGACCCACAGAGCAGATTTTTCTTGTCGCTGGCAAGGAAGGAACATTTTAACTGTAGACTGGAAGACTCCTGATTTTATTCCCAGCACTGCTTCGAACAAATGTTCTGCAGAGCCAGCTCTTTCACCGAAATATAGACACATTAGGTATTTTGCGCCACGTGATGGAGCAGAACCACTCCCTGCATAAGTTCAGAGGAGGAATATGAATGTTATGTCGACTAACTGTGCTGCAGCAATTAGCGACAGGCCTGATCTCCTCCACGGTTGCAACACCTTTACACAACTCCAAAGTTACTGTGGCCAACTGTTTGAAGCAACATCCCACAGCTTATGCAATGGAAACACACAGATTTACTTCAGAAGCATTTGGGCTTGGGCATCAAAAAGAGAGACTCTCTAGAGCTGGACTTCAGAAGGATTTAAATCATCAGCTGATAAGCATTAGCCTCAAAACTCTGCTTAGCTGTAGGTTAGTTCTGGCAAAACCATAAGCTTTGACTTTAGACTTCCCAGAAAATTGAACCTCTGGATATGCCAAGCATACCCATATTTTGATAAGACTAAGAAATTTAGAGTTCAGTTCATGATAAGACAAATTAGACAAACTGGAAGCCAAAAATTAGCCACTTCTATGTTCAAGCCTACCACCTGATTCTCTCCAACAGCATTAAAATTAGTGGACATCACTTGCCCTAACTGTGCAAATGCTTCAAAAGGCATAAGAGGTTTTAGATTTCCCTTGAGGTTACAGGTGCAGGTTAGGTATATTTTCTATTTAAGACAGAGCTTCCATTTAATGGTCTTGTCAGTTGAATGATCATTACTTTTGCTCTTGTCAGTTGAATGATCATTACATTTGCTAGGAACAATGCTGTTGGTTGCTGTTACAATATTTAATATTTGTACAAAATAAAATTATTTAGAATTTATTCAAAATCATCTACAAAGAAAGTTATTCAAAATGCTAGGAAGTTTCTGAAGTTAAGCACCTAAGGATTACATTCCTGATTTCATATTCTTGTGCAGAAGAGGAACTTGAACATACCTGGCTTTGTATTATTTTAATTCCTGTCTCTCTCATTGTGGTAGCAGTCTTCGCCTTTTATCAAAATTAGGATTTCTACCAGAAAAGTGCTGAACAAACTCTATATCAAATTTCTCTTGAAGAAAAATATACATATACGGAATAGCTATACATTCTCTTGCCTGAAGGACTGTTCAACAGTGATAGCGCTTTCTTTAATATGTATGGACAAGTACATCTTTTAATGCAGCACCAGGAAAACATTGATCTCCCACAGTAAACAAAATTCAATGCAGTCTTCATTGAACAGAATACTTATAAACTAAGATACTAACACAGTAGAAAGTCTCTGGCTCTATTAGACTGCTTTTTAAAAGAAGGGAGCAAATCATCAATGATAGCTGCAATAAGAGTCATTTCCAGGTTTCATCAATTGAGAAAAATGTATCTGTATTATCACTGGCATCAGTATTACTCTTCTGCCTTAATTTATTGTCTCCCCCCTTCAGGACTTTGAAAAAATGCATGGATTCTATCACAATCTCAGCATCTTACTGACATGCTTATACTTTGACTTCACAATACTTCTCTGAAGGAAGGAAGCATTTTCCCCATTTCAGGTGTCCAAGTCCCAAAGGAGCTCCACCCGAGAAGATGTACCTGAGTTAGGAATTCAGCCTGGTCTCCTAGAATATGCACACTTCCATATCAGCTCAGTACTCAGATTCGAGTTTGAATATAGCCTCCCATGTCCTGCTTATTTTTGCCTTGAGCATCATCTGAATCATAACCGATTCAAGAGACGTGTTAGGCAAGGAGCTGCGGGCCCAGGGGACAAGTGCTGAAATCCATACCTCATTCTTCCAGGCAGCCGGAGGGTAATGAACGAAGCCGACAGCTAATAACGGCAGAGGTGGAGGGAACTGGCCATTCTTTACAAATGCCTACTTTCTCTTACTAACATAATCCACTCACTTCCTTTGGAAATAAAAAGCAAATATTAAGTTGAATTTACTACAACAAACAAAGCCAAAGATGCCAAAGTAACATACCAGCAACTGGCTGGGAGACCAGAGAAATGCAGAAACTCTACAGAAAACTCGCCTTTATTTGAAAGCAATTGTTTATCACTACTCCAACAAACCTGATCAGCACATGGATGCTTTTATTAATGCAGCTCATACCAGTTCCCTGGACAAAAATTGGTCAACTAGCAAAGAGACACTCTTTTTTTCAGTCATACTCTTTACTCATGCTCATATTTTCTAGCAGAGACGCACTTGGCAGGGAAATGATTCTTCAGGCTCTTATTTGACAGTTAGGCTAGCAAAACCTTTAAGCACAGCTCAAGCCAGAAAAGCACTGGAGGATTTTCCCTGACCCGTGAGTAATTGAAAAGAAGGTTAATAATCCTTCCTGAGTTAAATTCAGCAGAGAACAACAATTTAATATTTTTAGTGGAATAGCTAAAGGAGTGATTGAATGTTTTTATACTAGCTGAGGATCTTTAAAATAGCCAGCTGAATGCTTAGTAAAATTTAACAACAGCAGGTCACTGCCTTTAAAAGAACTCTTCACATGTGATGGTGCAAATTGAAATTCTCTCGCAGCCTAATCCTACGGTTCTCATTCAGACAAAGCTCCAATTGACTTAAAAGGCAAGTAAGATAGACCCTTACCCCTGTGTTTAGTAGAAGGAGCAATATTTTTCAAGGCTTGTTAGAGCAGCTCCCAGCTCCTCATGCAATATACTCTGACATATGTTATTTCAATGTGTTGTTTCCAATTGCACTCTAACCCCTCTGCCAGCCATGAAAACGTGAAAAATGACTTTGTGCAATTGAAGTGACAAATACAGATCCACAGGATCAGCCTTCAGCAAGAGTCAATGATCATAAATTCCATGTTTCCATTGTTTCCTTGAAAAATTTATGGCGTAGTTTGGCTTACTTTTTAAATGACTGCTGAATATACATCATCGGCAAAAGGATTCCGCAAGTCTGTAAGCAACAACACTTTTTTTTTTTAGATCCTGACATCTGTCCCAGTGGAAAGGTTTGCAGCTTCAGGGAAAATGGTTGGGCAGCAATTTGTTATTTTATTTAGGATCTCTATTGCATTTTTATTGTGTTTGTGTTATTTACGCTTTCTTCTATAACATGCAGAAACGTGCTTGTAGAAGCAGCAGCTACTAGACTAAAACCATGTTGTGCAAGACAGCGTACAAGACTAAAAGAAAATGGTCCGTATCATATAATCGTTACAGTCTAAAGATAAAATAAGAAGCAAAAAGAGAATACATATAAAAATAGGATGGAGAAGATTTTCCTGCAGTGCGAAGACTAAAAAAAAAACCCAGGAATACTCATGGATTTAAGTTCATTTCCCATGTCTGCCATAATCATATTCATAATCATAATCAATCTGAATCAAATCACCCAGCCCCTTCATGCTTCAGTTCTCCATCTATAAGACAGGAATAACGGTCCCAACTGTAGATTTACTGTTGGAGGAAAAGAAGCTCTAGGGGTTTTCATCTTCCTTACTTATCCTTTTCTTCTTTTCCTCTGCAGCAACACTGGAAACTCACATATTCCCTTTGACTCCTCTAACATCACACATGAGACATGGGAAAGCTGACACGAATTTGCAAGATCCTCAAAACCAGAAAGCATGTGCTTCTCCCCGCCAGTAGGTCTGCCATAGAGAGGGATATCACCGTGACCACGAGCGAGTGGAAGAATGATGCTTGGCCTCTCACCGACTGCAGGCTGGCTGTAGGTCGCGGTCATTTCTCACCACTTAACTCATCATCTGCAACTAAGGGTTTTGCCCTCTGCCTGCTGCCTTGCCACGGGTCTATTAGGCCTTATAGGTGTAAAAATACACAATTCTTTATATCGTCCTATCATCATCATCCTCATTCTTACCCAATTTCTTCCCCAGCCATTTGTTTTGATCTCTCCTTGTAATCCTCAGCATCAGTCACTTCATGCTTCTGTGAACTACCAATATCTTCTGCCTGGTGCACTCTGCTTCGCATTCATATGTATGCTACCTTGGTCACGGATGGGAAAGCAAATTGATTGAATTCTCTTTGAACAGATCAGAAGCTTAAGTCCTATAATATTTTCTAAGCTTACCAGGACACTCAAACTAGTTCCCTCTTCCAATAGTGCGGTACTCTAGTTCATGCTTATCCTTTGTTCCTGATTCAAAAAGTGACTGATTACCTTGAGGAGGGCTTCTTCAGTAATAATTTCCTTTGATTTGAAACACAGCCAGTCATGACCTTGGCTTTATGTGCATTTGCTTTCAGATTAAAAGCAAAAATTCACTGAATAGTTATTTTAACAAATCACAGAAACCCATTCGAAATTCGCATTTTGTGGAGGTGTTTTCCATTAGAGTTATTCCCATAGAATCTATTATCCAGGATGGAATTAATGGGATTATAGAAAAAGCTAGCTAAGAGCCATATGAAAAAAAGTCATCTTGATAATTTAAGACAGGGCTTTTTTTAATGATATCAATGCCAGGTCTTCACTGTGGCAGGGAGCTGCGCTGGTCATGAGGGAAAAGACTCATGTCACTGAACTTCACTGATCACAGCTGCAAAAAATACAGTAAAATGGAGGAAAGCGTAGTTAGATTTACTGAAAAACAAATAATTATACTGTAGGTAAAGGACAGGATGTAGGTTGGAAGAAACTATCATTTGATTAGTTGGGAAAGCAGGGAGTCAATCAACTAACCAGCCATGCAGAAATACAGCCAGTGAGCAGCTAACTCAAAAACGGTGTTTGGAATTGGAAATAGCATTTTGAAAGCATTTTGTGGAACTAGTATCTATCTGGTACATCTTTCATAATTTGCATTACTTATTTACAGACTGGATTAGTTGGAAAGGGGTACAAGCATTCAATCTCTACTGTTTGCAGCTTGAGTCCTGCTTAACTTGAGATCTTATGCTGTCTCATTTCTGATGAACCTGTTTTCCATAATTTTATGTTAGATTTGAAAATGCATAAGAAAATAGTTTAGGTTTCTTAAAGCTGTGCACAGTTGACTGGGTTATAATGAAATTATGCAATAAAGACCATGTAGTTTTCCTAGGGGGTTATGAAAGTACTAATTCTACTTTTTCCATACACTAAAACATTGGAATTCTTCTACTTGTTAGGCTCTACAAAGAACAGACAGCCACACAGAAATTGTACTTCTGCATACTTATAAACATGTCAGTTCTTCACATTCAGAAAATTATGCTGAAAATTTGTTCACAAAGTACTTCCACCAAGATGCTGTGATCTTCCGCGTGAAATGAAGCCATTGAAAATAACACAGAAATCTAAGGTTTTACACCTGAAGTTGGCTGATACAGAGAAATGCCTGAAAGCCAATCTTAAACACTGTAAACCTTTATTCCTGGAAATGCATAAGCAAGAGCTCCTCTTAACTAGCTAGGGCCTCTGCTGTACCAAGAAAGTGATTAAAATTGTTCAAGGATGACAAAGATGCTGTGTGAGCATGGAAACAGGGTGTGAAAAATAAACTACTCTGTTGTTCCGGTATGCAGGCCATCTGCACAAAAGTTGGGAAATTGTGTGCTTAATTCAAGCAAAGTAGAGGAAGCAAGGCTAAAGTAAAATGATTTGCCTGAGTCAGTAAGATAAAAACAATATGTCACCGGTATGAACTGGATCATTGTAAGGGAGTTCTGGGGTGCAAAATCTTGCAAGGTCACCTGTACCCAGGCAAACCCTAACTGTATTATCTCACAAGGCTGAGACTGCCTAAGTAACATCAGAAAGACCAAATGTGGGTAAAGATGGAGCAGAATTAGGACCAATGGGGGAAAAGTAAGTAGGGGATGGTTGTTTATTTGGAAGGAATTTGGGCATAGAAAGGGAGGTAGAAGAACAGCAAAACAGTGGAAACAAGACAAATGGAGAATAAAATACAGAATCAGTAAAGAACAGAGGAGGACAGGATCTTGGGGTGGTAGGAGCGTAGACACCTACAGACAGTAGTGACACTGCTGCCCTTGGACAACTTGCCAGGCTCTCCATCAGGTCTATGTTGGACACTTGGTGTGGGAGAGCAAAGAGGGATAGATCGGCACCCTAGTACCAAGTGCTGTGGGAAGGGAAGGGTGATAGAACTGGAGTTCAATAGCAGTTGTGCGTTACTCATCTGATTTGAGAGATAATTAATAGTTTGTATCATAGTTTGTGTGTAATAGTGTGCAAAATTCATAATTAGTAATTTTAAATTAGTAGTAGTGGTGTGTTTACTAGTTAAGTTGGTTATTTATTAATTGATTCATTAGCTTCTTAGTAATGTGTTTCTTACTCAATAAAAATTTTAGTCTCTTAAATAACTTATATGTCTCATGCATGCAATCTAAAGGGGCAGAGTTGGACCTATATAGTAACAAAACGTGAAGAATTTTTATTGAAAAATGAGATGAGAAATTTGTAAAAGTCTACACTTTTTAAAAATGGTAAGGGTGCCCCTCAATATTTATCGATAGTCTCAGTCCATTCTACATTATATTCTTTGTGCATTCATGTATCTTCTGAGTTCTATCCTCAACAAATATATTAAAAGCTTGGGTTTTTCTTTCTTCTACCCATAAAAAACAATCATAAGATAATGAATATTACACAAATGGTAACAATAATAAAACAGACTTTCTACTGTGACCTGTCAGGGCTGTTTATAAAGCATTTAAAATTTTTTTTAAAGCTTGGACAGATTCAGTTGTATTTCTCTCTCAAAAGCAATGACAAAATAAAATATATTGCTTAAATCTTGCTTGTGATTTATATGAGCCAGTAGAATACAGAAATATTGTTGTTCAGAAATGAGCAGACAGAGAAGTCATCATCCAGGTAGCTGGTGAGCGTTGCTATTGCTGAGGGCTCTGAAATTTTGTTGAACTTACTTCATTTGAAAAAAGAGAAGGGATATTACAAGGAGAGAAGAATCAGTGGAGAGGCAGGAGAAAATAACTCTCCGAGACAGCAGCAAAAAAGCAAAGATCACACCAATGAAATACTGAAATTAATTTACAAGTAAGAAGAAGAGATATCAAAAAAGTCTGTGCAAATAAAATTATTCAGAAACTGCAGAAACTAGAAAACATTTTCCCTTATGCTTGCTCTGAAGACATATTTTGTCAAGATCTGCCCCAGAAATGAGTTGCCAGATCAAGGCTACAGATCATAAATTAGTAGGGCTTGATGCTTATTCAACTTCAAGAACTAGTACCAGAAAAACCTACTGGTTGGCCATAATTATTTTACTTGAGGATCTTGTTTAAATGTGTGAAGCTAAGTATGTGCTTAGATGCTTTCCATAACACTGCCATTCCACTTAAGATCTTAAGATTGTATAGCCACATGTGAACACCTTTATCGGTCACTTTTGACATAGGGACACGCTAATCTTCCAGAGACATATCAGCTACATTTACACCAAAAAATTAAACAGTGTTCAGAAATGTTTTCTGACACGTGAACTTGATCATTGATGCTGTTAAACTGGAAGAAAGCTCTTCTCACCACCATGGTATAGGCCTAATAGCAGTAGCCCAAAGAAGTCCTGAGCATTGCTGGAGCATTAGCATGGAAAAGGGACCATTCCCAATAGCCAGTTAAGGTAAAACCAGCTAATTTTACAGTATAGGATTTCTAATACCATGAACATGGACAAGGCCAGAAAATGGTCCCTTGTGTTTCTAATATACTACTGTAAATTATTTTTCAAATGTTTACCCAAATAGCCAAACAATTCCAAATATTTTCAAATGCATTATTTCTGATATGCTGAATTCTATTAAATCAGTTCAACTAATCTTGTTCTTTTATTTCTTTCTCCATTAGAGCTCAATCTGTCCTTGAGGTTGCATGTGTCATCTCATTTGAATCAGTGACGACCATCAATGTAATTGGATTTACTCACATCTACTTTTCCGAAAAGGAGCCCTCAATTCACTGGAACATCTCACGATCTACACCCAACACTTCCAGGCATCTTCATTTGCAGTACAGTAAGGGCTCCTCTAATTCCAGCTGTAGCGAGCTTGTGGATTTCCTTACAATTCAATTCAGCAGGCATACACGGATGAAAAACTGAAGTTATTAGTCATATTATAAGACAGTCGTGATCTGTAGAGGAAAAGGTTCTTGATTTAATTTAAATATGCTGTTATATATGTGGTATGACTCAAAAAAATCCTCTGATGAAGTTATTTCTGTGAATTAGAATAATTCCACAAAATGGATTTGAAGAGGACGTTTTGAGACTCGATGTTCATATAGATCTGTAAGATCCCAGGAATTGTTTCTGTAAGACACTTGCCTAGGATTTTTTCTTGCTAGCACTACATCTTTGGGCTCAACTCAGCAAGATGATCAAACTTGCCTAACTTTAAGCATACTACTAGTACCATTGATGACAATGTTTGCTTGCCAAATCAGATATTCTGGGCAAGAGAACAGAACTCTCTGTAGGTTTTAGCCATATAAGCTCTACAGAATGACCCAAAACCTGGTTATACTGACCAAAGAAACCACAAGATGTTAAACCCAGTGTTCAAGGAAGCTGCATTCTGTCCATTCCAAGCCTACAGAGAGGCTGAGGAATCTTGCAAGGTCAGCACATATGAGATAAAGCAGAAGAGGATCACAGGTGTCCTAGATATTTGCTTGATGCCACCTACCCAGCATAAGTACAATCCTTTCCTTTTCTCACAGCCTGTAAGTCTCAAACTATGCACAAGGATATAAAAATTGGAAGAGCTTAGCAGGTTTGATATTTTATCCTCTCTCCTTTTTCCCAGCACACTTGTGTACAGCAACAGTTGAAAAACCTTAGCCTGCTGATAATTTGGGGGTGTGGGAGGATTGCAATATGTTGGTGTAATATAACTGAGAAAAAACTGGTTACCTCATTGTCTTGTTTTAAACACAAAAGGAGGCAAAGAGAAACTGATATATGGCACATATTGCCCCTGCCATATGCGCACTTCTCACACGAGCATTGCCATTATCAGTGTCTTTGCTCCTGCACTTGCTTCTGTGATAACAATGCAGAAAGAAGGAGGAAGTGCCAATATTGCTGTAGCAATCACTCTTGCTCTTTTTAATTTATGAAGGAAAAGTGAACTATCGGGAGCTTTTGATGTTTTAATTCTTTTCTTGCTTGTAGGTTTGGGTTTTTTTCGGCTGCTTCCAAATTAAGTTTTTGATGCTATTCTGAAAATTCTCATTTTATTCTCATCTCAGAAATAGTAGTTTAATAAATTATACTATTTTACCATGTTGTTCCCTGTGTCTAAGAAACTTTGTTCTGAATTCATTAGAGCAGCCAGTGAAGGGTAACAGTAAAGAAACAGGACAAGTGACTTTAAAATCAAGTCAAGAAACAGAGGTCTATTTTACATATCTGGAAAGAGGGGATAGAGAAGAAAGCACAGACTTCATAAAAACAAGAATGACTTTTTGTGTTACTTGGCACTACTCTTAAGCATGTTATAAACTAAAAATACTTATGCCTGTATAACTCACATGCTTGTTTTAATGGGTCACTAATGCCTATCACTTCCAAATGATGCATAACAAGACATTTGTCTTTGCCATCAGGTGTTTTAATACAAAAAGGCAAACACCACACTGAATTTGAAAACTAAATGTTAAGGGATGAGTTTTAACCTTCTAGAGAAATGAATACTCCCTTATACTTATGTAAAGACAGATCAATAAGCTAGGAACCTGGAAAATGTAAGAGATAGCACATTAAGATAACTGGAAATACCAATCTCCCATATCTCTCTCTGGACTGAATTCTAACACCAGAGAACAAAGTTTCCAGCTAATTATCTCTTTAGAATCAAATATGAAGTTTGATTCTTTTTACTCCACTTTGTCTTAAAGTTTCGTGGGATTCCGTTGGAGGATGAAACCTAGAGGAATTCCTCTACAAGGAATCCTTCAGAAGGTTTTCCCACCATGGGAAAGGGATCAAGAAATAAATTTTTTTTCAATCGTTTTCCTCCTTTCATGATAAATCTTGAGATGTCCATTCTTGCAAACATAAATTAGAAATGCCTACATAAGTTTTTATCTTATTTAATTCAACATAAATCAGGAATACAAAAAATTCATATTAGGCTACAAGCAACTAGAATGTTTACAGGTTAAGTAATGTAATTTCTCAGTGAAGTTCTCAGCCAAAAATTTTTTTTTGACTGACTCATACTGCAGGATAGCATTTTATAATCACAGTTTATATGATCTTCCATTCCCCCAGCACTGCTGTAAACGCATCCCTAAAAGAACCTGCAAATTCATATCTCGAGGAGTTTATAATGAGAGATGTTTCCTGTGTATGTGTGTGCAGAAGAATAGTCCCAGTGAACTTGGAGGTGTACACATTTTAACGGCATTTACTGACACGTAGGGGTAGATATGCTGACATATTTGAGTTAAACTGCAATACAGAGTCAAGCTGCATGAGTGTGCAATAGCTAAAGAACTGGTGCGTTACAGTCATGCCATTAGTGAGAGAATTTGCTTAAGTACTAGCAAGCTGATAGTTCTATTACAAAAAGATACAAGAAACTACCAGAGCATTTGGCAAGAGGGTGATCAGAGCAACACAAAGGAAAAGGTGGCTACATAAAATAGCGATGGGCTCTGCGAAACCCACTGGGCATTCTTTGGTTACATACTGAGACAAAAAAAGAGTCATCTTCAAATGGTTTGGGTTTTGCTTGCTCATAGCTGCTTAGAGGAGTAGAGATGGACATACAAATTGTTGTCCAGCTAGACCACGGGAAGAGCTACAGGTTAAGACCAGCACGGCTACAGCATTGCTGGGGCTGGGACAGACAGCCCTGGGCTGGGCTGAAATGGGGGCCTGGGCAGGGGTGGGGAAGGCCAGCCAGGGCCATTAGGGCCTGTCAGTACCCTCAGCACCCTCACAGTGGTCTTCCAATTCAGCAGCCTCTTTCTTCCATAAATTGGAGGAAAGAACAGAAGTCAGAAGGCAGAACTGAAACATTTCTCCCTGGCAGGTTTGCCCTTCAGTCTCAGCCTAATGGTCTTTTTCATTTTCAAGGTCTTTGTCATTCCCAAGCACTTACTAGTAAAATCGAAATGTTGGTTCATTTCTGCTAATTGCACTACATATCTCAGTAGTTTATGCAATTATCTTTTTATTTTTCATTATAATACTAATCAGAGTACTATTCTCATATTTGATGCTTCCTCTTGATCTAGTAATATATTGTCTACATCAATTACTACAAGCTTTATTATTGTCATTATTATCATTAAATATTTCAATCACGGTGAAGTCCAAAGACCTCATACTAGGGCAGGGATCATTTGTAGTGAATGGTGTGAAAATACAAAGGAGGATTTCTAGAGTCTCCTTTTAAGTCCCATTTGTCCAGATCATGTAGCCCCTTTATCCAGTCAAAAACAGTACTGCTGTTTGAAAAATGGAAGTACCTCTGATGGAAAGGATATCCCACTCGAAATACCTCAGAAGGGATTCTCTAATAGTGTTTCCTTCCAACTGATCCCATGCACAGCTTTCCTATACACCATCATAAACACAGGTCTTACAAAGCACTGACAGCATAACATTTTCCTCAAGACGACAATGTAGCTGAAGAAAAGAAAATTTGTCCTGCATAGACCATTGTTCTTTTGGTCTCCCTAGAAAATATTTTAAGCATTTTTGTAGCTTCTTGCTCTTGCTGTTTTGAAACCAGGTATACAATATTTTTTTAAACAATGATGAGTGTTAAGGATAATTCACATTTGGGGATGAGTTGTGCAGCCTGACTTAGGGACTGCACTATGCTCTGTACAGCAGACAGCTGTCCTGCCTTTGTCTTGAGCGATCACTGGAAGACTTGGGAGAGATGTCTTTGAAGATTAGGATTTGGCAAGAAAAGTCACTGTGGTAGGTACCTTTGGGATTTCACTGGTTCTTACCAGAACTAGTACCTTACTGGTACAGTCCTAAAAAGCTCTTGACAATTACCATGGATTAAACTAATACTCAGTTTTCTCTTAGCGATGTCAGAGAACGGGCTAGTTCCTGAACAGATGCCGTACTGCAATGAACTCAAAACAGCTGTTATAGCCTTCTCCTCAAGCTACACGTAAGTTCCCATTTAAATACACAGCACAAGAGATGAAGCCCAGAGTTCTGCAGATTTAAGATAAAGAGAAAAGAAAATTAATTCCACTTTTAAATACTCAGGAATTCTGTGATCTTGTTGTAGTTAAAGGAGAAAGACAGGTTTCTCCATAGCATGAAGGAGGAGCTTCCCCATAGCAGGAGACTAATTTAGATGTCTCAAGATGCTAGCTTCTTCATTTAGGTATAATGTTAGGAGTCTAAAGCTTGCCAATATGAATGAATATTCAGATACCACTTTGCTATAGAGCATTAGATAAATGGTTTAAAAAAGTACATTAAAAAACTGCCTGTGACCAAAGATATGTATTAGTAACTCTCAGCTTTAGCCTACAGTGCTCAAGCCAATGATAGCATTATAGAATTAAAAGTGTTATATGATTACAAACAGTCCCAGAACGATGTATCACTTATTTGCATTCTTTGCAGCCTTCTGGCATGTTATCATTCCCCTGGACACAAGGTCAGTAACCTTAATGAAATAACAGAAGAAATGTTTTATATACAATTCTAACACTTCTGGGTTAAGAAGAAAATGCTGTAAAAGCTTATCACAGAGCAGATTATTGCCTCCCACTTGGGAGGGCAGGTGGTGCATCAGCCAACCCAATGCCTTTGACTTCACATGTCACCTATCACTTTGGGAAGCCATTCCAAGATGCAAATACAAATGAAAAATAAATAAAAGCAGGTGCTTTTTGGACTTATCACCCCTAGGATTAATAATCACTGATTCTCAGCAGTTATGGAGAAAGTGACCCAAATATTTCACATTTCTCAAAATATCTTCCCCACACTAATAGACATACTTGTTAGGTCAGTACCAGCTTTGGGCACACGCTTGGCAGAGCAGACCTTGTCCCAAATACTCTGCCTGTGCTAAGCTTCTGTAAAGGCAGCATGACTGCCACAGGCTACGGGGTGAGGCAGATGCCCCAGGAGGAAGCTGGGAAGAGTAGCACTAAGTGTAGCAGATCCCAACTCCCTAGGACTCTCCTGCTAGGTCTCCAGCCCAGCTCTTCCCCTATTCCTCTATATGCCATGCCCAATCCTGCATCCTCACATTCAGAGAATGATTTTTAAAGTCTGTAGAATGACCCTGAACTAGACCTAATTACAGCAGCGACTACAGACTGAACAAGATTAGGTGTGGGAAAAGTGAATAGTCCAGGCCCTAAATACGCTGAAAGCTCTAAGATAGGGAAATGGCAAGGGAAAACATGAGAATATGAAGATATTTCATTATTTGCCATGCTACAGTCCTGTGGAGCTACTGGGCACATTGCATAGAGAGATGCAACTTGTTTTCATTTCTTTGCTTAGCAGTCTGTCTTAGAGGCTGTAATCAAGAGTAACACCCCAGTGACCTATGCAAACCCATAGTAAGATGTAATCTCTACCCTTAAAGGGTCTGATACAACAGAAGTACTTCCCCTGAGCTGCTTGTGAGTGATCATGATATTTCAAGTAAGTGATACTCTAAATTCATGGAAAAAAGATCTTGCGTTTCTCAGGTGAATTCTTCATTCCTTAGGAATGATTTACCGAGCTTTATTCCTGATTACCAGTGCCCTGGAAGTCACAGCAAGGAAACCTGTGACACAGCTTTATTCTCTTGATGAAGTCTTTCAATAATCACCTTTGCCATTAGGACTTTTATATATATATATATTTTTTAAACAGATACTCCATTCTTTCATTATCTTCTGGATTAGGACCAGATTCTTTGTCAGCCAGTCTTTTCCAGGATCTCATGTATAATATTCTGAATTGGCAGATTAGATCGCTTCCAAATGAGGACTTTGAGACTATTATCCCCTTAAGAATATAGCCACGCTCTTCTCTAACAGATTTCAATAAGCATTTTATGATACACTATCCCTTGTTATCTTGCTGCAAAATGAAGTCAAACTCCAGATTTTAACCCAGCATAAAGCAGTCTTAATTATATTTTCCATTTTACAGCCTTTTGTCTGAGAAAAGTTTTTGCAAGGGAAATGCACATCTTAGATTCTTGGCACTCTATTAAATAGATAGGTCCTGAATTTTGAAAGGCCCTGGAGGGGGGAAAAAAGTGTCCCTTTATAAAACTTTCATCAACCTTTTGGAAAATGAAAATCAACGAAGGATTATTTGAATAATGAATTATTTCTGGGAAAGGCTAAGAAGCTGATTTGTTATTCAGAATGACTGACCTGCTGCTCTTATTCAAACTGAGCATGGAAAAAAGTATAATTGGGCTTCCTAACAATGGTATTTAGCATCAACATACAGTCAGAATCTTCATTACCTCAGCTACGGATAGAAGTGACACTGTAGCACTCTATTACCATACTACCATTCCGCAGAACATTTTCAAGTTTAACTGCAAAATAACAAAACAATTTAGTCTATAGAAAATCCATTAAGGCCATACAACACTTGAATGAAGACGTGTTTACAAAGGTGCTATTCAGAACACTGAAATACTTTCCTTTATTCACAATTCGGGGCTTGGAGCCGGTGCATTTCTACACTGTCTCTTAGCCTCTAACCTTAGAGGCATCAAAAGAGATTTTCCTCTCATGTCCTTGACTCTGCAGTCTGCATATAACTGTGCCTCCACATAAAGTGCACTAGTGGATTTCACTGTTTAAAAGAATAAGTAACCAACGGTTTTAGCTTTTAGCCTTGTTCATAAAATACACAGTCTATAACCCATCCTATAATTTAAATGCAAATAATATTTAAACAAGACTAATCTGCAGGGCTTTTGTGTAGAGAGTGATATATGGAAGGGAGCTGCTTAAGGTGCAATAGTTTACCACTATGATTTCCTTTTCGCATCAATCATCTTTCCACATGGTTCAACAATTAAAATGGTTCAAGGCTGCAGGGATTACGACAAACTAACTTCATCATTTAAGTGTCCATGATAGTACCTTTGAGCATAAGAAGCTGATAGAGAGTGATAAAATGTTAATTATGAGTTGTAAGCAGCATGAAGCATCTTTATCCCTCATTGACCTGCAGATTATAAAGAGAGCTTGCTTAGGTACATACACACCCAATAAACATACAGCAGAGTATTTCGGTAGTGGAGCTTGTTCTTATTAAATCTTTTTCATTAAAAGGAAACACGGCCAGATTTACTCATTGCAGGGAGAGGCATTTTTTGTTCTTAGTAACAGGGTATAGCCCTAGCAGTGTAACTGTCTCTTCACATGGAGAAGATATCAGTGAGTTATACTTTGGATTCTGTTGTGAAAGTGGGATTTTTTTCCTCCTCCTCTTATAAAGCAGTATTACAATGGATATGTAATGGAGCCATTTCTCTGAAATGCACTTCACCCTTTTGTCCAGTCCAAAAGGGACTGCTGACGCTTAGTTTTTTTCCAAATTCATCTTCCCAGATGGATTCCTAGCTTTGCAGTGTCAATTTAAATTGACACTGACACAACCCAAACACGGTATTTTTCCCTTGTCCTGCAATCAGTATGGCAATTCGGAGATGTATTTGAAATGATTCTGCACTTTTCCTTGGCCGTAAACCAACTCTCATTATGTTAGAGTACGCCGTGACCATTTTCTAAAAAATATCATTAGGATAGTCTATTTGATTTGAACAGTAGAAACGAACTGTAATATTATAACAGGAATTAGAAATGCACAAAAGGATTTGTTAGAATTTAGAATTAGGAGTAAATTAGATTGAGTTTGAAATGTGGGCCTTACTGTAAATGCATTTATACTTGTTTTCTATGAGTATAACCCCATTTGCTGCCCTATTTTTTGTTGCATATTTCTACATGCAGTTACATACATTGATATTTAACCTACCTAACAAGGTGACTTTTCTCCCAACCAATACTACCTGTAGACTAATACTCCATAATTTTGTCTCATTATTTTCTCTACTCCTTTTAAAACTATGCCTTGCCTTACTGTAATTACAGGCTAACAAAACCACCTTTCTGCCTCTGATCACTTCCATTTTCAGATTTCCCTTTTCCACCATCTCTGATAGGCACCTAACTGCTTTTGCTCAAACTGTCAATACTAGAATTTAGGCATTAATCCTTCCAGGTTTCACATTCCTCAGTGAGATGAGAAATGAATATACATGTCTTTTATAGCAGTGGGAGTTTGGAGAAGAGTACAAAAAGAAGAAAAGTCAGTCTTTTATAAAACAGCATTTCAGGATAATGTGAAAGGGAAATAGAGAGCTCAGAACACAATAGAGAACATGCATTTTCTGGCTTCATTCTCAAAAACATTTTGGTTCAAAAAAGAAGTAGGAAGATATAAATCTGATATTGCAATGAAGCCTTTTTATTGCACAGACATTTCTGAAATTCTTCATACTTAACATTAATCCTTCTTTTTGAAATTCATTTTACTCTTATTCAGGAATATATTTCATATTAAATCTATCTTTCTAATACTGCCAAGATTTTCACCTTAATTTCAGTGTTTTGTTATAAATTAGAGTTGGTTTTGTTATAGTTGTTTGGCTATCGCATCTTTGGGGAAAGGACTACTGCTTCTGTGGGAAAGAAATCAGATTGATACGTTGGCTTCTTGTACCTTCATTAGTGCCTCTTATATGTTGGCCTGATGTGGTTATAGTACTGGGAACAGCAGCTTATTCAAAGTATCTGTGGACATCTCAGCTAATCACAAGCCTATAGACCTAAAAAAGGGGAAAAGTAGCATCAACAAGTCATAGTTCCTACTTTTAGTACCAATCAAGAAAATACGCAAATAAGTTTACTAATGCAAATTCAAATATAGGAAGTATGCATAAAAATGCCAAGTTTTGCAAAAAGGAGAAAGTGACAGAAAGATGGCAAAATACACCCAGTGTTATGTGACCAGTTCAGTATTCAGCTAATATAAACACATAGGCACAAGTCTAAGGTATGGAATTTGTTATTTAAGCTGTTAAGACAAACGTATCTTTGGATGAAGACTACCCACAGAACATCTGTATTAGCAGCTCACTGGTCTTCATGAAGTAGAAAAAAACAGAAAAGGTGAGCAAATCTGGTTCTCTCTGGAGGTGCATACTAGCCTATTTATGAACTAGCAACACTACTAAGGTTTGCTTTTGAGAATGGGGTTGGCCTGCACCCAGACAGGGAAGTTAGGATCCTCTCTGCTGCACAAAATAAATATTGTCTGCAAAGGATAATCTGCTCTGTGAACAAAGATAGCTGTTGCTTTACACATACAATCATGAATTCGACCCTATATCATTAGTCCTTATTCCTTAAGGATTTAGTTTGGGGAAGGCTATTCTGATTACAATAGCAGGTTACATTAGGTGAACCAGCTTGTCTTATATAATTGATTTAGTTTTAGGTCTGTAGTTGTTACGGGTAAATTGAAACTGAAGTATAATTTAAAGCACATTTTAAAACACATTTTAAAGCACAACTTGTCACTGACTCCAAAATCAAAAAGGATCCTATGGATCCTGGTGTGGATTATGCTCCTTTGCAGAGCAGCAGGGTTTTTTTTTATTCTCATAAAAGATGAACTGATATCCCTGATTCCAGACTTCTGCAACAGAGGATTGATAATGAAGTCATTTAGCAGCGGATGCCTCCACCAGTAAAGTATTTAAGAAAAGGCTTATCCTTGAATGTCATTAAGGTACCATAGGGGTGTAAACAGAATATTGATTTGAAGAGATGCCACTAATTTAACATTTGATAAATAACCACAAAAAAATCTGCTTACTGCAACATGCGCATCAGAATATATCCTCAGAAGTTCAAAGGTTTATTACCTTCACAGTTAGCATATCAAGGAACACAAGTTAGTTCTATTTATGTTCTAAAAACTGCCTTCTGGAATATTAACTTTTGATAAAGTAACTTTCCTGGTGCCACCTGAATACTCACATCTAGTGATGATTCATTATTACACAATTGCCTTCTGCTCCAGAAAGAGCTGTAACGTCTTTGCCATCAAAGTAATGAAAAGCTTTCTGTAATTTATGTTTCCAAAAAGCCCATAAGAGCTGCTTTGCAAAGGGAAAGGAGAAGAACACTCAGGTACTTTTACTCCAACTTTTACCTTTGAGGCTTTATCTTCCAGTTTTATTCTGTTATATAAAATATATATTTTGGTCATCATCTCCTGGAATCCTCTATGCTCAGAATCTGAAAATAGCTACTTCACAAATCCATTCCCTTTTGTTCTTGGCAATTTGAGCAAAAAATGTCTAAACATGCTTTGAATTGCCAACTGAACAATGAGAAGTAGAAGCTCAAGTTTTCCAATGGGACTACGCTGACAGTGAAAAGAAATGAAGAAACAGGAAAAACAATTCAGAAATGATGCATGTCTCTGGTCTTAGGTAACATACCCAGCTTACTAAGTAGCCAACAACTCTTTACGTGTAAAGGGAACATGCATCAAGAGCAACTAGGAAGACAAAGGAAAGCTCTCATCTGTCCCGAGCTCACTTTCAGGGGGCTTCGGGTGAATATGAGCTTTTCACATTTTTAATATGTTAAAATTTTTATGTTTTCCCTACTTCTGAAAGATGGTTGTGTTTCATAGCACATTTCTTCATGCCTACAAGCTTGGTTGGAGAGCAGGGAAGAGATTCAACGTTTGCCTTTGTAAGAGAAGTTATGAAAAAGGGGAGCAATAATTGCTTATGTAAGCATACATGTCATGAGACATCTAAAAGGTGCTGGAAGAAGAGTATTTGCATTTGAGTAACATTTTATGATACTCATAACATGTTGTTCCCACTGCTACATTAGGTCAATGATAAAGTAGACAAATTCACAAAACCCCCTAAAACATATTAAACAATCAATGGCCACATTGATTATTTACAGTTTAATGGGAAAAAATTCTCTTTAACCTTAGAAGGATCTATGGCATAAATATAAAAATCAATATGCTGTAGTCATGAGGAAGAGTCACTGCTTGCAGTATGCTGAATATTTATGAGATCTCCAGAGTGAATGAATTCTACAGTGGCCTTGATCCATCAGCGATCCTGTGATATGGTCTTGCAATTACAATGTTTAAACATGAAATTATGTTGCTATTATCACTCAGTACTCATAAAATTTGATGAAAAGTAGTAATTGCAAAAGAACTTCTCTAAAATGCTTTCCTCTGAAACCACCCTTCCCACAATGACTTTGTGTTCCACTGTTGCTTGTTAGCCAACACAATGTTCTCCTTAGAATTATAGTGTCTTCATACAGCAATTTTCTTCACCTGGGACAAATGTCTCTTGATCTAGGGCACTTGCATATGTAAGGAGTCATTCCATAATTCCAGGTACTTCCTTCAAAATTTACATAAGAACTTAACTTGGGACTGTGCTAGCATTGGCTTCCCAAACCAATAATCTCCTAAAAATCTCCACTTTGCCATACTTCAATGATCTGGAGACGCAAAGCTAACAACAATAAGAGATCTGCTCTTGGACATTAATCCAGCTAGCCAGAGGCACCAAGCCAACGACACCAAGCCAACGACAAGGCCTTTGAGCTGGCAAAATATCAAAAAGATGGAATTGCCGAGTCCACTGTATCAGTCATATACACTGACATAACATTGGACTCCAGTGTTAGAAGTTCTGACCTATTAGTGACTGGTCAGAAAGGGGAGTTTGGCCTGCAGTGATCTAGCCTTGCCTCACTCTCAGGATGCCATAGTTATGTGTTCAGCCTAATGGAAGCCTCAGGTGTGGCATCAGGTCACCAAGATGAACCAGAGATGCACAAAATGTTGTGACATTAGGCTTTAAAAAGTCTAATGTGACAGTAGACCATCAGCTAACCGTGATCCAGAAGGCCGATTTAATGCATCAGGAAAGTATCACTATGCTGATATGACAAAGAACCAATCATCTCATTTCCAAGCCTTCCCCCTCCCCCAAAACATACAAGGTGGTAAAATAAATGCTTTCAATAACAGCATGATCTCTCCTTATTTCTAGAAGCTGTTTGTATGGAGTTTCATCCACACGTTTTCCCAAAAGGCACGTAGCTGTGGTTGGGAGGGGTGTGAATGGACTGCCTTTTTCAACCTTTTCTCCTAGGAGTTTTCAGGAACACTCTGCAAATTCATCAACAAGTCACTGGGCAATGAACAGAGCATTTCTCACACTCACCTACATTTTAGGTACATTAAAAAGTTAAAATAAATGAATAACCTAGACATTTCCTTTTCAATGCCCTAAACATTGCAAAATAAACTTTAAAAAGTTACAGCTCCAATAAGAAACATTCAACCAGCCCTAGTCCTGTTGCTTTGTTTGCTACCCTCTCCAGATTGTGACTTGTTCCAAAAATCTGCTTTTAAAAAAAAATTAAGTTACAGAATGCTCCATTAGCAAGTCTTACAAGACATTCAATAAAAGACCAAAAATAAAAAAGTGGAGCACACATCTTCAGGAAACCAAATATATTCATAATTGTTAGTTTATGTGATTAAAGGCTAATCATCACAAAGGCCCAACAGGGATCAGAGGAACACGGGCAGGCAGAGAAAACCTAGGAACTTAACAGGTGCAATGCTTCTCTGAGGACTATCCAAGTAAGAGGACTGGCCTGTTGTCCCTGGTGGGAAACACCCAGATGAGTCAACCAAATAAAGTCCCAGAACATGTTACCGACACAAAGGGGTAGTAGCCCACAGGACTCAACGCAGGATGCAGGAGAGGAGCATTTGGGGGGATCATGTAAAACTTACTATGAGTTATTTATAGTGTTTGCAGGAATGTGCAAGACTTCATATGAGATGTTCAGGGGAAGAACTGAAGGCAGGGAAACACATGGATTATAGTGTATGGGGACAAACCAGCATGGGAAAAGAGGAAATTTCTATCTTCTGTGAAGGTATGTTCTCTTTTCAAGGTAGGTAGGGGTGACTGCCAGCAAACAAAGTGAAACAGTCAGAGTAGGATAAGGGTCTGAGTGCCAGCAACTGGAATGAGTCAAACACTGAGGGCTCATATGTCTACATGCTGGGAACTGGGAAGACCTGGGGATCCAGAGGCCAGAAACTGGGTGAACTGAGTGTCCCAGGCCAGCTACTGGACTGAGACAATTTATATATAAAAAACATTCACACATTTTTTCCACTAGTGAACTTCAATCCTGATCAGCCAGTGGGGAAGAACAGGATCAGACCACCAGTGCTGTTCATGTTTGAAAGTGCTGTGTGTATTTGCCTGTGCTGTATTCTGTCTGTTGAGCTGTGTTGCTGTGTGCACACATGCATCTATAGTAAACACATGTTCAGCCTTGCTACTGGCTGGACATGGAGACAGAGCCATAGCAGCCTCACATCTACCAGGCCACTAGGTTGAGCAACCCCTAACCATAATCGCTTTGGCCTTATCTAGACCTTGCTCTGGTTGCCAGCATTAGCCAGTAAAGAGCTGTGGTACAGGATAACATAGGTTACCAACCCCCCAAAGTATTTGCAATAGGACATATTAGAAAGTGTATGCAACAATGAATTCAGCACACCTGGAACACTACAGACTCCTTTGCGGTATCTTTGCTTAGAGAGGAAAAGCAGAGGAATTTGGCCTGCAGCAGTGATCTGCTGGTGCCTGATTCAACAAACTGTCCCACTGGCAGTAAGAAGTTGACTTTTAGCAGCTCTGAAGCCACTTTTTAGCTTATGATGGCATCATGATGAAATCTCAGCCTCCTTTGCTCCTCTAGTTCTCTGCCCACTCTTGAATCAGGTCTCTTCAAATTCCTAAAATTACTGCCTTCTGTTACTACTGTGGATTGCCACAGGTCCTAGAATCTACTAGGAAAGCTCTCCTGTGGGCCACATTAAATCAGTTTTTGGTCTTCTAACACCTCCTGGATGTGCTCCCACTGTCACAGAAGAGCTAGAAACTAAATACAGAATCAAGTATATTGGAGACATGCGAGACAAAATCACAACTTCTATTGAACTCAGTTCTTTATGAATAAAGTCTTTGAAAGGACTCAACTACTTTTATAACCACAGTAATGACAAGCCTATTAAGCAAATAATGTGATCAAATAGGAAGTCAAAGTCTCAGATAAGGGAACAGGGAATAACTTGCTAAATAATATTCTAAGTTTAGACAGAGATGGAATGTTTGTGCTGTCAGTGTTTAGAAACATACAGGTTTAAACAAAAAAATAAGGAGAACTATCTCTTTTGTAGAAAGGAGTTAATCCCAGCATGGGTGGAAAAAGAATTTTTCCTTAATAAGATGAAGAGATAGTCTTATTTAGTGCCATGCCATGATTCCTTCCTGAAAAGATTAGAATTATTTTTCAAATGACTATCTACTAATTAGTAAGTAACAAAGTTGAACAAATTTGTGTTCTTTTGGGAAGCACTTTTCCACCCAGTCCTTAGTATAAGACTTTCTTCCTCAGGTAGAATGTCCTTTGTAGGTTAGACTTCCCCAGAGAAAGAGCGATATTGTGCTACATAAAACACTGATGCTCCAGTTGAACTGGTTTTTTAGTTGTCTCTAGCAATCCCTAGTTACAGCCATACAATGCAGTTTAAACAACCTATTAGAGAAGTATGTGATCAGAGGAATGAATGATCAGAGGCACAGAAACAGCTCTTTGGAAGAAGTGCTTCAAAAGGACATCTTCTTGTATCCAGCTGGCCTAGGGTCTTCAAAAGTAGGTGTATTAGAAACAGGTGATTTCCTAAATACATGTCACTGGTTGCTTATTCAGCCTTCATAAACCAAAGCTACACTGTTATTTTTCCTGTCAGAACAGGTATCCTATGTTTTGCCAGAGCAGAACCTGGGCTTTATTCCCTGGCAAACCAACTCTGATAAAGACAGTCTCTTCCCAAATGGTTCTAGCCTTGAATAAATCTCTGGTACTTCATTAACATTTTGACTCAAGGGTCCTTAAATCACAGTTACTGTATATTCTATGACATCTTTGAACTTTTTAAGTATAAGAAGGATGATGTGAAGCAAGACAGTGCTTTGAAGAAGGAATAGACAGTAAGCTTTTACAATGCATACTTTCAAAAAGTAAATTAATCTTCTGATACAAGAGGTAGAGGACAGTTTTCATTTGTTTCAGTTTTGGTAGTCAGTAAAACAAGCAAACAAGAAGTTGTCCTTTTATCATTACCTCCACTTATTCACTCTTGATATAAAAAACCTTCTACCTATTTGGCAGATGGCTTCTAAACTTGTACACTGGTGAAGCACTACACAGTACTAAAACAGGATTACTTATAAAACAACTATTTTGACACTAGGCTCCCTTTCAGCATGTATACTCGGAAGACATTTTGACCAGAAACTCAAACCCTTTTTTTAGTTCAGAAACGTTTAAGTACACTGAAATTCCATAAGCAGTTAGAAGCCTCCTCAGTCAAAATTATTTTGCTAAGCTTTTATTTATCAAGGACTAAAACTGAACTACATACTTCTGCGAAGCAGAAGTAAGATCTGTAGACAAATGAAGTTTTCACTGGATTACTCTGATGTGATAAGATGTAACACATTAGATGAGACAAGGACTTTAAACATCTCCTTGCAGCAACTATCAGTTATGGCTAAACCATGAGGGTTTATTTTATTTTCTTTTCTTTTTTGAAGCATTAGAATTCTTTTCAGTGTTTTCTGTATATCCTGCAATAATTTAAGTTCTCAATAAGTCTCCTGAGCTTTGGAGACACACAATTCTGACAGGATCTTTCATAGGAGTTATAATGCTTCTTAGAAATAGGAGGGAAAAAAAACAAAAAACCCCAAGGACTGACTTGTATTAAATCCAACAGAGGCAGTGAATTTTAAGTTTTCTATTATCTTGTTTCTGCTTCTTCTAGAGTGCTTTTCTCTTCTCTTTATTTCCTGCTAAAGGCCTGCTCCAAAGTCTGTTCCAGTCAATAACCGTCCTCCCATTGATTTCAGTAGACAGTGCTCAGTGGCTAACAGCATTACTGAGAGCTGTTGATGCATTTACTTCTTCTGACCTAAGCTAGTTGCTTACAGCTAATTTATTGCAGTCATGAAAAACCAACCACTTTCCAAGTGTTTGTTTTTATAGACCAGCTAGTATTTTGGAGCAAGGAGATAAAAGCTGCTAAAGAATCAATTGGCTGAACAAGTAGAATGAAGGGAAAACATTAAGAAAGCTCAATCCATCTACTACAGTAGCATGAAATGTCAATAAACACAGAGAAGCAAAATACTTGTAGTTTCTACTTATACATAATAGAAAGGATACTTACAGAACCCAATGGTAGGAAAGATCACTTTTAAGATCCTTCACTCCAAAAATACAGAAGTAAGGAGTCTCCAACACACTTTCCCTACTTTTTTTTTTTTTTTGCTTGCATAAGAAACAGGTAAAAACTAAAAACCTTGAGAATTTCTCTAAAACAGTATTTCTAAGTACTATTACTTCAGCCACAAAGCCTCCTTACCCTCTAGTTAGGGCTTACAGAACCACCCTCCTACTCATGCTCATTACTCTCCATTTAGGCAGAGACAAGCTTTTATACATCCTTTAATTAGCTATAATGAGCAAATGGCAATAGCCATCTGCTCTGATTAAGTGAATCAGTTACAAGAGCTGCTTTTACTCACCTGATGTCTGCTTGGTGGTCTTAGGTGCTTGCGGTGTAAAAGCCCCTCTCTGGTTCTGTTTCCATCTCCCCTGATTAAAACATCTAGTCTAAAAGTGTTCCCGTGAGAAGGTGTGTGCTCTCCTGCTTCCAGTTTGGGATTAAGGTTAAAGGAACAGGGAAGCTGCTCAAAACCAAAATCACAGCTACCTTAGCCTGGCTTTTCAGAGCTACTTAAGAGCTGATTAGTTTCTTAAAAACCTTTGAAAATCCATTCTTAAGTCAGTTTTATAAATAGACTTCGGAGTCTAAGTCAGGGTTTTTTCTACACCAGTGACAAAATCAAGAAAAATGGACATTTAAAAGTCCTTCTCCAAATTTTAGCCTGTCTTTTCTTTTTGTAGGTAGGTAATAATCAAATAAGCCTACTAATCTTTTCTTAATTCCATTTGTATAGTCAAATTTACACTTTATTACTTTTCATTTACTTCAGCATATTGTTTTCTGGATTTCACTGTGTGATGGTTACACTTTATTTATATGTATTTATATCTACATAAATTATTGTAAAATGTACAAATTTTATTCTTTGGAGGAAAGAGATAATGTGCTTGTTACAATTACTTAGGAAATGAAGCTGAAGTCAAAAAAGCTGCATTTAATTTCTGTCCCTCCCAGTGGCCTACAAAATGCTGGATGAGTTGTTTTCTCTGCCTTAATTTTTGAACTCTGGAAAACGGGATAACATTTAACTCTATAAAGCCCTTAGCTCTTTATAAAAGCGAATACTGCTTATCAAGAAACTATGAAGAAAATATCTTAGTTCATTGCTTTTCTGTACAGCCCATGCATTTCTTCTGTATCTGTAATGTTGGAGGAGCTGAAAGATAACTAGACCCCTGGAAAATCAAGGCAATACATGAGTAAGTTTTGGATATATCCAAATGAAAAAAAGTTGGAAAACAACCTTAATCCTTCAAACAAGTGTATTTCCTTGGCAATTCTGGAGTCTCTCATGACACTAAGATCAGAATGATAACTGCCAATTAATACATCAACTATCGCAGTTTGGAGCTGTCCAATATGCTGTAGTGATTTACAGGGTGGGAGACATTAAGATTCTAGAAATGTATTTCTGCAATAAAGTACTCGGTGACTTTATTGCTATTGCAATATCTGTAATGAGTACAGAGAAGAGTGCCTTTTTTTTTATTGTGACAAAGCATGTTCGACAGGAAAAATAAGAGGTGACACTAACAACTGATTCTCATTACATTATTCAAAATGTATTTCTCTGGGCATCAGCTTTGGTACTCTAGGTTGCTGTTACTGCACATAAATTATTAATTCATCTTTATTGAATATGACCATTTAAGAATCTAAATTACACATGTATAATATATATGCAACAATACCCAAATGGCAGATTTACTGCCTGCACTACATAAGTGAGATGAGGTTCATGGACTGTGTGCACTGAAATTGCGACAAGCAATATTCTGCTTCAGGGCAGCTAATGTAAAGTCAGATTTCAACAGTGAGGAAGTTCTTGGATGTCTCAGTTCGCCATCTGCAAAATGTGAAATTATGAACCTCCCTTTTTCCCATCTTTTTCATGTTTGCTTAGATTACAAACCATTTGGGACATCCTTTATCTGTTACGTTCACAGTATAACCAATTCCAGGTGGAACCACTGGGTACTACCACAGAAAACATCATTAATGTTCGTAATACAAAGACTATTCACAGATTTGAAGGTAGAACATAAACTAAACATAAACTAATTTGATAAATGGATATTTCCTTCCTTAATTACAGGGAACCTAAAATGAAACTAGGATGCTTCCCTCTTTCAGCTGCAAGACATTGGAAATTTGGACAAGCCTTTAAGACAAAATTAATATGTCTATCTATCTCCACTCAGAACAGGCGAAACTATAGTCAACTGGTCATCGTTGGTTTTGAATTCTATTGTGTTGAAATTAATTTCCAAAGGAATATTGATCACATAATTTTGCAGAATTGATCACTGAAATATAGTTAAATACAAAATAAGGAGATTATTCTTTCAACCTTATTAGCAAACCAGTGCAAGCTGGTAGACTTAATACTGGCTCCTATATTTGAGAAATATTTTTTATTGAAAATCTTTCAGGGAAAATCACTGTAACATCAATTAGGACAGACGTCTAGCTGAGCTTTTAACAAACTACATCAAAAATGATATATGGCTAAACACAAAATGAACCAAGCATTAGTTAATTCAAGTCACAAATGAAAGTACTTGTAAAAATCTAATGACAAAGTTGAATTTAAAAGCGCTCTTGGAATCATTTATACCTGGAAGAATGTATGAGACTGTACAGCATTTGAGATGACCCTTAAAAATAAGATCAACGTATGGAAAGCAATTAAATTTCTGTATCTCCTCCTTCTTGTCTAAAACAAGCTAGCCAGTTCCTCCCTCCACTTCTAACAGAGTATTTTCTGAGCTGTGGTGTTGAAAGTGTTCATTGCTGAAGTGTTTGCTTTTGTCACAGATGAGATGGACACTTTTCTAAGAAAAGAAGGCTATAAAGCAGGGTCATAAGTGATAAATATCAGGAGGGTACAATCACCACTTTTCTGTAGCCATTACTATACTAGCCAACTTCTCTCCTGCTACAATAAAAAAGGATGCATGCAAGGAGAGAGAGTCGCTCATTTACCGTATCAGGAGAGCTACATTTTGGACAGAATTCATAAGTAGAAACCCGTTTGATAAAACTTCTTGCACTCACATTATTAGAGATTGATATAAACACTGCCATGTTGTCATGTTAAAAAATATATATTTTTAAAATACTAAACACTGAACCTGTTAAAGGGTACCAGAAGATGAAGATTGAATTATATTTCTCTGGCAACAATTAAACTAGCGACAATTGCTTTTTGTAGCACCATTGAACATTAAGGCAATGGATATACTCGCGGGTAAGATTTGTGGAGGTGGGATCAGGATTTGACCCCAGAAAGTTTACTACACTCACACAGGAAGGAATTTGTTTGTCAGGTGATATTTCATTAGACCTGGCAGCAGCTCTGTCTGGAGAAACCTCTTACATTGTAAAGGATTATGTATTTCAGAGGTTATGTATTTCAAACAACAAAACAGTTAATTTCAGCGTGACCTAAGAGCTTCAGCTAGTTGCGCAATTACAAAATCTTTCAGGGAGAATAATATTTGGGGACACTACACAGAAAGATTTCTTAGGAAAAATGCTTATAGAAACAGGTCAATAAACCACAATGGCCTTCACTTAATAAAACACTAGTCTTCCAGGATGACATCAAGACCCGCATCTTCAACGCGCTGCAGCAAGCAGCAGAGCAAAAGAGAGAGAACAGATACTTTTTCCAAATATTATGACTTCTAACCAGAAAAAGAGTTCCCTAATGGTTTATCATTAAGAACATGCCAATTGCTAAATAGTTCTTATCTTAATAAACTCTCTGAAATTCAAGTGGAAACAAAACTCCCCTGCGGAACTGGAGGGAGCAACTCTGAAACCAAATAAACCCCAGTGATTAAGCAATTTACTAGAAATAAGTTTCTGATTCCAGATGGCCACAGGGCAAATGATAACCTTTTAGAAAAAGTTTGGATAGATTAATTAAAATAAACATCTTTAATATCCATGGAATAGTATTCTGCTGACTTTGCTCTAGCATTCTCTTGGCAAACAACTTGAGTAATTAAGACTAAAGCCAAATATCAATTCCTCCTTCATTCAATGTATCATTTTGGGAACCATGTATATCAGATATTCAATATAAAATAGAAGCAGGAATAGGAGCATAGAGTGGGATTACTACAGGTTTAAGATGGACTGAGACAGATTGGTGGCACCTATATTTAAAACTGAGATCCAGGAGCTTCCCCCTCCAGCTGCCACAAAAACTACTGCACACCTGAATAAATGTGACACCTACATTTGGTGCCACAAAGTTCTCTGTACATATATTCAGGTTTCCATGCATGTTAGCTCTGAACTAAAATCCTTTAAAAAGCAGACACCAGGCATAGTTGTGCTCAACATCTATCTGTGTCCCTAGGACAAATCACAGAATCACACACTAGTCTAGGTGGGAAGGGTCCTTCAGAGGTCGTCTAGTCCACACCCCTGCTCAAAGCAAGAATAAGCACACACTCAAGGTTGTGTCCAGTTGTGAGTATTTCCAAGGACAGAAAATCTCTCTGGGCAACCCTGCCAGCCACCCCACGCGGGGCTTCCCGCTCCCCTTCTGTCCCAATGGCTAATCCCAGCTGAGGCTCCCCTCACTCTGGTCGTACCAGGTCTCTTCTTGTGAAGCTGAGACCACCACAACACACAGCCACCACAAGCCACTTCACTCATGGCCACCAGCCACTTCCATCATCTGCACTACCCTCACAGCGAGTCAACGTTCAAAGTACGTCCAACACAGAGTCGCAGTCCCTTTCACAGAAAAGCACAGCCCAAGACGATCTACATTTTTCTGAAAAAGTTTTGCCTGGAAGTCCTCAACAGCCTGGATACATGGAAACCCACATACACCTTACCCTCCAAAAGTATGCCCTGGCCACCAGACTATGAAGTGTCCTGTGCAGAGGGAAAACTAGATCACTGTGCCACCAGACTGTAAAAGTGATTCACATTTGGGAAAGTTTGAAGTGATGTGGTTAATGTGATAATATTATTGATGCTGTCTGCAGTAAGATATTTCACGGTAGAAATAATACTATTGAGACTGTTGAGATTCTGTAGGCCTGTGAAACAAGGATCTTCAGTCTACAAAACCAAGCCTGGATTTAAGCAGTGGAACATGCTTTTTTCAAAGAGTCTGAAAGGAATTATTTTACTGTGTATATTTATTTACATCTGTAAAGAAAGGATTTCATAAGAACATAAAGACTAAGGTTTTCCTTTTTTATTTTTTATAGAAAGATACTTACTGTTCTACAATATCCTTAAATTGCCTGCAAATTTAAAACACAGTAATCAGCTGAAGTAAGATGCTGTCAGGGTATTAAACATAGCAAGTGAAATGAAGCAGCTGCTAAAACGATCAACAGGATTTATATTTTTGTGCCAAAACAAATCAAACTAATTCTTAGATAAGCTTAGGATAAAGAGAAATTGATAAATCTGAACAATTTTGCTCAATATTAAAAAAAATTAAAAAATCACATTGGCAAGAGTAAGCATGTGAAATTTGGAGTGTAAAATTAGCATCTTTGTGATGCCAATGGACAAGAAAATGAAAATATTGAATAAATGGATTGCCAATAGCTGACTTAGCCAGTGGCCTGATAGTATACTGCTCCTGATATTTTAGGAGTGACATATTCTCTGTGATTTATTTACAGTCAGGTTAGATATTTAAGTCCAATTAGTATATCCGGCAACCAAGGTCCTCTAGGATTCTGTTAATGTTACATACTACAGAAATAAGTATTCTTCTGTTTTCATTACAAAAACTAGTCAGGATGATTTTATTCAAGGAGACTATCAATCAGTATTATTTTAAGACACTCATATGTGACTTTTAACAGTGAAAAAAACTTACGAGTTTCCTAGTTAAGATAAGGAATACATCCTGCAGAATCTAAAGATACAGCATGCAATTAATGTAAATGTGTAAAGAGGAAACAATGCAGGTAACAAGTCTTCTGAAGCTTTGCTTGAATGCTAGGACAGACTTGATTTTGAGGACTAAGAATTTAAAGTAAAACTAAATTTGAAAATCTTGACTAAGAAATCTTGGTTTTTAAGTTTAAATTGAATTTTGATCATTAAATGTACATAGTCAGACGTACTTGCAAAGATCTCCATACCTGGATGGTCCACAGGTGACTACCTGGGTAGCTAATGACACACTAAATATGATTGCCTTTGATTATTTAACTTTCTTAAGACACAGAACTATTTGCTCAGAGTTAAAATATTTCAAAATGAAGCTTTGTCTATACTCTAGTCTCCTGTCTAGATGACAGCACCCTGGCTTTCACAGAAAGGTTATCCAAATAGTGTCTGCAAACATTTTCTAGGACTTTGATCTGAATCTTCAAGGAGTCAGGACCAGGGGCTATGCTGCGTCTCATTATTTTTATGTTGCTGGCATGACCCTGTCATTATGTCTAGATGAGCTAAATATCAGGTGCTGGATTCAGATTTGTTGGAATCCTGTATCAGTGAAATGGCCCAGTTTAGAGGTAAAGGATTGTGAGATCAGGTCCATGTACTGCAGGATGGCATGACTTGGAAAAAGGTCAACTCACCTCTCCGAGTTTGGAAACAGATTATGCATTGCTATGTGGAAACCATTAAACCTTGCTGAGATGTCCCCTTACACATCTGCAAATCTTATTCTTATTCTTTCCACATTTGTCCTGGTTTTGCTGATTTTAAAGCCATCTTTGGTTATTTTGGCCTTAGTCTACCACCCCTCCTCAGCCAGCACCAGCATTTCATCGTTTTTTTAAACACTCTTTAACCAAAGGGAGTTCCAATTCTTTTCTTTCTCATCTTTTGTTTGGTGGTTGCTCCCATCCTTGCCTGGGTAGTTTAGCCCCAATCAGGTGTGGCCAACTGCTTTTCCCTTTTCCTTGTCTACAATATTCAACAGTTTTCTCACATTGTTATCATATTAGCTGAACTTGTAGCCAAGGCTACAAGGCTACATCTGCATGCATCACTCAGTTCACCTTGTGTCAGCATTTCTCTATCCATGTAAAAAGTATGTATGTGGTTGAATTAGGTATATAAGCTGCTAAGAATTGTCCCTCACCTGTTATTTAACAATGTAATTGTAATTTAACAATGCAATTTAATTAATTCATGTATTTAATTAATGTAATTTAATTAATTGTAATTTAACAATCTTTCCTAAAAGCTGCTCTCTCCGAAAAAGTAACATATGGAAAGTATTGAAATGCTTACACCTCTATGGACTTCACCTTAGATAAAGATGTGAATGATGTTATTATTGTCTTCCGAGATGTCACATAAAATTATACTAGTAGACAAATTAGGTATTCTTTATCTGACATTGGAAAAATGTAAAAGAGTTTTTACAAAAAGTATGATAAAGACCTTGTAATGTTACCTACTAAAACAAGTCTGTACTTGTATTTTCCAAGCATTGCAACAACTGTCGGCATAAAGAGATACATTTCGTCCTTTTGTTATCCTGAACGTCTGGATGGCATGAAAAAGCTGTATTACAGACACGAAACATTACACTAAAAACTGTATTTATCTCTGATTTCCCAATAAAGATGTATATGTTTTACACCTGGTATTTGACAGAATAAATAACACAATAATGTAAAGTTAATTAAATAATACACCGCTTTTTTTCAGGCAAAACTTTAGTTATTTACATCCAACATCTGTTCCTATACAGTGGGGATACTTCCAGGCATGAAAATAGCCTTTTGTTGAGAAAGCTGTTACATGGGTTTAAGTGATCTGTTAACTACTTGTAGGTACCTATAATGCCATAGATTGCTGGTATGTTTTAAATACTTTTTAAATTTACTTTGAAAACCCCAGTAAATCAAGCTTCTACTGTGCATGCCAGGTTCATGAGATTCAGCTATGATGATAGGTCCAAGGAACATTGAAAACATCAGAATGAGCTAAATTCCCTAAGTAAGATTTTTAATAAATTTTGTAGGCATCTTCTTGTTAGAATATATTTTACTTAATTTACCAAAAATGAATATTCTTTGGAATATATATTATATTACAGCAGAATTCAGTGGAGAGTATTTGAGGTCTTCTCATAAGAGACCTCAACCCTTCTTACTTTTCAACAGGATTTGAAACTTCTTCGTTACCCAGTACAAAAAATATGTTCTCAGTTGGTTATTTTTACTTATTTTGCCAAGTATTCCTTAAAAAAGAATGGAAAATCTTAGACATTTCTCACCTATAAATCTTTGATTCCGTTTCTTTCTTCTGTCTAAAGCCATCAGACATTTCAATAGGTTGTGTAAGATGGTTTTACTCTCTTTAAAAAAAAAAGCTTTAAATATTCAGTGCACTGTTTGTTAAAATAAAAAGTGAATTGGTCTTTGCAGGCTAGTTTCTGTTTGAAATGTCTTTCCTCTCTGCACATGGAAAGCAAGTTGGTGATTTCTCACTCCAGTGAATGTATTGTGAATGAATCCAAGAGTTTTGGAATGTATTGAATCTGCTTGTGAAATGATCTGTAAATCTAACAAGAACCCTATAGATTACCTCAGTTAACCTGATCCTATCTGTTTGAAGACAAACAGCATCTAACAATATTCTTTACACAGAAGGCTGGATTTATCATTTATAACTTGCCCAGATAAACCCTACAATGATATAATTAGGCAGACTGTTAAAATCCTTAAGAAGGACAGAGATATCATAAGACTTGCAGGAAAATTTATTTGAAACAAAAGAACTTGGCTAGTGATAAAAGCAAATTTGAAAAAGCCTAGAAAGGGGGGGGAAAGTGACTGATACAGAAAATTCATGAACAAACTTTATGAACTCCTTCATAAGAACATCCAGTAGCCAGGAGAATCTGGCTGAAAATTAAACAAAATTTTGAGCACTTAAAACTAAGTTTTATTATAAGACTCAGCCTTCTGAGACCTGGAATATTTCAGATATTTTTATATATAATGATGTAGTAGGTGGCTAGTGGAAATTTTCAAAAGCATTCCAGAAGACCTACAAAAAGGCTTAATTGCCTAACATGGGGCTTGGGCAGAACAGAAGTTCCTAAATCCAAAATGTATCTTTCATACATCTGTCACATAAATCTGAACTTCTCCAAGAACACAGGGGCTTAAACCTTCAAAACTGTAGTCAGACACACTGGCCAGAACTGCTAGCAGTACCCTATCAAGCTACTTAATAGAGATGGTGTATAGAGTTGTTTATACCCACTGTTGTGGGTGTTTACTACAGGCCACCTGATCAGGATGAGGAAGTTGATGAGGCCTTCTACAGACAGCTGGAAGTAGCCTCACGATCCCAGGCCCTGGTTCTCATGGGGGACTTCAACCACCCCGATATCTGCTGGAAAGACAGCACAGCTAGGCACAAACAGTCCTGGAGATTCCTGCAGAGCATTGGTGACAACTTCTTGACCCAGGTGGTGGAGGAGCCAACAAGGAGAGGTGTGCTGCTGGACCTCGTACTAACAAACAAAGAAGGACTGGTGGAAGATGTGAAGGTTGGGGGCTGCCTTGGCTGCAGTGACCATGAGATGGTGGAGTTCAGGATCCTGCGAGGAGGCAGCAGGGCACCAAGTAGGATCGCAACCCTGGACTTCAGGAGAGCAAACTTTGTCCTCTTCAGGGACCTACTTGGAGGAATCCCATGGGTGAGGGCCCTGGAAGGAAGGAGTGTTCAAGAGAGTTGGTTAATATTCAAACATCACTTCCTCCAGGCTCAAGAGCGGTGCATCCCTATGAGTAGGAAGTCAAGCAAAGGAGGTAGGAGACCTGCATGGATGAGCAAGGAGCTCCTGGCAAAACTCAACCAGAAGAAGGAAGTCTACAGAAAGTGGAAAGGGGGACAGGCCACTTGGGATGAATATAGGAATGTTGTCAGAGTATGCAGGGATGCGACGAGGAAGGCTAAGGCCCGTTTGGAATTAAATCTGGCTAGAGATGTCAAGGACAACAAGAAGGGCTTCTTCAAATACATCAGCAGCAAGAGGAAGACTAGGGAAAATGTGGGCCCTTTGCTGAACGGGGAGGGTGTCCTGGTGACGAAGGATGCAGAGAAGGCAGAGTTACTGAATGCTTTCTTTGCTTCAGTCTTTACTGGTCAGGCCAGCCCTCAGGAACCCCAGACGCTGGTGGCAAGAGAGAAAGTCTGGAGAGAGGAAGACTTTCCCTTGGTGGAGGAGGAGTGGGTTAGAGATCATTTAAGCAAACTTGACACCCACAAATCCATGGGCCCTGATGGGATGCACCCACGAGTGCTGAGGGAGCTGGCGGACATTATTGCTAAGCCACTCTCCATCATCTTTGAAAGGTCATGGAGAACAGGAGAGGTGCCCGAGGACTGGAAGAAAGCCAATGTCACCCCAGTCTTCAAAAAGGGCAAGAAGGAGGACCCAGGGAACTACAGGCCAGTCAGCCTCACCTCCATCCCTGGAAAGGTGATGGAGCAGCTCATCCTGGAAGCCATCTCCACGCATGTGGAGGAAAAGAAGGTGATCAGGAGTAGTCAGCATGGCTTCACCAAGGGGAAATCATGCCTAACCAATCTGATAGCCTTCTATGATGGAATGACTGGCTGGGTAGATGAGGGGAGAGCAGTGGATGTTGTCTACCTAGACTTCAGCAAGGCTTTTGACACTGTCTCCCAGAACATCCTCATAGACAAGCTCAGGAAGTGTGGGTTAGATGAGTGGACAGTGAGGTGGATTGAGAACTGGCTGAATGGCAGAGCTCAGAGAGTTGTGCTCAGTGGCACAGAGTCTAGTTGGAGGCCTGTAGCTAGCGGTGTCCCCCAGGGGTCAGTCCTGGGTCCAGTCTTGTTCAACTTCTTCATCAATGACCTGGATGAAGGCACAGAGTGCACCCTCAGCAAGTTTGCTGACGATACAAAACTGGGAGGAGTGGTGGATACCCCAGAGGGCTGTGCTGCCATTCAAAGAGACTTGGACAGGCTGGAGAGGTGGGCAGAGAGGAACCTCATGAAATTCAACAAAGGGAAGTGCAGGGTCCTGCACCTAGGGAGGAATAACCCCATGCAGCAGTACAGGTTGGGGGTTGACCTGCTGGAAAGCAGCTCTGCTGAGAAGGACCTGGGAGTGCTGGTGGACACCAAGTTAAGTATGAGGCAGCAATGTGCCCTTGTGGCCAAGAAGGCCAATGGTATCCTGGGGTGCATCAGAAAGAGTGTTGCCAGCAGGTCGAGGGAGGTGATTCTCCCCCTCTACTCAGCCCTGGTGAGGCCACATCTAGAGTACTGCGTCCAGTTCTGGGCTCCCCAGTACAAGAGGGATGTGGCACTACTGGAGCAAGTCCAGCGAAGGGCCACAAAGATGATTAGGGGACTGGAGCATCTCTCTTATGAGGAAAGGCTGAGAGAGCTTGGCCTGTTTAGCTTGGAGAAGAGAAGGCTGAGAGGAGATCTTATCAATGTGTACAAGTATCTGAAGGGAGGGTGTCGAGAGGATGGGGCCAGACTCTTTTCAGTGGTGACGAGCGACAGGACGCGAGGCAATGGGCACAAACTGAAACACAGACACTTCCATCTTAACATGAGGAAAAACTTTTTCACTGTGAGGGTGACAGAGCACTGGAACAGGCTGCCCAGAGAGGTTGTGGAGTCTCCTTCTCTGGAGATATTCAAAATGCGCCTGGATGCAATCCTGTGCAATGTGCTCTAGGTGACCCTGCTTGAGCAGGGGGGTTGGACTAGATGATCTCCAGAGGTCCCTTCCAACCTCAGTGATTCTGTGATTCTGTGATTCTGTGATTCTGTGATACACATGGGTTCACTGCAGCGTAGACACGTTAAAAATACTGAACTGGGTCATAAATATCATTTGATATAGAAAGTGCTTTAAACAAATCTAAATCTCAGGACTTACTCTTCCAAAATAAAATTCATTCTCACTCACTCCTGCTTTTTTATTTATTTATTTATTTATTTACATCTGTGAATCTTTCTTTTATGAAAAATATAATAATCTCTAGAGAACAGGAGGAGCTAAGTGTACCTTTTACCATCAAACATATGTCAGATCTACCAGTTCCTGAGTAAGAAGTCCAGGTGCTCATTTACTATGCAAGAAAGGGACTACACCTCCTCTGTCCATGTTATTTCAATAGAAGAGTAGTCTCCAGTGTATTTCTGAAAGACTTGAGTTAAATATCTATTCTTAGGGGGGGGATTTTTCATGGGGAGGTGCCTTTTTATTGTGCTACAGTACCTGAGTACCAAGGATGGGATACCTCGGCAAATAGTGATAGGAATGGGGGACTTACCTCTTTCATCCATAGGGTATCAGAAGTGACTGAGGAACCAAGATTATCACACAAAAAGGTGATCTTGCTTTAGTGGAAATGGATGTGCAATTGGAACCCAGCACAGCTAAGCTAAATACATATATTTTTTTCCATCAACTCCATACTGTCCTGTTCTGAAGACTATATCAAATTCATGGATTTTTCTTTTCAGAAAAAAAGAGAAGGAAGAAAATGTGGGGGAAAAAAGTTAATTTCTTTGTCTCTGTCCTATGCTGATGTTCTGGTAGTGCTCTCATTACTATAGCCTTTCAATAACTGGAGTGAATAATAATTTCTATCACTCACAGCTCTTATAAAAGCACATATCATGAATACAGTAGTTTGCTGTGCAGAAGTGACATAATTAAAGCAATTCAAAATATAAAAATACTATCAGTTTTCCTCAGTTCCTTTAAGGTCCACCTGATATTTAGTTACACCAGAAAACAGATCATTGATTATATTGATTTATCTGTCAACTTGATACAATGCCAAAATAGCTTAGAGCCTAACACAGATTGTTATTTTAAAATTGTTATAAAATTGATTGTTACAACATTGACATAATGAAACCATAAATATCAAGGTGAAAATTGCTTTAATATATAAATATTCATGAGTTAATGGTTGTTTTGAGCTATTACTAGGAGTATTTAAGTTTGAATAGGCCAATCAAAAAACTGTGTTCATACGTAAAATTTGAGTATTCCTTGTACCATAAAGAATTAGCACACGAAAAAGGCAGTTTTGGCCCTGTAATTCCTCCTTTGTGGGAGAAATCTAGCTTTCTTTGTTCCTGATTAAATGTTCTCTTAAATTAGAATCAAATGAAAACAGAGGGATGCATAAATTCTGATAGCATTTTTCTTGTACAATCATGTATTTAAAAAGAAAATACCAAGACCTATGTCAGTATTACTGAATAAAACTAATTCTCAATTTAGCAAGACATTTTCATGATAGCACGTCTCATTTTTAGCCCAAGTTGAAACAGCGATGTATGTATTAAAAATTTAAACTAAGAATGTTCTCATCTCTCAAGCTACAACCAAATTTGTAAATACTCCCTGGGGAAGTCACAGGAGAATGAAGTAACTTATCATGTAGGTTATTCAGAACAAAGTCGTCTCGTAAGGAAGCTGGTTCACGAAATTTTTCATTCTGAAAGATATACCATTCAGAATGTTATTCTCCTGAGACCTTAGCAAAATATTTAACCATGTTCGTATGCTTAAGTATGTAAGTAGTTTTGTTCTGTAGCTAGACCGAAGCATTATCTTACATTTTTTGTCAGATCAGTGTAACTCATGAGTAACATCAGCAATAATATGAATTAGTTGTGATATAGGAGTATGGAATAATCCATGTGCCTCGGAGTTCAGATTCTCAGCTGGGATATCAACTGCCCTTATGATAGAATCTATAGTTAAAACTCATTGTTTCATACAATCCATATGGTGTTTATAACCAATATTAAGCAGATTTTTCACAGGATCACAGAATTGTGCTTCTGGTCCTTATGATCCTTTCTATAAAAAGAAGTACTGAACTAGATTTCACTTAAAAACTGTACTATTTTTTCTCAATATAGAAGCCCGAGAAAAATATGTTTCTCACTGGTAGAAACTGATTTTTACCATCAAACATATGGTTACTAAGCTTATATATATTTATATTTATATAAATATTTCTTAAATGAGGCTCATTTAAGCGATTTCCTTATGTACCTCCCTTCATAAATCTTTATTGGCCCTTGTAGGAGCATAAAGCTGAAGTAAAAACTTGTTTGGCCTGTATCGTCTGAGTCTTCTGACAAGAAGAGTTTGCTTTCTGTAAAGGATATAGAAATTCCAATATAGACACATGATATTAAATTTTTCTCTATATGTTTTATGCACGTGTTATGTTGCTACTTCTCTAATTTACATAAACGTATTTAACAATTATTAACAATTTGTTAACAATTTTAAAACATACTCACTTTATTGGACATCGGGAGCATGGTTTTTCTCTAAATAGAGCCACTATCTAGCTTTGAAGTTCATATTTAGTAAAACCAGTTTTAGAAACTGTTGCATCTCACTGTTGTCAAAACCAGACTTTTGTAACAGCCACCAGCTGAAACCTAACAAAATTATTATGACAAAAAAAATTATTTGTTTTGACTGTTCTCTGGGGGAAAAAATAAATATGATTAAAGTACAAGATATTAATTTTCATGTTAAGTTAGAAAAGTTATAGACATCATTCTGCTTTCACCTTGGAAGTTTTCTGTCATTTAATTCTGAACTAAGACCATTTACATTCACTTATTTTTCATCTTTCCTGAAAAGTAACTCAGTTTTAAAGAACTGCTGTGTCTCTGATAAAAAAAGCAGCAGCAAAAATGAAAAATAAAACAAAGGAATTCAAAGTTATGTGAGAAATCTGATGGATTTTGTACACTGTGCAGAACAAGCCGCAATTTTAATACTGCTTTTGTATCAGATGCATATATAGACCTAAGAAGGAATGAGCATTCAAGAACTTTTCTGCCCAGCAGCAGTAAAAGCTTAAAAAAAAGTTATCAGTTTTCTGATAAAACCAAAGAAGCTGTCAGACTAGGCAAATTTTTTTATTCATATGTGTAGATAAAGTTTAGACTGTGAGTGATGAATGCGTTAAATACACAGTTATATTTCCTACAGGAAAGAAAATTGTACTCATGAAAACTTCAATACTATATTTCAAGTTGAGTCTTTTGTTTGACTTGTTTATAAACCTTCTCCCTAATCCCTTCTCCCCAGCATACAGCTCCCAGTGCAATTAATTAAAAGAATGTAAATTCCATCAAACCAAGAAACTGCCTGTAACCTTAAAAAAAAAAAAAAAAGGAAACAGAGTAAACGAATCTAGTCCTCTGAATTTCTAATTTTATTTCTAAAGCTTATGGAAACCTGAACAACCAGTCAATGTTTGTGCTAGTGAAAGGACCAGCAATAATATGTAGAAAAGTCTACAAACACAAGTTTTAAAAGGTCAATGAAAGATAAATTCAAAGAAAGGTTTAAACAGAGACTAATTTCTTTTTTCTTTTCTTTGATGGAGAAGAGTGCTGTCTGCTTTATCTCCCCTTTCACATAGTAGATATTTAATTAGATGGTTATAACTAAACAGAGCTGCAATAGGAATAGTTTATAAATCATAATACTGCAAATTCCTTTTCTAAAGCTTCCCTCTCTCCATGCCCTTGCTCTCATTAGGAATTTTGGCTAATTCAATATCAACAGGGAGTGTGATTTCTCTATTTCTTTTGCACACATCTAACCTATTTTTGGCAGATAGTAAAATAAACAAAATTCCAGACAAAACCAAAACCCTGACATAATACTCCACCATCATTTTTCAAGTGAGAATAACAGTAAATAGTAATAACCTTTTCCACATTACTTATTTTAATTGGATGCCACAAAATGAAATTATAGTTAATTTTGTTCAATTACTTTAGTTTATTTCTTATAATTCTCTGTTACAGGTGTTGAGGTGCTTCACCGATGGAAGCTGGAAATCCCACAATACACTTTACAGAGCAAGATTATCCTATTTAGCATGCACAGTACATGTTCCCAGTAGGGTCATTTATTCTATAAGCAAGATCTTAATTACTACCTTTATGCTGATGACATCCAAATATAATAGGTATATCAAACAGTTCATGATGACTTAGACAAATCTGTCTCTAGTCTGGAAGGATACTTATTAGATGTTCAGCATTGGGTGTCTGCTAACATTTGGTGCTTAAAACAGAATTGATTTTGTTTGGCCCATTGCCTGCTAAATAGCAGTTCCTCATTTATGGTACCATTTGTTGGGAATATAAAATTGTCTGCTCACTGAATAATTCTGGTGTTATATTTGACCCTGAAACTTGTTCTGAGGGCCACACTGTTAAGTCTTCATATTTCCATGTCAGGAATTTAGCAAGGTTAAGAACATTGCTGTCTCAGCAGGATCTACAGCTCTCGATTTATGTCTTACCACATCAAGGTTGGAATACTATAATTCCTTGTTTGCAGACTATCCAAACTGTTTGCTGTGTGCACTTCAGCTGCGCAGAATTCAACACCTACAGCATTCACTAGAAATCAGCTACATCAGCCTAACTAGGGAGTATGTTGGCTGTCTGTCAAAATGATTTTGAGAAACTTGTCCTTGTTTACAAAATTACGCAACTCAGAAATTACCAAATTTAGAAACTATAGATGGTTGATGCCTAAAAAAAATCTTCGTAGAGCTTTGGATAATTTTATGGGTTATCCTTTGCATGAATTTCCAATGTTTTTCCCTATGAGTTCCCTAAAGTTCTCTATTGTTCCCTAGAATGTGATTTACATTATTTAAAGGAGTTGTTTATTTACTAGCTTATTTTACTTCTTCAGAAATCTTGCACATGCACTGATAATAACTGCTAATCCACTTGGAAAAGCATTTATTTAATCTGACTTGGATCTACATATTTGATTTGAGTTTCATTTAGTTTTTGTAAAGCCCTACGGGTTTAGAAAATGAGCAATGGAGCTGAAGAGTGATCAACTGATATTCAGCCTCGAAATTCAGAAGTGATAAAAACAGATAGTGGTCCATAGTCACAGTGTCAATACTGATCACAAAATGGTGTTAATGTTTGCAGTGTTATATACTTATTAAGGAGCAAACTTTTCCGCTCAGAATTGTTTTCAATTCTGCATTTATTTTCTAAGAAACCAAAGCAATAGACTGCTGCCATTATTCTCACTGGGCCCATTTACATTTAAATTTTCTGAAAACACGTATCTAATCTCTGTCCTACTGTCAGTAACGATCACTGGCTATATGATAGAAAGTAAGTGTGGTATTTTGATAAGTTATGGGGTGTGTGTTTCTGGTGCTATGTGAGCCAGAACGCAATCCCTTCTCCTCCATGCCTTCTGTAGAATCACTGTGCCCAGCAAATTAAAGGTATGAGTCCAAATGTTTCTGACTTTGGCAGTCAAGTTGCACAGCGTTACAATCTTGTGATGGGCAAAGGGGAACTTACATTTGGAGCTAAAAAGTGATTCTTAGTCCAGCTCATGCTTTAACAGCCTAATTAAAATACAGATAGTTATTGTTTGTCTAGTTACAACACTAAAAACACTCTTAGTCCAACTCAATATAGAAAGATCTCATTAGTAATACAACCATAACTGTTATACATGAAAATTTGCTAACATCTACCCCTTTCCTGCAGTGTCCTGCTTAGCCTTTTACTAAAAATAGCAAAAATCATATTTACTGGGCTACCACAGACAAGAAAGGAGAGTATGGCCACAGACATCTTTGTGACCAATACTGGCCAGTGAGGCGGTCACATAGCAGGGGAAATTCACGCTTTTCAGAGAGGTCAGAACTTCAAAGCAAGATCGTAGCCACAAGGCACTGCAGCAGAGCTGTACTTCTTTCCTGGTATTCCTTTCCGTGTGACACAACCACAGGCAAAGGCCGTATTTCCCACCTAAACACCAGAAATAAGATCCATGAAAGTAAACTAGAAATATTCTAGCAGAGCTGTACCTGTAGGTAATCTTGCTTTTCCTACTGAACCAAATCTTTGAAATAATGAGAAGAAAATAATTTGAAAGCTTGTTTATCTGAAGAAAATCTGACCTAAATTACACCCTTGGAAATGTTTTCCAACTACTAGAATTCTTTTCTAATTGGTATTGGAAAGAATCTGTCTAATTCAAACCTATCCCCTAGCTCACTGAGAGAAACCAGTCAGTAAAACAAAACAAGTATCAATAAACAGCATCAATATTAATTAAAGTTTATCTGATTAAAAAAAGTTTCTTTTTCACTACCATTAGGGGAGTATGAAAGATTTCTCCATTTACATGCAGATAACTTCAGCAGTTGAGTCAAGAAAGCCTTCTTATGTAGACTAGACATAGTAGGTCTATCCATAACTTAAGCATGTGCTTAACTTTGGCATTTTTTAATCCTTAGGAAGTGTGTAAGAATTAGGCATCTGCTTTGAACATAAATTGATTAAAGAATGTGTTTGATTGCTTCCCTGAACTCAGATATCAATGGACATGATTTTCTTCACAGATACTGGATTACTCAAAGGGAAAACAACCAAGCTTTAAATGTTGTTTTAAAAGCCACACGTAATATTGCGTATAACCATATTCTACAAGGTCAATACATAAGGTGTATTTGTTAAGAAAGCAATTCCACGTAATGTATTTAACAACGAAATAAAGTTTGGAGGAGGTCTGTAATTTTTTACCTTCAGAAATTCTAGTGACATACTAAAATAAGTTAAGAATTTTTCCCTCATCCTTTTTCATTCCACAGGAGATAGAGCACTATCATGTGTATAAACGAATACAATCTTTTTCTTCCCAAGAATTTAAAAACAGAGTATTAGTACTTTGTTATTCAGCAGTGCCACAAGCAACTCCATGGGTGCACTGTTAAACAGTAAAGACATGTTTGTTCTCAGCATTACACAGAAGATTAATTTTATTGGCATCTATTCCATACTCAGTATAACATCCTTGGGAGCCCAGAATCAGACACATTCAACAGAGGCATTATTAAAATAAAGGTGAATATAACATTTAATTTTAGCTGATGAATATGTAGCTTAATGTTGAGAATACCATATGAGCATTACAATGAGGGTACCATATATTACTGAAAGTAATTCATTAGAAATGAGATGAAATAAGATTTAGGTCACCCAGATTTTTACTTCATTGCGGATGATAAAAATAAAGAAGTCGTAGAAGTCAGACACGGCTATTGCATTAATTAAAGTTCCTTCTGCTATAAAATGGGAAATAAAATGCCTGAAATTGACTTTCTCAAAACAAAAGAGACTTTAAGTAGGATAACTGCATGTCAGTAAATCACTGTACAGAAGTTGTTAACTCACGATCACTCTTTTTAAAAGTTGCTATCAATTTGAAGATCTGTTCTGAACATACAGGAGTTAAAGAGAGGGTCTGGATATTGCCAGACTCTAATAAATACGTGAGAAGGATATTTATGTCCACTACGTAATTTTCTGCCACTGAATGCAACTACAGCTGAAAAGTAGCAATTTGGTAGCTGTAGCTAGACTAAACTGGGCTGCAAGCAGTAACACGGTAAATATAGCAGCCACCGTATCCCTTCAAGGCAAAACAGTCTCAAGATGTGTAGAAACGTGGGCATCTCTTACTCCCACAACCAACCAACCAACCAAAAAAGACTCAAAGTGATGTAAAAATAGTCTTATATCACATACATGGTGACCTCTAAATCTTTCAAAGAACATGAGCAACGTTTTCAATAACACAGATTGATAATGAACTGTATCATTTGTTAGTAACAACCTCAGAAAACTGATTTGGCAGGTTTTGATCTCCTGGATCAGCACTTAAAGAGCATGAACTTGACGTAAACTAATCAATATATATGGACCCTAAGTTGTTCTCACAAACACAATGAATTTCATGAGTGAGTCTTTGTTTTTTCTGACCCTGACTTCGGCTAGTTAGTTGATTTAAGAAATATAAATAATTTCTGGAACTAATTGAATGTAGAAACACCATGGAAATCTACGGGAATCTTGTATTTACATCATCCATCTAGATTTTTGTTATTAAGCTATAGCAATATCATTACGAGTGCAACAATGGACACCAAACACGAGAATACATTGTTGTTATATATTGAACCAAGGTAAAAATTTGATATTGCCTTAGTTTCTTCACCAGACAAAAAATGTGTCTTCTAAACTAAACTTTGGAATAAGAATGATTGCTTGTTATTCTTTACTCCATCTCCTTTCTATGGAGCTCTGTGGAAGTCCAACAGATGTGGCTTTTAGACAGGAAATAACAGTACTCATGAGGCTTCATCCAACCATTATTTGTTTTTTCCATAAGAAAATTGAGATGGAAATATATTCAGTCAGTATGGTTAAGAAAAGAAATCAAACTCATTCAGTATGCAAACTGTCATGGATCTCCATTATTCTAGTGCAAGAGGATCAGAATATTACTGGGGAAGGATTCACCTTGGAGCATAACTTCCGTTAAATATTAACAGAACTTGAATTCCTAAGACACTTTTGGAAAAAGCATATCTTGTAAACACAAAGATGCTATTGAAAATTTACACCTAAATTAATTTCCTTCTTGATATCTTTCATGCATCACCATGCTTTTTCAGTGAGTCTGAATGAATAAAACCAGCAGAATACAAAGATATGACAAGCAGGTTTTTCTAATAAGATTTTGCCACCTGTTATTCATCCTTAAGTACCATAACTATCCTTATGTTCTTGGATTTCTTCAAAATTTAATCTTAAAAACATTACTTCTAAATTCAACATTGTATACAAGGTTGAAAAAAGTAATATCTGTTTCTCATTAATTTTAAGATGCATCAGAGATGACCTAGGAAAGAATATATGCTTTATCCTTACAATGCTTTATATATATTTTGAGAAAAATACAAGACTGACACATTCATGGTTCATATTCATTCAGAAAGTGATCGGGTATTTAAGAAAAGACATTTCCTAACGGCAATTATGAATTCCTTCTAGATTCTTCAGGTTTAGTGATCCCCACTCTTCCTCTTTCCTGCTGAGAGCTTTTCTGGCTAGTGCTGGCTACCAGAAGACCATGTCCTTCCTGGACCCTATATCACCGTCATGGAGTGGGGAGACGAGGGTGACAGGGGCAAACAGGGGCAACAAGGGCACGGTCCCACAGCACCAAGGCAAGCAAAGCAGGTCTGGCAATGGTAATCAGGGTCAGCAATGGTTACCAGGCAAGATTATTGTGATAAGACAGGTTCAAGATGGAGCCAGGAAGTCAGATCGTGTCAGGATCAGCAAATGTGCAAGGACTGAGGTAAATGACCTAGGCTTAAATGCAGCTCCTGGTGAAGGAGTCTGATCCACAGCGAGGCTTCTCACAGGTCATTCTCACTCAGGTCTGATCCAAGGTTACACAGCTCTGCTATGTTAGCACCGACCTTGAGCACAGGCAGTGAAAAGCCCAGGAGGGAGACAAGAGGCTGCAGAGCCCCTTGCTGCACATAGTGCCTTGACAGCCACCAACTCTAAAAAAAGTTCATGCAGTTCATGGGGGGGGTTACCTTGTTCTCCTTTGAATATTCCCTTTGAAAAAGGAGAGTTTTGAGGAAAACATAGCTTTTTCTACTTCTGATGTAGCTCAAAATCCAAAATAATCCCTTAATTCAGTTTATGTACTAGACAAGAAGAAATTGGTCTTGAGGCTTTCATAAAATTTTAACTGTTGATTCTGCCAGTGTTGCTATGTGCTAGCTTATATTGGTCTCTATAATACTTACCTACTGTAGATATCTGCCTCTGGGAAAAACTTTTCCAGCAGTGTTATATAAAATTATATACTCAAATCTTGAAAACTGTCTGTAGTTCTCATTTTCATATCTCAAAGAGGATAAAATAGAATGGCGAAAAGTTAAGATAAGGATGACAGGCATGGAATGGCTTCTCTAACAAGAACCACCAAGTAGACTAGGACTTCACAGCATGGGAAAAGGTGACTGAAGAAGTATGACAGAGGTCTAAAAACTCACAAGTGTCACAGAGAAGATAAATGGGAAGCAGTTCTTCACTGTGTTTTCTAAAACAAAAAGTAAGGAGCAGAAAATGGAGCTAGAAGACAACAGATTCAAAATATACAAAAAGAGGTTTTTCAGTTCACCATTATGATTAAATTATGTAACTCCTTGTTCCAGGATTTTAGAGATGCTAAGACAGTCTAGAGAAATCAATGAAAAATGAATCTTCTGAAGATAACTGAAAAGAAAGACATCAGCTCTAACCGTTTAGGAAATCAGTGCAGAGTACCAGAGGCTGGGAGACTACTTGAGGTTTCCTAGGCTTACACTGTTTCTGAAGTTTCTAGGTTTTAACCACTGTTTAGGCATTTTCATCAGGCTGTTCTTATGTTCTTACTGAGATCTTCACCCTTCCTATTTTCTGCTTCTGGGTGCTGGGCTCTAAATATATCATAGTTTCCCCCATAAACCCCTATCTAGCAGCTACTTTCCTGAGGATTTTGACAACCTTACTGCAAACAGCCTCTTTATTACCTTCTCACAATGCTTTTTGAATTGTACAAGTATTCTTAAATGAATAATTGCATCTTCTCTTATTGCCTCTGTCCCTTTCTCCATATATTAGCATAGTTATGAGGTTTAAACAGAGGCTTTCATCAGAGTCCTGCCATGCTGCTCTGCAACTTCTGGCTGTACGTTTCTGGAGTGAGTCAGAACTCTCAAAGTGAAGCCTGTTTTGATTATTCCCTTCAAGTCTTTGAATTCGAAAACTGGCAGGACTCTACTCTCCAGCTTGAAGAGTAAAGAGAAATCTTGAGGACCTCCGCAGCTCTAGGAACACTCGTATGTTCTACAACTGCTGAAAAGGCAGGAAGGTGTCAAACTCGGAGCCTGTCAGCAGTGAGAGAACCCTGAAGCGTTAGTCTTTGCTCTGTGTGTAGGTCACTCTGGGTTCATTCCTCAGTTCAGTCACTCACTTCAGCTACTGTCCTGTAGTTTCAGTGCATCTTTTTTGTGCTCTCTCATCTGCTGTGACTTTAATTTTGTTTTTCATTTTTTAATTGAATTGGAATTCTAACAGACTAGCTGCATCAAGCTGGGCTGTATCTAAGGACCAAAACTACTCTCATTGACTGTTCCAAAAGGGGAATGAACTGCTGGCTGAACGAAATTAACCTCCCTAACAATCTTTTTATAGAAGTGTTATTTTAGCAGTGTTCGGAATTGAAGTCTTTCCCAGTATCATATATGCCTCTCTCAAAGCAAAGCTTTTCATACTCAGCTCTGCCAGACTCTGTGTTTGCTCCAGACTGGCTCATCAATGCCTGGTTTAGCTCTTTCCACAAGCATTCAGTTGCTTTTCAATTTTTATAATCCTTCAGTGTCCCACATGGCCTCTAACCACTTTCCATAGGAAAAACAATGCTTTCCCAAGGACAGTCCTTTCTAGTCTGTAGATATTCTGTTCTTGAAAAGAATGTTTCTGATATATATATGTATGTATATCTATGTATATATTTCTTGTTCTGAATTTCTCTACCCAAATTAATTTAAAGAATCAATCCTACTGAGCTGCAGATTGCATTGTTGTTAGGGATAATTTATGGACTGATAAACAGATTCAAACTCTGGCTCAGTTATGGCTCTGTAAACTCTTTAAGCATGCTCTCTCCTGTTACATGGCTTGTGTTAGCCATGTGGAAAGGCCTCCAACAGATTCCTGAGTTACTGATGTGCAAACGAGGCCACGCAGTCAAACAGAAGAACATAGCCTTTGGATACTTTGGAGATTTTTTATTGGGATTCTGATTACTCTGAAACTGCATCCAATTTTAAAGCTTGCTACCTCAAAGGAAAAGGCAACTTTGATGTTAGCGTTTCATCTCAGAACAGTTGGGGATACAGTAAAAGCCTATCAAAAACAGCATCAATGCATTGCAACCTACACATCATCAGGTCTCAAGATAACATTTAGATAAGAACCAGATAAACCTGAGGCTTCTCTTTCCTTAATTAAACTTAACTAGTTTGTCTTTGTGAAGTTTCTTAATGAAGGAATGGTTGGAACAATTGGAATAATGGTTGGAATTTTGAACAAGCTGTTTTCCGATGAAGAATTTAACTTACATTAGGTGGTCAAAAATGTCTGTTTCCAGATTCATTCACATAAATCACTTCCATGGGGACTGCAGTTACTCAGACCGAGGGTCATTTGGGGACATCTTCACCTTGTACATATCTTGGCAAACACAGACAAAAGCAAAACATTGTCTCACTTTAAAATAAACTCTCGCAGTATTTCTTATTATCTCAACACCTACATAGCTGACAGAGCTACTGTCCTCTACCATTCAAGCGTTAATACCTGGTGCTTGTACCATATTTAGATGACTAACATGCATATTCAAGAAGGGATTTTGTTTTTGAACATCTCCTGATTGCCATCTCTCAATAAACATCATAATGTTTCCATTATAGGATCACAATATGTTTCCTTGATAGCAAAAGTCTTCTATTTGCCTAAATGAAAATGAGAACACAATTATGTGTATTTATAACTACGCATAATACCAATTTTAACACATAATCATGGATATGCAATGATGAATTTTGTTTTCTGATGTTCCCAGTATTGAGGGCTTGCTAAAATTACCAGTAGTGTACTCATGCACATTCACATGGTAATATACTAATCCAGTCATTGGGTATGTTAAGAAACAACTAGTGCTATTATCAAATGATAAATGATTAACACAATAGACATATTGGTACCAGTTGAATACTATTAATGTGATAAAATCTTTTTTTTAAAAGTAACATATTTATGGTTTCTCCGTTTACAATTTTTCTTACCTGTAATTACAACCACATTTGCTAAGCTATTTTCTGTAGTATTTAGCTGTTTACATGAATAATTCCAATTTGTTATATTGTAAATGTGAATCACATATTTTCTGCTTCCTATTTGGTTGCTTGAAACTTTTAGGATAGCAGTTCTAAAAGCCCAGAAACCAAATACACACAGTAGGAACTGGAAAATTATACACATATGAAAAACTGCTTTTCTCAGTGTTTCCCAAATAATTTCAAGATTATTAATGATTAAATCTGTATGTGCAAATAATAAATTGCTTAACACAATGATCCATAATTTGTTCCCCCATATGTAAGAAAAAAAATAAGGTAAAACAACTTACAATATGTTGTTTGAAGTAAAGCTTAGTAATTACTGTTTCAGTTTACTGCAAAAATTGGAGAATATATCCATTTTTCATGGATCCAGAATATTTTTTCCAGGAGTCTGTATTTATTCACTTACCCAAAATTCAATTTTTGGCACAGATCTGAACCGAAGGAAGAAGGCTGGAAACAAAGGAGCTGATGATAGATTACTTATTTTTCTGTTTTGTTTTGTTTTGTCCCTTTTCCCTCAATGAAATTTTATCACTTTTTTTCTTTAATCTTAATCCTCAAAGAGGATTCCTTTTAAAGACTAAATATGATCTGTGCATATGTTCTCTATTATTAAACAGACTTCCCTGCTTTTTCTCTGAGTGTTCATTTTCAGCACCACATCTTTTCAGAGGTATAAATAAAATTATATATGTCTTGAAGACAGTCTGATAGGAGAAATTGTCTCAGCAACGAATAGGATCAACCTTAGTCTGCAGTTAAAAAGTAAATAAATTATATCTGCATAGGATACCAAGTATTTCTAGAAGAAAGTCTGGCCCAGCCAATGTTACAGCTAAAATAAATAAAGTGAGAATCATCTACGGTGTTTCACACAATGACATTATTCTGTAGCCAAACTCATTGTTTGTCAAGTATCTTACACTACAAGTGAGAAAGTACTCTAACCACAAGAAGAGAAAACACATTTATCATCCCATTTGCTTCAGTGGGAGCTGCTAATTCTCAGCACTTTTGAAAGTACAGCCATAGCCTTACTGATTTTGACTATACAGCATTTTGGTTTTTCAGTTGCTTCATCTATGGCAAAAGAGTGTCCAATAACATCCCATTTTCAGTTCCAGATAAATCCTGACACAGAAAACATGTAGAAATGAAGCATAATTAAAATATACATATATATAAATCCCATTAAAGATTCAGATATGGTCTATTTTCAGGGTGAGTGGGGAGAGGGAATCTGAGCTCACAGCTTATCCAAACTCAATCATTTTCTCTCTACTCTTACGACAGCTGACTATCTCCACAGCCTATCTATGCCTGAGATTAGATTAACATCCTGTATGAAACTATAATATGTGACCTCTTCAGTAGGATACGTCTAATTGCAGCATCAGTGCTAAAAAAGGACTGTACTTGAAACACAACTATGAAGCAGATTAGAGGCACTGGTGTTTATTTAAAAGGCACATGCTATATTTTGTGGGCATCTTTCAGCTGAAGTTTCACAATGACTTGCTACACAGCCTGAAATTTCAACCTTAGGATGCAGAGGGACATGGGAAGGGTGAATATTACACCAAAGGAAATGGGTAGATTCTCGGAAGGTTATGTAGAACTGTGTTAGTAATGAGGCTGCTCTGTTTTAGGTAATTAGGTTAACTGGACAAACTGGACTATTGGACTAACTAGATTATTGCACGAACTGGACTTACAGTGTGTTGGAGGATCCATATATACAATGTGTTCCCTTTCGCCAATAGTAAGATTTTGAATGTAAGACAGGGAAAGCTCTTTATAATAGATCAAAATTCAGGTTTAAAACAAGGATAAGGGGAAAAAAAAAAAGAAAGAACTCCACAGAGAAAAATATTCACCAAACCTCCCACAATTTGAGCATTTTTTTTCTATTTTTTCTAAAGACCTCTTGATTCCACTTTACCAGCTTTTCCTCCTTGCAATACACTCCAGAAAGGTGCCCTCACAACAGAGCACAGATTTACTAATGGACTAAGGAAAATGCCAAATTAGCATGACTTACCAACGGCTTATCAAGGGCTCCCAACCACTTGTTTCATATCACATCTATCGAACTTAGAAATCCTGCCCTCTTCTTCCTCTCTTATGTTCATATTAGAGCTGGTCCAGCTGCAAACTCAATTCTAAACTCATTCCTATTTTAATCATTCTTTTAAAGTTCACACTGACCCACAGTCTGTTAATACACTGTATCTATTACTCATTCCCACAACTCTTCTCTCCTCCCCTGCCTTCTTTAGCATGCAACTCTTCTTGCTGTTTGGAGCTGCATCATTTCAAATTATATATTTAAATGATGAAATACCAGGAGCAATTTCACACACTGTTTCATTACATTCATTTTCATTACTGTTTTTACTAGCAAATAGTCATGTAGCTTCCAATTAGAGTTCTTCTTTCAGAAATTTACTGGGTCAGTAACTACTGCTAAAATAGGAGATAAGGCTTTTGGATTTATGAGTTACTCTAAGTTCATGCTACTGGGCTCTATTATGCTTGAGCTTATATTTCAAAATTTAAATATCATAGAACAAAAATTTTGTAGCATATTTTGCCTTATTATAAGTTGTAAGATGTGGTGGACATAATCATGGGACCATGGTCCTCTACAGTACCATATGATGGACTATGACCGTGATCCTCCTTGAGGATCAAGGACTGCTTAGAAAAGACAGGATCCACCTGACTCAGTGGGGCAAAAGCATCTTTGCCCACAGGCTGGTCAACCTGGTAAGGAGGGCTTTAAACTAGGAACGATGGCAGAGGGAGAGGATGACCAACAGTCAAATGTGGAGGTAGTGGCCTTGTTTGGCAAGCAAAAGGTGCAGGGTGATATGTACAGGAGGGACCTCATAATCACCAAAACAGGGCTGAAGTAAGGTCACACCAAGTGTATGCACATAAATAGGCAAGTACCTACAGGACAGCACTAGAGGGAGAGCTTTAATACCCTTTCTGGGAAATCTGCATGTACACTAATGAGCGCACCATGGGGAATAAACAGGAAGAATTTGAGGTCTGTGTGCAGTTACAGGGCTACGATCACACTGGGATTACAAAGATGTGGTTGGATAGCTCACATAACTGGAGCGCTGCAATGGATGGATATAAGCTCTTTAGGAAGGACAGGCCAGGAAGGCGAGGAGGGAGAGCTGTCCATTGTGTAGGAGAGCAGTGGGAAAGCATGGAGCTCTGCCTAGGGATAGATGATGAGCCAGTTGAGAGTTTATGAGTTAGGATTACCAGGCAGACCAACATGGTTGATGCTGTTGTAGGTGTCTGCTACAGACCACCTCATCAAAAAGAAGTAGACAAGGTCTTTTTCAGACAACTGGAAAAAAATTCATATTCATAGGCCCTGGTCCTCATGTGGGACTTCAATCACCCTGATATCTGCTGGAGACAGGAAAGCAGGGCACAAGCAATCCAGAAGGTTTCTGGGGTGCATTCATAACAACTTCCTAACACAGGTGATCAAGGACCCAATGAAGGGAGATGTTCAGCTGTACCTCATACTTAAAAACAAGGAAGAATTCATTAGGAATGTGAAATCCAGGGGCAGCTTTGGCTGCAGTGACCATGAGATGGCAGAGTTCAGCTCCTGAGAGGAAACAGCAGAGCAACAAGCAGGATCACAACCCTGGACTTCTAGAGCGCAGACTTGGATCTCTTCAGAGATCTGCTTGGAGAATCCCATGGGAGACCATCCTGGAGAGAAGAAGGGTCCAAGAGAGCTGGTTGATTTTCAAGGATTACCTTCTCCAAGCTCAAGAACAGACCATCCCAACAAGCAGGAAATAAAACAAAGGCAGCAGGAGGCCTGCATGGATGAACAAAGAGCTCCTGACAAACCCCAAATATAAAAAGGAAGCATACAAGAGATGGAATTATTCCTTACAGGTCACCTGTCCCTACAGAGACATTGTCTGAGCTTGCAGAGATGGAGTTAGGAAAGCCAAAGCCCAAACTTGAATCTTGAGAGGCAGCAACGAGGGCTTCTGCAAGTACATCAGGAGCAAAAGGAAGACTAGGGAAAATGTGGGCCTGCTGCTGAATGGGGTAAATGGCATGGAAAAGGCTGAGGTACTCAGTGAGTTCTTTGCCTTAGTCTTTACTGGTAAGACTTGCCTTCAGGAATCCCAGGCCCCTGAGACAAGTGGGAAAGTCCAGAGCAAGGAAGACCTACCGTTGATGTAAGCAGTACCTTGAAGTACCACCCAGATGTGGTGACACCTCATCTGTAGTGCTGTGTCCAGTTCTGAGCTACCCAGTACAAGAAACACATAGACAAACTGGAGCAAGATTAGCAAAGGGTCGCAAAGATGATTGAGGGACTGGAGTATCTCTCACATGAGGAGAGGCTGAGTGAGCTCGGACTGTTCCACCTGAAGAAAGAAGGCTGAGGGGGGATCTTATCAAAATGTATAAACACCTGATGGGAGGAGCCAAGAAAACAACCAGACTCTTCTCACTGGTACCTAGGACAGGACAAGAGGCAATGGGCACAAATCGAAATACAAGAAATTCCTTTTAAACATAAGGAAAATGTTATTTTCTGTAAGGATGGTCGAAAACTGGAGGAGGCTGCCCAGAGAGGTTCTGTAGTCTCCATCCTTGGAGATATTCAAAACCCAAGCGGACACAGCTCTGAGCAACCTGCTCTGGCTGACCCTGCTCTGAGCAGGGGGTTGGACTAGACGATCTCCAGAGATGCCTTCCAACCTCAACCAGTCTATCATTCTATGACATAGATGATACATTTCAGTATTAACTAACCTCATCATTTAAAAAAGTTTATACATCCATGAAATTAAAAACATCAAAAATGTGTTAATATATTAAAAAATAGATTGAGAGAAAACATATAAATCCTTTCCAAGACTCTTTTTAACTTTTAATTGGATTAACATATACTTTGTTAGGAAGTCCTTTACGCTGTTCTTTTCTGATATACGGCCAATCTAATTACTGCAACTCACCACTGCAACATACAACCCTAAAAATGACTTTTACACTTACTGTTCCAATTTGGCAGTTATCAAATGTCATGTTTTGCATTTAAGTAATAGGGACTCACAGGGACTCTGTATCAAGCTGTAGGTGAGTGTAATTTTCCATAGCTACATAGCCCCTCATAGAGCTAGGATAATCAATACATTTTGAGAGCATGTCTTTTTTTCTTTTTCAGAACAAGTGTTTTTATTCTTATATTGTCATTCGACTTCCATCTTCTACTGTAACCTAACCTTTCAAAGGTCTCTGAAACAACTAATGCAATTAAAGCTCAAAGCATTTTATTGTCATTTATTGCCGTGTTGAATTGATTTCCATTATGTAATGTTTACAGACACCATACCATCACCTTAAGTTGTTACTGTAACAAAAGAATCATTGAAGTGAAAGGTTACCAGCTGCTCACGAGGAATTTCATGTTCTAAAATGCGTATGTTAACATAATTTATCTTAAATGGATAATATCTTAGTTTAAGCCTTTAATTTCAATTTCACATAGATTTCGGCAAGAGACCAAAGTTATCTGAATTCAACTGGAAGACTTACTCTGACTATAATTGATTATGTTTCAAAATGCAAGAGATTCATCCTGAAGGATAAAGAGTAACCAAAATCCCTAGTGCTTTAATGACATTTAACAACTTCAGGCATGTTTTTTTTCCAGAATGCAAGATCTACTGTATCAACCCAATGATTCGGAACAAGTTTTATGCAAGTCCAAAGGTAGATAAAATAAGAACTCGTTGAAAGCTTCAACGCTCACTAGAAGTAGGATCAGGTTCTCTTCTGAAAGCCTTATTTATCAGATGAAATAAATTTCCAGCCTATCTAGGAAAGTGTCCTTCAAAATGACAAACCCACCCACAGAGCAGTTCCCTTAATGATCAGAATAGTATACACAAGTTATGCCAGATACTTTATTATGCAAGTTCCAAGCTCTGAAATATCTGAGTTAGATGAAACTTGGTTCTTCTCCCCCTCCCTCCCCTTCAACTGACAATTCTTTGTCTTCCCACTTTACATCTCTCTATATTTTAGTTCACAATGGGGATAGCTCAAGAACAGTTATTGTATATCTCAGAATGACACAGACAGCATGCTTTTCTGTACATTTATTTTTAACCTAACTTCTCAAACCAGACCCTGTCAGAACTCCTGAAACATCTTTTCAGTTGCATCCTAAAGCAATCTACAGGCTTCTAAGCAGGGAAACAAGGGATAAAGGGAAGAGGAAAGTGAAGTTAGGATGGAGACCTGGATTCTGCTTCTCTTGAAGCCAGGGGAATGAAAAGGATTGCTGTGATGCCTCCTGAGGAGGACTACTTATCTCACTGAATGTTGCCAGCATCCCACATATTCCTACTTTGTTTTCAGCAGTGTCTGCAGACTTGCCTTTCTGGATTCAGACGTAGACAAACTAAACTGAAAATAAACAGGAACCAAAATAGGGAAAGTTTTTTTTTCATCAACTTGCATTTAGACTTAATAAACAGCATATGCCCATTGCATATAATGATGGATCCATCATTATTGATGAACTTGCAGAAAGTCGAAGGCTGCTCAACTCTAAAGATCCAATTCAAACCTACTTCTACCTAAGTATAATAAGAAAGCTAAAAACATGGCATTGTACTGGGATTAAAAAAAATGAACACTAGTCCTTAATATTGTAAACAGGGCAAGATCCTGCTTTCCACAGTCTAAAGTAGAAAACCAAAGAAAAGATTCCAGCTAATTCTAGTAGAGTGTAGTGCAGGTTCTCATGTTATTTGCTAGCTAAGATTAATGGTATACTTACAATTAAAAATTACAGCCAGAACTTGAACAAAATGTAAGATGATTCATTTTCAATTAGAAAACATGATAAAATTCAGACCAAAATAAAAATTAACATCATTATGCACATGCGGTACATAGAGGGCCTGCTAGGAGTTTCGGTTCCCGATGCAAACTGCGTAGCTAAAGTCACACCAATTTCAAAATTGATTACCTTTTCGAGTTCTGAAATGTACCTCCGTAAGGCAGAGAAAAGCAGTCTTTGACTTCCAGAAATTACAATCACAAGACAAGATAAAGTCAGCAGACTGGTGTTAAATAAAAATGGTAGAATTATCAACTAGAGAGTAGAGAAGGCAGAAGCATTGATAAACAATGCAAATATTTAAGAGGATGATTTAAGAGGCAGGACAGTGCCCTCACAGACAAGGGACAGTAGGGCAAGCAGAGCAGTTCTGACAAGGGAAACCAGGTCCGGCCAAGAGTCCAGATCACCAGGCAAGTCCATCATGATGAGGCAGGTCTGAAGTCAAGCTGGAAAGCTGCTTCAGCAAGGCAGACTCAGGAGTGATGGTGATGGTAACCAGGGTCAACCCCAATCCAGTGGTTTTAGGCAGGTCCATAGCCATGAGGCAAGGGAAGGGTCTAGCCAGAAATTCAAGTCTGCAGGTCAAGGCCTGGATCAACGAACTATATGGCCTGACACAGGCATAGCTGCAACATCTGCCAGGCCCTTGCTTGGCCTAGGAGCAAGACTAAGGACAAGATCCCCAGCTTAAATGCAAGTCCTGAACAAAACAGGGTGCGGTAGAAGGTCCCTCATGAGACTTCTCACAGCTCTTCCTCACACAGCTGGCTGATTTAAGGTTACCCAGCTGCACCAGCTGGCCTTAAGATATTCAGTATCTTCTTAATGACCCAAAAGAGGATTAACTCTTAGAATAATTCAGCCTGGAAAGGATTTCTGGAGGCCAGCCAGTCCAGCCTCCAGCTCCTGAACATAAGCTTCAAGGGCACACAATGACAGAAAGAATAATAATGCACACATTGGATATTATGAGCACACTGGTCTTGAGCAGGAACAGGGCGGTTGTATTCCCTTTATATAGAGAACCAGTCAGATTGTTACTGGAACAGTTTTTGCAACTTAGATTCGCACACTTCAGAAATGATGTTGAAAAATTAGTTCATGTGAGAGTGACTCCAAGGCCTGGAAAACCAGACATATAAAATTCCTGAAGAGTATGTCATAAGTTTTAAGAAACCATAGCTAAATCATTTAGATGACACACAGTTATAAAATCACTATTTCATGTTCTATAGATATGAATCATAAAACATGGGTATATGAGCCATTTCTAAAAATAAGTTGATTTCCAATTTAGCAAAAAAAAAAAGATACAAAAGATCATTGGGTAAATACTGAAACAAGACCTATTTAGTCTAGACTTCTTTACTGGAGAGTAACTATTGGGATAACTAAGTGACAAACTCATTCACTGAAGTGAAAGTTCTCTGTCCCTTCAGACTAACAGTACACCTTTCTTATTAAAGTACGCTATACTTCAGACTAATTTTATGCGATGTTTACTCAGTGTCACTGTTGTGCGAGTGTCACACAAGAAATCAAATCTGATGACTATAATGGTAAAGGCTAGAGAAAATCTGGAACACCAGCTCCATGAGAAATGTCAGTTATACATGCAATTTTCATTCAGCATCAGAAAAAATATCTTCCAAAATAAAATCTCTGAAACTTTTTTTTTTCCTATGGGCAATTGAAACGCTACCTTCAGGTAATAAAAAAGTAGCAAGAAAATGACTGATGGAAAAATCAAGTCAGTTTCAAAAAAAAAAAAAATTCTTTTTTGAAATTACTGAAATTACTTTGTTCTTTTATAACACAAAATTGTCAAAATTGTCAAATTTATTCAATCCATATGTATGCGATATTTTATAGTTTAACATTTTCTGATACCGCTTGTTTCACCCTTTTTTGACTATCAGCAGTTCACTATTAGGTTTAAGTATTATTTAAATATTATTAAGCTAAATGATTTTCAAACAATGAAGGATCTGGGTATGATTTAGACTTCTAGATTGAAATTCTTGGTATATAAAAGTCTATTGTTCCATATAAAAAATGGAAAACGGTTTGAAGAGATTAAGGTACTCTCATTATAGGTAAATGTAGTACTAGCCTCCCAGGCTAGTACAGATATCCACAGATAACCATTTACCTCCTCCACAGATATCCATTTACCTCTTTTGTACATAATTTGTTCTGTGGTTTTTGGGGGGTTTTGTTTGTTTGTTTAATAGTATTGTGTCTGTCTATGTTACTTCCAATGTTCTGTCAATGGCATCTTGGAATCAGTTTGAGAAACATTTATTGATTGTATTGTTCTTAGCAAAAAACAGAATTTATAGTTGTTTTTTCTCATGTCCAGAAGGTTGAAATGGCACAACAGACTTCACTAGTCAAAATATTTTAAGTTTTTTTCCTGCCTACACGCCACTTGTGCTTTAATCAGTCAATCTGCCGTATGACAGAAGATTCAAGCTTGAACTTTATCGCTGTTGGACTTGTTTTGTGAAAAAAGTCTGTTTTCCGACAGAATTTTCCCCAAATGCATTCACCATTTATGTGGAAAACTCAGTATTTAGAGGATACAACAAATTAGGCCTCGAGGGGTACACATAAGTGCAATGGTGTTTGGTGGTGTATTATTTATACCAACTGAGAATCCCAATAGATTAGTTCTAATAAATAAAGCAAATACAGGCTCACACTTAAACAATATGATGACCTATCAGGTTCTGGTATCTTGAACTTCTCCACTACACTGACCACTTTCTAGCTGAAACAGTCTGTTGCTTCCAAAAGATTATTCCTGTTTACAGACATAATGTGCTATCAGTATCATCTAAGTATTAATTATATATCCATTAAATCTGACAGAATTCATTATTATGAAATGGCATATCATTATGATGGTTCACAAATGCTATCAAAGTGGCAATTAGACGCTTGGAGACTAACGCAGAGAATTAAAAAAAAAAACACTTTTTAGCTTTTTATAAAAAACTCACAATGCATCTGTTTTAAATTATTCAATGACATCCTGCAAAAGTAAACCAGCTGTATACTCCTCTTTTTAGAAGGTAGTCTGATGAAAGTATTATGAAAATGATGCAAGTAGTATAAAAAATGGATAGTTTACCTTGACAAAGCAGTTTGATAGTTTTAATTAAAGAAAGATTATTTGCAGATTAATTAAAGAATGATTATTTGATTTTGAATCAATGTCAGTGGGATTTACCAAGTCTTATTTGTCTTGTTAGAACCTGCAGGCATGAAAATTATTTGGGAAAACTAAGCCGCTAAACTACCTATTAGAAAGGCAATCCTTATCTCTTAACAGCACCTTCTTTTCAGCCAAAGTATTTTCATGATTCCCTGTTGAAAAGTGGATATTCTAATATGGTGATATATTTGGCTGCAGTATTTTTATTGAGGCCAAAACTCAATACAAGAATAGCATTATTTGAATCATGTACAATTCTATGTACAACTCAGAGTGCACTAGAATGTAATTTAATCATCACAAAGGGGTACATCTGGTTTGCAAGTATTTTAATTTACTTTTTGTTATAATGATTGACCATTTCACATTTTTTTTAAATGAATTACTATTGGAATTATTTTGAAAACTTTTCATAGACCTGATTCAATATGTACTGAAGTTCTATATTGAATCATGTCTGAATAAAGCTACTGAAAGCAAAAGTGTCACGTAGGGTATGATGTGGCTTAAGGAAATATATTACTTGTCATGATATGTGAGAAGGAAGAAAAACAGCTTGGCTTTGAGAACTCAGGATCAATTTGAAATAAATGCATATATATTTTTATTTGTGAATTGACCACATTCTTTTGTCAAGTATTGTAACACTGTAAAAAACAGAAGCATGGAATATCGTAAGGCCATCTTTAAAGCCAGGCTTTAAGAGTAAAACTGCATTAAAAATATATTCAATTTCAGTGATGTGTGGGTTATCAAACATATTATGGCAGGTTATACCAGCCTCTGAGACAGACTATATATTATGTAACCTGTGGTCACCTATTCAATAAAAGGGAAAGGGCACATTGAAGAGAAAAAGAAACAAACAAATAAACTCAAAGGATTTTTAAGAGGACAAAGCCAAATAATAATAAAAAAGATTGACACTAGATACAAGAAGAAGAGGGCAAAGAGTCTGCAAACCCAGCATGTCTATACATGCTAAGATGACTTTCAGTCTTCTCAGTCTGGTACACTTAATTCATTTTCTATTTGTTATTCTATTGGCAACCAAGCTCCTACACCATGCATTTGTCAACATTGAATCGCATTTGCTTCATGTCAGAAAACCATATATAAAGCCTTTTGCTATTTTTCTGTTGTCATTGCCACAGCTCCGAACCTTGGAGTGTTGAGTGTGCAAGGAATACAGGAACAAGTATGTATATATTTTAAAGCTTCCTCAAAGTGAGGAATGTTGCTTTTGAACTGATTAATGAGTGACTTACATGGGGGATTTCTGGAAAGCTGGTTTGTTCCATTTTTTTTGTTTTCCTGTACAACTTGGCTCTTTCCAATATTCCTGCAGCAAATAAAGGACTGCCTATTAAGTGGCCATCCCTGAATTTTCTAAAGAGTCCTAATGTCTCAAAGAATTCTATCTATACAGAGTATCACTTTCTAATACTACCACACTACTAAGGTTTAGCATAAAATTGTTCATGATCTGTATTTGAAAAACAGCAAGGAAATATATGATTCCAAAGACTGTTAGGTTACCAGACATCATCTTCTGCGAGCGTGTTTTGAAACAGGTCTAGTAATAAGTGAGTCCATTATGAAGAAGCGTCAAAAGACAGTGAGTAGATCCTGTCCTCGCCGCTGTCAAGAGGAATTTGGTTACTGATTGCAGCAGGCCTAGGGTTTTCACCCAGTCACTTTGTTTACAGGAAAAAAGACTGCATTTTTTTATCACTGAGTGACAAGACGTTTGCTTACAGTCTGTAGAGCTGGGGTCACGTTGTGGCCCATATGCAGGAATAATCAAAACTGTCAGGGAAGAGAAAATAAGAAAAAAGATGATACCTTCATCTGTTGAACCTATCCAGTATTTAGGAACCAAGGTAAATTAACTTGCACACAGTTACTCTAGCCAGACTGCTTCCTATATTTGGGCTAACTCAGGTATTCCTACGTGCTACTGCAGACAACACAGAAATAATGTTAGAGCTCAGCACAGCATTTGATAGCAAATAGCATGGTCCTGGATACTACGGAAATGCCCTGCTTTCAGATGCAACTTGATGATGTGCAGAAGCTGCAGGGGATCAAGCAAACTCCTGCTTTCTCTTAGATCGGTTGGGAGAAACACATAAGGGGCTGCCGCAAATAGCATCCACCGCTGAATCCAGCTTGAGATTTAACAAGCTCAGTGATCAGCCTAGACGCTGATTCTTTTTGTGTAAAATAGCTAAGATCAACCAATCCATTAATTGGGATGCTGGGGTTGATGCAGTCCATCAAACGGAAATACCGCAATCCTGAAATGATTAAATCACAGTAGAGAGAAAAACTGTTCTAAAATTGAACTGACTCCTTTGATCTTCACTGAACAGTCTAGGTATTTCAGGTGCTCTAAGAATGTCTAAGCAGGCAGTTTCATAAATTAGATCAAATGAATCTTTTTATTAGTTCCTTAACTTTGGTGTTTCCTTTAAGAATGAGGATTTTTTGCTACTTGAATGTATGGAAAAAAAGCAATAATGTTTTTACTAACAATATGATTAAAAAGTATGCCCATGACAATTACCTACACCTAAATTTCCTTGCAGCTCCGATGCAGACGATAAAAATGTGATGCTATTTATTCATTTATTTATATATTTGCACTGCAGATGAACCCACAGACTAACAGAAAAAGGTCCCCTGATCTGAAAGTGAAGGTAACCAAAGAGATATATATTTGACAGTGTGAATAATTAACAAGTGTCATAGTTTAGTAAAGGCTGTGAAGGATTCTCTGTCGCTTTGAACATGCAAGTCAAGGTGTCTCTAATACATTACACTTTCCAGTTGACCCACAACTGTCGAAACAGAAGGAATAACTAGTAACTAAGTAACAACTAATCCGGATAAATCATATGGTCTTATATTCTTGTAAGAACATGAAAAGGCAACATCCACATTCATAATGATTAATAATTTATTTTTACCAGTGTTCCTCTGATTTTAATAGGAATTTTGATACTGCACCAGCTAGTCTGTATGATCCAACGCAATCTAGCATTCAATTATCTTATATATTTTTAGAAGAGTATACAAGGATATTTGGCTACACAAGATTTTTTTTTTCAAGACAGTGATATTGTTATTAGGAGTTAAAGAAATATAGTTGAAACTTAGAATTAGTTGTTTACTAATTTTTTAGTGTTTGCACTCATTTAGTAATGTACTCAGGAGATGGGTATATATATTTATATACATATGTAGAATATGCATATACATAATTACAAATATATGTGTAAATAAACATACTCCAAAGAAAGAAATTGTTGTATATATATATTTTATATATATACAAAAACAAACCTAGTTTGTTTTCTTTGTGATTCTGACATTTAAAGAAAACCTTCTGTGCTTGGAACTAACTATGGTAACTAAAATGTTAACTAAATAGTGCTTACAACTAAAATGTAAGAAATAAACACCTCTCTCCCCTTTATATTTATTGCAAAAAGTAAAAAGAGAATATCTACCTATCTATCTATCTATCTTACGTAACATTTTTAGTGTTTGTTAGGTTGGAAAAGGTTTTAAATTGTCCTTTCACCTGGATTCCAGTTAATCCATGGTATATCACTAGGTTACTTCTCTGACTGGCCGAGCAGCATTTTTTTCGTTCTTCCACATCAGGCAGCACGTATGCCTACTTTTGTAAGAAATATCTGCAGGGAGAGCCAAGCCATGCCGATACGGCATGGGCGACCTGAGGCCCGCACCCCCCGAGGCAGTTACGTACCCGACTTCCACAGGATTACACGATCCCCACTAGGATCTGGTCTTGCATGGTAGAGACTGTAACTGTATGGAATGCCTCTGTATGGAATCAGATATCGGACATCCTTATTCCAGCAAGCATTCGCTACCTTCTGCCTTTCTCCTGAGAAAGCTTCCTTTGGGTGAAATCACGTGCTCTGATGACACATGACATCACTAGCGGCGCAGACTAAAACCGACTCCAACACCAGACTGCATCTCCTGTCAAAGAGTTTACCAACTAATATATAAAAAGTCTTCCTTTTCCTTTTGTCCAATTCCAGCTAGCTAGAGTGAGAACCAAAACTATGGTTTATGCTTTTTCCATTTGTTTGTGGCATGGACACATCTCTTCTCAACTGTCTTGGGCTTCTTCCTTTTCATACATCCTTGAGTAACATCTACATGAAAACTAAATTCTTGTGGGATGGGGGAGGGGAACTGTTGCAGGAACACAAAAACAATACTTAAGTATAACAGATACCAAGTTGTGTAAGTAAACAAATTTTTGAATAATGTAGAAGATAAGCCACATTTGCATAAGCAGCTTAAGCAATTAAGAAGTGAAACAAATAATAAATGAACAGATTTGCAGGTCAAAAAAGGCGCTCTGTTATCTGGTAAGACCTCCTGTATTACATAAATATTAAAATGATGTAGTGCACTCTATACCATCAAGCCTGTACTGTCTGGCTAAATTAGAATAGATATTTTTAGGAAGACATATTAATTCAAGCATTCAAAGTAATTAAGAATACACCTTATGTCCTGGTAAGGTTTAATTACATTGTTAAAAAAACCTGTATGTTTCTTCTAGTGATGATTTTTCCTAGGTAAAAACATCCTGCTCAGGAAGAGTTCAACTGAGAAATTTTACAGATTTATTAAACATTTTGTTATACTTGGTCAGCTATCAGTACATTCTTTTTGCTAATACCAAAAGGAGCATGATACAAATCTGTAAGAGCGAGTCTTTTCTTTGGCTTCATCACAGTTTGTAAGCTCAAGTACATACAACAAAACCACTATTTTAAGACCTGAAATTACTCTTTAAACATAGGCTTCCTACAGGGCAATGAAAAAGAACCATTATGGATGCTAAAACTTATAAAAATAGAAGAAAAAAAAAATATATATAAGAAATATAAAAATATGTCTAACTTGTACCTTGCCAGGAAAAAATAGGGTCATTTTTGTGGCAGAGCGGAGATGACTTATGAGATTGATACTTAAAATTTACCAGTGCTTAACTATAGTATTCACAAATGTCTTTAATTGCTTGCTAAGTGTTTTATTAAAAATTACTTAAGTCCATGGAACCAACTTCAAACTGCACTTCACAAATTCCTGACTCATCTGGCAGCAATATAACAAGGTTACCTTTGAGATAATTACAGATAGTTACCTACCTTCAGTCTTTAGCTATCAGTCACACCAAGCTAAGCCAGGCACCAGAGAATTTGGTATTTTAACAACAGTTGCATCCAGCTGAGGGTAGAGTTCAGCAGCTATCTGTTCCTTAGAGAATGAAGCACTGGGTATAGGCAGATGCAGAAATAAATGAAGGAAAATATAAACCATTCTTTAAAAAAAATTATTTAAAATAGACATTCTTTTTGTTTTTGTTTTATCATGCTTGATTAGAAAGCTTAGTTTTAGAATAAACTGCTGCAAAGAAATTGAGATTTGTATTGGTACTGAGCCCGGAAGAGTTTATCAAGGTGATACCGCAATCTGAAATAAATTTTGATCCTGCAGGCTGTTCATTTGCCAAAAACACAAGTAGAACAAATAAACAAAAGACCTGATCTGTGATCTGGCAAGAAACCCCTTGGTCATGCTTTTAAGCACAGGAGCACAACCATACCATAAATATGATGTTTTGCTGTGGTAAGCAGTGCATCTGAGAATCAGCGGAGTACTTGCCGAAGTAATGAATATGCAATGATCGATGAGGATGTGTGCTTAGAATGTACTAATGAACAGCAATCCATTACTGTAAACATATAATTTTGCAGTCATTACCTGTGCATTAACTTTTGATTTCATATCTTGTCAACCTCAAGTCAAAACTAACACACAAGTGAATAAAATTTCATTTGGATGTCTTCTCGGTACAAAATATGCCTGAGTCTTGAAAGAGCATAAAAGAACACATTAATTTTCACTCCCAGAGAGCTGCTCTGCTGAAGGCTATGGTACCGGTCTGGTTTATTGGTAGGACAGCTTGAACTGTGTCTGCCTTCTGAATGATCACTGAACCTTATTTTGCTATTGCTGAGACTCTTTTTAACCTCTGCAAATGCCAGTTCCCTTACAGTATCTATAAAGTAAAAGTGACTAGAAAGCCATGGAAACTATTTCCGAAGCTTGAGCTACTCTGGAGACAATTATTAAACCTGTTACTGCAACGGTATCAGATGAAGAATCAGTAACAAAGAGGTAGAATCGAAGTTAGTGATGCACTGCGAAAATTGTTTTCTAAATAGGTGATATTACAGCCACAGAAATAAGTTCTTATGTATGGTGTATCAGTTTGTTGAATTCTTCTTTGATGGGGCATTTTCCAAGACCTATGAAGCAACTGGCCTGTTTGAACAAAAAACAATGTTTGAAAGAAGAGGGAAACAAAGGAAAATACAACTAAAAATGATTTCTTACTCTGCAGTGTGAAGTACTAGGAAGAACAGAAAATACTTGAGTTGCCAGAGCAGCTGGAAGAACATCTACATATAAAAAAAATCTGCACTGTAAGGGTCTTTGCAACATATTTCTAAAATCTTTTTTCTAAGCTTTTTTCTAGAGGAAAACTTCATTGCCACTGAAGTTAGACTATAATTTTGAAATCATTTAATACAGTACATATCAAAATCTTATTATAAAAATTTAAATTAATTTGACTTAAACAGCCATACTGTTAAGCGAATTGAAAACTAGCTTACGAATCCTAAGCAAACAGCAATTAAAAATGGAACCATTCTAGATTAGATAGTGTTTGAACCAGAGAAGCTCATTTTGCATAATGGTTTTATAACATTTCCATTGGCAATCCTGTGAGAAGAAGGAAAAATCCTGCTAATTAAATTGGCAGAGAAAATTACAGATAGCCATGAACCCACAGATGAACTTAAAAAAATCAGAGAAATGGTCAGCAATAGTTGACACGTAAAAAATTGTTAACAGTGCATATAGAAGAAGGTGATATGAAGAGGGGATAAATAATTGGTGTCCAGACTCACAAAACAACGATTATGGAGGGATCCGGATGGTAAGCGTAACTAACTGGTATACAGTGAGCTGAGAAAAAAAAGGCTATCTCAAACTGTATTACATAGGAATAAAAATACCCTCAAAGGATAACAACCCTCTGGAAGACAACGTTTGTTGGACATTAAAATGTCAGTTTAAAGTTTTGCTTCAAGAAGTAGATCATGAAACCAGAAGGAGCTGGCGAAGACATTTAAAAATCACTAAGGGCTCAAAGAGACATACCCATGTGGAAAAAACAGATCCAGCCCTCCCCTCCTACACGTTTTGTTCCCACCCCACATCCGGGGAATGAAGCAAAGGACTTCAGTATCAACAAAAAATGTAACACCAAGCAAAGATCTGGAAGTTAAGAACACTAGGTAAAGAAAATGTATTGTGCACGAGAAGAAAAACGGTTGGGTGAAATGAAAAAGGAAGGCTGAAACTAGAAATCAGCATTAGCACAAAATAGTGGCAACAACATAAAAAAATGCACGTAGATAAGTCCTGGTTCCCAAGAGAAAGTTGGCAACTGTACATACATATGTTTCCACATGCAGACTAAAAATCCAATTAAAGTTTCCAGCAAGTTTTTGGAATATACACGGGACCAGGTGTGTAAGAAGCCTGATGTCTGGCTCAGCCAATAAAGGAAACATTCCATACATAGCAGACAAAAATTAAACTTAACTAATAACAATGGTTATTTATCGTATAGCTAAATGTATAGTAACGGATTGTCAGAGGAACAGAACTATTTACAAATTGTGGTTAATTTTCAGTCATGGCTTGACCTTAAAAACCTGAAAGTAATTTTCCTTTATAGATTAGCTGCTTTTTAATCTTCGCTTAAAGGCACGTTTTAATTATGAAATTTAACTTAAACTTAAAATAAGGATTAAATAACACCATAAATACAAATTAATATTTTGACTTGACCAGCATTTTTATTCAAAGTATTTCATGCCTAAAAATAACCATTTCACCTTGAACAAAATCGTCTTTTTTGTTTGATGAGCTCACGGAATAAAAAATCTATCAGATATTCTTCCATTTCAGAGCTGTGGGACTTTTTACCCTTTAGAAAGTAGGATTTTGCAGAAGCCATTTCCTAATGATCCTTGTTTTAAAAGAAGTCTTCTTGCACCACAGCAAAGGATGCAGGAGGCCATCAGGCCTGGCATACCTTCTCTGTAACAGACTTCATTTTATTGAAACACAGTGAGAGTGCGACTTAACATGAAAATAATTCAAATATAATTAATGCTTTGGATTTATGTCTTGGAAATAAAATAAGATCCTGTGTGAGTTTTAATATTATTGTTTATATATATTTGGAGTGAGGTATTAGAAAGACCAAAGCTGGAAGTCCATAAAGGAATAATTTATTTGGTTTAGAATGTTTAATGAATGATTGATGTGCTTTTTAAGAGGATGTATAGAAAGGAAAATGACACTTTCATTTTTAAATGCATGATTTATATAAACCATGTCTTTTGTTCACTTCTTTTCAGTATTGCTAACAGATATTTGTTGTATTTGTAGTAGTCATTTTATTCAAACAGCTATATACATGCTGTGGTAAACTGAACAAGTTATATATCTTGCACTGAGTAAACAAACCATAGGAGCTTAGACTTTCTTGTTAAAGAGGAATGATTTCACTCTTTTAGATTTATGGTGATTTTTTTTCGATGTGATAAGAATTAAGAGTAAAAGCATGGCAGATGAAGGCACAGTTTGCTGAATCTCCTCAAACTGTTTCCAGTATCATGTGAAATGTTAATACAGAAGACTTGGCCACTTATCACAGGAAGCATCTGAAGCAAAGTTGTGTAAGTGAGCCACAACTTCTGTGAAAAAATAAGAGGAAGACTGAGGATTTATTCACTGAGCAAGAAAAATACGGACAGAATACAAAAAGAAAAACAGTTAAGTGAAGAGATCGTGTGTCCTTAAGAAGCTAGTGATAAACAAGGGCATTGGCTCGCTGATGTTTTTTTAAGCTGCATAGAAAAGGTATATACTACTCTCGGCAACTGGAGACTGTTGGAATGATTATAAAATATAAAGCCGAATTTGCTTTTAGATATTCATGTTAAGTATCTTCATGTGAAATAGTATGTGAAATAGCTTCAGTAGAAACATTTAGAGAGAAGGGGTGAAACAAAAACAAAAACAAACAGGGCTTATTAAGCTCCAAACGCTTGCTTGCAAATTAAAAAAGTAAAGAAAATAACTGAATCCTCCATTCTGCAATAGACTTAAGCAGATGTTCATGTCCGTGCCAAGACTCACAGATTTCAAATGTGGTCCCAACCCACTCAGCAACTTCAGTCTAAGAGCTGGCAATAGCTGTCTCTCAGCATTCGATAGCTTAAATCCAGGTATTAGCTTCCCTCTCTTTCTTTTCTTGAACAAGAATGTCCCTCCTGGACCTGTGATTCACTCCATGAACAAATCCTGTGAAACCTCTGCGCTGCAAAGACAACCAAAATCTAAAGAAACTATTACAAGAGTTAAAGATGCTAAAATACTCCACTTCTGGAATTTTAAAGAATGATCCTTAAGCACAGCAGCACTAAAGCTAATACTGAAACACCTCCAGGCATGTACCATCCATTTAGTGTCCCTGTCACTGCCACCTTGCTGACCGCAGAGCTATCTGAGGCCGGGGACATCCATCAAAGCCTACTGTCAAGGAACCATGACTAGCAAGTTACCATTCTAATTCCCTCTTTTAAACCTGGTCTATTCACTTCGTGGCCTGCAACAAATTAGCTGGGCGTGCTTCTACCTCATGACATCTGGAGAATTTTTATATTTATATCATTGCCTCTATACTTTTTAACACTCTCTTGTTTTTGGCTTAGAGCCTAAGCTGTTTTATTCTCCGTCTTCCTACTCCCTCTTAAAAAACCTTAACCTACTCAACAGTGAACACTGGCTGTTTATGCAGCCCCATAGACATTGTCTCTGAGACTCTGCAGGAAACTGAGATTGATCTACGGCTTACAGGGCCTCTAGCAGGAACTTATTGCAAATGTATCATACTATTATCCAAGCATTCCACACTACTGTGCAAATATTAATAAATGAAGCTTTGTGACATTCAAATGTCATGCAGACAGTTGGTGGCACAGGAACGTTCAAGCAAATGAGTAATCTCAGATTGTGATCCTGCATAGTTCTAATTATAAAACATCCTTATTATTTTCTGTAACATTTTATGATATAATAGTATCTGGAAAATGATTGTATTAAGAGCATGACATTTACTGCAGTGAATAAGCTTTTCATATATGAATTCACTTCAGTGCAGATTATTGTGTTAAACAGAAACCTCATAACAGGACTAAATCGGAAATCAGTTTTTATCTTTGTATCAATCTAGTTTTTATTTTATTAATTACCTTTCCATATTGATACAACTGGCTGCTATCCTTATTCAAACGAAAAATAAAACACGTATCTTCTTTCTGCAGTCTCATGTTTTTTCCTCTTTATGTTCCAGCTTTGTGTGTGTGTTTCAGCTCTCAAACCCCATTTTGTTTGGTCGGTGGTTTGTGTTACAGATGGTTTGTTTGTCAGGTCATGTTCATCCCTATGTAACTCAGCTCTCTTGGTTCATGTATAATTAGTAAAGGATACATATCGCATGACTTTAAGGAATTTACACACCATGCTCGTGAGAGTTATTATGCTGTACGTGAAGCAACTATATATAGTTTAACTCGTGTGTAATATGCAAAACATTGAAATAGGGATTAGCTGCAGATTTCCCGCTTAAGTATCATTGTTTCTTAAGTTTACTTAGGGACATTTTCTGGGATGCTTACTCACAAATAAAAAGTACTCCAGTCAATGGTATACAAAGGAATGGAGTAGAGCTGCATATCAAATCTTACGGAAGCCTAGACCATGTTAGTCTCCCTTGAAAAACACAGCCAGCTCTTCTAAGTTGTTTCTCTTGGTTTCAGTTCATTTAGCTTTTTTTTTTCCTTCTTGATAACTCTCATTTCTAATTTTCTATGCATTTGGGAATCCAGTCTATTGGAAGGACTAATACAGCTTTAAAACGTTACAAGCACAGACTGTCTTTTCGGTGTTGATTGTGAATATAATCACTGATTCCTACATAGCCTCCTACTCTAACAGCCCTCCCTCAGTAGTAGCTTTTTTGGGTTTTGTTTATTAATCACTGATATTCCTTTTATATCTGTGATTTGTACACAGAATATTGCAGTAGCCTTAGCTACATATTTGACAGTTTATTTCTAAATCACTCATCAAGATATACAGAGATTAATTTAGTAAAAACATATATATTATTTTCATTAAATCCATCACAACTATTTGAATAACAAAGCCAAACATAGGGAAAAAAAACTTCAAACAACTACTGTTTCTTTATGTATATTCATAGGAAAATGTCCTACGGTCCAAACTCATGTTGAAACTCGTGGTATTTGGATTTCTCTCAGTGCAAGTGGGATCACAAATCTTTCTACCATACTATACTCTATATCAGTATAAGCAATGATCCCGTAAAGTCCAGCATATAAAAACATCACAGTTTTAAATTTATTTTATTTTGTATTATTTACATATTTTAAAAGTGTATTGCTCCTTTCCTTTATAGAATGGACCTGACAAAGACTAAAAATAACACAGGAAACCAATGACCAAGTAGAAAAGTGAACCCAGGACTTCACAAGTTCTGGGACAGGCACTCTAAGCATTTGGCGTTCCTTCATTCAGCAGTGATAGCACTTGGGGCAGTTAGGCAAGCTGACTTTGTGTTAGTGTTTTTAATTAAACATTTATTTAAACCTTTTTGAATGATTTGAGAAGTTTCCATCTGTACAGATTCCCTTTTCCTAACTTGTAATTCTTCTTTGTCTCTTAACCCAGTGGTCTTTTTCCATTTTCTTGTTCCTTTCTATGTGTCTTTCTGTTCTTGGCTCCAACACCTGATGATCGGATGGATGGGCAGTAGATATCTGATTCACCTTGGTGCATTTGCATCATGGAAAGATCCTCCCCGTTCTCCTCTGTTTTTTTTTTTCTTTCTGCTTATATATCATTGCTTGATTCCTTCATTCTTCATTATTTCAAAAGCTCTCTGACATCAATAGAAAAACACGAAGCGCACTGGTTGTTCTAAACAAGACTGGCAGGTACCTCCAAACCCGCCAGACTTCAAAACACATGGTCTAGGAGGAAATGTTGGTAAGTGGCATCCTGAATTGCAACGCCAGCGTTCATCTGCAGAGTATCCACAGAGGACTGACCACTTCAGCAGACCATCACAAAACAACAGTGCCTGAATTCTGAGCAAGACTTCAGTGCTAGGGCCCCTTTCTATTTTTCATACAAAAGATGCAAAGGTGATGGAAGACAGTACAAATATGCCATTTTTACTAGATTTTTGTCTAAAATTAGACAGATGGAAAATAATTCTGTCAGCGTTTGCTGGAAGAAGATATGTAACTCCTTTTTTGCTTTTGTTTATATAGCTTTTATGTCCTCTACCAGTAAATATTCTTAAGAAAAATATGGGCAAGGATGTTCACCTGATAATCATTCTTCATTGCTAGAATGTCAAAAAGCTAATAGAAAATTACTGAGCTCTAACAAAATATTCTTAACAGCTACTACATTCTACTACTACATGAATTAAATCATATAACCAGGAGAGAAAACATCACTGACCTGTTCGGTCAAGTAATATTAACAGCAAGAGACACTGAAAAAATAAGTAGGCAAAGGGACTGGACTACTGTATCACACAGAAAAGTAAAATTCATGCTACTCCTGTTTTATTCTTACACAGAGTGGTTCAGTGAAGACTTGGTTTACATCAAACAAATTCAATTAATGAATTTTAACTACTAATGAAGCTCACAGAATTACGCAACACAGTTCATTGAATCAGCTGATCAGCAAGTAACTGGAATTATCACAACTGTAACATTTAAACTTTCAACTACCATCAAATCACTCATTCCTCACACGCCATTCTAGCGGTTTTTGCAAAGCATAAAGGTGCTTCCAATGAGGAATACCACTGTTGCTCCAAATGTTAACAATGCTGAAAGGAACTGATTTCTCATTCTTCATTTGTACTTGCCAAATAGCTGCCTTTTTTTTTTTTTTTTAACCAGGTCTGTTCAAAATTTCTAAACGCGTGGACTTCCCTCGAGTTTGTGGACTCTGAAGCGATGTTTACTAGATCACTTTCCATGGAGCTTTTAAGAAACCAGTTATCAGATGGAGTATTTAGCCAGTGCTGTCTAGGCTCATTTTAAATTGGAGTTTCAGAAAGAAAAGGTCAATGAGTCATACAATAAACTGCACCAGAAATTCATTACCAAATGATGATCTCAGTTTTTCACATGGAACCCTATAGGAAACCAGACTGGACCGTGTTCCCCGGGGACATGTTTGGCCATTCGGCGTACCACGTGTGGTGCAATATTTTTATATCTCTACAGAACATTTACAAATCGCATCATAGATGAAACAGCATAAATTTTAAATTACTATTAATGGTGTATAGTGGATATACTTCAACAGTTTTAAATACTCTGTATTGTAGAAAATATTCAGAATTGCATGTGAGATGTGTCCAAGTCTGGGGAGAGAACATTCTGGACTAGTAAAAGGGAGGAGTAGTCAATTCTCCCAGTCAAACAACGATTAGCCAATTTACTGGAATCACTGAAATCAATCCCAGTTTTATGACTGCATAAAGATGAGTTCAGACGTCAGCTGAAATCAGTGTTAGTTCCACCGCTTCATAAATAGCGTAGATGCTCCGCACTGCCCCTCGAGGAGTAGCACCACAGCAATGATCCAGCCAAAATTAGCCAAGAGAAGTTGCTTTTGCAAAAGGACGCATCCCAAGATCAGCACATACTCACTGTATATTCCTTAGGGCAATCTCTTCAGATCAGAAGCACGTGTTTTCTTGCCAGGATAATAAATATTCTGAGGCATGGAAACCTGCCTGAGGTTGCAGGATATTACATCAAGCTTTTTTATAATGGTATTATTCTAACACTGACATGAATTTTCAAATACTAACACAAATTTTCCTTTAGGATTACTAAAAGATACTAAAGGATATTAACGAAGCGTGGTACATGTCTGAAAACAGAGAACAGTGTCAAAAGCTTTCTTTGCCATCAAATTCAGTCTGCTTGATGATGGCTTGGCACGGAGACCCTGAAGACAGTTGTCTCCAGGATCAGCCGCTGGCTATAACACAAACTTCCTACCACAGAGATCATTCCCAGTAGTGACACGCAGTTAACCTGCAGATAGCTGCCATTGCTATGCAATCAGCTACTAATGCAGAATCAGAGAGAAGTAAGAACTGAATACAAAGTAACTTTTCCATGTCCACCAGGGTAACCCGCTTATCTCAAGGCATCAACACGTTTTATGCGGTGTCTATTTCTTTTATGAAACACAAAACATAAGAGAAAAAGAGTTATTGACGATATTGCTTAATGTACAGCCACTGCAACATGCAGGGTTGCCCAGCAACAGTAAGGAGTGCGATTTGGAGTGAAAGAGGCCTGGCTAAAGGGAGAGATGAGTCAGAGGCATTTTGAAATCAGAAGAGAAAACTGCATTCTGAGTGAACTTTGATTAAAAACAAAGCAGGATGGCCTAAACATCTGCCTCTTGCCACTAACTCATGGGACATAACCACATACGTGCTTCTTGCAAGGAGATTGAGTAAAGGGCAACTACACATTGGCTTCAGCTTACACTGCCAGGGTTGGAGCTCATGTTCACATGCAATCAATCTTCAGGAAAATGTTAGCGCTCAGGGATATATCTCAATTATGACAACACTTTCCCTAGTAGCAACTGTACTTCAAGCAACCTTTTCATACTATTTCTACACCGTATTTCAGATTTTCTTCCTGCTGGGACAAGAGGAAAGAAGAAAGAATCATTCATTTTCCATATCCATTAGATGCATCACACAACGACGAAGCAGCCATCAGTTATGGCTACATCGCTGTAACATGGAAATCTGTCCTTCAGGCACTAAACTGCAATTTTCATTTCCTCGTATTCATTCAGTCATGCATGTAAACCAATCCCAAAGTGTCAAAGGCAGCACAGCTCCCAATAACGGGAAGTACTTCACTTTCTGTAGAAAACTACCACCGCACACGGTGCCGCTAATGAATGCAAGACAGAAAATCCTTCCCCTCAGAGCTCCTTACTAGAAGCCTACATATTATATACAAGATGAAGGAAAGAGAAAGAGCAAACAGGCTCGAGGCAGTGAACGGACAAATTACAGAAATTCGGAAACTGCACGCAGTACCACCGCAATCAGAAATCAGGTTTCCTGCTTCAGACACCACCACGCGCCACAGAACCTACCTGGCAGTAGTATCAATATGACAGCACAAAGTTTGAGACCATTCAAAGTTAAACAAGCATTTGGAGAAATAAAAGCCAGAAAGAAAAGGAATCAGTACCAGTAGCTTTGAGAATTTTGAAAAATAACTAAAATCTGACTACTCACAGAACTGTATTAATTCTGTTAGGTCACAATCCAAATGAGGCTGAAGAAGGATTAATTGATAACACAATTGCGATTAGCAGCCAAGTGTGACAGTTCATGGTTTTGAGGAGGACCAATCCTGAACATTACTGGCATGGAGAAATATAGCATGAGAAAAGATAAACAAACTATATCCAGCCTTATATCAAGAGAGGTTCCAGCTGGGTATTAGGAAAAACTTTTTCATCATGGTGACAGTCAAGCAGTGGGACAAGTTGTCCAGAGAGGTTGTGCCATTTCCATTTTTACACCATTTCCAGTGTTTTCAAGGCCAGACTGGATGAAGCAACCTGGTCTTACCTCAGACCTGACCCTGCTCTGAGAGATGGGACCAGAGACCTCCTGAGGTCCCTTCTGACTTGAATTCTCCTACAGTCCTATGATCCCATGAACAAGTAGGTTTTACAGCACCATTTCAAAATAAAATATCATGAGAATGAACTGACATTAAAATACATGTATCTCCCTTCAAATATTCCCAGCAATAGCTTGACTTTGACTTTGCAATTGAAAAACAAATATATACAACCAATTTCTACTGGAAGATATGACGGCTTCGTGAAAAGGAAAAACAAATATTCTTGACTAACAAAAAATTACGAGCATATTTTTTTCCTTTAAATTATGATTGCTAATTTCAATAGCATCTGTGGATGTAAACATAAATTGTTCCCATTTCTCAGTACAAGGACTTTAGATTTTCAAATGCTCCTTTCAAATACTCTTTAATCTATTCAGCAATGCCTGTTGTGAGGCTTATTGCCAGTTTTCAAGAGTTCAATACTAAGTGCTGGCGCTCTTCAGAAAATCTAGCCACTTTTCTCATTGTTTACATGGGGGATATGTTACCTTAGGAACCACAAAATGCTTTTACAATTTAGTGGGGGAGGGCTGCCGTTGTGACTCTTCAAAATTGTTTTATTTTTTGTCTCCCATGAAGTATAATTTAGTAGAGATACAGAGAAGGAATAGCTCATGCAAGATTAAAAGAAACTAAGGAATGAGGCAGCTTGAGAAAGAGGAAACACTACCAGTAAAATATTTTCATCATATATCTCTAGAAAAAAACATTTATTTTTAAGTGTGGGAAAGATGCATTTTAGAGCAGCAAGCCAGTAACACAGGGCAAAAAAAAGAGCAGATGCTCCAGTACCAGCTGCAGGCAAAGTGGAGTTGCAACCAACTGGTACAAAAGAAGAATTAACAAGGAAAAAGCAGCAGTGGTGGTAAGATCTGGTATTACAACTGGTAGTGTCTCCTTCTCATCTCCCTCCCAAGTAATCTTTGTGTCTGGTAAAGATTCTGTCTATGTGGAATTACAAATCTTCAATGAAGATGTGTTTTCCTCTGATATTCGTGCAAGTACTGCTTGATTATCCCTTAAGAACATTTATGAATTTCCCCAGAAGTAGAATTGAAATTGGCTTTTGGTACACTGAGTTAGACTCCTGGCAATGCATCTGGTAACTCCTACAGTCTAATTTCTGATGGGATGTCTCTGTTTTGAAGGAGATAAAACTGGTCAGTCCAGGGCTAGGCACCAGGACTTTCAGGCAGCCCAGAATTGAACCCAAAGACCTAATGGTGGTTTAGGCAATTTAAACCATTTACAGGTTCCAGTATCATAAACAGCTAAGCAAGTACTTATCTTGGAAGAAGCAGGTTCAATAGTACTACTCCTGTGCTTAAGCACTTCGCTCGGCAGGAGTCCATACAATAAAATCACCTAAGTCTGAATGGCCCGAGACAAAATAATGATCTTCTTTGCAGCTACACCATGTGTCAGATTTCAGGATGTAGCAAGATGTTCTCAGGAATTAGGTCAGTACTCAGGTACTCGGGCTGGCAAGGGCAAGGAATACGGGCCCATGCTTTTATAGAGGTGCAATTACAAGCAGCAGCCTTTGAAGATAAGCTGTACCTTCTCTGCATTAAACTCTGCTTATAACTATCTCCCACTGACAACAACGGCAACATGAAGAACCATCTCTCCACTCACAAATAGCCTTATGAGAGCAAAATATGATACTTGCTTGTGTCCAAAGTCCTGTTACCCAGTTCAGCTCATTAAATGTACTTGCTGACCATTCAGCTTCCAAACAATTGCTTAATATAAAAATCCTTTTGCCCTTCTATCTTTTAAAAATGTTGTTCAAAACTTAATCCAGAGAAAGCAATCTCCACAAATATATATCAATGATCAAAATGGATGTTTCATATTTATTCATATTTCTAATTCTTTATTATTACACTGCTGGAACAAATTGTCAAGCATTGCTACAGTGGAGCATGCTCCAATATAACAAATACTTATCTAGATCACAGAGTCTTTTTAATAAGGTTAGACTATGGTTTGACATACGGTAACTTTTCCTGCTTCCAAGTAATCCATCCTTTCCATGACATAGGCAATAACGGAGTGCAGGTGGACTACAGAAATCCCATTTATTGAGATGGGTTTTGTTCTTTTTAATGTAGCTAATGTGATCACAGTTATATTGGATTTTATTGTCTGTATAAAACTTGTTCAAACCTACAGATAAAATGCACAAAATATAATAAAACTTGCTTCAGTGTTCCAAAAAATGGTGTTCTGTTTTTTTAATCTTTCTTAGAGATATCGGAAAAGAAAATAACAAAATCTATTTATGCTGGACACAGCTGACAGTTGCCTTCAAATATAGTAAACTGATTGCACAGAGAATGAAGAAGATGGCAGGCCTTGCTCATGAACAAATAGCAACTTCTTATACCATTGTTTAGACTTACAAGGACCTCAAGGAGCCTGATGATATGGTGGTCAACTGGTGCAAGTGATTGTAAATACTCAACTATATTTGTGCTTTTATTTTAATGAGCATTTCAAAAGGATGAAGAAAACTTGATCATCTGAGATTTCTGGACTTGGCTAAGAAATGCTAACAGAAAACAAGATATTTTGAAAACACTTTTGCAGGTTTCCCCTTCTGTAACCTCTTTGCTGGAAAATTTTGGCTGAATATGGGGAAAGAGCTAACTGATGAAATGCACAAGTAACAAAATTAATCTAGTTAAACAGTCAGAGTCCAAGTGTTCAGGTTATAGAAATCAAGAGATGGAAAATATTTTTTTTAATGATTTTGGGGGGATTTATAATTTTTAGGTACATGCAGTCAGCAATACTGAATACAACCTGTTTAGTAGATCTCAAAAATCTTGAAGGTAGAAAGTTCCCCCCAGTCTCAGTGGCTCTCAAATGCTACACATTCAAGGAATCCCCCACAGTGGCTTTCAGTAGACAAAAACAACTTCTGGTTAAGCCGCAGAAAAGATCCTATCGTGTTTGAATGAGGCCCATAGCTTCTTAGCAATTGATTGTACTGTTACTAGTTGTACTACTCCCAGTTTGGGATTCAGTCCAAGTGGAAATATTCATATTCCTGGTTGCTATATAGATTCATAGAGACATAAACTATCTCAAGATTATAAGACTAGGGAAGAAAAGATCAGATAGTACTTCCAATAATAAGTATATACCTTATAAAAATAAATATGAGTCCTTCTCGTAACAAAGGAATCATTTTAAATGTTCTACTTTACTGGCTTCAGTATATGACATTTCAAAAGGTTGAAAAGACAGGTGTGCTCACAAAGGTAGAGAATATAATTTTAAGTGTGATCGCACCTTTTAGCAGAGACATTTAAATATAAAATACTAAGTGCAAATTCTGTATAATGCAGACATAACCTGATGAGTGCAAAATCTTCTCCAAAAGATAAAACATCTCTAGTGGCTTCAGCCAGCTGGTTAGTTACAGAGCCACAAGAATGACTGCATAATTCAGGTTGCATGGTAAGTAATATTTTTATTATGAATATGACTTTTACTCACTCCTACACTTTCAATTTAAAAAGAAAAGACATTTCAAAATGGTATTCAATATGTATATTCTTTAGCCAGAAGATAATTATCTAGAAGAGTAACAGCTTATTAGACACTACATATTTGAAATACTGAAAAGTGTTCTTTGGAATTAGGAGAAATCCTTTCATTAAAACTTAGTCTGGAAACTGTAAATAGGTTTAAGCTGTATGCCTGCTCTAAAGTGGCCACTAGCACAGGACATATTTACCATGGGTAAGGGTAATATTTTGGAGTGCATCACTGGGACGGAAAAGATCTCATTTAGATGGCTAACACAGGGTATATGCAGTTAAATCTTCAATATCCTCAGTATTTCCTGGCTCAAATTACATGCACTAGGAAATAATAATAATAAAATCTTCACCTCCTTCAAATATCCACTCTGGGTTTCAGAAGCTTCTTATGAAGTATTGACAAAGAAACAAACGATTTACTATTTTCAAACAATGTATCAAAGAAAATTTTCACCCATGAGGAGCTGACAAACTGCTCGCTTAACCTATTTACAATTTACAACATTTTAAATTGAATTAGTCACCACAGGTCATATGGAGTGTTGTTTTGACTGAACGACTAAAATCTTCTAGAGAAAAATAACGGATGACAAACAGCAAATAATGAATTCTCTTGTTCAAGCAGACGTTACCTTGCCCGAATATGAATTACCATGTCCCATAAAGAAAACATCCATGAGCAAAAGCACAAAGCAACTCAGCTGCTATGTGTGGCTTAGGCCTTCTGAGAATAGCATTCCCCAAATGTTCATGTAAGCAAGCGTTTGAGTGATCGTTAGTTATTAATGATTAAAGAAGGCAGAAATACACCAAGAATATCAATTCATTTTACATTTGCATGATTTTTTTCCCATTTTCCACCAACTTTACTGGTAAAAGGGAACTTAGAAAAGAAAGTGTAGTTTGGAAATGTGAATGACTAAATTGGTTAAACCTTTATTCACCATGAATAGAATCTGTCCTTTGCTACTCCTCATCATTTGCTGCTGTATGACTATGTGCTCCATGTCTTTTACATACTGAGCTGTCAGTTAAGCAGGAGCTGGTTTGAAAATACACTTGTGAACATTTGGAAGAAAATCACATGATGTGACCATTTTTAGCATTTCATCCCTATTTCTACTGCCAGAAAGATTCTGGTACTTAGAAAGGAACTGCATTCAAAGCTCTTGGCACAATAAAATGTGTTATGAAGCTTAAGATGCAATGTTATATTCCATGAACTCTCAATAAGTAACAGATTCTAGGGAATTTTCAATATATAAATACATATATATATAGGTAGATGTATATACCTACATGAAATACACAATTAAAAGAACATAAAAAGTTAAAGTTCATAATAAGTTTTTAATTTATTCTTCCACACTTTCAGAAAAGTGAGATGCAAATGCTCATGAGCCAGAAAGCAAGAGCAACCAATGACAGTGAAAACCAAATCTAGTATACTCTATATAATTACATTTCAGTCAAACCAATATTCCTGACAATAGAATAAACATGAACTTTGCTAATAAGTTCACTGATATATTTTTGATTGCCCTAAACACTCATTCAGTCTTATTACTTACAAAAGATGAAAGATATGGATTATGAAGTAAACTGTATTACCCATGATAAGTATTGTGGAATAAATAGTTGAAAAATGTTAATGTATCATCCTGCTGTACACTGTGCCTTTACCTTTAACTAGACTGTTAGGTTTAACACAAGGATACATCAGCTTCCATATCCTTTTTAAGCCTTGTTTTTTCTGTTGGCAATGCCCACACATCTGGCAATAAGTTTCACTTACAGTAAAGAGATCTTTCCTCATGAAATGCCTGAAGATGAGCAGTAAGTTTAATACAGGTTGTTGAAGAACAGCAATTTCCAATCAGCATAAACTTGACTCTAATTAAACTGACCATTGAAGCTTCTACCCCTCTTTACAGAACGCCTCCAAAAAAGTGTATAGTTCTCTATATTAAGGAATCCTGAACTGATGAAACTAAGAGCTTCCCTATGATACTTTGTAATGCACTTCTACTAAATTACAGGCTGCAAATTGTCTACTATACAGGGATGTATTAATAGCTCGATCAATTTTCAGATCGCAGGACCCAGTAAGGGTTTTCCTAAGTGACTTCAAAGACAGTTGGATCAAACCTTTAGAGCACAGGAACTTATTTAGGCGCATTCATTGACAAAATTGGTGGAAGGTTTTGCTGAAATGTAAAATCTTCCCAAGGAGTTGCTTAGGGCTGAGGAGCTGAATAAGAAGGTAATACTGATCTTACTGCTCTGTGATTCCTTTGTCACAACGTTATCCATTTGTATCGTCACCAGCATGCAACAGATCCTCACTGTCGAAACGGCAGTTCCAACTGCTTCCATTTAGAAGAAGTCCAAACAATTTAACGTAGTTACAACTTCAGGTTATAGAAAATAGTCCTAGAAAATGGCATTACTAGTCAGGCAGCAGAAACAGGCCAGCACAGCTCAGCAATTACTCAGTATCAATATGACGAGAGTGGACGGATAAGAAAGTCTGCTAGAGCGCCAATAAATTTGGCTTATTTCTGCCATTCAGGCAGGGACCCGATATTTTTAATTCTCAGACCTACACCTCCAGAGCCGAACCTAAAGTTCTGTCCTGCGCGCAGAAGGAACTGAATAATTTTGAATGACCTAAACTAGCAAAGCCTGCTTTCTCTCATTCGCCTTGCCACTTTCGCTCCATTAAAGTTAAAAACGAACAAACTCACAGACCTTCATTTTAAAATCTATCCTGGCAGCTGTGTTCCATTTTCCTGCTTGTCCTGATTTGTTTTAAGTACATTACTACCCATCTCTGTTTGAAATGCTATGCCATTACATCAAACAGGAGACTTTATCTTTGGACTAAGAGGCCAATTTTTTTCCTATCTTAAGTCTATTTTCTGTGCATCAATAGAAAGTATGCGCAAAATCCAGACTAGATTTGCAGTCACATTTTTGCAGTTCAAGTCACAGGGCAGTATCAGTGTACTGTTCCTGCTAATATCACACTCTGTATATCAAGTAAAATTCTGAAACTTTCATAAAGATACCAAATAAAAAAGGCAAGACAACAAATAACTGGGAAATTAGGAAAGCCTTGGTTTATTATTTCTAAAGTTTAAGAAAGATGTGCATATGAAGAAAGCAACGTTCTTCCCAGATAGCAAATGACTCAGCATGTTTTGGTTTTCCCATGATTAATTTCAATAATCCAGAGTATGATGTGCTTTATAAATCAGAAGATGCAGGAATCTAAAAGAACGTTGCTCTCTGTGCAATATCCCTTCTAAATAGGAAATTCTCATTCTCTTTTTCCTAACCCATAAAAACTCCACATGAAGGTTTTGCCTCAATTAAAGAAAGATTTAGGAGTCTGAATCGGCAGAGAGATAAAGACAACGACTAGCCCAGGGAGGATATTAATTTCAGTTTTATTAATTTTGCCCCAAAGAGTCAAATTTAATTTGTTCATATGTTCTTCATTACTTCTTATTGAAGCTACAACAGAGGGTCAAGATTTAATTTCACCAAATCTTTAGGTTTATTAGAAATGTTGAATGTTGGAAGCTAAAACTGTATTTGTCGAAGTGAGCTTATATATTCCATGTCCCTGCAAAGGCAGACTTTTTTTTATAGACCATTTGTTCAGTTCTGCATCTAGTTCTACTTGTAAACACGTTGAATGATAGGGCTTCATCTTCCCTTGAGATTGTCTCTAGCAGAAGTGACATCGTTTGGAGCTTGTCAAAGCTTCTGACTTGTTTTAACTTATTTTGGCTCTAATTCAATGAAGTTCTAGAGACAGGCTTAACTTAGCGCACTGTTTAACATACTTCATATGCATCTCGCTCAGCTACATTCAGCAAGATTTAAGTGCATACTTAAATACTTTTCTGTATAAGAAAGGAATTACATGTTTAAATGCTTTGATGAAATGGATACTCTCCGAGTTTAAGCTGATCAGCTTAACTAATAAGGTCAAATTGTTATCAGAGCATGATGGTTGTGCTGTAAGAATGCTGTTAGAAGATCAGTATTTATCAGCCCACTGATATTTTGTTTTTTTTTTTTTTTTTTTTTTTTTTTTTTTTTAGGTCCTAAACATGATCTTCCTCTCAAAACTTACACTGAGTTTCTAATCCTTATTGTTGCAAATGGAAATGAAAAGGTTGATTTCTGCTTCTGTGGCAAATGAGACAAGAAATAATAATCTAAAAGAAAAGTGGGAAAAAACTTCAAACTGCTGGGTAGTGAGGCGCTGCAATAGGTTGCCTGTGAAAATTATGGGGTATCCAATGACATGCATACGACAGGAATGACCAATTTGTCCTCCTGTTACCCAAAGGATGCTGAGATAGGCTTGCATGCACGAAGCTGTATTAGTGGGGTCCACAGCTGATGGCATACCCCAACTTTAATAGTGATTTTTTTTTTTTTTTTTTTTTGCAGGGGGGGAAGATAAAGGACTTTGTTATAAGCTAAGAGATAAAGAAAGGAGGAGAAAAGAAGGGGTGATTCTCAGGCAAGTGATTCTATTCATGAAAACCCACTATAACAAAAGTATCAGGATTTCCAGATGCTAGGTCTTGAGAACAATAATCACAAACCAAAAGCATAATAACAGTAAGGGAAAAATAATTGCGTAGAGGCTTTGAAAAAACACTAGATAAAGTGCCAAAACAACTACGTAAGGGTTACAGGGTTGTGAGCCCAAGACAGGCTACGGAATCACAAAAAGCAGGCCCTTAGTTTTACAAAAGCTAAGGTCACCTAAGGTACTGCGCAACAGCACCATGTAGATGAGGTCAAGATCTTTCCCAGATTTATACCCTATAATTAAAAAACTGGCATAGTTTCAACTTTATCAATTAAAACACAATTGTGAGTTTCAAAGTGTGTTTTACATTTAAAAAATTTTAAATTGAAATCCGCTGAGAGACTGACTGAGCTCAGCATTTCTCAGGGCCATTACATTTTTAGAAGAGCAATGGTCTATCCAATAGAGACAAATAATCAGGCACCAGAAAAAAAAAATACAAGACACCTACACTATGACTTTTAACTTGGCTGTCACTTCATTAACTAGGACATCTGGAAAACGGTGATGTAATTCACAGAAAGCAGATTACCCTTTCTTTTCTAATCTTCTTTTTCTTTCACAGTCCTTACAGTTGAGGGCTGCTGCCAGTTTCCTATTACTCTGAGCTGCATTCAACCATTCGTTATCCTTCCTCTACAATATAAATGTTGTCCAGACACTTCTGTGGAGGAACCCATGCCCACTGCTCACATGATGGTTGGAGATGGTGTGTGGAGACTTGTCTCCTTGTTGTACTAGATACTCAATGAAGCAACTTCATTCCCCACTTTCTTCTTTTTAAGAGAATTCTAATTCACTTTTTCTGATACACCATTAATCTGGACTTTTTGTTATAAGGTCTGCTGGGCAACACAGATGTAACATCACGGCAGCTGCACTCTGTATGGGTTAGCAAAAGAAACAGAAAAATAATGCATCTCAAAGTTAATCCAGCAGCGAGGGAAAGATTGTTTTCCAGACACAAAATAGCAACCAGTGCCCCACTCCAATCCTCAAAAAGGAAGCTTTCCCTTGGAGCAAAAAACGATGCTCTGAGTAATCGGAAGAGCTCTCTTTGGACAGTGACCACACTGATTAAACCACAGCACGGATTTCTGACCATTTCAAAGTGCTGAAGAGAAAGATTTGTAACTGAAACACTGGGAAACTGAGAGCATGCTGTCACATCTGACAGCACTTTAATTGTAATAAAAATATATATCTGAAATAATCATAAGCCTTACATTCTAAATTACACCTTTTTGACACATTTCCTATAATATACAACAGAAAACTAAAAAAAAAAAAGTTTAATGTGCGTTAGAAAAGCTACATTTATTGGGGATATAAAAGGAATCTGCCTACCTGAACATTCTAATTATAGTAATAGGAACAATGACTAAGAAATTCTTATTAAAATATAAAAAGGACTTTGAATTATTTTAAATACAAGGTGAAAGAGTACATTTAAAAAATTACTGAGTATTGAATACAAATATTCTGTTAATTAACAATCCAAGAATCCCATACTTTTTATGTTTGTAGGTTTACTGTCACAGAATACTGCAGTTGGTGATGAGGAGCTGATGCTGAGAAAACAAACAAGCAAAAACAGAAGGAAGGAAATTAGAAAGAAAGAAAGAAAAGGCGAACGCAGGAAAACAAGCTGTTTCAGCAAGCAAGGTAAGAAGCAGAAACTAGTTTTCCTTATTGCATGCTTCACTTGAGCATACTTGAAAGCACCACCGGCCACATAGGTGAGACCTTGACTACATCTGCCCAGCTCTGAAGGACTAGCTCAGTCTGGTAAAACAAAGCAACAGAAAAACCTTGTTACACAATTATTGCTAACTTCATACTTTCGCACTACATTTGAAGCAGGGGAACAGAAGATGATGGGAAACCCTGATAAACAGCCTCTAATTGGCTTTACACATAGAGGAAATCAAGACTGGTCTGAGACTACAGACTGGCTTGGGAGGCTGGGCCAGCAGTCAGGACCCCGAAGCAGCAAATAGTCAGAGCGAGTGTCCTGTTTCCCTAAATCCACGGTGCTGGTCTAAAGTGGACCAGAAGGGTAAGGACTTGATAGACAGAACTGTGTATCACAGAACAGGAAATCTTAGAACAGAAATTGCTATCCACCTGCTATATCCATCCTGTTTAGTGAATATATTTTAGATGATATGCCACTGACTAGCGTGGTTCTGTTCCCGCATCCACCCAACCCCTAGGTCGCCAGTAACGCTTGTATTTCAAAACCATAAGAGAAATCATTTGCTGAACACATGAAAAAGCACAGCTAAAAATTCAACTACCAGCGAGGGCAAAAGAAATTAACAGTAACTCTGTGGCAGCCACCTTTGATTTGGGCAACGATGTGCAAAATATACCTTTTGGCCACCATGGATGAGAAACAGACACTAACTGGAGGTTGACCGTGGAGAAAGTCTAAGAGCGAGTTGTGAGAGAATATATCCAATTTTCTCCTCGGCTGTTAAATACTCAAGTCAGATACAAAGCTAATTTATAGCTCATGGCTATATACAGTGGATATATAGAAGTGGATATATGCAGCCCATTTATTGCTAAAAATCTATTTCATAGAAGAATTAAAGAATAAATTAAATACAAACTTTTCTGATGACTTCATTTGAATTTCCTGCTTGCATATACACCCAGTCTATGAAAAAGGAGGCAGATATAATGGTGACAGTCAAAATGATGTGTTAATGTTTTGCTTGATTTACCATCTTTCATTATTTGGTGGCAAAAGTCCTCCAGTGCCAGCTTGTGACTTTTTGGTTATTAATTTGAGTATCCATGGACTGAGCTGCCATTCTTCATCTAAATCAGGAAGTAAAATTATGTAAGCAGAAAAGCTGGGATTAAAAAGAGAGATACAGGGATCTTAGACTACCCTGGTTCTCTTTGAGATGTGGGGGTTTACACCACCAAGGCTCTTTTCAAAAATTCAATACAGCATTCTGAAGATATCTGTGCACATTCTTCTGAATTAGGGTTTACAAGAAATGTAAATGATGATCACTGAGACTTTCTGCTAGAAATGCAGCAGAATTACTGACTTGCTGTAAATGTGGAAGCAAACATATTTTGAACCAGAGGTTTACTGAGGATGGAGTATTATTATAATGGCCATCTGTCCAATTTCCAAAATACTGCATGTCACTAAGAGACAGTTCTGCTGTCAGAGGAAGAAACAATTAATTTACATATTCTGTTTCAAGTACTGAATTTGAATTTTCTATTGTGGAAGATCTCTGTAGAGGCAGGGAAGAGACCATCATCCACACAGGATGAGGGACAAAGAAAGGACTAAATCTCTAGCTATTATCATTGAGGGACTTCAACCTCTCGAAAGACATCGACAAACGGGAGCGAGGTCAGTGAAGGGCCCCCAAAGCAGTTGCAGCTGAAGCAGTTGCCCAGTGAGGAGAGGTTGAGAGAGCAGGACTTGTTCAGCCCAGAGCAAGGAAGGCTTCAGGGGGAGCCACAACCCCCTGTCTTGCCTGCACAGAGGATATTAAAGCCCTTTACAGCAGTGCATGGTAAGAGTGCAAGAGAAAACAGGCATAAATTCAAACCAGAGAGGTTCAGACTGGATATAAGGAAAATCTTTTTTTCTCTCCATGGAAGCAGTGGAAGAGCTGCCATCTCCATTCTCAGATGTTTTCAAGACCTGACTGGAAAAAGCCCTGACCCTATTTTAGCAGAAGGCTGGACTAGAGACCTCCTGAGGTCCCTTTCAACTTGAATTATTCTGTATTCTTATGATTCTGTAATCACTCTGTCATTCTGCAATCTTAGGATTCTATCATTTGGTAACATTAAATATCAGTACTAAGGGAAGAGCCATTCTTGCATTTTTTCCCTTCGTCACATTCCTTAAGTTTAGCCAACCACAATGTCAGTGGAAACCTCCCAGCTGCTGACTTGCACTCAATTTGAGGATCATTCTATGCAGATGTTCACAGGATTAGTTCTCATGGGTCAGGCATTGAAAACTTGCTGGTAGGCCACAGCTGTGTAACCTGTCCAGCAGTGCAGTAAAAACGCTGCAGAGAAGTATCTGCACTGCAATGCATAGGATTTATATGTTTATTTTAACATACAATCTTCTGAAGTCACAGTAGTCCACATAGTTGCATATAATGCAATATTAAGTTTTTTGGAAGTTCTCCTGATCCTGACCCATGACGAGACACACTAACATTTCACACAGAAGTTTTTTCCAGCACATAGGCCATGGTTTTACACTCCATTAGTATTCAAATTCATATCTTCTTGTAAAACGCCTACCTCAAGAAATGCAATTAACCAGAAGGTTGGACTAGATAACCTCCTGAGATCCATTTCAACATGAATCTTCCTATTATTCCTATGAAACAGAAGCCATTATATTTGTTATATAGTATTGCTAAATTAAAATGAACAAACAAAAGACTAGCCAAGACAGTGAATATTCAAAATATGGGAAATAATTTTCAGGCAATACAGAGAGGAAAGAACTTGCATTCTTAGACTGGCTGAAAAAACAGGGGAAAGTCCATCAGCATTTAATATTGTTGTTGTTTTCTTTACTCACAGTAAAAGAGATGACAGCTTCCACTGATTCAAATAGCACTTTCAAGTGATTCTTAAAATGATGCAAAGGTTTTTTCAGTTTCTACACAAAGCTCCAACCGTAAAAGCCCAAAATGGGCCGGTCACTGTCCCTTCACACTTTAGGGACTGACTCTTAAGAGACAAACATCCAGGATACTCAACTTCATTTCACATGTTCCCGTGTGATTTCTGCCAAAACTGCACGCCAGGTAAGTCTACTTTGTAGGCTTTTCTCCATACAGTCAAATCCTCAGCTGCTGCACGTTGGCATAGTGCAGATAAAATGACTACCCTGATAAGCGGCAGCTAAAGTTTCAGCCCATAGTTCTAGCCCTGTGTTCTATAATATTTTGGGATGGGGAATCAGATACCATAAACAAAGCAACGGGTGAAGAAAATTTCACATTGTTAGTAGAAGTACAAGTAATTGATTTCTTAAATTATTTCATTAAACTATATCCTCTGTAGCATGTGTTTGTTTCTAGTTATTTTACTACAAGATCATTGCTTAAGGATTTTGTCGTTGCCAGCACGAGTCCTTTGAACCAGAGAATGATTGTACTGTAGTAGAGCAAGTGAATCAAACTTCAAATTCAAACAGTATCTGAACTGATAACTTGAATTGAAATACATTTGACAGTTGAAAATTGAAAAAAACTCCAGTAATTTGAACTGAAACAATATCTGCAGCTCAAGCGCCAGGCACCAAGGGTGACAGCAAGGCAGGCAGGGCAGTGTCCCACTGACCAGGGTGCAGTCCCACCGTACCGACGCAGGGCGAGCAGAGCAGGTAGGTCCAGTGACAATAACCAGAGTGAGTCAAAAGTCCAGATCGTCAGAAGTCCATAGCGATACGGCAGGTTCAGGGTCAAGCCTGAAAGTCAAGTCAGCAAGGCAAGGTCATACCTACAACATAGCTCAGGCAAGGACCGAGGTCAAGGGCATGAGCTTAAATGCATTTCCTGAGACAAGAGGCTGAAGCCCCAGATAAGGCTTCTCCCAGCAACTTCTCACACAGCTGTTTTCACTAAAGTCTGATCCAAGGTTATGTCGCCAAAGCAGAGGCCTGAGGCACCTATAAATTAGAAATGTATTAATCAAGAAATAATTAATATTATTTTGCTTTGAAGACAAATATAAATGTCCTAAAACACTGTATCCAGCAACAGTATACACCTGTTAGATAACACTGCGACAGCATAGCCATTTGCAGTGTGTAAGAATTTTACCTAAGTACGCAAACCATGACGTGTTGTCCAAAGGGACAAGCAAAGATGTGTGTCGTTTCCTATAGGAGGCATCCCAGCAGTAAAGACAAGAGAACAAGGTAAGCACAAGGGTCTGCAAATGAGCAGGACGCCCTGCCAAATACGCAGGAAGGATGACCAACAAAACAAAACAAAAGCAGTATCATCAGCAGGCAAGAGTCCCTTTTGGGGACAGTTGCAACAGCTTAGTTGCAACAGTTGTTTTGGCTGCACCATATCAGACCTGACCTTGAAGCCTGACAACAACCTCCCTATGAGGGGCCGAGGGGAAGATGATGGAGAATTCTTTGGTGCACTTACAGCCCTGACAAAAAGGGCTCCATAGGACCACACTCAGTAAGTATTTTTCTTACACAGTTCTTGAAACTTCTGTTTCCTTCTGGCATATCTTTTGTCTTTTCCATCCTTATCACTGCCTAACAAGGTGCTATTTCAGTTTATAAAGCCTCATGCCACCATTGCTCTTTATTTCTAGCTAAGAACTTCAAAAAATCCAGCTCGTAAGCTGTATGCAAGAATCTCTTTTTTGGTAACCACACTTTCTTTTCCATACTCGGATTCAGTTGCTTAGGCAATTCAAATGTCATCCAGCCAAACAGTATGTTTGGTGCATCAACTGAATCTTTGTTATTAGCGCTGTAACGGACATATTGCCTGCACTCTGCAAACACAGCATTTGAGTAGAGTGTATTTATTGTGGAGGAAATAATAAATTGCATTTGTGGCATAATTTGGATGGTGGTAACAAGCTAAAGTGCAATTTGAACGTGAAATTATCTCCTTTTGTAATTTTTGAAGGCATCAAAAAAAAATGGCATCATATGAAGTCTTAAGGGAGACCTTGATGTTATGATCACAATTGCTCTGCTTAGAGTAACTGGGTCTAGGGACACAATATTAACCTAAGAAAATTCATACTGACTGACTTTTAGAAACACCATTTATTTTAGTTTTATACGTGAATCTGTAAGTTAAAGATGCAATCATTAAATTACTACGAATAGTGCCCTTGGGTGGTAATAGTTGCCTAAAGAAAAACATGCCCATAACATTTATTTTGTTCATTATAATCCATGAAAGATAGAGTAATTCATACAGATAGGAGGGAGGGGGAGACTATAGCTATTAGAGCTGCTGCAAGTAACTTCAGAACACTTGAAACAATGTTGGCTATTAATTACATTGGGCAACTCTGAGTCTCCTGGGAAAAGACCCATGTTTAAAATATCCCTACTTGTTACTCTCTGCCATATTATCATTTGCTGTAAAGGTCATGCAACTGCATAGAAATTAAACAGTAATGCTATTTGGAAATGATTACAGCCTTAGATATCACATGACTTTAATAAGGGATGCATTCAGAAGGAGAAAGACCATGTTTATAACCAGGTAGTCTCCACAGTAGTCACTGACTCAAGAAATTATGCCTGCATATTTTCAACTTTTCATATAAATTTATCATTATATCCTGAAACCATTACTAAAACACATGTTGACAGGATGGGCAATTAGATTCACCACTTCTCCATAATATCTTTCAAATACAGACCTTCTACAAGCTCTAAAATGCCTATTTCACCACAAGGAGACACAAACATCGGAGCAAGTTGCCCAGAGAGATTGTGCAGTCTCCATCCTTGGAGGCTTTCAAGACTTGGACTCAATAAAGCCTGGAGCAACCTGGTCTGACCTCAGAGAAGACCCTCCTGTAAGCAGGAGGTGGGACTAGAGACCTCTGGGAGTCCCTTCCAACCTGAATTACCCTTATCCGATTCTGTGCTGCAAAAGAAGATACCTACTTACCCTGAATCATATGCCTTTAACGTTTGGTAGTGGGGATAAAGTGTGGTGGTGGGTTTTTTTAGATACCAGCCACATACACCATTAGTCTTCACAGTACTGTTTTGTTGTGCTTTACTAATGCTGTCTGAAAACATGCTAGTAACAAAAGCAGTCACCTCCATTAAAAACATCACAAGCCTGATATTTTATGTTGTATATAACTGATGCTAAATAATTTTCTAATTCACAAAAAGACCAAATATGTGTAATTTTAATAACTAAATATAAACATGTTCATCAGTCAAAACACATCTGATGATGGCATCCACGTACAACAGGACGCAGGAAATGTCATAGCTTTGCAAGTAATGTCAGCTAGAAATAACTCATCCACTCTTTGCTTTTCTTAAGCTGCATTCAGATCCTCAATGCAATTCCAGCATTGCCCAAGATTTCTAAAAAATGTTCAAAGTCTACTTGTGTTGCTCAATATGTAAAGCCTTGTTTCTTTTTTCCTAAATGCTAATATGAATTTCAGCATATGCAAAACTGAATACTTCATCTGGCATAGGATTCCAGTGCGATATTTAATTTCTCCTGCTAATTTATATAATTAAAGTAATTCACTCACGGATTCACTGTTTTTAGGTAATGAAGCCAGCTCAAAGCTTCTGAAAATAAAACCATTATCACAGTGACCATATTTTTACATACACACATGCACATACACAACAGTCAAATATCTCATATGATGTATAAGCCTAAAAAAGAGAAATCAAGAAATTAATCTGGACTTGCTGTATATATAATAATGCATGCTGAAAATAATCAAGATTGTAAGTAGTTATTATGAATACACTGTGTCTGTTTCTGAATCGCTTGCACGTAGATAGTTGTGGGTTTGATTTTGTTGTTGCATCATTTTTGTAGAAACAAAACGTTTGGCCTCTAAGTTGACTCCAGTATTTGTATTGGTCTGGTTAGGTTTATCAATACCTTTCTTCCTGGCTGAAGACCAGAACATATTCTAGTGCTTCTCAGTTCAGCTCACATTCAAAATACAGTTTCTGCAAATACTTAGCATTGTTTACTGACAAGCCCTGACAGCACTCAGGATTATAAACAAATTCATCTGCATTGGGAAATGCTTGATGCAGACCCATCTGAATCATGGAATTATCTGAAGTGAACTCATTAATATTCAAATAGCCATAGATTTATTTTGGATGCATTTCTCCACCTCTATTAACAAGGTCTTAAAGGAGTGAATGAATGTAGATAAGTCTATTAAAAAAAACCAAAACAATCACATAGGAGGAAGAAGGAAGAGACTTTGAAATGAAAGATTTTTGGCTCAAAACTATGATGTAGCAATAGCAGGCAAGTAGCAATTGTTTATATTGCAGAACCATCCGGCTTCTGACTACAATGCTGTTTTTCCTGGTGTTACATGCTACCCAACAGATACTGAAAGTAGGGTACTTTTCATTTTAAGGAACATTTTTCACAGTTCTTACTAGAAATGGGCTGGTTATCGCCAAGGAAGAGTCAGTACGGTGGAATTTCAGCTGCACAATTTGAAAGCTTCCGCTAACAGAAATGTTTTCAAGAGCCTTTGGAAATACATGGCAGTGCCATTGTACAGGAAAAAAATGTCTTCTGAAATTGACTTACTGCACGATTGTAGCCATCTACATTAATACTGGGGAATAAAAAGAACAGCCGGCAGGAGTAGAATTTAGTTAGTTACGCCAAGTAAGATTCTGGCTTGTCCTTCCACTGACCACCTATAAGCTAAGCTGAAAAGCACACTATCACAGGTTCTCCACAAGCCTTCAAACATACATCCTTACAGCAGAAAATATGTTCAGAGCCAGTCTTTAATAAATGCTTTCATTCCATCCACAGACTGCGCACACCACCACAGCAGCTAGTTTAGCTATGATGTTGCTGGTCTACAAGTTGGCATGGAGCCAATCCAGTGCATGAGGTTTACAGGAAGATGTGCAGCCACTGACTTTTATGTCTGAAATCTACCTTTAAAGGAGGAGCATAAGGTTAGCAAGTCTCTGTAGCTGTGAAAATCTGAGTAAAAGGGTAGGGTGACAGAATTCAAGACCAAACATACTAGTTTGTGTTCACTCCAACAGCTGTGCACTGAAGACAGCGGGAAGACAGTCCGACTGCATGCCTGGAACAGGGAAAAGAGACCAAAGAAACCTGTGTTTTATTTGCAATTCTATCAGTTATTGTCTAGTGACCTTGGGCAAAATACCAAGTCCTGCTGTACTTTTGTCTCTACATCTACTAATAAGGCTTGTCTCACCTCTAAAAGTCATTAGAGATTATTGGGGAGGAAGCTATAAAACATTACTGTTAAGCAACACAACAAAATACAGAAAAGCACAGAAGCTGGATAATCTGGCTGGAAGAAGGATTACAGCAGTTCTCCATAGCTGATGATACACTACAACAGGCCAGGAAATGATGAGACAAGTTCTTGTTACTACCTGGATACACAGAGTTTCAGTAAAGAAATTACAATTATCCCTAATCATATTTATACTTACATGTTAGTTCCTTAGTACAGAAGGATATGTAATGACTATATCTCTGTCTTTACAACTTCTGTTGAGTTTGGGTTCTGTAAGAAAATCTGTAACTTAGTTTCAGCTGTAAGAGTTGCATTGAAATATGCTGAGAACATATTTTTAAAATATTTGTAAAAACAAATTTCTCAGGCTAATAAATACGAGTTCAGCTTGTTCTGCTGTTTATTGATTTCTGTTGCAAAGAGAGCATGAGTTTAGTCAGCAGAAAAATATCATTTTTTACTGTGAGAAACTATATACATAAGGAATAAATTAGTATTTATTGGGAAAATATTACTTTTTTCCCCCCAAAGTTTTAGTAATGATGATTAAGAAATTTTCTGCTGAACAAAATAAAAATATTCCAGAAGATGTAAGGTGAAAGTCTATGACTCCAGTGACATGAATGAAAGTAAGCTGATTAACATCAGTTGAGGATTGACTGTTCTAGGTATGCTAATGGCAATTACGGTTTCCGGAAATTTATACCAGCGGCATCTCCTTCCCAGAAGCAAAGCCTTGACAGCACACGCACGTACCTATGTGCATACCAGGCGCTCCTGGACATCAGAAAAGCTGAAATGCACAGATATGACATAGCAAAAGAAGAGAACGTTTCAAAAGTATCTTGGATTTTAAGTCATACATGTCCTCTTACCTAATGAAGTACAGTGCTAGCTATGGGATTTGATCTAGGAACAGAGCAGAGAGACTACAGCAGAAACAGGACGTTTGCCAGGTGCATTCAGATGAAAGACCCAGAACTCTAATGATGTGGAGACAAACAGGGACCTGAAACTCATTTTACTGTTGATAAGGTTACAGAAATAAACGTACACAGCAGTTTAATAAAAAAAATTCTTACTATATTTTACCAAAGAATGCCTTTACAAGAATAATTGTTCTAACAGTATAGTAAAAGAAGGCCCAAACCAAACCACTAGTTTTTGTTATGTTTTTAACAGTTTTGTTAGTTTTAAAGATTACACAATAGCAGAATCAGGGTGTATGAAGAAGATCAACTTCTTGATAATTAACAGTATATCAAAATGAGCATGGTCCACTGAAGTCAGTACAAAGTAAGATACAATCCAGAGCGATGAGGCTATCAGAATCTGATATTAAAGCACAGATTGAACTGCATATACCATAGAAGTGCTTAAAGATAAGTTATCTGTGGCAGACAACAGAAATGCATTCTATTATTTAATTATGAAAATCACAATAAACTAACTGTGAAAAATAGAAAACATGTTTGGAGAAGCTGTATCACATTCTTGCAACTCTAATCTGACTTGAGAAACAGAACTCGTTTTCTTATGACAGTATGCTGATAAAGGAAAAGAAAAGCTTAGGCCAAAATGTTCACAGGAAGCTTGAATTAACTGCAACTTAAAAAATAGGGTTCTCACATGGTATCAATTGCTAACATATCTGAAGCTAGAAACCAGCCTACTGCTTTAGGTTGTTTAAAAATAAATCTTATTTTTCAAGAGAAAATATTAAATTCATACTTTGAGTTCTGGAGTACACACACATATACATTATACCCTCACACACACACACACACACACTCTGTAGTATTGTTTTTCTTTATTTTGTTTGAGATTCCTGAAATAGGTAGCAATCATTCATGACTGGAGATTCATAGGATCTGGCTATCTAAGAACACGTACACATCTCCCATTTTTTACTGTTCTGTGAAAATAGCTACATACATTACACCTCTGCATTTCATCTCTTGTTTAGACTAAAGAGGCAAGAACGACTAAACTTTGAAAAAGCAGCTGACTGGGACAAGCGAAACAGCTTCTTATGCTATCCCCACGTCCGAAATAGCAAAGGTGAGGACTGCTACAACAGCCTAAGAGACAGGTGCGAACAGTACTTCAGATCCATAACAAATATGAGGTTATATACTTCCTTGTACTTATCAGAGGATGCCAAACTATCAGAATGGAAAACCAGTGTGAGACAAAACAGCAAAAAAGCAATATATTCCTCATAACAGCTCCAGAATGCCCATCTGACCTGTGGGCGCATGCAAAGACTGGGCACAGACAGAAAAGACAGGAGAGGTGATGGGAATCAATTGCTCCGAGAGGCATGCTTTTCCTCTTCTATGACCTCCTACTATCTTACTACAGCTGACATTTACCACTGGGAAGCAATTAGCATCGCTCTGGTATTAGGAGTATTTCCATGCTAATTATTTTCACAAGAGAAATGTCAAGATCGGTGCAATAACAAACACATTGCTTTTTCATATTGAATTACATCGAAGAGTTTGTCAAAATGTACTTCAGGCTTTTAGGGAGAGAATTTCACAGGCACAAATGAGATGGCTGCTAATTCTAAATGCCTTTTTTTTTTTCTTCAATACACTTTTGAAAAATAGTCTCTGCATTGAATGACTTAGTTTTCATTCTGCTACGAATTCTGTGAAATGCATCTCAACATCCAGATAAGCACTACTAGACATGTTGCTCACAATGACAAATATTTACTAAGCAAGTTACAGAAGTATGAATGATAACAAAAATTCACATATTTTCAATCATGAGAAAGTTCATTCTTTCTTAAGGCTCCGCTGATTCTTAATTCCCAACACAGCAATACGGGCTGTGTCCAAGAAAAGTAAGCTGACCTTAATATTTGTATAACTGCAACCTCTTAAAGACCCTGCAATTTAATTTCTCTCCCTTTCCAACCTCAAACACTAGAAGATCACATGGGTACACTTCTTCAAAACTGAGAGCAATCCTTATGCCACCAATCCATCCGACTAGCCTAGTACTCTATCAGAAGAAACATGGGCTGGTTGTTCAGGACAACTGACCTTGATTAGTAGGACCCTGACTGTCATCATAAGGGATTAGAGTAATAACAACGTACAAGGAGAGTAATAAGAAAAGAAGTAGACGGAGCCTGAGCTTAGGTTCAAAATCTATGTATTTTCCAAAGCACCTGGTCACTGGTTTCATGAAGGAAATAACACTGCACTTACCGTATACTGACTTTTCTTAGCCAGCAGAATGACAGATACTTAGGATAGAGCTGAGACTGTTTTGCCTCCTTTCTCTGTTAGTTTTTATCTCAATCTTCACCATTGTCTAATTATGCTTCTGGCATTTTTTTTTTCCTTTTTTTTCCCCTCTTACTTTTTTCTTTTGTGTTTTTCTTCAGTCCAGTGATAACGGGTTAGTCCCTTGTCTTTTGTCTTGTTAGCCTTTTCTTTGTTTGAGGAAAAAAGCCATAGGCAAGTAAAATGAACTTAAGCAAATAATCCTCAAAGATCTGGGCTGACTACAGAGGCATCACCATAAATTTTGACTTACTGCAATGAGGTAACTGAAGAGTCATGGTAACGCATCATTCCCTTTTGGATCCAGAAGCACATTCCCTCAGGCAGTAGATGCCCTGACTTTATCTGCTCTGATGCAAAATTTTGGGATGTGTCTTGTGTTACACCAGGACATGATCAATCTGCCTCATCTCTCATCCCTGTTAGTTCAAACAGGTGTGAGATATCTTGTTTCCCTCAGAATTCAGCGAGAATCCTTGACCAGTGACAGAAGTTAGAATGTGGCTCCACTGGAAGAGAGTTTTAATACAACAAGCAGGATAAAAAATAAGGGCGTACCAACCAGCCACCTCTGGAAAAGCTAGTAGAAGAACCTGTACTTCTTCAGATATTCTGCAGTAGCTTCCATTCTTGTGGTCTCCTCTTGGTATCCTGGAGCAAATGCGAGGTAATCCATTCCTTACCAAGAGAACCTTGAAACAGCTATAAAAAAAGAGGGACCTATTTTCTAAACTACTGGCACAGAAATGTATTAAATTACAATCTTCTAGCTGGTCTGTACCTCCTGAGAGTCTGAGAACTTTTTACAGTATCAGTAATTTGTAAAGAAATAAATAACACTTTCAACTTTGCTCAACAAAACCTTTGCGTTGAAATTAGTTCAGAATAGGCCTCAGGCAGGTTGTCTTTCTGACCCACTCCTGTTCAAACATTTCTGAGGTGTGTTTTATGAGAATGGGCTAGAATCACTCTTGAGACTGGCAATACTTCTTAAGAGTAATAAAGCTTAAGGTATTAGAAAAGATCTCCCTCTTACCCCTAACTCCACAGTCTGGGCAGACCGAAACTGTATAAATAATTGCTAACAATTGCTTGAAAGTCCTCTAGAACTGCAGTTTGTCAGCCCTCAATATTTTTACCTTCTAGTTCTCATGTGGAATGAGGTTCTAGAAGATGAGAAAAAAAGCACTGGCGGGGGGAAAGTGCAACATGATACACCAGTTCAAAATGGCTCAGTCTGGATACTTGAAAATGACCCAGAATTGTTTGATGTAACTGTAATGGCACCCCAAATAACATGCTTTTTAAAAGTATACTCTAAATCTAATGATACTGGTATGATGAATGCTAAACTCATTACACTTCTGTGGAGAAAGAATAATCCTCTATCACACTGATAGAACTACCCTTTCTCACTCTAATTGAGCAAGACAAACAATCCCATGAGCTATGATGTCAACAAGCCTCTCTGTAATATAAAAAGTTTCAGAGTACTTAGAATCAAAGAAGTAGGACACTGTTAATTTAATTGCTAAGAGATAAGTTTGATCAAAGCTGAAGAATGTGAACTGCATCCTTGAATGTAAGAGGCTTCATTTAGAAAATGGACTTAATAACAAGCACATTTATTCATTGTTGGAGACTCATGGTATTAATATTTGATTTAAAGAATGCCTTATATTTTAGGTTCTTCCATTATTTGCATTTATTAGCCAGTTTTCTCCTGCCATCGCTTTCCGACTCACTATTGCTAAGAAATATGTGACCAAGATAATATGATTATCTTCCATCAGTGCTGCAGTCTGCTTAACTGAGAAAGCCATACACAATATTACAGTGCTGCTGCTGACAAAGGATTTAACTAGAACTGATCTCCTGAGAGCAACTCACTCTCCCAACTTCCAAAGAAAGAATGCTACAAACTAGGGAACTGCCTCCGTTTCAGAAGGCTGAGACATAATTTCTACTCACAGTCCCAAAAAGCCAAATGGTCAAAGTAGTACAAGGGAAGCTGAATACACTTCTGCCCGATACCTGTGATGGTGCAGCTAGCTAACAGGTCATATACAGGTTGTGCCCACTGAAGATGAATGGCCCATGTTACAGTGCATCTCGCTCAGCTCATAGTTTATTATGTTTTTTACTTTTACTGTGCAAAGAAGCATCACAATTTAATGACCACCATCCTACACATTTCAGCATATTTACAGTGATAAATATCATCTATCATGTTTGATATTCTGCTTGGATGTTTCAACCTCATTCAAAATGTAGCAAACATTATTGGAAAAATTAAGATTTATATGAGGGAGGCTTTTCACAGCAATTTAATTGCCTTAGGACTTTTGGTTGAAAGGGTTTTTCTTTTTAAAGGTACTGCTGTATGTTTCAGATACAATTGCCCAGAATAAGCAGAATAAACTAATATTACAGCCAAAGAAAGTCCATCTAATATCATACAAATCTCCTTTCCCTTAAAATTTGCATGCTGTGTAGGATACTAGTTAGGGGTGAACAAATTCATTGACCTTAAGGAAAAGACTGCCTGTGGCTGAGGGCAGCCATAGCAGCAAGAGGTGATATTTGATTTGATTGGCTCCAGCAGTTTCTGTGCCGATTCCTGCTGCTCTTCAGTTTTAACTATGTGTTCACAGGAGCTGTAGAGCTCTAGAGCCACTTCCCTTTCAGGCCCTACAATGCTTTATCCTACTTACGGCTCCCAAAGCAGGTCACATGGAGAAGGTGGGCTTCAAAACAAGTTTGGCAAAGACAGGTCCATGTGGCATTGATGCTATAACGTCTGGAGTAGACTTTGGAATTTTCTGGGCTTTCGTAACAATAACCTTCCTAAAGCACCATGCAGGAGGAAGAGGAATCCAAAAGGCTCTGCCACTTCAAATTTTTGACATTTGTGACATTACACATTTTATGTACATGACATCACAAATTTAAAAAATTTTTGGACTGAGGATGGTAACTTAGTTATGTAGTTCATACCCATACAACTAATTTCATTTCCAGTAGCTCTTACTAGCAATTATAAAATGCATATCTTATAGTAATAACAGCTAAACAAGCCAGTTCGGTTTTTAACTTTTAATTAAAAGTTTCAGCCAGGAATGGAAGCACATGTGCATCTTCATGCCCTGAAAATGATTCTTTTCTCTCTACTGATGGTTTCTAGGGAAATGCATTTCATGAGGCAGAGAGAGAAATGGCATCTTTTGAGAAGCAAGCATCTCTCCAGGATGCACTAGAACTGGAATTGTCAATAATCACCTTTCAGCCTCAGAATGTAACAAGCAGATACTGATAGAAAGATGATAGAGGATAAACCTTACTTTCCAAGTCGTATCTTGCTGCTTATACTCAGAAAGAAATTCCTCAAGAAATACCCATTTGAGCAAGTAGAAGGGGGAAATAAGTTCTTGAATCTCAATGCCTGCATGCTTCTGACTGAATGAAAACAGGAATGGAGTCTCTGCAGAAAACAGTGCAGTTATTTATCTAAGTAGGGTAGATAACAACGTTAATTTCACAGCAGGGGAAACTACTTTCTGTCTACTTCAGTTCCACCTCTAAATCCTCACTCCTACTTATGCCCTGAGCTATTGTGCAGAACATCAGACAAAGCATGTCCATTAAGCACAATCAAATATGCACATCCCAAATATCAACATCAAAAACAAATGAAAACAAAGAGACAGCTATGATTTTTGTTTAGAGATCTTTTTGCTTAGTTGAGTTTTTCTACTCATTTTTAAGAGGCCATTACAAGAAAAGTTAGGATTAGGAGCCTAATCTTGGCAGAGTGCTACCAGAGCTGTATGAGAGGCTACTCAACAACACTAATAGAGATAAAAAGTAGTATCTGAAGACAAATAACACTGGGTGTGGTATGCTGGAATCACCAACAGAAATGGAGGAGAGAAGGTTACGAGATGAAGTAAGTATGGAACATAAGCTTTGATTTTAAGACTAAGTTTAGTGACCTTAACTGTAGCTCACATTACATAGCGAGGAGATGTTTTGTCCTGCAGTAAATTCTTTAACCAAGTAGTCCATCATTGTTTGCTCACTGTGGAAATCCCTTATTTAAATTTTTAAATAAGAGATGCTCTTTGGAACACAATCCAAATAGACAATAACTCCATTCTACCAATCAAGAGTGGAAGAAGGACACACACTATTCCCCATACACTTGCTTGTGAACAGTCAAACCTCAGTCCTTTTATAACTATTGCGAATTATTCACTTCCTAAAAACTCTGGTTCCATAACTAAGATTCCCAAAATAATATACTTTTAAATTCAGTACTCATGGGGAGAGTAAACTGTAGCATATCAGATCAAACTGTCAGGAACACTACATTATAAAACATGTTGAGATGTTTTATTACATGACAACGTGATACAGGCTGACTTTTTCAGAAACTGTTTTAAGGAAAATATGTATATTACAAATGTTAAAGCAATGATCCAGTGCCAGATATAAGAATTAAGAACTGTGGGTTATGTCAAACATTCCCTTCAGAGATCAAAATCCTGGTTTGCTAAACTACCATCCTACACCCTCTCCTGAGACATATATTTATTTATACATACTCTCTCCATACATATACATACTATATAATATATACTATATTTATACATACTCTCTCTATATATGTATATATACATACACACACACACACACACACACACACACTTCTTATTTTAGTACCTGACTTCCTTAACAGGAGTTCTCTTGGACTTGCAGACTGACTTTCTGGCTTGACCTCGGCCCTGACCCATCACCATGGACCTGCCTGCTATGTCTGACCCCGGTTACCCTCATGGGGCCTGACCCTGACCCCAACCTGCACGATGACTTCTCAGCTTGATCTCAGCCTGCCCCCATGGAGGTGCCTGATGCCCAGCGCTGGAGCTGCCCCCAGATGTCCCCTGGCCTGCCCTGCTTCCTCGCTGGTCATGGTGGGACAGGCCCTGGATGGCGAGGCCCCTGCCCTGCTGACTCAGGGGTCCCCTGCGGCTCCTGGCCCATGGGGAGCAGCCAGCCCTCGTTGCACCCTGACACTGGGACCCAGAGCACACAACTAACTTCACTGTATTGTGCTCTTGTTTCTCAAAGGAAATATTTAATTTCCTACATCCCTTTTTAAGGCACTAAACTATAATAAACACCTAAATATAGTAAAACAATGTCAGAAATATTCTCATACTGACTCAAAATTTTATGTGATATAATTGTTTTTATCTTGAAAAGCAACTGCAGATCAAGCTCTTAACAATTTAAGTTATAAGAATTTGAAGACTGTATTTTCACTATTGAACAGTTCTTAAGCTAAGTACATACCAAATACTATGGAGTGAATATATTTTCTAGATCTTTGAATAAGAAGCAGCAATCCTTGCCATTTCAACTCATGGGATTGAGACATTACCTTTAGATTGTCACGGACAGATTAATGATCAGAAGTTTAAATGCTATTGGTAACCTACCATAGATCAATATTGCAGATTGCCTCCAAGAAGCTTCCAGCTTAGTGAGTGATGAAAAATGTCTCGTGTGTAGAGGACAAAACGAGAAATTCGCTAATTTTTCATGTGCCTCTGAAAAGATAGAAAGAAAAAAATTAGTTTAATGACCAGCAAAATTAACAAATCTTTAATTGCTTGCTTTTAACAGCATTTTTCTTGTGCTGAGTCTCTAAATTAGCTATTCTTAAATCACACTGAAGCCTTTCCCATTGAGATGCTTATGGAGAACACCTAGGACCTTCCTCCTTTATTAAGCATACTATTTTTACCCAACTCATAGGTATTTGGTGATCTTTAAGAGCTCCACCTCAATGAAAAACTTAACTGAAACAACTTGAAAGTTATTAGAGAGATGCACATTCATATGGACAATACTATCCCATCAGTTTTTGTTTCACCAGATGTTGAGGAAAAAAAAGAAAATTTACTTCAAACTAATTTTCCTGAAGCTGTCTTGGGCATACATCTTTTCACACAGTAATATTTCATTATAGCCTTAAAAAACAAAGGGACTAATCAGAAGAGGTTGTAAAAAGTCTGCCTCTACTGATGTCAGACAGAGATAAAATGTACACATGCTGATCCTAAAATCTTAAAATAAAAATAGTTTAAATATCTTGAAAAAATCCTAGATGTAAGGATTACATCATGATTTTAAGTCATGGAAGATTTTCCTCCTGTTATAGGATATTGTTGCTGTACAATAAACACACATTGCTTTTCTATTGTACAGTTACACTTCAATATCAATTTTATATTAATAGACAGAACAATCAACCTACAAGGCAACACAAAGCAAATCTCTATCTCTGTTTTGTAAGGAATGGTTGAAACTATCACACACTTGAATAGTTTCTTGACAAACATTTTAGGCATCTTAAACTATGTTCTTCTCTACTCCCTTATCTCCCTGTAACGTGTCCTCCAATCCTAACATTGTTTTCATTGATAGTTTTAAAGAAATAAATTGTGTGCCTTTGATACAGCTGCAATAGGTAAGAATGAGACATGTGGAAATGAGACATGCAGAAATCTGTCTGGGGGAAAAAAGTCCCTTAAGAATTAGGAAATCCTGAAAGCCTTTTCTATGATCACCAGTTTAAGGTTACATTAATGAAAGTCACTTTTTATTACTTTAAAGTCAGCCTGTATTTGTTCTGACACAGCTACAAAAACAGTAATCCTTTTCCTTATCAGCAGCTGAAACAAGGGGGGGTCTATTTGGAAAAGTATACAGTTATTGCTGTTTAGAATCCCCTCTTGTAGAGCATAACTTTCTGGTTCCAAAATCTAAATATTGACGTATTTAAAAAATACTTTTTGGCAGTCTGAGATTTGAAGCAAACCTTTGACCTCTGAAAATGTATTACTTCAAAAAACATTGGCTGTTTTTGTTTTTAAAATTTTAGCGATTCATAAGCTCTGTTCCCTTACGGCAGTTGAAACTGTCCATCAGAGAAATCTGACATTAACTTAGAGGAACAGAAGCAGTTTCATTAGATATATACCAAGCCACTAAATGGAAATAGGCTTATGATTGTGACTGTTTCAAGTTATAATAAATTGTACCAATGCAAAAAGCAACAGAGACTACCAGACATGATCAAATAAACAGATTTTTCACAGATATTATAATTTCAGTTTATCTCTGGACACAAAGATTACACAAGCTTTATACTACCTATTGGTTTGATTATAGATGAAAATTTCTGGCAGTAAATAAAAATTAAAATCTATTTCTAGACAATAAATTTATTCCTAAAAATCTTCCAACATGCTGCAAGTTTGATGTGAAGAGAAGGATTAAAATAAAGAGAAAGCATCCAGTGGAATCTGACACCACCACCACCACCACCCCCCCCCCCCCCGTGCAAAATGATTCCCTTAGATCTGTTGTTACAAATTTATTAAGTAGTTAGAAGTGCCATGACTAAACCTAAAAGTTATTGGGGGTGTGTAGAACATTTAATTCATTGTAACATCTTTCTCCCTCTCCTCCAGGAAATCACAACTACAGAAGTGTGCTGCAATACAGACACTCTCAAGTGGAGCTGTTCAGGACTCAGTCGGTATCTCACAACATACAGTCCTGCTTCACCACTTGGAACAGATCTCTGGCTGAATTTGCTGGTTGTTTTAACTTGACAGGCCCCACTGGGTTTACTACTTGCCAGTCCTCTCAAGATCTGCGAAACAGTCAGCTTTGAATGAAGCAATGAAACTTGCATTGGCCAAAAGGAACGCAACGCTTGAAAAGATTTATGAAAACAATACCATGTTGGTCTATAATCCAGTCTTTACTGATCCACATTCCGAACAGGTCCAGCTTATTTCCAAGTTAGAAGTAGTTTGTTTGCCACAGTTACTGTGTATCATCCTTATTCTGTCAGTCTTCCCTCTATGCTTTGGTGCTGACTATTCAAATTCGGCTGTGCCCACACTGACTGGTGAGCACTGGGGCACGTACCCCACCATTCTGGCCTGTCAAACGCTCTGCCTGGGATCCTCTTGGAGCATAACATAGCAGATTGGATGCACAGGCCAGAAAGGGTTATGTAGCGAGCAGTGTGGAACAGGGATGCAAGCAGACACGTGTCCAGACATGGGAAAGGAGAATCACCTTCAGGCTCTGTAGCACAGATACAGCTTCAGTCTTTTCTCACGGCCAGCAACTAGGTACAGGGATCCTTCTTTGAACGGCTGGTATCCTAAGGCTTTTGGCCTCAAGAAGAATAAAACAAGCCAGGCATGAAGAAGACCAGCTGAGATTTTCCCTCTTAATGTCTTCCTTCACCTTGTTTCCTTAAGGTGCCCTATCTTTGCCATTCCTTGTTTGCTGTCCTCTTAACAGTCTCCTTAGGATTAATTTCTGATTGGCATTCAGGTAATATTACTTAAAAAAAAAATCTGAGGGGCATGAGTCGCAATCATATCTCTGATCAGCCTGGTCCTAGCACAACCATTTCCTACCTCATTTGACCTAGACTGAAAGAAGCCAACTTACTCCTTTATTTTCTAGGTGGGGCCCAGTCTCATCTCCTACTGAACACATCCTGGAAGATCTCAAATGTCCCTATTGGCCCCAAACTCCATTCATTTTAGCTGATACACAACACCATGCCAGAGCTATTCTGCTACCTACAGAACCTAGACAGTAAACCTAGATAGTAAACTTAAAGACACTCATTTTTCTCTAAGGGCATCAGCTGCACTGAACAACACCAGTTGTCAATAAGCACATGAATAATAATTCATGACATAACCACCTTTCACACACAGCTTTGCCATATTATCAACCTCTGGTTGTCACTGCACAAATTACAGGAAAAGAGAGTCCAATGCCTATTTTTAACAGTACTAACACAGATTCTAATATATATACATTTTAATGAAACCAAATATCATGACATTATCCTTTTAACCTTACTGATAATTCAATGTCTCATCATGCCATGGAAACATATGTTACCTGGTTTGGGTACAACATATGACTCAAAGCAGATCAAAAAAATAAACGAAATTCCGTATGAAATGGACTTACAGACCCTTCTTTGCTCTTGCAGGTTTGTTTTTAATTTTTCAATAGAGACCATATACCTTAAAATTCAAAAAAAACATTTTAGGGACATTTTCTAACAGGAAGTAAATTGACATCTGTGACAATACACTTCCTTAAGTTTCAATCGAATAAGCGCAACAGTACACTACAGAAGACAACTAGAATAGATGCACATATATTTTAAAGCTGATTGCACCAGCCCTGAAAATCTGTAATTAAGGTAAAGGAAGTCCGGGGCATGATCTCTAAGGAAATAAAAATAATGAATGAAAGAAGAAACCATTTCTCTGCAGAACATTATTCCACAATAATTAACATTTTTTATCACTGCATATATTTCTCCAATTAGCTATCCAAAAACTAGGGTCTAAGTTAATTGATTCTGTTATACTGGTGTAAATCTCAGCTAATTTCATGTGCTTCGGAAGAGCTGCTCTGGTCTAACTGATGGCAGGATCTGGCCATCCATATGGACTGCTCTGATCATTCTGAACCACTCATTTATAAGTGTACAGTAATTAATAGTAACATGTACGAGAAATATAGAAAATTGAAAATTTCCTATCTTACTGTATAAAAAAGGTATGATCTAAGCACTGTAATATATAGGTACACATAATGAAGTGGAGAAATAAATTTTGTTTTGAAAAATTGTCTTTTAACCACAGAATCACAGAATGGTGGAGGCTGGAAGGGACCTTTACAGATCATCTAGTCCAACACCCCTGCTCAAAAAGGTTCACCTCAAGCAGGCTGCCCAGGACCGTGTCCGGACAGCTTCCAAACATCTCCAAGGATGGAGACTCCTCAAGCTATCTGGACAACCTATTCCAGTGCTCAGTAACCCTCAGAGTAAAGAAGTTTTTCCTCAGATTCAGAGCTTCCTGTGTTTCAGTTTGTGCCTGTCGCCTTTCATCCTATCGCTGGGCACCGCTGGAAAGAGCCTGGCCCCATCATCTTTACACCCTCCCTTCAGATATTTATACGCATTGGTAAGTTATCCAGCTCACCTCTCTATCACAACTCACGTTTTATTGAGACTGAACATACAGGGGCAAGTGGAGCAACTTGCCACCTAACTTGATCTTTTCAACAACCTGCAATTACAGCAAAGCACATGGCAATAATTTAAAGGACTGATAAGGTTTTCCTGTTCCAGTACTTCTTTGATATAGCAAAGACTGAAACAAATATAGAAGATGGCATATCATGGGAACAATATATGTGCTGGCAATGGTGTCACCAGCAAGACTTTTCAGAGAATATCATTCAAAAGGAGACTCTCAACCTTCATCAACACAAAATGGCGATGTGTCTTTAGCTGATGTAGATCATCATTGATTTCATTTTTTCCAATTCACTAATTTGATCTATTTAGACTGAGAACATATCTTTTTCTATGATTTGGACAAATATGGCATATAGATGTGTTTTTTTTCTGATCTTTCAGAATCTTTAAATAGCATACAATTAATTTGCAAAAATCTGCTGGAATTCCCCCCATCCTCCCCTCCTCCCCCCAACTAGGGGCTACTTTAAGAGAGCCTGACAACATGCATTTTTAAAAGCAGGTTATGCTTTTTAAGTTATGTTATTCTCTGATAAAATACTTTTTGAAGAATACGTTGATAGGTTTTCCCCTTCAACTATTCTTCCCTTATCTAATTAGGTAGAAGAAAACAAACAAGAGAACAGCCAAAAAACATAAAGCCCATGAGTTCAGAGCATATAAGTTACTCTCCCGCCTTTTTGACAGAAATAAATTGTATTCCAGATTTCTGAAATAAATGATAGTGGTTAAAGCCACCAGACTCAGTGGGGATTAAACCCATCTCTAACAGCTCTAGAGCCAGCTTAAGACTTCTCAGCAGTGCAGACAAAATTAAGTTTTGTGGTGGCACACAAGTGGGTTGAAAGGCTGCTGGAGAGAAATTCTGAATCCAGTCAGCATGGATTTGGAAGGAGACGGATGATTAAGGGAAGGTCAGGGAGCAGACACTGGGGCTTTATGGAGTGGAAGCTTCTCTTATTTCCCATTGCTCTGACTGGTCTTATTTCGATTCTCCTCCAGAGATCTCCTGTCAAAAGTGCTTCGAGACACCCAAAAAAGCAGGATAATTACTTTACAGTGGTGGGGTTCCAGTACAGACAGGATTTGGGGGCTACACTTAATAGTCATTTCATGTAACTATGAAGTTGTTCTTCAATATCTGCTTATATAAGTACATTTGTGACACATGCTCTCGTTATGTAAGACTTTGATCTAGTTACTCAAAACCTATTTCTGGATTAGTATTATTTCCATTTTAAAGAGGAAAACACAGTTGCATCTGTTCATTTCAGTCACATATTATGGACATCAAAAAACCCAGAGCTGCCAAACTGACAATTTGAATGATTTTTTTTTAAATGAGATTTCACATATTACATTAAAACAGATGACAAAATTCTTCAAAAGATTGTTCAGAAGGTAAACAGAAGACCATGACTCCTTTACAGGAATATCTGTTAGGTTATAAAACATTACAGCTGGCAAGAAGCCACACAGTTACGGACTGCTAATGTAATTTGGTTCCGATCATAAATAACAGGGCCTGGTTTGTTACTTCAAAACTGCTAAAGCAACAAAGTTTCAAAATTCAGAAGTAAACTCAACTGAGTTCCTGTCATTCTTCCTGTAATAAACATTACAGGCCATTTTATGATCTTACTTAATTGGAGCCAATATCTCGCTTACACATTGATTTTCTGAGTGAGCCTTGCTCATTCAGAAAGTACATTACATTGAGGTCCTAAATATGGAGGCACATAAAATCATGTCTTTGATTATTATATGAAAACTTAAGCTTACCATTGACAAAATAGAAGTATTTTGCCACTTTTTTTTTTTATGCATTTCTTCCCCCTATGAAAGATGAACATAAAAAAAATTTTTTTTTACTTAAAATCAGTTCCAACAAGGCCTGTAAAAATCTCTTAAAAACCCTGATGAAATTATCAGAGCACACTAGCATCAGTGAACGCTCACCTATGATTTAGGTGGAGTGAGAGAGAAAATGTTTCCAGTACTGCTTTCTGCTGAAGTGGTTGGTCTGTTAGAGAGCAGGAAGGTCACTTCTCAAAAAGATTGAAGGAGAGGTCCAACTAAGGACTAAATTTGACATTTTTTCTCCTACTTTTTAAACAGTTCAGAAACAATTTTATTTAACAGCTTTAACTTCGTGACTTCCAAAAAAACTTTTGAACTTACAGAACTCAGATATCCAGATGGCAAGCTCAGGTATCCAGCACACCAGACAAATCCCTTGGAACACACCTCTCACACATATGGCTAATATATGATGGCTGATACATGCATGTAACACCGTAATGTAGTATTTTTCCTTTCTGTATGGGAAGAAGGGAAAAAAACATGACCTAGCTTCCTAAAGCACACTCTGAGGGAGCTGGCAGTTTTTTACCGTTCTTCTCAATGAGGAAATGGTCCTTTGACTGACGCAGTGCATTAAAAATTAACAGTCCTGTTAATTTGAGACCTGGTGCTTAAGGTAAAACTGGGATTCAAAACATGGCCCTCAGTACTTGTTTGCTGAATATTATGCTGACATCTGTTCCTTTTGTCGATGTCTGCTGTACTAGGTATTTCAAGGGGAAAACTTCATGAATTATCTATACTTTTGAGTTTTGCTTGAAGAAAAAAAAAAACAAAAAAACCTCTTCATTCCACAGGAATACAAATATTGATCTGTCAAAGGACAGAAGTTATTTGCTGAATGTTAAATATGCTCACATATCATAAAAATGCACATATGCACATTTTCTAGGACAAACGTTGCATTTTCTTTTTTTCTGTATTAAATCAGCATTTTTCCGGCAACAATCAAAAATGAACCTAGCAACCTACTTAAGCCAAGGATAGCTTTGTGATGTTCAAGGGAGCTTTCATCAACTCCTTGGAAAGACAAAATGTTTCGTGGAAACAAGTTCCTTGTTAATCCAAGCATACGTGCGTGTGTGTGCGCACACGTGCATGTATATATATAAATAAAAATAACGTAAATGTATGTCCATATAAATAGGTATTTAAACCCAGTAAGGGCCACCAAAATGCCCATTGTCTGGAGCATGTGAAGTACAAGGAGAACCTAACAGACCTTGGTTTGTGTAGCCTGGAGAAGAGAAGGCCATGGGACAGGCAGAGGGGGCTAGAAGTGCTGCCTTTAACCCCATAACGGAGGCGCTAGAGAAGCTGCAGCCAGACTCTTCTGAAAGGGGCCCAGCAAAAGGGAGGAGACGGGCAACAAGCTGCAGCGAGGGCAGCCAACTCACACTGGCTGTAAGGAAGACCATTTTCCCCAGGAGGCTGCTTCAGCGTTCAGCACCGGCACAGGCTGCCCAAAGAGACTGTGGGATCTCCGTCCTTGGATGTCTTCAGAACTCCAAGGGACGAGGCCCCAAGCGACTTGAGCTGGCCCTGCTCCGAGCAGCAGGTTGGACTACAGCGATTCTCCTAAGGTCCCTATCAAACACATCTATTTTAGGATTCTGGTAGCTACTTTTTAAAATAATTTTATAAATGAAATAGTATTCCTGCCCACTATGGGAGATCTTAGCTTCCCCCCCCCCCTCCCACACACACTTCTCAGATACTCTTTTTACAGGTCTGCTGACATTAATGGTCTGCATATGCAGCTGATAAAAGTCAGCCAACTTTATTGATGCCAGTGATATGCTGATTTATGATAGCTGGTGATTTGACCTTTTAGTTTTTGAGGCAAAGTTTTCATTTCGCTTTTGAGACATCATCCTTTTGTTAAAGAGAGGGCTTTCATACACTTCATACGCTGTAAGTGGCAGTACAGTTGCTACGTCAGTTGGATGGATTGCATGCAACTTGCCTACCTCCCTGTACAGTTTAACTGCAAAGTAAGTAGAGGCAAATTTGCTCCCTATAATTACTTCATAGCACATTAAGACCCCAGGTTTTTTTCCAATACTTCTTAGTGATTTGCTGTTAGGTCATCACTCACTCCTTTTGTTTAGATTTTTATCAGAGAAGCTGTATGATATCATGTTCAGCTAAAAACCCTACATGTACTTTTCTTCCTCTGTCTCCCTGTGTTTTATTGAGTCAGTGCTCCTATAAAAAGATGGGGTTAAATTGCCTCTTGTGCTTCTCACTTCCTAGCTGTCTTTTATTCTCTTCAATGGATTATGTGAAAAGAAGAACAGAGATTACTGGAAGTGTGAAAAATGTAGAAAATTTTGTTCCTAACCTACCTGATAGAAATAAAAATCTCAAGCTTTTTAACAATTATGTTTTTAATGTTTGTTGGAAACCAAGGTGTAGAAAATACCATCTGTAGCAGGTTCCAGAGCTACCAAGATGTAGGGAATACTGTCTGTAACAGGTTCCAGAGCAAACCAGAATCATTATGCGAAGAGGTTCATTTTACACACTGCTGACTAATTAAATTTCAACACTGGATGAAGCAGGTTTCTATCAGGTTATCTGTGTGCTCAAAGAGCCTCCCTGCAAAGCTCCCCTCAACCCCTCTCAGCTTCTTTGTAATTTGTATTTTCCATGCTGTATTTATTCATCTGTCTAATTTGCTTAGTGAGCATTGCTAAAACAACCTTATGTTCACCCACAGCTGTGTCATCAGTTCCACATGCTCCCAAACCCTGCACATCTCCACTCAACAGTAGTACAGGATCCTGTATTCAACTTGCCCAGGGCAAATAATCCAGTAATTATTTGTCAATAAATGCAAAAATGATACAACAACACAACCTCCTAAACACATGCACCTTGCTAAACTGATGCTCATCACTTCAGTCATGAAATCTGAGAGAAATGCTCTTGTGGTCTTGGCTGTCCTTTAATAGGACCGCTATACAGTGCTGAACCCACCAACACAGATGCTCTCGCTGTCGCAACATCTCCTCCCATCCCATTCTCAGTCTCCTCTGTAGAGCCCCACTAGAGATGGGAACAAGCCTGTAACTCCTGAATGTCTCATTCTTTGAGCAACTTGAAGGTAAATACTTGCTACCTCTGCCGACATCACTTTCCCGAGAACTGCGTGGCAGACTTCTTCCGTGGGCTGGTGATTCATCCATTCCCACTTCAAGTCAATACCTACGGATGTAGCTGCCATCCACCTGCAGAATCTGCAGTTGAGAACTCAGTCTTGTATTAACAGAACACCTTTGAACACAGACACACACATTCATTCTCTCAGCAACACCAAGGTGCCTTTTCTCTTGTGGTCCATTTTCAAATACCTCAAAGGCAAAGATATCATTCCCTACTTAAAAAGCATTCACTGTCATTCTGAAATACACATCTGAAACCAATCATCTGCAGCAGCAATTCTGGAACCCAGAAACTATCAGAAAGGTTTCAGTCCCCCCCCCCCACACACACACACCTCCCATCACTTTTTTCCCCCCCATATTACAGATGTTGAGGCAAGCAAATTAGAAGAATAAAGGATAAAAACTAGATTTCCTTCTTATTTTTAAGACATTTCTGGTTTGGGGAGGGGAAAATGTAAAGGTGGAAACAGGAAGTGACAAGAAGCATTTTTTTCTCCATCACTTAAAGCTTTTCATTTTTTTTCCTATTGTGAGAGGTGAAGAGGGGAAAGGGCCTAAACTGACCTAGGAATGCAAAGAAACTTCCCACTGCACTGTGAAAGGCGGTTGTAAGAAAACAGCATGCAGTTTATTTAATGACAGCCCACCCTCAAAGCTGACACTTCCTTCTGCAAAAGTCAATTGTCAGAAACACATAATTTATTTAAACCTATGTGTCAAGAGATTTCAACTCCCCCACCTTTCCATTCAACCCGGAAAAATACAATTTTACAGATGTAATTATTCGGTGGTTGGCTGGTTTCAGTGAAAGCTTAAAGGAGGACCTTCAGCCCTAGAGCAGTTCTTCATGTGCTCCTCATTTACTACATCAATGTTGAATGATACACTTTTCTAAAGACTTTTTTTTCCCCCTATTTCTTTAGTTTCTGAAAACAGTTTCTTGCAGAAGCTGATGTCACTATCTTCCTGTGCATGAAGTGTTGCTATGTTGAGTGCTGTTATTTTAGAGGTAGGAAAATAACTATTAAATTGAATATTCTTTAAAGGAAAGAGATAAAAATACCATTTTACATCACCTGTAAATTGATATGGATATATCACATCCAGCGAATGTCAATTTAATTTATTCCAATTAACCTAAACTTTTAATTACCAATTCACACATTGAGAAACAACGAAGGCCATTAAACGCTTAGGAAAAACACCTTTCCTCCCCCTGTTCCAGACTCGCCTTCAATCCAACATCTCCCCTCGCCCTCCTTTGCCTCCACTCTCCCATGTTACTGCCACATAGGATACTCCCTCCCAATTCCTTTGGTGCAGTGATGGGTGGTGCAGGAGGTTGGGGTCAGTACCTAGGCGTTTCTTTCTGCCACGCCTGACTTCTTACTCATTTCCTCTGCTCCACCATGGGTTGTTTCACAGGTCACAGTCCCCTCAAAGGCAGGGAGCGCCTCCTTTTAAGAGAGCGTCTCCGGCCATGTCCCCAGCAACGTCTTCTTACATGCAACTTCTCTGTTTCATTTCTCCGAACGAGTCTCTTCTCATTTCTCATCATGCATTCCCTTTTGCGTCTCCTACCCCTAGCAGCTCCTGCCCTTCCTTAAACATGTTTGAGCAGAGGTGGCATGTGTTCCTCTGAGCAGTTGCTGTTTCGACATAAGGTGGGTTGTTTTCAGGTGCCTCAGAGCTGGCTGGAACTGGCTGTGACCAGCACAGGGCAGTTCACAGCCTCTTCCCACACAGGACACCCTGCTATCAGAATTCTGCCATTTATGTTCAAATCGTTTCACTCCTTGCCTCTGCAATAAACATATTTAAGAACTGTTCGAATAAGCATCCATTAGAAACTCCACTTTTAGCATCATCACAAGCTTAATATCCATATACTATAAACTCTACCTTTTCTCCTGGACAATAGGGACTGACATTGTAACAGTGCGTACATACATACACTCAGAAACGCTCCACCTCTTTCTGCTGGGAAGCAGCCGATCCAGATTAACCTCCTCAGTCCGAATAACGTACTCCTCACAAACTTCCTCCCTCATCCCTATGCACCAGGCTATAGGGTTCAGTATTAGAACAGTGGGAACACATACCACAGACCAAGTTTCACAATGTAATAATTTAAACCCTTATTACAGACGTCAAGCCTTGCCCCTGCAAAACACTGCCTCATAGCAGCCTGAGACATTACAAATTCCACACTTTGTCCCTTCGTGGGGATACCTCCTTGCAGGAACAGCAGGATCAGGCCACTGCTCCCCAAATTCCATCATCAATCAATTCCAGTCTTTCTCCCTTTAGCATTTACAAGTGGCTTAGACTCCAAACTACTCAAAGCAATGCTCTCTTAAGCCCTCAGCTGTATCCCAGCAGCTCCACTTTCCCAGCGCCACCAGAGCCATTACAGCAGCATCTCCCTGGGGCAGTGGCTGTACGTGTCACCCATTTCTTTAAACTCAGAGACCGCTGAGTGGTCACGCTCTGGAAGCGGCACTCTCCCATTTCCGTAGGTCTGCTCAATCACTGTAACTGGGGTGGCCTGAAAGGCCTCCATTTTTAATCGGCCAAAGTTCTCCATTTACCCACTGCTGGTGTCGATGTCCCCTTCATCTCCCCGCCCCCTCCCTCGAGGGGGTCACTCTCAGCTGGCCGGTTGCTCCCGCCGCAGCCCGGGCGGCTCGGCACACAGACGCCCTTCGACACTACAAGCTGCCCACCGCAGCCTCCCCTTCGCGCTGAGCACTCGTTGACACCCCTGTTAGTGGCCCATTACTCCGACAGAGACCGTCAGGCCGGCTCTGCTGAGCAGCCCCAGCCCCTCCGGAGCCCATGGCAAGCCCCAGCATGCTCCCCAGCACAGCAGCTCCCAGGGTGTCACAGTCGTCACAACCCCTCGGCAGTCCCTGGGCTGCTGCTCTTGGATCCCACATGGGGAGACAGCCCTGGCTCCAGGGTTAGGAGCAGCACTTGGCCCAGTTCGGCCCCATTGCCTGCCCATCCGGCAGGAGCTCCCCCAGCTCCCCTCAGACTGACCGTTTCCCCCACTTACACATTGCCCGCACCACCCCCACCACAGCGCACCACCACAAAGTCCCTCCACCAGGGCCAAGGCCGCTGCCGAGCTTCACACTCACTGCAAGTGCTCCAACCCCAGGCCGTGCCCACTCCGGGTGCTGCTGCCTCCATCCTCCACCACTTACTGCTGTTGTGGGCAAAACAGCCTCAAATCAGCTAGTTTCACTTAATTTAACTGATCACCAATTAGCCTAGAGTTTTAGTTGCTGATACAGGTAGTGGGAAACAAAGGCAATATAAACAACTAAACAAGCACTTGAGGAAACACCTCTCCCCCCTTCCCCAGGGTCCCCGCAGCCCAACACCTCTCCTCCCTCGGCTCCGCTCCCCCCGTCGCCGCCGCCCCTCACGCTCGCTCCCTCCCTCCCAGCCCCCGCGCTGAGGCGACGGGCGGGCGGCGCAGGAGCCCGGGCTCAGCGCCTGCAGGTTTCTCCCCGCCGCAATGCGCTTCTCACCCTTCTCCTCCTGCTCTGCGCGGCTCCTCTGCCCCGGCGGGGACCCCACGGCCGCGGCCCCCGAGACGAGACGCACCTCCTCCCACCGCCCCCGCCCCGCACGTGCCTCCCGCCTCGCTCCTCCACCCGCTTCTCTTCCCCTCTCTCCCCACACGTCCCCTCCGGCGCCCCCTCCCACCCCGCCGCTCCCGCCCTCTGCTAAAGCCGCCGCCGCCGCCGCGGGCTCCTCTGGGCGGGGCCGCTGCGGGCGCGGGGGCTGCGCGCAGCCGGGACAGACCGGCTGGAACCGGCTGGAACCGCCGCGGGGCAGCTCCCCGCCTCCTCGGGCCCGAGGCACCCGGCCGCCCCCGGCGGCCAGACCCTGCCGGTGGTGCCCAGTCCACTCATACAAGAGATCGCATGTGTGCGTGCGCTGTAACAAGGCGGGGAAAATATGCCTTCCTCAGTGTTACAGTGATTTTGTTTTCCCATTCTTTACTCTTGAAGAGAATGTCTCTTTTAGTTTGTATTTACCTGTTACATTTTCCAGAATATTCCATATCCGTGTGACTTCCGGGCAGAAAAATGTGCATTCAACACTGAACAATTTTCAAGTAAGTGCACAACTGACAGTGGCGTTCATCTTAATTTCACTGGATTTCAAGCTTCTGCAGTATATATGCCAGATTAGATCAGACTGAAATATGAAGCACAATTAATGCTGAAGAAGTGTTCTACATTTCTTTTATTTTACAATATAACCTTTCTGCTAAAACTAGGTTTGTTTGATAGTAGTCTTTCTAGGCCCTCTGAAATGAAATGAAAAAGAGTTCCAAAAGTAAACTGGGCGTTTTTACTGTTTTGAAACTGGATTCCACTTTAACCGTATGGTATTGTTAATATTGATGGTACAACATACTTTAATCTTGAATCATCCTTAATTATAGTCAGAAGAGATGGCGACTGAAATGTATTCTGCATAAGCAACACAAATGGGGGACGAATTTGGGAGTGTATTAATACTACAATTAAACTGATGGCACTCTCTGAATAAAGCATTAAAATTTACCTTTAATTGTTTTGAAGAGAAATGTGAGATCATGTATAAGTGTCATGCTCTCAGTTAAGATACTTTGCTTTTTACCACATCTGTTATTAATTTATCCTGAAGCCGCTAAGTGGAATCAGAAATTGCATCAAAATCAAAATCAAAATTTTAAGCTGTACCTCACGAATGAAAACTAAACCAAAACATAGTGAAAAATTTAGTTATTGCTAGACTGTTACCTGAGCTAGCCTTCTTGATGTAGTTTTCAAAGGCAAATCAAAGCTATACTGTCTTGGAATTGCAGTGATTTCTGAAAATAGTGGAATACTGGAGGGAGGAAGGACTCTGGATAAACCAGGTGCTCTGTGGCAGAGGCGTCCCTGCTGCCCGCTGGGCTTTTCTGAGGCTACATCAGAAGGAACAGGTTCAATCAGCCTTCCTTGTCTTGGGCATGTAGTGACAGTGGAATCTGGTTCTTCATTTGATGCTGTACTGCAAGTCAACACTGAAAAGAATCTAACTGTAACTACATGTGTTCGTGAGCCAAGAAACTGTTTCTCTTACTTCAGAGAAACGAAAACTCTTATTAAAACCAAGGCAGTGTTCAAAGACAATTAATAAAATCCAATGTCTTTCTGAGTGTGAGGGTTTTTTTGTCATAGTGACACACTATGGTATGAAGATTTTGCCAGATCTCTTTTGGACAGATGCGTTATTAAGTTTGCAGATCATCTTTAACTATGCCAAGTAAACTCACAAACTGTAACAGGAAATTATGCTATCTGCATATGCTGCATATGTTATGGCATGACTACTTAGGAAATCACTGAAGACCAAATATATAAATGAAGAGCTCATATAACTTTTTTTTTCAAAGATAAGAATTAATAATTGTATACCTCACTGAAAAGTAAACCATTTACCGTTTTTGAGGGATCAGTCCCCATATGGTCTTACAGAAGACTTTCAGAAACACCAGATCTTAATCACGTTATCATTACAAATCTCATCATTACAAAGTATTCTCTGCCCTGTGCCTCAGACTGCTATCACATATGGGCTGGTTCAGAGGGGAAACAATAAATTATTTATCTGGCATGTTTTTTAAACTGCCATGTGTGTTTGAAGCTGTTGGGAAGTCTGAAATGGCATAAGTAGCTCTGCAGGAGATGGATTAGTGAGCAGAATGTAAGTGAAGTTGCCCAAAATGCGAGATAAACTGAATTTATCACTAGCTACTGATTTATTGCATGGCTATCACCAGAACTGGCAGAAAGTCAGAAAGGAAAATGGTTAGCGTGAATCATTATTTAGGCAAGAAATGGCAAATTCGAAGCCTCTCCTTCAGTCCTGGTCTCCTGATAAAGTGTTGAGCGCATGAAGACTGAAATTCTGCCTGATTACCTGGGGTTCCTCCCCATAAAAAGGAACAAGAAATGGAGACACACACGTGGATCCAGGACTTAAAAAATGTTCCTCAGCTCCCAGTTTAGACAATTTCAGTATCTCAAGCCAATCTGTGCTACTAATTTTTTTCTTTTTTCCCAGCGATACATTGTCATCCAGAACTTAAACTTTTTGTTAAGTAGCAACAATGCCAATTTCTGGTGGAGTGGAAACAGCCTACCCACATTGCAAGATGAATGAGCCATATGTAACATAATAAACTCTGACAAGGGTGCTAAGATCAAAACCAAGATTTTTGAAAAATGCAAATACACTCATTCATCTCAAGAAGGCACAAATAGTCAAGGTTAGTAATGAATATGTCATTGTTTATAAAGGCAGTAAAGGAAATTATGATACAGTTCTTTGAGGAAAAGACATTCAGTGGCATGGTAAATTTTTCTTGGAATGACATTCGGTAAAGATATTTGAAATAGACAGTGCATGGTAAAATACCACATTTTCTTCCAGTTTTTGTTTCTGAGGTCGTACTGGACACATTGATATAAAATATCAGCTATATTTTATTACTTCAAAAGATGAAACATTACCATGGAAGATAATTGAGTGTTAATATTCTGAGAAATTTCTTTCACAGCTATGTTACAGTTTAAGAAAAATACTGTAGTAGTCCATCACTAAGGAAATAGATGTCACAAAAGCTATAAGTAGAGCAAATCCAAACGTGTGAAATATTGCATGCAAGTGTATGTGTTGGCATTTTGTGGACTGCAGATGGAAATCTTTATCAGATATGTCCAATGTGTTTAAACAATATAGTGGGTTGCTATGACACTTGTTGAACCAGAAGGGTGCTTACATAAAGTCTAATTATAAAGGTTAAAAAAAATGTGATTTAAATACAACTTCCACATGAAGTGTTACAGAATACATGAACAGGCAACCTCCCTAAAAGAGAAAATTTCTGCATATATTATTACTGAAGACAATATTTAGTACTACTCTTTTTTTCCAGAGAATGTGCTTAGTTTACTACAGGAAACTTTTTCCCTCACCCAGCCAGGAGAAAGTCAGTAGTCGCTTCCAACCACTTTTAACTGGAAGTGATATGTGAATTGGCTTAAGTTTATAATTAGAGCATTTACTGATAAAGTTCCCTGAACAGGAAAATTCCGATTTGGGTGTGGGATCTGATTTAAAAAAAAAAAAGTTCCCTTTTGGTGAGTAGATAGAATATGGAGCTTGGAAAAAACAATTTTCCACATTTCTGGTATGATAGTATATTATTGACAGCAAATGCTTCCAGGATCCTCTGAACCAACCCACGCTTCCTCTTTGCCATAGTATTGCTGATACAGTATGTGCATTAAGTGTGCTTTAAAAGTCATGGCAAATATTATAACTTTCAATTTTAATTTTCTTTAAATGTTCCAGAATATTTGAGGGAAAATTAATGTGGATACATGGTTATAGTCAATGACAACATATAACTATGTAAAATTATTTCTTAAGCAAGAACCGTAACATATACATCATTGTTCCTAGTACATACATATCGGTAGCTTATCTATAAGATGTTTGAATTTAAGTTTAGACCATGAATTAGACCGGTACTCTTTTGTTCTCAAATTTTCTCAACTATATAAAGTAGTAATAAGAAATGACGATAAAAAGGCGTGCCCTAGACTCCATGACCAGACCATGATCAAAGCCTATGACCTAAGGAATTAACCCAGGAAAAAATAATGAAAGGTAGAAAGGGTGATGCCAACAAGTAAATTATGCTACTTTGGTGAAAAAGAGTTGTGATTTCTTTATGAATTTTTCATTTATACCTGGGAAAACAGAGAGTCTTCATGATATGAGATTCTGAATTGTTGCCCTGGACTGCAGATTTTCTTTGCGGAAAAAGATAAAAGAACATAGAAATTAATCAAGCCTAAAGTCAAAGGAGTTGAACATTTGGGCTGTTTTATAGTATAATATTGGATATAATTATCTATTTAAGATATTTATAGTTATCTATTTAATTTGGTATAGTTATCTACTTAAGTGTAAGGTACATACCTCCTGTAATAGAATGAAAAAGTTGATGCCTGGCACTTAAAACTGTATCTTTCTTTTACCTTTTTATTGCCAGAAAAGGGAAGAAAACTGCAAATTTCACATTAAAGTGGGCTATATTTTAAAATGCTAGAAAGACTATATGAACAGAAAGCAATGATTTAAAAGTTTCTTAAAAGTCTATAATGTCAGGGGACTCTTTTCTGATAGAATATAAACTCTTCTTAAGTATTATAGAATTTTATTAACCTGGGTGACTAAGGTTTTCTGAAGAAAATAACCATATATGGTGATGCTCTGTAATTGTTTATTGCTCTAAAGTGCCTAAGAATCTAAGTTTCCTATAATCAGCTTCACTTTTATACAAAGAACCTCGTTGAAGAACAATTACTTGAATTAAGGATTACATTAAGAATAAGAAGAAAAGGGAACTAATGACAATCCAGTCAGAAAAAAACATCTATACTTCAGTTCTTTTCTGCTGGTATCTAGTTTCCTAATGGTGAAGTAGGGACAAATTAAGTTTTATCTTTTTTGTGTACAGAAAGTAATGTGTGCTTTCTGCAAAGCTCTGAAAATTTAATTTTATGATTTGATATGAAAGGTCAAAGTGCCTGTAATTACTTGTAGTGCTCTAAAATCTATGTAAACAATCTTTTCACAGGTATAAAAAGATGAGGATTCTCATGGAGTATTAGTTGATCGGTTTACAGAAATATTTTGCTACAAGTCAAGTATTAAGGAATTGTTTGGACAATGTGTTAGACAGCAAAAAAGAAAAAAAAATTTTGCAACTTTGACAGTAAAGGTCTGATTTATTGAGCTTAAATTAACAACATGACTCTTTCTCCACAGCATTATAGAGACACTAGACCCTGAAATGAGATGGGATGAACTCCACCCAAGCAGGCCATTTACCAAAAGGTTTTGCTTATGTAAAAGCTATTGAAGATGATTATTTCTGTTTTGAAAATGTCTAATAGGCTCTGTCTGGCATAACAGCATCCTAAGATAGACGCAGTTGGCAGGGACCTTAGGAGGATCGCTGTAGTCCAACCTGCTGCTCAGAGCAGGGCCAGCTCAAGTCGCTTGGGGCCTCGTCCCTTGGAGTTCTGAAGACATCCAAGGATGGAGATCCCACAGTCTCTTTGGGCAGCCTGTGCCGGTGCTGAACGCTGAAGCAGCCTCCTGGGGAAAATGGTCTTCCTTACAGCCAGTGTGAGTTGGCTGCCCTCGCTGCAGCTTGTTGCCCGTCTCCTCCCTTTTGCTGGGCCCCTTTCAGAAGAGTCTGGCTGCAGCTTCTCTAGCGCCTCCGTTATGGGGTTAAAGGCAGCACTTCTAGCCCCCTCTGCCTGTCCCATGGCCTTCTCCAGGCTACACAAACTGGCGTTTTGGTGATCTTCTGCTGGAGTATCTGCAGTGTGTCATTTTCTCTCGTGTACAACAGGACGCGCTGCTCCAGATGCAGCCTCACAAGTGCCAAACAGAGGGACACTGAGCTCTGCATTGTGAGTCCTAGACACTTCTGATATAAACTTCATTAAGAGCGTACGCTTATTATTATTTTTAGCAATAGCCCTGATTTATTTCCCTTTATAGGCAGGAAAGAATTGTAAGCTAATAATACGTTAATTATCTCGGTTTATTAATGGAAAGGCATTATCCTCCAAGTTTTTGTCACTGCCTGAATCAATCATTTAAATTTTGTTTTCTACATAGCTGCTTATATTGACCTAATCATTGTAGAACTTGGGTGCTTCAACTTTGTGTTTCTATTGAAAGGCAATGACAAAGAATACAATCTGAATAATTTTAAGGACTGACCGTTTATAACTAAACACATCAGGAAAAAAGAAGTGGGGAAAAAAATGACTAACTCAATGTTAAAGATGACCAATAGAAGGAGAAGAGCAAAATAATAGGTATAATGCTCAAGCACTACAAGTGAAACAATCTTTTCTTAGGGTAAGTTATCTTTACCACCTTGCCATTTTAACTTGTAAGCTATATATAATCAAAGATAGAGTCATTTTCACTATTTCTATGGAGAAAGAGGGATATAGTAGATTATCAGAAGACAGAAATAACTTAGAAGAGCTACTGAGGAAGAAAATAGCACTCCTAAGAGTGAGAACAGAGAAATTCTAATGTTGCTACAAATCTAAGACTTTGATCTATTCTGTAAGACATGTGAGACAAAGCAGGTATAAATTGATGCAGCTCGTCAGGCTTCATTGTTTCTGTGCTAGCTTATGGGCTAACATCCAAAATCTTTAAATAAACTAATAAATAATATATATTGTAAAAACAGAAATAGTTGACTTAGTCACTGTTAAGAGGGGAGAAAAAGCATGGTGTACATAGGGAAAAAATATATATTTTCAGGATGATTCAGGTTCCCCCGAAAGAGCGATGAACAGACATTAAAAGAAATAAGCAGTATGCAGCAGGAAATGTGTTCTATGAAGTGCTATGATGAAACCCATGACAGTAGCCACCATATATTGTGGAAATCTGAGAAATTTTATTTGCAATTCTAAATGAACAAAATGCATACAAAGTGATACACAGGCATCTTCTTCCCATCATGTTAGAAACTGTGAAATGAAATGAGGGCAAAATAACCATAATTTAAAAAAGAGTGAAATAAAAAAGTGAATGAAGTATGAGGAAAAAGTGCTGGAGGAGGAGAGATGATATTGGATCATAAAAAGCATTTAGCAGTAACACAGAAGGATAAAGTGCCCATGACATGCATGGAGAAAAGAAAAGAGGAAAAAAAATCTAAAAGGATGTCTGTTAGCTGATGGATAAATAATCCAGTTCTGCAAATGTTAAGAAGCTTGTTGGCTAAGATTACTAGGTGGTGTTTCTTTAATCCAGAATTCAAAGTGTGGGAACGGTACATAGCGTGCTTAAAGGTTGTGGACCAGTTATCTTTTAAGGATATTACCAGAGGCTTTAAAACTTGGTATGAAGGAACCATGGGTCTGTGATGCTGGTAGATTTGCGCTATTTGCTCCTGGGAGTTATCACAGCCGTCTTCTGCTACCTGCGTTTTCTCCATGATTGTCGGCGAGTGTACCACAAATCAAAGAAAGTCTCCTGTAATACCTTCAGAAGATCACTGGTTCTTGGCTGAGATATTTATATTATGAAGCACTGTCAGAAGCATTGTATACACATATGGCTATGGCAAAAAAAAGTGTATACATGTGTATACATAGGTATACAATACAATGTAATACATTTAAATATATATAATTTTTTATCTCTGTATAAATACATGTTTAAATATATATATTAAAGAAATAAGTGCTCTTGAAAAATGTCTTTCTTACAGTCGTGTAAACTGACTTGTTTCATCCTAGTTGTATAGGATGTCAATCAGTAATGAACAATTTGAACACATTTAAAGACCTGGGTTTGCTTAGCCCTGAAGAAGAGATGGCTCATCATTCCCTCAGGCACTGTCAGACTTTTCAACTTACCAAAGCCCCATTAGTTTGCACGAGATCTGCTTATTCTACCATTTTTACCTGCACTTTAATGGAAACATTCACAAAACATTAAAATAGCCCAGCCGTACTGAAAGTTATATGAGCAATGATAACTCATTCAAAGCATATTATCCAAGTTAAAACAAGTTAGATAAAAAGTACCTTTTATTCTTACTTAATGGAACATGTTTAAAGAAAAGTAGTGCTGTAACAGCTCACCACTTGAGCTTTAAAATTTTGGAGTCCACATTTTCATCTTCAGCCTGTAAATAAGGGCCATATCCCTAAGGTTAGTCATGCCTATATTAATGTGAGAGAAGGAAAATGAAGGCTAATAACTGTCTTGTAAAAATAACTGATTTCAAACAATTAGTTAAACAGGATATTTTCTAGGAATTTTCACCACCACTGAAACGTAATTTTTTTCCCCTAGGTTTGACATGGTGATGTAGAACAACGGAGAACAGAAAATCTGCCAGGTACCAATTGGATTTACAAGTTAGAGCTGAGATAAGCCTGTCTACTCAAAATGAAATGTACGGGTTACATTTCAATGCGTCACTGCATGTGTAGATAAGACAGTTCATTTAGCTTTCTCCTATCCCATGTTAACGTCCATTTTTCAGTTTCGCTAGAGGCCAGTCCAGCTATAATACAGCATTGTTAAAACAGACTAGGTGGATTATTTTGAATTACTGCTGTCTGAATTGGGGCAAATCCAGAGCTCTGAAGTGTTAATGTTAGTGCTTGAAGAAAGCCTTCTACAGCTTCTGGAAAGAAGCATAAGTTGTTTAATTACTCGGAGAGAGATCAGCATTTCTTTCATTCCAGTTTGCGTCATTTGATTTTCAATTTCCGTCCTTTTAATTTTCATTTGATTTTTTTCGTTCTATATATATTAAGCCACAATTTAAGATCTTAACGCAATAAATAGCTTGAAAATAGCTATGTATACTTTGTTTTATGTCTTTTTTTAAAGGGAAAAGCAAACAGGACAGACAACATGATGTAATAACGTTTATTTTCAAATCCTAGATGATTATACTTTCTATTTTTGTTACTGTATTTTTTAAGGAGCTAAGATACTTGTAGCAGTGTTTTTAATGTGGTATGCTATAAACTAAGTTATCTCAAAGACTGTAGCATTTGTGCTGACTAATTAGTACTGCTAAATACCTAGAGCAAGATCTTAGTTCCATTGAAGTCAGTAGGAGTTTTAGTATTGATTTTCAGCAAGGCAAAGATTTTGCCTCTGGTTCTTTACACGCTCTGCATTTCAACAAGCTGCGTATTCAAGGAGCATGAATTTCCTAGGTGCTAAGCAGGATCTTAGACACATTGTGGCCTAAGACATTTGTCCCGCTCTGAAGCATGCTGAGGAGGAACAGTGGCTTTAGACTTCCAAAAAAACTAAACCGGCACTGAAATTCATATACACAGAATAAAAAGGTGACTCTTGCTTAGAAAGAACTACACGGCTGTATCCCAGACAAAAAGTGGACACAAATGAGCAATCCGATTAAGAAAAGAGTACCTTTTCCCATTAAGCTATCAAATGTTCAGTTCTCTCTGGGTGTGTCCTCTTTTTCCACCTTAAAATCATGTTGGAGCAGAATCTGATGTTAGTCTACAATCTCACCAATGTTACCAGAAATTTAGACATCTTGAACAGGCATTTGGGCAGATCAATGCTGCAAGCATGACTGCAGCAGGCTAACTTAATTTGTTTTAACATAAATAGAAATCTTCTTTTATTAGTTAGATTTCAGTGGTGTCTTAGAGTTGCTGGCTTAGGAATTTAGCCTCTGTTATTCAGTAACTGCATTGTGCTATTCAGCTTGTTAGTATGCTGAGATCTTTTTGACCTATTGGCTACTATGAAAAGTTATCTCAGTATTTTCCTAACACCGATTTAGAAAATGTACCTGTTCTATATGATTTTTTTAGAGTTTGTCTGTTTATATTGTCTTCGGACCAAATGGTTCTAGTGAGAGATGTCAAGGCTCCATTTTCTTAGTACGATGCAAGTGGTTTAAAAGATATCTATGCCAAAAGATACTAATGATTGTGGAATATATCATAACAGGGGAAGGGCCAAAGGCAAGGAAAGGAAAGGATCAGGGTGGATCAAGAAGGAACGAGTGTGGGAAAACAGAGAGGAGAAGGTATGAAAAGACTGTTTGTCAATAAGCTGCTGGTCAGTCTGACCAAGGCCTGTGCCTGATCACCACAGTCTTTCCTGTTGTCTTATTAAATCCTGTTAACTGTTTTTTTTTCTATGTAATCTCACTCTCTAACCTCCATGTGAGTACTGTCGGGTCTAAGTGCCAGCAACTGGAGAAGAGGCTGTGGGTCACAGGGCCTGCTGGTCTAGGTGCTAGCAACTGGAGAGACAGGCATACAAGAGAGGTCTGGGTGTCAGCAGCTGGGGAAGGGCCCGCAGGCCCATAGGTGTAAGTGCCAGCAACTGGAGGTCCAGGGTGTGGTGTATGCATGTGTTGAAAGGTCTAAGTGTCAGCTGCTGGAAAAGGAAGCCTGGGTTGCAAGGTCTACAGATCTAAGTGCCAGCAACTCAGGAAAGGATTGCAGGCCACAGGGCTCATAGACCTGGGTACCAGCACCTGGAAGGGGGGGCTGCTGCAAGGTCTAAGTGCCAGCAACTGGAGAAGGGGTTGCAATTCACAGGGCCCGTAGGTGTGGGGGCCAGCAACTGGGAAAGGGACTGGGGTGTGTGTTTATGTGTGCGTTGAAAGCTCTGAGGGCCGGCAACTGGAAGGACCAGGGTCTGTGGAGGTGCAAATGCCAGCAACTGGAGAAGAAGCTGTGGGTCACAGGGCCTGTAGATCTAGGTGTCAGCAGCTGGAGAAACCAGGGTGTTTATATTTCCCTACTGAATTTAATCGTGTGTGTGTGTGTGTGTGTGTGTGTAATTCACGAGCAGACTTCATACTGGACTGGCTGGTAAATGAGAGGAGACCCACATCTGGAAAGACTCAAGGTCTGAGCCAGTGACTGGGTAAGGGGTCTAAGGTCTAGGCATGGCTATGAAGCAGACTTAGAGCCTGTGCTGATATTCAGGGGATCTGTGAATGTGAGTGTACTTGTGAATCTAGAGACCGAGGATGGGTGAGCTGGGGAAACGCAAAGTATTTATGATGTACTGCAGAAATTCAGTGAAGGCAGCAGTTTTGCAGAAAAGGATAAGGTTATAGAGAATCACAGACCGACCACGAGTCAGCATTGTGACAATGCTGTGGAAAAAAAAAAATCATATTATGATGTACAAAAAGTATCATACAAAGTAACCCATAACCTAATCACTGTGGCATGCCTGAAGCCGGGATGCAATACAATGTTTAATTTTGGGCACCAGGCCAGAGAAGATACACAGCTGTGATAGAGAGTCCTGACCAGAGTAAGAAAAACAATCAGATCTTTAGAAAATGTGATGTATGTGTAAAGACTGAAAGTACTGGAGTTGCCCAGTCCAGAAAGGAAAAAACTGAGGAAAGGTACAGTAGCAGTCTTCAAATACGCAAAAGGTTCCTGTGAACAGGAGGGAGATAAATTGCTCTCCATGGTTGACTAGGTAAACAGGAATAGACATATTACTGTTTACATGCAATAAAGAAAACTTAGGGCAAGCACTTTTAACTTTTTAACTGTAAGAATACTTAAGTCTTGAAATATAATCCTAAAGAAGCTGTAGAATCTCAATCACCAGAAATTCTTAATACTGGGTTAGAGAAAACATCTAGTCTCAGGGCAGCTTAAGTATCATTGAAGGATGGTTCTTCCTTGCAGAAGAAGGATAAAATACCCAACTTCTACACTGTGACCTATGTTGAAAAATTCTGAGGACAGTTCATGTTTACTTATTGTTCAGCAGCTGTATAGATTCTTTAAATTAAATGGTTCTGATCAATCTGTATAAAAAAAGTAATTTTGACTTAAAATTTTATCTTGAAAAAAGCTAACAAAGACCTAGATATTTTGAAATATAGAATTAGAAAGGAGAAATCTCCCCAAAACAATCTAGAAAACAGCCAACATTTCTGTAACACAAGAAAGCTATCTTTTAATAGGTTTATATCAAGCTTAGAGCTTTTTCTAATAAAGCACAGAGTAGAATGAAACCTAGCAATATGAAAGAAAAAATTGATCAAATGCCTTTTCACAAATTGCCCCTTGAGCTGGGATATGTCCTTGAATTCCAGTCATCATCTGAAAACATATGTCACTTGAATAGCTGCTGTTGCACAGATATAGTTTTCTAAATATGTTGAGTCACCACCATTCTTACATGTTTCCAAAGTTCCTTAGGGAGAAAAATGCCAAAAACTCTCTGAACTACAACAGAAAAATAATGGTTGAGCCTTACTGCAAATATGTGTTGACTTTATGAAAAAATAAACAGAGGGCACAAGACAATTAGAAAAAGCTTGTTTCTTTTCCTGTGTTTCACAACACAGCTAGGAAAGCAGCCAGCTAAGAAGAGCTCAACAAAATATCATATATTGTTTAACCTAATAATTGAAATATCTACATCTTTACTCAATTAATAGGGTTTACTCCCAAAATTTATGTGATGAAAGTCTTGACAGTCATTGCAATGTTAGTTTAATTGATATAAAATCTGATCCTGAACTGTTCTTTTGCTAACTTGACCTTTTCAGATATGAAACATTTTGGATCTGATTTCGTTTATAGTAGTGGCTACAACACAAGGTGATAATTCAGTTGAATATGGCAGATTTACTATGTCTCCTTCTGTCTAGGAGTATATTTTATGGACACAGTACAATAATACTAATAAAAATTGTAAAATTAAAAACAAATCTAGGCAACATTGTCACTGATATGTACCAAATTGCTTACAACAGATACTTTAGAAGATAGAACATATTCTGTATTAGGTATTCCTACTGCAGTTATGTGGATTTTTTTGTCATTCCATGCATGTTCATAACTAAGGTATCTTAGAGCAGTTGTCACTGCCACAAGTTACAGACTATTATAGATATGATAGAGCACATGGAATTCACCAGCAGACTTGCTGCTGATTTCAGTGGCCATGAGTCAAAGAACACATCCATTAAATGGTGCTTCATTAGATCCCACTTCTTGTCCCTTATTCTAACCATCTGAAATGCATGTTACACTGAGGATCCTTGTAGGATCCTATATCACAGGCAAAAGAGAAAATTCTTTACTAGTAGGCAAGAGAACTAAATCAATAACATTTGCCATGGCTGAGGCACTCCTACATGGAGATTATAATCTGTATAATAACGTGTATTCATAACATAGCACTATGGTAACCAGAGCACTGAAATATCTTTGTTCACCAACTCTTCATAGCTCTCAGATTTTCTATTCTGCTGATAAGAGATCTACTAAGGAGGAAGGCTATTTTGAATGAAAGGAGTTTGGTGTAGCAAAAATGGATTCCCAAAGGATCTCATGCAAGTCTGTGCAGTAAACTTGTGACAGATTTTCAATATCTAAAGAAGTGGTGGTGAGGCAGAATTTACATCTGTGTGGTAGAGCCTCTTTTGATGATGGCAATGAACGATTCTTGTACTGCAGTCACATTGTTTTTGAAAGTCTCCCTAAATCTGAATTTCTTTACGCAGAGAAATGGGAACTTCTCCATCTTCAAAGCCATCGAGCAAATCACTAAAAAAGATATGAATCATTGCTAAAAGGTTCTCCAGTGTTTCCGTAACAATCCCAGAAAATTAATTAACTATCTGTTTAGACTGTAATCGAGATGACATTTCCAAAAGAAAATTTAGGAAATCCTGGGAAATTTAATAACTGTGATGTATACACCTAAGACACCTACACAATTTTCCAAAACTAATCTCTCTGAATGAAATTAAAACAGGTATTTAAAAATCTATAATGCTAATTTTAAATATAAGTTAAAATGCTGAAAACCATGTAAAATAAAATTCTGTAGACCTCAATATTTATTAATAGAAGAGAAAATATTTTTATTATTCTATTTTAACAGATACAATAATTTCCTTTAAAAGTATTTCAGAATTAAGTAGCAATAACCTGTAGCTGTTAGTTGTTAGCAAATATCTTTTCATCAGAGAATGAGAGATACTTTCTTAAATAATAGACAAGAATACAGAACAATAATTCTCTAGAATCATCTAAGTAGTTTAATAAGCATTTCTGCTATGTATTTTATGTATGCGTTTCTTCACAAGCAGCACGGTGCTAACTGCCCAGTACAAAGATTACATGCAATCCTTAAATTAAACATAAATGACAGAATTCCTAAAATTAGAGAGAACCAACCTTCTTGTATTGTTACTGCTGTATGCTACCACATTTTTTTGGCAGATAAACTTGAGTTAAAACAACAGATTCTTTAGGATAAAAATACTATTGGAATGAAGTGACAAAGCTAGGCAATACTTGACCTCTATGCAGCAACCGTGTGCTCATGTATGTCTTAAACTACTTATATACAGGAGAACATAGCCTGCATTGGCAGGGGAGGGAATATCAAAGAATAAAATGGGGAGACAGAATGAATGGAATTATAAAAAATATATCTGTTTATGTAATTCTTTCTTTGAGGAGTATTTTCTGCCTTTAAACATAAATGGTCCCTAAAAACTAACAAAAGACATACAAGGACACGTTAAAATCGCCAAGATACCGTTCTGTGAGGGGAATCAAGTATGGTGCTAAACTAAGAACTAAAATGGCCGTATATTTGATGCAAGTGTGTTATGTCGTGAAAACTGAGCAAGGCCTGAATGTCATGAAAAAGGCAAGTAGGAGTAGGCTAATAAAATTTTTTAATGTTCAGAAAACAACTAACCGTAACTACTATATTTTAAATTCCAGTGCATTTGTTTAGACTAAAAAGTTATTTCTGCGTCAAAACAGTTAAGTTGGTGGCAAGTTGGAGAAGTTTGCAGTTTTGTATTCAGAATGCCATCTTGATACTTTGACAACAATATGCCACGTTCCGAGACAGCCACACTGAAATTTCACTATGGAGAAAAAGCTCCTGAAAATATTACTTCTCCCTGAGAAATATTTGCGAAATGAAACATGGTCATGTTTGGAAAGCCTTATTTACAAATCCTAGCCATTGGCTATATGTACGCTGGATTATTCATCTGCACCCTATAGCAACTGATACAGGTTGTCATTAGTCAGAACTCTTGTTTCGGGGCTTATATTAAAACTGTTTATGGCAAGCAATTTCAATTAAATGAATGAAGAACTGGTAAATGGAATAAATCTCTCACTGAATAATGGATCTTGCATAACATAGTAATGCATCACAGCTTCATTTTTCATCTGGAGAGTCTTATCTATGTAATTCAGATTGGGATCTACATTGAGAATCTGTTGACACCAACGGAGTTTATCTAAGTATTCATAATTAAACAAGAATTATAAATATAACAGAATAATCCAAGGATTTTATTCCTTTTTAATGTAGTTCAAAACTACAGGCTTTTTTAAACCCTAAATCAGATTATAACTCACCTATATTAATATTTAAACAAAAGAAACTATTTGAGAGAATGTCTGGGAAATACTACTAATTCTGCTAATGCTGCAGGTAAAAGTTTAGGAAGGTGGGAGGCAAAGGAATCTAATATCAATAAGGTAGCAGGAGAAACCAAAGAAGGCATGGGATGTATAATTATCCTTACAAGAGTAACTGATAAGATTTTGTGGATTTTTGTGGTATTATCAACTTCTATTTTTTCCTCCCTGTAGAGCATTCCATTCATGTCTACCTTTACATCATACAACCTCCTTATTTTATCTTAATTATGGATTATATTTCTATCTGGTTATGCCCCTCTAAAAACAATTAGAGGTTTATTTTATCTATGTATCTCACACTGATTTCAAGTCTTGTGATAAAACATTAGCCACCAAATTGGGATCTGGTTCAGCTTCAGTCAAATATGGTGAAAGAATTTATTTTAACACAAACACAGCCAAAAAAAAAAAAATCAGTACAAAGTCTTGGGCTGATAGTGATGCATTCACAGCAATTCAAAGTGAATTCACAAATTAATATCGTACAGAAATTTCATGACAGTCTTTGTTTCAATGTTTTGAAAATTTTCACCTATGTATCAAAATATTCTGACAATATGATCAAAATCAAGCACTGCTGCTCTGACAGTTAGGCATACTAACTGGTTACTTGTTTTAGACTACATCAGCCGAAAAAACTAAAGCTAAAAATCATAGATCAGTTTTAATAGCTTGCCTACAGTTTGCAACACAGTACAAACATTCTGTGAAAGTTTTGTGGAACAAAAGGTTACAGATACATATGTATGTATGTATAGAGCGAGAAATCCTGAAAATTAAATTTGAATACATTGGACTTCTGAGTGAAAAAATCACTGTTCTGTGAACTATGAAAATGGCAACAGGTATATAATCTGAAAAAACATTAAGCTATTCCTGGGAAAGAAATGTTCCCCGTTTTAGTCCTATTCTCTTCAGGTTATTTCCCAGGTTAATGTCTAGCATGTGTGTGCTTTTTATCTGCTGCATTCAAATCTGCAGTCATAATTCATGACCAAAGGCAAAACAGAATCCACTTGCTCCAAAACAATGAATATTTTAGCAACTATATTAAGAAATGGAATAAGTTATTCACATAAGCATTACAAAGAGTAGCAGAAAGGCCCAGAATGGTGCAAATCATTTATGAGAAATAATTTATTACTTGAGGGGACAAGTGTAAAAGCAACATACTGTAAAATGCCCACACTTGTATGACTGCTTTGTTAATCAAATGTTCTATTTTTACAACCCTGTCAGTGAATAATCAGGACTAATGATTTTGCTCAGGTCTAAAATACTTTAGAGTCTGCAGCCTGTGAGCTGCCAAGATGGAAGCTGCCCTTGACTGGGCAAGTTCATGACCTTGCAAGCACAAGACCTTTCATTACATTTAGTAAAGTGTAATGCCATTAAAATCAGATTTAATACACTGATTTCAATTACACAGTAGTTTTATGTAAGTTACAGTGTAGTTACATTGCAGAAGGCTTTTTTGTAAATAACTAATTCACAGAATTGGAAGGATGTTTATATAAGAGATGCCTTTATTTTTTGTTTTTTTATATAATTTTTTTCAATAACTATTAGATCCAGGTTACATTACCAAGATTATAATTACACTGTATTTACTCCCAGTAATATGGCTTTCTGATCAAAAAGTGTAGTTGCAGTATAACTACTCTGAAATTTCTACTTGTGCATTACAGAGCTGTTTTCATTGCTTACAAAGTTTTGTATGACAACTATAAGAACCAAAAGAAGCAAGGTAATTTAAAACTTATTAAAAGTAAGAAATTACCACCATCCCACATTGCTTTCCTTTTCTCAATAATAAAAAAGAAAAAGATTAGATTTTTAAGAGAAGAATGAGTGCATTTTGAACATGTGTGAATCAATTATTGGAATTAATAAAATAAAAGCAAGAAGATTTGAAAGACAAAACAGAAGAGAAGCTATACAGTAAGCAGCAGCGCTCATCTTGGAACTGGCTTGAAACATATTAAACAGAACAATTAAATTGCTATGCACCCTGTGATTCTTTTCCTTCATACAAATAATAGATTAATGGAAAGTATAATGAATCAAAAAAATATTATATTTACTGTGGTTTCCTTTGATACAGAAAAGGGTTGCCTGACCTAGACAGTCCATTAGCCAAAACATTTTATCAGCAGTGGCACTGAGAGAATCATGTCACCAAAGTCATAGCTGGTCTATTTTGATGCAAAGCCCAAATGAGCCCAGGTTCCTATTTATAACTGGGCCAAACAAAAGTAGCTTCAAGGGAAATCTAGAGCAAAGTTTAATTTCCTGCCTCTGGATCCATACCAAAATGTCTTGAGCACTCTGGTATTGCAGGGTCTTATGTTCTAAAAGAAACTGTATTCTGTGGCTTACCAGAAAGGCATCAGCATTTGGTATGTTGCAGTTTGCCATGAGCATAGACAAAAAGAGGATTTCATTTTGCTATAGAGAGCTTGTTCTTGTATTTTTATTTGTTGTAAAATGCCTTTGTTAATTGTACAAATACCATCAGGCAGCGTGGAAGCTATCCCTAGGATCTGCATCACTGCTGTCCCTTGTACCATGTTGAGTGATACCAGATTTATTAGTCTTCCTAGATATGTGTCACACCTATTCAGTTGTCCAGCTAGTCCTTCACTGGCTTGTTGGCTGTCATTTGCTCATTTAACTATTAGCTTATGAGCCAGCTGTTTTCACAGGCCAATTTCACTGTGAAATAAGCAATACATACCCTGAAAAACCTTGAATAAAATGAATTTTAATTAATTTTCCATCTCATATTTGTTTAAATAGTGTATCAGGTCATTGTTTTTTTTCCAGAGTTCTCCGTATATCTGTATATATACCTTATCTGTTTGCGAATATCTAGATTTATATGAACTGTCTATATATTTTTTCATTTTATTTTTAAAGATTAATTTTTGTTCTTTTTCCTCAGACATTTCATAAAATATTATGTAAACTAGGAACAGCTACACATATATGCATAGAGATGTACCACATAAAAACACGCAATTTAGAAATGTGTAACGGGTCCTAAACCAGCAGATGAGAATATGCGTTTGAGGGATTTGTGGGAGAAGGGACACTGGAGGAGCAAAGACAAGGGAGAAACAAGCAGCACATTAAGGGATGGCTGAAGTGCTTTTTACATTAATTCCTAGTATGCTTTCTCTCGGAGAATGTAGTATAATAAGATAGTTATTTTTACAATATTGTTATTTTTCTTAAGAGTCCTCTTGATTTTAGTTATTCATTGTTACTGCTATCTTTTTCTGGCATATCATAAATCATGTTTTCTGCCTACTAGTAGACTACACCATGCAGAACTGTCTGAGCTAGTTTGAGATAAGTGGACACTGCATCTGAAAAACTTCCTAGTTGTGTTTAACTCCTTACCTGTTTTTGGAAATGATGTCACCAACACACATTTCACCTGAAGACAAAAGCTTTCCAATCATATGACTTCTTATACTGCATTACTTTTGAGCTTTCTTATATTCATAGATGCCTAAAACCATTATAGTGGTATATAAGGGTATCAAGGGTATATAAGGATATATAAGGGGTATCAAGGTGCCTACAGTCTTCTAGAATCATAGTAGCCACCTATTTTGTACCTGTAGGTAAAAGATGACATTTCCCTTTAAAAGTTTAGTGAAAAATATTCTGTCTTAACAACATATGCGATATTGCTTGTCCTGTTGGTGCTCTCCTGTTAGTCGCAGATCATAAATCATTGCAAAATAACTGACAGGTTGTATCACTAACATGCTGTACCTTATTCTGGGACTTAATTATATCAGCATCCGATGGCAACACCATAGAAAGGTGTTTGTCAGCATTTTCAATGCACATCCATTTTTTTCCAAGGTGGATGAAAACTTAATATGTCAGTAATTTCAAAACTGTATCTACTTGTACAGATATAAGAGTTGTCAGTCAGGATTTGATTTTATTTGTCCAGAACATTTTAGTTTTACTTATTTTCCAATAGGTACTGAGAACAATACATCAGTTTGTGTGGTTTTAAGAGTTCCTGTTAAAAAATATATTGAGTATAATACACTTAACTACTAAATATAGGTAAGATAAATGGCTGTCAAATAATGAAATGTTAAATATATTCAGTGTATACATTAAAGTGCCCCAGCTATATTTTCAAGGGTGGGAGAGAGAAAGTCATCAAAATAATTATCTGCCTGTTATGCCTCTTGTGGTGTCATCTTGTTACAGTAGGTGAAATGACATCATGATTTTTTTAAGAGAGATTTTTCTGCCTTTGAGTCGTGAAAAATCCAGGTGTCTTTATAGAAAGACACAAAAAATGCAGGCCACATGCTTCTTGCCTGTTTGCACATCAAATTTTTATTGTTTGCATTTTTCATTTTTGTGGCACTGAGGAATATATAATAGATATTGTAGGTGTCTAGTTCTAGAAATTGGCTTTTAATTCAAATTGTGTGATTAAAAGTTTCAGCCATTCTCACACTAGTTGAATTTTTCTGAATGAGGTAATCCATCCACAAAAAAGTGGATGGATTAAATCAAGTAGCAGTTAGTGTTATTGCTAAAATACGAAATTAATCAATGAGACAATGTGACAGGTGGAAACAGTACTGATTGTGGTGAATACTAACTGTTAGGTGTTGATAGTCCAGGAAAAATGCCACTTCCGAGTGTCACTTGTGACATCAGTAGCAGTAAAAGGAATCATATGTTGGACATTTCACTGCCATTTCATTCTGCAGCACCAAAGTGAATGAAAAAGCATTGATGTAGTTAGCTGTTGGCTCCAGTATAACATCCATCTGGACCACGCTGGCTAACACTGTTTGGTACCTGGGATATCCTCCAGATTCAATTTAACAAGAAAGACTTCTCAGCACATTTGGTAGAACTGCCTCTTCCACCTTCTTAGATCAATTTGCCTTGTGTGCAACTCTGCACTGTTTTCTGCGTGCATTTTTTTTTTTTTAAACTGTTGAGTTAATAGATGCTTCTTGCTCAAAATTGTCACACCATGCTAATGAAAAGAATTCTGGTGGTTTTTCTATATTGTATCTAATTCTGCTCAGATCTCTGCCACTGATGCTTTTTGCCTCCCAACAGTAAAGTCTACCTGAGCTTTAATGCTGTAGTCACCATTTTTGGTCACCTTTTTATGTTATAATCAGTATGAGCTGACCACAGTAAAAGTGTCTAGTATTGTAGAAATAGGTACTGTAGCACCTCAATACCCACCCCTCAGTGTGCAATGGAAAACTGTGTTTTAAGTGCCAGAGTTTCCCAAATTACACCCAAAGGATGCTCTAAGCCAGCCCCCATGGTGAGCATGGGATCTGCTGGAGCCAGGCAGCAAAATCAGCTGCAGACAGGTGGACACAGCTCTAGTGTTGGCAGAAGGACTCTGTTGTCTCCCTCCCTGACCCTTTTTCTTTTGCTACATCCTGTTAAGGAGGCAGAAGGAAACTTTCCAGAGCCACTACAAGCGACCCAGAGGCATGAGTGCCGTGACAACAGGACATTATGGAAAGACAGAGAAAAGGCAAGGGGCCCGTGCAGTCTGTGTGAGATACCTATCCAATTTCAGGGCATAGACACCTCCCTTCCCTGCACAGTCTGCTTCGACGATAAGCCAGAGGTGCAGCTGATGGTGCTCATGTAAACAGAATTAATCACTTCTGAACTGGCAATCTAATATTTACCTCCTTTTCATATTCACAAAGGAGAGAGTTTAATTTTTTTTTTTAAACTTATCCCTTGCACCAGCAAGATGTTACTTCTGTTCTTTAAAAGGAGAGACCAGTGCTCAGTCTTTTTAAAAAAAGAGTTGTGTCTTTTCAGTTACTACCTTCACTGTGAGACTCCTAATCCAAGCAATTCCCCCTTAGCCCAGAGGCAGTCACATCCATACAGAAGACCTCTACACACCAGCTCTCATATCTCTCCAGTCGACAGGCTATCTGCTCTTACAGTAGGAATAATCATCATCCATCCTGCTGAGCTGATCAAGGCCAAAAATATTAAAAATTCAAAATGCATTTTATCAAAAAGAACACATGACTTGCCTGCACAGTTATTTGAAGAACTCTTGTTTCTGAGTATGGGACTGCTTCCTCCCCCAAGCCCTAATTAATGCAATAATATTAAAAGAGTATTGGGAGCAGAAACTAAAAAGTCAAGATCTCTCTTGCCTCCCCGCTTCATGCTCAGAAGAATTCCTAGACTACTCCTCTTGTTTTTTTTTCCAGCCCAGCTTCCCCTAAGGACATTTAGTAGGGAGCCACGCAAGGCTGTGTTTATGTTGTCCTGTGTAACATACTCATTCTATAAAGATTCAGCCTCAAAAGCTGGAATTCTGCCCCAAGTCATATTCTTGTAAATTGGCAGCACCTTGGTTAACCAACAGATTTATTTTGAACTTATGCTCTAGCTTTCAAAATCAGAATTCAGGAGAAGAAATCAAAATGTTTGATAAATATTTGCTGAAATATTTCATTTTAACTTACATCACAGGTGTTACGGGTTTTATTTTTCTTTTGCACTTGTAGTCACATAAGAGGCAAAGTATTAATTGGCAGTACTACTGTAGTATAGAGATTTATTATATTTGAAAGAGCTAGTCGATTCAGCTAGAGTATTTCATACGTTAAAGTAAGGAAAGGTAAAACAACTTTTCAGAAAAATGAATCCTTGACAAAGATTTCAGCTACACAGATCAAGCCAGGTTTCCTACAGTTTTCTTTTACACTAGTAATCAGCCTCATAAGGAGGTCCGTAAAACTTTGCCAACACAATGAGAGCACAGCTGAATTCAAACCATGATAAATCACCAGGGATACCTCATTGCAATGCTTATTATAGCTGAACCAAACGTGTCTGAGCAACTGAAAAATCAAATCAAGTCCTTGTGCATCTCGGGGGAAAAAAAAAAAGCATCAAATGAAGCCCATAAAGGGTAACAAGACAGAGCAGCATCATATTCTTCTGTCAGAACACCCTTCTGGCTTCATCAAAAATCATATATTTCTTTCTTTCTCAAAAAAAATGTCATATCACAACAGGGAGACATACTATGTGAAGAAAAAATCCGTTAATGAGTGGGCTTCGTGTTACACAAATCAGACACGGGAAGCAGAAGAGTCTTCCTAACATCAGTTCCCCTCAAAGGGGGAAATAAGCTCACAGACACCATGGCTTTCTCGTTGCATTCAGTTCCTAATCCTGGTGTCCTGTTTCGGACAAAGTTCTGTTTCAGCTTAATCAGGTTCCTCAAGGAAGGAGCAAACTCTTGAGCTCTTATTTTGTTCAGAACGAGAGCACTGTTTGAAGAGGAGCAAAAAGCAAAATCAGATTATATCGTCTGCATTTCCTCCTACTTCCTGCATATTGTAAAAGCACCAACTTCAGTGGTGCTTTGTTGATTATAACAGTGGAAGATTGTCCATGCAGTATTTATACAAAAAAATCAATATTTCAGAAGAGCCCAGATTTTCCAGTGATGAGCACTCCCCATGGGAAGCCAGGTTTTCAAAAGAAATCAAATTCTCATTTAGGCACGTAGGTAGGGACTAACCTTCTAAAAGTGCTCAGCTCACAGCAGCAACCACTGCAATTTCATTACACAGATCTTCAAAGAGCTCTATACCCTAAACATGAGCTCATCTGAACTTGCAGAGTGAGATATTATCCCCCTTGAAATCAGTGGGGATTTTGCCACTGGCTACAAATGAGGCAATCCCACAAAGGGATTGCATCCTTTTCACCGATTGTGGATGCTGAGCTTTTTAAACATCTCTGGCTCTGCTGCTCTTATCTGAAGGCCCTCAAAAGTTTTCATTATTATTCTCCATGCTGAAAAAAAAAAAAAAAAAAAAAAAAACACACCCTACAGTATTTGAGAGATGAAACCAGCACAGTTCTATAGACATGTAATGCAGCTCTTTAAAACTGATTAAGAACCTGTCCTATTGTGAATGAGGTACTTTTCCTTTCATTTTGTAAAGATTTGGATAAAGTTCTATACCAAGACACAATTCTCTATGAAGTTGTAGGTTATTTTACAAAGTCATCATCCTTCATAAGGATCAAGAGGTTAGTAGTGCCATCATGGTGATGGTGGACAGAAGACTGTTTCCCAGAACAGAAGGGCACATCAGCATTTCAGAGTCACAAAAGAAATCTTAGCTTTGCTAGAGTAACATTACATGCAGTCTGTTGTTCCCCAGCACTACACAAACACCCATAGCCATGAACCCACTTACTAGAACCAAGTAGGTCTCCTGCTGCTTTCCTTCCACCAGAATTAAAGACTGCCTGATCACTTTCCTTTAGGACTTAACAATAAGGAACCAGGATCTAGAACAAACTCTTCTAAAGGCTAGTGACCTCTTCTTTATATGCGTTGGGAAGTTGGCATACATACAGCTGCTTTTCTGTTCTTGCAATAAGCCTTGAAGGAGCTTTAGTGAGCCGTGAGCCTAATTAACAAGTCAGTCTTCCCAAACACCTGCATTCAGTCAGGCAATAATCATCTAATGCACAAGATAATTAAACTGCTTATGCAAAGCCATTCTGTGGGCATGTAGCAGGGAATGGAACCAAGCCAGTACCTGCTGCTCCATTAGAATTGCTATTTATCTTAACACACTAGCACATGCTACTTCAGTTCAAGACAGCCCAGTTTCTAGAACGCAGTTTTAAACCTTTCACTTGGGTATTTTAAATGTGGCCTAAACCTCAGGCAAGTGGCAGCCATGCTGCTCAGTTACAAAAGGAGACAATCACGCCACAACTGGAAGGGCACCCGGAGCAGGACAATTACAACGTACACCGCAGCACACCTGAACTGCTTAAAACAGGACACAGTTTCAGCCCTGTCAGTGAATCACTGAGGATCTTCCTTCTCCTACTAAACACAATTTGTGAATGAGAAAAATTCCTACAGTTATTTAGCTGTACCTGCATTTTATGGTTTAGCTTTAATTTTTTTTTTTTTTAACAACTTGTCCATAATTACTGCTGGCAACTTTCTCCCGTATACAGTAGCTGCAGCTGTATTTCATAGGTGGAAGGCAGTAAATTCTGAATCTGAGATTAAAGCATGCAAATGATAGCATGTGTTACGGTTTTTCAGAGTATTACAGCGTACACAAGACCATTACACTGCCTGATGCTATCTACCATAATGTTAACAATTTACATTAATTTGCATCTCACTACAAAGCTTCTGTTAACAAGCAAGGTCAAAAGAAGTCTGCGGGGAATAAGCTCAGAACAAGATTGTTTCCTCCTAAGTTTATGGCGAATACACAGATGTCTCACACTACATAACTGCTCAGTATAAAGTGAGTTTAAAATACATACAGTGCAGTTAAAGCATAGTTTATTTAAGATGGGACTCAAGCTCTGAAAACTATGAAGATTTCATAGCACAGTGAAACCAGAATTTACATTCAAAATCTGAAATTTTTACAAATGCATAAGGAAAAGATGACAGGAAATAATCAGAATTAAAAAATTACAGCCAACAAAGAAAAACCTTGCCAGATGAAAATCATCCTTCACATACATAGGTAAAACTTTAGATGAGGTCTCCTGGTTGATGGCCCCAGTTTGAGGGTCTGCCTGAACTTCAGAATTTGCTGAGTACAGCCGTGAGAGACAGCTTTTATGTCTCCTTAGTGCTAGTTTTAGTTTGACCTGTGGCACAAACTATGAAGTTATTTTCCAACCAGTGTGCTCCAGCCTGGTCTCAGGTAGTCCACAAAGCCCTTCATTATGTCTCCAGGACCAGGAGACAAAGAGACTGAGAAACCTGGGGTCTTCTTCGTAATTCAAGGACCTATCATTATTGAAAAGCACTGAGGTCGCAACCATAAACTGTGTAACTGATGGTAGAGCAAGGTCTTCCAATTTATGTTGAGGAAGAAACATTTTGAGGAAAGAGATTTTTGTTTGGTATTTTTGATGGCTATTTGAAAATTCTTCAGAGGTTTGTAGTCTTTAAGAAGCAGAGCAAGCAAGGTGTGTAGATTACTTGACCAATGCAATAGCAAGCTGAAAGAAAGGTAGACGATAATTCATGTTACACATCCTTTAACATAACAGAGTAAATATATAACATTACATCAACATATTAGTATGTTTTTCATGTCTTCTTATCTTGATTTTAGAGAAGAATGGGAAGCAAGAATAGCCAACATCAGATTACTTAGTACTGATATACCTCATGTCACGTATGATAAAGAAAAAGATTGATATAGTTGATTAATATCAAATAGATTGATATTCTTGAAAAACCATTGCTTTTTTAGCACAGTGAAAAGTAGCCAAGGGAGAGACAAAAAGTAATCCTGTTAAATTTTTGGACAATCAAACACCATCAGAGTATCATGGTGTTACAGTCCAATATATTACAAATCTACAAAACACTTAGCGAAGGCCAGAAACCTAGGCCTTCCGATGACTTCAGACAATTGTCACAATATCATGAAAGTCAGTTATATATTTAATATTAAAAAATCTTTCTGAGCCAATCTTGGGGAAAAAAAGTTAATTTTGGACTTCTACATTTGATGAAACAGTATTTGTTAACAGCTTGTTTTTGTTTAGTAAATGGCAAAAACTATTCAGAAGAAAAGTCATAATTTCTAAAGTCTTGTGTATTTAGCCCAAATTTACAAATTTGGTAAATTTGTGTTTAACTGAAGTCAGGATTCTGTCCAAGAAAAATTCTTAGGAAACTTTACAGGGTAAAACTGCAAAGTGAAATGATAGCCTTTGTTCCTAAAAACAGGCGATCTGCATTTGATGAGGAACGTTGCTACATTATTCCACTAATGAGTGGAATCATTTCAAATCTGAGCAACAAAAATGGGAGTTAACATTTTATAGCAACTAACTATAAGTCGAGTTTATAAGCTGATTCCTCTTTTGAACTTAATGAAAACAAGTGTTACAAACTGAGGGGTTTGTTAAGCATTAACAGCATCTTAATGATATCTTCAGTTTGGAAAACAAGTGTATTACATATATATGTGTGTGTGTGTGTGTGAATACATGTGTATTCACAAGAGGATGCAGTAAATGTGATTCACTTACAGAATGAAAAACAGTTCTTTTGCTGACCTGTAGCTATTATGCTATTGATCAAGAGGAGTTTCTTTGGAAAGCTTTTAGGTCCAGTAGATAAGGCATGCACTATTTGCAAGGTAGATGGAATATCAAAGCTCTTCATTTAGAAATAAGGCATGGATAGAAACTAGAAGACAAACCATGCTTTTTCCTACTTAGGATGTGCATCTGGGCCAGCTCTAAAACAGGAGGAGAGTTCTTTTTAGATGGAAGAGTACTTGATAAACACCAGCCATTTTGTACAAACTTTGAATTTAGTGTCTGTTAACTCTGAAGTATCTTAGCAGTCTATTTTTTAAGTATTGCTTCTGTAGGCAACAAAAGTCATAGGCTGGCTGCCTTATCTCTCTGGTAAAAATGTCACAGCTTAGGCATTTCATGACCCATTTCTGGAGTTCATGGTTGCAAAAGACAGTGTATTAGTACTGAAAAGAATTTAAGTTTTACTTTGATCTGAGTATCAGTTCCTGCCATCATTAAAATTTTACAAAATAGAGGACAAATAATTAGGTAAATACATTTTAACACTACTGTATTCTTCATTCTTGCATATAGGCATTTACTGTCATAACATTTCTAAAACCCTTGTCTGCTTCAAGGAAAAGATAATTTGAAACTTGAGGTGGGTGATGACTTGACGATCCCGTGTGCTCAGAGGTAGAAATCCTGCATTTTAGTTCTCGTGATTTGAGAACAGCTAGCAATCTTCTGTTTTTTAAACTCCCTCCAGACTGGTAAGTGACTGACTGACTGCATTACTATCTCATGCCTTATTAATATAATTTATTAATCTAGTAATTCAGTTCAAGTTGGCACTGAGTGTTGCTGAAAGGAATAAAATAAAAAGAGCATCAGGATAAAATATTATCATCTTGCCATCGCTGCAAATCTTAATGACAGTACAAGAGAAAGCTACGCTGATGAAGTATTATGTATCTCGTGGTGATACGATTACTGTATCTGTAGGCCAGAAGCCACATTGCACTGTAAAGGAAAGAGCACTGCCATGGTTTAAGCACATTAAACAGTGCAGCATGCCTGAGCTGCGCCCGCGACGCCGTGACAGCGCAGACAGCCTGCCTGTAATAAATATGCAGCAGTTGTGAAATTACTATGGTGTTGAATCAGTCATGGGTATACGCAGAGGCTGCTGAATTTCTTCCTTTCTTCTGAGCCAGACTTTCCTTTCTGAAAATAAGAAACAAAATTGGGAGAGAAATGAACTATGATATTTCTCTCTTGAGTCTTTTTATAGACCGGAGTGTCAAAAAGGCACCCTTTTTCTTTTATGTAAAACCAGGGGCTTCAGTCCCCACGCCTAGGAATCTCTAAGATCTGCAAAAACACAGGATAATTTTCCAGACAAGCAGGACAGTCAGCATACGAATGTTTATCCAGCTAAATATCTATCCAGAGTCATCTGACTTTCTCCTGTGCTTTGAAGACAGCTATCACACTCAGTATCACTGATGATTTGCAGATTATCCTTTAGGAAGAGTTTACTTTTATTTTAACAATATATTCATTTCCATAGGAGATTTATTATACCATGTGACATGGTATCAGCAGTAGCTATCAGAAATAGTTACAGAAAGCACAAAAGAGACAGAGAGTATGTTGGTATGGGGAGAAAAGAGGAAATCTCAACCAAATATTGACAGGGTTCCGCTGAAACTTTTCAAGTTGTGCCCTGCCGCAGAAACCCAGTGAGGTACAGCGCAACTCTGAGAAGAGACTCCAAAATAGTTTTGCAGACACAGCTGCCTGGAATTCTTTCTGCAAAGCAGTTTCTTTGAAAAATGCCATGTACCTGAACCTGAAGCATTCCAGCAAAATTAAAGTCAAGGTTACTATAGAACTCCCCCTGAGCATGGGATAGGCTGCTGCGGACTTCAGGGCTTCAAGGGGCCTGACAGCGTTCAGGCTTTTTGCCGTTGAGCTGGAACTCAAGAATCTGGAACAAAAAGGGCATCTACATATCTGAGGCCAACGCCAACGTTCAGGTGGTTGAAGGTTTAGACCTGCAGGCAGGGTAGACCCCCAAACTTTGGATCTGTCTGGTAACAGAATATCCAAGAGCCATGAATGTGGAATCAAAGGTGGCTTTTATTGTGGCTGCTTCTAGTCCCTGCTGCAGAGCCTGGAGCATCAACAAAACTAAGATGAACAGTTCCACAGTTGTTTAGTCCCAGGGAGAACATATCACTTCTGAAACACCATCTTGCAGTATTTTCTGCACAGAATTCTGTTTGAGGAAACCGCTTTGCAACTTTTGAGTTGTGAGGGGGTTATTTGTTGTTTTTATAGCGTTTTTTTTTTTTTAAGGTTTCTAATATCAACCAAAAGGCTATTAAAAAAATGAAATGACTTGCAAAACCTGTTTTTCTCCCATTCTGGTTATGCAATCCTGTGTAATTTCCATGTGAACAAAAAATAAGATGGTGTCCCACTGTGCACAGTATTCATAAAGATTTGCCAGCATTTATTGCTACTAATGAGACAGACTAGCTACATACCAGGACATTTTGTGTTTTTTCTTTTAAATGTTCGCATATGATTCCATCTGTTCCAATTTGACCATCACTTATTTCCACAGGTTGCAAGGGGATTTATTTTCAAGGGCCTGATTACACTGCAGACTACAGTACAGCATAGTTAAGAGCAGTTGGGCTGGTTTTAAACTAGACTGCGTTTGGGGACTGTAGTAGTAGAGCCATGATAACCCAGATCCCTTACAGGATAATTTACTGTGCTTATCTTCATGAAGCAAAACACTGAGCAAAAGCTACATTGGATCAACAGTATATGACTGGTTCATACTAATTCACCATCCACACGGTTATTTGCACTTGCAAGAAAAAAATGTATATATTTAAAAAATTTTTAAAAATCAGACCATATTTCTTTCCCCTAAAATAATGAAATTCTACTAATTAATGGGATGTTTCACAGTGATATAGAGTTAGTACCTTCTGATCTGGCTATTACAACTATGCAGCAGTAGAAAAAGAAGATAATTTCAGAAACATCTGGTTGGATTTTGAGAGAGAAATGTCTAATTGACAATAAATTGTAATGTGATTAAAAGTATTGACCATGCCTTAGATCTTTTATGAAAAGTTCTACTGCCCATAAAAAGAAAAAAAGAAAGAAAAGGGAGAAAATGAAAAGTATTTTTCTTACTGGAGAAGACCAAGTTGTCCCAGAGACAAGCATCCAGTGGTTACTGCCATGTTTGCTGTGGGTCAACGACAAGTATGAATAGCATAGTGTTTATTATAAGTTGTGCAATAGTGCTTTATCGTGAAAAATGACTACTCTTGTTTCATTTCACTGAATGAAAGACATACCATGTTTTCTATATTTGCATTTTTTCAGTGATGCATTTGATTTTTTCTTCGTATTTCTCAGTGTCTTTTTTTGTGCTATTACTACCCTCTTTACCTCAAAAATTGCTTGTATTTTAAATATTCTTTTAATATTTTATAAGACTATGAAACACAGAATTAAAAACTATTGTCCCAACCAATGCCAGCAAAACATCCATGCATTTGTAGAGGCCTCTCCCGAGAATCATAATAAGAGACATAATTAATTGCCTGATCAGACTTTGGGTTCATGTCTATTACAACATAATGGCTAAAAATAATTTACGTATCTATTGACAACTTAATTATTAATAGTGAAACTTTTAATTTTAAAAGGAACCCTAATAGTAAACCCAGTGGGCTCAGAATAACAAGTTGATGCAATTAAAAATGAAAAAATCTTTTTATTGAGGCTAGAAAATAATGTTGGAAAATATTTAGAGGTTATTCAACACATCTGTGAAGACTCTAGAATTTGCTTCACGGCTCGTCTTCTGTCTGGAAATCCTTCGCAGCAAAAATCTAATGACATGCATCAAGAAACTAATTGTATAGGAAGCCTTCATGTCTCTGCTCTTAGTCAAGCAGAATGACTTTTCAGAGCCTTCTACTCTGCTAATAAAGATGTGGCTGTATTTTTCCTAGCATAGATCTGAGAAATAATTCTATTACAGCTGCTGCTCTTGCTAAACAATTCAGTCTGCGAACAAAGAACCAGGATTGTTTAATTGCAACTCAGTGTGTGAACAAAGCTGACCCTGCATCTTGGCTCACTGAAATACCCCTCTTTAAGAAACATAGTCTAAAAAGATAGGATGAATTTTGTCCTGTAACCGAGTAACAGGGAGCATAAGACATTCATGGGCAGGACCTGCCAAAAGTCTCGCAATGGACAGAGAATATCACAGGGTTTTTATCTAAACTCAACCGAAAGAAAACACTGCCTCAGGTTTCCTTTGGCTATATCAACGTTAATAATTTATATTGTTCTGGATGCAAAATAAGAGAAGAGAATAAGTCTTATTTCCTCCTCCTTAAATTCTTCTTACCACTACGCTTTCCCCAGACGTTATTTATAACGGATGGAAGGCAGGTAAGAGTGCTGGCTACGTAAGTCCTATTCAGCATAACAAAGACATCTTGAAGTCTCATGAGGCGACTGTGGTGGAGATGAGCGTCATTTTGGGCAGCTCAGCTTAGCAAGTGAAGCAAACAGAAATTCCTCCCTGCAAATGAAGTTCTTCAGGTTAGGAATGATCAGACTCTGATTATCAATTTATTTCATACCTTTCTGTGTCACTCTTGCGATAACTGAACAGACTAGAAAGACTGAACTCCACAAAGACTGCATGCACTAAATGTTCTTCACCACTGGTTTCTTCTTCCTTCTAGACCAGATTTTCAAAGTCAATGTAGAATAATTCTTCTGTGTTTCACTTAGTAAATCAAACCTGCTCTACTTTGGTTAGGAGTTTTAAATAAAGGAAAAAAGGAACTGTGCTGATAGCCCTTTGGACCAATAGTATTGGCAATCTTCCACTTCTAAAATATATTTTCTACTGCGAAAATAAATCATCTATGAAAATAACACTATTTATTTCCAGTGGGAATGCAAGCCTGTAATAGTATAAATGACATATCTCTAGATTGCTGCATGTCTCAGAAAACAGGTCTGCAATAAAGCAAGTCTAATCCTTGAGAATTTATTTGTAGAAAATCCATCAGGGGTAATACTGGAAACCCTCTATCAGTATCAAACATAAAGCAAAGCCTATCCAAAGCATATGTAGGCAAAGTCAGTCTTTTTTTAATAAAAAAATAACTTCTTCCTGAGAAGCCAGCAGGCAAAGCCTCCAGAAGATTTCTACTCCTGGGAAGTGCATACACATTTTTCCTTAATTGAAACAGATGAAGATTTTTGTTAAGCTGTTACATTCTTCAAAAAGCCTCTGTGGCTGTCATCAACGTTATCTTTTGATCTAGGGCTTTGCAGGCAACGTCTACAAGATTTTTTTCAGGCAGCATGTTTGTTATTATGTTATTATCTCTGATACTGAAAAAACACATTTTTATGAGAAAGTAAGAAATAATGTTTTTCTTCTTCATTTAGCACATACAGTACCCCAGGACTGAATCTGACCTAACTAAAAAGGATTTGTGGAGGGAAATAGTATCTTCCACTTCTGAGTGTATCTTTTTCTCAGTATTATTCCAACTGATTGGAAAAAAATTATGGCTTTCAGGAATAGAAGTTTTTTAATAATATAGAAATGGAAGAATTTTAAGTTTTTTTTGTTTGTTTGTTTTCATAGCCCGCTTCCATTTCTGGGCTTTTCATAATTCAGGAACGTTTCTGTTAATGTTTGTGTACATGATTAGTACATGATATTTCATTAATTTAATTAAGCATTTAGGTGCACAAGAAACAGACATTTTTTCTGGGCATAATTAGTACATCCAAACAGTTTTAGTTCATGAATTAGAAGGTAGGGGGGGGATGTATATCCAAACTAGGTTGTAATAAATTCACTACAGTTGGAATGTGTTACCAAATCATTTGTTTTCTTTATCTTAAGGAACTAGGCCTAACAGTAGGGAAAATACAGAAAATATGAACTTAAGACATGCAGAATTGGTAGAAAAAATCATTGTGCAAAGAGAAATATATTGCTAAATGGAGCAAGTTTAACTCTTTTTTTTGTCTAACAGTTTAGTTTAGTTTACCTTCTGGCCAGCATAGGTCAACTGTCCAAAAGCAGTTCTGATTTAGACTTCAGACATGGCTCCTCTTGTAGTGGCTTTGATATGTGTCTTCCACCCATGATGTATTTTATTAACAGAAGGTCCATTTCAGCCACAAAAACTCAAGAGTGGTTTCAGTTGCTGCTCTGGCATAAAAAAGAGTGTCATGAGGCGGTCACTTGCACTTTCAAAGGAATGCATTAGGGCACATATATAACTCTATTAAATTATAGACAAAATAAATACGTTGAGTCTCAGTGTTCCCAGGAAGAAGGCTTTGGGGGTTTTTTGAGTCTTAAAATGTTTTTGTCACATCTATATTTATATTCATCCAGCAGCTCCAAAAGGTTTAAAGATGGTCTTCTGTTTTGCTAGCAAATATTCAGTAACAGAGTGGAGAGTGTTTTAGCGTGGCTGTTCCTATCCTAAAATGATTTAACTGGCCCCTGGGATGCTTTAAGAGCAACGCATTCGATTAAACTAGCCAAGAATAGTTCATTGCTTCTAAGATCCTAAAAGGCCTAAGACACTAGAAGAAAGGAAGTTCTTGCGGTCAGGTCCTGTTCTTTTACTGACTTTTCTCATGTGTCATTCCTAGTCTCATTAAATGCAATTTACGGAATTTTAGAAAAAAATGGGACCGACATTATTCAGGATGATAGGCTTGGGTTTTCTATGACAGCTGATCATTTATCTTCGCATTTTTCAGAAAGAAGTACAGCCCTTACTCACATAGGTCAATAAGGGCGTAGATACAAGAAACCAGCAAGTGCAGCTAGAACACATACATCCAGACAATAAAACTTAAAATTAAAATGATTTGAGTTCAAAGGGCTATTTTACTTTGCTTATTTTTTTCAATATATGTTGGCGTAAATTGTAAGGACAGAGAGAACAAGAGAGAGAGGAAGAAAAATTTAGAAAGTCAAATAAAAAGGGAAGGGTATTGAGTGGGTGGAAACCTTTCGCTGTTAGATAATTACAGTGACATTGGGGAGTTCACTCTTCATAACTACAGCGGCAGAGGTATGCTATCTAAAGAACGTAACTATCGGTAGAGACTTAGAATCTGCATGAAATTAATGTGGAAATAAGTTTCTCAAAATCTGCATGTTTGGCACAGCATATAGTTATATTAATTTCTTTGAAGGATTGGAGATAAGTATCCTGGCAATGATGGCGGATTGTTTTAATTTAAGTCAACTATCAACAATTTTAAAAGTTCCTGGACAATTTAGATAAAAAAATCCCTACTGTGAATAAAGTACATACAAAAATAAAGCTGTTACTGTTGCTTTTACAACATGCTATGGAAAACTACAATTAGAATAAGAGGACTGCATAAGTCAAGTACCAGAGATTCTAGGGAATAGAAATATCTTGCTTATCATCTGCTTTTTAAAACTGTGACATTACCAAACCATGACTAATCCAACTTTACATTGTCACCTTCATGCACTTCTACAGCCATCATGGTTTTTTTTCATCCTGTCCATTCTTAAAAAACTGATTACATTCTCTGATAGCTTTCACACATACACATAACTGTACATGTGAGTACATGTTGGGGGGATATAGAAGATAAATTTGGTATAAAAGTTCATTACTGTGTATTTGGGATTTCTTTAATACTAGTCAGAATATTCAAGTCAGTCAAAATTAGTGTCAGTTACAAACCTACAAAAATGGCTGTGAAAATGAACACTCACAATGCTACTTAGATTTAGCCTGAGGACCATGTTTGTAAAGAACTATCTAATTCACCTTAGGTTTTTTAAGAGGAAGCTAGACTGTGAAGGCTTGGGAGAAGTTATTTTATTACATTTATGGAGGGCTTATAAAAGGTGATTATTATTGTCTTCTTGTCTTAAAATGTCTGAATCCATGAGTGGGACTTCCAGATTATGGCACAGTGAAGTCTTTACTGGAGAGGTTCATGATAACTGCTCCGAACGTGGAAGGTTTCAGAGTACACTCGGGCAGGAGGTTTTGTGGAACACATGAAGCTCAATAGCTTGGGAAAAGGCAAAAGGAGAACCACGGGTATGACCACAGTTCATGTTACATTTTGACTTCACTCTTCTAGGAAGAGTAGCTTTGCCTTTAATGTAGTTTCCCGGGGGTTGTTTTTCAGGATTGCTTTAACTTACTTCTTTATCAGCTTGAGGAGCATGAAATCAAAAGAGTTTTCAAAGATATCATACTGCCTCATCAAGTAGGATAGAGATTGTTTCTCTTTAGTTTTTTATTACTGGTTTGAATTTGTGAAAGAGTTTCCCTGGCTGGATAGTCAGGGGAGTAGCACTTGATCTCATCTGTTTTTTACAGAAACTATATACTATGCAAATCCCTGCAAAATCATGTTTCCCTAAGTTCTTGGAAATTCCAGTACTGACATGCTAAATAAAAGGTAGCATTTTAAATAAAGAAAAGCTTTTTAACTTGAAGTCTCATTTGAAGTTGCAAAACTAGTGATAACTTGGAAATCTGAAGACCGATCCAGGGAATCGTGTGCTATTTGTAGAAACTTGACCGTCAGGGTTCTTATCTTTACCAAACAGTCCCCTGCAACACTTCTTATTCCACACTGTCCAACTAAAATGAATTATGTAAAGCCATTCTTCTTGCTCAAGGCTGTTCAATTCAAGTTTAGTGTAAATAGCGTTATCAAAAGCTGCTGGAAAGGGTAAGCTACATGAAGTTCTATTGATGCCTGATGTAGCTCCAAAGGAAGAGCAAAAACCCTAACCCAAATGCTACAGTAGTATTTTGCAAATCTAGTCTTATCCCAAGAGCTCAATGTCGGCAGAAGCTCAAGTACATCTACTGATTAACAGAGGACCCATAGGGATCATAGGCAGAGTGCTTTAAAAGTGACCCTTGACTCCCACATATTTTCAGAACTTTAGTTGCTATGAAAGCTGGAAGCAAATCCCCATTGCCAGGTTAACTTGAAAACAGAATTCATTCTTCCAGATATCTTGTCAGGGTTGGTAAAAACCTCTATAAAATGCTAGAAACACATAATAATGACTACATGATTTTTTTTCCCCCCCTGCACTGGTATCTAAGTTTTGTTTCATGCTGGAGGCCTTATAGTCATGTTGTTTCCATAACAACATGAAGTAAAGCACAACTGGAAGTTGTTTGCAGCATTGCTGAGTTATATAATAGAACAACAGGAGTCGCTCTGAATGTTCAGGTAACACTTACTACACAGTTAGGGCGCAGGTCCCATGACGGTCAATTCAGGATCACCTGTCAATTCTGCAGGAATTCCTCCCATCTTCATCTCAGTTACACATTGAGCAAAAATTCAGTGCATCAGTTCACATTCAGTATATATTTAATGCTTTGTACGTATCTACAGATGTGAAGAAAATAACCTGAAATATCTTAATTTCAAATCTGTATTAGTATTTTCTATATAGCATAGTTGAACTTACAACATGAATCTTTTGTCTTTGGTTCTGAACATGGACCCAGGCAGAGGAAGGGGCAGGAGAAGAATGAATGCACTTATTTTATTTTTCCCAAATCTATATTTCAATTAATTATGACCCCATGAAATGTTGACATATTGAAAGTATTCAAAGTGCCTCAGATGTGAAAAACAGTATACAAGAGAAACAGGAATATTAATCCTGTTAACAGGATGTTAATCTCCCCATGAACTGAAAGAAACACAATTGCCAAATTACAATACAAAGAATTACTGAAGGTACCAGCATAACTAAGGCTGCACTTTATTTTTTTCTGCAAAGAAACAGAAGGTCCTGGTTAAATCCCAAATGCTATCCATCCTAAGGAAAATCCTAAGAACATTACCCTCTGAAGCCATGAGATTTCAAAATGTCCTTCGAACATACTTAATGGGAAAAGATGATTCTTCTGTGAGACTGTTAAATCTCAGAAATTTAGTTCAGCATTTAAAGAATGGGAAAATACCAATTACCCACTGCCTCCAAAATTTTTAAGCAACTTTCTTAGTATCTTATAGAATCTTGTGGCACAGTCATGGATAAAAATCCAATTCTCTGGGCATTTACTGCTTTATCTGAAAGTCTCCTTTCTCTTCTTGCATTTCCCTGATCTTTTTTTAAATTATTAAGATTATTAAATTTATTAAGTATATGAAAGATTATGTCCAACAGACAACTGTGTTCCTTAGAACAAAGCAATCTCATCCCACAAGCCTGTCTTCAATGTGCACTTGTAAAGCAGAATTTTGATGTAAAAATCTATCAATTTAATAGCAGATCCAGCTTTTTTCTTTTTCCTTGAAGTTTTCTTCTCCAAAGTGCAATTGGGCAAGCAAGGAAGTAACTGATATTACAGAACAGAGAGGATCCTTGCTCTCACTTAATGCTGCATTGTGAATGGCCTAGAGCAAGCAACCCCTGCTTATAATCAGATAAAAGCCTGTTTGGGGAAGAATTATGTGATATTTAAGGTCCTCTGCTACTGACTTTTCAAGGTCCGATACTTGGATAACTTCATATTGATTTTCTTGGAGGAGGCAAAAGGATATGCTCAACACAAAGGATACATACATCTTGCCCTACATCCACAACAAGGAGATATCCAAGGAGATAAAGATTTAAAAGGAAAAGGTCTTGGCATCATCATGGACAAAACATGCTGTATTTTTATTACCAGTTATTGCAGTCAGGACTACTTGTTTCCAAATGTGTAATTAGGTAGATGTTTGGTGGGGTAGAGGTTGGATAAATAACTCCATCTTGATTCATTATTTCTAATCATTGTTGCCCCAAAGCAGTTGACAGAATGAGATAAATCACAGTAGTCTCTTCCACACAGCAGTTTTGCAATTATATTAAATTATTTCATTGGACAATTTAACAAACAGTAGGACACTTTCTCTGGTCAATTGACCCTGATGACTGTTACCTTTCCTTTTAATGAAAAACAAAGCAAAATGAAGGTAATGGCTGGGATATGATTCTTCTATCTAGACACATCCCTCTAGAGTAAACACTAGGGAGAAGATCTATTTTAGTTTATTAAAAATGTTGATACATGAGCAAATGGATAAAAGTGGTGCAAGAATAAATTTCAGATAGAAATTTGGGGCAGGACTATAGCCATAGAAAAGGGATCTGTTAAGGATCTGGACTTTAAGGTCTAGGTATGAGTTGATTTAATAGCATCTTAAATTTTACTTAGTATGATAAGCTTTCCCATACTGTTAATTTCTGATAGTTGTATCAGACTTTAATTCAATTAGCATCTGTGCTTTTATAAATTAAAATCTAGCTTTTTACTACTGATTTTTCTTCCTGTGAGATGTTTACTGTACTCACCGCAGTAATGTCTTTAAAACAATTATCTAAAAAATTCAGAACATTACAACAGAAATAAATGAACATAGATTGATAGCTTAATTGGGCCAACAAGGCACAATATACTCAAGTACATTTATGTGAAGAAAAGTAATTTCAGTAAGAGTATATTTGTCACTTTCTTGAGCTTTTAAAAATACTTGAGAATGCAAAAAGTTTGCTTTTAAGAAAGCTGGTGGAAAATTGCTGAAAATATTTATGTGAATATTTATTAACAAGAGTATCTGGATGGGAGTTAACTCATGCTGACTTGAACGTGTTTTGCAGTGTCAGTCCTCAGCAAGTAAAATATCATGAGCAGAAATCAGTTAAGAACAGAGAGAATCCATGCTGAAAATTTTGCTGGAACTGAAGTGATTATGTAAAAACCTGCTCCAAAAATCTCCACTTGAAATGTAGGAGAAGGGTCCGGAGCAGAGCCTGTGGCACAGAAACTGCTCATCAGGTTTGGTGACTACCCTAACCACCTAGTCACAGAGTCACGTCTGTGTCTTGGAGCATTCATCGATTCTTTTGCTGGTGACTTCAGTTCTTATCTCCAGGAGTTTGACTTTGACAGAGACCAAAGAGAAACACTAACTCAGAACAGGCTTATGGTGAAGGCATCTCCCATGTCCTGTGCAAGTACACTAACAATTAGACATGGCTAGTAACCGTTTTCACTTACTTTTCTGCATATCTCTTAAAAAACGTTTCCATTAAATCAACAGGATGAATATTTAAGATTAAATTTTTTCTCATGCAGTGAACAGCTAAAACTAATTAACTTCCTTTTTCAGTTGTATTTCATCGTTAGCTGGAAAAAGCAACAACATATCCATTGTGCAGCTGAAGGATCTCTCCCACAGCACATTCTCTATGAGAACAGGCTGCTCTACATCTAACGCTTCTAAAATAAATGTAGGATTTTGAGCCCACTGGGATTTATACCAGTCTAAAGTTTGTGCTGACTGAACAAAGCCTAACAAAAATCAACTACATGCCACTTACAGATGACAGAGCAGAGTTCTGCTGCAGAGACAGAGCGCCTTCAGGAACTTGGCTCTTTTGCTTTGGGCAGTTAAACAGATGATGAAAGGAGATACATCCACAACTTTATGGTAGTGAATATATAGTTATGGCAACTGTTGAAAGAGATCTAAGATCCTCTTGCTCGGCATAGGTCCTACTCGCTGAGCTATGGAAAATCTCTCATATTTGCCATCAGTAAAGGGCCACAGACACTAAGCTCAGCTCTTCCTGTCCCTCTCAGTTGTGCCAGGTATACACACCGCCATTTCATCAGAATGCATTCACTATATTGCTTATCACTGACTTGTAATGGCAGGTTTTAATCAGCCCAGACATTCCAGTTCACAGCCTGTTACGAAGGTAACTTCTGTGAAAATTTCATAAGGTAAAAGGAAACCAGTGTGCTGAAAGACTGAAAGACTTTCAGGAATAACATACTTTTGGAAAAAAAGTCATTAATTTTGTATTTTTTAATGAACCATGAGCACCTGAATTGAGTGATAAAAGTATTATGGAATTAGAATTACCAGATTTTCACTCATTTACATCTGCATTGTTTTCAGCTGCATGTTTGCCAGTCACATTTAGGGAATGTTGCCAATACTGCAGTAGCCTGAGGAACGTTTTGGCTCGAACTCACTGTGTAAAAATCCATGGAGTGTTTTTTGTATTCTAAATTGTCTCTTACAAAAGTTGGTAATTCAAGCAACTGAAGAAACCAAGAAATATGTGCCTTGAAAACCCATCAGCAGGTCTTCTTACGTCAGCATATTACAGTATATATTTCACATCCTAACTATATATATTAACAATAGGCTGTTTCAACATAAAAGCAGATAAGTTAGTTTGAGGCCCATTGAGCATTGCTAATTTTCCTAATGTATCACAATTACATAAACACCTGCGCTAAATAACTTTGCGCTGATCATTGCTGAGCGAATGTACAGTGTTCAGTAGCCCTAAAAACATTGAATACCTTGCTATTTCAAATCCTCTTATTTTTCTCTCTCTTTGCAGCAAGACATGCTAAAATTTCTTAATGCAGTAGCCTATGTGCTAGGGTAAACATACAGATCTTTATAAAAGGTACATAAATCAGGCATTTGAATAGTTCAGTTAGCACCATCTGTCTACAAATGACTCAGGTCTTAAACGGGCTAAAGGAAAAAAATGTGTTGATTACCTTAACGCCGTTATATTTTTCAGCTACACGTCAATAGTTTTACTGCTACTTACCGTCATGGCTGCAGCTGCTTAAATGCTAAAATAGTTTTGCTGGAGCTGGACAATGTTCTCGAACGTTGTCGCATCAGCAAGAGGTACGCCACAGCGCAAGCCGGCAGCCTGCGGCTGCGCTCAGACTCCCGCTCTGCGCCACGTTTCCAGCACGCAGCTTCTGGTCAGCCAGGCGGCGTGAAGTCCCTCCCGCGTCTTTTCAAGACAGCAGTATTAAACCGTGGTGTTCTCCACTCAGCGTATCTGTAGCACTCCGCTTCCTTATGCCTGCTACAAGCAGAGAACATCAGAGGGCCTGCGTCTGACCGCTGCACTTGGACATTGTACCCTCCATGTTTGTCAGGGGAACAGCGACGGTGTTTCCCTAGAGCGAAAGAAGCTACTCTGCCAAGATTCGCCCAACACGCAGCCAGATTATTAGCTTCATGAGCAACCAGCTTAGGCTGGTACTTCAGCAAGATGACGTTCAAGCATGCTGGAATAATCAGCCCCTTCCTCATTTCTTATATTAATGATATTAGAGTAAATATGGTGTTTCCCTTGATTCACTCTCAACACAAATTATATCAGAAAGGTTTTCAGAATTCATATGGCATCCGCTTGCCGGATAATTTTTGTGGTCACTAAAGCAATTCACAGCTAAAGCAGCATCTCCTCCAGTTTCAACTGTTGCCATTATGGCTATGTTATTTGGAACGATTTAAGGCATTGACTAATTTCCATTCTCAGTTACACAGAAAGTAAGACACTTATTCTGCAAGTGTTCTAAGGTAATTTAGATAAATATATTATATTTTGTTTGGGCACCCAATCTGTTGGCTTTCAAATTTTCTACTACTTCTTGGTAGATGTGCATAACTTTTCTCATTCAGCCCTAATCATAAAACACAGCGATTATCTATAACCTTGACATTGTCAGTCATGTGAAATCCAGAAAATTTATTTTAAAAATAATTAAAAACTAGGTGTTCTCTATGGCCTGTGCACGACTGAGTTAATAACATACACATGCCTATTCAAAGTCTTTTCAAAACTCAGACAAGCTTTGATGGAAGCAAGTTAATAAAGCTGCTAGCCCTTGCTTTCATTTTATCCTTAGAAGAGCATTCAGTAACTTTAACTGGTGTGAATTAATCTTAGAATCTTTAGGATCTGCCTGAATTCTTAAAACAAGTATTTCCTATGTAACATCACATTGATTACAGGGGATTAAGCACTAAAAAAAATACAGTATTTAGGACAAAACATTCATTTCCCCAAGAGCAGTGTTAGCTGAAAATGGGCCTGGTAGGCATGTATTATAGAAAACCCACAAGTTGGGGGTTCTTTTATTTATATTTTTTTAAGTGACATCAACATCTATAGCCAAATTTCTGCAAATTTCTTTCAGCAAAAGGGACCTGAACAGGGCAGATTTTACGCCCACTTACAGTGTAAATAATCTCACTGGATGAAAGGTCTTTTTTATTTTTTTTTTCCTTGTAGAAATCCTTTTCCTTGAACAAGTAGTTTAGGGAAAATTTTCAAAGAACTAGATGACCAAAAGCAAAAATTAAATCAGCTGACTACCATACTCTTTATGCTTTTGAATATCTTTCTATTTCATTTTAATTGCCACTTCAAACATGAAAAAATACCCTGCAAGAAATGATAAACGTAGTGATATTCAGTCTTATTATCAATGCCAGAGAAAGTAGTTAGGAAGTATTAAAAAAATCTCATCATGAGGCATTTGATACTTCTACCAGGAGGAGCAGCACTACAGGGAAATCAGCAAAAATAACTTCCGCAACTGAAGGAAAAATACAAAGATAAAAGTATGTTTGCTAATGAGATGAATGAATTAATTCAAAGTGTATAAGGTAATGAAGTGACACTCCCTGCACTCCTTAAACTGTCTCTCGCCATGATATGAAATGATAAACTTGGCACTTGGGGGAATTCTGGTTGAAATACATGGAAAAAATACATTCTTTAAATAAGGAAACAAGAGCACAAGTGTCACATCCAGCAGACAACAAGTTAGTACGGTTTTGAGGTGAGGAACTTTGCTCATTACTGCTGCAGTTCAATACATCTCTCTACTTAGTGTGCTATTTATTAAGCAATATTGTGCAAGAAAGGACAATGCAATTCACTTTCAGTATTACATGAATTACAGTGAAATCTGTGGATACAGAAAATGTAAAACTTGTTTTTTCTAACAACTTCTAAGATAAAATCATGAAGATAAAATTATGCAGAGAATTTTTTGCAGGAAAATAACGTCATGGCATAGCATGACCTCTTTCACTTTGCAGAGAAGCCTGTAAAAACTTTGTTCTGTTTAAATCAGTGAGTACAAATACCTCTGCCATGCCTCACTGATATTCCCTTTGATCAGTATAATTCTCTAAAAAAAACCCAAAACAACAAGAAAAAATGCAATATTTGAACTTACTCAAAAGCAAGCAAATAGCAAGGAAAACCAGATCACCACTCTTCCTTTCAGAGAGGCCAGATGTCCAAGTCAGAACAGATTACCGGGAAAGTAATTGTGATAACAAGCAGATAACAAGTAGAGACTACAGCATATTATGTTTTGCCACTGGTATATGTTATTTTCCAATAGCAGTACACTTCTGCGATATGACACTTGGTCACCTTCCTCAGGATTCAGATCTTAAGATATTCTAGAAATCCTTAACATTGCACAAATACTCTTGAACTCCTAAAATACTTCTTAATGTGTGTTATGCTCTAAAATACTTTAAATATAGTTTCCCTCCTCTGATGTAGAAAATAGATGGAGCAAGAAAGAAACAGTCGCAGCACGTGCAACCTGTGCTCTTAGGGCTTAGCTGTTCAGTGCTTGGCTTTGTCCGGCAAAGGGCTCTGACCACTTAGGTAAACTCAGGCTCTTCTAAATTTCTAGCTACTGATCAAAGAAAACAGATGAAAATACATAGTACAAGCAAACCCTAAATGCCTATTGGTAAATACCGATTTCACAGTTACTTTGTGTAAGCCTGATAAGGCCTCCTGCATTGGAGTCAACAGTCCTTATGAAGATTTGTCCCAGGAACCGCTGGTGAAGCCCACTAATACTACGTCATGGAGCACTGGAACTCTAAGAGGAGACTTAGTAAGAATTATAAAAGTGCCTGGGTCTTTACATGTGAATAACTACATGACAAAAACCTCTTTTTAATACACCCAGGGAGAAAGCTAAAAACTGGTTAAAAAAAAATTTTACTGCTAAGTTCACAAAAGTTTTTTCAAAATGATTATTTTATTCCCTTTCCCCTCAGAAATGTAAGTCTTTATTCATCTTTAATGATCTGTGGCCTCTTACACTAAGGTTTCAGCTAATTGGCAACATTAGTTAAACAGAAACATCTTTCCAGATTATAAATGTATGTTTTATTTCAGCATATTTTGAAAATCTAGGGATCTGTGAGAAAAGACAATCTCAAAAATACTATTCCTTTGAGACTGTACTGGCGTATTCATCAAGGAGAGGGAAAGATGAAATATCATAAAATACTGTGCAACAGTCAGGACTGGATTTTGGCACTTAGATTTATTGTTACAGTAACAGTATTGGGTTTTTTCCTCATCTGTAACCAGCATAGCAACTGTCACTAGATGAGTAAGGAAGAGCCAGTTCAGAAGCTGGATGAATAGTGAACAAAGATGCTTTTGCTTTTAGTACAGCACAATGAAAATGAAATTTGTGATACTCATAGGTCAGGAAAAAGGCCTTCCCAAATGGATGGGTAAATAAATCCAGGTGGGAAAAAAACCCCTCCCGAAAGCCCTCCCACCCAAACCTTCACAAGAGCTCACCATAATGGTCCAAAAAATTTTGGAAATTTTGAATATATGCTTATTTCTACTGTCTGCTCCAGCCTGGAGACAGAGCACAAGAACACCACAATAAAGACTGCTCTTGTGGTAGTTTTGATGATAGAGTCAATATCAGGAACTAGTGATTTTTTTTAAGGTCTGCTCACAAATTTGCAGCCCAGCACTGTCTTTCATAAATGCTACATCAAGTTGCAGATTTCGGTGAACTGAACAAAAACTTTTGAACAGGACTGGTGATTACTGCCATGTTATCTATCATCTCCATGATACAACGAGCAAAATATTTCCAGCCCTATTGAAACAATTCCTGAAGAGTCAGAAAAATCACAGGGGGATCCAAGGGCAGATTTTAAAGCAACCAGTTTCACCCAGGTGAGCAAATAAAGTACAGCCCTGATCCACGGCTTACTAAGAGATAGTGAATTAATAATTGAACACAAACTTAAATAAAAGTAAACTACCTGTTTGGGACCACCACTTTACCGATGTGCTGCGCTGCTGGACAAGCCCTGCCACATTTGGCGTAGGTCAGGGTGTGCCAAAAGGGTGAAGGGACATGAACAAACGTGGAAAGACTGAGGATGCAAACAGGACTGTTTCGTCAGACTGTGGTTGCTGCTGGAGCAGCCTGACCCAGTCTCTGGGAAGCAGCCTGCAGCCATGGACACGTACATGAGACCACGGATACCGCAGGAAGAGCAAGGGGAGCAGAAAGAGCAATGGAACTTAAAGACCATTATTATTATTGAGTTCAGAGGAGTAACATGAAGGACAGAGATCATAAAAGTTGGTATCGTATCAGCTGGTGGTGCCGATATTCTGGGGCCTTGGTCCACAGGCTAGCAGTTACAGTTACAATGAAAGCTGTTAATCACAAAGTTAAACTGATTTTGCCTCAAGCATCGTGTTGGCTTGCCACAAGGTCCCTCAAATGTAAACGGCTTTTCTGAACCTAGTGAACATATCTCCTGCGAGGGCAGAAGATGAGCCCCTGAAAGACGCTTCCAGGATACGCCATCCCCTGCAGAGCAGGAGACGGTGCCCCCACACGTTCACAGTGAGGATGTTCACCAGAAGGGGCCGCCAGCTGTGTTGTGTAGCCCCAAGGGGGACATTTGTAAGCCCAGCTTTACCCCCATCCTCAAATGTAGCAGGGAGGAGGAGGCAGCCCAACCATGGGTGTCAGTGGGAAAGGCTGGTCCAGAGGCCTGGGACTAGGTAAGATGTAGAAGAATACAGGTTTGTTAATCTAGATCAGATATCACTACATGAAACAGCTTATGAAACATTTTTTGGGGTATAGATCCAATTTCTGCCCACTTAGGCTAGCTGTTTGAAACTGGTGATTGCGTTCAGTTCAGTCTTGAAGCTGGCAGTATGCATGACTTCATATTCTCCCACTATTAATTTAAGCAATATGGATGCAGAGACATTTTTGGACTGGGTCAGTAACCTCTACCCAGCAAAAGGGACCTGGGTTTTGATCAGACTTTCCACCCGGCTATCATCATTGTAAAAGCGCTCAGGGATGGGAGGCGCACAGTCCTTCTGTCTATCCCCCAGTCCGAAACTGTAAAGTCTAAATCAATCTAAATAACGGGGACAATATTCTCTGTTTTGCTGATAGTCTTATAGCACCTGCTGTGCTGAGGGATCTGACAGACACAGAGCTGTTAAGCGGTGCAAAAAAGCTACATGTTTGTGCACAGGAAGGTCATGCTGCCTGAGATTGCCTTGTCTGAGGAGCTGCCGTACATTAATATATGTGTCATCATCTATCTAATGGGAAAAAAGCCTGCGTTATTTTTAAGCCCAGTGACAGCCTTAGATATCCCAAGACCTGTTTCCTCCTTTTACACAATAAACATTGTTACAGTGTTAAGGGGGACAGGAAGGTATTTGGGAAGAGAAACTTTCTGAGCTTTGTCATATATTGTACAATCGTCTCCAGAGCTGTAAACATCATCAGTTTTGCCTGTCGCAGGCAACATGGGTGTGAGAATAAGATGCCCTAACTGCAGACTGCTGTGCAGGTGTAGGGAATGCTTTCAACAGCACATGGCCCTGGCTATTAAAAAAAAAATTGATTATTTGGCTATGATTTTATGTGAGACGTGCAAGGCCTACATGGAAAAGCATCCCAACTATAAAGGCTGAATGTGCTATGAACACTATGAACGGATTTATAATGTAAACCAGCAGCAGTGTTTCATGTCTGTGATCAAAAATCCAGCAATGCAGCAGGGTTATATTTTCTATGACATGGAATGTATGCAGAAAACTGGGACACACGTCCCAAAATACATTTTTGCCTTGGAGTTAGCACTGGAAGCACCATGCCGTGGAAAAGAGAGCTGAAGGAGACCAGGATTTTAAAGAGGTTGCATCTCATAGATATTATTCAGTTGTTTATGGACACACAGCTTTGGGGCCACATTTCTCTTGTGCATAACACCAAAGGCTACCATATTAGCTTCTTCATTACCAGCCAGCTTCTGAAAGAAAAAAAATGGACTTGTAGGTAATCACCAATGGTGGTGAACTCCTCTGTATAGATGTCCCCAACTTGAGTATACTCTTTACATTTTTTGCCCATGAAACTCAGCAGCCTTCCCCAAAGGCTGGACTTAAAGGCCTGAACAGGTTATTTCACCCATTTTTTCAACACTGCTAAAAATCAGAATTATGTAGGCCCTCTTCCATATTATGAGTTGATAGTATGGTGCTGGAGCAGAAACAGCAATTCTTGGCGTGGCACACTGCTAACCAGGAGACTTTGATCTGCAGAAAGAACTGTGTAACTATCGCCAACCAGATGTGAAAACTTAGAGGAAGGCCTGGAGAAGTACAGGAATGAGATTATGGTGAAGACCCATTGCACATTGTATAAGCAAGATGAAAATGTGAAGGTGGATCACTCTATGGACCCCTTTCAGTGTACTACATTGGCTTCTACTCACATGGCAACATACTGGTTTATGTTCCATAAATCTAACACTCCTCCCCCTGGGTGGCTGTCACCAGAGGAAAAAGACCCAAACAGCCTTTTTCAGGACGGTCAAAGTACAACTACATCCACCTCAAGGGCTCTTTTCCCCCTAATTCCAGTGAGGGTAGCACTAAACTGTTGTTTCCCTTGTGCCACACTTGTGCTGAAACCTGCCAGACCCTCTGCACCCATAGCAATAAAGAAAGAGCACTTGCAGGCACCTGATGTACCCAGGGACTGAACTAGGCTCTGGAGAAGGGGTACAGGATCTGTGATACCTGGGGGGTTTGGCATTTTGAACAGAGGGAAAACAGCCTTTTTCAAATTATATAAAGCCATATGTCCTCCAAAAGCAAGAAGCTTCAGGCTAGCTAGCCTCACTCACAGATGCTGACAAAAATCAAAATACGTTGAAGATTACTGGCAGAAGAAGATGCTGTTTTGTAGCCTGAGTATATTAAGAAAAAAACACAAACGCCAAACAGTTTTTAAATTCTCTGTGGGGTAAATTAGGACAGAGATTCAACCTTCCCAGCACCACTGCTGTAAGAGAATCAGATGAGTTGTACGGTTTCCTCTTTTCTCCAGGTTATTACATGTCCTCCTGTGACTTTGTCAATGTGGATGCGGCCACTGTCTCATGGAAGCACGCCAAAGGATGTATAACCCTGGAGCACATCACTGAAAATTTTATAGCCTCTTTCACCACAGCATACACATGCCTAGAGCTTTACGATCTCTTTAGATACTCTGCAAGACCATTGCCTTTATCACAACACAGACGCTGGTGTTCATGAGTCATCTGGGTGACTGGAAGCCCCCACTCCATGACTATTTAGGTGAGTTGATGAGCGTGTCATCAGGTCCCAAATCTTATGGCTACCTGCAGTCCAGGGAAAAGTGTTGTTTAAAAGCTAAAGGCATCACTCTAAATGCAATCAACAGAGAAAAGATCAATTTTGAGGCATCAAGGGAACTCATGTCAGACTATGGCATAAATCCAGACAGTGATGCCCTTAAAAAAATCATGATCAAGCAACATCCCATCGTCAGGCACAAGGAAAGTGAGAAAAAGAAACCAGGCCCCTCTGGAAGACCCAGAAGGAGGTCTATGACAAAAGGGTACCGACTAAAAACTTTAACAGCTTCCCAACAGCTTCTGATTAGGGTCATGCACTGGCAGCATGCTTTTCCCACTGTTCTGGCAGGGCTGAGCAAATGTGGAAAAAGTTAATTTGAAAAAACTCTTTTGGAGAATGCCAACCACTTGCTTTCTGTTATGCCTGAGGATGTCATGTGGTGTTACAGCTGTCAGCAATTGTTGTATCAAGGGCTGCTCTTCTTATCAAATTTGTGGAGGACTTACCAGGAAGTGTTAGCAATAACTACTTATTCCCCCCTAATAAAGTAAACATGGTCGTGATCAATGATTTGATGAATTCTGCTTGTGAAAGAAATTGAGAATGCTTTTACTAAGTGGGTGCATCATAGGAATCTTAGTATTCTCTACATCGTCCACAATGCTTTTTTGCTAGAGCAAGAAGAGCCAAACCATCACTCAGCTCAAAACCCATGGTATTAAGAACTCTCAAGATAAACTCCAGGTTGTAACCCTAGCGAGACATATGTATTCTGTCCAATTCTATTTACAAGCATTTGAAGACGCTACTAAGGGACCATATAGAATCTAGTTGACTGTTTAAACACTTCAACACAGGAGGCTTTTAAGCTGAGAACTGGACTTTTCCCACTAGCTGGCCATTTACATACTGGAAAAAAAAAACAAATAAAAAACAGTGTTCAGTGATAAAGAGAGAGAAGCCAGCCCCACCATCCTGCGTTGCTATCAGGGAAGGTTCAGGAGCATGATGTCCCTTTGTCTGAAGAGTAACCTGTCCCTCCTGGAGCATCTGATTGGTTCCTCCCACCGACAGAGGAAAGCAATACTCTGCACTGCTTCTGATGATCTGAGAAAGGCCATTTTTGAAATTTCCCAGAATACCTTGAAAGGGAACTTTCCATTAAAGTCCCATCAGATACACATGCTGAGAAAGGCTCCCAAATTCATTAAAAACCTGGGTAGTAAGTGCGTGTCCCTCAAAAGAAGTTGCAGGTGAAGCAAGACAGAGATTTTATCAGAACCTTTCTACGTCTAGGGGGTGACCATATCAGTCAAAAAACTTAATGCAGTTCTGATCTCTCAGGAAAATTGCCCAATACTGCTCTCCAGGCTGGTTATGTGGATACATATTCCCAACCATGCTTGTTGGTCTTGGAGAAACACAGCCCCTAGGGAGCCAGTCACTCAGCAACATGCCTAGAAATGTTTCTTTAGCATCCGGATCTGCCAAACAATCCAAGAGAGCTTCTCAGTGTCCATCTTCGTATGGACTCAAGCAGCATGTGTCTCCTCCAGTTTATTTCTATCACGTTGTCAATTATTCCATCCATGATCATATTAATGGTGATGATCAGAGCCTCAGGAAAGCACTCCTCTGCTTTCAGGTTTCTGCTTTTAATCATGGAACAGTGATTATCACGTTCTTGGTCTGGAGACAGATAGAAGGCCAACATGGTGCAGCCACAGGCAAACTCCTTACTCTCAACCAGCAGGGAATGATAGCTCATATTGCTGGTGATTTTCTGAAGAAGCAGTGTCTATTTTCTCAAAAAGCAGTCGTTCTCAATATTGAGTTGCATGTCTTCACTGGGGTCTGTTTGCCTCCTGCATGCAAGGCCATGTAGTTAATACCATAATATATCAAACTGAAAGGGTTCTTAGCATTATTACTGCTAAAAGCATTGTCATCTATAAGCCAATAACAATGAGCTTGGGCTGCTGCCCCAGAAACAAGTTTTCCTGGTGGATAATACGGCTGAAAGTAGGCTGAACACTTTCATACCATCTGGTCAGCTGAGTATGTTGTGCTGGCTGCCAGTAAAGCCTTAGTGTGTGTCCTAAACGCACTCTGGGTGCCACATGCACTTCAGAAAGAGCAATTTGTAGGTTACCACGAGTATACAGCCATTTGTTGTTGGGGAACCATCAAACAAAAGCTCTTTTAGCTGTACATCAGCTTAATTTTTATATCTATGTCATTCAACAGAAGTTCTTCTGGAAAGAACAGATCGCTGTGGAAGGGTCCCAGCAGTTCAGTCCTCCTGTTCTGGGCCGTCAGAGCCAAGTGTTGCCTAAACCCCTGGTCACTGATGCCATCCAGCATGACTGCTTCCTGCTGCCTGGCCATGTCTTTGCAGAACAGCTTCATGGAGAAGTGCATGAAGAGCATGCCAGGACTGTAGGTGAGAAGCAACTTAATGAATGCGCAGTAAGGGCAACAGTTGTTGCTCTGGATTATAAACTGGTCTCCCAGCATGATGTCCAGCTGGCTGAAAATAGTTGCCCAGAGGTAATTCACCACACCTATGGCATCTCTGATACCAAGGTTGAACCCAGCAGCTTTTACAATCTTGCAGCAAAGGTACAGCAGAGTGCTGCTCAGAGCGATGTAGTCTTTCCCATTCCCAGCTCTGAAAATGTCCTGGGTTCAGACTCTGTGACAGCTTAAAGTAGAGACACCTCAATGAACAGGCTTTCCTCAGTGCTGGCCTGTGTAGGGGTCACTATAAAACGTTCAGTCACTATAAAACATTCTTACAAAGAGCTGTGAATGACAGCTACCCCTCTTCAAATACATCTCCTTTTCTAGTGGTAGAACAGCGCCTCTTTCTCAGGGTGTTCTGTTTATTTTGCACAATTCTGCACAGCTTGTTGCTGTTTCTCTTCTTATTGTCCTGGCCAGACTGCTGCCTGGCACCACCAGGGCTGGAGGTGGGTCTTCCCTCCAGGGATGTCATGGATCTCTTTCTTTTAAAGCTTTTTCTTCGAATAAAAACAAGCCTTGAGCCCTCTTGGTTTGCTGGTATGGCCTGCGAAATGTTTCCAATCACTACCTAGGCAGCTGACCGTTCTTGACCGTTCTTGACTACTGCAGGCCCCAGCAGGAATGAAAACAGCTCACAGACAGGACAGTGCTGTCTCCTACCTCATCAGTCTAGTGTTCTTAGCTTGTGAAAACAAGCTATAAAATCCTCATTGATCTAAGGGGAAGGAAGTACATGTAGCTCTAGCTCCAGACCCATAATGGTCTTACAAGGAGCTGTAAGCTCCCCCACAGCCATGGGCAAAGGGAGCTCCCCCCACCACCCATCCTCTCTGTGTGAAACTGCCTTCCAGCTTCTGCTTCCACATCCTCGATCCAGCTGCCATTGCTTCCAATGCCCGTGGTGTTTTGGGGACTATAGATAACCACATAAAATTTTATGTATGATATGCCTCTATAAATATATTGGATAATATAAAAGAATAATAGAATGAGAATAATAAAATTTCAGTGTGAGTAAACTCAGTGCTCTCCTGACACTGATCTTTGAGGGTTAAATACAACTGGAGGTGTTCAGCGTTTCATGGGATCCACTTGTTGGCAGGGATTTTATGCAGAGTTGTTAAGTTAGTGAAGATAGACAAAGAAAAGAAATATAATTTACCTTCACTGATAGGCTTTTAAAACACCAGAGAACAAAATTATATCTTAAAGATCGCATTGAATTAGATATAGAAATTCTACTCTGTGTAAGCGTAGGGTTATGTCTGAAAAGAAGATCTGGAAAGACTCAAATCTAAATGGCAGCAGTCTTTGGGAAGTATGGATGCTGACTGGTCCTCTCCTTTCCTTATTAAGCTCTTCATTGTTTAATTAGTGATCGGGTGGTTTTATCACATTGTCCTTTTCTCCATTAGACATTTTTGTGTCTTAATCTACCTGTTATAGAATTTCACAGAAGATAATTAATTGGAATCTTTTTTCCACTATGACAGTAAATTCAGTAGACACCATTGGATATATTTTCTCTTTCCTTAATTTTGCAAATCAATGGAGCTCTTATAAAACTGCAATTTTCCAGAATTAGTTCCTTCATTTAATTTTTGTCAAATTATTGATTTTAGACAACAGAAAAAATCAATCCAATAGCTCACATAAATGTTTACAGCATATCTAGCATATGCAAAGGTTTGAATATAGTATATTTTCAGGGCATAGTTACACATATGCAAAGCATACTGTACAATAACTGTGAAACAGCTGGTTGGGCCTTCCACACTGATTCTTGGTTAAGCAGTTCTAAATTCTCCCTTGTACACTTTTTGCTGAAAAATTGTATAGTGGTTATCCATTTTTCTCAGTAATGAGCTCCAACAACTTATCGTCCTTGTCAATTTTGAGTTTGTATATGACCAAAAAAGCTATTTATGACAAGGAATGGTTTTTCACATTGACATCAAACTGAAGAAAGAGGCATTTGGGTGGGAAGCCATCTTGCCCCCCTCCCTTGGAGCGTTTGCCCTACATCTCCTTTGAGCATTCTTTTCTTCAGCCAACTAAATAGAAGTTATTCCAAAAAGAACTGGGCAATCAGAAATCATCCTCCTTTGCTCTTTTTTAGCCACAAGTATCATGATCTTATGTGCCAACAGATTTTTCCTAACCTTTTATGTTAAAATATGAGCAGTCTTTGTATTTCATAACCTGATCACCCAACTGCCAAAGATCTATTAAGATTAAAATGCTTCAAACAGTAATGTAATCATAAAAATTGATGTATTTCCATGTAAACCATCTGGTAGAAGCTAAATCCTCCTAAATTTGTGCACCTAGCATACAATTCTGTTCTCATTATAGCTAGTAACTATTTCATTTACTTCAATATGAAAACTGTTTTGCATGTATAGTACTTTCTTCTGAGCAGGTTGACTGAAGTCAATAAGGTCACTTACGGAGGCTGAAGCAAATGAGCTTAGGTATAAGTGAATCTGGGTCTGAGCAAATAGATCAGTTTCTAGGAGTTGAATACCTCCTCCTGGTCCATGTATAGTGTCTTTCACTGAAGGAAAGAGGTTTTCCTTCAGTGCCACGTCAAAAGAAGCACAGCAAGTACTCTCCTCGTATTAGGGAATGTCAGTGCTGGGAGATATCACCGAAAAGGGAGACATACATTTCTCGCATCTGCAGGGAAGCTGAGGTGAATTAATGCTGTCTGAGCTTTCATTTCTGTAACACATAAGGACCCTATTGTAATGCTTCCAAGCTATTGAAATGCCATGTGATATGCTTGGGGCTTGGTTATGGTACAATATAGATCTAGACATTTCTGCAAGATTATTTAAGAGGAGAAGAAGAAGAATGAGAAGTTGTGGATTTGTAGTCATACTGCATGCTGGAAATGTGATGCAGGGGGACATATCCAGTACTGAACATTAAATCCTTCTTCATCACCTTGTAATGTACACATTACTTTCTCATAAAATGCTGATGCAGATAATGATGTGATCTTTTATGCTGCAGTAATCCAAGTCCACTTTATAATATTCTTCATATCCTGTGGCAACTACATCAGACGTGCAGAGAGACAATTTAAGGTACCTTTTTCTGTTTTATGGGTATTTTAAAAATATAATTAATAATAAAATATCCTCAGCCATCTTATAGCTCTATCACTGCCCATTAAAAATAACATGCTACAGTAGTATAAAAGGTGACCTATTCCCAGTGCCAGTCAGGCCCAGTGGCACCACTGAGTAGAACCTTCTGGATATGCGGCACCAAAGCAAATACCACATTTTTTTAAGGCTATGCTACCAATTTGAGGTATGGCCTCATAAAGAGCTGTGCAGCAGGGTCTACGTTTCCACAGCCCACAGAGCTGAGGAATCCCTAATTCCAGATCACTCTGGGGTGTCAGGTCTCAGGCTTCAGTACTTTCACCCCCCATAGAGGGAACCCACAGTTCTATTATCCTTATGAATTTGCAATACTAGTGTTACTGTGAGTCCCACCATGGAGCAAAATCTGTTGCCCTTGCTGTTACGCAATCATGGCACTACAAGAGACAAAATTTTGAGTGGAATCCAATAGCTTTATAAGGTGAATATACAGAGCAGATGACTATAGACAAAAAAAAAGAATAAAGGGAAATCCTGAGAACAGAGTAAATTATGGTTCTCATTACAAAGCCATCAGTGACAACATCAACTTTGTGTATCCCCACGCTTCAGTTTACACTGCCTAGCACCACTGGGCCTCATTAGGAACTGTTTCAGGAAACGGATATAAAATTTCTAAAAGGAACCTACTTCTAGCAGGTCTTTTTTTTCATGTCTAGATGAGCTCCCCTGATCCCATTCAAGCGTAGCCCAGCGAAGAAGTGTGCTGGCACGCTGCAGTGCAGAGATGGGTACATCTAAGGGAATATTGCTGCCAAACAGTGTGTGTTGTGAAATCAAGGATTTAATTTGATTGATAGGATGTAATCTGAACATGTAACGGCTTAACTGCCATTGAGTTTTTACCAACATTGTGCCAAAAGATTTTTTTTTTTTTTAAGAGGGATTAGAAAAAGAAATATGAGGCAGCTCTGGATGTGTTTATTATTAATTCCTGCCCAGTATGAGGGACAGCCTGAGAAAGAGCACAAAGTGTTTGTCTGAAAATCTAATGTGAAATAAAAGCCTGATCAGAGGCAAGTACTTATCAGACTCAGTGGAGGCACCAATCATTTGATAACAAATGAGAAATGATAGCCTGTACACATCTTACCCATTGAAAGCAAAGCCAGGCAGAATATATCTGATATGACAAAGAAAGCAGGAAAAAAGAGACAAAAAGTCACGGTCAGAGAAACAGGCTGGGGCAAAAATGCTTGCAGAAATATTCTAAGTTGACAGAGGTTTAGCAAATTTGTAGCTATCCAGACTAGAGGAAGAAACACTGCAGTAAATGAAACGCTAAAGCGGAAGAGCCTGAAGAGTTTTATCTGGCTGAATGATTAGGAAGAGTATTATCTTAGAGATGTTACGGTAAAAGATTCTGTAGGACTGAATGTGAGGACCTACAGTGACGCCCGGGAGAAAAAAATGATGCCCAGATGATAGATCAGAGTGACACGTAGCCACGGGAGACCACAGCAACTGAGAAAGGATCTGTAAAGAGACAGTTTTGTGGGACAGAAGATTATAGACACAGTAACTGCTTCAAGTATCTGATGGTTCAAACTCCATTCAAAAACAAAAACAAAAAAACCCAAAACAAAACAGACACTAAGATTTTTACCTGGCTAGATAGATAAATGTTTACAAGAGGTGAGATTACCCAGAGATGCACAATATTTGAAGAACAGAAGACCACTGACAAACCTTGTGTGAAGGCTTAATCTAAGACATCATAAACGGAAAGTCTTGTTCAACCTTTTTCTTTTTAAATTGAATAACTTAAAAATGCAAACAAGCAATCGATAAATTAATCCACACCAAAATATGTAATAGCAGTGTCCCCGCTCCAAAAGGTACATTTTTGATCTTAAAGCAAGAGATTTGCAAACTGAAAGCTTTATTAGTAGATGAAAAAAAAAAAGAAAATAATGGGGAGAAAAGGATGTGCCACCCATCAGTTTTTATATTTTTTTGACAAATTAATTAAAAGTTTGTTTAAATTTGCAATGATAACACAACCAAATGGTTGAGCTGATTAGATCGAGATTTACTGTCATGCTCGACTTCCCAACCATCTCCCCTGATCTCAGGGTGCATGTTAAGCTTTCATTTTTGTGATTTTGAAATGCATTTTGATCTGGCAAAGGAGACCAGATGAAACAGTCGCCTAGGTTATCTTAAATTAAATCCTGAAAAAATCCGGAATGTAAGATGTGGATTACTGCTGCCAGGCTCCATTTTTATCTTTCCTCTCTCTTTTTGTCTGTTTAAAAAACAAAATGTCACCCACAAACTGAAAAATACCCCCCCCCCCCAAAACCAAACAAATTGGCTGAGGTGAGCCAGACATTTCTTTCAGCAATACTGTTTGTGAATCCATGACCAGAACAGCAATTAAAATCAATATCTTGCCTAGTAGCTGATAAAGCACTTGGATGAGTGCGTCTCTCTCCAGAGGCGAGCCTGCAAGCAACAAGTAACAAGAACACCAGAAAAAAGAGCTGCGTGTTTTCTCTGTTGTGTGCATTTGTTCTCAGTTCAAGGTATCGGGAGCTGACCTAACAAATAAAAGATGCATAAATTTGTCAAGTTAATCCCTACCGTCCATAGGCACAATAGTCACCATCTTTACTAAGACTAGAATTATCCCTAAGGATAATTATCCTTAAGGATAGAAATCCAGGTCTTTTTGTTTGTTTTACCTTACAAAAAAAAAATTTTCCATCTAAAAGGAATGGGAATAAAGATGTTACTAGAAAGCCTCGATATCTTACAATTCAAATACTTTAACTTCCCCCCTTTTTCCCCTGATTATTTTTAACCAGTTAAAAATCGTTTCAATTATGTTGCCATGGCACAGAACATACCATAATCTCTTTCTGTTGTATTGTTTGTGGCAGATTTCTGCATCAACAGAATAAACACTGACATTGACAAAGAAGCAGAGAGAACAACACTTAAGGGTCCTTAGAGAGACTTCCAAGGGATCAGTGAAGTAGAGGGAAAATCGGGTAAGGACGGAACCGTGGAAGCTCAGGAAGGACAAAATATCAGGAGAAGGAACAGAGTCAGCTGCGGGGAAGGCGGACAACAGGACAAGCTGGTTTTGACACTGGTTTTGAGATAAACTAGGAAGAGGTACGTGTTGTTAAGTGATTTCTTCAGAAGAGGAACGCCGGGCAGTGATCATAAAGGACTGCCTCAAAATCAAGCACACCAAACTTTGGGGATAACGTATGGATTGCTTTGTACATCTGCAGTTCTCTAAACCTCAGGGATACAAATTTCATGGCTTCCAGATTCTTGGTTGACAACCTGGAAGTGTGTTAGTCTTGGACCCATGGTACCTGGGTTCAGAGGAGGAAGCCAAAAAGGTCCAAAATCTCTATTTCAGTTTCAAGGTTGGTTCATATCAGCAGGAAGCCTGGAAGCCTTGAGCTTTGTTGAAGCTTTTGTCTAATTAAAATTCCTTTTTTTTTTCGGAATATATTTTACTTCTGCATAAATCTCCTGTATTAAAACTCCAGTGCAGAGAACCTCCTTTTTGCACGATCTTAGATATGATAAAGAATGTTTATTAAACACTGTCTAGGTCTACAGTAGCAAGTATTGTGCTACAACCGGAACAGATCTGTAGAGGAAAGGAGAGGACCCAATATTCAAAAGTATACATCTCTATTGCAGGAGATTTTACTTCAGACTTCTAGTCTGCTCCAGGTTGTGCCTGTTGGCACATCGACTGCACATAAAGCACATTAAGTGCAATGTTGGACCGTACCTATCAGTTTAGCTTCACTCCAAAGAAATCCATCTCCAAGACTGCTCCGCAACGTGAATCAAATGACAGTGAGTGGGGCTGGTCAGGAGGCTTGTCTCAAAAGCACATTCCTAATCCAACCTAAAACACTAATGGAGATGCCAAACTCAGTAATTCTAATCTACTTGAAACTCCCATCCATCTCTACAAAGTAGGCCATCAAGCTCCCTTGTACGCAGAACAAAAAGACATTTATAGCAAACCAAATGATGCTTCCACAGAATGTGTGTGTATTTTAAGTCATTTCACCGTTAACATGCAATTATCCTTAAAAGTTTAATAGTTTAAATAAAGGTATAAAGCTCTCTGAGAGATGAGTGTTCAACAGATGTAAATCAGCCTTGCTGTACTGAGTGACAGACCTAGACTCCTTTAAATTAACTGAGGATGTCGCTTATTAACTTTGTGTTACGTTTTCCTCATCAGTAAAGTTAAAATAAAGTCTACAAAGGGGCAGAAAGTGACTTTTTTTTTTTTCCTGACACTTTGTAGCTGACATTAAGAGGAAAAGAAAGGGAACTGGCAGTGTTCCTGTGCTTCGTTGGTCTTATGAAACACACAGCTCTTTCAGACTCTTTCTCAGTCGTCATCATTCGTGTTTCAGACTTTCCCTATGGCTCTTAAACCTCCAAAAGGGAAGGCAGGCAGCACAGACATCATGCTAAAGGCCCAAAACTCAATTTCATTTACAAGATTCTTCACAAGCATCTGATCTTTCTCCAAAGTCCATACTTTCAAAATGTTTAATGAATATGTTTAAGCACATACTTAAGCAAACAAAAAAAAATTTTGTATCTTTTAAAGAACTGAAAAATATGGTTAAACACAAAAATAACTGCTATCTTGAGAAAACACTGCTGGGATTTAGCTTGGGATAAATCCACTTTTCCGGTGTGTCATTACAAGTAATGTGATAGATTGGTTTCCTCTTCCATAATTAAGAACAGGTGTCTTGATTCTGTCGAAGCAAGCATGCCCTCCAGTTATTTATGGTGTCGTATGCCACTAAGCAGATTGTAGTCACCATTATTATCCTTTAATTTGACGAATATAAAATAGTTAATAACTCCTACACTCCCTCAACAGTTCCTCACTTCTGCCAGTGCAATTTTTGTGGGGTTGTGCATTGAATTGACTTGAGAACCTGGTTCCGGTCAATAATAATACATCAAAAAGAATTATAAATGATTGTCTCCATGAATCTGAGTGTCTCAAAATAAATGTTAAATTTCATGTGAAAAGAACTCGTGCTTGTGGTGAAAGGACCAAATCCTTGGTCATCAGAACTCCCACTGTCTTCATCACCTCCATTTCCTACTCAGATTGTTTGACCTTAAGTAAAGTACTGAGAATGCACTAGGCTCATTTTGCTACTCACAAGATCTCATAATATAATGGCAACTAGCTCTTTTGGGGAAAGAGTAGGATGAATGGAATAAAGATTCCAGAGGGGAGACTGGAGCAGTGATTTCAGCTGACAGTCAGCTGTGAACAACTAATCCCAGGATCAGTCTGGAAATAAAGATGAGAACGTTCAGCAAAGTGAGAATAGACAAAATAGCGACAGGAGTAATGATTCAGCTGCTGGATACTTTCCTTGTAATCAGGGGTTCTTGCATGGGTAAAAAAATAGCAATCCGGAGAAGAGCACAGGAAATTCACAATTAATTGAAGATGGGTCAGAAAGTGATGCAAAATTCAACACTACTGGGGACAGAAAATATAAGTAGCCTGAATGAAAATAGCATAATGGGAAAAATGAGCTTGAAAGGAAGATTCAGTATAAGATATAGATTATAATGAAAAGAATGGAACGCCTAGAGAAATATAAAAGAACAATGGAGCTTACACTTTGCTGCTGATTTTCTGGTTTTTCTCTGCAGTACACAAAAATGCCTTGTCTGACCATATCAATAATATAATACAGGCAACAACTGACAAGACAGAAGAACAAAAAAAAGACAGCAACAGGAGTACATGTCCCAAGAGCGCTGCTGTAAGTAGCTGCAATAAGTTTCTTCATTTACAGGTGAGGAGTTCAATGAAAACGAAAACTGCCAAAAACTTCTAAGGGGATTTTTTTACTTTATTCACTTCACAGCTGTGGTGCTTGAAAAATGCAATGGATTCCTCCACAGAAACAACACATCTAATTTTTTGCTTAAAAGGAAGATGGAAAAATCAGACAGATGGATTCTTAGCAGTCTAATTTTACTAAGTTTGCTTGCTTACTTTGAGACAATCTTGTGGAGATTCATGAGGCTAATTCTATTAATAATACGATGTATTGTTACCACTCAGTGTTTTCCTTCTATTTATATAAGTAAGTGTGTGTATGCGTATGTGCAATCAGCACCAATAATTGTGAACAAGAATTTGCAAGGCGGTGGTTTGAAGAGATACTGACTTCAGCATTTCAGTTAGCTTCTGAAATTTGTTCACTTCCGTCTCCTGCTGCCAGCCATTCCTTTTTGCCCTGTACTACAGTCACCTCCCTCATCAGCAATATTTAAAAAAAAACAAAGCAGGAAAGAGAAGTCATGCAGATTAAAAATAACACTTTGGCAAAAGAGTTGTCTTTAACCTGTATCAGTAATCTGGTATAGAGCGTTGCCCCTCAGAATTAGTCAACGCAACTGAGAAGACAGAAAACTGATATGAGAAGGAGGTGAGATCAGACTGAAGTTTGCTTCACTGCCAGAGATTCTGTCGAACTACCGTTTCAGAAGAAAACCTTTTAGTAGGATCCTTCAAAGCAGCTGTCCTACTGGTGAGAGTAAACATTTTCATACAAGATTGTACAATCTAGCAGAATAGCAAAATTTGATCTCAAGTAATGATCATTTTTTGTTAAAAAATACAAAAAAACCCCCCCAAAGATATATATAAATATTTTGTATTAATTTTAACTCCATAAAAAGTAAACAACCCCAAACTGGCAATCTGTATTCTGACCTTTATGAAGCCTCTAAGACTTGGAAGGCTCTAAATGACACAAACCAATGAATTTCTTGAAAAATTTTGCCGACCTTAATGTCAGTATTGTGAACAAGTTACTGCAGTAAGCTCACCTCTCAAGTTCTGCTCTATTTGTTCATATCCAGCATTTCTTATCTCTAGTGAGCTGTGTTAACTCATTTTCCAAGTGTGTTATAACTTGTAGTGATCTGAAAGTTCTTCATTCCTCTCTGAACCACTAAGCTGTGTCTTGCTTTCGAAGGATACAGCAAATCGCGTTTTGTGGCTGGAATATGCAACATGCCAAGAATATCTTACATATTCCAAAATGAAGGGCAGTAAATACAATTATCACTTGATTTATTGACAATTTTTTTTTAGATGTGCTAGCACTTGTTATATAAGTGTCAATACATGAAATTTATTACAATTTAATTCCAAAGATGATTTAGAATGAGAAACAGAATTTGTGTTCAGGAGATATTTGACTATGAAGACACTTAACACTGAAGTTCACTAGATATAGAAATGAAAGGGAGGATAAATTATTTATACCTTAATGATTAGCTTTCTTTTGGAAAGTGTAGCTAAACATCTGTTTTGTAATGGTGATATTTTTTCAGAATTATGTTGTCTGGGATAAAAACAGCCACTTCTGTTCTCTGTCAGGTACTGTAACACTAAATGGCAGTCTGGTTGCCTTTAATTATTTTTTTCTTTTATCATGGAAGACTATAACACACAGACCAAAAGATTAATCCTTATTACTTCTTCAGTCTATACTGTATACAATGGCATATAACATGGTAGCTGTCATAACACTGTCAAGTATTCTTAAAAATGCAGCAGCATAATATGATTATTGATGCCTCTTAGAGACAGTGAATTTCACAGATTAATTACATACTATGAAAAATATCACCCTTTCTAAAACTATTGTCAATTAATTTTGCTGTGTGTAAATTTCTTACCAATTACAGTGAAAAAGAAAAGTGACTGACATTTTTGGTAGGCAATGCATAATTTTGAATACAAGAGAGGATAAGTAATTCTCACCTTCATAACTTTTCCTCTTACGCTATATAACTGTCAGTGCTGTTTTGATTTTTTAAATTTTTTATCCGTCCCAGTCATTCTAATTCTCTGCTTCTTTTTTCTCTCATTGTTCTTACACTTTGCCAGTGCATATTAACATCCAGTTTTATTATATATACTCCTGACGAGTGCAACTTTGCTGCAGCAAGTGCCCAGAGAGGTTGCGGAGTCTCCATCCCTGGAGATGTTCAAAACCCGATGGGACATGGGCAACCTGCTCTAGCTGATCCTGCTTCGGCGGGGGCATTGGACCAGGCGACCTCCACAGGGGCCTTCTGACCCCAACTATCCTGTGATTCTGTGAACATTCCTTAGGTCAATTTATTAGACTTAATTTATACAAATAAATTATACATGTGGACTAGCAATAGTTAACAGGATAGAGCATAATTAAACTGGCATACAGCTACTTATACCAGTACAGCTTATTCCCACACTGGAAAAAAAATGAACTAAACATTAGTGCTAAGAAAGTGTAAAAATTTTGTAAATCAGACCAGTATTAATACCAGTAATTGGCAGTACAAATGCCTCTTCCTATAGGCCAGGTGCAAAAATCAAACAAAGAAGCCAACGGTCCCCAAAAGTCACAAATGTCTGACTCTGGAGGACTGCAAAAGAACCTGTGAGATGAGCTAAACCTCTCCCCCCTGCATCCCCAATTTTTGATAAATGTTAAACGGAATATAACTGGGCACACACCACATACAATAAATAACAATCTGCTTAACCAGGTAACTGGTAAACCAGCCACGTTTTAAAATTTAGCCCCTATATTTTGTGACTTTCCTCAGATAACTCAAAAGAGAAAAAAATATTGCATTTATAAGAAAATTCATAATTAGTGTTTTTAAAAGTTTTCAGAAACATCATGAATGTTCTTTATCCACTGACCTCAGAAATCTCCCAGGAGAGCTTCCTCCATCACGCTCCGCACTTCTCTCTCCTGCAAGCTGGAACCAAACAGAACAGGAGTGAGTGAAGCACAGGTTCAGATCAAGATGAACTTGGATTTAAAAGAGAAATAGTTATTTACATTGAAACAGTTTGCCCCGATATTAGGCCTGATACTGTACCAATTTACATCAAAGGAAAACCTCCTACTAATCTCTATTTAAAAGCATTTTTAAAAGCTGGATTTTTGTAAATCAATGGGTATCTTTGATTTATTTTAAAGAAAAAAGACAGTATCTATGTTTTAATCTTTAGCCTCGTTATAACTAACATGTACTCGAAAGGACACCCAGCTTCCCCAAAGCAAAGCCTTTTCGTTTAAGTGCCCGGCTGGCTGCTCACGTTAACCAGGTGCAGGCAGGGTCGGAGGGCAGCGCGCCATGGGGGCTGCCGAGTGGCTATAAACCTGTGGACGGGAGACGCCGCTGCGGCGGGCGACCCAGGAGAAGGGAGCCTGCCGGGGGCTGCGTTTCCGACACGATTCGTCACCACTGCATATGGATCTTGGAACGCTTGAGACAGCGCTTAGGAACAATAAGGGTTTTCATCCCACTGATTGATTGTATCCTCCGTGGACCACCAATGGAAACAAGGGATTTTAATGAATAATACGGTGAAAAACTGCTTTCGCTGCCCTGGTGTAATAAAACAGACATAACTCTGTGCTTGCAATGTACCCATTAGGTTAGAGGAAGATGCATCTTCATAATATTACACAGTCACTAGAACAGAGTTCTCTATTTATTGTTAAAGCTGGTATGGTAAAAGGAAAGCACAGTTTGGTTTTTTCATAAAGACTTCCTTTCTGATAATATTTTTCAAGCAATTCATTACTGTTTATTTATGCACAATTTGCACAAAACACGGCTTGTACATTAATGGCAAAACAACCCAAACAGCTCCCGTCCCAAAGGTGTTAAGAACCATCTGATGACACAAATGAAAGTAACTGAAACAAGGTGTGGAAATTAGTTCTAAAATGGAAATAAATGGAAATGAAGCAATTCAGTATTTGCATAACATAGAGAGCTGATAAAGGTTTTTTTAAATTATTTTATTTTAGAAATGACCAAAGTGTCGAATCTAGAAAACACCTTGTACAAGTGTCCCATTTCAATGGATCTTCCACCAGAAAGCCCTCCCAGGGCTGGGGTGGTATTTCTGATAAGAAGGCTTTGCAGGAGAACTCCCCTGGGAGTTTGGAGCGTTTATTTGGATAGGGAGGGCCTCAGTGGAAGTCTTTGCTCTGAAGCGAATGGGACAAAGACTCGAATCCAGCTTTGCAGGTAAGTGCTGTGATTGTAAGGCCATCAGCTATTCTGAGAGCTTGGCGGAGGTTGAGGATTTTTCTTGGCTCTCTCTTCATTAGAAGGCCCTGTTCCCATTTTAATGCAGACTGAAGAGGTTTTCAAACACCGCTTTGCTTCTGCATCTTTTTTATTTTCCAGCCAGCTCAACTAATAACTTCCTAAATTATAACAAATCCTCTTGTAGTTCAGCCAAATTAATGTTTATGCACCAGAGAGAAGAACCTGCTGCAGAGACGAGGAGAGCAGGCCTACGGCTTTTTTCCTGCCCTTATCGGAGAAGGTGCACTGTTCCTTTCATTTCTCTTTTCTCCAATGTACACATTTATTTATACAGACTTCCATACTTCTGAGCTCTTGAGAGAATAACAAAAAAAATATATATATTAAACGCTTAAAGCTTGGAATTAAATGTGTTCTCTCTTAACTGCTCTGAATGCTTGAATTGCTTTTGTAGTCTACTGAATAATTAGAAAGAGCCCCCAAACATTTCGGCACTGCAATCACCCAAGTAAAAACAGTAGTTGAGAGGATCTGTCATGCCTTAGAATTGCGATGTCTCTTTTACTTTTGCAGTGCGATAACGACTGAAATGAAGATACCTGAAACATAAACCAGCTAGCCTACATATGGGCCTGACTGTCTGCCTGTGTTTTTAATTCCAGGAAAACAGTTTGTCCCGTCTCCTCTTCAGCTGCCTGTTTACACTCATCAGCTTCCCCTTCGCCACCGCCTGGAACAAAAGGCCTCTTCCTTTCTAAGGAGCATGCATTATACGCTTCTCTTCGTTCAAGTTGTATGGAAGTTTTTACACCAGCTATTTTAACTATTTTTCTCTAAGTTTAATATTCCTCGCGATTAATGTAGTTCTGTTTTTCTTTCTTAGGTACAGGTGATCCAAGTTCTCCCCAGACAGGTTGGTACGATCTGCACGTGCTTAAATACTTTTTAAAATAAAAATCAAATTAACATCCGAGCATTCACTGAACTGTTTGAGGAAGTTATTTCTTTGCTTAGGTCAGATGATTGGGTCAGATGTTTAGATGTCCCAGAAAGTACACATCTTCAATCCCAAGTCCAGCTCACAAGGATAGCTGAGTTCTCTCAGTTTTCAAGATCCTACTTGGGAACGTGCCTAAACTTCAAGTTTCTATGTAGCCTTCATGTAGCTACAGATGACTATCTTAGAGCAAAGCCATATCGACTAAAACATTGTATTTGACTCAAAACAAGTAAATAATTTTCTTTGTTTTGGTAAGGATAAAAGAGCAACCTTTATCTGTCATTCTTATCCTTCCATCTCATTCTCGCTTTCTTATCCAGCTCATCCTTATTCAGGTTAAGGGTATAAGCACCGGTCAAAAAAATATTGTGAGGTGAGTCTCCTTCAGCCATTTCACTTAAGCTGTTTTACATATTGCAGAATATTTATAATGTGTTTAGATAAAGAATAATTTATGTGAAGGCCTTAACACCTGAGCATTCACTGAACTGTTGGGAAAATTGCTTAGCTGCTGCTTTAGTAGCAACTAAGTTGGGGCATGGGAAGAGTAAGGCACTTTCTGTGCACTGGGAAACTGGAGAAAATAAAAATGACATCCCTGCATACTGTGTAAACACTTTAATATATTCATCAGTTCTGCTTTGATCATCACTGATCTTGCACAAGTACTATAAGAATTATGAAGACCTCAGATACCATGTAGCATCTAGGTATTTAGACAAAAATAGAGAAAAAAAACTCAAATTTTAAATTGCAAGAATTGAGGATTGCAATCCCAATTGCAATCTCAATTGCAAGAAATGCAATTTTGAGAAAGGGAATAAAACCTTTGTGATTTGACATCTTTACCATCTTCAGTCTATGGATTTTTTTTTTTTTTAAGATTACAAGTTGCATGTTTTCTAGACCTTCTTTGAGCTATATTTAAGTAGTTTCCGTAATAAATCTTTTGATTTAGAGCTTCATAGAAATTAGAGCATTTACCTACATGACTACCATAACGAAAGGGGTGTGAGCAAACTTCCAGACAGTTCTGAGAGGCCCAACCTTTGTCCATTTATTCCTTCCAATCTTTCTATCGGTAAAGCCTGACAAGGAAGCAGTCCAGTTTCCTTCCTAAAAGGACTGAGCTTTGGGCTTTAATTACATTAAATTCAAGCATACGTGGGCTTAACAACTGTAAGTGTTTAAAACCAAAACACCTGAGGTCCCTTTATCGATTTCTAATGTACAAGGTTCATACTTCAGGTTTTTCCCCATAACCTGGTTTTAAAGAATAAGAAAGGTAGAGTTCGCCCACATTCTAGCAACCATCAATAAAGTTACTTATTCCAGAAGAATAGTATTGATTTAACCTTTAGAATTCTGACTGAAATTTGGTTTCCCTTTATCTAAAAGACAAATTTACCTTATTAAGAATATTTCAGACAGGCCTAAATCATATGTGAGCTCATATATCACTGCTTTTGTGTTTTCTGTTACCGTTCTCGTTCTTACCGAGGAGGCACGGGGCCTTCTCCCCAGGCCCCGGACCATCACCACACAGACACCAATATGAGGAGTGGCAAAATGGCGTTTAATGAAGCGCGTCCTGCTCTTTTATAATGCTGTAAAGCCCCGCCTTCTTCTCCGGCAGCAGTGCTCCGCCCGTTACAACCTTCCCATGTTCCGCCCCGCAGTGCCTCCCTGCTCATCCTTTTTCCTCCACAGTTTTCCCACTACCTTTCTACTGGGACAGTAAAAAGACTGTTTTAACATGAACATACAACATCTAGTATTTGTAGCAAAAGTCTACATTATTTGTATAATTATAAAATGTGCAGGTTGATCTTCTTAAGTTGAAAAAACACTGTTTCGTTCTTACTGTTCTAATATGCGATAGGACATTATCGTACCCTCTAGACGTAGGTAAAATAAAAGAAACTGAGATAAAGTAAAACAATCCAGACAGAAGACAAAACAGTTTTTCCCATGCTAAGTACTGTTCTTTTAGGGTTTAAACCAAAACCCATGAAAAAGTGCCTAGGCTGACTTCAGTGGAGTCTGGCTCAGCTCTATACAGGAACAGCTATTTTGTGTACAACAGTCAGTGATAGATAGGAGGGAAAAATGGCATGAGTTTTCTGAAAATTTTGGTAGTCACCCAGCCTTTTTGCTCAATAATACAATCCAACCTAAGGGTCAAATAACCCCATTCGATTATTGCGCAGAAAGATCTTTACGTTTCTGAGAGCAGTGTTAGTCTCGCTGTCACCGTAATTTACTGCGATGGACTACAGAGAGCACAGCTATTATTCTAAGAAAAGGATTTGTGTTTTCCCAACGTCAGACTCTTCTGTTCTTGGTAAACGAGTACGCACGTGGAAAGCAATCACTAAGTCTCCCTTACTGCATCGCTGCCAAGAAATAATGCAAGAGTCCGGCCTATCCTTCAGGACTAGTCTGTGCAAGATTCCCAGCAGGGCTGGGTAATGAAGCTTGAATACTGCTGTTTGCTTATGCGATGGCTGCTTACTTCACTCCACACTCCAGAGTTTTTAAGTCTAATATTTGTTTGAACAATAAATGGGTTGTGTGTTATTTCAAACCAAACGATGATTTTTTTCCTTGTGACCTAGCTGCTTTTCCTACACAGCTAAGCTCTTTTCTAATCATGCTCTTTATATATGAGCACATAGGTTTGGTCTCGAAAAAATCCAGACACCAGCTCAGGTTAAGTTATTTTAAATAGCTTACTGCTGCATTTAGAAAGCCAACAGGGGAATCAAGATATACAGAAAAGAATAAAAAGACCGAATCAAGCGCTGTGAGAAGAAACTCCAGCTGGGCTGTAAATTTCATTTACCCTCTTCTCTAATCAACAACTGTAAAAAAATGGAAATGTAATTTCTGTGACAAAAATAGGCCTACAGAAAAGCAGTATCAGCTGGAAATCCCGTTACGGTCTTGTGGGATCTTTGGAGTCAAAAGCCTTCGTGAGCGTTCTGCAGTCACCTGCTCATATTTCACAATTTTCTCCTACTGTCATAATGTTACAGGAAGAAAAAAATTGAGATCCTTTCCAATTTTAGCATGGGGGAAGCAGTCTGTGGCAATGCCCCCACACAAGCCTTCACGATGAGGCAAGGCACTAACACTTTCCCTTCGTTTTCAAATAGAAATAATGGATATGGGAAGCTGGCATATGTTAATGTTCTCCAAAGCTCCTGGTTGCTTGTTTCTTTTCTTTTTCCTTAAAGTAAGATATATCCCTGAATCCTGTTAACTGCTTCAGTTTTCGCAAAGGTGGTTTGACTAAGAGACACTTTCAAGACTTTCATAAGAAATGAGAAATCATGTTTTCAAATGCTTTGCATTCAAATGCAGAGACAAATGGTTATAACCTGGACTTCAACTGTCTTTTTGTAGGATTCTTCCCAACTCCGTTTTGACTTTTTTGTCACTGTTGATCTGATATTGATCTTTCTTCGTACCATATGGACATTATACTAAAAGCTGAACCAATAAAATTTGTTTATTATATGTATAGCAGAAAGGAAATGAGAGCTCCTGAGTGTAGCTTACAAAGAGGATGGGAGGATATTAAGTTCCGTAGAAAGCTGCTCTCCCACTATTGTTGAGTGTGTTGCTAATTCTCACGGGATATAAAATCTTGGAGCCGACCAGCTTTTCATGTGAATCCTCCCCACTTTTAAAATAGCACTGGAGTTTATCATAGCATTTTAACAAAATACCATAGCTTTCTGTGAAAAATCATCAGCAACTTTGCTCTCGAATGAGGCATAAAATATGTCAGTGATCCTTTGCCCCCACCCTTGATGCACGACACTGATTACAGATTTTCTTTCCTTGATTTTGCCTAAAAAAAGAAGATAAATTCTTGCAAGGAATTACACCCGATGCATAATAAACAAAAAAAGGCCCTTAACAACGATTAGAAGGAATATAACGATGAAGGTACCAGAAAGCAAATATCTGGAACTATATATATGGCCTTAAAAAAAAATTTAGAAAAAGATTGTTCCAAAATATTTGTCATGTGTAACAACACTATGGCAAAGACATTGTTTTTTGTCCTTATCCATAATTTAATTAAATAACATACTCTATCGAAAACGCTGAGAAGTAAGTGGTAGATTGGCCTGTCCCTCAGTTACTGTTTTTTAAATTTGATTGAATGAGACCATTTCAACTTTTCAAGCCCCATTAAAACCTCTGGCAGCCATACGGCTGATACATTTTGCATTGTCTCCAGAACATATGGCCAAGCTTTCTGATTCTCTTTTCAATATTTTCTCACCAAACTACAAAAAGTACAGTTAGAAAACTACAGAAACCAGGAAGGCAAATAGTCTTTTGTTAGGCTGTACAGTACTTTAATGGGGTACACCTAATTAGCAAAGACTTTCAAAAAAACTGTAGTGTTTAACATGGATATTGACCTTTCAGAGGACTAATTTGAGCTGAAGGTTTTCCAGAAAACCAGTACTCTGTAACACCTCATGCTTTCAATCACCGGCCTCCCTTTTAAACTCAAACTAATCTTAGGGCTTGTAAAGAAATTGGAGCCTTTAGGCTACATACCACCCTCAAAAGGAAAAGATTCATCAGCTCAATCATTCAGAGTTATGGCAATGCATGCACAGGGAAGGTATAGAATTTTTTTACCATATGAACTACAGGGGTTTCTACCATCAAGTCTAAATCTCATGAACTTCAGAATTAACAAAACAAACAAACACCAAAAAACCCCCAAACCTCAAAGCCAAAGAAGAGGAGATACCTGCCTGTGCACATCCATGCTGCAGTGCCTCCTTCTGGCAGTTTGTCTCCTTTCGGGTAATTTTAGAGGAGTCTTGAAGGCCTAATTCTGTTTCTGGATAATTTTCAATCCTGTTAAGAAGAGATCTTACTTCAAAAACTTCGGAGCAAATGACCATGAAATAATTCAAGAGAGCCCACACTGGCAATACGCACTGCGCTCACTCCATTTAACTTGCTGCTTTAGTTTCCGTTTATGTGACTGTTGGATCCTCCACTTACAAAAATTGAACAGTAATTAGTCAGAAGGAAGAAACAATTTCAGAGAAATGTATCTCATATTCGTTTGATGAACACAGTCTACTCAGTTTTTGTCTGAACAAGATCCTAGTGAACAAGTCCTCTTCCTTGACGTGGACTGTTCGAGTTTATTTTATCATTAGCAGTGTGCACAAGTTTACCCTCAGTATCATTTTTCTTCCATCAGCAAAAAAAAAGGATGCTAGTAGAGGCCAATCCTGAATGAGGAGGCATCATACTACACCATGCCAAAGGTTTAAATGAAGCTGCAAAATCATGCACATGGCAGTACACAACTGTCAGGAGTACCTGGGGCAAGGCTCTCTTCCAACAATCGTTGATTTTAAATTTATTTTATTTTATTTTATTTTTTTAACTTTTCGGCATACAAGTAGCCTCATAGATTTCTGTCTACCTACTCCTTTACCTTCAAGGAGCACAGCAGAAGGCTGGCAGGCAAGTGCACTGTCATGTACATCAGACAAAGGTATCATCTGTACGCTAGCGTCACGGAGTAGGACCGTACAGATTCATAATTTGCTCTTACTAAGGTGGTTTGATCACACTAATAAACAGTGAAAACATAAAAAGAAAGCAAAATTGTTTTGTTGGGGGGGGTGATTTTGTTTTGCTTTTCCCCAATAGAAAACTCGCGCTTCATCAAGAGCACAGGGCAGAAGCCCCTCATTGAGCAATGTTGAATAAAAGTGAATAAAAGAAAACAATTCCCCCTCTCCAAAGCAAAGGGTCATTTGGCAGAAGGAAGCGACGGGGTGCGAACGCAGGGGAAATGGAAGCTGTAATTGGCAAATGGCTCCACTGGCGGTGTGAAATTGGTTGACGTTGCAAATGACTTTGGTTAAAAAAAAAAAAATCTGCCGGGTTGGAACCAATAAATGATAATGATGAAGAATGACGGCGTCTCGCATGCGCTTTGTCTCACTGCTGCCACACTTACCAACTCCGGCACGAAGAGACGGCGGCACCCACAGCCTCACAGGCAGAAGCTGGGGAGGAAACTATCACGAGGGAAATACAGGCATACCTCGGAGATATTGCAGGTCCGGTTCCAGACCACCACAATAAAGTGAATATCACAATAAAGCCAGTCACATGAACTTTTTGGTTTCCCAGTGAACATAAAAGTTATGTTTACACTATACTGTAGTCTATTAAGTGTGCAATAGCATTATGTCCAAAAAAACAATGTACATAATTAAAAAATGCTTTAGTGCTAAAAAATGCTAACCATCATCTGGGCCTTCAGCGAGTTGTAATCTTTTTGCAGATGGAGAGTCTTGCCTCCGTGTTGATGGCTGCTGACTGATCAGGGTGGTGGTTGCTGAAGGCTGGTGTGGCTGTGGCAATTTCTTAAAATAAGGCAGCAGTGAAGTTTGCTGCATCGATTGACTCTTCCTTTCACGAAAGATTTCTCTGTAGTATGCGATGTTGTTTGATAGCATTTTACCCACAAGAGAACTTCTTTCCAAATCAGTCAGTCCTCCCAAACCCTGCCGCTGCTTTATCAACTAAGTTTCTGTCATATTCTAAATGCTTTGTTGTCATTTCAACAATGTTCACAGCATCTTCACCAGGAGTAGAGTCCATCTCAAGAAACCACTTTCTTTGCTCATCCCTAAGAAGCACCTCCTCATCCGTTAAAGTTTTATCATGAGATTGCAGCAATTCAGTCACATCTTCAGGCTCCACTTCTAATTCTAGTTCTCTTGCTGTCAGTTCTAGTTCTCTTGCTGTCAGCCTGTCCTTTGAAGCTTTGAAGCCAGGCATTGGCTTCTCCTCTCTAGCTATGAAAGTCCTAGATGGCATCTTCCAATATAAGACTGTTTTGTCTACATTGGAAATCTGTTATTTAGTGTAGCCACCTCCATCAATGATCTTAGCTAAATCTTCTGGATAACTTGCTACAGCTTCTACCTCAGCGCTTGCTGCTTCACCTTGCACTTTTATGTTATGGAGACGGCTTCTTTCCTTAAACCTCATGAACCAACCTCTGCTAGCTTCCAGCTTTTCTCCTGCAGCTTCCTCCCCTCTCTCAGCCTTCACAGAATTGAAGAGAGTTCAGGCCTTGCTCTGGATTAGGCTTTGGCTTAAGGGACTGTTGTGGCTGGTTGAATCTTCTATCCAGGCCATGAAAACTTTCTCCATATCAGCAACAAGGCTGTTTCGCTTTCTCCTCATTCGTGTGTTCACTGGAGTAGCACTTTGAATTTCCTTCAAGACCTTTTCCTTTGCCTTCACAGCTTGGCTGTTTGGCGCAAGAGGCCTCGCTTTCGGCCTCTCTCGGCTTTCGACATGCCTTCCTCACTAAGCTTCGTCATTTCTAGCTTGTGATTTAAAGTGACTCTTCCTTTCGCTTGAACACTGAGAGGCCGTTGTAGGGTTATTAATTGCCCTAATTTCCATATTGTTGTGTCTCAGGGAATAGGGAGGCCCGAGGAGAGGGAGAGAGACGGGGGAACGGCCGGTCCGTGGAGCAGTCAGAGCACACACAACATTTATCAATTAAGTTCGTCATCTTATATGAGTGCAGTTCGTGGCACCCTAAAACAATTACAAGAGTAACCTCAAAGATCACTGATCACAGATCATCATAACAGATATAATAATAATGAAAAAGCTTGAAATGTTGCGAGTATTACCAAAATGTGACACAGAGACACGAAGTGAGCACTGTTTCCAACTGCTGTTGGAAAAATGGCACCGATAAAGACTTGCTTGATGCAGGGTTGCCACAAACCTTCAATTTGTAAAAAATGCAGTATCTGCAAAGAGCAATAAAGCGAAGCGCAATAAAACGAGGTGTGCCTGTAGTGTTCTCTGTAGGGCCAAGGGAGACATGAGCTGGGCTATCAAGGCTCCTGTAAGTTGTCTTCTCGAAAAAAGAGAAAAAAGTATATTTATTTTGCCCTGGAACTCTAAGACTTGTTAGTGTTTGCCCACGACAGGTGTCCAGCGCATCTGCATAAGGTCCTGGTCCCTAAAAGTATCTCTTACAGGGGAAATAATTTTTTAAAGAAGGAAAGCAACAGGCTTAAAACCTTCCTGACACTTCTTATAGTTCCCTTAATCTTTGTTTTTAGGAATAGTAGTGAGGTACCAGAAATAAATTACGTTTAAGTTTGGAGAGATGTGGGCTTGACAGAAGCTTTCCCCAGTAAGCTGAACCATATTAGGGAAGAACATTGGCTTGCAGAGTATCAGCAGATGGTTTCTAGGTGAATTAACGAAGCTGAACTACCCGCCTCCCTCACATCTTGAAAGGATTTTATTGCATACTAAGAACGCACACAGAAGGCAGAATCTGAGCTGGTGAAGCAAATGTATTAAATAGCACTGAGAGTTAACAATATTCAGCAAAATCCAGAAGGAGATATGCGTAATGATGGCACGACCTCCTGACATTGCACTGCTGTAGCAAAATGGGATACTTCTTCAATGCACTGCTGATGAAATGTGCTCCAAAAAAAACAACCAACCCAAAAAAACAAACAATCTATCCAACCCCACCCCCCATTTAAAGCCTGTTTATCAGTAAGTCACATAACTTTTCTCTCCGCTGCAAAGTTGATGCATAAGAGAGTCCTTGCTCATACTCAGAATTTAAGAGTTTTCCTGTATGGGTTCTCTAAATCATGAAATATGTCCCCAATCTAATTTTGCAGCTTAGATATCTTATATCAACTCGGGATAGTAAGGACAGCCATTTCCCAAATGTCGGTACTAGCCAAAAATGCTAACAAAACTTACGGCCTTTGCTGGTTACAGCGATCTAAGTAAATCCCTAAATCGAGATGAGGAAAGCAACGTATTGTGCAGACATAATCTCAAGCTACAAAAAAAAGCATATGTAGAAAGTTATCTTTAAAAAGTTTCAAAATTAAGTTGACCTTTATTAGCAATCAAATATAATTTGTTGTGTTTCCTCTAGCGACTGAGTTTACTGGGAAGTCCAGTTTCAAGGTAGGGAACAAGACATTCACGCTATGAAGTGATCTGGCTGTTAACTACACACTCCCTGAACTCTGACTCATAGATGATATGTATAAATAACAAGCCGAAAACAAGCAAACGCTGCCATAACATTTTCCTTTTAGCATTTAGATACCTATTACAGCTGGTCAAATGACTGCAGTTCAGGCACAAATTTGATTTCCAGGAGAAGTCTCATTATGATTCGATTAACCCTATCAGAGCCATAAGCTTTCTCCAGTAAATCTAAGCAGGAGGAGGAGACGCTGATGTGCTTCCAAGGGCTACAAAGGGAAAAAGGGGAAAGGCTTGAGCACCACTGCGGTGGATGTGAACAGCTTTAAATGTTACTTTGAAATTTCGTGCTTTTGAGGAAAAGAGCTTCAGCTTTCGGGGTCTGGAAAACTTTTTAAGAACGTAATATTCCAAAACAGAAAACAAATGGTTTTTATGTTAACTAACAAAAAAAAAAAAAAAAAAAGCAAATTTGCAACAGCCTGACAAATGCAGCACTTCTGAAAAATACACTTCTGCTTGGAAGGCTTCTGCCTTTTTGTTTGGCTCCAGCTCCACTTCCCCCTCGTTAAACAATAATCTTTATGGTGAATTCCAGTAACGCTGCAGAAAGAGAGGTTCTGAAAGGAATGCATAAATAATCCTGGTTGCCTAGCGGTGGCAATGAATTCGTGTTTGTTTTGCCACTGAAGGGTGAATGCAACCCTTTGAGCAAGCGGGAATTCATTATTCCAGTGACTGAGAAATGATCCACTTAAGGAACCTAATTGGTTCTACAACAGTGATTTCTTTCAAAGTACCGTTTCCGGAAGAAGCAACAAAAAGAAGACAGCTCTTTGACTAGTACGGGGTCTACAGGGTACATTCGCCTTCCCATGTTTCAGCTTTTAAAAGAAAATGTCACACGCATCGAGGACAAAAGAAGAAAGGACTAGTGTTTAAAAAGGTACCAAATTGTAGCAGGTCTCCCCCTCCTTGCTTGAACAGCAAAGCTGGATTTCATTAAAAATTAATGAGTGCTCGTGACGCTTTGCAAACGGTCAATATATAGGGAAATACAGTACTGACCACAGTTTCAACTCCTTTCAAGAGTGATTGCGAGTAGCCAAAAGCTACTTGGATATTTTATTATGCAAATAAAGAGTAAATCGCCCTTATCTACCAGTAAGTGTTGTAGAATAGGTGAATTAATATGCTCAATCTGCTGGAGCAAACAGAACACCGTAATTTATTTTTAACCTAATAAATTAGAATATGCAAAAGAGGAACACGGCCACCCAGGTAGACGCTGACAGTTCTCATTTACGTCTCGCTAGTTATGCTGGCAGAATAAAAATCTTGTGCTGATTGTCATATTTAAATGCAGATTCTTAAACAAGGGGGTTTCTTTGGAAGCAAGCCAGGAACAATTCTGCCTGAGGTTAATGGACAGATATCTATTTACTTCAAAACGAGCTTCAGAACAGGCCCCCGCAGAACAACACGTTCGCATTCGGAGCATGAAATCCGAGGCGAAATTCCCAGTTTTCTATAGATTTGAAGAGCGCATTAATGCCATGTTTATAACGAGAATGAGCGAGGCAAAAGGAGTTAATGCATTGGCTGTGCACCTCTTTCAACATACATCCACTCCCTGTGGAACAGAATTGGTATCAAATACCCAGATCAAAACGCAAATCGTTCCATCGCTGCTGTTCTATGCACAAGCCAACAGAGTTAAGAAGACCCACAAAGCGGCAAGAACCACTTTTGTTTTCACAAGTACACATGAGTTTTTCCATTCCTGGCATCAAAGAGGGATTTGGGTGCAAACACAGACACTCCCCCCCCCCCCGACTGATTTTATCAACCAGCTTAATTCCTGGCTCATCTAGCGAGTTCAGGAATGAAAGACTTTCAGTCTTCGGAAAGACGGCTAGGGTCTGAAGCAGGAGTCGGAAGTCAGGAGACCGAGACTGAGGTTCAGATTTAGTTACTTAAGTTGAAGCAGCTGGTTTCAGCGTCTGCCAGTCGCCTTTCCGTGCACTGAAGACACTGAATGTCCCAAACTTTTTAAGTGGCTTTGAAGCTCCATAAGTAGGAACTACTATTACTATTAATAATACGCTCTTAGTTAATGCCCGTAATAAATGTTCCACAATCCTGACATTGGCTCACACTCATCTAGTATTTAATCGGCACGCAAGGTAAAATCACAGCACCAATTCATTAGTTGTAACAGTGGCTGATGATGGCCCAGTGCCTCGTAGGGGAACTAAATTGAAGGAAACAATTCAGAATACACCGCTAGTCTCTCCCGGACACTCAATTAGCAAGAAGACACTAAGTATCGTCTGTCCATCATCGAAACCCAGGCAGCTGCGCATGATTAAGCTTCCGAACAGACTGAAGCAAAATCCCGTTGATTGCAGTGCAAACACATTACGCAGTTATTAGCACGCTTACTCCGCACAAATGTAATAAAGGAGCGCAGATTAGCATGCTTAAAAGTCTTCTTTTTATTTAAAAGTGTTGCACAGAGTGATAAGTGACTGTGCAAAAAATCGTGGAACAACATGTTGAGCTTCGCATGGCACCGGGAGCCAAGACTGCTCATAAAGTGAGGCAAGAGTTTCCAAAAAGTACATAACCTAGGGTGCAACTGCTGGCTGAAGCAAGGTGCAAAAACGTAAAGCGACCATTTTAGGCACTTAAAAGACAGGCATTTTTCCAAAGGACTGAGCATCCAGGGAGATTTTTTGAAACTCTTTAATTGGTTTTGCCCCGTAAACATGACAGACAACTTTTATTTACATTTGCCGAAGACTTTGAGTTACAAATTACGTTCCATGTCTTCCTCCTCAAGGAGTTAGCGCACTCTCCCGCTCCATACAAATAGTCTTCCTCATGGAAATAAGATGTGTCAAATATTTACTAAATTATTTTAAAAATATACAGCTTTTATTCAACCGTTCCTTAAGCAAAATTCTCATTCCTCTCAATCTTAGATACACAGACTGAAGATCGACATTTCGTGTTACAAGACAGTGGTTACAGAATTAAAGCATAGGAATCAAAGTCTTCAAATGGGAATACACACTGGCCCAGCTCTTAATAGAAAAATCCAGAATACGTCTGCTGGAATAGTAGCTAGAAGAAACCATTTAAGAAAAGGAAATAGAAATACTTTGCCTCTAACTTGGTCCCATCTCATGGCATTCAAAATGGACCTGTTCCCTTTTTAAGTGTTTAAATCAAAACTTGTTAAGACATGACTGATCCTTTGCAGCCAGCTTCGAGACAGTCTAATATTTAAAGGAAAACACTATCATATGCAAAACAGATATTGCTTGCCTATCGCTTCAAAATTTCAAGCTTATTCGTGGAACCACAGCTTCATCTCAGGTAACATATTCCATGCTTCTGAGCATGTATTTCCATAAAACAAACTTAGCGTGCATAAAACGCACCCAGAATTTGTCACTGTGACAGTCATATACGTTAAAAAAAAAAAATCACATGTTCACAGTTTATTAAGACATCAAATAGCTTTTCAGGCCGAAAAATCATGAACAGTGCAGTTTTGACCTTCTTTTGTTAGCAAAGTTATTTTAGTCTAAATTTCATTTTTCAAAAGTTGCACAAAGAAAAACTTTTCAATCCAATCTTGCAAAATGCAGTCCTCACATGAAAGAATATCCCTTTTCCATAATGCTAAACCTGTGGTAAGGATCCAAAGGGAAATCTAAACAATTCCCTTTTTTTCTTTTTAGAGCCATTCTTAACCTAGAATGGCAGTGGATGGCATGCAATATGGAGTACATACACAGAAATATTTTAAAGGATCAGAACTTTCTCTAAATATCAATAGAATATTGTATCTGTAAGTATCAAGGTCTCCAGGATTCTGCATCTTTCTTATTTACACCTTTTTTGCCATTTCCACCACTTAAGGCAATTCCTTAAGAGTGTTCTCTTAGGGGTGTTCATGCAACCTAACTTTGAATACGTCACCTCTATATTAGTACCAGGAGATTAGCTGCCTTCTTCTGGCACCCTAATTTTGCTGCCTGAAGCTGAGTGCTGCAAGTATCTCCCTTTCTAACCACCAGGACAGTACAAATCATATTAAGGAATGCAGTAATTTTTATTTTCTTAAAGTTTGTGCCCAATTCTATGCTGTGAAGAACACGGTTTCCTCTGAACTATATTTGCTTTTAAGTACATAAGCTCCAAGGAAGTAATTTTCCAGCACTAATTAATGTGGTTGGAAACGATTACAGAAATAAAGAATACACAAATGCTTCGTAGCAAATGATTTGAAGGGGCAATCAGTTGTTATCCTCAGTATTGGCTGCACACAGTTCCTAAGTGCTGATACGGTCTGGGAACTGCGCTAAAAGTCTGTTCAAGGAAAAGCTCTTTATAAATATACTCCCTGTTGTTCTTCTAGGACCCTCATGCTTATTAGGGGCATTAATTATCATATGTTCTGCTAGAAATTAAAACTTACACAGATGTGATTATCCCTGAAGTGTGCAACCTGTTGATCCCCGTTCTGCAGAGACATTAATTGCTAGGAACTGCCACAACAAGCCCTGCTGGTGATGGAGCTCATGCAGGTTTCCTTCACACGCTCCCAGGAGGACACGAAATTCCCGTCCTCTTGCCCTGTTTGCTTGCAATATTTATCTACTATCGATCACTGAGTTGACACAATATATAGTAGTTTGCTGTCTTACGGTGCATATAAAGTCAGATTTAGGCTTCCTCCACTCAAGACATTAACTGCCTTGCTAGGAAACACGTTTGATCTTTGAAAAATTGCACGATGGTACATGGTACTACTCTCCACGTAGTCTCTAGTCAGGTTATGGAAGAGACCCCAATATTTTATGGCATTTACACTACGGAAATGTGACCCGTTTAGGGCTCAAATCACTCCCAGGTAAGCCACTGAAGGACACCAGTCTAACTCCAGGTCAACTCAAAGCCTGACCCAGGACTTCCAGACTTTGACTGTTCCTTCGTGACCGTGAGCCTAGAAAGCCATTTTCATGACTGCGCCAGAGGCCCAGGTATAAAAGAAAGCAGAGTCTTTCAGCAACCTACTTCCCTTCAGTAGCATTCCCAGGAGAATTCTGTCTTTGATTCAGGAAAATCCCAAGACGTTTGATATATATTTCTATTAAAAATAATTGGTTTTGAAGTAATTACTGTGTTGAGTGTGATTCCAGCAAAATCTGTTATAAGTGGTTTCAATTAGAAGAGGCTCGTTTTCCTGATGTTCATTGGTCTTTGTGTAACTATCCGTAATTTTAATCCTTGTTTATTATTCTTTGACCTGGTTTCCACGTCACGACGTTATCCATTCCCCACCAGCATCAGTAGAACAGATTCGCTTCTGCTCCAGCTCATCCCGGTTTTGCTTTACGGTGCACCTTCCCACTCCCGTCATGGGGACAATTAGCAGCACTGTGCAGAGATTTTCTCAGCAGGAGCTACCTGCTTTGCAGGCACATATATTATTATCCAAGCTGCTTTTCTTTTTCGGCTTTTCATTATTCTTATTTGTATTTCTGAAAATTTCTGTAGACTTTCTGTAGACCAATTTAGCCATGGAGTTACTTGACAAAGCTCACGTAGGCAGCATATTTTAATAGACTGCAATTCCCAATGAGACTTTAATATCGCCGTTGTAACAGTAGATCTGTGGGGTAAATATCATTATTCCCTGCAAGCAGATTCACGTCTGAAAACATTGTCATTATAATTTCAGTTTAAGTGAGATTTCCAAATGCATCAAAGGTTTTCTGAGCTGAACCCATGTCAACAGAACTGTAATTTTTTTCTGGGGAAAACCAAAATTAAACAAGTCCTTCAAAATGCCAATTTTTGCACTTTAGCATTGGTTACATTGGAATGATTTTTCCCCTCTACAGTAGCCTAGCTTTGCTATACAGTATAGTTTGGTTTAATGTAATACATAGTATGATTTCAATAATACTTTTTGTTTCCAATTTTGTATCCAAACCACAGGAGTGAAGAAGCATCAAAACTGTAATTTAGAGTACTCGGATGACATTGGATGAGAAATATCCAAGGAGATGCCACTGTGCCCCAAAAACTCGTCCTGATAGCACTCTTTCTTTGAAGGAAAACTCCACGTTGAGTAAGAATACGCCAGCATAGTTAGGAGAATGTCCGGAAAACATTTTTTTTCTAATATTGAATAAACAGACTTGCATGACTACATATACAACAAAGAAATAAAAGTAAAATAAGCACATAATTAATAAACAAAACATGCTGCCTCTCCACTTCAGTGCAGCAATGTTCTCAATTCTTTTGCTGGACTATTTCTCATGCAACAGCACTGCAGCCGCAGCTACCGTGCAAAGTCACCACTACAAATACGCTGTGGATCTTGCGGTTCTTCCATCTGACCTAGATACTGCTAATGTGGAGGCCAAAATCCTAAACCGAGGCAACATATTCCACACTGGAAATCATTTTAGGGTATTTTCATTTCTCTCCTACACAGGTCTTCCGTGAGCTATGAACTACGAACCCTCTTTCAGCTGCACGGTAAAGCTACAGGAGAAATAATGCCTATGCAAATGTGGATTAAGTTGAGAAGTAATAACAGTATGATGAATACGTAGTATGATGTGATGTAAAACTGCAGTAAATTTGAATCTGGTATGTTCAGACTAGAAATAGTGTGTTGTTTTGCTTTTAAAAAACAAGACAAAGCCCGTTTAGGCTTAAATTGCCTTAATGAAATTAAGGAGGCAGGCCATCAATTTTAACGGACAACTTTACTCCAAGAAATTAGGATGAGCATTTAAAAAAGTAATGGTGACCTACAATAATGATTTCTTTGTTATTTTTAATAATAATCATCATAATTCTATAGAGCTGTGGAACATTTTGCAGAATTCTCTTCTTCTCCCTATCAAATTGCCAATTTCAAGGTTTATTACAGTATTAAGTCAAAGGGAATGTTAAAATTCAGCAACGACTTATCTTTATAAGCACTACCTGACATTATATACTTCCCTTAAACACATACGTACAAAATTAATAGGAATGAGAGATTTAGGTACCGCTCTCAAGTGCTATTTAAAAAGCAAACAAAAGAAGTCCATCATCAAACCTACAAGAAAAGTCAGGGCAATCTGCTTTCCACAAACATAGCTTGAACTGGACAGTTCTTGCTCAGAAGCGATGCCACAGTGGCGAAGATGGGGTTACTGGGAGCTGCGATACCTCCTGCTGCGTTCAGACTGACGCAGAGGGAGCTTCTTTCTTAACCCCCATTGGCGACTGTGCCACCACGTCACTGCCGATCAACCACGCTGGGATTTATTTGCACGCCCCCGAGATAAAGTTTGTCTCTTGCGCGATCAAAAAAGCGAAAGAGAAAAACCAGCGGACAGATTATCCGACCGACGTGGCAAGCAGGCTAACGAAACTCCGAGCGAGCCTTCACCGAGGCTGCATGCCAAGACCTGCGTCAGCTCTGCTCACCTGGCTAGGTGCTGTGAGAGCTTGCAACTGGACTTACGGGACCATGCAATTCCCATCTTCAGGTGCTTATGACCCCCCAAAGGTGCTGATAACTTAGTGTATTTTTACGGGTCCTAGAAAGAATGACCTTCCCCAGCTTTGTCACCGTTGCTTACCTTGCGCTCAAGACAAGCCTCTGGCATTCAGGGGGAGAATAATATTTCATAGTCCAACTACCTGATAGCACCCATCATGAAGATCTGCAAATTGAAAAGATTAATTCTTTGTTCCATCCCTTAAGCGGATAATTTTGCAATGCTTTCTGAAGTGATAAATGCTCAGCAGGAAAAAAAAAATCTCCCCTACCGAGGTCAGGCTACAACATCTGAAGGGTAGAATTATTTATTTTAAGAGGAAAGCAGGGTGGGAAAAGGATTTTTGCTCATTTACGTAGGAACCATTCTGCTAATATCCAGTGATTGAAGAAGTTACAGAAATGAAAAAAAAACAAATTATGGGATATTTTCCTAATAGCTTTGAAAGTCCCTTTTCTATATCCTCTTCTCCATCATTTAAGAATGGAGTAGGACATAAGTTAAGGAAATAGCAACCTGGAGCAGTCATGTTTTTTTGAACCAACCTGCAGACCAAGTCCTTGCACAGAGTGGGGTTAAACACTGCTTTCGTTAACCAGCTAATCCTAAAGCTGAAGTAGTAGCAATCTGCGCTTGGTTCAGTATTTAAAGTTCAAAAATCTTAAAATGCTTGAAGAGGAGACATCGCTATAACAAAACATTGCAAAAATTATTTTGATTAATTATTTTGAAAAAAATGAGCTAAGAAATTCTATAGATGTTTATGGGCATAGGCATACATCTGAGAAAAGAATATCTTGCAGCTTGCCCATATATTGGGATACCTTATATTAGGTGTAACTTCTTTTAGCTGTCCCTTTTTGGTTTGGGCTTTTTTTTTAATCCTGGATTTAGTTGGGTATCTTAATCTACAGGCATCAACTTGATAAATATAGCCTAAACGTCTGTGATCTTTGTAACTTCAGCAGGGTCAGAATACCATCTCTGAAGATGCAAAACAAACAGGTTTCAATAGATTCGTATTATAATTAAGGAACACAGAGGATACTATTAACATAAGTTGCCTAGAGCAATGGGTGTGTTATTTGGTTTATATTTTTTTTCCTTTTTGGCAATTGGGAATAAGGTTTTTTATGTCTGCATAAAATATAAATGAACCATAACACTGTTATAAATAACAGAATCCTCAAAGGCCGCTCAACAAATTGCCTACAAAGTGCAATTCTTCGCAACCAGAAGATCAGTAATATATGCTTAGCTCCTATGGGCTTTTTTATTTGGTGGTTAATTTAAAACTTCTGTCCCCCCAGAAGAAAAAGAAGCAGCAAGTGCCTAATATATCTCCGCTGAGCCTGGAAAATAAATCTGCAAAGTTTGGAAACAACCTGACAGAGAAAACCGCTTTGCTTGAACAGGCAATGGGGACGATGGGGGTAGGTCTGCCCTGCTGCTGTAAATGGAGCAGGGACATCGTGTTATCACCATTACGTTAATGCAAGGGAGGAATGTAATAATTGCATTACAAGCTTTGCCCAAAAGTGGTTTTTATCAGTCAGAGCATGTTAGGAAAAAAAAAAAAAGTATTTTTATGAGGGAGGAACAAATTTTGGAAGCAAAGGTATTCTGGTTTTTTTATATCTTCAAAGCGAATTGTTGAGCAAGGAAGAGAAAAGGATATTTAAGATGAAAAACAATGGTTAATCAAAGTTACAGACAACAAAATTCTGTAAAATTACTAATTTGGTAAAAAAAAAATCCCTGTCCTTGAAGTTTGTTAGAGCATTACTTTATTTGAAATAAATGTTACACATAAAATGAGGAAGTGACCTTTGTGGTGATGATCCTGAGTTACTCCAAGTTCTACTTGATGATCAGAGAAAGAGAGAGAGAAGCCGTGAGAGAGAGAAAGAGAAAGGAAGGAAGGAAAGAAGGAAGGAAAGAAAAACGGAGGGAGGGAGGGAAAAAGAAAACTCAAACAAGCAGAACTAAACAGATACTGTTTGAAAGTCCCCTGCTCCAGCCCATAAGCAGTTAGACACGGAGGAGAGGAAGAAAAACATTTAATGGCCACAAGAATGAAAAAAACAAAAATGAAAATTTGTAACTCTCACCTATGAGATGAGATTATCTAATATTCCAGCTCATCCAAAAGGTGCTTTTCTACAAATTTTTAAAATTAATAACTTAATTTGGGGTATAAAAAAAAAAATCTCCTTGCAGCTGCCATAAATGATTAGACCTGCAGGTTCTCTCTGAAGTTTTAGGCAAGATTTCCCTACCAAAATTAAGCTCATGAGAATCAGAGGTGCATGTGAAACCTGAACATTAGGTTCAAATGACCATTCCCTCCCTCTCCTCCTCTTCTTCATACGACATCGAGGTGAGTTGCCTTTGTGAAGGGCTAACTACAGGACTGATGAAACAAGATGCCGCTGTTCTTAGGAAGGTGGTGGATGCAATGTGACTGTGACCTCCACACAGCACAGAAGATGTCCAGAGAGGGATGCAAGCTCAAGAGAAAAATTCACCTGTCCCACCACCATAGCTACATGTGGCTCGGGGAGGATCATGGTGAGCAGGAGGCTGAGCAAACTGGCAGGACACCAGCTCATCTCCACTGAATCTGAGGGCTGTGCTGTCCTCTTCATGCTTCTCCAGAGTATTAGGCAATCACTGCTCAAAGAAGCTCAAGTACCCACGTGCATTATTATGAGAAAATTCCTATTTTTTTCATCTGGAGTCACTTGCAAGTTCATTTCTACTGGGAAAAGGAGGAAACTAGGCTTGGAAACACTCCCTTTTGGGATACAGTCCTGCTTTTCATGGTGCCCTCCTAGGTTTTTATGTTTAGATACCTGATGTAACTTATTCTCTTTAAGAGCGTAAAATGTTATGAAGAGGACCCTTGGTTCATATATCACTAAGCATAAAGATATGATAAAATCCATGCCCACCTGCTTTGGCACGTCCAGTGAAGCAAAAAGGGCCACAAGGCATCATAAGTACAGAAGTTAATTAATAATAAACTTTACAGTTTTATAATGTTGCAAAACCAGCGGTGCTTGAGTAAGCAAAGGCAAGATTCATTATTTAATTTCTCACCCATTTTTTCTGGATTAGAAATTTTGTCAGAAGAACAATATAGTATTTACAATGAAATAAAGAAAAAATAGACTAGCCAGTATATTTCTTCATCATTTTAATTAGAAAAAAGCACATCATGGAAACAAATGAGCCACTAATACTGTGTTTTAGTAATACCATAGCAAAACTGGGGGAGAAGGAAATAAACATGTTCGTAAATATGTTCACTACTAAAGCACAGAGTTAGTTAAATATCATCTGATATATCAGACAGAGTATTCACAAATGTGGTGACAAATGCTACAAAATCTGAAAATGCAGATGATTCCTACAAGTTAAATAAGGTTAACTCATGAACAAACTACTCAAAAGGGGAATAAATCTGGACTCTCTCTTCAATATTATTTTGAACCTGTTCAGCCTAAAATAAAAATGTGATCTGCAGTGTTTTGGGAACGATATGCAAGGTGGAAGGCCATAAATATGACAGCTTTACTTATTCCTAGGTGCAAATGCCACTGGGACAGATGTTGAAAGCAAATGGACAGCTTACTGTGTGGGTACTGCTAATGAAGTATTTAGTAAGGTCAACACAAGAGAAAAAATAAAAAAAACTGAAATCAAGTCAAAGATCCTAGTTCTGGGCTTTCAAGTATATTTAAGTATAAATTTTACTTTGGTCATACTTCATCCTATGCCTGAGTGCCTTACTGAATCAGCAACAGAAATTTGGCATACTGAGGAATAAACAAAATACAGAAAGCCAAATGTGACTGGCCTTATTCAGACAAGCAATCGTGCTGACTTCGTTGCAACATACTTAAAGAAATCAACTGGAATTCACAACTTGAAGTTTTGTTTCAGCCTCCCAGAGGTGACCTAGTTATTATATGATACTCTAGCTGCAGAACCGGACTCCAGGAAAATAACAGAATGTAAACAAAGATGCTTAAACTGCTTGAAAAAATGGTTCAGCATGTATCCATAAAATCTGAAGATGGAGAACTATAAATAAGAAATATGGGAGGTGAGGTTTTTGCCAAGAATAGCTAGAAAGATAGAAGAACCTCTGATTTTATTTGACATATGTCAGTAGCATAAAAATGCTCAAATAAAAGAGACAATCATCATTCATGAAATGTCAGTCTGCTCCAGGCAGACTCTGTGAAAGGACTTGTTCACAGGGACTAGGAATGAGTATTTACTTATGGCATACTTCAGCTTAAAATATTATCAAACGACTTCTTGAACACCAAAAAAATTGTACTTCAGTATGCACAAGCATCCATCTTTCAAAATATCCTGTGTCCCCCCAAAATATTTAGAAAGTAGAAAATGAAAACAGTTGCACAGCAATAAAGCCAAGCATCTGAATGAGAGAACTCAAGCTTACGAAAAAGGCCAGAAGAAATGATACCGCTCACAAGCTCATATAAAAATATTACTATAGCAATGAAGAGTTAATGCAAGTGTGATGTGTGATGTGTTGATCCAACTAATTATAATGGGGACTGTCCATCCGCTGGCGCTAGTGTGAGGCTCTCGCTATCATCTTTGGAAGGTCATGGTGACTGGGGGAAGTTGCTGAAAACTAGAAGGTTTCCATGGCAAAAATGAGGATCTGAGGTCAGACTCACTCCCCAGAGCACATGATACATGAGGGAAGCTGAAAGAACTGGGTTCATTCAATCTGAAGAAGATAAGGCTAGGAGAGATCTTGCTGTCGCCTTCAGCTACCTAATGGGAGGGTACAGAGAAGATGGAGCTCAATTCTTCTTGCAGATGCCCAGTGATGGGAGAAAAGGCAATGGGCACAGGTTGGAACACAGAAAATTGTTTAAGATATATGAAAAAAATCACAATGTTGTTAATCAAACATTGGAACAGGTTGCTTGGAGAGGTTTTGGAAACATTCTCCTTGGAGATATTCCAAACTTGATGAATGAAGCCCTGAGCTGGTTCTGCTTTAGTGGCAGTTTGGACCAGATAACCAGTCTTTCCAACTTGAATTACTGTAGACCGTATCTTGTCTATGATACAGACTGAAAATATCAGCTTTCAATTTTAATAATGTAATTGGATATCTGGTGAAGAGCATTTCTGCATTTAGTTAGTTAAATTCCCTGTTTTGAAAGGTTAAATATACACAGTGGAACACTCTCAGCCAATCTTCTAAAGACCTGCCTGCATCACTTTACAATTTTGGTACATTTTCTGTGACTACTTATTGGATGCCTGTTATCAGTGAAACAGCCACCCTTGGCTAAAAATATGTTCAAGGTCTCCTGGGTTGAGTCCCTACATAGTCGTGGCAAAGCATTTTTAGAAAAGGATACATTTCCACAACAGTGTTCTGTAATTTGTTTTTATAGATACATCGGTCATGAGCATCACAAGAATGATCCACAAATTTACTGAAACTTAGGCTCTCTCTCAAGCTTCATTAATGGTAGTTAATCTGCCAAGTCTTGAAATGGTAACATATTCAAAATTGTGGATATCTTGAGTTTGGTGGCCCATGTGATCCAGTGTAGACCTCAGTCTACTTTTTTACGTCAGGGAATGCAGTCAATGAATGTCATAAAACATTCATTGCTAAATTAGCCATTGGTATTTTTGCTAAAAGGCATAATTAATTGTATTTGATTGATGTTTTATACATCAACGCACAGCTAGATATACTTACAAGAAGAAAAAATGACTAAGATTTAAAGACTATTAATTGAGAAGTTTAGGTGAAAGCCCTTGAAACCATGAAGTACACTTAATCATAATGTCTATCATTTCTTCAATTCATATCTTATTTTAAGCGAGAAAATTGGTTTGCAAGTCCTTGAACTGACTGTGACTTCCCTGTACATCCCCGTACCCGTGTACGGCACAGCACAGGTGAAGTGACTCTGCTGGTTCTTATTCCAAAAATCTTGACAGCTGCAGGATTATGACTAGAGAAGAAAATTAACTGTTGACCCCTTTCTATCTCTAAGTAACACTCTACCCAGCAGTCAAGTATCAATCCCTTACCTATCATAGAGAAAAACTCCCAAATATTCTCACATTTAGACCAGGCCTAAAGAAATAAGTATTTACTCACTGAGTGTGGATAGACCTTACAACTGAAATTCTTTCTTCTGCGCGTTCATCATGGGTGGAATATATAGGAAACAAATAAACAAATATACAATTTAGCAGTGGGAACACCGTATTTTGAGAAAGAGGGATGTAGAATATGCAGGTTATTTTACCTACAGCTTGTAAATAGAGAAAGCAGTTAACAAAGGCCTGAGATCATCAGCCAAAGTCTCTACTTGAGTTGTCACTGTCCTTTGGTCTTGTGCTACCCAGGCTTTTCCTGATAACAACATCTCAAGTGTCTGCAGATGGTATATTATTTGTAGGCCTTCTGTTCCCTTCTTACTCTGTTTTCTACAAATCCTCCATTAGATTAAATCAATATAATTGTACAGTAAAATTCCTAATAACCCTTTCTACACTGTTCGCAAACTAGTTTGGAACACCTCTATTTCTGTCACATCCAGTACCTCTCTGGAAGTTACTGGGAGTCTACATTTATATTGCTGCCATTAAGGGACAGTGGGGTTTAAAAAAAAGAGCATAAGGAGAACAAAATAAAAGCAAGAGGAAAAGAAAACACATCATGGCAGATAGCACACTGCTTTGGTATTTTAAGAGGCTAGCCTGGAGGTCCTGTTTCAATGAAGCGACTGTAGAGCAATTCCCAGCAACACTTTTTTTAGGTCAGATATTCCAGATGCAGAAAATAGGACAGGCTTTGCAGATCACAGAGTGTCAGGTAGGACAGTTAGTTCTCTGAGTCATTTCTCCTGCAGGGCAGAAAACCCAAGGAAAATAAATTCCCATAATTTAGTACAGTTTAGCATGAAGTGACACTAGCGAATACCAAAGCTGCTTTTGCATGGTTACTTCAAAACACACGTAAAACGCCACTCCAGGAAGGATACTGCAGAAGCCCTGGTGCTTCATAACATTAGATGTCTGCGACTGCTTGCGTTGAATATCGAGTTAAAGAGAAAGAAATGAAACAAGCTGGGAAGCGAATCACTGAAAAAATAAAAAACTACTACTACTAGTTTTAATATCTGCTCCTTTTCTCTGGTGTTATGTTCAGCCTTCCAGCATCCCTGTGGGACCTAAGGCTTCTTCAAGCAGAACAGATGGGGAGAAACAGATTGGGAAGAGCCATCAGTATCCTGAGGTCTTTGCCGTAAGGATATGCATGACAGGGGTCCCCATACATTTCCTTATCCCAGTTTGCTTCCTTCCAAGTGTGAAAGTTGCACACTGGCCTCCCCCAGCCTCAGCTGACATCAGCAGTGGCAAAGTCAATGCCATGACTCCATAAGTTTGTCATATATGCTATTCACAGGGCTGAAACATGCTGGGTAATAAGCACTTGATGACTAAAAAATTGTTACAGCAAGCAAAAACCAGAAGAGGTTAAGACAAGAACAGAAAAGTTCTGAGACTGCCAATACAAAGCTTATCGACTTATTAGTAAAAGTTGTATTTACCGAGCTACAAGGAAAAGGCATGAAATTCATACTCCTTTTTATAATCTTTTTGCAGCAAAATCCATGAATGACAAAAGGAGAAATAAAGTAAAGTATGTTACAAGTATATATCTAGTCCGTAGGACACTTTTGGAGATTAATTCTTCAGATATGTTAGGCAGGATGTAAGTGATTAATTAAAATGGCTGTGTTTGAGACTTCTTAGATAACAAGCGATTAATAGGCATGTGAATTAAAACTACTGGATGATCATGGGAAATAAATTCAGTATGTGGGCAAGTATTCAGTATTTAATGCAAATAAATTAAGCATTTATAGTTGATGTGAAGATATAATGAAGCTAAATATTGTTTTGGAAGAGAAACTAAAGCAAATATATTGCATTGTATTGTCTGAGGAGCCCCACTTCCATGCTTTTGAGCCAAATGAAGGCTCAAATAAAGTTAAAGGAAACAAAAGAACATGAGACCTTTGTTAAATAGGAAGATATGCTCTAAATAGATATTACTAGATGGAGGATGGAGTCAGATATCAGCAAAGCAATGCAGGAAGAGACCTTGGGCCTGAAAATGGCTGAACCTGAACTTCAAAATAGGATGGAATTATATCTCAGTGCTACTCCGTTTCCTAAAGCATTAAAAATGTATAACCAAAGGCGATAATGCATATCCATCAAATTCCATCAAATAAGGCTTTCATGAAGTAAGTGTGAAAACTAAGAGAAGACCACATCTCTCAGCAAACGAAGTTAGCACATTCTTGGTTTCCACAGGGCAAGGGAAGCATTCAGACATTTCGACATTACAAAGAAAGTGGCAGAGAACTGCCAGAACCAAGTGATTGTAGACAGCTATGTAACTGTGTTATTTTCAGCATAAAAAGACCTGTTTCAAATGGAAGAACATAGCAAATGATTCATCGCTTCTCCTGGAGACCTTCATCTCCTGGGGCTTGGAAAGCTGTTCACTAAAAAAGGCATTAACAACATGAGTGGCTTGGATCGCAATTTGAAAACCATTTTAGTGTGATGTTGTAAGTAATAAGAAATGTAAACGTTCCCACAAAAATGGACACTAGTCGGTCTAACTGGCGGCGACTCAGAGAGCCCGGGGAGCAGTCCGATTGCAGCCATGCAGAGTCATTGGGAATGCTGGGAATGCAACACAGCTTGCTGCCACCCACGGTCAGTGGGACTAATAAAGATAATCCTGGCTTTTATCCACCATATGATATCTATGGCAGTTATATCCTCCAACCCACCGACTCACAGCTATTACGGTATCTTCTCACAAGAAAGTCTGAGCAGTAACACCACTGTTATAATAACCTGCAAAATAAAGGGCAGGTTTTTGAAAATTATACCTATCTATTACTTTTCATTTGTGAACTTACTTTTCTTTACTGTGAAACACTCCTTACTTTTTTAGAACGGATAAAAGCAGATATATAGGCCTGATTTATATTGAGTAAGGGTCCACCTAAAAGTTATGCCACTGTCTCCTATGGTGGCCTATGGTGCATGGCTAAGGAGGAGAAGAAAGAATGGGGGAAAAAAAGTAACTTTCCCGCAATGTTTTTTCCACTTTCTGCAAATCATCGAGTAAGAGAGTCACTGATCCAGAATCATATCCATAGCTTTGTGTTTAATAATCTTCAGTGAATTTTTCTTCTATAAATTTCTCTGAGATTATTTTAACCCAGGTGTACTGTTGGTATAATGAGCTCCAAATTGCATTCAAATATTTCCTTTTCTTGGTTCTAAAACTTCTATGCTGTAATTTCATTGCATGCTTCCTATTGCTTAAATCATAAGAAATACTGAAAAATGGATCCCTATTCACCTTCCATTTGAGATTTGAGATTTTTGTAATGTCTTTGTCATAGTCACTTCATACCTTTTCCAAGCAGAAGAATCTTGGTTTATTTAATGTATCCAGTTACAGAATAAAACAGATTAAATTTTATACTTGCAGTCATATGGGTTGCTCTTCTTCATTCATTATTTTTAATTCTTTTACGCCCCTGTGGTTTTATACAGTGGTACAGCGATATCTTTTGTCTTGTTCTCTATTCTTTTCCTAATTCCTAACATTATACTTGCTTGCTGAGCCACCACTGAACACTGGAGCTGACATTTTCACATGGCTATCCACAGTGATTTCAAGAGCACTTCTCCAAGTGCTAATACTGGTTTAGAACCTACCACGTACACAGGCAGCAAATACTTTAAATTTATTAGTGCTGAACCTCCTTTGCCATGTTATTGCCCAATCACGATCAGCATCATGGAAGCCACCTGAAATAATTCATGGCCATTTTCATTGTTTATTGCACTAAGAAAATTTGTGTCACTGACCAACCTTTGCCACCTCTGTTGGCCCCAGGAACTTCTGTTCTTCTGTGCTGAGGCCAATCTAGGCAGTAGATTATACAGCAGATTTACACCAATGAATTACTGCTTGAGACCTTCCAGGACTCCCAGGTGGACACTGTCTGGTCGTAGTGACCTGCTCCTACGCACTTGGGGAGTTTGCTGTAAACTCTCTAACAACGAGAGTTCAACCTGAGCCAAATCCCCTACCTAGTGTGCTGTCAAGGCAGGTCTAATGTAAGAGAGAAGACCTGTATGTTTTGAAGCATACTTTTTGCTTCTAACACATGTTCTGATGCAGTTAATTGACTATGTCGTGTTCCTGTGTATAGATTTATGTCTTTTTACAATATTTTTGATAAATGGCAATCTGATAAATTGATAAATCATGAACTGTTATTGTATTTATTCCCTTATCATCAGTAAAGTAAAGTATTCCTATTCTGACTGCCTTTTTCCCCCTAATCCTATGAACAACAAAAAAATTAATCCTAAAATCTGGAAGTAGGCTTTGAGGTTTTTCCCTAAATCATCACTATCTACGCCGATGTTTCTGTCCTTGCGGGAAGGGACAGATGTAAAGTCCAGGCATGGCCATTTTCTGCCACTCAGTAGCCTACGAGTGCTCAAAACAAGAGAATGAGCTTTTACCTTCCCCATCATCTTTAATAGACCACCAAAACAAAAGCAGTGCACACGCATAACCTTTCAGGTTTCTACTCGAAAGTGCTGCATATTTGTCAAACACAGTCAAGGAGGTATTTAAAAACAGCGTTTCTTGAATGGAGGACTAGTTCTTTTACTTTTATTTCATATTATTTAAAAACAGATGAGTATTTAATGAGATCTTCCCTTTCTTCTTCTTCCCCTTTCTTCATCTTGCGTAGTTTTATTTCTCACACCTGCTGTTTATTCGGGGCTTATGTTTCTCATTTTCTCCTTCATACAGGTTACAAGAGCATTTTTTCTTTCTTAGTTAATAGCAGTTATTTGGTCTAGGACTTGAAGAATGAGATTATGTTCACTTTTCAGCAACATCGTTAGCTATCATCTGTATTTTGTTTTCTCTTGGGTTCATCTGGTTATTACTCAGTAATTTCTTTTGTACTTCAAATTTCCATTTCTGGCAGCATTAACACTAGTTCTCACTCTTGCTCTCTATTTGCTCAGATGAAAGCCATTAATAACTCTGACAATGAGTTGATCCCCCATTTGTTGCGAGAGGGGCAGGAGTGTGTGGCAGCGACTACCCCTGACACCTCAGAGGCCTTTATGCAGACTGAGTTCCCAATGGAGGATGCAGTTTTCCAGGTCTGGGGCTTCAGGCAGTGCCTGGTGCCTCTGGCTGAAGCCAGGCTGGGCCAGATGTTCTCCACACCTGCAGGAGGGCTGTGCTGGTTGAGGAGCCGTGTGGCTAAATTTAAGTTAAAGCACTGATGCAGAAAGTAAGCAGGCTGTGCAATGTCTGGGGAGAAGAAGAAGAGATTGGCAGGCTCTTTGCTGAGACCTTGCATAGCTGAGGACCTGAGCTCCTCACTGCACGGATGGAGGAGCACCCAGAGAGTGTAGCTGATGGTGGGGCAACACTCCCCCGACAGGAGGGCTGGAAGTGACTTCTGGCACCAGAGCCAGCCAAGCCTGAACCACGCCTCAGCACCACAAGGAAGCAGATGCTGATGGTACTTGGAGACTCCCTTCAGTGGGGATGGAGGCCCACCTCTGCTGACCCAACCTGCTGGCTGGGGAGGTTTGCTGCTTGCCAGGGACTCAGGTCCAGGACATTGTGGGACCGCTGATGCTTCTCCAGTCCTCAGACTATCACCCCCTGCTGCTCATCCACGTGGGCACCAACAAGGCCTCCAGGGAGACTTGAAGCATACCTGGAGTGACTTATGGGGCTCTGGGGGTGAGGGGCAAGGATTCACCAGACCAAGTGGGGCTTGCCCAACAGGCTGGCCAATCTGGTTGGGAGAGCTAGGAATGATGGGGGAGGGAGAACACAACCCACAGCTGACCCTGCTGTGGGTGGGAGGTTGGACTAGAGACCTCCTGAGATTGCTCCCAGCCTGAGTTATCCTATGAGTCTGAGACACCTTGCATCTTGAAACACACTGCAGTTATTAGATAAATCTCTCCACACCTCCATAAAGAAAGAGAGAGTAATGGAGAATGTTGCCAGTATTAAGCACAACATAGTTCAGTTTCAGGAAGGGACCTCCTTTATCGACTGATAAAGAGAGGGATAAGGATGAGAAAAAGAATACCTTCTGGATGGAAACCAGAAATTGCAAATGTAGAAAATAAATTGCATTTTACAAATCATACATTTGTCCGCAGAAAGCTCAGAAATAACAGTTGTACTATTGTTAACACAAATTTATAAATTAATTCTTGAAATTACACATCATGACTTGTTTGATTTTTTTGTTCTGACAAATTTCAAACCTGAGATTAGGTGTTTTTTTCTATTTTCTGAAGGATTCTGCCCCCGTTATAAATAAAACAACACAAGGCAAAGAGTCCAGGACATGAAAGAGTATTTCCATCTCACCCACTCCCACCAGGAGCATTTCCTGAAAAGTCTGTTTTCCTATAGCCAACAAAACTTTGCCTTTTCCCTTAAACTGCACTGGAAATTAGCTATAACCATGGGTCATGTGTCCAGCCAGCTCGGCTCTCCTTGCAAATGTTGAAACCCTCAATGAAACTTTTTCACTTTTTCATACTGCTTGTGTTCAATGGTGGTACCAAGTACCATTCACGGAAGTTGTTGTTCAAATTGTAGTAAAATCAAGGTTAAAATACTGGTAACAAGTTCACTGACAACTTACAGAAAAAAGCAGTATTTGTAAAAGTCACACTGGACATCAGTACAAAATAATACGGAATACAGAAAACTCATTAAACTCTGCCAAACTCTTATTCCATTGATTAACCTTTAATAACCAGGGTGTCAGAGATCTCACCTGGTTGCTCTCCTGTATGACCTCCTTCTGACGTCTGCTGTAGGAAGAAGGAACATGGCCTCTCCTCCAGTACTACCTTGGAGGCGAATCAGTAATGGCTGGAGCAAAGGAAGTTGAAAATTGAGAGGACTCTGATATATCCTGTTTTGCCCTTTCATTAGTACTCTAGGTGAAATCATAACACAAGTAGATCCATGTGGTTGAGCCATCATTAGTGTAAAATTGGCAGGTGCTGAGCTTTATTTCTGACTTTACAGACTAGAATGGTATGATAGCATTCGTATTCATTAATGAGAGTTTAGGATGTGTAAGGACATGCAAAATAACTGTACTTCAAACAAAGCATTTTTCCCTCTAAAACTGCATTTCTCAGTGTCACGCCATTGAGAGGAACGCATCAGGTTCTGTTCAGTGTACAACGCTGAACAGTTTAACTGCAAATTTTCCTCTCTGTCAGGTCAGGTATTTTTGCCCCTGGAAGGATGAGGCATAAAGGAAAAGCAGTGGGACTTCAGTTAACTGAGGACCCTCTCAACTGCACTATTCACTTTAAACACGAACACCGATTGATGCAAAAAAGCCAGCTAAGACCAGTGAGTCATGCACTCGTGGGCCTGGGATGAAATTGGTCTGTCTGCATCAGAGGCTGGAGTATTTATTCTCTCTGTACTGCACACGCACAAGTACATCAAATCAGGACTGTTGTACTGTGACATTTCTATTCTTGACATTTACAAGTTAAACCAAAGTACCTTTTATCATCCCTTTGAATGTCTAGAAATAGTTTGCCGTGCAGTGCCTCTTCAAGCACTTTGGTGTGAACGTTCTCTCTGACAAGTTCTGCGGTTTGGCATAGGGTAACTTAGACTGAATGTCTGAGCTGAAACACTGAAATTACAAACAATACCAAGCCCAAAGTTACCTGAAAATTATAGTTTATGACAGTTCTTACAATAATTCATTTGCTGGAAGAATTTAAAAACACCATCTAAACACGTATCTAAACCTGACCTAAAACAACCACATGGCAATGACAAGGCTGGACTTTGCAAGTAGGCTATAAAAAAGAAAAATAACTACGTACCTACCTACCTAACTACGGTAAGCATGCAGGTAATCTAGTATTAAACAGAACTGGCTCTTGTTTTCTAATTGCACATTCCCTTGCCTGTTTAATTTCATAGGAATAAATATAGCTTTTTTATAGTCAAACATAATTCATTTATTAATTTATTAGTACTTTAAGAATCATTAATGATGAGTTGCTATTTTTGTGTTGCCAGTGTTTAATAGACAGCTATTTGAAAATCGGTGCATAATGATACTTCTAAAATATTAACTGTTCTAATAGTAACAGACAATGAGAGAAAGATTCTTCACTCATTGGAATTTGTTCACATTTAGCAATTAGCTGCGAAAGTTGTTAGTGAAATGAGTTCTTTTTTTTCAAGAAAATAATTTTCTCATAGCATTTATTCTATTCCCTATAATGAATGGATTAGAGATGCTCAATGGTATCAAGAATCGTGAATAGCAATGTTACTTTCTTGCAGAACAACCTGCAGATGACTTAAAAGTGCCTACAGTGAAGACTGTCCACCAATGGACAGATGAAATGATGAGGAGAAAAATAAAATTAGGAACCTGATTGAATATGATTTATTTTGTATACAGGGAATTCAGGGAAATGTTCCACTAAACAGAGGTCACAGAGTTTAAATCAAGCCTCACTAAGATTTTCCAGTCCTTCTGATTTCAGCAAGTTTTGAAGATAAGAAGTTTTTGGGGGGAGGAATATAGGTCCTTATTGAAACTCAGGACTGATTCCTACATAATCCATAATGGTTGAAAATTCACGTAAATATGAATTTAACCTTTCTTGTTGGAGACTAGAACAAGACTTTCAAAGTTCCTAGATGCTACTACAAAACAAACAACATTTAATAATCAATAGAATTCAAAGACACTAGACTGTACTATCAGTCAGTCAACTTGGGTTGTCGATATACCAATTATCTGCAAGATAAATTTTTAATTCTTTTTGTTCTCAGAGTTGAGACCATTGCATTTCTCTTCTCCCCAGAAATTCAAACTGCCCAAATCACTGCTTTGTAAGATTGAAGTGGCTAACGGTTTTGTAGTCATTTCTTGGTCTCACCACAATATTAAGAACATCAAGAAATTACACTGGCACAGTCAGATTCTAAACTCTCGTGTTCATTAACTTTGCCCAGATATACAAGAGCTGGTAACGGGTAGCGAATCACCTGGCAGTTTCTAGTAACAGAAGAGAGGCAGACTCTATAAAGGGCTTCCAAGGTATGTGCAGGAATAGCCCACACTTCCAATATATTACACTCAACAAGCCTTTGACACTTTTTCCAAGTTTGGTCAGTCATCTATTAATATAATGATGCTGATGGAGGGCACAGCAGGCCAAGGTTTGCAACAAGCATTTTGCCAAGACTTACGGCAATGACTCCTCAATACACTGAAAAGTTCCATCAGCGGTTAATTTGGGAAGAAACTTCATTTGACACTGTGCTAGGGGGAACAAAAAGTCCCTTTTAACTGCAGTTTTGAGCACATTCAAGTTACATCAGGCAGTGAGGCAAGATGAGGAGTATGAGAAATGCTACACGGTCAAACTCAAAAATGAGACTTGATTTCCCTTTAAAGATACTTCAACAAAAATAATTGGCTTTACAAGTGCAGAATGTGCAGCAGATATCTGAAAGCAGCTCTTGGGAAAGTATCTTTGGATAATGAGAGTATTTCTATGTGTCAATTGCAACGTGCCTTTGCTGAAAAATAAGACAAGAAAAAATAGGACATAAAACATATATAGGTTTCTTTGTACTTCCTTTCATAAGCTTTTACATCTTTGTGGATTTATTGTGAGTCAGAGCTAGAAGAGAACAGGAGACAATAATGCCATTGCTGAGGAAAGGCAGGCATCATGCAGGTGGTATAAAGACAAATATTAAGCATACATGAAACAGCGCTTCTGCTCCACTCAGCAAGCACAACGTCTCAGCTGAATGACTGTAGAATATCTCAAGAAAGTCCAGAGGAGGGCAACAATAATGAACAGAGGTCTAGTCTCCCTCACTGAAGATACTAAAGGACAGGCTAGAGAAATCTGTCCTTAAGGACACACATATAAATGACCCTGCCTTTTAAGAAAGGAATGAGCTTGGTATCATCTTGAGATGATTTCCAGCCCTATTTTTTCATGACTCTATTAGAAAAAAATATATACAAAAGAAAAATGATTAACATATTTACTAGAAAGCTAATTTTCTCTTTTGAGTGTGTGTACATGCACGTGCGTGTAAGGTTGTGTGGTGCCATTAAAAACAAATACCGTGACCAGCTACACAGGCAACAAGTAATTTAAGATTAGTGAGGCTGCATTTTCTCTGATCTGATTAACTAGGCTGTTTCTATGAAAAATGGTGAAAAATATTTCAGACTAATGGACAGAAACTAGCTCTGTGGCTTCATAAACAGAGATTTGGTTTAGTCTGTTCTGCCCTAACAGAAGTCTTGTGCCACCTGCTCCCAGCATGTGGTTCTTGTCGGCCTTCTGAAGTCTTTCTTCACTACTGTAATAACAGTAACTTCACAACATAACCAGACTGAGCAGAGGACAGAGAGAAACTGCAGTGATTAAGAAGGAAAGAGAAGAGGATGAAGCAAAGTGCACCTTGAGTATGGACCATTTTACGTGGTCCCTAGAGCACAGACCTTCTTTCTCTTACGCGTTTGTACAGGCTCCAGCACAATCACTTTCTAACTGATTCTAACCATCTAGTAAATAGAAGTAAATACAATAAAAGTGCGTTGATTTTACGATACAATAAATTCTAGTATGAATAACGCTCCATGTATTTTTTGGTCAGAAAGGCACAACTTGCTTTAATGCTTTCTTACCTTCAGCTGAATGACAGAAAAACCCTGATAATATGCTGTCAAAGGGCTTCAAGGCTCATTTAGCGCTTGTCTCTTGCAATCAACTGTCGTCTCTACCTATTGTCACAAAAAAGTGACACTTCTAGACACTGGATTTTCTAAATCAGGAAGGAAATGCCAAGATTAGTTAAAATGGAATAGATTTTTCCGCGCTAGGCTTTTGAATGATGGCAGCAACTTTGAATTGTGATTCTCCTGTTCCTTGTAAAGGTTAGAAATGTACAAATTATAAATGTTTTAACAGACATCGGGGCTGCAGTATTCAGGGCACTGGGCTTGCATTACCTTTTCCTTTTATCTGTATATATAAATTGCATTTTTTTCTCTCCCTCATGGAAACACAGTTCTTTTTCCACAAACAAAACCATCGTTTCCGCTGAACAAATTACAGTAATTCAGCGGGAAACATGAATAGTTAAAATGATGATACCTGTCAGCATCTGTGTCTTAGAGCATTGCAAAGCTTAAAACAGTTTAGGGAAGTTATCAGGAATCTTTCCTTAGACCTCAGTGACATGCGAACAAAGCACGTATAATCGCAGCTGAGGATATCTATGAACATGGGCCCTTTTTATAACTTTCAGCAGCAAAGCAAAAGACCTAACAAAAGCCTCATGCATATTCTAAAAGACACTTTTGATGAAGTTGATCATCACCATTGCGAGTCTCCTCTCCCGTAACAAAGAAGCAAAAATTGCATTTCAGGGAGCAACTTCCAGTCCCAGGTATTACAACAATGAACATCATATAATCTCTCTTACACTTTCTCCACAAAAGAAAAAGAAAAAAAGACAGGGAGCAACACAGAAAAATTGACTTTCAATTCTTTGTGTCAACACATATACTGCTTTATAAGACAGTATCAAATTGTCACTATAGCTTTTTTTTTCTATTAGACATGAACGTTTGTAATTTGTGATCCCTAGTTCAAACACCTTTGATCTTTTGTTCTTCCTAGCTCAAGCCATGCTCAACTGACACACTTGTACATATATATGGTTACAAGCCTTGGTAACAATCTTTCTCACAACAAAGCAAAATTCTGAGATTTATTTCATCCAGCAAATCTCTACACACAGAAAGTTTTGTGGGAAAAAAACTCAAAGAACATATGGTTCACTGATAAAAAAAGAGTGCCCTCTTGCACATCGTTATCAGCCTGATATGATATTCTTGGCGCATTGCAAATCTCCATGAACATCCCTGGGAGTTCGAATGGCTGCAGACCAGTGGGTTAGGCTGTCATTGGATTCTTGGTTTTATGGACTTCCTTATTTTAATTGCAAAGAGGGTACAGCACCCAGCTTTGCAAACCAGGCTGCCACGTGGCGTCGGTTTAAATCACCCACTTGCCTTTTCGCTGCTCCAAAAATGGGATTTAACCCCTACCAAAGCTTCCCACCTCCACAAGACTGTAATGAACATCCAACACATATGTAAGAAATCAACTCAGTGTCAAAGAAACTTCATTAGTCAGGTATGGTGGGTGGCAGTTGCAAGTCTGGCATCTCCAGGCTTTTTCCTTTTTGTCTTTGGAAGCTGCTCTATCTATAGATGTGTATCTATTTACATATAATTAAACATATACATATATATACACACACATATATTTATATATATTTGTATGCCCTTTTTTCATATATTCACATATATGAGGTCTTCCTGATCCTAGATTGGGATTTCTGCAGGCCTCAAGGCTGAAAAAGATTTCCTATTTAAATTGTTTTCCATTTTTGCTTTAAATGCAGCTGTTACTCCTTTCATGCGCATTAAGTGAAAGAAAATGTCATGCGCATTTCAAAATTCTTACATTCCGTGAGTTGTGATTTTTGCTACGTATCTACCACAATGGATATTTAAATCTAACAGCATTACTTCATGAGTTGTCAAATGTCATCCTGTATTTTCATCTGCCTTTGGAAAAGTATTAGCAATTTTGCGATGTAAAATCTGACCACGCCTCAAAGAATTCATAGTCACTTATGCTGCTTTGCCTGCATGAAAGCCCTTATTATTCCAGCTCTGATAAAGCAGTATTTTCAGTTTGTTCAGACTTGTTAAGCAGCTTTCTATTACCTAACTTTGCACTGGTTGGCACCACTCAGTCAGACATTAATCCTGAAGAAAGTAAATAAAGTAGCCACTTCCCAGTGATCCATAAATCACAAGGCACAAAATAGCTCCTACTACTCTGTAAGGTAGAGGAAAAGCAGGAAGTGTAGTATGAGAATAATTTGCTGAAATAACCTCTTCAATGTCCTTAAATGTAAGGTAGAGGCAATTAGATCATATGAACTAGATCAGACTCCCAAGGATGATTATAAAAGAATAAGATGAGCTTATGTGGACAAAATTCAGATTAATCAAGACAAAAAAAAACACAAATGGATACAATTGAAAGAAAATTTTGAGATTGAGGGTGAAATCTTTAGTAAATCTGTAGTAGGTGAAACAGAATATGAAGTGTTGATCCAAACTCAAACGCTCAGTCAAGACTAAAGGGAAAATATCAGCAGAGGTAACAAGGCCAAAATGTTGAATTCCTTTTCTCATCCTCTTTCCTAAAAGGTCAACTGTTGGGAGGTAACCTGCAAAACTGATAAATCAAGAGGAAAGATGTTAGCTCAGGGCAGGAAAAAAGACAGGTGAGACAGCGCTTAGGGATGTTAGGTGTTTTTATCTCAATTGCGCCAGATGAAGTTCATCCTAGAATACTTAGGGAAACCTAAAGGAAGCAATTTCTGTTGAACTTTAGGTCAACAGTCTGGAAGAAGCCATACAGTGAGGTGCACGAAGTCCAGAGGAGTGCCTATCTTAGAAGAGCTGGTGAAAAAAAGAAGGCAGATCAGATCCTGAAAAAATACTGAACACATAAACATGTGGACTGTAACAGGAAAATGAATCATAGCTCACCCTGTCGAGATACCAGGGATGCTCTAATGTTCCTTCAACTCTGTAAAATAATATCCTGTAACAAAAGACCAAAGCCTATAATGTTCATGTAGGAGACAAGAAGAGGTCCTAGACCCAGGCCAAAAATTCTGTCATTTTTCTTAACACCTGCACGCAACTGGTTTAAAGATGGGCATGGGAGGCACAAACGCTGTGCACACACCTGACTCCTTAAAACATCTAGATGTACCAAGACATCCTGCCCAGCATCTCACTTTACATGTGGCCATTTTCTTTGCTTCATAGTCCGACATCAAAAAAATCCAGAAGCAAAGCAGAGGTGGGGGGGGGAGGAATCAGGAAAAAAATAAAATAAAAAAAATACAGTGTCCCCTTAAGTCAATGAGCAAGAACACTAGATCATTTTATTAGCAATAATAATGCAGTAAAATAAATGCTATTAAAGAATCACAAACAAATATTCTTTCACTTGGCAACTCTTAAAAATGAATATACAGGCATGTGCATTTCACCTGAAAATGGAGTTAAAAACTTCAAGGTTTAGCTAATGAGGCATTAGAAATGTTCAGAACATGTGATTGCACACAAGAACTATTATACCCACGCAGAAATATTTATAGCAGAAAAAGTGTTTATCACATATTATTTATATAACAAAGAATCTTCATGAGGCTGCTGGAAGTTGCATAGCAGAAATTTGCTGCCGAGAGGGAAAGAAGATAAAAAAACAACAACGTGAGCTTCGCTTCGGATCTAGTATGTTATGAAATGTATAGTCTTTCTTATTAAAATTAAAAAGCCAGGGTGACTACAGATTTTGCAATTTATTTGCCTATCTGTGCAAGGCTTGGCTCCACGCTCTGAATGCGACACCCGAGAGCCACCGTTGAGGGCCATCTGCTTGCATGAAGCAAGTGTGAAGAAATCCATTAAACAGAGGGAGCAGAAATACTTTTACAGTCGAGCAGTCTCTTTTTTCGCTGCTTGCTTTTCACGTGGACCCTTTATCACCATTACCCCTTCAGTCACTTGCTCAGAAAAATACTTCATGGTATCACGGCGATGATTAGGGTAGATTTACTGCACGAAAGCTCTTGGTAGGACTCGCAGGGTCTTACATGTACTTTATGGGAATAGTCAGTGGGTGACAAATTATGAGTGGGACTGTAGGTGATGTCTGGAATTAAACAATCCAATACCTTTTTCTGTCTGCTTTCACTGTGCTTGTAAGATCACAGTAGGTTTTAAAATAACCATTTTTTTAATCCACTCTCCTAGAGCCTTCGGTGCGAACTGGTAATTAATGGTCTAATAAAAACAGACTTACATAAGTAAAAAAAATGCTTTCTGTTATTTCTGTCATTTTAAGTCATTGAAGTTGAACCGCATTAAATGACAGAAAGCATCGTTTTAGGACGGCACTAGTAGTTTATTATAAAAGGATCGCACAATGCCTGGTCTATCGGGACCGACAGTGTCTTTTAGCACAGCAGTATTGCCAATTACTAGCCCCTGCAACAACTCTATTACGGGCTCAAACGCAGAATGATAATGTATCATCTTCTTCAATTAGCCAAACCACGTTGCACATAAGAAATCTCGTTAAAGAACTACCAGTTTGGCAGGTGAGGCTTGAACTGGTCCGAGCGATTCAGCTGCACAAACAAACCACATCTCCCTATCTTTTCCATCACATGCTCTGTAGTAACGTGGGCTCAAGTGAAAGAAAAAAAACCCAAACCAAGCCAAACTCTCAAGTAACTGGGAGTTGCTCGGTTTCAATCCTGGGAACCATGATTCACTTACCGCGTTATATGGATCATTAGGTCTGAGTTCAAAAACATGTTGTTTGATAACAGGGTCTATTGTGAAAAATATGTCTATATTAATGTGTCTATACTAATGTCACATCAATTTAATTCAATGCTACTACAAGGGGGGAAATATTCACCTGGAGCAGTGAAGAGCAGTCAGAGTTGGTACTCTGCAGTCTCTAGCTAAGCAAATTGCCTTCAGGAAAGACAATGTATATGTAACAACCAGAAAAATTAAGACCTGAAAGTAAAATATTGCTTCCCAACCATAGATCTTCTATTTCTTAAAATATATTTTCCATTCCTTCAAAAATGCTGTCTTCCATATTATCGACTATTACTGTACAGTCCAAATAGAGAGAGAAAAACCACATCATTAATACAGTGACCACAGGAATGTTTTTGGAGAAATAAATTTCCAGTCATTCTTTCACTCTTCGTATTTTCTCTATCCTTTAGCTTTGGTGCTTTTGCAGACATTCCTCATTCTCGGCTAGTGCACCATTTTTTTTCTCTCTTAATTTTCCAATAATACTTGAAAGCTCGCACTGCACGTGATAAGCAGACAGACAAAAAGTAAAAATGAAGATTTTTTCTAAAAATGTACAACATGAAATGTTTGATCTTCTAAAAAAAGAACAGACTATTAAAACTTTTTTGCAGTAGATGACCTAGTGCAATAGTAACTTTTCCTTGGGATCCTTCCTGCAGGTCTATCTATGCTCACTGGCACAAGTGAAGTGCAGATAGCAGGAATGGAAAATGTAAAATCTTTAAAGACATTTCTTTTCATCCCTGTTAATAGGAAAATAAATCCAGCTGGATATATAACCTGTCTGCAGGGAAAGAAAAGTAGCATTAAAGAAATATGCGTTACTCTTTTATTTGTATGGTTACTGAATAATAGGAATCTACCCAAAAATGTCTAAAAGGACTTGAGTTTACAATCTGTAGCTCAGCCTCTGTAAGGGAAATGAGTATTGCGTGCATTGCTAACCTCATACTGGAAGCAGAAGCAAAAACACAGCAACTTATTGAGGCCTTTAAATACCCCATAGCTTTGTGCATTATTACCCATTTCAAGCCAATCCAACCCGACAGTGGACTGTGCAAATACAGAGACATTAAAATGAATGGATGTTACCCCACTTGCATCACTTTCACATCTGACCCTTCTTCTCTATATTCTTTGAAAAAGTTTTCTTCACTTTTGCTGCATGTTTTCCGGAGCCTCCCTAAAATGCTCCTCAGGGACAGGCTAAAAGCCTGAAACGCAGAACAGAGACGGTCGGGAACCGGCATCAGCCGTGATGCATGCAGATCTGCTTCCCGAGCGTTGCAGAAACAGTCTCATAAAGAGGGAGTACTAATTTCACTTCCTTATTATATTCTGAGAGATTAGCGAGCTAATTTTCCTTACACGGGAGCGCACGTTGTTTAGCATTTCTGAAAGTCATCAGGAACGAATCGCGGCCCAGACGGCAGTAATGAATCGCCGGGCAAGAAACCGGCTGCAACGATCTCCCTCTCTAGCCTGTCCTATGTTAGAGACGGGCGACCTGCGACGCTCTTATCGACTGCTGGGGCACTAGAGCAGCTGAGATTAAATGCTTTTGCGTCTAGATTTGAATCAACATGCAAAGAATATCGTACCAATGAGCGGTTTGGAAAGTTTATAAAAATGGATTATCCAGGCTGGATGTACGGACGCTCACTTTTTCCTTTTTTTTTTTTTACCCCAAATAAAGCGATTAAGCACAGTTAATGAATAAGCGAAAAAAAAAGAAATCAGGGATTCATACAAGTGAAAATGCTGTTCAGGAAATCTCTGTGGAGGACTACGTTCAGCACCAGACCACATCAATAGCAAAAGTTTTGGCCACATATAGCTTATCCTTCCTGTTTTTTTTTTTTTTTTAATTGAAAGTATGGCATTAAAGTGGGTTATTTAAACTTCATTAAATGTTTTCCTGGGCACTTCGCTTAAGCAAATTAAGGCCGATCAAAGTGGCCTAATGCAGTTTAGAAATGAATTCAGATTAACTTTCCTATTTCCTTCTTGAGAAAAACTTTACATTAATTCACTATTTACAGCAGTGTGAGATGAAAAAAACAGAAAAATCCAATCCAATCCAGGAGTTTGAGAGACAGAACTATCACACTGTAATAAATCAGTTATTAGTTAAGTGCTAAGTAGGAATGTGGAAGTAATAGGTTGTTTCTTCAAAAAAACAACTCCAAAGCATTTTCCATAGGAGGAATGGACTGATGGACTTCACATATAGTGAATCTTAGCTTCTTGATCTGATTTTCACAGTCACCCTTTGCAGACTTAAAAATATATTAAAAGATCCCTGGATTTATCACATCTTTCTTCCCCCTGTTTGTTACTATCAAAAGTGATTCACAATCAGGGACAGAAAACACTACACATGACACAGAATTATGCAAGTGCAAAGAGTGCTCAAATGAACACCTCATTGCGAATTATAGATATGTATATATTTACTTTGAGATCCCACCTGCTATGTCATCAGAGGTGGCAGCGATCTGTAGGGACATTTAACAAGCGAGAAAGAAAGCAGAAACAAGGTTTCCAACACAGACAGACTACCATCAAGCTGCACTTAAATCAGAAAAAAAACACCCTGGGGGGGAAGAAAAAGGAAAAAAGAGGCTTTTTGTAGTGGTAACCATGTGAAAAAGCCCTATTATTTGTCAACAGCAAATAATGGCTAGATGATACCCGAATTTCATGAACGTCGGTGTGACCTAGACTAACTTTATTAAGTCTGCTACCTTTAAGTGAGATGCAGGTGACACAAACAAAGCCAACGAACTTGAAGTTAGTATTGACACTAAGCCCAGCTCACTTGTAAGCAAAGTTTTAAAAAGTCTGGTCAAAAAGAAGTCTTTGCAAGCGGTGAAGGATCCTATAAAGCAATTAAGCGCCCGAACAATGAAACTTGGCCAATAATCGCAGTTTGCTCTTCTGTTTTATACCTCCCCCTTCTGTCCTTCTGCACCCAACTGCTTTCCATTCCTGCAGGATAGTATTTTCACGACTTATTTCTGCTTTTCTTTGCTTAATCTGGACCATGCAAAAACTGCCACAGGGCTGAACAAAAACATCCTGCAGTGAGCCGCCGAAAGAAGGAAACTCTAAGAAAAACTGATTTTGGTGCTAAAAAGGATTAAGGTTCTATGATACATGAATTAGCCTCTGTCAAGGTTTACCTTTTTCTTCTGCATTAAACAAATGTTTTTCTTAATAGAATAATTAACAAATTAAAGAAAATGTTTTATCATAACAGAACCGAACACCTAGGTTCCTAAACCTAAATCAACCTTTTTCTATTAAGCCTATGATTACTTGTAGTACCAGAAGATCCTTTAAAAGTACTCTCAGTTTAATGCTGAAATATATTCTTCCACGGTATGAGGAAGGTACACTAATGTTATTACAGCTTGGGGGTATTGTCAATATAACATATTATAGAGTTAAAAGCAAATTAAACTGGGAATTACATTTTTTTCTTCCCCGGAGGGGAAAAAGTAGAATTATGTTTAAAATAAAAACATAAGGGGCATGAAATGTGGTTGAATTATCTCAGTTAGGTATAAGGCATGTTTTTTCCCTTATCTGGGTGTTTTCATAATTGAGGTATAGAAACATTAGCATATTAGCCATTACCCTCTATTGATCTAAGATCATTTCAGAGCACGTCTGATTCACTGCTATGGTCCATGTAATCTAACCCAATATTCACAACGAAACCATCGTAATTCCATGACAATACACTGATACTGTCACCAAAATGTTGTAACTGTGTTTCCTTCATAATCTGTATTATTAAGAGACTGGCGTCTGGATATTTGTTGTTTGATTCTTAAATACATCACTGACATTGTACTTGCTCCTGCAGATACTGGTGGTCCATGCTGCTTGTTACGACTTTCAGCGGTGTGGTAGAATTGGAGGTTAACACTGTTTTGTGTTTCTGCCAAGTTTCCTTTTGCCCAGCAGTAACCCCTCTTCTTGATGTGCATGCATATTTATTTAAGGAACTAGATTTTCCCAGGAATTACATGCTAAATTATTGCTTAAAGGCTATCCCTGAGAATTTAAAGGGCTAAAATAGCATAGAAAGGGTTCCTTAGGCTTACACCTGGAGAAAATCCAACCTGACCGGAGTTGTTTTCCACTGATACAAAAGTTTGCTTTAAGGTCATGTTTCGACATACATTTCTTGAGTGACATTGATATCCCAGCAGCTTCTGCCCTTACCTCAATGCTTTCTAATGGTCTCTCTCAGCCCCGTGATGGCACCCACCTCGTCGTGGCTCTTCTGCTTGCTCGCCTCCTCGGCGAGCTGGTTAAGGGCACCGAACCGGTGCAGAGCTAATCATTTTTCCTTCTGGCTTCATTTTCTGCCAGCTTCACATCCCGAACGTCAACAAGTACATTTAAAAGCATGTGAACATTTATTCAAAAACGTTCTCAGGTGGGTGCCTGCCTCTGACTTCCTCCTGGATTTGCACCACGTGACTGAACTGATTTCTAATCCACCCTTTGCATTCGATTTTAACACTTACCTTTGCAATACGTTTTTCAGGCTTCCTCGCAGAAGCGTTTGCCGCTGCCTTACTGCACCTCCCACCACCTCGTTTCACGGATAATGTCCCTGGCAATTAGGTGCAGATAAGTTGTGATTACACGGAAGTCTACAAGCAGCTGTCGTGATCTTTCAGACTGGTAATCTACCCCTTGGGAGGCTGTAAATAGCAAACACTGGTTTATGATAGCTTTTATGAAGCCGCGCTTGCCGCAGCAAGCAGAAACGTGCCAGGTGCATCACATATAATAAGAGGAGAATATCTTAGGCTGCGTTTGCAGCACAACATTTTATGAAGCACCTGAAAGCCACAAGTAGTTCACTTTAGGAATAATAAAATAATCGCCATTATTTGGCTGTACTTAAAAATGACACCTAGCCGGAAAAAAAAGTCTTTCTTGAAATATACTGTTACGCTTACACATTTCCCACATCCTTCCTTCTTTGGAGAATATTTAATGTATATTTCTATGACTAAATTTCTAGGATAAGACTACTTTTTATGATCTGGTAGATATAGGAAAACCCAGATTTTTTTTCCCCCAGTAAGATTTTTTTAATCTTTTAGTTTTATTTTAAAGCAATAATCAGATTCAACACGCTCCTCTTACATAAACTCTTAAATAAAAGTGTATGCAATAAAACGTAAGGCAAAAGCATCATGTTTTCTTCAATGCACTGGCCTGATTTTTGCTGAGATTTAATGTGGTTTTTTATGGATAGGAATAATCATTGAGACTGTCCTCCAATAAAACACTCTGGGAATGGAACGGATACGTCAACCATTCAGAAAGTTTTCAAATCAAAAAAAAAAAAATCAAACTGATTTCTGACAATAAAGTAAAATAAAGCATTCTCTAGGCTCACATGATCCCATTTCATGTAGGGATAATGCCACGGAGGCTGCTTTGTCTTTCTGTTGGTGCATGACCCTGTAAAACTGCAAAGAAAACCTATTTTTTTCACCCTGACTTAGAGAAATAAAAAAACACACACCAAGTTTATCCTACTCTTGTAAAAAAATAAACGGGATCATCTGCTTTCCCCGTTTAAAAAAAATACTGGCAACTCTACACCAGTAAGACTGGGACCAGCACCTAGAGAACTTCAGCTTTTTTGCGGTACGGAACAAGGTGCTCTCCCAGACGCAACTACCTGCTCCAGAGCCCAGGAGAAAATAACACTTCCCACATAGCACAAACTCCATCAGCCAAGTTTGCAGGAAAAAAATGGCAATGAGAAAGATTTCGTTGTACAATGATGACTGCAAATGCAAATTATTAGTATATAAATATAAATATATACAAATATATATATATAATAATATATCAATCACTTTCTGAAAGTGTCTCAACAGTGGCCCAGCATTCTATTACAGCTTGAGTATTTTCAAAACAAATTAAACAACTGAGCTTTGTAGCAAGACACATTTCAAGCTATGGTCCGGTTTGGTTAGGAGCTGCAATATAAAACAATCTACATATATATTCTTGGGCCTCCTTTCCTCTTTATTCCTCACCGAGCTTAGCTCTCTAAGAAAGTGTTGCAATTACCTGTCAGTTATAGGACTGCAAGTGCCAGGTGCCACCAGGTATTCAGGGACATAGATTGGCATGGTGATATCATCCAGTAAGTACCAGTAATTCTAATATCTGCTAAGTAACTGCTTAGTGTTTTAGCTATGATTTTTCCCTTGAAATAAAAAAAAAGAAAATCCTACATAATTATTACCATAGATAGCAATTCAAAGATTCACCCAACGACTGAAAAACACTCTCCGAATTTTGGTTCAAAGCTTTTTCGGATAGCAGAAAAAGATGGCTAAACGCGTTTTAAGCACCACTTCAATTTGCATAGCCAGATACTGGCACAGCTCCAGTCACTTGTGCTACCTATTTGTAATAAAGATGGATTATCACCTCCTCATTCTCCATACATCTTTCAGAGTACAGTTAATACAAACAGATACATCTGGACATTAGAATTAATTAAGCGACATTTTTTATTGCCAATCCCTTAAATTAGAATGACTGTAGCTCTGGTCATTGAAAGACATGAAGCCATAGCCAGAAAAGAAATTAAAACTATACAAAACAAGCACTGTGTCTGGGAAGTTAATTTCCTCCTACAAAAGCATCATATCTAGTCCAAAACTGTTGCTGTTTTTCAGTCAGCTGGAAAACTGTATGGGCTTCTTGCTTTGATTCAAACGACTGTTAAAATTGCAAATTAACTCCTTATAAGTCTAGAAACAACAGGGAAAAATCCACATTTCTCAGCTTTTCTCCAAGTTTGGGGAAAAAATCTGCGACTGTACAACGTTGGGTGTGACACTGCTTTCTTCTTCCCACCCTTTATTTGCACAAGGTTGTGATCTCTCAAAAACATTAACTAACTGTTGCTGTGGCTGTATGGAGTTATAAGCACCAGGTCCCAACAGGACATAAAGATAAATATAAGAATGGCTTTTTGTGCGCATTCCTCTTACTGGGCTTTTCCCTTTTCATGGATCTTTGTGCTAAAAGGGGTCAAAAGTGGCTTCAGGAATAGAAGCCAAGAATTCAGAAATAACTCCATTTTGCTTGTGTTTCTACGGTTTCTGAATAATTAGAGTTTGACTTAATTTTACATAAAAATATTGCTGGTGGGTGAAATTTGATAAACAGTTTCAGCCCAAAATAGTGAGTTTTTTTGTTTATTTGTTTGTTTTGGTTGTCACCAATTTCTGAAAACAGAGTCTTGGTAATGAAAATGCTGAAATAACTATAACAGCCCAAATGGTACCACTGCGATAAACTGCGCCATAAAAATTCAAATGCTCTTAGGGCTTATAAGCTTGGCTTAAATAGAGCAAATCCTTACTTAAGTATCATCTTTTTACTTGCTGTTTTCAGCATATTTTTCAAACAAAAATGTTAGACTATATTAAAAAGGCATAACCTCAGGTACTAAGGGATTCCTTCCCTTTCCTTAAATTAAAACTAGATTGCAAAATGCAACTCATACTCAAAAAAAAATCTGAAATCAATAGTGGAGTAACACAGCCGCCCATAAAGTCTCAAGAAAGAAACACTTCTTCTAATGGATTTGCTTTTCTCTCTCCCCTCTCCCAAGTCTCTGCCATAACAAGACCTAAATGCACCCACTAAGGACCAAATCTTGGTATCTTCATCATGATGGGTCACGGCTTAGCCCACACGCAGCCCCACTAGATGGTATAAACACAACCGTGACTATTTCCACCAGGTGGTGGGTCTACTTAAGTGACCTCAGAAGGGGCATATCGGGAGCTACATTACCACACCGCTATGAACTAAGTTTCTGCAACCACTTCAGATTCAGTTCAGTCTTTCTTGGGCAGGACACACCACTTTGTTGGGCATTAGGTTTAAAATACATCCGATTTCCATAGGAACTAAGGCTGTATACTCATCCTAAGTTCCTGAGCAAGCAGACATATTCTTCTAATGAAATAACTCTTCCAGTAAATATGGTCTATTTATTTACTGAATTGTTATTTTTGTGAGCTTGATGGTATCTTTCTGCTCCAGTTTGGCTAATTTCACACTCCAGTGCAGTGATTTGCCATTTTATTTCTCTCCTCTTAGCAATGTCAGTGATATGCAAATCAATTTTAATTAATATAAGCTATCCTAAAGGCAGTCCATGAAGGCAAGGATTCAAAGATGCTGGCATTAACATTTATCTAGACTATTGCATCTCGAATTTTTCTCTCTTAGAGAAGAATTGAGATGAATGGGTATGCATGCAATGCCTTTTCTCTCTGTCTCACTTAGGTTTAGCTGTGTTGTACACATCTGTATTTTCTAGACTCCAGAGGGTGTTAATAACTATATTGGAAATGTAAGAAGAAGTAAGAGCACGTACTGAAGATTCAAATATAAAGCAATCAAGTTGCCCCCCCAAGACTTTTATTGCACTACTTTGTGGCGTCTAGATGATATAAAGCTTGTATTAAAAGGCACAACTTCAGATACTTCTAAATTGTTATTTTTGTTCTTTTACATTAGATATTTATGTCTCCTAACGTTGATGGCATGTGTTACAACAGGAAAATATCGGTTAATCTGTTGCTTTTACAAGGATCTCACATTTAAGTTTAAGCAATTAAACTGATACATCAGGCACCTTTCAGAGTAGGAGCAACACAGCCCAGAGAAGTATCTTTTGAAATATATATAAGAATGCACAGTATTTCCAACTTTTAATCAATACCCTTTATCCACAGTCCAAATATATGAAAATGTATATATCTATATATACACACTTCCAATTAGATATATCTTTTAAGGATAAAAAAGGGGACAGGAAAGTTAAAAGGAAATAATTAAGTTCACTGGGTTCCCAAAGTAAAGATCCATAAAGATACTGCTACTATAATTATTGATAAAAAGAACAGTTGTGCCTGGACGATGGTCATGTTATGGTTAGGTAGTTTATGTAACTTCTTCAGCCCTTCAAAGATCACAGTGCAAAGATTTCAAGTCATATAAAAGTTTGTTTTATAAATTAAAATGTAATACACAAAAACATGTCTTATACTCTCAGATTCCATATTTGCAGATGAAATTATACAGAAGAAAGATAATATTTAAAATTGCAACTGTGGAAAGCAAATTGTTTGATAGGGTTCAACAGAATTATTCATACCTATAAAATTAATCATGGGTTTATTGCAAGTCAAGACTTCACTGAATAACTCTGTTGATAACTGTTTTGGATCTCTGCAGTTGCTAAAATTAAAACTATGAGTATTACTTAAACAGGGTAAGAACTATCACAGCAAAAGAAAGATCTGTAGCAGCATCAGCCTAATTTATTTTGATTCCCTCTTTCCAATCTTGTTTTCGAGTATTTCTTCAATATGTAAGAAAATATTGCCATAAAACACATTTTCTTGCAAACCAGCCAAGAAGTATTTGCCTTTAATTTTTTAGATACTTGTGCCTACTTTCCTTTTCTTAAAAAAAGCCTAAATAAATAAAAGGTACCTTAGTTTAAAGACACTGTAGATGGAAATGAGGAGAAACTCATTTCTTTTTCTCAAAGGCAGGTCTCTGCTCTACATCCTGGATGTGACCAACAAAGCCATCGGCTCTGGAAAATGCCGTAATTCAGACTTGCAAAGAGGACTTCGGGGGGGTTTGTAGCCAAAACGAAGTCTGGGTTAGAACTGTGTTCATGAATAATTTTAGCCTACAAATCCTTATTCTGCACAATGACATTTCAAACTCAGCTGCACCGCAGCCTAGCTTTCCTCGTGTTTTGAGCTGCCATACCTCCTATCCTCACAAAACCTCAGCTGGTAATCAAAAACTTATTCCCGAGTAAGCCCCATGGATTGTGCCTTAGTTTAAGAGAGAAATGAATCACAGCTGTTACAGTCTCTGCATGCAGCGCAGCCTCTTTAAAGTAAAGAAAACACCTCCAAAGAGATGCAAACGCTACAAGAAGGCAAGGTAAGGCCAGGTGCTTAACCAGTTCAGCAGATAGCATACATGTAACCCCTCTGAGATAACCCTATCTTGTTAGTAATCAATTACTAAACCTGTAAGAGCTGCTTTTCTTCAGGGATAAATTCATCAGATGGTTAAATTGGTCATGGAATAGATGGAACAAGCAACAGCTCAGGGAACGGGCCAGGACATTATCTGAGCCAGGCGGAAAGAGAGAAAAGGCTATACGCTGCTCGCCACTAACGGGTCATATATCTCGTTGGTTTTCCCAGATTCAGGAAGAAACACTTGGGAAGGTATTGCAGTCTGAATGCAATAATAGGATATTTCTGAACAGAGCCTGATAATTATAAGCTATGAGAATCAGCAGAATCATTGTTAATCAGCAGCTGTGCACTTCTGCATTACCTACCCGCTATAATAGCATTCAGTCGGAAGTTTGGAAGTTGAGGTACATGAAAGGAATCCTTCTCATTGATGTGGTGAGATACGGCTTTTGCATCTAAATTTTGTGCTGCAAAATCTTCGATTCTTCTCTTCTCCAAAGTCATCATGAACATTGTAATTTTGTGAACCAGTTATCTGCAGGGAGAAATAGCAATAACTAGGCCAGATGAATCAAAACATCATATTCACACAAGTTCAGAAACTTATAAACTTCCAGTCCTTTCATTTGCTTTAAGAAACAATGAATATTGCCTTCCATGCACTAAAATTATTTATAGATCTAAGGAATTATCTTGGCTAAGTGGTGACTGGACGCTTCTAGATACTACTTTGTATTTTCAAAGTGCTGTATAGGCATTAGCCGCATCCTGTTAGCACAGTCAGTGCAGCAAAGTTGCACTGAGCTTCTTATCAGATAGCAATAAAAGATGCCATTTGACTTTTGCAGAAATCACTAGGAGAGATATTTTGATTCACCAGCCTGCAAAGTAAAAGGATGAGAAAGAAACCTGATAACAAACATAACCCTTGTAATCTGACAGATGTGACCATCAGCAGCAAAACATAAAGGCGTTCTGACCAATTTAAATGTAAAGAAAAGAGGCAATAAACAGGAGTATTGAATAATAACTCCATTGGCCACCTGGAGAGGAAGAACTTGCTATCCAGTGGGGGCTACAAGTGACACTAGCTTCTAGTCTGGCATTTGTCAGACTATGCTTGCATATATATATATATATATATATATATATATATATATATATATATATATGTATCTCGTCATCCATACTTTTTTACCAGCTTGCCAAATGTTGTCCCTACAAGAAAATAAACTATATATTTACAGAAAGTTTCCAGCAGGGAACTCTTTAGCACACAGGGCACTGTAGACCAGAAAGCAGATAAAGCAGCAGCTTGTCCCTCCAAGATCCTAGCAGCAGTAAATTGGTGCCTGCTTTTGTCAAGCTTCATCTAAGCTGTTGCTTATTGCTATTCCTTTAAAGGGACTGAAGGAGTATAAGAAAAAAGAAATGTCATGTTATACATACAAACTGAAGGCAATTTTTGCCAACGACTCTTAAAAAACACAGTGTAAGCCCATTAATCCAATTTTCATTTTACCTTAAGTGCTAACTGCTCAAGTCAGATTGATGCCTCTCAGATGAAGTTAATGTTCATGGGATTTCAAATAACAAAAATCTCATATTGCAGTAAATTCAATTAGTATAGCTGGAAATTAATGGATTATTTATTTCAAGAAGCATGGCAGGTATTTAGTTCCATTTTCTGAAATATATTATTATACGACTGCCCGTAATATGCATTGCAGGTCTGCTTTCACAGGAGGTACATTACCAGCAGAAAGCTGGACGAGAGCCTCTCTTCCTCCCTGTGGAATAATTCAAAGGAGCAGAAAAGTTCTTCAACAGAAGAGACTCGGACACGCTGCAGGTGTCATGGATGTCCATGGCATCATGCCTTCAGAGAAGTATCAAGATTAGCTACAAAATTTGACCTAAAGTCTAACAGCTTTATGGTAACCCAGGACCATGTGCACAGATGCTCTTAATGATATAGCAGCTCTGTTCTTCTATCCGAGGAGGACAGTCAGCCCACGGTCCAGTGTGACACCCACCATGAAGAGCCACCAGGGGAGGCTCCCGGCAGACCTTACCTTGCAGACGGATGGGGTTTACTCTCTACAGAAGTGTGGGGCTCATTCTGGGATGCAGGGGCATCTGAGGATTGTGCAGGACTTATGGGACATTCAGGAGAAGGACCAAAGGCAAGAAAAGGAAGGGATCAAGGTGGATTGGGGAGGAACAAGCAAGGGAAAAGAGGGCAAAAGGAAGATTTTTCTGTCTTTTAAACTACACAGATACTGAGCCACATGCGTAACATCCTTAGAAACTTACTTCCCTATGCTCTGAGAACTGCACTGTGAGATGTGGGAGGATAAGATATATTGGCCTCTGGTTTTGTAAACTGTCACAGAAAAACTGCTTTAAAATGTTGAATTACAATATATTTTATGCCAGGCCTGCTGGCTAACAGTTCAGGAAGGCTTTTAGGATTTGGGTTGCTTTACATAAGACTGCAATTATAAATCCACCAGAAATTCTGGATTTCCGGACAAAAGAAACACATGAGCTCAAAAGCAATGCAAGCCAAAATTGAGCTAAGTCTACACACAGAGCTGACAAAGTGAAGGTGAAGATGAAGCTCTTTAGAGTTACTGCTATCACACCGAGTAAATCTGATAAGAAATGAATGAGACTCAGCTCTCATGAATATCATCTGAAACAGGGGTAAGCTACTTCAAGTAAGGTGGGTCCGGGTTGCCTATGATGAAGACAGTGATTGCAGTACAGAGGGCAGCTGGGATGTTGTAGAGCTATGCCTGGATGAGTACAGCCAGGTGTGAGGTAATAGAAATGGATAAAATACCTAACCAGATATAAACAAGAGCTTTATTGGTTTGGGGGAGCTCTATGAGATATAAGAGGTGACCTACTCGGTGACCAAGAAGGCATCTTTTATTCCCCTATTTTTAAGAAACTAGGAGATAAAAGCTTGATTCTGCTCAATTTTGTATTTATCTTTGCAGGTTTCATGATGTGAAAGTCATGAACCAGGTACCCCTGGTTCACAAGGATGATCATAATCATCATAATGATTTTCAAAAACCATTATAATTATTTTTTTCAAAGTCTGCATAGTACATTTTGGATTATTTCTGGTTGGTTTCTGAGCTTTAATTTTATTTAGATCAAGTATTCAAATTTTGGTTTTGTTTTTTTTTTCCCCCCCACAGCTCAGAGGACTGAAATCTCCTAAGAAGATGCAGTCAGGATTTTCATTTGAAATGCCTCTCCAGAAGCTAAAGCTAGTAAGAAAGTACTTGCTGCAAATGCTGTGCGACAGTAACTTGCTTAATAAAGTATGTCCAGAAGTTACCTGTGTGAATTGCCTTCATCTACTCAATGAAAAAGTCCAATCAATACCTGCCCAAGCTGTAAGCACATTCCATTTTGGTGAGAATTTTTAAATGCAGCCCACCCTGGCATTAATAATGACAAATAATAACCAGATGTCAAGAGTATTTTGGTATTTTTGCTGTCTTTTCAGACATGGTGGGATTCCTACTTCTACAGATGGGGTTGTCCTCTGCACACTGAAGTCCAGCTTGATCATCTGGGAGTATTACTTGCGCAAAGAACACAAACACTTTTACACAAAAACTTGCAAGAATTAAGTCTGCGATGACAAGAGCATGTAGCTCTAAAGAATAATATTTTATACAAATGTGAGCAGAATTGCCAATGTTTGTGCTAAAAAGAAAGAAAACAATATAGTGGTTCTGCACATTATTTTAACTGCCAATTTTTTAAGTATTTATTTTGAATACTAGTGTTCTGGAGATTTTAAAATAATTTTCTAACATTTAATGTTTTTGTTCCCAAAGATAATGCTTTCCTCATTTCCTCATGTTTCTGTATCACTCACTCATGATGTATTTTTTTGCACATGCATAAATTACATTGCTTTGTAAAATAAAATAAATGAGCCACTCTCCTTCTATAATTATATTCACATACAAGTGCAAATTTATTGTAACTGCTTACTTCAAGTAAGCAAAGTCTGATGGACTTTAAGATCCAGGGGGTTTCTTTTCCCCCTGCCTGTTTGCTGCTGCTCCTGTGTGCAGGTTCAGACAGTAGCAAGGTTGAGCCTATATTCACAATAAGCACATACAAACACAAACACAAATACACACACACACACACACACACACACACACACAGAATAGAGTTTAATGGGAAAATTGGAAAGACAGATGAGGTGTCCGCCCCAGCCAGACCAGCATCCTGACCAGCAGCCTGTTTGCACACCACCGATCCCTGTATCCCCCTTTTCCATTTCTCACCCTTGTTCCTCCCTGCTCCACCTTGGTCTCTTCTTTCACTGCCTTGGCCCTTCCTCAAAGCACCCCATAAAAAATTTTGCACATTCCCACAGGCCCCTTCAAACATCCCATCATCAGCTTGCTCTTTCCCATGAATAATCTTGCTTTCCCTTTTTTTATCACTTACAACGCTGGGGCTGAGCCTCCCCAGGGCACTGAGAGGTCCCTTCTACCCCCCATCCATCATCTCCTGAGAGAGCGCTTGGGTCTTTGATACTATCCCCGCTATCTCCTGTTTCTTAGGGGTTGTGCATCTAGATGTGGTTTACTACTTTCCTTGCCTCTTGCCTTTGCTTTAACAGCCACTAAGCAGAGACCCTCACGAACCTGATGTCCTTGCATCCTGGGTATCTACATCTCCTTTACATTCTATATGTCTTTCACCTTCCACATATGTCCTTGCATCCCACATATCCATACAAAGAAAAATTTCTCCAGGTGAAGAAAGGAAAATGAAGTCCTGGATACGTTCACGTAATATTATGGTTTTCAGGTTGTGTCCATAAAACTGACATCTTGAGGAAATCTTCCACATTTTGCCACCAAGAATACCTACATCCTTTTTTCTTAAGAGTTCGCACAATGACCTTTTTAGAATTTACTTATTTTCCTTAAGTATAATTTGGTTGGGGCTTGGAATGAGTCTTGTATGAGGATCTAATTCTGCAAATCTTTTCTGCAAAGCAAACTACTCATCTAAGAAAAGTTGCACTTAGCAGCACTTAAGAGCTTTCACGATTAGGGATGCAATTTGAAAATTCACTGTAAGCTTATTATGTTACTACATATCATTACATTTATAGGCAGAAGACAGAACATGGTGTGCCGACAAACAAGTACTTGACCCATTCTCATTCTCCACAATAATACAGAATAACCAGTTTTACAGGTGGCATGTTCAGGATTCAAAAGTAACTTTCAGATTCATCTGGTGAAGCTACATGAGCAGTTAATGCCATTAACTATAGCATCACCATACTACTATAAAAAAGTATACCCCATAAGACAGATTGGTAACATAGAAATCAGGTAAAGTATTTGTCTTAAATGTGTTTAGTCTTTTGTCTAAGCAGCTATTAAGTGTATTCAGTCTTTACATGATTTTTTCTCTACACATAGCTAAACATTTTCAGATGAATTTGCACAAGAAGTATCAGCTGAAAAGTTTAGACCAATACGAAGATAAAATGGTCCTTCCTGAATACTTTAGTGAACTCTTTTAGTACACTTCATATAAGTAAATCAGTCTCTTTTTTGTTTCTCACTTTAAAGTAATTGCAAGCTAAATAGGATATGGGGTAGTTGTTTAACTATTTGCCTCTATAGCTGCTGACACAAAAGAACAAAATGCCGACAAATATAGTATATCAGGACTGTTGGGTATTTGACTGAACTTCTTCTCTGAGTATGTATTTTGCTAAGGAAAGGCAGGCTAAAAGCTGAATACAGTATTTCCCAGTTGATGTGGCAGCAAGGGTTGGACACTGGGAGATGAAATGCTTCAGTCTTCTAACAAAATTGCTGACTAAGTGAAATTGTTTTTTTTTTCTCTGAAATGGATCATTTTTACAATACATCAGCACGTAAGTAAATTAATGCAAGAAAGCCACTTGTTTTCACGTTGAAAACCAGAGGCCCCAATTTCCAGGCTTCTAAGTTGGCCCTGCTTCTCTTTTAAGACTGTTTTAGGATCACCACAGGTTTTCAGTAAGCTTTTTAGCTTTTTCCTAGGTGACACTGGGAACAAAGTTGTTCCAAGGGGGCCCTCAGGGTGCCCAAACTAATTCCTACATATCTGAAATATGTGAGTCAAAACCATTTAAAAACTGTGAAATTCTGCCAACTGTTCAAATTCTGAAGTCTTCTCAGACTCTTCATGCTTTAGCAGTGCATTCTCCTAATTCTGAGGAATATCCGGGCAAAAAATCTCTTCCTCCAAATATAGTATCTTCTTCTAAAGCAATTATGCCCAGAATGGCTTTTGCATGGAACAGTTTTAATATTTATTCCAATTCAGAAAAAAACTCACTTTTTGAAATTTGATTTTTCACTGCACACACACACAAAAAAAAAAAGCTAAAGTGAAAGTGGTCCTAGTGAAAGAGCAACTAAGGTGCTTTAAGAATGGGTAGATTTTCAAAGTTCATTGTCTCCAGGCCTTGAGTATATCAAGAAGATCTATTTTCACCACCAAAATAAAATGATGGTATGTTAGGCCAATCATTACCATCTCTATGGAGCAGTTAAATGTGTATGAAGCTGAACTTTTATTGCTTACCAGTACTGGTGAATTAATTTTGGTGGGAACTTTAAACCTTTGCAAATTGAGTATTTTCTCAGTTGGAAAACTAATGATTTGTTTTCTCACTCCTGATCTTTCTTCATAAAGGAAGGCATTATTCAGCTTAAGAAAGAATAGTAGAACTGAACAAAACAATCTCTAGAAAAATGTTACTATTCCACTTGGTACTACCTCCTCTTTTGGCATTTATACTTATAGTGTTTATTTTTCAAAGCATACTATCAGCAGCTACAGGAAGAATTATATCTGAAGGCATCACCAAGCTTTAGAAGAGATTCTTTGGTACTTAGGGTCATTAAATTGCAGCTAACAGGGCATCGTGCCAAAGGACATTAAATAGATTATTTCCAATGATCCTCCTTGAAAACCTCTCTATTTCTAAAGAAGGGTCATGCATTTAACTTTGATGTAAATTATCTTTTCCTTTCAGATAATAATCAGGAATGAGGAGTTGGGAGGGGAATAAAGATTGTGTTATATGTGCAGAATGCCATTGGTGTTTCTTGTTTTGTGGCTTAATGCTTTTTTCAGAGAACTGCATCCTTCAAGCTGAAATGCTGCTGTTATATAAAAAAGAGAGTTCAAGGATGTTATCACCAATGTACTATTCGAACCCAAAGGATGTTGTTTTCTATTTTACAGTTATGCATTGTTACAGAATTATTTTTTTAATTATGAAAATGTAGCACAAAAGTATAAAACGGATGGCAGGCAAACATTTGTCAGGAGATAATTAATTCAGGGAAGCCACACTGAAACTCATTAACAGGCAACAGATTGATGACATCTGTTAAAGCATTAAAGTACATATCCCCAAAGCTAAAGACTATTGGTCTTTGATCTTTTCTTCCTGGCCAAACACAGAAGATTTTTTTTATAGATCTTTAAAATGAAAATTTTCCAGTCCAAATTAGAGGGAAGTAGACTAAGATGTCCTGGTGTTTGTTCAAAAATAGGACCCACTTGTCTTTCTCAGTAACATGGGGAGGAAAAGCAGTAAGATGACATGTTAGAAGTAGAAATAAACATTGCTATTGAGTTTAAAAGTAGTCATTCAAAATCACAAATTAAACTGCATGGAAAATAGGCCCTCTAAGGGGCTGATCTGAAATCGAATGAATTCACTAGCAGAATCCCAACTGACATTACTATCCATTAAACATGACCTAAGGTGTATAATCCTTACAAATCACTCTCTCTGTCTGAAACAAAAAGCTTACTATTTTCCCACTACAAATCCTTTAAGAGCAAAATTCTCCCTGGCTGCAGGTTTCATTTTTATTAATTTGAAGAAATGCAAAATGGCCATATCCAGCAAAGAAAAATGATCTAGCGAAAATCCAAAGAACATAGGTAGCTCATGTTCTAAGGTCATATATAGCTAAAGAACTGCAGCCACAGAGAAGCAAACTTCTGACATATCCCTCAAAATCTGCTTTGAAATGTGTACTCCTTCCTTACACTTCACAGTTCCTCAATATATAAAATACTTAAAAATACCTTTATTTATGCAGATATTGTCACTGACTTTCTTTTCATCATTGCCTAGCTAACAAAGCATTTAAAATTTTGTAATTATTATAATAAAATTATTCTTTAAATAGTCTTCTTTAAGACTTAAAAGTCTTCTTTAAATAGATTCATTGTTACAATCTTGGTGAATACCTTGTTATAACTACTATGACAGTAAAAGAAAAATGTTTCTTCTTAAGTATCACTGAATATTTCACATTCATTATAATCTATTTCAGTACATTTCTAGGGTACAAATTACATGAAACAATTTTTTGTTTCTTTTCATGTCTCAGGCTTATTTAAACTTACTTGTTTTAACTTGTAATCGTCTCACTAGACTGACCCTTTAGATGGTTCTTGTAAGTGAAAACGAAGAAGCACACATGGACTTTGTTATGGTCAAGGGATGGGCCTATCTGAGACGATTCTTCAGGTAAATGAGACCTGGACTACATCTGCCCCACTCTGGTATGTGCAGGAAAGAAAGAAGCACTGCGATCTAACTCTAATGAATCTAAATTCTTGTAACAGGTTTGGTAGTGGGAGACCAGAAAGTGATAGTAAACCAGAAAACAAACACTGATTGGCTTTATATATGGCAAAGCCACAGAGCTTGGCCTGGGGCTACATGACTGGTGAGACCGATGCTGAAGATCAGATTTTAAAAAGCAATACTCAAGGCAACAGTCCCTTGGGGGAAACTCCATATGGACACCTGATGCCACGTAAAATAGGTCTGAACCACATAGCAGAACTCACGCATGCTGAGCAGTCAGAGTGAGTGTCCTATTCCCCTTGGTCTGTGGTGGTTTAAACCGGGCCTGAGGAGCTGGAGCCTTGATTTGTGCAACTGAAGTGTAGAAGTGTCACAGAATAGAAATCTTAGAATAAAATCCCAGAAAATAAATTGCTATTTAACCATTATACCCACTACAACTCTTCTGCTAAGTAAGTAAACTTTAAATTCTATGTCAATAAGTGGTGTAGTTCTATTCTTCTGGCTGCCCCAAACTAAAGTACCCCATGACAGGGGACGCACATGCAGGTTTTTAGTCTACGCATGTATGAAGGGAGTAAACATTTCTGGTAATAAACTGAATGTCATCGTGTCCCCTAAGTTTTTGTAGGAGAGCTATAGTAGCCAACAAAGCCAACATTTGGCATGTTCTGTGTCTTGTTGATAAACTGATAATATTCCTCCGTACTAGAAGTTTACTGAAGAAGACGGACCAGAGGGCTGTGCTGACATTCAGAGGGACCTTGACAAGCTGGAGAGATGGGCAGAGAGGAACCTCATGAAGTTTAATACAGGCAAGTGCAGGGTCCTGCACCTAGGGAGGAATAACCCCATGCACCAGGACAGGCTGGGGGCTGACCTGCTGAAAAGCAACTCCGCAGAGAAGGACCTGGGGGTCCCGCTGGACAACAAGTTGACCATGAGCCAGCAATGTGCCCTCGCAGCAAAGGCAGCCAGTGGTATCCTGGGCAGCATTAGGCAGAGCATTGCCAGCAGGTCAGGGGAGGTGATCCTTCCCCTCTACTCAGCGCTGGTGAGGCCACACCTGGCATACTCTGTCCAGAGCAGGGCTCTCCAACACAAGAGAGACCTGGAGCTACTGCAGCAAGTGCAGCGAAGGGCCACAGAGATGATTAAGAGATCAGAGCACCTGATGTACAAGAGAGGCCGAAAGAGCTGGCACAGTTCAGCCTGGAAAAGAGAAGGCTCAGGGGGAATCTTATCCATGTATATAAATACCTGATTGGGGGGGGGGGGGGAATAAAGGAGATGGAGCCAGACTCTTCTCAGTGGTATCCAATGACAGGATGAGAGGCAATGGGCACAAATGGAAATACAGAAAATTCCACTAAAATATAAGAAAAAAGCTTGTTTACTGTGAGGGAGGTTGAACATGTTTCCCAGAGAGGTTGTGGAGACTCCATACTTGGATATATTCAAAACCCAACTGGACATGCTCCTGGGCAACCTGCTCTACCCAACCCTGCTTGAGTAGGGGGGTTGGACCAGGTGGTGTCCTGGTCCCCTCCAACTTCAGCTATTCTGTGATTCTCCCCCATGGGACCAGAAAATACTATAATGTAGCAATCTATGAAGAACAAAGGTATGACTCAGACTAGTTCACTTGTGAAATCCATCTGTTCTATCACAATCTATTCTGGGACAAGGATGGTCCCAATTCTTGAGCACAAGGATTAGATACCAGGGAGCTTCCGTGCAGAACACTGTAACTTCTGTTGAAAGTGTAGGGGTGCTGAGTTAAACATAGAAAATTACGATGTGCATTTAATACAGAATCTCCTACATAATTTATTATATATAATTAATTTTGCTATCTTTACATCTTGAATGTTCAATGTAATAATTTTTTAAAGTTATTTTAAAAAGTAAACCAAAAAAATTGCAGGAAATGGGTATTTTCCACACTTATATTCGCTAATAATTTGAAAATCATAGGAGAAAATTGATGTTGGAGAGTCTGAGAAGGGGTTATGACAATAGTCATTAAGTGAATAAAAGACCTATGTAAAGTAGTAGGGAGTAAACTGTCTCCCATGATCAAATTGCTACGTGTTCAAACTGTAACAACAGGTACAGGCACACCTCATTTTATTGCGCTTCGTTTTATTGCGCTTCGCAGATATTGCGTTTTTTACAAATTGAAGGTTTGTGGCAACCCTGCATCGAACAAGTCTATATTGGTGCCATTTTTCCAACAGCGTGTGCTCACTTTGTGTCTCTGTGTCACATTTTGGTAATTCTCACAACATTTCAAGTTTTTTCATTATTATTATATCTGTTATGGTGATCTGTGATCAGTGACCTTTGAGGTTACTCTTGTAATTGTTTTAGGGTGCCACGAACTGCACTCATATAAGATGACGAACTTAATTGATAAATGTTGTGTGTGCTCTGACTGCTCCACGGACCGGCCGTTCCCCCGTCTCTCTCCCTCTCCTCGGGCCTCCCTATTCCCTGAGACACAACAATATGGAAATTAGGGCAATTAATAACCCTACAACGGCCTCTCAGTGTTCAAGCGAAAGGAAGAGTCACTTTAAATCACAAGCTAGAAATGACGAAGCTTAGTGAGGAAGGCATGTCGAAAGCCGAGAGAGGCCGAAAGCGAGGCCTCTTGCGCCAAACAGCCAAGCTGTGAAGGCAAAGGAAAAGGTCTTGAAGGAAATTCAAAGTGCTACTCCAGTGAACACACGAATGAGAAGAAAGCGAAACAGCCTTGTTGCTGATATGGAGAAAGTTTTCATGGCCTGGATAGAAGATTCAACCAGCCACAACAGTCCCTTAAGCCAAAGCCTAATCCAGAGCAAGGCCTGAACTCTCTTCAATTCTGTGAAGGCTGAGAGAGGGGAGGAAGCTGCAGGAGAAAAGCTGGAAGCTAGCAGAGGTTGGTTCATGAGGTTTAAGGAAAGAAGCCGTCTCCATAACATTAAAATGCAAGGTGAAGCAGCAAGCGCTGAGGTAGAAGCTGCAGCAAGTTATCCAGAAGATTTAGCTAAGATCATTGATGGAGGTGGCTACACTAAATAACAGATTTCCAATGTAGACAAAACAGTCTTATATTGGAAGATGCCATCTAGGACTTTCATAGCTAGAGAGGAGAAGCCAATGCCTGGCTTCAAAGCTTCAAAGGACAGGCTGACAGCAAGAGAACTAGAATTAGAAGTGGAGCCTGAAGATGTGACTGAATTGCTGCAATCTCATGATAAAACTTTAACGGATGAGGAGGTGCTTCTTAGGGATGAGCAAAGAAAGTGGTTTCTTGAGATGGACTCTACTCCTGGTGAAGATGCTGTGAACATTGTTGAAATGACAACAAAGCATTTAGAATATGACAGAAACTTAGTTGATAAAGCAGCGGCAGGGTTTGGGAGGACTGACTGATTTGGAAAGAAGTTCTCTTGTGGGTAAAATGCTATCAAACAACATCGCATGCTACAGAGAAATCCTTCATGAAAGGAAGAGTCAATCAATGCAGCAAACTTCACTGCTGTCTTATTTTAAGAAATTGCCACAGCCACCCCAACCTCCAGCAACCCCCACCCTGATCAGTCAGCAGCCATCAACATGGAGGCAAAACCCTCCATCTGCAAAAAGATTACAACTCGCTGAAGGCCCAGATGATGGTTAGCATTTTTTAGCACTAAAGCCTTTTTTAATTAAGGTATGTATGTACATTGTTTTTATGGACATAATGCTATTGCACACTTAACAGACTACAGTATAGTGTAAACATAACTTTTATATTCACTGGGAAACCAAAAAATTCATGTGACTCATTTTATTGCGATATTTGCTTTATTGTGGTGGTCTGGAACCAAACCCGTAATATCTCTGAGGTATGCCTGTATTCAGGTTGGAACAGGAGGGATATGAAACACCAGAACACAGGACAGTTTGAATAATCTTCACAGAATCCTCCCAGTCAAATCTATATTTCTATGGACAATAGTGCTTTTACAATTTTCATTTTTCACGTACCTGAGAACCTATTTCAGCTGTGCTATATACTGGGAATTCTGCTGGTTGGCTGTGATTATCTGCACATAACAGCAAGAAGATGGTAAATTATATAATTGACTGTGGCTGGGATCTTTTTCAGTATAAAACATTTAAGGAATTAATTGCATGGTATGTAAGTAAAAACCCTACTACTTCTAATTAGAGTACTGATGAAAGACAATATACCTATCACCCTTGCAAACTCTGAAAGATTTTTCTTAATTAAAATAGCAATGCCATTTAGCAGAAGACAAAACAAATACGTTTTGCAGACTGAACTTTTTATAAGTTAAAAAGTAAGTACTTCACTATTTTTAATACATATTCAATGTAAGTACTATGTGTATTATTTATCTAATGTTGCTGGTATCTTTATAGGTATATCGAGATTAGCTGTGTTCTCCACATTTTTTAAAGGATAAGAAAAAACAGAAGCCCACAAAAATTGTTGAGCAGGTAGAGAATATACCTTCCAGTGAGAGTTTTAAAGAGCGCTATCTGTTCATAATATCAAAATGAAGATTGAGAAGTGACTTTTAAACAGAACAAGGACCTTATACCTTTGTAATCTAGTGGAGGAGTTACTGAACACAAACAACAATGGGTAGTTAAAGCCAGATAAATTACAATTACAAATTAAATATATACAAATTTACATATAAATGAGCACATTTCCATATAAACACTTAAAAAGTCTTCAGACATGTGCATGCATGCATGTGTAAAGAAGAGATTTGTACCAAAAGCAGATATATGGACCATTCCACCAGGTCTAATTACTGTTAAAATTAGAAAATTTGAATTTTCTAACTTCCGAATTAAAAATTTTCAAACAGAAAAGCCCCTCTTATTGCTAACAGTCACTATCAATATTATTTATGTTTATAGCATCCATAAACATGATGGTCTCTTTGCTACACAGATGGAGAAGAAAATGCAGATGGAATTTTAGAACTGACACAGTGCAATACTATATAGGCAGGAAGAGTTTGGATCACAGTTTTTCTATTATAGGGTGTTTATAGACTCTTAAATTTCCTTTTTTTTTTTGCTCTTTGCATTGTGTGGCTGGCAACTTTTGCTCATATTATTAAGTAATTATGTCTCCTCTTCATTAGGGAAAAAACATTTGAAACAGAAATAGTAGGTTACTCCCCAAAAGTCACCTACCACAGGAGATTAAAAAGAATAACGATTAGATGAAACCAAGCAAGGTCAAATAAGGAGTATTTGGGATATCCTACATTCTGGTCTCCACAGAGCTAGTACCTCTAAAGGTATCCTAGTCAAACACTAAGGCGCCTAATGACTTACTAAGTTACGGAGAAGGAAGAAGCCTCCACTGATTTTTTTCTGCAATATATAAATTAGGTGCTACTTTCTGATGCTAGGGATCACAGCAAGTGGAAATATAACAGTCCAGCGCGACTTCCTAAGGCTATGAGCTCCTGTTTCTGCAAATTTCTTAGAGAGAGAAGAGGGAAAAAAACTGGAAATGTTCCTGAAAGAGAGAAATAAAGAGAAAAAAAAAAAGATTTTAAGACTAAGACAGTTTATGATGCAGGGAGATCAGAAGGAAAACATTGATTCTTGGCTCATTAAATTGCAGCAATCTGCATCCATTTAATGAGAGTCACAAAGGAAAAGTAAGTTAGCAAATGTTTGGAGTCACAGATTGATACTTAGTTTTCTCTTAAGTTTATACATATCCTTTGCCATCTAGAGCCTTGGTTCCAAAAGACACTGAATCACATTTTGCAGCAGCGCAGATCTCCTGCCAGAAAAAGGGAAATAAAACCATGTGCCACCTGTGTAATACTGGCAAAATATAAACCAGGTCTAAATATGCAAACATTGGGCTGCTCTGGCATAGGGATATTGATTGGGTTAAATCTCTCCTAACAACAATAACCCTGTCACATTGCAGACAATGCAGGCAATTTTGAAACACCACATTAAATACGTTATTTAATTTCATAGCGATCCGACTGTGCTATCAAGAACAATAAAAAAGGCATCGTTCCTTCCGTTCTACAGTGAGAAGTGCGGGTTGTCCATTTTTTATTCATGCAAATATTCAATGTAAAAATTTTACTGAAGACAAATTTTCATAGCAGTTAAACGGCAGCGATAAAGAACTGGGCTTTACGTAGCCCTGTAGCCCGGTAAACACAGCGTTGCCATTGCTAGTAACATTGGGTTCTGGATTAACTTTGCAAGGCCTCTTGACTGAAGCTTGTTGGGTTTTGTCTAAACTTGCCTTCCTTCTATAAACGAGACGGTTTCCATGCTTTTCAGGACAAATCCTAACCCTTGAGGTGATGTGATTCCTTTCATTTACTGCAATAATTACAGCAATGTTAATTACCCCGGAATTTTCTAACAATTTAGTTATTTCGCTTTTTTGAATTGGGAAGGTATTTTCATCTAAGGTAGCTTCTCGTTTTCCGGACCACGTTCTGGCAGTGACCTACAGGCATTTTGTGTCTAAAGTTGCATTTGTTCAAAGAGCGGTTTGTTTTCAAACAGAAAGTATAGGCGCATAACTACACCGACATGAATTTTGCTCCTGATTCATCATTGCCTCATAAATCCTGTAGCAGAGCATAGTACAGTATAACATGATTTCTATGAGGGTACTTGCCTAGTAAGATACCAGAGATGATTAAGAAAGAGCGTATTTGTGTAAGAAAGTGTGTTTCCATTGGAGATCCTAAAGATACAGTCATCTAACTCAAACATAAATTTTAATGCTACGTTAAAAATTCACATAGCAGAAAAAGAAAGTCTCAGAAGATACGTGCTAGCTGGTGTCAAAAATGGCAATTTTTGAGGCAGCATGGGGAGAAATAATCCATAAAGTTCCATCTTCATTATTACTTATCATGTGTTGTCAAAAAACTGTCACACTGTGATTTACATAATGTTAATGGATTGCCGGCATTGATACCAAGATATCTAATTGCATTACAGAATAGTGCTACCAGGAAATTGCTAAATCTTGCCATCAAACATCAAAATGACAATTTTAATCGTAAAATCAGAATTTTAATGTCCTAAAATTAGTCCTCTTTGCAACTGTTTGCAGTGTGCTGTCTTATCAAGGAAATCAGGCAGCAATTAGCTTTCGCTATGACTTGCACAACATCACAGTACAAACATCTTACCCTTCGCGCTCACGCTATAACACGATATGCCTCGATTCTTGCTTTAAGCTTTAATTTACTTTTTCTTTTCACTCAATGAAGGCAGTACTCCGCTTACTGAGGAAACAACTTACTTTTGTGTTATAATGCAACTACATGGGAGAGTCGTATTTTCTGACAACAGAAAATAAAACGTAACAGTCTTTCTGAGGGAGAAAATTCCCCACAACTGCTAAACAACAGGAAGTGAGGGGAACCATGCTATAAAGCAGAATAAAACTACCTTCCAGTAGGTATCAAGATACATATCAAATTAATGCCGGAAAGAAATTTTGCTGCTAAGGCTCCTACTTCTGTTGCCTCCCTCCGACTTGGTTTAGTAGCTAGAGTTGCATTCAGGCTCCGAGAAGCACTGCGGGTGACTGGAGCATTTGTCCATGCATTTGCTCACCATAGTAGTTTGGTGTTTATATATGTTCTTTCCAAACTTTTACTGAAGTTGATGATTTCAGAAATAATTAAAGAGGTACCCTGAGCTAAAAAACAGCTAAGGATAATGTTTAATGATGGGCAAGATCACAAGTCAAAGTGGCAGCAGTAAATTTCCCTGAAGCAAAGCTGGTTTTTGATGGAAAAAACATTGTCACTTGATCACTTATATATGGGAAATGCTTTCTCTTCTTCTTCAAAAAAGGTAAAAGTGATTTTAAAGTTCTTACCTATTAGAAGGAAACCAGAAACCTTTCTAAAAGGTTTCTAAAAAAACAGATCAAGACCAGTTTCTGTACCTCCAGTAGCCTGACACTCCTGCATTCACATTGAGATACAAGATTCAAGTCTCTCTCTTATTTCTTGTGCTTGCTATTAATTATATATACAACATGGAATAGAGATTGAGAGGAACCCAACTGAGAACAGCAATAACATGGCACTAGGGCAAAATAAGCATTTGAAAACAGGTCTCCCACCACCCTGCTAAATGTCCTTATTGCAGCTTGGTAACTATTACATCCTCTCTCCCTTTTTTTTTAATTGAACCCTGTAATTTGAATTCCTCAAATTTTGAAAATCTAGTTAAGTACTATTTTCCCACAAAGTCATTTCGTTGGGAAAATGAGCAATTTTCCACTTAAGACAGACCCACATCTTCGTAATTTTTTTTTATATTCACACGCACCTGTTGCTTAGTCTGCTTATCCCACGCTGTCAGATCTATTTGTACGCTCTCACTGTAAACTCTGTTTTAACCCCCTTTTGCCACATAGCATCGATCTTGAGCTAAAGGAATACCTTGCTGATGATACGCGCCTTTTGCTGCAACGGGAGCCGCTGCAAACGGCAACGGCCATTGTCCTGCTGCCAGTTGTCCCAGTTAGCAACCTGCCCCAGCTAAAACCAGTTCAGAAATAGGTGTGCTTCTCCAGACGTGTGTCTTTCTAAGCACAGCTGAAAAGCTGGCCCAATACCTTTTCTAGCAAAGACTGCTCTTATCAGGAGGCGCAGTGAGACCCGAACAGTTTTACTTTCTGAAGACAATTCTATGGGTATTTGACAAAATGAGTAAATAAATAAATACGTAATGCTTCTCTCATAAATAATGCATTTTGCTCAACAATAAGATAGTTTTCTGATATAAGGGAGAACATCCCTGAAGAGGTTAGTTTTAAAAGGTTCTTTCCGACCTAATTTTGGTTAGGGGGCATGTTAGAGTTCACAGAGAGCCCGACTGCACACTGACTGCGGAGCTAGTTTTACGTCAGGTGTCAAAAAACTTTCTATTTCTTTTACTTTGTCTTTGCTTTACTCTCTCTCTTTACAATTACAATAAAGGTATAGCACTTTTCTCTTGCAGTGGATCATTGGTTGCAATACTACAGAATTATTCAAAGGAGAAAATGGAATAAAATGCACTTTTCTTCTCTCATGGAAGCTTTCGAAAAAGCTTCAAATCCTGGATATGACTTGGGCATTATAAACACAAGAAATGCAATTAATTGTAAAAGGAATCTAAATATGCCAGGCTGATGGACAAACATTGTTGGCACTGGCTTGAGCTATTTTGTTCTGCTGTAACTTATACAATAGTGAAATGGCAGCAAATGAAATACTTTGCAATTTCATTGCCTTTAATTTAATGAAATAGTCATTGTTTCTTTTTCCCCCTGTACAACAACATGAAATTAAATTGTTGGTACCAGAGTCTCACCCTGTATAAAGTGTTATAGGAGTTTATGAAGCAACAGCGATTATGCCACATCAAATACTCTAAGAAATATATATTGATAAATTCACATCTCATCCATAAAATACGAACCCACTTTGCATTCATGAGCAACGAGAGGAAGTGAGGGCTTTTGAGCCACTCTTTTCTTTACTCTTGTTGCTTCCTACATACCCACCCTTGTTTTACATGTGAAGTCCATTTCGGCTCTGAACTCTCTAAATCTGCTTTGGGATTATGTAATTCTTTATTATATCTTTAAAATCCTTCTAGACTATTATTCCACTAATGCTAAATTCACAATGATCGTGCAGTTCTGTCTCTCTCTGCCAAGTGCCCTCTCTCTCCTCTTGCAAATCATTCATTAAACCCACATCTTCCAGGAATCCTTCCTACTTTGTTTTTTTCTAATCATTAATCTCTTCGTGCTTTTCACTACTTTAAATCCTGCTCAAATCCCCATTCCCTCCCTATCATTAGGTGCAGCAGACTGCTTCTTGTAGCTTTGATTAAGGACAAAATGTAAATCCCTCGCCATGCGGAGCCTTTGTTTGAACAGCCAGGAGGAAAAAAAAAACAGCGGTCCCTCTCCTGACTTGCAAGGTGAAAATATTTGGCCGGAGGAGCTCAGATACACCAAAGGACCCCTGCTGCAGAATGCCTGGCTTCAGTGGGGACATCACGTATCCCTTGAATAATCTTTCTCATCTTTCACACTATGACTTGAAAGCAGAACTGATTTGGCATTGCAAATTCTTCAAGTCTCCTTCTGCCTTAAAGCATATTGATTGGAGTAGTGAATTGTTTTCCTTCCTAACCATATGCCCAGGTTTTTTCAGGCATGCGTCTGTCATTACACTTAAAATTTTGTTATAGACAAAACCACGACAAGTCTTACTTGCAGAGCTAAGAAATCATGGCTAGCCCAAAATCAAAATATTTTAATTGTCGGAACAAAATGCAACAAACAGCTTTTACTTGTAGTCCAGTTACCATACTGTATATTAATACACTTCAGATTGATATGCAGAAACGTTTGAGTATCTACGTCTTTTCTCTGGTGTTACGCTCACCCCTCCAGAGCTCCTCAGGGCCTTCGGTCACCACCTCCCTCCTTCTCTGGAGGGATGCAGGGAGATGGGACAAGGAGTTAACAAGAAGTCATCAGGGTCCCGAGCTCTTCTCCGGGATGAGTATAATGTTGACGGTGGCATTTTCTTCTTCTTCAGCCATGAGTACTGACGGGCGAGTGAAGAGTTAACAGGACTGAAGTTTGTCAATTGATATGCAGAAGAACTGATAGCACAAGAGCTGATGTGCACAAAGCTGTTGAACAGAGGACTTAACAGGACTAAAGTCGTCTACCAACCGATATGCGCAAGGATTGATATGTATAAGGCTGCGGAATGGCAGCATTAACAAGACTGAAGAGGTCTGCCACCTGGAATCTGCACGGATCCCCGGGGAGGGAAGAAGCAATACGGAGGTGTTGTGGTCTTGCCTCACTAGCAGGGTCCTCCCAAGCAGACAAACAGACAGTCCTGTGATTGCGAAACTTGCTAAAAGTCAGCAAAAGCAGTGTTTTCCCAGAGCCCCAGCCGTATAAAAAGAGACTTGGGAGCTAGGAGAGTTTGAGCAGGGACGGGAACGTGACCTGATCATCCTCTCCGGCTGGACCGTGGGTATTCCCCCCCCTCCCCTTTTCCTGGGACGCTGGGTTAAGGTAACTCCTCGAGGTTGAGAGCCCTCTCACTAGGAGAGTGAACAAGAAAGCTTTCAAGTAGGGATAAGCAGTCCTTCCAATTAATAACGCAGTAATCAATGGTTTCAGGTTATCCTTTCTAAATTAGTAACTGATGGTTTTGTGTTATCCTTCCTAAATTAGTAATCGCATTATTTTAATGGATGTTACTAATCCAAGAACTTGTGTGAGGAAATAAACATCTTTTTTATTATTATTATATTACTGTCTCAGTCGTTGCTATCGAACCTTCATAGCATGACAGCGTGACAGGTACACTTGGATTTCTTTACACGTTCTTTGCACATTTACACATTTTCTGTCTGAAAGTCACACTACAGTCTTCCCCAGCCCCAATTATCATGAATGACTATTTGTTACCCATGCGCTACCGAGGTTTGCCTGATCTTTACTGCACTGGCAGCACTGAAGTCACACCAGGTAGGCAACAGCCACTTGACCATTACACAGCTGTTACCACGGCCGACGAAAGCTAGAACTGGCTCAGGTCAGGTCAAGCCCAGACATAGCTGAGCCTCTGCACTGTCAAGCCAATGCAAAACCTGTGACCTTTTACTAGTAAGAGAAAAATCGTGTTTACTGGGCTATATCCTATCCACTTGTAAATCTTCCAGTGACAGAAAAAAGAGGACTTAAACATGCGTTCAGAACAACCAGGCAGAACAAGAGCTATGGAACATCCAAATTTGGATCTACGTCTATTCTGCATATATACATGGCCCTTCACGGTAGGTCTGATATTGAGGACACGTCTTCCTGACTATATAGGGGGGATAATGTAACTTTGCAGATGTTACTACTTACATGTCTCTCACATTTCTGGCACAGGATTCCCATTTCCGCAGCAACTCAGGGGAGGTGGAGAAGATGTGCTTCATACTGTCATGGCTCAGCAGGCAGCAGGTGAGGAGTTCAGATGAGCAGGATCCTGCCCCACTGCAGCCCAGTTGGTGACATTGTCTACAGAAGTCCACATCCCTCCTTGGTGGGCTGGATGTAAGGTCATCAGGTCCCATGGTGGACTGCAAAGAAAGATCATCTAGACAAAGGCTTTCATAAGCAGGGCATGTTTGAGCCTCATCTATGGAACAAAAGCAAGGAAATGGGAAGGATTACTAATAGCTTTAAAATATAATAAATATAAAATAAATCTATGTAAAATGTGTAATGACATGTATTACTAATTGTAACCCAGGTTGTGACTTCATGTCATGCCCTTCACACTGAAAAATAGTAACACTGCTTGCACTGGATATCATTGCTTCTTCCTTCATGCTGATCTCTCTCATTTGAATAATCCTGTTCATCAACAGCCCTCTTCCCTTTTTGTCTTAATCTCCTCACTGCAGAGAACTAGCAATCTCTCCCCATCTCTCACGATTTTATTACCCAGAACTGTCTTTTATGGCAAGTTCTACAACAAGGTTATTGCTTGCATATGTTTGTGATGCTATACTAAGGCTTGATATTGATTAAAAAAATTGTTATTTTTAGCATCTTCCAGCCTGTTACGTATGACAGCCTTCCCCTCTAACGGCAATGCATCCTAAATGATTTTCATGCCCCTTCTGTATATCCACAAATAATTACTAAGATGCTGGCAGTGCCAAGATATAAAGACAGCACATACTGCTGACAATAGCTATGTAATGTAAAAATTTTCACTCGAGTAACTCCTTAAGCTTCTCTTAGTATTTTATACTACACAGGTAACGTGCTATAATTAATTTCTCTGGTTTTTCTCCTTCTGATGTTTCCTCCCTTGCGTGCTCCCACAAGAAATCACAAAGCCTGTGCATTTAGCCGTGTTTCCAGTCTGTCCAAGTCACAGTAAACTTCACGGAAATTACAGCTATGTTTCTGATGATGCTTCCTGTTATTTTCTTGCCTTTGTCCAGGTTTTACTACCTACACTTTATAGCTTTTAAGTTCTTTTTAGCAGCCTATTAATAAGAAGGAGAAAATTGCTCTGTTTATAATCCCAGGACCTATGATATTCCATTAGTGACCTCCATTTTTATCAAATTGCTTCCAATGCTGAATATTACAAAGGTCCAGCTTTAATATATAACACAGGGGGTTTCAGAAGCTGTGTTTGCCACTGAAGCTCTGTAAGGGGCTGTCTGCAGCAGTCGGGGTGGTGTTCGTCGGGAGACCGGCGCTGCTCTGCATGATTACCCCATCTCCTCCAAAGCGGTCGTCAGAGCTGCTCCAAAGGTCCCCGGAGGGAGCCAGGCATCTCCCAAGAGCGGTCTCTCCTGTCCTGGGGGGACACCCAATTCGGGATTAAACATTTAACCCTCCACACATGGAATAGCTGGAAGATGCTGTTCAGAGATAGTTGGCCTCTACAGACGCACATCTGGAAACACTCTGGTCTTTTCACTCTTCATGTTGGATGTATCTCACCATAACTGGCTGGCTGTAATTACCTTTTTCAAACTCCTTACATTTTCAATTTCTCTTGATATTTCTTTCGAACTAATGGCTGTATACAAGTTCTTGGCAACAACACCCTTGTCTGCTATTATGGTCCATTAAATTCCAATTCAATTTTTTTTTAAGTCATCTGCTAGAATATTGTTTTTTATTATTGATAATCATATAGAAACATCAAGCAGCACCAACCAAGTAATAACATCATTGTCTTTTGCCATCTACCGATGACAAGGCGTTTTCTGGTATCTACCGATCTTTCACTATTCTACTCGATGCTGAAAGCCTCATTTAATCGTTCATCATTTTCGTTGAACCACCCTCTTCTAGCCTGCAAGTTAGAGTTTTCCAGTACATTTTTCACAGTTCTGTACAAATACAAAAGAAACTTCGTCAGGATTTCATAACTACATAATAACTTTTTATTAAAAAATAAGTTTTAATACTCCCAGATCTTACCCAACAATTTAATTTTCAGATAATAATTCTCAGTGGAGAACAGATACAGAGTTCTATAAAGTAATTTCTTCTTCTCGCTCTTTAAGAGGAATGCAGTTTCTCTTAATAAATAGTCAAAGTATTTATTCTTTTCTTGGGAATAAGTTGCTATTCAAGAAACAAAGTCTTGTACCAGGAACCAGGGGACCAAATTTATATTCCTGTCTCTGCCATCCACCTGCTGCATAATCTGAATAAGTAATTTCACTCAGTTTCCGTTAAGGAAGGCAAAATTTGCTCACTTAACGCTGAGAAGAGGGTATGAGAAATTGAGGAAGTCAGGAAAGGGCTAGGAAAAGGCAGAATTGATTTTTCAGTGCAGGGAGGAAACTGGGGTGAGGTCACATGCTTCGAGTCATGCAAGCATTAATGCATCGTAAGGTTTCTGGACCTGGCTGCCAATTTGAGCCTTTTATTCTGGTTTTGAACGTTCTCCCCTGCTACACACACTGGAGAAGCAGACCTTCCTTTCCTCCTGCAGGTTTTGTCTAGGCTAAATCCACAAAGAACCTCATCCTAAGCCACTCAAGCTGACATAACCGCTAATCCTAGTGAGAACAAGGGAATGGCACTCAGATACTCAAAGGTGGTTTTTATCTAAATCCTTTTTAATATGCTCCTTTAAAAGGTACTAGGTAATGCATTTTAATAGAACAGTTTTAAATTTTAAGCCAGGCCTACATTTCTCTGTCCCATGAAACTTCATAAACCCAACCGACTTTAAGGTCATCTTCTAACTCCCAGTTAACAAGTTAACCAAGCATTTCATTTTAAAGTTCCCTAAGCTTTCAGACCTCTCAGTTATTTATATATGCTATATATGTGTGTGTGTATATATATATATACACACACACAATATATATAATTATATACATAATTTTACAAACATTTTATGTAAACAATTTTCAGTTTTAGTTGTATATAATCTGATGATTATGAGGCCACCCCTTTCCTCTGCTGCTGATTTTTGCAGGATATGAACATGAAAATATAATACACATATGTATAAGGGTAGGCTAATCTTTTTAGCACTCATCTTTTTAGTACTAAGTGATCTTGATTAAAAAAGAGAGCCACATAAAGATTGAAATAAAGAGATAAATGAAGAGAAGAAGGAAAGAAAGGTGCTAAGATTCAGTTCAAACTGTATTCAAACTGAACGGTACGGACGCCTCCCAGAGTCGCAAGACACAAAAAGAGGGAAAATTGATACGGTGAATGTTTACTTGAGGCGCTGTGCCGCAGGTAGGACGCGGTGCCTGGCCGCACGGGGACGGTGGGGTCACAGATCTTCCTTTGCTCCCAAGCGTGCAAAGGGGTTAATCTGTTCTACGGTGCATGCCCCAACCCATGGTGGCTAAGATGTGCTTGCCAGCTCCCTCAGCAAGAAGCTAAGATATTATTTCTCACTTGCTCAGTCCCTCCCGGAGGCAGAACATAACCTCGTGTCACCTGGGCCCAAGACACCTGGGGGGCTCGAGAGAGCTGCACAGAGGAGAAAGTCTCATGAGAAAGTAGCTACAGTCTGGCCCTCTGGGTTTTGTTTTGTTTTGTTTTTTTCCCTCTCTGCACAAAAACTATATTAGCAGCAAGTATGATTTTGTTGTTTGCGCTACATGGGAGCCAACATTATAGCCTCTTGCATCGCAAGTGAAAGATGTTATTTTTATATCAGGCCTTGGCAATAGCTATCTCATTCAAAAAAGCTAATGATGCTGGAACAGGTCTCAAAACAAAATCTGAAGGATCGATTGAATGTCCCAGCAGTATTCATTTTCCACAATGCTTCATATTGAAGCCTATTGTATGGAACAAAATCATTCCCCTCCTCCTGCAATCTGCTTTTCCAACCTCGCAATCCTGCAAGAAGCAGCACATTTTCTATAGCCAGTATCAGTCTGTTGGCATAGGAAAACGAAAAATAAAAAGAGAGAGAATGTCAGCAGTTTGACATAAAAACTTTCTACGACTGTGCAGACGATACGTGTCATGGGGTGGAGGCTACCTGAAAGCTCTGCTCGGGTGAGTGAGACCTTGACTACATCTGCCCAGGTCTAACTCATTAGATGATGCTGGACCTGGACATGTCAAGGGGCTGGATTTGGGTGTCCTGGTCCCCTGGGTCAATGGTACTGGCTTGAACTGGGTGTAGACTGGTGTGTGACCTGTGTGAGTGTCAGAGAATAGAAATTACTATGCACCTGCAATACCCGTTCTGCTTCACAAATAAATTTTATGTCCCTGAGTACTGCAGTTTTGTCCTTGCAGCTACCTCACTCCCAACTTCCCCTGTGACAACACACTACAAAAATGAAAAGCCTTGTATAAACAGCAATATGCCTGATGCTTAAGGAGAAGGGAAATTAAGGAAGCATGTGAAAGTTAAATGAATTCAGTAGGTATGTACGACAGCTGAAAGTTTTAACCAGTGTGAAATTCTCTTTACAAGGCTAACGGAGGTGCTGCTGTGGAAGCAGAATCCGTGGCTTCATAGTCAAAATGCTCACTGTAAACTTTAACTGCCACCACTAATGAAATACGATTGTTCGGTGAAAAAAAAAAGAAATTAATTTTCATGCCCAGGTTCCAAGATGACACTTTTAGCTTGACAGGAAACATGCTCAAGACCTGAGATTCCTTCTGGATTGCAAGCATCTAAAAGTGCACCAGCCCACACCACTTGTTACCTCTAAGGAAAACGAGATTACAACTGAGGCATATGAAGCAATGGATTAGCTCTAGATGATAACGTTGGAAACAATTTCAAGAGGGAAAAATAAATCAGTGAAACACATCTAGATTATGCCGAACAATCATGTTCTTCCCTAGCTGCAATGTTGCACCAGCTAACTTGGTGGGCTCAAAACCCAGACTTCATCTCTCCTTACTAACATTGGTTAATGCTCTCTCCTCCAACAGTGTTACAAATTCTGTACCGAAATTTAGTATCAAACAACACAGCCATGGCTCACCATTTTTTTTCCCACTTCTGTTCTCCAGCATTAGGCTCTGAAACACATAAACACAGAAGCGGTAAGTGAAAAACTTCAGGGACGGTTCACACACACCGTGATTCCATAATTAATACACCGTTTCTAGCTTGCATAGTCTCTTTGTTATTCACATTTTAAAAGACTGCATTAATCTTTCATCAGGAGAAGTATTTACTCTATCTATATTTTATTTAATTTGCCATCTACAGTGCACTTTTGGATCTTCATAAAAATGTGGTGTTCTCATCACACAGGAAACAGATGTGGCTTTTAGAGTATTGTTTTTTAGTTACTTTCCTTTACTCCCTACTTTTTTTATCAGTTTTGTTTGCTTGCTTGTTTGAATTGTGACCCAGTGAAGGCTTTCAAGACCAAAAGCCATATTTTGAAAAGGGGCAGTGTGACTAGGACTGCAAACCAGGAGCTTCCTTCGGGGAAGCCGTCTGTCATACGCGTTCATCTGCATGAGGCCCCGCATGGAACAATGCACTAAAGAAAAAAAGATGGAGGCAAATTCGCAGAGAAAAGGACCTTACTGTCTTGGACTGAGAAGCTAACCATGGAGGGCCTAATCCATGGAAAACCAGACTCCTGAAAAAAGTTCAATCTTTCTACATGGAGAGGATAATGTCCGAAAATTTTCAGTTGGGGCTCTCCAAAGCAGGTTAGCTTAATGGCGGTATTAGGAGATCAGCCAAATGAGACTTGTTTTAAGATCTGACCCGGTTCAGGAGAGAAGGAATCCTCAGCCCAGAAGCTAGGATGTATCTGGAGACCTGCTGGGTAAGAGAAACTAGATGACTACGAAAGCACCCAGTTATTAAGTTAAGCCAGGATTGCATTTGTATTGTTTTTTTCTTATAAACTACTGTTTGCAATTTTTCCACTTTTATTTATTTGGGTATTAGGTTTTTGAGAGGCAAGATGAATTGGGATGAGAGTAACAGCGTGAGACTGCATTGCTTCCACAAAAGCAGCGAATTGAAATATTATAGCTTCATCCTGGTACAAATGCTGCTCTTTCGGGAATAACTTCTCCCGGACAGGAATAAGCCAGTTTTCAACTCATGGCAAAGATGCACTTTATAGCTGTGGCAAATCCTGAAGAATGGGACTTTCAGCACCACTTTTTTAAATTTCTCTGCATAACGGCCTGGCAGAGATCAACATCGTAACTGATAAGACACCGTAGTCTTCCTTCTTCAACTACAGGAAAGAAGTGTCTGTGTTTAAAACTACAGAAGACAAGCACAGGACCTGTAATTACATTTTTTTATTTCATTTTCTAGGGAGAAAGTATTGGGGGGGTGAGCTATTATTTTTCATTGTTTTATTTCTTCTTATTTTGAATGACATTTTGGGGCTCAATTAAAATAAAAACTTGAAGGAAGAGTACTGGAATTGAAAGACTGTGTATTGCTCGATGAGGGTATTTATTTTCCCAACAGGCTGTCCCAGCATGTATACTTTGACAAAGCTTACAAAAAATTTATACAAAAAAAAGTACCATTTTCCCAATGATGGATTGTATGAGGACAGAAAGCAACAACTGGAGAGTCCTTTTTAAGTGGAAATGACACAGGCACTAGAGGTTTAAAATCCGCAAATGCATATGGATGTCCTAAAAGTTATTTGTGCAAGAAAAGGAAGTTGTAAACAAGGAGTAGTTTATTTTGTTTAGCTTTGTTTTGACATAGTCTGGAATGCAGGAAACATTTTAACAAGTCAAGAGCAGACGAGAACAAAATCCAATTAAGAGAAGACCAGAAAGAGAGAAAAATAACACACAAGCCTCCAGCCTAGAAGAAAACATTTATGTAGAGAGAGAAACACAGAGATATTTTTTGAAGTATAGCCCTTAACGAAGCATCTTCCAGTCCTTGCTGTTTTTTGAATAAATGAATTTCCTTCCTTGAACTTGATACTTCTTTTCAGGAAAGCACTAACAAAGAGTAATATGGAAGTACGAGGACACAATTCCTAAATAATTACTGTCCTGTCCACTTTGCTGCCAGGGGAGAGACTCTGGGTGCATCAAGAGTGACTACAGGGTCAAGGCTATGGGGTGGCCTCTCCTTGATCCTGCCAGTGAGGGGAGAAGCCTGAGGAGCAAGTAGTCATGGGCACCCATGTGGAAGGGCACTAAATCTGTCCTCTAACTGCAGGAGTGGAGGTGGAGAAGGAGATTTAGACGTGTTGCCACAAGCCAGAAGTTTCCACCACCTATTCTTCCTCCTAATGGTGCAAGCTCTGGTGTCCTGGGTGAAGATGATTCTTGAAGGAGGAAAAGGCCCCTGAATAGGAAGCCTGGAGACTGCTGCAACCGCTGCTGTGACTCTGCTCGCTGCTCCCATACTTAATAATTAGACTTAATGATCTTCCTAAAATATTGCATGTGAGATGCCTATGATATTAATCAATGTTTAACAAAGGCAAAAAGTGCTGCTCACGGAATATAAACACTTGCACAGAAAGATTAAGCATTTGTTTAGCAAGCTTAATTAAAAAGCTCTTCTTGATGTGAGTGCTGCCCTTTTGAGGATCTAAACTCCTTGAATAAGGAAATAAGCTGTTTTCAGTCACTTATAGCTTCCTTTTCTTCATAAATGATGAGCGGTTTCAAAGATCAAAAGGTAAATTCTCATCTGCTATCTTAATTTAAAAGCCATTTTAGCATTCTGATAAGTCTAGGAGTTACAGAAGGCTGCATTCCCTTTGCCTCACTAGTAGATGAGCAAATTTAAAGTAATTAAACAAAGGTAGGTTATCTCAAAAACAGCCACAGCCTTTGCATTTAGCACAGTAACATGAACATTTAAATAGGAAAAACTACATCCACCAGTGAATAAATTATTTTGTCTACTTTTTAATAAAATTTCTTAATTCTAATGAAGTTCAAGGTTCAGAGAAGAAGGCATTTTACTGCATTTAGACTTAATGACATAAAATTACAGAAACAGAATGCATAATCAATAATCAGATGAATCAGACTTTTAAAACTCTCCAGATAGCACAGAATTTGATAACATTTTCCCACCTCGGCAGCTAAGGAAGATCCTGAACTTCTCTGAACGAAGACAGACTTATTACACTAAGCAAGGAGTACCCAGCTCCTTCTGACCCTGCAGGCTTTAGTGCTATTTCCATACAATGCTTTGTACATATAAAACACCTGACTGTTCGACTACGTCAAGACTGTGTCATGCAACAAATGAAGAACAGAAAAATTCCTTTCATTTTATGTAAATAGCTTGTCCCGTAATGTCAGTTGTGTGACTTTTGATCTCAGGAATAAAGTCATAGGATGTTAATGTACATGATTAAAGGGAACAATGTACTTGATATTAAAAACTTTCAAAAGCTGTAAGGTAAACGAGAAACCAAAACTTACTATGATTTCTACTGGCAAAAGATTTTACCATCAGTTTATACAAACAGACGTGGTTGTAATTTTTATAGCTCCTTAGAAACATTTCACAATGCATTTTTGTTGATACCATTGACTTGTCTAAACTGAAATAAGATTAAAAATCTGAAACGGTCAAGTATATAAACTGAGAATTTGCAAAACAACAAATTCTGCCTTTTGGATTCAAAATGTTGGCACTTGTAAAATAATAATAACATAATACAGTATAATATTGCACTGCAATAAAATAAACAAGTTTATCCATGCAAATAGACTATACATCAAAATTATTGAGAGAGGACATTTAGATTGCTCAAACCTTACCCTTTTCCCACTTTTGAGTAATTAATTATCTATTTTTAGATGAGGGGTCTTGCTCTCAAGAGGAAGAAACTTTGAATTCTCAAATTTTCCTGGAATGGAAAATTATTCCAATCTGAGCTTAATTAGTTTTCTTTTTTTAACTTAAGCTGTCAGCAGCATTTGAGGCTTACTTCTTTTCATTAGGAAAGGGAATTTATGATAGTCAGGTATTTGGCATGACTCCATTCAATTAAAAACAATGCACACAAATTCCTGTTTGTCTTAGCACCATAATAAAACAATCCTGGATAGTTCACTCGTGCAAAATTCATAGCCCTTTTCCTAGCAAGCGCTCACTTACACCATCATTTACCTGTACAGAAGCTGACTAGCAACCCAAAAGCATTTTATGACCCATTGGTCAAATCTGCGTTAGCTTAATGTCACCTAACATCCTCGCGAAAGGCAAGGGAAAGTCAAACTGGGGGACTTCATCCAACGCTGCTTCTGAAGAGAAAGGGGATGTTTCCCATCTCAGCGGTGGACTTCAGACTGTATGACAAAGGGGAAGTGCTTCTCTTTAACACTTTATATAGGACGTATTCACGAACAAAAGGCAAAAGCAAGTTAATTGTTACTCTTCTTTTTGCTGACTGATAGGGAAATCTCTTCAGAAATTTTATCCAAGCTTACGCTGGAATCAAAGGCAAGAGCTCTAATTTTTCACCAATGTTTTTCTTTAGCACCAGATATCACTCCTTCCCTAATAGTAATTTCAGATGACAAAACTATTTTGCAGATATTCAGACTATTGGAAATGAGTAGCGGCTGCCGGTTTCACTAGTTACACAAGCAGCGGCTTTTCTTTTTTCTGCTCTCAGAAAGCTAACGATCCTCTCACGGCAGCTCAGATTAATTTCTGCCATTTATTGTCAGTGTTCGTTCTTGCTGACGAATGTTTTTTACCTTGCAAACTTTCTGAGAGAAAAAGGCTGAGCCAATATGGGTGGATACAGGCTCTGGGCGCTACCTTCAGTCCCAAAGCTGTGCGGGGGAAAGCGAAATTTCACGTGCAGATGGTGATTCTCCTCCTGCTCCCTGAAGGACACCTGAGAGCAGACTGGTCAAGGATTGAGTTATATTCGATTTCTACCTGATGAAACGAATGCAGACAGCTCAAAGCCTGTGTAGTCCCAGCTGCAGTTAGGAAAACAGGCTTTCTTGATTAAAACAGAGCATTTCAGTCCACTGTTGTTGAAAACAATAGAATTATCAAGTGACTTTCACCGCCTGATTTGGGCTGAAACAGCTGCTTGTTGGCACTGGAGACAGTAGATGAAAGAGTGCTGGGAAGTCAACAACTTCAGGCAGTCAGGTCAATTATAGCATATGTCTTTGGGAAGATTTATTTTATTTTCCTGGCCGCACAGCTAGCAAACACCCATTTATCTTTACATTATTCTCATGTAATCAAATGTCACCCAGCATGACAACACCTTCCCTCTGTGACCGTAGTTAGAGACCTGTAAAGACCCATGGTCTTCAGCCCAGGAAGCAGATGTTGGCTCTGACTTTGCAGGCCAGGTCCCGAGCAGCCTCTGCAGGCAGATCAGCCCAATCCCACCATAGCGGCAGCTCCCAAACCACAGCTCAACTCCTGCAGCCCATGGCCAAAACACACTTCTTCGTTCTGCGATCATCTGCTTGGAAAACTTGCGAGGGAGAAAACTTCCGTAAAGGGTTCAGGTCTTTACCTGGTAAAGACTCAAGTGAATAAACTACCTTGTTTCAGGAATTAAAGTACATAATATAAACATTATTATAAATATAAGTGGTCACATCAGGCCAAACTGCCAGTCAACACATACAGCTCAGTAACCTGTCTGTGCGAGTGCCCGCTAGCAAATACTCATGGAAACTCTGTATCTTTTGGTTAACAACTCCTAACAGATTTCCCTTCGATGGGTTCACCTAATTGTTTGGGTTTTTTCCCCAGTTATATTTTTGGCACCTAAGATATTCTGTGATGAAGAGTTTCGCTTTGTTCACGTTCATTTCTAAAAGGATAATGTCAGACAACACCAAGTACCAAAATGTTATTTGCATGTGAAAGGTACTTCTTTATGTCTTCTTTTAATCTAGTAGCTCATAATTTCACTTAATACTTCCTATTCTTGTATTGCGAGAACTAGCAGAAATACCAAATTTTGGAATGGAGGTACCACAAGAGGGGGAAAGAGTCACTGGGGGCTTGTTTGGAAGAAGGCAAGGGTGGAGAAAAGGAAGGATCAAGGTCAATGAGGGAAGACCAAGCATGGGGAAATGGGGAGAAGGGGGATGAGAGGAGCCGGTCACGTGCAAGTAGGCACTGGTCCATACGTTCATCTGGCTGAGCCCATCACGGTCTGTCCTGTGTTCCTATTAGGACCTACTCCTACCCGTTTTCTATGTGGCCTCACTTTCTATCTATGTGTGTGTGAGGTCTCTGTGCCACCAACTCAGTGCCAGACCCCCAAGTCTGGGTGCCAGCAGCTGGAGAGACTGGGGTGCAGCTGGGTTTCCCTAGTGAACTTCAGTCTTGTGTGTGTGTGTCTGTGTGTGTCCACCGGCACGTGTCTCAGCCTCTCTGGCATACATGTCCATCCTTATTTTCTCTTAGTAATCCTTAGCAGCCTACTTGCATTTTGACCTCCACAGAGCACTTAACCCATGTTCTCCCGTTGTCTCCTGTACTTCTCCTAGGTAACAGCTCATGTAGGACCCCTCACTGTGTTACGTTTGGGTTTTTTCTTCCTCCTGCACATTACTGTGCGTTCACTCAATTGCGTTTCATCTCTCCTTGTGTGCCCAGCTATTTAATATAGCGAAATCTTCCCAGGAGATCCTTCTGTGAGAACGGGGCTATTTTACTACTCTGAATAATTCTATACCATCAGCAACTTTTCCCTTCCTTTTTCAGGTCATGAAGGAGCATTCTGAACATCACAGATTTCAGCACAGATTGTTGGAGGATCTGTATAACCTCGTCCATTACAAAAACTATTTAAAACGTCGCGCTTTTTTGTCTGAACCCTCTGTAAACCTATTCAAGCAAATTTTTTTAAAGTTCAGTGCTTGGTTAGTACTCAACATGCAAAAGAATACCTTGTTAAAACAGGTGGCTTGAAACTGCATGTGGTTAACAAAAGTAAAGGCCCTTTTTTTTTTTATATTTGATATGCATGTCTGCCAGATTCACGGCCTCGGATTTGATTTCAGGTAATAATATATAGTATTTTGCCATCTAAGACATCAATGCCTAGGTACTTCAGAACACTATTTCTCTCTACAACCCTTTGGCAGAGGGCATGCTCCCTCTTAAGTCAAACATTATTTCTAAAGCAAAGGCAACAGACTTTAATCAGCTTACTGCAAATCCTAAAGAGGTTACGAAAAATAAATGGATGCTTTTCGCTGCAGATGTATTCAAAAATAAATATGGAGGTTGAATATCCTGAGCTTGCCTTGTATTTTAAAGAAGTCTGGAGAGCACTTTATGTGAATCCTACTTTTAAATACTTTCAGAGTCTGTGAAATGTTTGATTGTTACAAAACATTAAAATAACGAGCAAAAAACAGCAACTATTACAAACCATGCTTCATTCAGCAACAGATATTGAAGCACAACATTATGTTTCAAAATGATCTGTGAAACATCATTATTGCTTAGATCGATATTGTTCTGTTTTTGCTGGTGAATAAACATCAAAACCAAGGAAATAAAGGACAAACCACATTTTCAAATGATGGCTAAAAACAGACACCAAAATAATGAGTCAATTTTCAACATTTCCAAGTACAACTATACCTCAAGTGTACAAACACATGCACATGGGTCATAGCATTTATCCAAAGTGGCATAGCATTTATCCAAACTGATTTTTTGTTCTTCTGTATTAAAAACTGTATAGAACTGTCACACTTTACCCAGTCAGATACCAAAACTTTGAATCCTGAAAATTCAGGAGAAATTTCACATATGTGCATCAGAAACCTAGCTTTGTCAAGGCAAATCTGGGCAAGCAGATGTGGAAAAAATACCAAATGCTAAAAGATTTAAGTCATTGCTCCAATGTAGCTGCTTTATTCTGCTTACTAGAAAATCAAGGATATTGCCGTGTCACCCTTGCATTGCTGAAAAAGGTGCAGCTGCTAACCTGAAGGGTCTTTTTTACCTACTTTCTAAAGAAATCCTTGTTGTTAAACTGTATGGACGAGCTGCAGCTTCCAGAAATCCCCTGTAGGACAACAGACAAAATGACCCCAGTAGGCTTTCAGAAAAGAATATACTTAAGGCACGGCCTCTGAAATCCTACACGGCCGTCAAAAGTTTTACCTGAGAATTAAGTAAACATGTGCTGTAGTTTTCCCTCTAGCTTTTTCCCTGAAAAGGAAATGCATGGGGAAATCTTCCTTTACTACCTCTCTTAAAAATGGTTCTCTAGCACTTCCTGAGAAAAGTTTAATGCTGAGGCAAGGAGCAAGTGGCTGGAAATATGTGGACGTTATAATACAATTTAAAATGGTCCACCTACAAATTTACAAGAATCAGAGCCGGTTTTCTGTTCTGTTTTCTCTTCTCAAATAATATATTATTCTATTGAATGTTTGGGGGGGTTTTACGGCAGGAGCCTGCAAAAGATCATTTTCAATTTCCTCGTTAAAAAAAAACCCAAAACTACTTTTAAAAGGAAGGTTTCTATTAGTTTAAAATAGGAAAAAAGAGGAAAAGATTCCTACTGAGCATGTTTTCTTTGGCACTCCACATTACTTCAAAATCCTGACCTTTCCGAGAGTAAGTGTTATCACCACTCCAACAAGATATAAAGGCAGCATATTGGTAGTGAAGCTCAAAGAGAAATACTCTTTAACACTACTTTCTCTACTCAACCTAATGAAGTACGTTTTGCTATTTATTTCCAGCAGAAGGAAATGTGATGCTATAGGGTTTTTTTTTCTTCCTACTGCTCTTTATTGCTCTACAGCTGCAATACTAAAATCTGCATCCTTCCCCTCCCCACAATGCCAGCCCCCGGGAGAGCTGGTTACTACCTCAAAATGAGCGTTGCAGGACTGCCTTAAAAGATTTTTGCTCTTCAACGTTGAGATGGAAAGAAAACGGAATGCGCCTGGGTGCCCCAAATTCCCACGCAGCTGCGCTATGACTAGAGCAACGAACAAGTTAGCTCGGAAACTTTGGGCTGGGGGGGAGCTACAGCTTACATTTTGGCTTCAGTTCGCACAGTATGCATTTCCTAAGTCAGTAAGATTACCTGCGATAATCAAGTTTTGGTCTGCTTTTTAAGACCGAGATTATGCAAAACCCACCTTGTTGTAACTTTCCCTCTAAATCAGGTGTTTGTGCCTAGTAAAGTCAGAGGGAGACGAGCAAAATCCCATAAACACCGAAACTCATTTCACGTTCACTGAAAAATTCATGTATTTTCTCGTAGCTTTGAAATCAGGATAAACTTGGTGTCTGACACACGACTTGCAATCAGATTCATTTGCAAGAGTTTTATTATGGAAAAAAAAAAGGCGCTGCTGTTTGCAACACAGCCGCTGGGATGCCTGGGAATAGCGGACTGCCCTGCAGCACAGCTTTGCTGCAGATCCCTGCGTGGAGCAGGGCAGCACTGCAGCTGTGCGCACGCCTCCCTTCTTCTTCGGGAAGAAGAGATCTTGCTCTCAGATAATGTTATTGCAAATACTAGTGCTAGCTAATAAAAGAACATAATAAAACATGGATATCCACAAGGAAGGGCAATTTAAGTATCATTAAAACTTTTCATTTAAATACGGTCATTTCGGCTTTTATTAGATTGTAAGGTTAACTATAAGCGCATACGTGCATACATACTTTCTGTTATTCAATAAGATAGTTATTAGAATCGTAAAAGATCTAATGAAAGTAATTTAAACAACACAGAAACAGAACTTGATGCAGTCTTCAAAAGGAACGCTTTGCCCTTTCCCCAGTATAACTGAAAAGGGTCATTCAAACTGGCACATTATAATTTTTGAAAAAAATGTCAATTTAATAAAAAATTGCCATCAATCTCTACCCGTATTCTACTGCAACCCCATTAACTCCTACAGTCACTACCTCATAATCTTCAGAAAACAGTAAATGTGACTATTAAGGAAAAGAATCCTCTGGCTATTTTTTACCTTTGTCTCCATACACATTTCTTTACTGAACACTCCTTTTCGTCAGCATCACCTCATTGCACGATGCAACTCTATAAGCAAGGATTAAAAGGAAGTTTTGCACTGATGCTTTTAGGCAACTGAGTCCCTGAGTTTCTCTGCATGCTAAGTGTCACGATGATCATTTCGAACAGAAAAAGGTGATAAAATAACAAACGGAAGCATGCATAGCTAAGCTCCTGCTTGCCTGATGGGAGCACGCGAAAACCGGCAGGCTCTTTTGGAGCAGCGGACGAAAGGTCGCCTGTCCTCCGGAGCAGCAGCACCGCAGGAACACCGCAGGGCTCCTTATTAACCACGAGCAGCATCTTCTGGAAGTCCGACCCCCCCCTTTCTCCCGCATGCCCCAAGCTTCGCTCAGCAGAAGGAAGCCATGGAGCGTATCCTGCGACCGCAGCCTTAACAAACCAGCACCACAGCAATTCTGGGGTCAAAATTACCGCAAAGCAGCTTGAATACTAATTTCATTGATTCCTTGTAGTTAGACTTTCTGTTGTATTTGACTGGGGTAGGATTTTGTGTAGCTGCATATGCATTTGGGGTGTTTTATTGGTTTGTCTGTTGGGTACCCACACAGAAAACCTGGATTTCCAGGCTCGATTATTTAATTTACTCAAAGAAAACAAGAACCTAATAGTAAAGAGACACCATGTTCAAGAGGATTGATCTATTCTTTTAGCAAATCTATTCGGGTTTGCCTGAAGTCTCTATGGAGAAGAAAGGAAGGTTACTTGCTAGCGAGCGGCTAGGCTTTGAAGCATGCCGTCCATATGCACAGTCACACTGCTCAGGTGAACATTTCCACGCGTTGGAGCCTGAAAACTTCAGATGTAGCTGAATTTCCCGCATGCACAAATGGTATTAAGCCACACTGCAGCCTCTCCTGTTTCTTTTCACTGGCTGGTGAAACAAAAAATACATTTGCCAGGCGTATATTCTTCCACAAGAAAGGAACGGCGTCTAGTGAGTCCATCATAGGCAAGAGTCCATAAGAAGAAGAGACTTGATTGGCTTAGCTGGGCAAGCCATGGTGAGCAAAAACAGAGACAAGCAAAAGCAAATGAAACCAAAGAAAACAATCAAGGAAAAAAAAAATGCAAAGACGACTAACCTCAAAGAATTACTAGGTCTGGAGAAATCATAAAGAAATAATTTCAGCTCAGCAACACGGCTGAGAGGATGGCATCATGCACTTCGCTCTGCTCATTTCATGCGGAGAAGATCCGGGAGCTTCAAGGCACGTTGATAAGGGTAAACATCTCCCTGCTGAGTGGCGGGTTTGTGAACACATATCGTGAGCAATAATTCAAAGACACTATATAAGGAGCTCTTACACAAAAGATTTTTTGTCTTCAGCTTTTTCACAGTTTTATCCTGTAAGAGACAGAGATGATTTCCTATACATGTTGGTATACACACAGACAACAGGTTAAATATACTAGTAATGACGTGAGGTGTATACTGCACTCTGTATGATGTTGACTGGCATTGACATTTCAATGCCAAGTTGTCCTTGTACAGAGTAGTTCTGATCCACACTTGGAATTTACTAAGGGATGAAGCGATCCCCGCTAGGCAGAATGACTTTGCGATACACAGGCTACACCGGCCGCCCGTGCAAATGGTTATGTGCAACTGCGAAAATCGCTGACTTCCTCGGCACGCTCCTCCTTCCAAACCCTCCATTGTGTCCAGCTCGCGGGGAACATGCCGCCTTGCAAGCGACAGCACTATTGCTGGGAGCTGCGGAAAATGAAAAATTAAAACTGGAAGTGAGAGGGCGAGCAAAAAATGATGTTGCCCACAGGGGGTTTCCATGCCCAAGACTGGTGCTCGCAGGCCTGGGAGTGCCGGGGGCTATTCCTCTAAACTAGAGGACACACGGATGCTCAGCTTGAGTCTCACCAGTGAAAAGACTTCCGTGGTTGGAGTGCAGCTGGAATGATTTATTAACGTACCAAACAACATTTTCACCCCAGGCAGATATAAGCAGCTGCTTTGTATGCAATCAGTATTTAACTATACAAACAAATCTTACCATCGGCAGTTGTAAATAAATCTGCATCTAAAGATGCCCAATGCTGATCCACTGTTAGCATAAATCAGAACCTCTTCCTATTTTAAAGGTAGCTATAGACGCTATGCATTGGCATAAGTGAAATTAAGTAGCAGGCAAAAAACAAATAGCAGGTTAAAAATTGAGAAAGTAAGGGAGAAACATATGACACTATATAAGTCCACATCGGAATTCTTGCCTGTTACCTGTAGTTTTACAGGTAGCTTTGCAATCTCAAAAAGAAGGTAATGTATCTAGGAAAGCTATAGAGACAGGCAGTGAGGGTGATTAAGATAGAATTAATGATTTTAGATGGTAAACAGAGACTCCTTCGCTAGAAAGGCAGTGCTCGAGGGTGAAACAGCTAGCGGTGGCGGGAGAAAAAAAGAATCAAAATCCAAAGTCTGCAAGCAGCAAACTGCCTTATCATATAGCAGATGAAAATGAAAATTGAGCTTTATCTGAGTTTCTTGCGTTTTTTCTTTTTTCACTTCCCAAGCTCTAATATTTTTATCTACATTATTTACTTATGTATGTTGCTTGAATTACCATGCTGCTACTTTACAGTCAAAAGCATTATGATATTTCAGCTATACGGTAAAACCTACGATTTTATTAGAATGTTTTTCTCACCAAGAATACCAATAGCTACTATTTACTAGTGCAAGGCTGCCACTCGGACAATCTTTCAAGTGTTTCTATTATTTTTACAGTTTACAAAGTGTGGGTCACTCTATGGACTAAACATTGACTTTCCTAGATTGAGCCAATAAAATCAATAATACAAAAAAAGGGGGGAAGTTTAATACTGTAAAAAACTGCTGAAAGCCCAGAATGAACAAGTAGAACCATTAAAGTTAACAATTGATGGGGGGAAAGAAACAGAAATTTAGTAGATTACTCAATCTATTTGCTGGCATTTGTGACTTTGTGCTCCACAGTACGATTTTCTAGTGTTTTTTTTCCAGCCAAGTCTCAAAATTAATACGTGTTAGGTTTTTTCCAGCTCTGTTTTCCCAGTTCAGCTCGTTCCGATATGAAGTTAAGACAGCATTTTATCACCTCAGCAAAATATTTAGGCTTAACATTTGAAAAACACAGCACCTTCTCCTCTCTTAAAACAGTCTCCCTTTCTATCAGTCAGAAAACTTAACTTCACCCTATGTCACTTGAGAAGTCCTGCGTTTTTACAATATAAAAAAGGAATACATCGACTTCATCGCGTTAGCCAAAGCAGACTAACACCTTTCACTATCCGTTATTCATTGAACTTTTCTTTTTCTTCTTTATTTCTTTTCTCTGTTATTTCTATTCATCACAGAAACAATCTTTATTCTCTTCCTCCAAGGTGTTTACATTTTTCCAAATATTACCACTCGTTCTTGTATCTCCAGTCCATGTCATGTAATCTTTTTGTTAAGCCAGGCTGCACTTTTCAAAGGAATCTCCAATAGTCAGGTTCCCACCTTCTAGTAGCACTCAGTGGGATTCCCATATAGGACATGATTATGCTTTGCCATTTGGGTTTTTTTTTTGCCACTTTTAAATACTAAATCTCTTGGTCAATGCAAAAGATACAGCAGTTTATTACTGCTTGCTCTCTTATCTACCAATCTAAAATATATTCATTTTTATTGGGAAAAGCATTTTACTTGTGCCCAAATGAACAGTATCAAGTTTCTTCTATTATGAAGCATCAAAAAGCTATAAATTATCCGATTGTACCCATCCCTTTGATTTTTGCACTATTTATACTCACATTTTCTGTGATACCTCAAATACTACTTCCCCTTTTCTGAATTCTCTGCATTGTTTGACATACTAGAAGGTACTTTCATTACACCATAATACAATATTTTTATTCACATACTATACCCACTCTTTTTCTCAAACAAAACCCCAAAGACCAAATTACATAATAGTCATTATGGGGCATTAAAAATATTTGTACTGTATTTTAAAAATCAAAATCCTATCTAAAGTCAAAAGATCTTGAAAACACAAAAAGCCAACACTCAGATTAAGCCAACACAAATTAAGCCCCCGCTTAATTCTGTGCAACACTACTTTATTGTTTAATTATTGCGTAGATGCAATAGCACCTCTGCTAAGAAGGATGCACTCACTGACTCCAGGTTTGCTCCTTAAATTACACAAATTTTAAGCCAGTTTCTATGGAAATCACAATGCTGCTTCCAAACCCCGTTGCTGTCACCTTACTCGGGTCTAAGCTGCCCCAGGTGCTCAGCCTTATTTCCAAGCTACAGGTCAGGATCTGCTGTCATCCCAGAAACTGGAATTGGGGGACTGGCTAGAAGAAGGAAAAAAAAAAAGACCAAAAAAAAAAAAAAGCGACTTACAACAGATTACCAATAGCTTCAGGAAATGTCTATTTTAATCTGAGTAAACGCGATAGAGCATCTTCTGTGCTGACTGCGGAGCGGTGAATTCTGCGGATTGCCAAAGCGTCATCTTTCTTCGTTCGCTTTGCTTTGAGACACGTCGCTTCACATTTCAAAGGGTTTAAGGTAAAAAAAAAAAAAAAAGTCAACTGTGATACTATTTAGACTTATTGTACAATGCTGCTGCTTTTTACTTCTTAAATATATTTTTCTTCACAGCTGGACCTCTTACAAAACACAAATACGCAAATGATGACTTTAAAAAAAAACATTTTAACCAACTATCATACGCTATTTCTCACTCCTACTTTAACAATGTAAAATGGAATTTAAAATCAGCAGTAACGGAATGAAAGATGCTTCATGGTGGAAAGGGGCATCACTGTTAATCCAGCCTTCAAACACATTCTTCAAAACAAATATTCAGGAAAAAGTATATAATTAGGCATGAGATTATTTTAGCTTCTCTCTTTTGAGCTTTTGCAGAGCAATAAGGTTGGTTAGCGAAACTTAACTCTCTGAAGGCTAGTTCTACCCTACAGCACAATTAACATTTTCCCAATATGTAAATAACAAGGATGGTGCCTATGGATTCTCTAATTATTAATTTCCTTACTAAAAATAACACCAATTTCTGGCGGTATCACTTCCAACACTGATTTCATTTCTCTGGCGTTACAAGCTTTACATCCTCAGCTAGAAAGAGAGATGGGCACGAGCTACGCAGGTATTTTATCTGCAGAAGAAAAAAGAAGTACATAGAAATTCCAGAAGTGTTCACGATGCAAACACAGCACTTCCACGCTCACAAAAGTGGAACGAAAACAGAAAGAATCCCTGCAGCAACAAAATCTCTGTCCTCCCCTGCTAAAACTGAAAAAAGAAGAGAAGCAAATTCACAAAAAAACTCCTACTGTCCAGCTCCGCTCTTTTTCCGTAGAGCTGATCAAAATCCGTGGGCTGAAAACAGTAACTCTCGGAAAGCAAGACCACGGTTTTCAGCTTAAACAGCCAAAAAGGCCGTATTCCCCCCGCTTTCTGTCCAACACCCAAGCTAGCCCTCCTGGGTCAATCGGCAGGGCCCCTAAAACAGTCCGCGATGGCAATTCATATACAGGGGTTCAACCGGGTCTTGGTCCCACACTGTTCAGTCTTGGTCTTACAAGTTTAACCCAACTGTCGTTTCACTAGGCATTTCGAAAGGAACAGCATCTCATTCCTTTAGTGGACATATCTTTTTTCAACAGGAAAAAAGATATATTGACTCCTGAAGAGTTTTCCTGGCTTTGAGCAGCGGTTCTGCGTGGTTTTCCCGCAAATGAAACGCCTGCGTTGCGGGAGACTGCTCACCCACTGCTCTGACGAGTGAGGCGCTCAGATTTTGGCTCCCTGGGGTTTCAAATTTGCATTTTTCTTTGCACATTTTTAGACTGAGTCATATGAAATATATACATTTATATTTTATTTATTTATTATTTATTCTCCCACACACAGATCAGAGGGAACACTAACAGTCTTCCTTTACTAGCTGCTGAATCTGCTTAATGAAGTAATTCATTATTCCTTTTGGGGGGAATAATTATATTATTATATTCAGGAATACTCCCCGTAAAATATAACTGCCTATCCCTGAACCGGCACAATACTTTTTTTGATAAATATTGCCTTTTTATAAAGAAGCAAAAAGCTACATATAACAATATTCTCAAACTATCCTAATAGGTGAAATGGGCCTCGGAAGCATTCACGTCTCCCACAGAAACTATAAAAGCTGTGAAATCATCCATATGCTGATGCAGTAGCTCTGTTCTTCACTTCAAATTGCCTTTCAATCCCCGCGTGAATTTTAGAGGACGAGAATAAATTAAAAATCTAGTAGCGAGACCAAAATTGTTCCTGGAAAGAATGATAAAAATGTCAACAAAGTAATATTAGCGCTAAATATTTGGGAGGTTTTTTCAGATCGGGTTCAGAGTGAATGGATGAAGCTCATCAGTTTTGCCGTGCTGTTTCAGGGCTCCGCAAGGAGACGTTTTTCTCACTTTTAAGAAGGATCGATATTAACAGACGACCCAGTGAAATATCCGAAGTGGCTTTGCGCTGGGCTGCAGGGTCCGGGCCACTAAAACAGACACCAAAAGGCCATGTCACAGGACTTTGCGTGTGGAGGCGATAAGGAAAAGCCCCAAAGGGCTTCCCGGGAGACGCAGCAGAAGAAATGACGGACCTCGATTCTTTCAATTATATATATTATAACTTCACGTGCCTAGCCCAGCGTAACTTTTAAGCGCACACATTGAATTAAAGCATACGTGTAATCTCCTAGGCCTTCCTGAAACCACTCAAGGCTGAAAATTGGAGCGTATGATTTAAGCGTGCGCAGGATCAAGGTAGAGAAAAAAAGAAAATTTGTTTTGTTTAGTCCGTGCTGTTATGGGTCCAGCTTAACCGCTGACAAATTTTAGTTGAGGTCTACTTCAATAGCATGTCCGTACATATATACCTAATATACACAAAATATATTTAAATATACCAGCTGAGTTCTTTTAAATAAAAAAAATGAGAGCTCTTAAAGTATACCATAATGTGCTGAACAGGCAAAAAAGTTCCCTGTTTGTTCTTTCATTCTTATTTCTAAATTGTGATGCTGGGACTGTTTCTCCTTTTTAACAGTTTTTGGCTGCTGACAGAATGTTTACAATTTTTTCTTAATTAACAGCAAAATGATCCGGCAAGCAGTGACAAAGTTCAAAAGCACAGTTAGTGAGCCTTTTGTGAATGCCTTTTTTTTTTTTAATTAATTCACTCGAGCCTTTTTTTTTTTTTTTTGCAAAAATATAGAAAGCTGAAGAGTTTTAGCATGTAGATACGACATGTCAAATCAGTACAAGCAGACAATTATCAGGAAGAAAAAGAAAGGTGTCCACATATTTATTTAATTTCTAAAACATTTGTCCTAATTCCCAAAATAATTACGTACATATCTTTAAAAACATGAATGGTCCTTCTAAAAAACTAACTAAACCTACTGAGACGGTCTGCAATATGCTTAATTACACCAAACAGCGTATTGCACCAGGCTCAGCTTGTCACTAGGGCTTTTGAACGGCCTCCATATAGGGAAACTGTCAGTCTGAACCAACCGGACCAGACGCAGACACAAACATGGCTTTGGAATCACGAATGACACTGCAGAGGCATGGGAAAAAATGTAAAAAAAACCAGAGTGAGACGCAAAGAGCGTTTTCCAAAGCGCCAGAACAGCAAGGCACCTGCTCCCGATCTGCAACCTGCAGGCGAACGTCTTAAAAAAGAAACTGTGCGCTCAGCGTTGGCAGTTCTCGCTAGCTGAGAACTCAAAAGCACCAAGAAAAAGTCCAAGGCGGCGCAGAGAGGACTTCGCTTGAAGTACGGGAAGAGCTAAAAAAAAGAAGGACAAGAAAAACTGTTCTTTTACATTCTCACTTCCTGGAAGCCTCTGCCGTTGGCTGGTGAGATGAGGGGGCATCATCTGCAACTGGCCAAAAATTAATTAAAACGGATTAAAAACAAAGTATTATCCAGAAGATTAACAGATTTATATGTTATTATAAACGTATAAGGAAAATACACACGAGGCCCATTTTTCACAGGGCGTCTGTGCCTTCTCTCTATTCCTCAGCATCCTTTTGCGTGCAACATTTGGGCCACACAGCCCTTACCGCACATGATTTTCTCCTCCCGAATCACGGAAAGTTAATTTCTGCCTTGACGAAAAGCTGCAAGCTTCCGCTTATATGGTGTCACAAGCACCAGAAAGGAAGGGAGAATTACACCGATGAAGTTTCAGCTCTAAGTATCTTCCTTTTGCTTCGGAAGCCCTCCGGAGCGACCAGCTGGTTTTGCCAGCGGCTCAGAAAACTTAAACTGAGTACGCATTCAAATCGGAATCGAAAGGGGAAGACAGTAGAGGAGTTCAAATGCTTTCTCGAGACGGATGCCATTATAAACAAGCTTAATAAGAATAAAAGCATCCGTTGAAAAAAAGGACTAGCGCATTAATAATAAGAATAGCCTTTAGCAAGGGCAAGGTGTCTGAAACAACTCGATAACAAAATTCATGGGGTGTTTAATGAACCCTATGCTACTGTGATATAAGGAAAAAAGTACAGAAGTGTTAAATGGAGCTTGCCGCCGTCTTTCAAATTTTGGCAAGCTTCATTTATTAAGGTCTGGAAGGCTGAGGGGAGGGACAGCTACAGAAAAAAGTTTAAACGTTAAATGTAACATTTAAAACAAAGTCAACTGCAAAGCATCCATCACTTCACCCCGCAAAGAAACGGTTACCGAACGGCCCGTTTCCCGGGCTCGCGTTTTAAAGGCACTTTACGAACTGAAGGGAACGTCACCCTTAGAAGAAAAGCGATCTGAAGGGGAAGAGGAAGGGGAAGGAAGAGAGGGAGGGAGAGAAGGAAGGAAGGGAGGGAGGGAGGGAGAGAAGGAAGCAAGGAAAAGAAAGAGAGGGCCAACACCAAGTCAGCCAGGAAGAAATTGGAGAGTGAAATGGAAGACGACTGTGGATTAATGCCAGTGGCAGAATGCTTCACTCCAAACTTCCTTTTTTCATCCAGTAATGCCTCTAGTATTGATCTAGGCAGTGCGGCCGGTTAAGGCAAGCCGGTCTGGTGGGCTCTCAAACCCAGGGCATTTGTCCTTCCCGGTGGGTCGGGTGAAGGCTCCTGCTGCTCCAGGTCCCCAGTCCAGCTACTAGGGAAACAGCCAGTTCCCGATACGTATGTGCATATGCGTGCACACACACACGAAGCAGAAAGACAGCCGGCCACGCAGACCAGCGCCCTTACTGACACCCGCGCGAACACCAACAGGCTCATGAACACGACGCACCGATGGCCCTGTCCTCTGCCTCCTCTCTGTCTCATCAGGACTGAAGTTTGCTTGTGGGTTACACGTAGACCTGCACGGTCTTAATCCACATGCACGCTCGCATCTGGGGGTCCCTCAAACCCTAGATCTGTGCAGCCTCCATGGGCGTATCAGAGAGCTGTATCCTGGGCTCCTTTTCAGCCAGTTTCCAGCTCCAAATCTGGGTCTTTCTAGATTCTGGGCTCCTCCTACCGGCCAGCTAGTCCAGCTTGAAGTTGGCTAGCAATCATACCCGCGTGCACACACCAAATACAGAGCAAACTCTCAAGAAAAATAGTAAGGAATAGAGTTTTTTAAGAAGATAGGGCAGACTGAGGTGATCGGGTATGGAGCTTGACCAGACAAGCTTATGCGTGACCGGCCTCTTTTAGCCACCCCTTCAACATGTGCTTGTTCCTCCTCTGTCCACCTTGGTCCTGCTCTTTCGCTGTTCTTGTCCCTTTCGCTAAACAGCCCTTAGTAAGTTTTGCACCATCCCCTTAAAACATCCCATAGGAAGTTCACGATCCCCCAGTTCCCCTGGTATCCCATGGTAAGATTGCTCTCCTCCACAAGACCCATGATGATTCCCCAGCCCATCCATCAGTGACCCCAAAACTTGTTGTCTTTTTATCTGCCACTCACTAGGGCTTGTGTATCTCTCTGCTCACTTTATTACTTTTCCTGGGTCTTGCCCTTGTTTTTCATCCTGAAGTCATTAACCAGACATCCTTACAAAGCAGATGTCCTTGTCTTCCACGCGGCCGTAACTTCCCGATCTCCTTACACTGGGTACACCTCGGTGCTGAGGACTTTCAATTACTTCGACAGCATTATTCTTCCACCACAGACTTATCATGTTTAATGCATTACGCCTGCTAGTCGTGAATATTTTACTGTGTCGTTTTTATGAGTGGTAAACACTGAAAAGAAGAAAGCCCAAAGGAAACTTCGCGTAAGCTGCGGCTGCAAAAATGTGAGCTTTCCCTAACCGTTGGGCCTTTATACCTGTGACTCTACCACGGAGGCAATGTCTGGGTTAATCTTTGCATTCACTCCTGAGTCCTTCTGCCTTGTGCATGCTGGTGTGTCTCGGGGATGAAGTGCTCTCTCTTAAATTCACTATTAATTGTGTTCTTCTACAAATTAAAAGCCACAACCTTGGGTAATAAAAACGGGTGCAGTGCCATTAAGTTTAACAGAGCTGTGCTGACGGAGGATACGAGAGCTGTGTTGCAAGCTCTCCCATTTATTAGAGTGACATCAAGTTAAAATGAGTGTGTTATAAAAAGGGATTTTCGTGGTATTCCTCAAAGATGGGGTTGGGGGTTAGCTATCCAAAGCCGGCTGTATACTACTGTCTAATTCCCAGTCACTAGCCACAGGCATTAATCCCATTTATATTTTTGCATGAAGCAGGTTTATCAGTTTACATGTTCATACAGAATATAAAGTTCCATTTACACATTGGTTTCACCTTGAGATTTGCACATTATCACATTTAGCATTAAAGTATTTTCTTCCACTGACAAATATTAGACTGAAAAGATCCATGATGATAAAATCAGGGAAGAACACCCGAATCCCCAGAAATTATGCAACATGCGCATATTTAAAATAGACTAAAAATGAATGGCAACATTTATACTCTCAGCTTGGAAGTGTAGAAATAAACTTGAACTTGGAACCAAACAGCTTCCAGCTTCAAAAAGTCTGCCAGCTGAGGCTGGATTTACATCCCTAATAGTCCCCAGATTTATAGCAGAGAAATCAAAACACGTATATAAATATGTATAATACAAAATATGTATAAATACATACATACGTGGGGGGGTGTATATGCATATATACGTATGTATTTATCAGAAGCATTTTTATCTACCTGCAGCCTGTGGCAAGACAGAATTTTTACATGGATCTTTAAAGAGATTTGTAAAGTGTGTCAGCACAAATGTAACCCTGAGGCATTTCACATTTAATAATAATATTTAAATAACTGGATATTTCCTAAATAGGGTTTTCTTCAGAGCCTTTTACATGCAGCAATGTGTCCAGCAGCATTAGAGGTTATTACCCAGAGCACTGCACAAGAACTTGTGAAGTATGCAAGACAAATACAAAAAAATAATATTAAACACTTGCATCAGCAACATGGCAACCATCTTTTTGTCAGCATCCAATTGATTGCACTGAGTATTATGAAAGTCTCCACGCAATGATTTTTTTTTCCAAAGGTTTTCCCCCTGCAGTTTTACTAGGAAAAGCAATACTGTAAAATGGAGTCAGGGAGTTCTGCGTTCGCTCCCAGTAACTTCTCAGGCTAAACGAGCTCAAGTGAAGACTGCTGCTTGGTTTTGGGTTCAGCCCTACGCTGTGCCTAGATCAACTGAGATCAGCTCACGCACTCTTTGCTTTACACGCACTTAGGAGAAACCGTCCAACGGACCTGCAGTGAAGGCAGTGGAAAACATAATACTTGGAGAAAGTAGCTATTAACCCCTATGGATGCTGCACGCCCTGCATCGAGAGGGTTAACACCACTGCATTAAGGGGACGGGTGTATTCACGGTGTCTTGAAGTTCTGCCATGCCTCCCTTGCCCTTACGGTCTGATGTTAGAGTGGATTAAAAGTTGTGTGTCTTAAATTTTAATGGGGTGTCCAGAGCTTGCATTCCTCACCCTGAGACGGCTTCTCCTTCCAAAACATTGTATGTAGTTTTCAAAAGTAGACCAAGAATGTTAAGATCAACCTTAAACAACAAGGAGAAGATTAGTTCCAGAAAGTAGATCCTTCTAAGAATTCTGGACCAAAAAAATGTTTTAATCAACTCAATATTTTCAATCTGACATGTAATTAGATGGTGTATTTCATTTTAGAGTTAATTAACTTTTCCTCTTTTTGTCAATTTAAAAATGAAAACACTACTTGAAATGAAAGGGTACGTTTCATTTAAAAAAATACCAAAATTAAACATTTGACATAAAAATCCTCTTTTCCCATAGGAAATTAATGACTTTTATCTATGTTTATTAATAGCTTTGTTCATGCAAACTGTATTTTTCCATGGGCTTTATGTCCTTTAGAAAATCTGGTCCACCTCTGCTCAAGGTCACCCTAGCTCTTCTCAAGGAGCGTATATTGTATCTGCCCAAATTAACGAAAACTATGCCACCATAATCTGGGATTAGATATGTGAAAAAGATTATTTAAAAAAATATTCATGTGTGAAATACCACTGGAAAATAAACCCAAGTCAATATAAGCCTAAAGATTTTTTTGCAATTTCTGTATTTCCTGCAGACGGTCAGATGTAACCATGAGATTCTGCAGGCTGGAGTCACAGAACTGTAAATGCACAAATACTTCTGACATCCATAGCTTATCAGTGAATCCAAGGATCATGTTGGCTTTTGACATACTGAAAACTGATGGCAAGTTCTGTACGTACTTTGAAATTGCAGCATTATAAACTAATTCAGATTCAGTCTACCTCAGGGCAAATATTTAAAGCAGAATAATAGGATGAGATTGCCAGGAACATGGTTTAAAATGCCATTTCCGAGAGAGGTGAACAAAGTCCAGAAAAAAAACCCAACCAAAACAGATCTTGCAGACCAAGCCTTCAGAGATCTGTCCTTGTTAACATCATCATCAAACATTATTTTTTCCAAGCCTTCTGTGAAGGTTATACCAGTTCATACCCATGAAAGCAACGACATGCTCAGCTCTGATCTGCACTAATCTCTTACGTTATTTTGTTCCTCTGCTTTTTTCTTACATCATTATGCAAATTCACCAGGGTGCTAAAAGGATCAGGAGTCCTCAATTCTGCCGCTGTGCTGGCCGACGCTATTACAACAGCAAACACCTACGAACCCAGAAGAACTTGCATGTCATATGTCAAAGCATTTCTCGTCGAAAGTGAAATTGCAAAAAAGAAATTGAAAATTAAAGGATAATGATCTTGTGTTTATATGGCACCATGGGGAATCAGTCATTTAAACTACCAGACCCTCTGGCACAGAGTACCAGAGAGGCTGCTAATTAACAGGAGTTTGGTATTAATCACACTTTTCCCCTCTTCATTCATTCCAAGAAGTGCTCGCACTACAAGTGCTCTCGGTTTGAGAAAAGCAGCTGTGTCTACTCCTATGTATCTGAACAGACAGATGTTAGAAGAGACTTTGATTTTCACATATTAGCCCGCAAAAAGATCTTAGTGCTACAGTTTCTTTCTTAAGATGATAGACACCTACAAATAAAGGGTGATGCTTCCACTCTGGCATTGAAACTAGAGCACCTGAGCGTTCTCCAGTATAGTCCTTTGTGCCAGAGAATATTCGAAATGCTTATCTTTTAAACCAGTCTTATGAACCAAGGCACTAATTCCTGCCAACTATTCTCAGCAAGTAGATTATGCGTGGCTACAATGATTTAAGTGAAGAGTAAATAAAGAGAGGCCTGTTCGATGTACGGAAAGGTCTGAAATTCATTATGAGTAAATGTAAAGTGATGCACATGGCAAGAAAACTAAAACTATTATTGGCTCTAAGCTAACTCAAGAGCAAGATTTTAGGCTTATGATAGGCAGGCTTTTAAAAATGTTGAGTTAATGCTCAATAGGATGAAAAGTCAGATCAAATGCTACAAGTTATTAGGAAAGGAAAAAGAACAAAATAAAATATGCCATTGTGCCACTGTTCAAATCCAAGTCTAATGCATATCTTGAACATTATGTGCCATTCTGGCCCTCTTATCTCAAAAAGAATATACTAGAACTGTAACAGGGTAACAAGGATGATCAAAAGCATGGAATAGCTTCTGCGTAAGAAAAATCAAGAAGGTTGGGGCTCATCAGTCTGGAAAGAGTTTTTTTTTTTTGGGGGGGGGTGAGATATGATAAAGATCTGTGAAAACATGAGTGTCACAAAGAGTAGACAGGGATCGGCTGATCTTAGCACTTTCCAATAGAAGAACCAGGAGGCATCAAACACAAGTTGGTAAGAGCCAGGATCAGTCGAGCGAAAGAGCTGGCTCATCACACGGCAGATAACAGACCTATTCCCTGCTGTGCATGGGAATCTGTGGATTCATGGATGCCAGAAGTTTGCATGGGTTTAAAGGTGACTGGAGAAGTCCATGGAAGAGAAATAATTGAGGCTTACTAAGCACATCGATACCACATCCCAGCTAAGGAAGTTCCCTCGTCGAGGGCAGTCAAAGCTTAGGACAGCAGTAGGAAGAAGTGCCACATATGCAGGTGCTATCCTTCTCTCTCATGCATGAGTTTATGAACTTTCTCAGTTCATACACACAAGAGAAGTTCAGTTTGACCTTGTATGGCTTCTCCTGTGTTTTGGTGTCATCCAAAAAAGTTTGCAGCATTAGGGAACATACGCAAGCATTGGGGAAATGCATCAAGTGAACATTAGTCCATAGGTCGACAGCTCAGCAGGTTTAGGACAGGAACAGAAGAATCCTTTTGCTGCTGATCAGAATAAAAAGCAGATCTAAAATTGTGAAGTCACTGCGTTTTTATGTTATGTGGTTGACTTCATTAAACGCAAAGGGAGAAAATGGTAATTGTCCATGAAATAGTTTTTCCAATGTGTTAGCACCTTTCTTCTTACTGTTGTTATTGTCTTATTTAATACAATATAACTGTATGGGAAAGTTTATTTCAGCTTTTGTTTGCTAGACACGTTGCTGCTGTGTGCCAATGTAACAATGTAATTCTGTAACTGAGCATTATCTTGGCTACTAAAACCGATAGCCCACCTGAGCGACCTCCCTATGAGCAATCACACAGGTGGAAGCTTGTGGGACTGTGGGACACGTATCCGTGTTAACTCTGCAAAGTACGCTGCCGCTGTGGCACCGGGCTGAACCCAAGCTAAAAAGCCCTGCTAAGAGGGCTTTAAAAATAAAATTATAGTCTTCTTACTTTATCTATTTCTATCTATTTCTTTATCTATTACTTTGTTCCCTCTCCCTTTGTCTGAAGGAAGACATGTCCATCACTTTTCACCCTCTGTTTCTATTGAGTGTATCAAAATTGACTCGGATTAAATTTCCCTGGTTTCTCTTTCCAATTCACTCTGAAGTTTATGTTAGCATACCCTTGGCATTTTTTAACAAGGAAGGCTCTTTAATTTCAGCAATTATTTTTCCTAATTCAGATACTTCTGTTCATCCAGAGAAATACAAACATGTTTCTTAGCTAAAAGTTTAGCACTTGGCACTGATCCGTCCTTTGCTTAGCTGATGCCATTTAAAACAGGCATGGAAGAATTCCTTAGCCTTGTACAGAATGGGACTTCAAAGCCCCCACCGCCTGCTATGCAAAAGTCTAAATCACACTGTGCTTGGGGGAAAAAAAAAAAAAAAAACAAAAAGAAGGGGGAATGAGGTTTCAAAAATGATGAAGAAAAGATGTTATTTTCAACTGAGGAAATTGTATTTGTCCTGATTTCAATATCAGGTCCAGAATCAAGCAAGCTAAGACCGAGGGGATTTCTTTGGCCTATATTGCTGGATTGAGCACTCATGAGTTAATGCCATTCCCCAGCACTTAGGAAACTTGCAGATTTTACATTGTATCTCAAAGCAACACCCCATACAAAAAAAAAAAAACAAAAAAAACCCTGAATGTGTGTAATTTTGGTGGGCAGAGAGCAACACATTTTCCCATACAGAACTATAAAATACCTGGTAATACTCCTTGCATGCTAAAAGCATATGGAAGTTTTAAAGCTTTTGATGAAAACATCTGTGAGTGTCCAATGCTTCAATTAATACCAGTTCTTTAAAAATCTAGTAAGTGGAATGAATTACAAGGAAATAAGCATCAAAGCAAATTTAAAAATACGAGCACATTGACAACAGATGTTCTTTCAAGGGTGAGAGCTCCTGGTCCACAAACCATTAAATCAATGGAACTTTTAAGTGAAATTTAGGAATGACATCAGTTAAATAGTGTCTACACCTGCAAAAGATATTTTGCATTCATCTCAGTAATTACAAGACATCCATCACTGCTGAATCTTCTTGCCAACAAATTACATAAAGTTCACTAGATTCTCTAACCTGCATTACTGTACTAGTATCTCATTTCTCTTTTAGATAATTTCTGTTGCTTATCTTAAGAATATGCTGCCAAGCCATTATTCAAACATTTTTATATTGCAAAAAATGATGCACAGGCAGGTCTTGCACTTCCTTCCGAAGGCAGAGAAACTGGGCCCTTATCTGAATTTATGATGGTAAGACTTTTATAGTCAAGTGCCTGACACTTTAAAAGCCTTGCACTTGGTCAGCTCTGGAGCTCTTACCAATTCCAGTTGTTATGGTGTTTTCCAAAAAATAAGCATTTAGTCATCACACGTTACTGTGGGTTCTGAATACCTGGCCCAAGACTATAAGGAGTCAGTGTCTAGCCACTGATCATAAAGATGGGCAGGAAATTCCTCTCCTCCAAGGGTTACGATATCAGTAAAAAACCTGGAAGTGATACATGTATAAATATTCAGGCAAATGTCTGCTTCCGTCATAGTATTAATTTTTATTTACAGTTATATTAAACAGAGTTGGCTGAGTTATTTTAACAATATCCTTTCCCAAGTGCATCTCCAGTACAGGGGACAGGGACGTTACTTAGGAGAAATAAGGAGACAGAGAGGGATGAAGCAATTGGGCTGCAGTGACTGTGCTGTGCTGCGCTTATAGAGCACAGAAGAATATTGCACGCATTAAACACCCACTCACGACTATTATTGCAGACCATATTCACCAGTGAGAATTGACTGATTTGAATGTAAAGACCCAACTTCATAATATTTAACACCATTTCTTGCTCTTTGCTTTTATATGATTTAGGAATCTGCGATCCCAACCGTTGCTCCTCTCTCAAATACAAAACCAGAAGGTATCTAGTCATTTTTACCTAAGAGGAGAAAAATACCTGTTGCTGATGCCTCAGCTTGGAGGTCCTACTCCTTCTTCATTTCGTTATTGGATATTCCCTCTCAGACAATTTTAGGGCAGCAGGAAGAGAGGATGAATGATTCGGCAAAGACGGCACACACAGTCCGTTCTTTCTGCACCTAGGAAGGTCTAGCACCCAAGCTCTCATTCTTCAAATGATCTAATTAACTTGAACACCCGCTTAGGAAAACAATTCTTGCATTCATATCCCCTTAAAAAACAAAAATATCTCCTTTTACGGCAGCTGGTTTGAACCCAGCCTTTATTTCCTTTCCTCATGTACCTATCTGCAAACATAAAATTTTTTACCAGGAATATTTGTTTCTGTATTTGCTTTCCTTATCAGGTCAGTATAGCAAGAAGCAGTGAGCAGAGCAAAACAGAGCAAGGTTATGAAACTGCCTATGGCCTAAGCCTGTCACAAAAAGCACATAACCTGTTCACAGCGGCAAAGCACTACCAAGGAAGTATTACAAATTAATTCTTAATCACTATAAACTTTTCAGGAATAATAAGAGGTTGGAAGAGAAGCTGCAATTATTTACAAATCTGAGTTTTTTTCCATGCCAGCAGTGAAATTTGTATAACAACTTTCTGTGCTATTTCACTTTGACTGCCTTCATCATTTCTACACTTTATCCCCAAACGTAATTTTGTTAAATTCAGCAACTAAATTCAAATAGTAAAATGATGCTATGTCAGAGAAAGGTCTTTTGCATATATATTGATACTTTAAGGATATTTCTTACTTTCTATTTTCAAAAAACAAACTAGCAGCAATACCCCAAATTAACTATTAGTCTCCAAACACTGGAAGGCTGATATCTAATGGGCAAAGCCTATTTGCCAGCCACAGAAATAGTCACAAATAGTTGCACAGCATGTTTGTACATTTTCAGGTTCTGGATGGCTTGGATAACACTTAGACTTCGCCCGCAGGACAAATTAAATTATAGTTAGTATTTGTTTACCATTTTATCTACATACAATTTCTATGTTAAAAAAAAAAAAAATCCTACAGACACTAACCACTTTCTTAAGCAGAACTGAAATTTTCAGGTACAGGAAAACTAAAGTCTAAACTATACTTACTTTTATTCCTAACTCAAAAGATACGCTCTCCTAAATACTTTAAAAAAGACTTGAAAAACCCTCTTATCCTGGAAACTGAAATATGTGTACTGGCTTATCCTCTCCCTCTGTGCTGAAATACTATGTTTTACAGTTACTTTGTATTAGTCGTAAGCTCTCCACTAAAAACTAGGTTGAGCAAAGAAGAAACAAATCTTATATGTTTTGATAGTTTGATTTTTTTTTTTTTAAAACCATTATCCAATATGGGACAGATCAGCACAGTTTTACACAGCCAAGTTTTAATTACCCAAATCTAATTTAAATGAAAAATTAATGGTTTTCACCAGTTTCATAACAGGCTTTCCACATGATATGTACAAACACCTATTTATTTAGACTACACACACGCAAAAAAAAGACATTTGGACAAATTTTAATTATACAAAACACGTTTGTATTTCTAAAATAAAGCCAATCCTATGCAACACCATCTAGCAATGCATTACTGTCACTGAGGGAATGTTATTCCCATGATTTCCCCTAAAATCTTAAAGTCAATACTTTTAACTTTGCTTTCTAATTCATACCCCAGGAAACCGTGATAAAGTGACCTAGTGACCTTTATTCTTTTTTTTCATTTGTCACTTAAACCACTCATTCACCTATTCCATCTAAGTAATGACATACAAATGGTGGCCAAAAGCAGATGCCCAGAAAACCAAACTATAAGGAGGGGGCTAGGATACATTATACTAGTTAACTTCTCATTAGGGTGGTCCGTTCTTAAGATTTTCCTCACAAAGCAAGGTACAGGAGTGCTCAGAAGGAAAAAAAGTGGAAAAAGATGATGCATGATTAAAGGAGTATTACCATAAACTCTACCCTTTTTTTTAATATATATTAGACTTCTTATACTTCTTTGCAAACTGTGTTTGAGAAGCTACAATAAGCTTATAACAAAAGCACATCTCTGTGTATAATATTAAGGCACCTTCTAGAAAAAGTGGCCTTGAAAAAGTGTTCTAATATATTTCAGTGTAATTAAAGAAATAAAAGTTACTACAGTCTGTTTACTATACTACAAACAAGAATTGTCCCTTCAGCCCTTTCCTTATTTTGAGTATTTGGGAACAACTTATTTCAGGCGTTTCTTGTTTCGTTTTCATTGACTTAAATTCCAGTTGAAACCTAATGGATGAACTAGAATGCTTCTATTGTGGAAAAAAAAAAAAATACATGCAACACCTTTCTATTTACCAAGAAGAGCCAGCTTGCCGTTGAGGCATGAATTGATTATTGTGCTATTCTGGGGAAAAAAAAAAAAAAGGCATTAAAGAAATACAAGGCCGGCTGGCCACAGGATTTCAAAAGGCTGCAGCATTTTGTCACCTGGTGATGTACTTCTAGTAGTTCATCTAGCATGTTCTCCTGCTGAAAGAAAGACACAAAGAGGCATAAATTGAGTATTAGTGGCAGGCAGGTTTCATCCCACTCTTTTTTTGGAAAGGGTGCTGACAATGTGCCCAGTAAGAGGCCAAACCGTCTCAGGTTCAGCTGAAAATAACGCTAATATGATGTGTTGCACGGTACTATGAGAAGTGAGGTTGCTGCATTAAAAAAAATTAACCTGCTACATGCAGGGGAAAACTTGCACAGGGTTTTTTGATGTTGTTACTTTGTTTTTTCAGTATTTGTTCTTAAGTAAAAATAAAGATAACATTATACAGTAAAATTAAAACAAGCTATAGTCTAAACAAATCATCAGCAGTTTCCATTTCTTCTGTTAATCACGTCTCAGTAAGGCAAGCGTGATGACTAGCAGCATAATTTACATATGGAAAATGTGTAAAGATCTTTTCTAAGACCACTGTAAGAAAACTTTCCACCAAAGGAAAACCAGCTAGACAAAAGGATTCAAGAAAAGTAAGCATGATTTATTTCAACTTTTTAATATGAATAATGAAGATACTTAAGTATATCATATGCCACACCAAAACGTATTTTATTTGCAATGTGTATTGTGTATATGGACTTTGTTCATGTGGTCTGTCACCTACCACAAGGACAGAGAGAAATATTGACAATGAAACAATGCTAAAAAATATGATGGAAGCCTAGAGAGAAACTTGATACAGATAAAACCTTACCACCCTCAGTTTCAGAAGTGATACTGGGATGCTCTAAAGTATCACTAAAGTGATACTTTAGCAAACCAAGCTCTAATGATGTTCAACCTCTGAATCACATGTGATCACAGGATTTGGATGTCTGTGTGGTTTTCAAAAGTTTTTTTTTTCTTTTTTCTAAATCTTGAGGATGCTCAGAAAGAAGGAGGTAGAAGGGGGAACTGAATCTTTTCAGGATTTTGCTAGTCCAATTTTAATTCTAAGCTCTGACAAAGCAGGGCTTGCAGTGTGGTCTAAGCCTTGTACTAGGCATACCTGAAAGACAGGGATGGTCCAGTTCATCCAGAGACGTGTGAAGCTGATGAAGTCTTTAATGGTTAAAGGTGAGGAAGAGCACATGAAACATTTTTAAATCATGGGCCGTTCTCCTCAGCTTACAAAGAAACAAAAACCCGCCAAAACCAAAAAACTGCAAGCAAAGTTTTAAATCGTAAAATCTGATAAAGATTGCTTTTCATATAAAAAATTCAGCTGTTTCAGTATTTAATTTTATGATGTACTCTCATTTCACGAGAAATTGTTGCAGATAAATTGTTGCAGATAATTTTTAATGCATATTGCAAGTGCTGACTGTTTCTGCTGAAGGACTAACGGTCTTGCTCCCATCTTCCAAGATTAAAACAAAAATTTTAACCTCATCAGACATGTGAGCATCATCTCTCGACAGTTACTAGCTTGCAGCATAGCATGACATGTTAGAATATCTTTTTTTCATACATATATATTATTTTATATATATACACATATATGTATATACACACACACACATATATATGCACAATAGCTATTTTATGGGTGGTAAAACAACACTTATCTGGCATTCAAGCCCAATGCATTAACCACCAGAATGTTATTTTGCTCCTGCACTATCGAAGGATGGAAATGATGTCCTGTTCTCTAAGCCTGACCTAGCTGTAGTTCAGTTTTGTCTCCATGCCCACTGAAGGGATGTTTGAGTGCTTCCTGAATGTGTTATACTTGCATGAAATGGCTTTGAAGGACCATCTGCTGACAGAGGAGGTCCATCTGCCCTGTGTAAATGGGTGTAATTGCTGCCACAAACAATTTGGCGACATGAATTCTTCTGTTCCTTCATTTTTGAAGGACTCCAGACAGAGCAGCTGACTCTTGTGATCCAGAATGAAAAAGCTGTTATTCCTGAGAAACCAACAATGGTGTGTGAAAGAAAACTAGGAAAATGTTTAATTTTCTTTTCATCTTGATGAAAGTATTAGCAGGATTTACACTAAAGTTTCAAAAAAAACAAAAGAGGCGTCAACAGGGATGAAGAGGAGAGTGAAAAGCTAGACATCATCTTAGCCACACCAGCTGTTAGGTAATATTTATCTTCAACTTAAGGTATGAAACTCAGTTTTGAACGTCCTTCAGAGGAAATGAGATTAGTACTTATTTCCATAACCTCGCTAGGCACATAATGAGATTACTTCTACTATTTCCACAAGCTAAGGAATTACGTTTGTCTTTTGCATACGTTCTTTGAGCTCTGTCTTCAAAACAAGCAGGGAGCAAAATCTAGATGCCTCTCAGCAACACCAATTTTGTTTGGGTACAACGGCAGAAGGAGCAGCCCCTTTAAACATCTTGATGTCAAATGCTATTTAATGAATACAGATTTACCATGAAAAAATCTAAGTTGCTAGCAAACTGGCAATGAGAATTAGCCTACAAATTTTTATTTAAATGGCTACTGAATAAGTAGATGCTTCTTCAGAAATAAAGACTGAAATATAAAGCAAGGCTCAAAACAGTATGAAAAAAGGAATGAAAAAACCACCCCAAACCTAATGCAACATGCAACCCAGTCACTGTGATACAACATCACCACCCCATTTATCATAAGCTTAATATGGGCCTCTAATGGCAGGAATTCTATTTCCAGCTCATTACTATGAACTCTTCTCATATAAAAGAACCAAAAAAAGCTTCTTTAGAAGTACAACCTGAAGTCAAAAGAAGAGACAAGTTGTGTGAACTTACAAAAACGGTTTAGAACTACATTTTTTGCCCATCTCTAGAAATAGGGCTAGATAATGTATGGACGTAAAACAGAACTGTCTTCACTTTGTATCAGCTGAAGATACCATGTAATTAATCGCCTCTAAAATCTCTCATTTAAGTCTACTGCCTTAATGAGAATGTATTTTTTGTATGCACTCAGCATCTTTCACTTTTCACTTCTTTTCCTGTGTGTTTGGCACAAAGCACCTGAAAAGGCTGTACAAATTATATTCAGTAAATGCAACCACTGACCAGAACACCACGTTCTAATTAATGCCCGTTAATTAGTTTTTTATTTGCTCTCTAACCTTTCGACAAAGAACTGGCAATCCTCCTCCAATACCAATGTCCCACCAATCCATCTTCTGTGAAGTATGACAGTGCTGGGTTTCAACTTCAGCATTTAAAACAAAGCGAATTTAAAAGCAGCCAGAAGAGATTTTACACAGTTATCTTTTCCTAAGCTAAAATCTCTGCCCGATATCCCTGTCTCTTAGTGCTTTACTGGACCATTTATAACTACATTGGTGCCAAAGCAGTAGGCTCAAGAGATTAATGACCTGAACATTGCCCAAGCTCACCTTCAAAGTAACAACAGCTAATATACTTGCTATAAAGTAAAATAAATAAATAAATAAATAAATAAGAGTAGGAATCCCACTGGGTAATGAGCAAGTACCCTTAAAACAGCCAGTGGCTAAGGATGCATTGTGTCTTGATATGATGTTGAGCACGTTATGCATCATGACAACGTTATATATAAGAAATCCATAATAGGCAGAGATGCAAGTAAAGTATATTGTATCTTCATGCAACAAAAGCAAAAGGATGGCATTCGAGGGACGCAGGAGATGGATTGCACAGTTTTCTGTCTTTGTGAGGCCTTGCAACATAAGCAATTCATTGCTCTCCGCTCCTGGGTTCGAGCTCCTGAGACACAGACTGAAGTCAATCAGCCGTATGCCAGTCATCAATCTTTCTCTAGCTGGCTTTCAAATAACAACAGATCAAGCCATTGACAAATCTAGATGTGTGGGTTGTCTTCTTTTATCAGCTATTTAAGCTATGTGACCATGTTGTCTCATCACTGTTGTCTTGAGGAGGTGGGATCAGTTGTGGGGAAGCGGCACAGCCTATGCAAAATGCCAGCAGCATCAGGCAGCAGTTTTTTTCTAGATTTTGAAAGTGAGGAATTGAATCAGGGGAGAAAATATATGGACATAGAAGACTGGAAACCATGCAAAAAAAGATTAATCTAACTCAAAGAGAGTTAAAGCGAGGACAAACAGAAAGCAGAACCAGAAGCAGCAAGGTCAGTCATAGAAGAATCAGTCATCATTATGAAAGGTAACAGTAACATTGACCGTCTTTTGGGTTATGCGGTGGCTGAACAAAAGATTCTAATGCTGCTGAGACAATATTTTTGCTGAGAACTACATTTATCTTTTTAGGAATCCAGCAAGTATCAGAAATCATGCAACTACACGGTATAGATAGGTGACTACAGAACAGACAAGATAATAAAGGCATCTCTAGGAGAGTTTGTTTTCGTTTCATCGTATTAACCACAGGCATATGTTTTAGTGAGGCCACTAAAAACACAAAAATTCTGTTTTACTGTGGCATTTCTTTTCCTTAAGATCAGTGAGGATCTATAAAAGCGTTCCTTTATCAGCATAAGGCTTTAAACACTTCTTACTGTAGTTTTCAAAATCCTTATGCATTATTAATAAAGAAAAGAGAGCTTACATGCTACAGCTGATCAGCAAGTCAAAAGTTCAACATAAAGATACATCTAAATATTTCTTAGGTTCTAATTGCAAACCAGGCAACAGCTGCGTACAGATGTAGCACACGCTTTGTGTGTAATATTATTGCTTATATTATATTATTATGATGATAACCTTATCACTATTGGTGTGGCCTCTACATCACCATAATGTTTTCCAGTAGAATATTGTCAGTCAATCCTGAATACAAAACTCTGAAAATACCAAGCTACAACATTTGCATTATTGGTAGAATAAAATATGGTAACTGGGCTGCAGCACTGTTACATTCAAGAAGTCATTTTTTGACTAAAGTGTACAAGCAACTGAAGGGAGGGTGTCAAGAGGATGGAGCCAGACTCTTTTCAGTGGTGAGCAGCGACAGGACGCGAGGCAACGGGCACAAACTGAAACACAGACACTTCCATCTGAACATGGGGAAAAACTTCTTGCCTGTGAGGGTGACAGAGCACTGGAACAGGTTGCCCAGAGAGGCTGTGGAGTCTCCTTCTCTGGAGGTATTCAAACCCCGCCTGGACGCCATCCTGTGCAAGGTGCTCTAGGTGATCCTGCTTGAGCAGGGGGGTTGGACTAGATGATCTCCAGAGGTCCCTTCCAACCTCAACCATTCTGCGATTGTGCGATTCTGTGGCAGATCCCTGTCCTACGGATGACAGGGCCTGTGGAGGGTGCTTTTCAAAGAGTCTCTTTGCTTCCTTACTCTGCCAAATTTTCTCGGAACAAGCCGAGTGCCCCCAGACTTCCTGGAGGCATGGCCGCGCTTTTCAGAGAGCCAGCTCCTCTCCTGGCTCTCTCTTCAGGGGCTCAGCATGCGCACCGCGTGCGGCCTGCCTCAGGAGTCAAGCTCCAGGCGGGGCCGAATAACGTGAACGCGAGCCGCCACATCTTTTCCTTCTCTTTTTATTCTTGCTTACAGCAGCTCTCTTGTCTCGTGGCTCAGGTGGTAGTTCTGCCTTGCCAGCACGCCATGAACCTGCACTCTGTAAATGCAGGTGTACTCGGGGTTGCCCCAGTTGCTCCGCACCTGGAATTTGATGTACCGGAAGGCTCTGGGAGGCTGCTTCTGCAAAGGAAACGGGGGGAGCCATGACTCCTCAGGTGTAAAGAGCAACAGCACAGCAACGTAGCGCCCTTTGCCAGCGCTAGCTTCCCTGCCGGGGAACAAAATGCAGCCCTGACAAAGGAGGCGGCCATGGTTGCCATGCCAGAGCCACAAGGCACCGCATGCTTTGGCTCATCCTCCGCACTCGCTCGTCCGAGCACTTGCAGGCAAAGCTCAGGTCGCCCCTCGCATCGTGCCCACACGCACTCCCAGTACCTTCAGGCGGAAGGTCTGAACAGCCTCTTGGTCCACATCAAATACGAAGAGCCCCAGGAGAGTTTCTTCTGCGGCTTCCTCATCCACGCCCTCAAAGGCAACCGACAAGGGGAGCAGGTCAGGCTCCAGCAGAGCCGAAGGAAAAGAGCCCGCTGAGTCAGAATCGGGCAACCCTGCCTCATGTCCCGCTCCTCTAGCCCTAGGCTAGAAGAGGTGAGCGTGCACGTGGGTCAGGCTGCCTTGAGCAAGCGCTCCAAGACCCTTGGCCAGAAAGCACAAAGCAAGCCGGAGTGGCATAACACCACCGTGGGCCCCCACATACGGCACGCAGGGACGCACTGCTCTGCAGCAACCAGCCCACGCTCCTCTGAGAGAAGCCGCCGGGAGAAACAAGGCTCCCTCGCACCTTTCTCCCCTGGCCAGCTTCCCTCGCCGCCCTCCCCGCAGGTGCAAGGCAGAGACTTACGGAGACAGCAAAATCTTTGGGGGCGCTGCTGACTTCCCCGGAAGGAGAGACTGCCTTGGAGATGTGCTCCACGGTGACAGCCATTGGCCAGATTTGCTCAGGCAACCGAATGACCACTTGGCCCTCCGCTCCTTGGAAAGCCCAGCACTGTCCAGGGGAAGTACGTGGCTGCAACCAGAAAGCAGCGACCTTCAATGGCAAGGCCCTCCAAGAGCCCACAGAGCTGGCTGCCTTGCAAGAAGCACAGACCTGCCTTGGTCTCTTGGCTGACATTCTGCCTGGAAAGGCACACAAGTGGATGAAAGGGGCAGGCGGGGACTTGCCAACTTGTCTTCAGAAGACGGAAGGCTTCCTTACGAAACATCTAGGCTCAGCTGCCTTTCCCAAATCCCGCTCTGATTTTGCACAGCATTCAGAGGCAGGCCGGGTCTCCCTAGTGCAGGTCACCCCATAAGCCTTCAACGAGTGTGCGGGAGGGACGAGGCCCAGGGCAGCCGCCACACTTCCTCCAACTCAACAGATCCTGCCACGCTTGCGGGCCTGGAGGAGGTTCTGTCCTTGCCTCAGTGGCTTGGCAGGCCCCTCCCAACTCCCACTCTCTCTGGAAAGGGACCGCCGAGTTGAGGTGGGAAAACGCAGCTGCCAAGGGCAAAGGTCCCCAGCAGACGGTGACCAGGGCTGGTGGGCAGGTTGCTGCCATTGGGTTCAGCTCCGTTCCCCTCCAGACGGGAGGGCGGCGCTGTGGGGAAGCGCAGGTGATCGTCAGGAAGAGCAAGCGGAGCGCTGTAGGGCTGAGCGATACTGCTGCTGCGAAGGGAGGTGTTTGGGGCTTGGTGGCTCAACTTGAGAGCAAGGAACTGCCTCAGAAGTCGTGCTCTCTATGCTCTTACCTGCAAAATAGTATCCGGAGGGTTGGCCGCCGCAAAGAACGCTGGACAAAGCCAGCAAGCCTCACTGCCTCGCCCACTGCCATAAGTCCTGGATGTTCTCTCCACATCGATGGTGGCCCCTGAAATGCACATGCCAAGCAGCTGCCTAGGACAGGCCAGAGGCTAGGAGAAGCAGTGAGCTAGCAGGTATTTCTCAGGTTGCAAGCCCAGCTGGGCAGACTTTGTGCGAGAGCCGTACGCCAGCCGAGTGCCAGCAGACTTTCCGTAGGCATACCTGTGGTTTTCAGAGCCCAGTCCACCATCTCGAGGTACTTTGCCCCTATCTTCTCAAGTGCTGCGCGTGTCAAGTGGAGAAGGGGCTGGGAAAAACATTGCGAAAGCAGAGGCGGAAATGAACACGCACAATGACACAAACTCATCAACGGGCACTTCTGCACGAACACCGAGTACTTGCCCGGGGCAAAGGGGAGACGGGGGGCGGTCAGTCCACCAAAGGCAAGACTTGGTGGAAAAGGCGCCACACCTTTTGGTCAGCGCTTCCTGACGAGTCAAGCGAGGACTCGGGGAGAACACCAGTCTCCAGAGCCACGGTGCAGACCTGGCTCAGGTCACCACTGCCCCAACCATCCCTGAGAGCCAGCTTTGCGCTGGGCAGCAAGAGGGCAGAGCTGACTCTGCAAAGGGCCAAGAGCAAGCAGCAGGAGGCAGCCTCCAAGCGGCAGCAAGCTCTTTGATCAAATGCCAGCCTCTTTACCCCGCTCTTCTCCTCGGCCATCTTGCTCTCCGACAAGGCTTCTTGCACCGAGTGCAGGATGACTTCGTTTGCGGCACCCATCTCTGCACGCAGGCGAGCCACCTGCTCTTCTAGAAGCTGCCGCTCACGGATTTTCTCCCTCAGCAAGGGCAGCGAATTGCTGAAGACAAAGGGAAAGCAGAGCTTGTCCAAGAGCTGCCCAGCCCCTGCAGGCAGTCACGACTAGGGCGCCGTGTCCTTGCCCGCATCCTCTTCCCTCCCTCGCGTTGACAAAGGCTTCCCTTCACCTCCACCTTTAGCACAAGGCAAAGACTGGAGCCCTGCGTGTTCTGCCACTCAATCAGTTCCATGGTAAGGAAGCGCTCTTACCCGAGAGTCGTGAGCTCTGCTTCCGGCGGCCCGGACTCCTCCTGAAACACAAAGGCCCTCCATGAGAGGAAGCACCAGGAGCGCTGCGGGGGCTTCCCACAGGACACTTGCCTAGGAACAACAGGCAGCAGTTGCTGCTGCTTTCCATCAGTTTGGGGGAGCAAGCCAGAGGAGCAACCTCAGGCCGTTTTTCCAGCCACTCTCTTTGGGGAGTCCATTTCCTCTTTGACCCTTTGCAGCCTCCAGGAGCTAAGGCAAGAGCAAAGCCACCTGCTGCCCAAGTTCTCCTTTCTTCAGCCTGTCAAGCTGCAGAGCTCGCTCAGGGAGATCTCGGTGTCAAACCTCATTCAGCAGCTACGGAGACTCAATGACAAGCTCACGGGTCCCCGCACCCGCCCCACGTCTCTGTGAGCATGAGTCCTGGGAATCTGGAGCAGATTGCCAACTTTTGCAGGGGAGGCAGGAGCTCAGAGCTACGGCCTCCGCCACAGTTTGCTTTCCCGCAACAAGAGGCACGTACCTGCAGCGCTTCCTCTTGCCACTTGCCCTCGGCGAGCAGCAAGCTCCAGCAGTAAACCGCAGCTGGAAGTCACCGCATCAAGAGACAGTTATATTAAGAGGGTTTCTAATGGTGCCTGCAGCCACCTTTTCTGCTTCCACGCCTAGGGGGCAATGGCTTGCCTGGTCAGCTGGAGCTGGAGCCAGTGCAGAGAGAGGACGTGCCTCCAAGCCCTTGGGCATCCCCCACGCCCAGCAGCTTGGAAAATACACACGCCTGACGGCCACAGACCCGCACCCTAATGAGGGCATGTGGTCCCGAGGCAAGAGAAAATGCACCGGGCCATGGACCTTTCTGCACAGACATTCCAACCCCAAAGCTCTGAAGCAAGGAGGGACCCCTAGCCAGAAGGATCCTAGGCACTCCACTCCCTCGCGCTGCCTGAACCCATGGAAGGCAGGAGGCAGGCTGCAGTCCACCTGCCAAGAGCCTCTCTGGCCTTCACTGCGTCACAGAGATGCGAAGCTGGAAGGCGTCACAGCATCTACTGCCTCTCCCTGCCCCTGAAAGCTGGCGTCCCGTACGCCTGTGCTCCCGCGCAAGACGTTTGCTCAGCACTGCTCACCAGCAAAGACTGCGGCCAGCAGCAAAAGGGCCCTCAGGCACCTCCTGCCATTCTGCCAGGTGACGTATTGCCTACAAGAGAGGGAAGGCTGTTGTTACGCAAGCCTACAGCGTGGGCTTTGATTTCCCGGTGATCCGTTTAGGGGCTCCCTTGCCACCAGGTTCCTCAGCTCAGCAGAGCGGAGAAGCCCAGGGCACGGGGGCCTTTAGGAAGCTCTCAGCTGGAGCACAGCACCCTGCGGCCACTAAGGCAGCTGAAGGCCTCTGGCCTGACAAGCGCACAGCAGCCTGCTCCCGCCGGGCTCTCCCGAGGAGAATGGGCAGCGCCTTGCCCACCCAAAGGGTCTGCTGGGCTGCCTGGCTCCGTCGCACTCACCTGCCCAACTCGGCTGGCATCTCCGCTACTCCAGCTCCGATACCAGCAAGAGGGAAAAGGTCGCTGTGCTGCAAATAGCCAGACGCCTCTTCCCAAAGCACCTGCTGGCCTCCGCAAACCTCCCTGTTTGCAGAGCTACGCACCTCTGCAGGCTGGGCTTTTAGGGAGGGCAGCGGGTTATGACGTCACAGGAGCCAAGGTGCCGCCCAGGATGACCTCAGAGGGGGGTGCACCCAGGAGGGGGTCGGCGTGCAGCCTGCGAAAGAGAAACCCTGTGCGTTAGCCCCCACCCCAAGCCGGAGAGCTCCCGGCACACCCGTAGAGGAGCCCTGGTTCGCGCAGCCAGCCGGCTCACTTGGTCACCCGGCAAGCTGCTGTGCCGTTACACACCTCCTCCTCCTCTCCCAGGCTCTTGCGTGTCGTGTCCTGCGGGGCAGGCTCAAAGGGCTGAGTGAGAACCGCTGCTAAGTCAGCGGGGAGAGTGGCGAGCGCTTTCTCCTCTTGAGACCCAGCCAGGCATTAACACGGTAGTGCAGCAAGCCAAAGGCCGTCAGCCAGGTGGCCTTGTCGGCCCTGCAAGGCATAACCCCCCTCTGCTTGGAAAGCAAGAGCAGAGCGGTCAGCTTGCTGCCACAAAGGCAGATGCCTCCTGCCACGTCCACACCCACACACCCCCACGGAACAGTGCGGGTGAGAGGCACAGGCTCCCTCAGCAGCCCACTGATGGGCACCCAAAGGTGAGGCAGTGGGGCAGCTCTGAGGTCAGTCGCAGAAATGCAAGCGACCATTCAGCAAGAGCAGGCGACAGGACTGGAGACGGCTACAGCTGCAGGACAGCTGCCGCTAGCAGTGGGCCTCAGCTTCAGTCAGGCTCCTGCGCCAGTGGCTGGAGGTGCCAGGGCAGGCTGCTCAGGGCAACTAAGGCCTACTTAGTGCACACCGGGCCCTGACGTTCCAGGCCACAGTCTGTCGCCTTTGCATTTCTCTGCTGCAGCCTCTCCAGTTTGACAATGCCTCCCTTGAACTGCTGCGATCAAAACTGCACGCAGGAGAGCCCTAGCAAGCACGGAGTGTCATCCTCACCTTCCTCCATCTGCTCGTTCTACAGCAGCTGATGCAGCCCCCACATACAAAGGTTGGCCTTTGCTGCTGCCGGAGCGCATTGCCTGCTCCTGTTTAGCTTGCTGTGTGCCAGGACCCCTGGGGCCTTTTGCGCAGCACTACGCCCCAGCCCATCAGGCCCCAGCCCATGCTGCTGCTGCTGCTGCTTGCGGTCTGCCTGTGCCTGGGGCAGACCTTTCCATTGGTCGTTGATAAGGCTCAAGCAGTTCTGGGTGGCACAGCCTGCCGAGGTCTTGCTGAGTGGTGGCTCTTCCTTCGGCATAGCTAACTCTCCTCACACCTGCTGAGGGCGCAGTCGATGCCCATGCCCAGGTGGTTTGGGAAGGTGTCGCGGGAAGGGAGGGAAGAAAGGCCTTTCCTAAGCTTGCTAGTTTACCTTTGCCTGCCAGAGCCCCTTGTTCAAGGACTTTCCCGGAGTCAGTTTCGCAAAGTTGAAAAGAATAAGCAAGTTATTAAAGCGACAGATACAACCGGTTTGGAATTGCTGTTGATAAATGCACTTGCGGCAACAAATTTTCTTTCTTTGAGCTCAAACTAACAAGGAAGCCCTTTCAGTAACAATATATTTCCCCGGGTAACGTCCAACGCTGTCGGAGGCGCAAATCTTACCAAAGAGGCGTCCCTGTTTGCGGGAGGAAAGAAGGAGGCTCGCTCGTCAGCAATCTCCAGTGAACAGTTTGGGGCTTCAGTTTTCTTCCCTTCCAAAAACTTTAGTGGGCTCTCCTCTCTTTTATAGTTGCTGAAGGTGGGATGTGGAAGCGCGGCAGTCCTACTTCATTGGCTAGATGGCCATTTGCGCGATTGTCGTGGGGTATGCCCCCCTCCCCCCCATTCACATATCGTTATGCGGCGAAGGGCGTGTTTCTTAACAGGGTAATCAGGGATAATGAGGCTAGAGGCACTATAGGTCCACACTTAGTCCTCCGTGATCAGCAGGTTTGTGGTACGCAACTCCTTGCGGTCAGGGGCGGACCGCGATACCTTCATATCGCTCCCTCCTCTGCCGTGCAACTGGCTAACACGTTCTGGCCTTCACCAGCTACTTTGTTCCTCACGTTGCCAAAGGGTGGGATGCTTTGTCTGCCCCCTACCGTTGCTCCTTTGTGCCCCCTCTCCTTTCCTCCTGAATTCTCTCCTGACTCCACGGAAGGTAGCGAGCAGCATCAGTGCCAGGAGGGTCCCCGGAGCAACTCTGCTTGTGAGCAGCTGCCCGTTGGACTTTGAGCCAGGAAGCAGCAGCCTCGGAGCTTGGCGCTTTGGCCAGTGTCCGCGCAGCTTGTGGTGCCTCTGCCCAGTGCAGCTCTTGCCAGCTGGCCAGCACCTGGCCTCTTGGCTCCCAGGGGCACACACCAGCATCTTTTCAGGCCCTCTTTGTCCAGCTGGTCCTTGGGCTCTTTGTTGTCACTTGGGTCCTCCTCAGAGCAGCGGGGTCCTTAGGCAGAGCAGGGCTACCATGGCTGCCTTGGTTCCCACGCTGCCTTTGCTCTGTCCCCCACCCCACAGCATCACACAATCACAGAATGGTTGAGGTTGGAAGGGACCCCAGCCCAAACCCTGTGGCTGTGAAGATCGCAGGAGAGCAGCACCACTGTGGGTTCACACAGCCTCAGGTATTTAGCGGCTGATGGCTTTTTTAGAAAATACGCTTGCATGGCGCTCAACTCTGCAAAGATCTCTGACAAAGTGCTCTTTGGAGCATCCAGACACTTCTTTGGGAGCTTCCTTGAGAGCTGCAAGCTACTCCATACTTTCACAATGCACGCGTCATGTCTGCACGGTCATGGCAGTCCTAAGGACACTGTACCTGGGTACTGCTTGTCACACGGAGGGCCACTGTTAGGCCTTTGGCTGAGGCTTTTACTGCCCAAAGCCCTCTGTAGCGTGCTGTCTGGCACAGCCTGCGCTCGCACCCTGGGAGCACAGCGCTGGCTGAGAGGAGCACTCCAAGAAGGGGTAGGCCGGCAGCATTAGGGATGCCTTTGTCTCCCCCAAGGCCAGGGGCCAGAGCCTTCTCCACTGCTGCCAACGCCCTGGGCTCCCGCGAGGAACACGGGCAGGACTGCCTTTGCCAGATTGCCCGCATGCAGGCAGCTCCGCTGCCCATCACCTTCCAGACGTGAGGCAGAGCAGCCAGCTGTAGGCACCCTGAGAGCAGAGCCTCTCAGGCACCAAGCAGTTACCGTGCGGATGATGAGCCGCAGAGCCAGGACGGCCTCAAGCCCTCTGTGTCTCCCAGCACCGCTGAGGAAAGCAGAGAGCGGGCAGAACCTTGAGGAGAGGCCTGCTTTCAACTCCTCTGCTCTGCCTGCCAGCGGCAATGTTTTGCCTGCCTTGGGGGATGCTGCTCTCCCATGGAAAGTGGAACTTGTAGGCTCTCCCCTCTGCTGCGAAAGCTGCAGCTGCACCAGCTGGGGCTTGCCCTTCGAGCCCAAGGGCCCCACCCCGTGCCCTGCAGCCAAAGATAAGGCCCGTCCTTCAAGCGTGCCGGAAAGGTCCTTTTGTCAGGAGCGGTGCAAGCGGAACTGGCACTGAAGGAGCTGAGGGGTGAGGCAGGCTCGCTGGCTCTGGAGAGAGAAGGCTCAGGAAGTGTGGGTTGGATGAGTGGACAGTGAGGTGGCTTGAGAACTGGCGGAATGGCAGAGCTCAGAGGGTTGTGATCAGTGGTGCAGAGTCTAGCTGGAGGCCTGTAGCTAGCGAAGTCCCCCAGGGGTCAGGACTGGGCCCAGTCTTGTTCAACTTCTTCGTCAATGACCTGGGCGAAGGGACAGAGTGCACCCTCAGCAAGTTTGCTGATGATCCCAAACTGCGAGGAGTGGCCAATACACCAGAGGGCTGTGCTGCCATTTAGGGAGACCTGGACAGGCTGCAGAGCTGGGCGGAGAGGAACTGCATCAACAAAGGCAAGTGCAGAGTCCTGCACCTAGGGAGGAATAACCCCATGCCCCAGTACAGGTTGGGGGTTGACCTGCTGGAAAGCAGCTCTGCCGAGAAGGACCTGGGAGTGCTGGTGGACACCAAGTTAAGCATGAGACAGCAATGCGCCCTTGTGGCCAAGAAGGCCAATGGTATGCCGGGGTGCATGAGGAAGAGTGTTGCCAGCAGGTCAAGGGAGGCTTCCTTGATCCTCCCCTCTCCTCAGCCCTGCTGAGGCCACACCTGGAGTACTGTGTCCAGTTCTGGGCTCCCCAGGACAAGAGGGATGTGGCACTACTGCAGCAAGTGCAGCCAAGGGCTACAAAGATGATTAGGGGACTGGAGCATCTCTCTTATGAGGAAAGACTGAGAGAGCTGGGCCTCTTTAGCCTGGAGAAGAGAAGGCTGAGGGGAGATCTTATTAATGTGTACAAATATCTGAAGGGAGGGTGTCAAGAGGATGGAGCCAGACTCTTTTCAGTGGTGAGCAGCGACAGGACGCGAGGCAACGGGCACAAACTGAAACACAGACACTTCCATCTGAACATGGGGAAAAACTTCTTCCCTGTGAGGGTGACAGAGCACTGGAACAGGTTGCCCAGAGAGGCTGTGGAGTCTCCTTCTCTGGAGGTATTCAAACCCCGCCTGGACGCCATCCTGTGCAAGGTGCTCTAGGTGATCCTGCTTGAGCAGGGGGGTTGGACTAGATGATCTCCAGAGGTCCCTTCCAACCTCAACCATTCTGCGATTGTGCGATTCTGTGGCAGATCCCTGTCCTACGGATGACAGGGCCTGTGGAGGGTGCTTTTCAAAGAGTCTCTTTGCTTCCTTACTCTGCCAAATTTTCTCGGAACAAGCCGAGTGCCCCCAGACTTCCTGGAGGCATGGCCGCGCTTTTCAGAGAGCCAGCTCCTCTCCTGGCTCTCTCTTCAGGGGCTCAGCATGCGCACCGCGTGCGGCCTGCCTCAGGAGTCAAGCTCCAGGGGGGGCCGAATAACGTGAACGCGAGCCGCCACATCTTTTCCTTCTCTTTTTATTCTTGCTTACAGCAGCTCTCTTGTCTCGTGGCTCAGGTGGTAGTTCTGCCTTGCCAGCACGCCATGAACCTGCACTCTGTAAATGCAGGTGTACTCGGGGTTGCCCCAGTTGCTCCGCACCTGGAATTTGATGTACCGGAAGGCTCTGGGAGGCTGCTTCTGCAAAGGAAACGGGGGGAGCCATGACTCCTCAGGTGTAAAGAGCAACAGCACAGCAACGTAGCGCCCTTTGCCAGCGCTAGCTTCCCTGCCGGGGAACAAAAATGCAGCCCTGACAAAGGAGGCGGCCATGGTTGCCATGCCAGAGCCACAAGGCACCGCATGCTTTGGCTCATCCTCCGCACTCGCTCGTCCGAGCACTTGCAGGCAAAGCTCAGGTCGCCCCTCGCATCGTGCCCACACGCACTCCCAGTACCTTCAGGCGGAAGGTCTGAACAGCCTCTTGGTCCACATCAAATACGAAGAGCCCCAGGAGAGTTTCTTCTGCGGCTTCCTCATCCACGCCCTCAAAGGCAACCGACAAGGGGAGCAGGTCAGGCTCCAGCAGAGCCGAAGGAAAAGAGCCCGCTGAGTCAGAATCGGGCAACCCTGCCTCATGTCCCGCTCCTCTAGCCCTAGGCTAGAAGAGGTGAGCGTGCACGTGGGTCAGGCTGCCTTGAGCAAGCGCTCCAAGACCCTTGGCCAGAAAGCACAAAGCAAGCCGGAGTGGCATAACACCACCGTGGGCCCCCACATACGGCACGCAGGGACGCACTGCTCTGCAGCAACCAGCCCACGCTCCTCTGAGAGAAGCCGCCGGGAGAAACAAGGCTCCCTCGCACCTTTCTCCCCTGGCCAGCTTCCCTCGCCGCCCTCCCCGCAGGTGCAAGGCAGAGACTTACGGAGACAGCAAAATCTTTGGGGGCGCTGCTGACTTCCCCGGAAGGAGAGACTGCCTTGGAGATGTGCTCCACGGTGACAGCCATTGGCCAGATTTGCTCAGGCAACCGAATGACCACTTGGCCCTCCGCTCCTTGGAAAGCCCAGCACTGTCCAGGGGAAGTACGTGGCTGCAACCAGAAAGCAGCGACCTTCAATGGCAAGGCCCTCCAAGAGCCCACAGAGCTGGCTGCCTTGCAAGAAGCACAGACCTGCCTTGGTCTCTTGGCTGACATTCTGCCTGGAAAGGCACACAAGTGGATGAAAGGGGCAGGCGGGGACTTGCCAACTTGTCTTCAGAAGACGGAAGGCTTCCTTACGAAACATCTAGGCTCAGCTGCCTTTCCCAAATCCCGCTCTGATTTTGCACAGCATTCAGAGGCAGGCCGGGTCTCCCTAGTGCAGGTCACCCCATAAGCCTTCAACGAGTGTGCGGGAGGGACGAGGCCCAGGGCAGCCGCCACACTTCCTCCAACTCAACAGATCCTGCCACGCTTGCGGGCCTGGAGGAGGTTCTGTCCTTGCCTCAGTGGCTTGGCAGGCCCCTCCCAACTCCCACTCTCTCTGGAAAGGGACCGCCGAGTTGAGGTGGGAAAACGCAGCTGCCAAGGGCAAAGGTCCCCAGCAGACGGTGACCAGGGCTGGTGGGCAGGTTGCTGCCATTGGGTTCAGCTCCGTTCCCCTCCAGACGGGAGGGCGGCGCTGTGGGGAAGCGCAGGTGATCGTCAGGAAGAGCAAGCGGAGCGCTGTAGGGCTGAGCGATACTGCTGCTGCGAAGGGAGGTGTTTGGGGCTTGGTGGCTCAACTTGAGAGCAAGGAACTGCCTCAGAAGTCGTGCTCTCTATGCTCTTACCTGCAAAATAGTATCCGGAGGGTTGGCCGCCGCAAAGAACGCTGGACAAAGCCAGCAAGCCTCACTGCCTCGCCCACTGCCATAAGTCCTGGATGTTCTCTCCACATCGATGGTGGCCCCTGAAATGCACATGCCAAGCAGCTGCCTAGGACAGGCCAGAGGCTAGGAGAAGCAGTGAGCTAGCAGGTATTTCTCAGGTTGCAAGCCCAGCTGGGCAGACTTTGTGCGAGAGCCGTACGCCAGCCGAGTGCCAGCAGACTTTCCGTAGGCATACCTGTGGTTTTCAGAGCCCAGTCCACCATCTCGAGGTACTTTGCCCCTATCTTCTCAAGTGCTGCGCGTGTCAAGTGGAGAAGGGGCTGGGAAAAACATTGCGAAAGCAGAGGCGGAAATGAACACGCACAATGACACAAACTCATCAACGGGCACTTCTGCACGAACACCGAGTACTTGCCCGGGGCAAAGGGGAGACGGGGGGCGGTCAGTCCACCAAAGGCAAGACTTGGGGGAAAAGGCGCCACACCTTTTGGTCAGCGCTTCCTGACGAGTCAAGCGAGGACTCGGGGAGAACACCAGTCTCCAGAGCCACGGTGCAGACCTGGCTCAGGTCACCACTGCCCCAACCATCCCTGAGAGCCAGCTTTGCGCTGGGCAGCAAGAGGGCAGAGCTGACTCTGCAAAGGGCCAAGAGCAAGCAGCAGGAGGCAGCCTCCAAGCGGCAGCAAGCTCTTTGATCAAATGCCAGCCTCTTTACCCCGCTCTTCTCCTCGGCCATCTTGCTCTCCGACAAGGCTTCTTGCACCGAGTGCAGGATGACTTCGTTTGCGGCACCCATCTCTGCACGCAGGCGAGCCACCTGCTCTTCTAGAAGCTGCCGCTCACGGATTTTCTCCCTCAGCAAGGGCAGCGAATTGCTGAAGACAAAGGGAAAGCAGAGCTTGTCCAAGAGCTGCCCAGCCCCTGCAGGCAGTCACGACTAGGGCGCCGTGTCCTTGCCCGCATCCTCTTCCCTCCCTCGCGTTGACAAAGGCTTCCCTTCACCTCCACCTTTAGCACAAGGCAAAGACTGGAGCCCTGCGTGTTCTGCCACTCAATCAGTTCCATGGTAAGGAAGCGCTCTTACCCGAGAGTCGTGAGCTCTGCTTCCGGCGGCCCGGACTCCTCCTGAAACACAAAGGCCCTCCATGAGAGGAAGCACCAGGAGCGCTGCGGGGGCTTCCCACAGGACACTTGCCTAGGAACAACAGGCAGCAGTTGCTGCTGCTTTCCATCAGTTTGGGGGAGCAAGCCAGAGGAGCAACCTCAGGCCGTTTTTCCAGCCACTCTCTTTGGGGAGTCCATTTCCTCTTTGACCCTTTGCAGCCTCCAGGAGCTAAGGCAAGAGCAAAGCCACCTGCTGCCCAAGTTCTCCTTTCTTCAGCCTGTCAAGCTGCAGAGCTCGCTCAGGGAGATCTCGGTGTCAAACCTCATTCAGCAGCTACGGAGACTCAATGACAAGCTCACGGGTCCCCGCACCCGCCCCACGTCTCTGTGAGCATGAGTCCTGGGAATCTGGAGCAGATTGCCAACTTTTGCAGGGGAGGCAGGAGCTCAGAGCTACGGCCTCCGCCACAGTTTGCTTTCCCGCAACAAGAGGCACGTACCTGCAGCGCTTCCTCTTGCCACTTGCCCTCGGCGAGCAGCAAGCTCCAGCAGTAAACCGCAGCTGGAAGTCACCGCATCAAGAGACAGTTATATTAAGAGGGTTTCTAATGGTGCCTGCAGCCACCTTTTCTGCTTCCACGCCTAGGGGGCAATGGCTTGCCTGGTCAGCTGGAGCTGGAGCCAGTGCAGAGAGAGGACGTGCCTCCAAGCCCTTGGGCATCCCCCACGCCCAGCAGCTTGGAAAATACACACGCCTGACGGCCACAGACCCGCACCCTAATGAGGGCATGTGGTCCCGAGGCAAGAGAAAATGCACCGGGCCATGGACCTTTCTGCACAGACATTCCAACCCCAAAGCTCTGAAGCAAGGAGGGACCCCTAGCCAGAAGGATCCTAGGCACTCCACTCCCTCGCGCTGCCTGAACCCATGGAAGGCAGGAGGCAGGCTGCAGTCCACCTGCCAAGAGCCTCTCTGGCCTTCACTGCGTCACAGAGATGCGAAGCTGGAAGGCGTCACAGCATCTACTGCCTCTCCCTGCCCCTGAAAGCTGGCGTCCCGTACGCCTGTGCTCCCGCGCAAGACGTTTGCTCAGCACTGCTCACCAGCAAAGACTGCGGCCAGCAGCAAAAGGGCCCTCAGGCACCTCCTGCCATTCTGCCAGGTGACGTATTGCCTACAAGAGAGGGAAGGCTGTTGTTACGCAAGCCTACAGCGTGGGCTTTGATTTCCCGGTGATCCGTTTAGGGGCTCCCTTGCCACCAGGTTCCTCAGCTCAGCAGAGCGGAGAAGCCCAGGGCACGGGGGCCTTTAGGAAGCTCTCAGCTGGAGCACAGCACCCTGCGGCCACTAAGGCAGCTGAAGGCCTCTGGCCTGACAAGCGCACAGCAGCCTGCTCCCGCCGGGCTCTCCCGAGGAGAATGGGCAGCGCCTTGCCCACCCAAAGGGTCTGCTGGGCTGCCTGGCTCCGTCGCACTCACCTGCCCAACTCGGCTGGCATCTCCGCTACTCCAGCTCCGATACCAGCAAGAGGGAAAAGGTCGCTGTGCTGCAAATAGCCAGACGCCTCTTCCCAAAGCACCTGCTGGCCTCCGCAAACCTCCCTGTTTGCAGAGCTACGCACCTCTGCAGGCTGGGCTTTTAGGGAGGGCAGCGGGTTATGACGTCACAGGAGCCAAGGTGCCGCCCAGGATGACCTCAGAGGGGGGTGCACCCAGGAGGGGGTCGGCGTGCAGCCTGCGAAAGAGAAACCCTGTGCGTTAGCCCCCACCCCAAGCCGGAGAGCTCCCGGCACACCCGTAGAGGAGCCCTGGTTCGCGCAGCCAGCCGGCTCACTTGGTCACCCGGCAAGCTGCTGTGCCGTTACACACCTCCTCCTCCTCTCCCAGGCTCTTGCGTGTCGTGTCCTGCGGGGCAGGCTCAAAGGGCTGAGTGAGAACCGCTGCTAAGTCAGCGGGGAGAGTGGCGAGCGCTTTCTCCTCTTGAGACCCAGCCAGGCATTAACACGGTAGTGCAGCAAGCCAAAGGCCGTCAGCCAGGTGGCCTTGTCGGCCCTGCAAGGCATAACCCCCCTCTGCTTGGAAAGCAAGAGCAGAGCGGTCAGCTTGCTGCCACAAAGGCAGATGCCTCCTGCCACGTCCACACCCACACACCCCCACGGAACAGTGCGGGTGAGAGGCACAGGCTCCCTCAGCAGCCCACTGATGGGCACCCAAAGGTGAGGCAGTGGGGCAGCTCTGAGGTCAGTCGCAGAAATGCAAGCGACCATTCAGCAAGAGCAGGCGACAGGACTGGAGACGGCTACAGCTGCAGGACAGCTGCCGCTAGCAGTGGGCCTCAGCTTCAGTCAGGCTCCTGCGCCAGTGGCTGGAGGTGCCAGGGCAGGCTGCTCAGGGCAACTAAGGCCTACTTAGTGCACACCGGGCCCTGACGTTCCAGGCCACAGTCTGTCGCCTTTGCATTTCTCTGCTGCAGCCTCTCCAGTTTGACAATGCCTCCCTTGAACTGCTGCGATCAAAACTGCACGCAGGAGAGCCCTAGCAAGCACGGAGTGTCATCCTCACCTTCCTCCATCTGCTCGTTCTACAGCAGCTGATGCAGCCCCCACATACAAAGGTTGGCCTTTGCTGCTGCCGGAGCGCATTGCCTGCTCCTGTTTAGCTTGCTGTGTGCCAGGACCCCTGGGGCCTTTTGCGCAGCACTACGCCCCAGCCCATCAGGCCCCAGCCCATGCTGCTGCTGCTGCTGCTTGCGGTCTGCCTGTGCCTGGGGCAGACCTTTCCATTGGTCGTTGATAAGGCTCAAGCAGTTCTGGGTGGCACAGCCTGCCGAGGTCTTGCTGAGTGGTGGCTCTTCCTTCGGCATAGCTAACTCTCCTCACACCTGCTGAGGGCGCAGTCGATGCCCATGCCCAGGTGGTTTGGGAAGGTGTCGCGGGAAGGGAGGGAAGAAAGGCCTTTCCTAAGCTTGCTAGTTTACCTTTGCCTGCCAGAGCCCCTTGTTCAAGGACTTTCCCGGAGTCAGTTTCGCAAAGTTGAAAAGAATAAGCAAGTTATTAAAGCGACAGATACAACCGGTTTGGAATTGCTGTTGATAAATGCACTTGCGGCAACAAATTTTCTTTCTTTGAGCTCAAACTAACAAGGAAGCCCTTTCAGTAACAATATATTTCCCCGGGTAACGTCCAACGCTGTCGGAGGCGCAAATCTTACCAAAGAGGCGTCCCTGTTTGCGGGAGGAAAGAAGGAGGCTCGCTCGTCAGCAATCTCCAGTGAACAGTTTGGGGCTTCAGTTTTCTTCCCTTCCAAAAACTTTAGCGGGCTCTCCTCTCTTTTATAGTTGCTGAAGGTGGGATGTGGAAGCGCGGCAGTCCTACTTCATTGGCTAGATGGCCATTTGCGCGATTGTCGTGGGGTATGCCCCCCTCCCCCCCATTCACATATCGTTATGCGGCGAAGGGCGTGTTTCTTAACAGGGTAATCAGGGATAATGAGGCTAGAGGCACTATAGGTCCACACTTAGTCCTCCGTGATCAGCAGGTTTGTGGTACGCAACTCCTTGCGGTCAGGGGCGGACCGCGATACCTTCATATCGCTCCCTCCTCTGCCGTGCAACTGGCTAACACGTTCTGGCCTTCACCAGCTACTTTGTTCCTCACGTTGCCAAAGGGTGGGATGCTTTGTCTGCCCCCTACCGTTGCTCCTTTGTGCCCCCTCTCCTTTCCTCCTGAATTCTCTCCTGACTCCACGGAAGGTAGCGAGCAGCATCAGTGCCAGGAGGGTCCCCGGAGCAACTCTGCTTGTGAGCAGCTGCCCGTTGGACTTTGAGCCAGGAAGCAGCAGCCTCGGAGCTTGGCGCTTTGGCCAGTGTCCGCGCAGCTTGTGGTGCCTCTGCCCAGTGCAGCTCTTGCCAGCTGGCCAGCACCTGGCCTCTTGGCTCCCAGGGGCACACACCAGCATCTTTTCAGGCCCTCTTTGTCCAGCTGGTCCTTGGGCTCTTTGTTGTCACTTGGGTCCTCCTCAGAGCAGCGGGGTCCTTAGGCAGAGCAGGGCTACCATGGCTGCCTTGGTTCCCACGCTGCCTTTGCTCTGTCCCCCACCCCACAGCATCACACAATCACAGAATGGTTGAGGTTGGAAGGGACCCCAGCCCAAACCCTGTGGCTGTGAAGATCGCAGGAGAGCAGCACCACTGTGGGTTCACACAGCCTCAGGTATTTAGCGGCTGATGGCTTTTTTAGAAAATACGCTTGCATGGCGCTCAACTCTGCAAAGATCTCTGACAAAGTGCTCTTTGGAGCATCCAGACACTTCTTTGGGAGCTTCCTTGAGAGCTGCAAGCTACTCCATACTTTCACAATGCACGCGTCATGTCTGCACGGTCATGGCAGTCCTAAGGACACTGTACCTGGGTACTGCTTGTCACACGGAGGGCCACTGTTAGGCCTTTGGCTGAGGCTTTTACTGCCCAAAGCCCTCTGTAGCGTGCTGTCTGGCACAGCCTGCGCTCGCACCCTGGGAGCACAGCGCTGGCTGAGAGGAGCACTCCAAGAAGGGGTAGGCCGGCAGCATTAGGGATGCCTTTGTCTCCCCCAAGGCCAGGGGCCAGAGCCTTCTCCACTGCTGCCAACGCCCTGGGCTCCCGCGAGGAACACGGGCAGGACTGCCTTTGCCAGATTGCCCGCATGCAGGCAGCTCCGCTGCCCATCACCTTCCAGACGTGAGGCAGAGCAGCCAGCTGTAGGCACCCTGAGAGCAGAGCCTCTCAGGCACCAAGCAGTTACCGTGCGGATGATGAGCCGCAGAGCCAGGACGGCCTCAAGCCCTCTGTGTCTCCCAGCACCGCTGAGGAAAGCAGAGAGCGGGCAGAACCTTGAGGAGAGGCCTGCTTTCAACTCCTCTGCTCTGCCTGCCAGCGGCAATGTTTTGCCTGCCTTGGGGGATGCTGCTCTCCCATGGAAAGTGGAACTTGTAGGCTCTCCCCTCTGCTGCGAAAGCTGCAGCTGCACCAGCTGGGGCTTGCCCTTCGAGCCCAAGGGCCCCACCCCGTGCCCTGCAGCCAAAGATAAGGCCCGTCCTTCAAGCGTGCCGGAAAGGTCCTTTTGTCAGGAGCGGTGCAAGCGGAACTGGCACTGAAGGAGCTGAGGGGTGAGGCAGGCTCGCTGGCTCTGGAGAGAGAAGGCTCAGGAAGTGTGGGTTGGATGAGTGGACAGTGAGGTGGCTTGAGAACTGGCGGAATGGCAGAGCTCAGAGGGTTGTGATCAGTGGTGCAGAGTCTAGCTGGAGGCCTGTAGCTAGCGAAGTCCCCCAGGGGTCAGGACTGGGCCCAGTCTTGTTCAACTTCTTCGTCAATGACCTGGGCGAAGGGACAGAGTGCACCCTCAGCAAGTTTGCTGATGATCCCAAACTGCGAGGAGTGGCCAATACACCAGAGGGCTGTGCTGCCATTTAGGGAGACCTGGACAGGCTGCAGAGCTGGGCGGAGAGGAACTGCATCAACAAAGGCAAGTGCAGAGTCCTGCACCTAGGGAGGAATAACCCCATGCCCCAGTACAGGTTGGGGGTTGACCTGCTGGAAAGCAGCTCTGCCGAGAAGGACCTGGGAGTGCTGGTGGACACCAAGTTAAGCATGAGACAGCAATGCGCCCTTGTGGCCAAGAAGGCCAATGGTATGCCGGGGTGCATGAGGAAGAGTGTTGCCAGCAGGTCAAGGGAGGCTTCCTTGATCCTCCCCTCTCCTCAGCCCTGCTGAGGCCACACCTGGAGTACTGTGTCCAGTTCTGGGCTCCCCAGGACAAGAGGGATGTGGCACTACTGCAGCAAGTGCAGCCAAGGGCTACAAAGATGATTAGGGGACTGGAGCATCTCTCTTATGAGGAAAGACTGAGAGAGCTGGGCCTCTTTAGCCTGGAGAAGAGAAGGCTGAGGGGAGATCTTATTAATGTGTACAAATATCTGAAGGGAGGGTGTCAAGAGGATGGAGCCAGACTCTTTTCAGTGGTGAGCAGCGACAGGACGCGAGGCAACGGGCACAAACTGAAACACAGACACTTCCATCTGAACATGGGGAAAAACTTCTTCCCTGTGAGGGTGACAGAGCACTGGAACAGGTTGCCCAGAGAGGCTGTGGAGTCTCCTTCTCTGGAGGTATTCAAACCCCGCCTGGACGCCATCCTGTGCAAGGTGCTCTAGGTGATCCTGCTTGAGCAGGGGGGTTGGACTAGATGATCTCCAGAGGTCCCTTCCAACCTCAACCATTCTGCGATTGTGCGATTCTGTGGCAGATCCCTGTCCTACGGATGACAGGGCCTGTGGAGGGTGCTTTTCAAAGAGTCTCTTTGCTTCCTTACTCTGCCAAATTTTCTCGGAACAAGCCGAGTGCCCCCAGACTTCCTGGAGGCATGGCCGCGCTTTTCAGAGAGCCAGCTCCTCTCCTGGCTCTCTCTTCAGGGGCTCAGCATGCGCACCGCGTGCGGCCTGCCTCAGGAGTCAAGCTCCAGGGGGGGCCGAATAACGTGAACGCGAGCCGCCACATCTTTTCCTTCTCTTTTTATTCTTGCTTACAGCAGCTCTCTTGTCTCGTGGCTCAGGTGGTAGTTCTGCCTTGCCAGCACGCCATGAACCTGCACTCTGTAAATGCAGGTGTACTCGGGGTTGCCCCAGTTGCTCCGCACCTGGAATTTGATGTACCGGAAGGCTCTGGGAGGCTGCTTCTGCAAAGGAAACGGGGGGAGCCATGACTCCTCAGGTGTAAAGAGCAACAGCACAGCAACGTAGCGCCCTTTGCCAGCGCTAGCTTCCCTGCCGGGGAACAAAAATGCAGCCCTGACAAAGGAGGCGGCCATGGTTGCCATGCCAGAGCCACAAGGCACCGCATGCTTTGGCTCATCCTCCGCACTCGCTCGTCCGAGCACTTGCAGGCAAAGCTCAGGTCGCCCCTCGCATCGTGCCCACACGCACTCCCAGTACCTTCAGGCGGAAGGTCTGAACAGCCTCTTGGTCCACATCAAATACGAAGAGCCCCAGGAGAGTTTCTTCTGCGGCTTCCTCATCCACGCCCTCAAAGGCAACCGACAAGGGGAGCAGGTCAGGCTCCAGCAGAGCCGAAGGAAAAGAGCCCGCTGAGTCAGAATCGGGCAACCCTGCCTCATGTCCCGCTCCTCTAGCCCTAGGCTAGAAGAGGTGAGCGTGCACGTGGGTCAGGCTGCCTTGAGCAAGCGCTCCAAGACCCTTGGCCAGAAAGCACAAAGCAAGCCGGAGTGGCATAACACCACCGTGGGCCCCCACATACGGCACGCAGGGACGCACTGCTCTGCAGCAACCAGCCCACGCTCCTCTGAGAGAAGCCGCCGGGAGAAACAAGGCTCCCTCGCACCTTTCTCCCCTGGCCAGCTTCCCTCGCCGCCCTCCCCGCAGGTGCAAGGCAGAGACTTACGGAGACAGCAAAATCTTTGGGGGCGCTGCTGACTTCCCCGGAAGGAGAGACTGCCTTGGAGATGTGCTCCACGGTGACAGCCATTGGCCAGATTTGCTCAGGCAACCGAATGACCACTTGGCCCTCCGCTCCTTGGAAAGCCCAGCACTGTCCAGGGGAAGTACGTGGCTGCAACCAGAAAGCAGCGACCTTCAATGGCAAGGCCCTCCAAGAGCCCACAGAGCTGGCTGCCTTGCAAGAAGCACAGACCTGCCTTGGTCTCTTGGCTGACATTCTGCCTGGAAAGGCACACAAGTGGATGAAAGGGGCAGGCGGGGACTTGCCAACTTGTCTTCAGAAGACGGAAGGCTTCCTTACGAAACATCTAGGCTCAGCTGCCTTTCCCAAATCCCGCTCTGATTTTGCACAGCATTCAGAGGCAGGCCGGGTCTCCCTAGTGCAGGTCACCCCATAAGCCTTCAACGAGTGTGCGGGAGGGACGAGGCCCAGGGCAGCCGCCACACTTCCTCCAACTCAACAGATCCTGCCACGCTTGCGGGCCTGGAGGAGGTTCTGTCCTTGCCTCAGTGGCTTGGCAGGCCCCTCCCAACTCCCACTCTCTCTGGAAAGGGACCGCCGAGTTGAGGTGGGAAAACGCAGCTGCCAAGGGCAAAGGTCCCCAGCAGACGGTGACCAGGGCTGGTGGGCAGGTTGCTGCCATTGGGTTCAGCTCCGTTCCCCTCCAGACGGGAGGGCGGCGCTGTGGGGAAGCGCAGGTGATCGTCAGGAAGAGCAAGCGGAGCGCTGTAGGGCTGAGCGATACTGCTGCTGCGAAGGGAGGTGTTTGGGGCTTGGTGGCTCAACTTGAGAGCAAGGAACTGCCTCAGAAGTCGTGCTCTCTATGCTCTTACCTGCAAAATAGTATCCGGAGGGTTGGCCGCCGCAAAGAATGCTGGACAAAGCCAGCAAGCCTCACTGCCTCGCCCACTGCCATAAGTCCTGGATGTTCTCTCCACATCGATGGTGGCCCCTGAAATGCACATGCCAAGCAGCTGCCTAGGACAGGCCAGAGGCTAGGAGAAGCAGTGAGCTAGCAGGTATTTCTCAGGTTGCAAGCCCAGCTGGGCAGACTTTGTGCGAGAGCCGTACGCCAGCCGAGTGCCAGCAGACTTTCCGTAGGCATACCTGTGGTTTTCAGAGCCCAGTCCACCATCTCGAGGTACTTTGCCCCTATCTTCTCAAGTGCTGCGCGTGTCAAGTGGAGAAGGGGCTGGGAAAAACATTGCGAAAGCAGAGGCGGAAATGAACACGCACAATGACACAAACTCATCAACGGGCACTTCTGCACGAACACCGAGTACTTGCCCGGGGCAAAGGGGAGACGGGGGGCGGTCAGTCCACCAAAGGCAAGACTTGGTGGAAAAGGCGCCACACCTTTTGGTCAGCGCTTCCTGACGAGTCAAGCGAGGACTCGGGGAGAACACCAGTCTCCAGAGCCACGGTGCAGACCTGGCTCAGGTCACCACTGCCCCAACCATCCCTGAGAGCCAGCTTTGCGCTGGGCAGCAAGAGGGCAGAGCTGACTCTGCAAAGGGCCAAGAGCAAGCAGCAGGAGGCAGCCTCCAAGCGGCAGCAAGCTCTTTGATCAAATGCCAGCCTCTTTACCCCGCTCTTCTCCTCGGCCATCTTGCTCTCCGACAAGGCTTCTTGCACCGAGTGCAGGATGACTTCGTTTGCGGCACCCATCTCTGCACGCAGGCGAGCCACCTGCTCTTCTAGAAGCTGCCGCTCACGGATTTTCTCCCTCAGCAAGGGCAGCGAATTGCTGAAGACAAAGGGAAAGCAGAGCTTGTCCAAGAGCTGCCCAGCCCCTGCAGGCAGTCACGACTAGGGCGCCGTGTCCTTGCCCGCATCCTCTTCCCTCCCTCGCGTTGACAAAGGCTTCCCTTCACCTCCACCTTTAGCACAAGGCAAAGACTGGAGCCCTGCGTGTTCTGCCACTCAATCAGTTCCATGGTAAGGAAGCGCTCTTACCCGAGAGTCGTGAGCTCTGCTTCCGGCGGCCCGGACTCCTCCTGAAACACAAAGGCCCTCCATGAGAGGAAGCACCAGGAGCGCTGCGGGGGCTTCCCACAGGACACTTGCCTAGGAACAACAGGCAGCAGTTGCTGCTGCTTTCCATCAGTTTGGGGGAGCAAGCCAGAGGAGCAACCTCAGGCCGTTTTTCCAGCCACTCTCTTTGGGGAGTCCATTTCCTCTTTGACCCTTTGCAGCCTCCAGGAGCTAAGGCAAGAGCAAAGCCACCTGCTGCCCAAGTTCTCCTTTCTTCAGCCTGTCAAGCTGCAGAGCTCGCTCAGGGAGATCTCGGTGTCAAACCTCATTCAGCAGCTACGGAGACTCAATGACAAGCTCACGGGTCCCCGCACCCGCCCCACGTCTCTGTGAGCATGAGTCCTGGGAATCTGGAGCAGATTGCCAACTTTTGCAGGGGAGGCAGGAGCTCAGAGCTACGGCCTCCGCCACAGTTTGCTTTCCCGCAACAAGAGGCACGTACCTGCAGCGCTTCCTCTTGCCACTTGCCCTCGGCGAGCAGCAAGCTCCAGCAGTAAACCGCAGCTGGAAGTCACCGCATCAAGAGACAGTTATATTAAGAGGGTTTCTAATGGTGCCTGCAGCCACCTTTTCTGCTTCCACGCCTAGGGGGCAATGGCTTGCCTGGTCAGCTGGAGCTGGAGCCAGTGCAGAGAGAGGACGTGCCTCCAAGCCCTTGGGCATCCCCCACGCCCAGCAGCTTGGAAAATACACACGCCTGACGGCCACAGACCCGCACCCTAATGAGGGCATGTGGTCCCGAGGCAAGAGAAAATGCACCGGGCCATGGACCTTTCTGCACAGACATTCCAACCCCAAAGCTCTGAAGCAAGGAGGGACCCCTAGCCAGAAGGATCCTAGGCACTCCACTCCCTCGCGCTGCCTGAACCCATGGAAGGCAGGAGGCAGGCTGCAGTCCACCTGCCAAGAGCCTCTCTGGCCTTCACTGCGTCACAGAGATGCGAAGCTGGAAGGCGTCACAGCATCTACTGCCTCTCCCTGCCCCTGAAAGCTGGCGTCCCGTACGCCTGTGCTCCCGCGCAAGACGTTTGCTCAGCACTGCTCACCAGCAAAGACTGCGGCCAGCAGCAAAAGGGCCCTCAGGCACCTCCTGCCATTCTGCCAGGTGACGTATTGCCTACAAGAGAGGGAAGGCTGTTGTTACGCAAGCCTACAGCGTGGGCTTTGATTTCCCGGTGATCCGTTTAGGGGCTCCCTTGCCACCAGGTTCCTCAGCTCAGCAGAGCGGAGAAGCCCAGGGCACGGGGGCCTTTAGGAAGCTCTCAGCTGGAGCACAGCACCCTGCGGCCACTAAGGCAGCTGAAGGCCTCTGGCCTGACAAGCGCACAGCAGCCTGCTCCCGCCGGGCTCTCCCGAGGAGAATGGGCAGCGCCTTGCCCACCCAAAGGGTCTGCTGGGCTGCCTGGCTCCGTCGCACTCACCTGCCCAACTCGGCTGGCATCTCCGCTACTCCAGCTCCGATACCAGCAAGAGGGAAAAGGTCGCTGTGCTGCAAATAGCCAGACGCCTCTTCCCAAAGCACCTGCTGGCCTCCGCAAACCTCCCTGTTTGCAGAGCTACGCACCTCTGCAGGCTGGGCTTTTAGGGAGGGCAGCGGGTTATGACGTCACAGGAGCCAAGGTGCCGCCCAGGATGACCTCAGAGGGGGGTGCACCCAGGAGGGGGTCGGCGTGCAGCCTGCGAAAGAGAAACCCTGTGCGTTAGCCCCCACCCCAAGCCGGAGAGCTCCCGGCACACCCGTAGAGGAGCCCTGGTTCGCGCAGCCAGCCGGCTCACTTGGTCACCCGGCAAGCTGCTGTGCCGTTACACACCTCCTCCTCCTCTCCCAGGCTCTTGCGTGTCGTGTCCTGCGGGGCAGGCTCAAAGGGCTGAGTGAGAACCGCTGCTAAGTCAGCGGGGAGAGTGGCGAGCGCTTTCTCCTCTTGAGACCCAGCCAGGCATTAACACGGTAGTGCAGCAAGCCAAAGGCCGTCAGCCAGGTGGCCTTGTCGGCCCTGCAAGGCATAACCCCCCTCTGCTTGGAAAGCAAGAGCAGAGCGGTCAGCTTGCTGCCACAAAGGCAGATGCCTCCTGCCACGTCCACACCCACACACCCCCACGGAACAGTGCGGGTGAGAGGCACAGGCTCCCTCAGCAGCCCACTGATGGGCACCCAAAGGTGAGGCAGTGGGGCAGCTCTGAGGTCAGTCGCAGAAATGCAAGCGACCATTCAGCAAGAGCAGGCGACAGGACTGGAGACGGCTACAGCTGCAGGACAGCTGCCGCTAGCAGTGGGCCTCAGCTTCAGTCAGGCTCCTGCGCCAGTGGCTGGAGGTGCCAGGGCAGGCTGCTCAGGGCAACTAAGGCCTACTTAGTGCACACCGGGCCCTGACGTTCCAGGCCACAGTCTGTCGCCTTTGCATTTCTCTGCTGCAGCCTCTCCAGTTTGACAATGCCTCCCTTGAACTGCTGCGATCAAAACTGCACGCAGGAGAGCCCTAGCAAGCACGGAGTGTCATCCTCACCTTCCTCCATCTGCTCGTTCTACAGCAGCTGATGCAGCCCCCACATACAAAGGTTGGCCTTTGCTGCTGCCGGAGCGCATTGCCTGCTCCTGTTTAGCTTGCTGTGTGCCAGGACCCCTGGGGCCTTTTGCGCAGCACTACGCCCCAGCCCATCAGGCCCCAGCCCATGCTGCTGCTGCTGCTGCTTGCGGTCTGCCTGTGCCTGGGGCAGACCTTTCCATTGGTCGTTGATAAGGCTCAAGCAGTTCTGGGTGGCACAGCCTGCCGAGGTCTTGCTGAGTGGTGGCTCTTCCTTCGGCATAGCTAACTCTCCTCACACCTGCTGAGGGCGCAGTCGATGCCCATGCCCAGGTGGTTTGGGAAGGTGTCGCGGGAAGGGAGGGAAGAAAGGCCTTTCCTAAGCTTGCTAGTTTACCTTTGCCTGCCAGAGCCCCTTGTTCAAGGACTTTCCCGGAGTCAGTTTCGCAAAGTTGAAAAGAATAAGCAAGTTATTAAAGCGACAGATACAACCGGTTTGGAATTGCTGTTGATAAATGCACTTGCGGCAACAAATTTTCTTTCTTTGAGCTCAAACTAACAAGGAAGCCCTTTCAGTAACAATATATTTCCCCGGGTAACGTCCAACGCTGTCGGAGGCGCAAATCTTACCAAAGAGGCGTCCCTGTTTGCGGGAGGAAAGAAGGAGGCTCGCTCGTCAGCAAGCTCCAGTGAACAGTTTGGGGCTTCAGTTTTCTTCCCTTCCAAAAACTTTAGCGGGCTCTCCTCTCTTTTATAGTTGCTGAAGGTGGGATGTGGAAGCGCGGCAGTCCTACTTCATTGGCTAGATGGCCATTTGCGCGATTGTCGTGGGGTATGCCCCCCTCCCCCCCATTCACATATCGTTATGCGGCGAAGGGCGTGTTTCTTAACAGGGTAATCAGGGATAATGAGGCTAGAGGCACTATAGGTCCACACTTAGTCCTCCGTGATCAGCAGGTTTGTGGTACGCAACTCCTTGCGGTCAGGGGCGGACCGCGATACCTTCATATCGCTCCCTCCTCTGCCGTGCAACTGGCTAACACGTTCTGGCCTTCACCAGCTACTTTGTTCCTCACGTTGCCAAAGGGTGGGATGCTTTGTCTGCCCCCTACCGTTGCTCCTTTGTGCCCCCTCTCCTTTCCTCCTGAATTCTCTCCTGACTCCACGGAAGGTAGCGAGCAGCATCAGTGCCAGGAGGGTCCCCGGAGCAACTCTGCTTGTGAGCAGCTGCCCGTTGGACTTTGAGCCAGGAAGCAGCAGCCTCGGAGCTTGGCGCTTTGGCCAGTGTCCGCGCAGCTTGTGGTGCCTCTGCCCAGTGCAGCTCTTGCCAGCTGGCCAGCACCTGGCCTCTTGGCTCCCAGGGGCACACACCAGCATCTTTTCAGGCCCTCTTTGTCCAGCTGGTCCTTGGGCTCTTTGTTGTCACTTGGGTCCTCCTCAGAGCAGCGGGGTCCTTAGGCAGAGCAGGGCTACCATGGCTGCCTTGGTTCCCACGCTGCCTTTGCTCTGTCCCCCACCCCACAGCATCACACAATCACAGAATGGTTGAGGTTGGAAGGGACCCCAGCCCAAACCCTGTGGCTGTGAAGATCGCAGGAGAGCAGCACCACTGTGGGTTCACACAGCCTCAGGTATTTAGCGGCTGATGGCTTTTTTAGAAAATACGCTTGCATGGCGCTCAACTCTGCAAAGATCTCTGACAAAGTGCTCTTTGGAGCATCCAGACACTTCTTTGGGAGCTTCCTTGAGAGCTGCAAGCTACTCCATACTTTCACAATGCACGCGTCATGTCTGCACGGTCATGGCAGTCCTAAGGACACTGTACCTGGGTACTGCTTGTCACACGGAGGGCCACTGTTAGGCCTTTGGCTGAGGCTTTTACTGCCCAAAGCCCTCTGTAGCGTGCTGTCTGGCACAGCCTGCGCTCGCACCCTGGGAGCACAGCGCTGGCTGAGAGGAGCACTCCAAGAAGGGGTAGGCCGGCAGCATTAGGGATGCCTTTGTCTCCCCCAAGGCCAGGGGCCAGAGCCTTCTCCACTGCTGCCAACGCCCTGGGCTCCCGCGAGGAACACGGGCAGGACTGCCTTTGCCAGATTGCCCGCATGCAGGCAGCTCCGCTGCCCATCACCTTCCAGACGTGAGGCAGAGCAGCCAGCTGTAGGCACCCTGAGAGCAGAGCCTCTCAGGCACCAAGCAGTTACCGTGCGGATGATGAGCCGCAGAGCCAGGACGGCCTCAAGCCCTCTGTGTCTCCCAGCACCGCTGAGGAAAGCAGAGAGCGGGCAGAACCTTGAGGAGAGGCCTGCTTTCAACTCCTCTGCTCTGCCTGCCAGCGGCAATGTTTTGCCTGCCTTGGGGGATGCTGCTCTCCCATGGAAAGTGGAACTTGTAGGCTCTCCCCTCTGCTGCGAAAGCTGCAGCTGCACCAGCTGGGGCTTGCCCTTCGAGCCCAAGGGCCCCACCCCGTGCCCTGCAGCCAAAGATAAGGCCCGTCCTTCAAGCGTGCCGGAAAGGTCCTTTTGTCAGGAGCGGTGCAAGCGGAACTGGCACTGAAGGAGCTGAGGGGTGAGGCAGGCTCGCTGGCTCTGGAGAGAGAAGGCTCAGGAAGTGTGGGTTGGATGAGTGGACAGTGAGGTGGCTTGAGAACTGGCGGAATGGCAGAGCTCAGAGGGTTGTGATCAGTGGTGCAGAGTCTAGCTGGAGGCCTGTAGCTAGCGAAGTCCCCCAGGGGTCAGGACTGGGCCCAGTCTTGTTCAACTTCTTCGTCAATGACCTGGGCGAAGGGACAGAGTGCACCCTCAGCAAGTTTGCTGATGATCCCAAACTGCGAGGAGTGGCCAATACACCAGAGGGCTGTGCTGCCATTTAGGGAGACCTGGACAGGCTGCAGAGCTGGGCGGAGAGGAACTGCATCAACAAAGGCAAGTGCAGAGTCCTGCACCTAGGGAGGAATAACCCCATGCCCCAGTACAGGTTGGGGGTTGACCTGCTGGAAAGCAGCTCTGCCGAGAAGGACCTGGGAGTGCTGGTGGACACCAAGTTAAGCATGAGACAGCAATGCGCCCTTGTGGCCAAGAAGGCCAATGGTATGCCGGGGTGCATGAGGAAGAGTGTTGCCAGCAGGTCAAGGGAGGCTTCCTTGATCCTCCCCTCTCCTCAGCCCTGCTGAGGCCACACCTGGAGTACTGTGTCCAGTTCTGGGCTCCCCAGGACAAGAGGGATGTGGCACTACTGCAGCAAGTGCAGCCAAGGGCTACAAAGATGATTAGGGGACTGGAGCATCTCTCTTATGAGGAAAGACTGAGAGAGCTGGGCCTCTTTAGCCTGGAGAAGAGAAGGCTGAGGGGAGATCTTATTAATGTGTACAAATATCTGAAGGGAGGGTGTCAAGAGGATGGAGCCAGACTCTTTTCAGTGGTGAGCAGCGACAGGACGCGAGGCAACGGGCACAAACTGAAACACAGACACTTCCATCTGAACATGGGGAAAAACTTCTTGCCTGTGAGGGTGACAGAGCACTGGAACAGGTTGCCCAGAGAGGCTGTGGAGTCTCCTTCTCTGGAGGTATTCAAACCCCGCCTGGACGCCATCCTGTGCAAGGTGCTCTAGGTGATCCTGCTTGAGCAGGGGGGTTGGACTAGATGATCTCCAGAGGTCCCTTCCAACCTCAACCATTCTGCGATTGTGCGATTCTGTGGCAGATCCCTGTCCTACGGATGACAGGGCCTGTGGAGGGTGCTTTTCAAAGAGTCTCTTTGCTTCCTTACTCTGCCAAATTTTCTCGGAACAAGCCGAGTGCCCCCAGACTTCCTGGAGGCATGGCCGCGCTTTTCAGAGAGCCAGCTCCTCTCCTGGCTCTCTCTTCAGGGGCTCAGCATGCGCACCGCGTGCGGCCTGCCTCAGGAGTCAAGCTCCAGGGGGGGCCGAATAACGTGAACGCGAGCCGCCACATCTTTTCCTTCTCTTTTTATTCTTGCTTACAGCAGCTCTCTTGTCTCGTGGCTCAGGTGGTAGTTCTGCCTTGCCAGCACGCCATGAACCTGCACTCTGTAAATGCAGGTGTACTCGGGGTTGCCCCAGTTGCTCCGCACCTGGAATTTGATGTACCGGAAGGCTCTGGGAGGCTGCTTCTGCAAAGGAAACGGGGGGAGCCATGACTCCTCAGGTGTAAAGAGCAACAGCACAGCAACGTAGCGCCCTTTGCCAGCGCTAGCTTCCCTGCCGGGGAACAAAAATGCAGCCCTGACAAAGGAGGCGGCCATGGTTGCCATGCCAGAGCCACAAGGCACCGCATGCTTTGGCTCATCCTCCGCACTCGCTCGTCCGAGCACTTGCAGGCAAAGCTCAGGTCGCCCCTCGCATCGTGCCCACACGCACTCCCAGTACCTTCAGGCGGAAGGTCTGAACAGCCTCTTGGTCCACATCAAATACGAAGAGCCCCAGGAGAGTTTCTTCTGCGGCTTCCTCATCCACGCCCTCAAAGGCAACCGACAAGGGGAGCAGGTCAGGCTCCAGCAGAGCCGAAGGAAAAGAGCCCGCTGAGTCAGAATCGGGCAACCCTGCCTCATGTCCCGCTCCTCTAGCCCTAGGCTAGAAGAGGTGAGCGTGCACGTGGGTCAGGCTGCCTTGAGCAAGCGCTCCAAGACCCTTGGCCAGAAAGCACAAAGCAAGCCGGAGTGGCATAACACCACCGTGGGCCCCCACATACGGCACGCAGGGACGCACTGCTCTGCAGCAACCAGCCCACGCTCCTCTGAGAGAAGCCGCCGGGAGAAACAAGGCTCCCTCGCACCTTTCTCCCCTGGCCAGCTTCCCTCGCCGCCCTCCCCGCAGGTGCAAGGCAGAGACTTACGGAGACAGCAAAATCTTTGGGGGCGCTGCTGACTTCCCCGGAAGGAGAGACTGCCTTGGAGATGTGCTCCACGGTGACAGCCATTGGCCAGATTTGCTCAGGCAACCGAATGACCACTTGGCCCTCCGCTCCTTGGAAAGCCCAGCACTGTCCAGGGGAAGTACGTGGCTGCAACCAGAAAGCAGCGACCTTCAATGGCAAGGCCCTCCAAGAGCCCACAGAGCTGGCTGCCTTGCAAGAAGCACAGACCTGCCTTGGTCTCTTGGCTGACATTCTGCCTGGAAAGGCACACAAGTGGATGAAAGGGGCAGGCGGGGACTTGCCAACTTGTCTTCAGAAGACGGAAGGCTTCCTTACGAAACATCTAGGCTCAGCTGCCTTTCCCAAATCCCGCTCTGATTTTGCACAGCATTCAGAGGCAGGCCGGGTCTCCCTAGTGCAGGTCACCCCATAAGCCTTCAACGAGTGTGCGGGAGGGACGAGGCCCAGGGCAGCCGCCACACTTCCTCCAACTCAACAGATCCTGCCACGCTTGCGGGCCTGGAGGAGGTTCTGTCCTTGCCTCAGTGGCTTGGCAGGCCCCTCCCAACTCCCACTCTCTCTGGAAAGGGACCGCCGAGTTGAGGTGGGAAAACGCAGCTGCCAAGGGCAAAGGTCCCCAGCAGACGGTGACCAGGGCTGGTGGGCAGGTTGCTGCCATTGGGTTCAGCTCCGTTCCCCTCCAGACGGGAGGGCGGCGCTGTGGGGAAGCGCAGGTGATCGTCAGGAAGAGCAAGCGGAGCGCTGTAGGGCTGAGCGATACTGCTGCTGCGAAGGGAGGTGTTTGGGGCTTGGTGGCTCAACTTGAGAGCAAGGAACTGCCTCAGAAGTCGTGCTCTCTATGCTCTTACCTGCAAAATAGTATCCGGAGGGTTGGCCGCCGCAAAGAACGCTGGACAAAGCCAGCAAGCCTCACTGCCTCGCCCACTGCCATAAGTCCTGGATGTTCTCTCCACATCGATGGTGGCCCCTGAAATGCACATGCCAAGCAGCTGCCTAGGACAGGCCAGAGGCTAGGAGAAGCAGTGAGCTAGCAGGTATTTCTCAGGTTGCAAGCCCAGCTGGGCAGACTTTGTGCGAGAGCCGTACGCCAGCCGAGTGCCAGCAGACTTTCCGTAGGCATACCTGTGGTTTTCAGAGCCCAGTCCACCATCTCGAGGTACTTTGCCCCTATCTTCTCAAGTGCTGCGCGTGTCAAGTGGAGAAGGGGCTGGGAAAAACATTGCGAAAGCAGAGGCGGAAATGAACACGCACAATGACACAAACTCATCAACGGGCACTTCTGCACGAACACCGAGTACTTGCCCGGGGCAAAGGGGAGACGGGGGGCGGTCAGTCCACCAAAGGCAAGACTTGGGGGAAAAGGCGCCACACCTTTTGGTCAGCGCTTCCTGACGAGTCAAGCGAGGACTCGGGGAGAACACCAGTCTCCAGAGCCACGGTGCAGACCTGGCTCAGGTCACCACTGCCCCAACCATCCCTGAGAGCCAGCTTTGCGCTGGGCAGCAAGAGGGCAGAGCTGACTCTGCAAAGGGCCAAGAGCAAGCAGCAGGAGGCAGCCTCCAAGCGGCAGCAAGCTCTTTGATCAAATGCCAGCCTCTTTACCCCGCTCTTCTCCTCGGCCATCTTGCTCTCCGACAAGGCTTCTTGCACCGAGTGCAGGATGACTTCGTTTGCGGCACCCATCTCTGCACGCAGGCGAGCCACCTGCTCTTCTAGAAGCTGCCGCTCACGGATTTTCTCCCTCAGCAAGGGCAGCGAATTGCTGAAGACAAAGGGAAAGCAGAGCTTGTCCAAGAGCTGCCCAGCCCCTGCAGGCAGTCACGACTAGGGCGCCGTGTCCTTGCCCGCATCCTCTTCCCTCCCTCGCGTTGACAAAGGCTTCCCTTCACCTCCACCTTTAGCACAAGGCAAAGACTGGAGCCCTGCGTGTTCTGCCACTCAATCAGTTCCATGGTAAGGAAGCGCTCTTACCCGAGAGTCGTGAGCTCTGCTTCCGGCGGCCCGGACTCCTCCTGAAACACAAAGGCCCTCCATGAGAGGAAGCACCAGGAGCGCTGCGGGGGCTTCCCACAGGACACTTGCCTAGGAACAACAGGCAGCAGTTGCTGCTGCTTTCCATCAGTTTGGGGGAGCAAGCCAGAGGAGCAACCTCAGGCCGTTTTTCCAGCCACTCTCTTTGGGGAGTCCATTTCCTCTTTGACCCTTTGCAGCCTCCAGGAGCTAAGGCAAGAGCAAAGCCACCTGCTGCCCAAGTTCTCCTTTCTTCAGCCTGTCAAGCTGCAGAGCTCGCTCAGGGAGATCTCGGTGTCAAACCTCATTCAGCAGCTACGGAGACTCAATGACAAGCTCACGGGTCCCCGCACCCGCCCCACGTCTCTGTGAGCATGAGTCCTGGGAATCTGGAGCAGATTGCCAACTTTTGCAGGGGAGGCAGGAGCTCAGAGCTACGGCCTCCGCCACAGTTTGCTTTCCCGCAACAAGAGGCACGTACCTGCAGCGCTTCCTCTTGCCACTTGCCCTCGGCGAGCAGCAAGCTCCAGCAGTAAACCGCAGCTGGAAGTCACCGCATCAAGAGACAGTTATATTAAGAGGGTTTCTAATGGTGCCTGCAGCCACCTTTTCTGCTTCCACGCCTAGGGGGCAATGGCTTGCCTGGTCAGCTGGAGCTGGAGCCAGTGCAGAGAGAGGACGTGCCTCCAAGCCCTTGGGCATCCCCCACGCCCAGCAGCTTGGAAAATACACACGCCTGACGGCCACAGACCCGCACCCTAATGAGGGCATGTGGTCCCGAGGCAAGAGAAAATGCACCGGGCCATGGACCTTTCTGCACAGACATTCCAACCCCAAAGCTCTGAAGCAAGGAGGGACCCCTAGCCAGAAGGATCCTAGGCACTCCACTCCCTCGCGCTGCCTGAACCCATGGAAGGCAGGAGGCAGGCTGCAGTCCACCTGCCAAGAGCCTCTCTGGCCTTCACTGCGTCACAGAGATGCGAAGCTGGAAGGCGTCACAGCATCTACTGCCTCTCCCTGCCCCTGAAAGCTGGCGTCCCGTACGCCTGTGCTCCCGCGCAAGACGTTTGCTCAGCACTGCTCACCAGCAAAGACTGCGGCCAGCAGCAAAAGGGCCCTCAGGCACCTCCTGCCATTCTGCCAGGTGACGTATTGCCTACAAGAGAGGGAAGGCTGTTGTTACGCAAGCCTACAGCGTGGGCTTTGATTTCCCGGTGATCCGTTTAGGGGCTCCCTTGCCACCAGGTTCCTCAGCTCAGCAGAGCGGAGAAGCCCAGGGCACGGGGGCCTTTAGGAAGCTCTCAGCTGGAGCACAGCACCCTGCGGCCACTAAGGCAGCTGAAGGCCTCTGGCCTGACAAGCGCACAGCAGCCTGCTCCCGCCGGGCTCTCCCGAGGAGAATGGGCAGCGCCTTGCCCACCCAAAGGGTCTGCTGGGCTGCCTGGCTCCGTCGCACTCACCTGCCCAACTCGGCTGGCATCTCCGCTACTCCAGCTCCGATACCAGCAAGAGGGAAAAGGTCGCTGTGCTGCAAATAGCCAGACGCCTCTTCCCAAAGCACCTGCTGGCCTCCGCAAACCTCCCTGTTTGCAGAGCTACGCACCTCTGCAGGCTGGGCTTTTAGGGAGGGCAGCGGGTTATGACGTCACAGGAGCCAAGGTGCCGCCCAGGATGACCTCAGAGGGGGGTGCACCCAGGAGGGGGTCGGCGTGCAGCCTGCGAAAGAGAAACCCTGTGCGTTAGCCCCCACCCCAAGCCGGAGAGCTCCCGGCACACCCGTAGAGGAGCCCTGGTTCGCGCAGCCAGCCGGCTCACTTGGTCACCCGGCAAGCTGCTGTGCCGTTACACACCTCCTCCTCCTCTCCCAGGCTCTTGCGTGTCGTGTCCTGCGGGGCAGGCTCAAAGGGCTGAGTGAGAACCGCTGCTAAGTCAGCGGGGAGAGTGGCGAGCGCTTTCTCCTCTTGAGACCCAGCCAGGCATTAACACGGTAGTGCAGCAAGCCAAAGGCCGTCAGCCAGGTGGCCTTGTCGGCCCTGCAAGGCATAACCCCCCTCTGCTTGGAAAGCAAGAGCAGAGCGGTCAGCTTGCTGCCACAAAGGCAGATGCCTCCTGCCACGTCCACACCCACACACCCCCACGGAACAGTGCGGGTGAGAGGCACAGGCTCCCTCAGCAGCCCACTGATGGGCACCCAAAGGTGAGGCAGTGGGGCAGCTCTGAGGTCAGTCGCAGAAATGCAAGCGACCATTCAGCAAGAGCAGGCGACAGGACTGGAGACGGCTACAGCTGCAGGACAGCTGCCGCTAGCAGTGGGCCTCAGCTTCAGTCAGGCTCCTGCGCCAGTGGCTGGAGGTGCCAGGGCAGGCTGCTCAGGGCAACTAAGGCCTACTTAGTGCACACCGGGCCCTGACGTTCCAGGCCACAGTCTGTCGCCTTTGCATTTCTCTGCTGCAGCCTCTCCAGTTTGACAATGCCTCCCTTGAACTGCTGCGATCAAAACTGCACGCAGGAGAGCCCTAGCAAGCACGGAGTGTCATCCTCACCTTCCTCCATCTGCTCGTTCTACAGCAGCTGATGCAGCCCCCACATACAAAGGTTGGCCTTTGCTGCTGCCGGAGCGCATTGCCTGCTCCTGTTTAGCTTGCTGTGTGCCAGGACCCCTGGGGCCTTTTGCGCAGCACTACGCCCCAGCCCATCAGGCCCCAGCCCATGCTGCTGCTGCTGCTGCTTGCGGTCTGCCTGTGCCTGGGGCAGACCTTTCCATTGGTCGTTGATAAGGCTCAAGCAGTTCTGGGTGGCACAGCCTGCCGAGGTCTTGCTGAGTGGTGGCTCTTCCTTCGGCATAGCTAACTCTCCTCACACCTGCTGAGGGCGCAGTCGATGCCCATGCCCAGGTGGTTTGGGAAGGTGTCGCGGGAAGGGAGGGAAGAAAGGCCTTTCCTAAGCTTGCTAGTTTACCTTTGCCTGCCAGAGCCCCTTGTTCAAGGACTTTCCCGGAGTCAGTTTCGCAAAGTTGAAAAGAATAAGCAAGTTATTAAAGCGACAGATACAACCGGTTTGGAATTGCTGTTGATAAATGCACTTGCGGCAACAAATTTTCTTTCTTTGAGCTCAAACTAACAAGGAAGCCCTTTCAGTAACAATATATTTCCCCGGGTAACGTCCAACGCTGTCGGAGGCGCAAATCTTACCAAAGAGGCGTCCCTGTTTGCGGGAGGAAAGAAGGAGGCTCGCTCGTCAGCAATCTCCAGTGAACAGTTTGGGGCTTCAGTTTTCTTCCCTTCCAAAAACTTTAGTGGGCTCTCCTCTCTTTTATAGTTGCTGAAGGTGGGATGTGGAAGCGCGGCAGTCCTACTTCATTGGCTAGATGGCCATTTGCGCGATTGTCGTGGGGTATGCCCCCCTCCCCCCCATTCACATATCGTTATGCGGCGAAGGGCGTGTTTCTTAACAGGGTAATCAGGGATAATGAGGCTAGAGGCACTATAGGTCCACACTTAGTCCTCCGTGATCAGCAGGTTTGTGGTACGCAACTCCTTGCGGTCAGGGGCGGACCGCGATACCTTCATATCGCTCCCTCCTCTGCCGTGCAACTGGCTAACACGTTCTGGCCTTCACCAGCTACTTTGTTCCTCACGTTGCCAAAGGGTGGGATGCTTTGTCTGCCCCCTACCGTTGCTCCTTTGTGCCCCCTCTCCTTTCCTCCTGAATTCTCTCCTGACTCCACGGAAGGTAGCGAGCAGCATCAGTGCCAGGAGGGTCCCCGGAGCAACTCTGCTTGTGAGCAGCTGCCCGTTGGACTTTGAGCCAGGAAGCAGCAGCCTCGGAGCTTGGCGCTTTGGCCAGTGTCCGCGCAGCTTGTGGTGCCTCTGCCCAGTGCAGCTCTTGCCAGCTGGCCAGCACCTGGCCTCTTGGCTCCCAGGGGCACACACCAGCATCTTTTCAGGCCCTCTTTGTCCAGCTGGTCCTTGGGCTCTTTGTTGTCACTTGGGTCCTCCTCAGAGCAGCGGGGTCCTTAGGCAGAGCAGGGCTACCATGGCTGCCTTGGTTCCCACGCTGCCTTTGCTCTGTCCCCCACCCCACAGCATCACACAATCACAGAATGGTTGAGGTTGGAAGGGACCCCAGCCCAAACCCTGTGGCTGTGAAGATCGCAGGAGAGCAGCACCACTGTGGGTTCACACAGCCTCAGGTATTTAGCGGCTGATGGCTTTTTTAGAAAATACGCTTGCATGGCGCTCAACTCTGCAAAGATCTCTGACAAAGTGCTCTTTGGAGCATCCAGACACTTCTTTGGGAGCTTCCTTGAGAGCTGCAAGCTACTCCATACTTTCACAATGCACGCGTCATGTCTGCACGGTCATGGCAGTCCTAAGGACACTGTACCTGGGTACTGCTTGTCACACGGAGGGCCACTGTTAGGCCTTTGGCTGAGGCTTTTACTGCCCAAAGCCCTCTGTAGCGTGCTGTCTGGCACAGCCTGCGCTCGCACCCTGGGAGCACAGCGCTGGCTGAGAGGAGCACTCCAAGAAGGGGTAGGCCGGCAGCATTAGGGATGCCTTTGTCTCCCCCAAGGCCAGGGGCCAGAGCCTTCTCCACTGCTGCCAACGCCCTGGGCTCCCGCGAGGAACACGGGCAGGACTGCCTTTGCCAGATTGCCCGCATGCAGGCAGCTCCGCTGCCCATCACCTTCCAGACGTGAGGCAGAGCAGCCAGCTGTAGGCACCCTGAGAGCAGAGCCTCTCAGGCACCAAGCAGTTACCGTGCGGATGATGAGCCGCAGAGCCAGGACGGCCTCAAGCCCTCTGTGTCTCCCAGCACCGCTGAGGAAAGCAGAGAGCGGGCAGAACCTTGAGGAGAGGCCTGCTTTCAACTCCTCTGCTCTGCCTGCCAGCGGCAATGTTTTGCCTGCCTTGGGGGATGCTGCTCTCCCATGGAAAGTGGAACTTGTAGGCTCTCCCCTCTGCTGCGAAAGCTGCAGCTGCACCAGCTGGGGCTTGCCCTTCGAGCCCAAGGGCCCCACCCCGTGCCCTGCAGCCAAAGATAAGGCCCGTCCTTCAAGCGTGCCGGAAAGGTCCTTTTGTCAGGAGCGGTGCAAGCGGAACTGGCACTGAAGGAGCTGAGGGGTGAGGCAGGCTCGCTGGCTCTGGAGAGAGAAGGCTCAGGAAGTGTGGGTTGGATGAGTGGACAGTGAGGTGGCTTGAGAACTGGCGGAATGGCAGAGCTCAGAGGGTTGTGATCAGTGGTGCAGAGTCTAGCTGGAGGCCTGTAGCTAGCGAAGTCCCCCAGGGGTCAGGACTGGGCCCAGTCTTGTTCAACTTCTTCGTCAATGACCTGGGCGAAGGGACAGAGTGCACCCTCAGCAAGTTTGCTGATGATCCCAAACTGCGAGGAGTGGCCAATACACCAGAGGGCTGTGCTGCCATTTAGGGAGACCTGGACAGGCTGCAGAGCTGGGCGGAGAGGAACTGCATCAACAAAGGCAAGTGCAGAGTCCTGCACCTAGGGAGGAATAACCCCATGCCCCAGTACAGGTTGGGGGTTGACCTGCTGGAAAGCAGCTCTGCCGAGAAGGACCTGGGAGTGCTGGTGGACACCAAGTTAAGCATGAGACAGCAATGCGCCCTTGTGGCCAAGAAGGCCAATGGTATGCCGGGGTGCATGAGGAAGAGTGTTGCCAGCAGGTCAAGGGAGGCTTCCTTGATCCTCCCCTCTCCTCAGCCCTGCTGAGGCCACACCTGGAGTACTGTGTCCAGTTCTGGGCTCCCCAGGACAAGAGGGATGTGGCACTACTGCAGCAAGTGCAGCCAAGGGCTACAAAGATGATTAGGGGACTGGAGCATCTCTCTTATGAGGAAAGACTGAGAGAGCTGGGCCTCTTTAGCCTGGAGAAGAGAAGGCTGAGGGGAGATCTTATTAATGTGTACAAATATCTGAAGGGAGGGTGTCAAGAGGATGGAGCCAGACTCTTTTCAGTGGTGAGCAGCGACAGGACGCGAGGCAACGGGCACAAACTGAAACACAGACACTTCCATCTGAACATGGGGAAAAACTTCTTCCCTGTGAGGGTGACAGAGCACTGGAACAGGTTGCCCAGAGAGGCTGTGGAGTCTCCTTCTCTGGAGGTATTCAAACCCCGCCTGGACGCCATCCTGTGCAAGGTGCTCTAGGTGATCCTGCTTGAGCAGGGGGGTTGGACTAGATGATCTCCAGAGGTCCCTTCCAACCTCAACCATTCTGCGATTGTGCGATTCTGTGGCAGATCCCTGTCCTACGGATGACAGGGCCTGTGGAGGGTGCTTTTCAAAGAGTCTCTTTGCTTCCTTACTCTGCCAAATTTTCTCGGAACAAGCCGAGTGCCCCCAGACTTCCTGGAGGCATGGCCGCGCTTTTCAGAGAGCCAGCTCCTCTCCTGGCTCTCTCTTCAGGGGCTCAGCATGCGCACCGCGTGCGGCCTGCCTCAGGAGTCAAGCTCCAGGGGGGGCCGAATAACGTGAACGCGAGCCGCCACATCTTTTCCTTCTCTTTTTATTCTTGCTTACAGCAGCTCTCTTGTCTCGTGGCTCAGGTGGTAGTTCTGCCTTGCCAGCACGCCATGAACCTGCACTCTGTAAATGCAGGTGTACTCGGGGTTGCCCCAGTTGCTCCGCACCTGGAATTTGATGTACCGGAAGGCTCTGGGAGGCTGCTTCTGCAAAGGAAACGGGGGGAGCCATGACTCCTCAGGTGTAAAGAGCAACAGCACAGCAACGTAGCGCCCTTTGCCAGCGCTAGCTTCCCTGCCGGGGAACAAAAATGCAGCCCTGACAAAGGAGGCGGCCATGGTTGCCATGCCAGAGCCACAAGGCACCGCATGCTTTGGCTCATCCTCCGCACTCGCTCGTCCGAGCACTTGCAGGCAAAGCTCAGGTCGCCCCTCGCATCGTGCCCACACGCACTCCCAGTACCTTCAGGCGGAAGGTCTGAACAGCCTCTTGGTCCACATCAAATACGAAGAGCCCCAGGAGAGTTTCTTCTGCGGCTTCCTCATCCACGCCCTCAAAGGCAACCGACAAGGGGAGCAGGTCAGGCTCCAGCAGAGCCGAAGGAAAAGAGCCCGCTGAGTCAGAATCGGGCAACCCTGCCTCATGTCCCGCTCCTCTAGCCCTAGGCTAGAAGAGGTGAGCGTGCACGTGGGTCAGGCTGCCTTGAGCAAGCGCTCCAAGACCCTTGGCCAGAAAGCACAAAGCAAGCCGGAGTGGCATAACACCACCGTGGGCCCCCACATACGGCACGCAGGGACGCACTGCTCTGCAGCAACCAGCCCACGCTCCTCTGAGAGAAGCCGCCGGGAGAAACAAGGCTCCCTCGCACCTTTCTCCCCTGGCCAGCTTCCCTCGCCGCCCTCCCCGCAGGTGCAAGGCAGAGACTTACGGAGACAGCAAAATCTTTGGGGGCGCTGCTGACTTCCCCGGAAGGAGAGACTGCCTTGGAGATGTGCTCCACGGTGACAGCCATTGGCCAGATTTGCTCAGGCAACCGAATGACCACTTGGCCCTCCGCTCCTTGGAAAGCCCAGCACTGTCCAGGGGAAGTACGTGGCTGCAACCAGAAAGCAGCGACCTTCAATGGCAAGGCCCTCCAAGAGCCCACAGAGCTGGCTGCCTTGCAAGAAGCACAGACCTGCCTTGGTCTCTTGGCTGACATTCTGCCTGGAAAGGCACACAAGTGGATGAAAGGGGCAGGCGGGGACTTGCCAACTTGTCTTCAGAAGACGGAAGGCTTCCTTACGAAACATCTAGGCTCAGCTGCCTTTCCCAAATCCCGCTCTGATTTTGCACAGCATTCAGAGGCAGGCCGGGTCTCCCTAGTGCAGGTCACCCCATAAGCCTTCAACGAGTGTGCGGGAGGGACGAGGCCCAGGGCAGCCGCCACACTTCCTCCAACTCAACAGATCCTGCCACGCTTGCGGGCCTGGAGGAGGTTCTGTCCTTGCCTCAGTGGCTTGGCAGGCCCCTCCCAACTCCCACTCTCTCTGGAAAGGGACCGCCGAGTTGAGGTGGGAAAACGCAGCTGCCAAGGGCAAAGGTCCCCAGCAGACGGTGACCAGGGCTGGTGGGCAGGTTGCTGCCATTGGGTTCAGCTCCGTTCCCCTCCAGACGGGAGGGCGGCGCTGTGGGGAAGCGCAGGTGATCGTCAGGAAGAGCAAGCGGAGCGCTGTAGGGCTGAGCGATACTGCTGCTGCGAAGGGAGGTGTTTGGGGCTTGGTGGCTCAACTTGAGAGCAAGGAACTGCCTCAGAAGTCGTGCTCTCTATGCTCTTACCTGCAAAATAGTATCCGGAGGGTTGGCCGCCGCAAAGAACGCTGGACAAAGCCAGCAAGCCTCACTGCCTCGCCCACTGCCATAAGTCCTGGATGTTCTCTCCACATCGATGGTGGCCCCTGAAATGCACATGCCAAGCAGCTGCCTAGGACAGGCCAGAGGCTAGGAGAAGCAGTGAGCTAGCAGGTATTTCTCAGGTTGCAAGCCCAGCTGGGCAGACTTTGTGCGAGAGCCGTACGCCAGCCGAGTGCCAGCAGACTTTCCGTAGGCATACCTGTGGTTTTCAGAGCCCAGTCCACCATCTCGAGGTACTTTGCCCCTATCTTCTCAAGTGCTGCGCGTGTCAAGTGGAGAAGGGGCTGG